>NC_090034.1:31521540-32990707 GCF_037176765.1 Anolis sagrei | reverse complement strand
GATCTTTCTTAATCTCTGCCCATTTGGCTTCATAGTTATTCTTTAGTAATTGAGAGTTTTTTGCCGTTATCCATATTCCTAGGTACTTTATTTTTGTGCAGATTTGAATTCCAGTCCGTTCCTCTAATATCTTTAGGTTTTCCTTTGAGATGTTTTTAGTTAATATCTTCGTTTTCGTCCTATTCATTTTAAAACCCGCCACCTTTCCGAATTCGTCAATTACTGTCATCCAATTTAAGCAGTTTTCTCTTGGGTCTTCCATTATGCATATCAGATCGTCTGCATATGCCCTGTATTTGTACCTCTGTCTTCCTACACTCAGTCCCTTGAGTGATTTATTTTCTTTAATATTTCTCAGTAGTATTTCTAGCGACATAATAAAGATAAGGGGGGATAAGGGACACCCCTGTCTTGTCCCTCTCTTAATTGTAATCTCCTTCGACGGAATGCCATTTACCCATATTGTTGCTTTTTGCTCACTGTATATTGCTTCGATTGCATTTTGAAAGTTGTATCCAATATCCAATTCTTTAAATAGTATTTTGAAGAAATTCCAATTTAAATTATCGAACGCTTTCTCAGCGTCTATTGTCATTAAAGCCAATTCTTTTTCATGGTGCGTCTCATAATATTCGATTACATTTAGAATATTTCTTATATTTTCTTTAATATGCCGCTCAGATAGGAAGCCGACTTGATCCTCGTCTATCCAATTCACAAGAAAAGTTTTAAGTCTTTCACCCAATATGTATGAGAAAATTTTATAGTCTAAATTGAGCAATGATATGGGCCTATAATTTTTGATGTTTGTTTCATCTGTGTTTTCTTTATGAATTAATGTTATGTTAGCCTTCTTCCAAGTCTCGGGGATGCTCTGCTCTATCATAATCTTATTCATTAAAACTTTCAGATATGGACTAATCTCTTCTGTCAGTGTCTTATAAAAATGGCTGTGAAACCGTCAGATCCTGGAGCCTTTGACGGTTTCAGCTTTTTTATAGCTTTTTGTATTTCTTCCATTGTTATCTCTTTATTTAGAATTTCTCTCTGATGATCCGTTATTTTATCTAGTTTCTGCTTGCCAACATATTCTGTTATTTCCTCTATGCTGATCGGTTCTTCTGCGTACAAATCCTTATAAAATTCATGAAAATCATTTCCTATTTCTTGGTCTGTTGTGCTTAGCCTGTTATTTGTACAGAGTTTTATGATTTGATTTGTTTGTTTCTTCTTTCTTAACTTTCTTGATAACCATTTTCCAGGTTTGTTTGCATTCTGGAATTCTTTTTGTTTTAAGAATTTAAGTTTCTTTGCCCATTGGTCTAGTTCTAAGTGGTGTTTTTGTTTTTTTATTTCTATGGTCTGTTTCATTATGTCTTCATCTTTCGGGTTTCTTTTTAATTCACCCTCCAATTCCTCTAATCTTTTATCTACTTTATCCATTTCCTGTCTCTTTATCTTATTTTTCGTTGCTTGTTGTTGAATGAGGTTCCCTCTCATTACCGCTTTGCACACGTCCCACAATATTTCTATTTTTGTCTCTTGCGTGTCATTTATTTCAAAAAATTCTTTAATTAGTTTTTTGTTTTTCATGATATCCTCTTCTGTTTTTAGGAGGTTATCATCCAATCTCCATCTCTTCTGACTAGCCCTTTTATTTATAGTCATTACTAAGGCTGTGTGTTGTTCTATGCTGTTGCTAGGCAGATTTCTCGGTGGTCCAGTGTGTCTTTGTTCCAGTGGCTCAGAATGAACACTCATTTCTGGGACGACCAGTGTTCTGTCATGTAATGAATGGTGGCCTTCGACTCGTTGCATTGTTGTTTTTGAATCCAAAACTGGCTCTTTTCCTCTTTCTTTGGCACCTCTTCTTTGTCTTTTCAGCTGCTGCAGGTATGATTTGGAGTGCTGTCTTTCGGGACATTTTATTTATTTTATTTCTGTTGCTTATACCCCGCCCTTCTCACCCCCAAGGGGGGACTCAGGGCGGCTTACAAAAAGAAGGCACAATTCGATGCCTTATCCAAATACATACAATTATAAAAACAATTACAATAGTTAAACAATTAACGAATTAAAAACATCAGTATATAACACAATAACACAACAATAAACAGTCTCATGGTCAGTGTCTCGAGTTCCATAGGTCCAATAGGTTTCGTCATTATTTGCCCATCATTATGGTCTTTCTTTTTTTTTAGCTGCCAGAATTTCCAAAAGCCTGGTCCCACATCCAAGTTTTCAGCTTTTTCCTAAATGAGAGAAGGGAAGTTGCTGATCTAATCTCCCCGGGGAGTGAGTTCCACAGGTGGGGGGCCACCACTGACATGTAGAAGTGTCCTTAATTCAAAGAGCCTACATTAGCTGGGACTACCATTGGATTTTGCCTTTATGTGGCCCTCCGGATAGTCTTGAACCGCAATGCCCAGTGGTTCTAGCCATCATAGACAGTGGTGAAGAAAGCTGGGAGTTGCAGTGGAACGGGAAGATCAAGAACTCCCTGATTGTGGCCATAGAGTTGGAGAGGGACTATATGATATTTGAGAATCAATTGTTTCCACCCATGATCAAGTGCAGCTCAAATGTTTTCTTTTTCATGTTCCTTTTAATCATTGCCTTGATGTCATTGGCTGATTTTTGTCACTGCCCTTCAATGTTCATTTTTCCTGTTTCACTTTCAACCATAAATATATAAATAGCTAATAGAGAGGGGATAAAAGTGCCATTAGATGAAGGTCCTGATACACTCTGTTCTGTCCACATTATTACTTCAACTAATGTTTTTTCCCCTCCTTTTACCATATGATACAGCTTGGTTTAACTCGGGGAACCAATCTCTGGGTGTTGTGGGCTACAGTTCCCATAACCCCCTTCCATTGGCCATGGTCGGGGATTATGGGAGATTTTTGTGCGTGTCAGGAGTGACTTGAGAAACTGCAAAATTATGGGAGATGAAACATAGTTTCCCCCCACCTCTTAATTTATTTATTTATTTACTTAGCAATTTTGTATACTGGTCTTCTCCCCTCTATCGGGGGACTCGGGCCGGTTTCCAACAATAAAATCACAACACAATAATTAAAAACATCATATAACATATTCAATTAAAATGTTATAACAGCAAAATGCAATCACATAATAACAATGGTCAGTCATCATAGTGAAATCGTTGTCCATCATTCATCATCATCTATCCGATCACAGAAATATTGATTCACTCGTCGAAAGCCAAACCCCATAGCCAGGTTTTCACCCGTTTTCTGAATGACAGAATGGAGGGGGCAGTTCTGATCTCCAGTGGGAGAGAGTTCCAGAGTCGAGGGGCCACCACCAAGAAGGCCCTGTCCCTTGTCCCCACCAGACGCGCCTGAGAGGCCGGAGGGACCGAGAGCAGGGCCCCTCCAGACGATCTTAACAACCTCCAGACGATCTTAACAGTTGATCTTATTCTCTCTGCTCATATGTTGCCTTTCTTCATTTGTGTTCCCCTTCCAGGTCCTTGGTGCTACGATTCTCAAGGTCCTAAATGCGGTAAGTATTTGAAACAAGACTTTTAAATGGTTGTTTCATATTCCTTGAGGTCCTTCGGGGAAATCTTCTGGATTTCAGGTATAGTGGATGTCTACAAAATAGCTGTAGGTTTGTGTGGGATCCTCCAGGGTTGATGGATCATGTACTTGTGTTGGGTTGATCTATCTTGGTGACATTCAAAGTGAGGTAGCAAGCATTGCTCTCATTCCAAGTTGGCTTGGGAACATTATCGCATAGGCAAATCTGATTGGACCACCTTCTTACCTTGTGGTGGCCCATCCAATTGGCCACAATGGCTTAAAGCAGGGGTTCTCAACCTTCCTAATGCCGTGACCCCTTAATACAGTCCCTCATGTTGTGGTGACCCCCAACCATAATATTGTTTTCATTGCTACTTCATAATAGTCATTTTACTACTGTTATACATCATAATGTAAATATCTGATATGCGGGATGCCAAACTGGGCACAAATACTCAATACACCCAAATACTCAATACACCCAAATGTGAATGCTAGTGGGGTTGGGGGAGGATTGATTTTGTAATTTGGGAGTTGTAGTTGCTGGGTTTTATAGTTCACTTATAATCAAAGAGCATTCTGAACTCCACCAGCGATGGATTTGAACCAAACTTGGCTCCCATGACCAATGGAAAACACTGGAAGGGTTTGATGGCCACTGACCTTGAGTTTGGCAGTTGTAGTTCACCTATATCCAGAGAGCACTGTGGACTCATGCAATGGTGGATCTGGACCAAACTTGGCATGGATACTCAATATGCCCAAATGTGGTGGAGTCTGGGGAAAATAAATCTTGACATTTGGCAGTTGTAGTTGCTGGGATTTATAGTTCATTACAATCAGAGAACATTCTGAACTCCACCAACGATAGAATTGGCTCAAACTTCCCACATGGAATCTCCATGACCATCAGAAAATACTGTGCTTTCTTATGGTCTTTGGTGACCCCTCTGACACCCCCTCACGACCCCCTCAGGGGTCCCGACCCCCAGGTTGAGAAACACTGGCTTAAAGCAATGTCTGCCCTCCTGTGCTGCCTATTCAAGCAATGGCTGTGCTCCTTTTCAGAGTATGGTCAGAAGCATTCCACTTATTCCAGGTTGGCTTGGTCACATCATCATACAGGCACATTTGATTGACTCTGTAACATCATGATGCAGTGGGATCAAGGATCTCCCCTTTCTAAGGGAATGATGGCATCTCCCAACAGACAGGTTTTCCCAGTGCCTGGAAGGACAATAAATATAAACAGGACCAGAACAGAAGCCACAGTTGATCTTCGGGACTGCAAAATCCCCCAAGATAGCTTGTTTTGTCTGTCAGACCAAATATAGACCCGGCAAGGAAACCCTGTTGAATTATTGATAAGAAAAACCCCACTCATGCTTATTAATGAAGGGCATCTCAGCAAGAGGGCATCTCCTCTTTGCAGTAGGAGACAACGGAAGGAACGCTGCCGGGCATCTAATGAACATTTTGGCTGTACCACAGGTCTGCTGGCAGAGGTGTCAGTTTTTCCAATATCCTTTAAGGGGGAAAAAATCAATGCAAATGGTTTCCATTGAGCAGAAGAGAGGGGAAGTCAAGGACTTGATCAAAGTTGTCTTCAGAAGGAACGACGAAAGGGATCGGTTAAATGTAAACCCGTCACAATCTGGCTTTAGGCTGGGACATGGAACTGAAACAGCCTTGTTTTCCTTAGTGGATGATCTGAGTAGGGGACTGGTCAGGGGGAGTGTGTCCCTGTTGGTTCTCCAGGACCTCTCAGTGGCCTTTGATACTGTAGACCATGGTATCCTTCTGAGATGCCTTGCAGGAATGGCAGTTGGAGGTACTGTTTTGCAGTGGCTCCAGTCTTTCCTAGAGGGTCGTTCTCGGAAGGTGTTGCTGGGGAACACCTGATCAGCCCAACAGCCATTGACGTGCGGGGTCCCACAGGGCTCAGTACTGTTCCCCCATGTTGTTTACATGAAGCTGTTGGGAGAGATCATCTGGAGTTTTGGAGTTGGATGCCATACGTACGCAAATGACGTCCAACTCTATCATTCCTTTCCGCCTGTTGCTAAGGAGGCTGTTAAGGTTCTGAACCGGTGCTTGGCAGCTGTGATGGTCTGGATGAGGGCAAACACATTGAAATTGAATCCAGACAAGACGGAGGTACTCCTGGTCAGTCGAAAGGCTGAACAGGGTGTAGGGTTACAGCCTGTGCTGGATGTGGTTACACTCCCCCTGAAGACACAGCTTAGGAGTGATCCTGGACTCATCACTGGGCATGGAACCCCAGGTTTTGGTGGTGGCCAGGACAGCACTCACACAATTAAAACTTGTGTATCAGCTGTACCAGTACCTTGAGAAGCCACACTTGGCCACAGTGGTCCACGCTCTTCTTACATTTCGAATAGGTTACTGCAGCACACTCTACATGGGGTTGCCTTTGAAGACTGTCTGGAAGCTTCAAGTAGTATCAATGGGCAGCAGTTAGATTTCTCACTGGAGTGACATACAGGGAGTGTACAACCCCATTGTTACATCAGCTCCACTGGCTGTTGATTTGCTACCGGGTATAAATATAGTGAATAAATAAATAGATGGGAGAGAGAGAGAGAGAACTGCGTCGAAACAGTGGTGGGCATGTTTGGGAGTGACGCCTTGCTACTCCTACTCTCCTTAGGACCTTCACACTGGAAAGAAATCATGCCAACCTGTGGAGGAGAGAACCAGTCACCCATTAATATTGACCGATGGAAAGCCCAGTGGGACAAGGACCTCGATGAGATCTTGTTTGAAGGGTATGACCAAGCCCCACCCGGCAGGTGGAGATTGCTGAATGATGGACACACAGGTGAGCGTGAAAGAGGCACTTCTATTCAAAAGATGCTTTCCCAGTGCCACTTGGAGGTTGCTATTCATTCATCCATCCATCTTTGCTTTAATGTGCATTTGGATCTCCTTTGGCCCAGGAAACCAAGCTATTGGGATTCTGTCATCATCTGGCTTTATTTGTTTTTTATTTTATTTTCACAGTTTTATGACTTAAAGGAAAAAGGGGGGGGGGAGGAAAGAAAAATGGGATGGGAGATAGTAAAAATATCATATGCTGGTTATGGAGTTTTGTTAGTAAATTAAATCTACACAAGAGTCTTTTGTATCACCAGGGATATAGAGAGGGAGGGAATTGTTATACATATTCTCTAAAATATGATGAAATTCCATCTACAATATCTTCTATTATCAAAGCAAGTGGATTCTTGCTTTTATAATCTGGTATTCATGTTAGTCCTGTCTTCTTCTATCATCACGTCTTTTTTTATCTTCTCCTTTGAGCCTGCATAATAAGTGTTCCTTCTAATTATTTTATCAGTTTACTAATACATGCTCTATTTTCTCCTAGTTTTAATAATATCAATTCATTTACATATCTCAGAGTCAGTTTATTTTGTTAATACATATGTAAATGCTTATTATATTAGTCTATCTTCTATGCAGGTTCTATATATGTATTATTCTTGTGCATAATTTCATTTTTAAAGCATATTTCATTAAAAAATCATAAAATTCATGCATACGAAGTGATAATGGAAAAATGCAGGAAATGTGGTGGTGGTGGTGGTGGGGAATTTAGAAATGGAGGCACTCACCAATAATATTTGTTAAGATTCTGTAACATTCAGATGTCTCCCAAGGTCAATTTAATTTCCAGTATAACCATTGAGTAACTGTGTTAAAGCCAAGAGAATATAAAGTGCTTAAAAAGCAATTATTTTACTCTGGAGTTTTGCTTCATTGTCACCATAAGGAAGGTGCTGTGGGCGGTACTAAACTTAATGGAGATTGAGAACACAGCCATCTTAAATGTAGTCTTGTAAAGCAAGGCCCCCAATGGCAGAGAATGCAAAAAACCCTGCCGAAAACTACATTTCCCAGAATGCAATGCTGCTCAGGACTCAAATGAGGGCTGAAGGACCCAAATGATAATTGTCTGCAGCAGTCGCCATTAAAAGTTAGTCCAATAATAATAAATAAAAATATTGAATCTGCAAAGAGGACTAAAGTAAGCAAGCATTAAGCAACTTTGGTAAAGCCAAGAGAACATAAAGTGATTTAAAAACCAATGATTTTACTTTGGCCCGATCGTTATAAGGAAGGTATTGTGGGGCAATCAGCCAGCTGTTTAGAGTCAAATAATAATACAGCGTTCCCTCACTGTTTCACGGTTCGCTTTCTGGAGATTCATCATCATCATCATTTAATTACTTATTAATCGCCCTCCATCCAAGATGCTCTACGCGCTGTTTCGCGGTTAGGGTTTAGAATTAATATTTTTATTTTTATACATTTTTTTTGGTTTTAAAATCAGAAATGCCTTGCCCGACTTACTGGGCAAGGATCATAGCGGTGGTGGGCGCCCTCCCACCAGCCATGCTGCTTGCTGGGGGCTTCTTCTTCCCAAAAGCCCCCAAAAGCCCCAGGCATGGCAGGAAGTTTCCCACCGCTTGGCTGCCTGGCCAATCCGTGGTAGGCCCCGCTCCTGGATTGGCCAGGGCCGGCTTCCTCACCTTGCCCCGCCAGCCTTTCTAGGGCTGCCCTCGTCCTCCACAGGGCTGGGTCCTGCCACTGGTTGGCCAGGCAGCCAAGAATAGCCCCCTGCAAGCAGCATGGCTGGCAAGAGGGTGGCCACTGCCGCAATGGCCCTTGCCCGGTAAATCAGGCAAGGCGTTTTCGATTTTAAAACCAAAAAATGTATACAAATATATTAAAAATATTAATTCTAACATTAAAAGACTATTATAAATCATAAAAATTAGGATTTACAGTAAATAGGACTGTAAACAAAATTATTGAATCTGAAAAGAGGACCACAGTAAGTAAGTAATAGTATAAATCTGTGCTAAGTTGAAGTTATGTAGTTGTGTGCCATAAAGACAGGCGGACATTCAAGGGAATTACTGTTGTCGCTTTTTGAAGGATAAATTGTTTTGGTCTAAACTTTTAAAAATCCCCAAAAAATCTGTAAATGTGTGAATCTTTCAGAAACTTCTAGAGATTGGTGCCCTGGTTATCTTGTGTATTGTAGATAAAATTAAAGAAGATAGCTCTTGTAGTTTTTTAAAGTGTTGTGCATAAAAAAAATCCATAGATAAGCTTGATGGGTAAAGAGTGGTAAATGTGTTCTACCATTGTAGCAAGTTTCACCCCAATAGCTTTAAAAATGAGGGAGATAGGAGCCCCTGAAGTTTCTCCGATAGTAGTAACTAGTGCATTAATGTGTATGCGTAATTACTGTAACAAAATAGAAATGAACATTTGTTAGTCTCATTATAGTAACACGTTTTTTACTAAGTATACTTTAGAAACACTTTAGAAACAAAGCTCCATATGCCCCCCTCTCTCTCCGTTTCTATAATATCCACATCATTGAAATTATATACATTTCTATTATGTTATTAAAAAATACTAACCCATCAACTATCTTCAGCCTTTTGGGTTTTAGAATACGGAATATATTTATATATTATTCATATTAGTTTTACTTCACGAATCGTGTTACGGTCACCTTCTTCTGATTTTTTTAAAATAAAGTCCATAAAAGGTTTCCATTCTTCTTGTAGTTTCTGCGAACTAGTTTAGTTGTAAAATTGGTCCATTTCAACCATTTCAAAAACGTTTGTAATCCAGTCATTTGTTGTTGGTATAGTTTGTTGCTTCCATCATTTTGCATATTCAATTCTTGCTGCTGTTGTCATATAAAGAAACATTCTTTCTTGGTGATTCGGTATTTGTTTATCTAATAATCCTAATAATCCTGTCAGCATCTGACACATGAGGAAGTCAGTTTATTGAAAATGGGGAGCATGGGCAGATTTCTGCTAGACAACAGCTATGCAGGATCTTGGCCAATATTTTGAGTGTGTAATCTGGAGTGGAGAAGTGACAGCAATCACAGAGCAATTGGATCTTCTCTCTTGTCCTCTGTTCACTCACCCCATAAATGGAGATGATGACAAACCATCTCCCAAGCTAGGTTTAGACATGGCATTTGTGGCCTCTTGGAAGCTCATCTAAGAATATAAGGTCTGTGCCCAGAGGCGGCCCTAGGTAATTTTCAATGGTAAGCAAACAGTATTTTGCCCCCCCCCCCCCAATCACTGAAATATATTTTCTGTTCATCGTGGGAGTTCTGAGTGCCATTATTGGTGGAGTTCAGAACGCTCTTTGATTGTAGGTGAACTATACATCCCAGTAACTACAACTCGCATATGTCAAGGTCTATTTTCCCCCAAGAAGCGTCTCAAGAGAGCCCCTGGGCAAAATCAACTACTGCAAATGCTTACTTCACGTAATGGGTTGAGCCGCCCCTGTCTGTGCCGATACAATCCAAAGGCCTATTTTGTCCAGCATTCTGTTCCTGGATAACCAACTAGGTTCCCAATGGGAAGGCTAGAAGAGCAACATCTGTTTTGTGTTCCTCACCCAATGATGTAAAGTGATACATTGCCTCTGATACTAGAGGTAACATATGACTCTAATAAATATGTAATAACCACTGAGAAGCTTATTCTCCTTGGAGTAGTCCAATCCCGTTCTAAGGTCATCCAAACTGGTGGCCATCTTGTTGTCTTGTATTTGAAGGTGTCAAAAGCCTGACCTCCATTCTCCAGCTCTGGTCTAAATCAAAAGTAAGAATGTTCTCTCCCTCTCTCAGTCTACCTCTCTCTCACATACACATAAATTGGTCCATTTATTGAAGGACTGTTCACCATTCCCCAGTCAACAAAGCATGGATGCTTCTATGCAATGGACAGTGGATTGGATTGCTCCCCACTGTCTTGAGCAGTGTTGGACAATGCCTTCCACTATCTTGGTAACAGCCAGGATAGGATGGGCAATAGACTCTGTAGTAGGTTGCTACTGATGCTCCCCCTAGTATCTGTTGCTCGAGGTGGTTGTCTCACTCTGCCTGCATCATGAGCAACCCGTTGCCTATTCCTGTCCATCCACTGTGTGAGAGGCAGTCTAGTGTTGCTAAAGTTATCAGAGTTGGTGATGCATTTCTCTCTCTTTTTTCTATATTTAACTGGCTTGCTTTGCAGTTGTCCTAAACCTGGATGGGGCCTCTGCTGCAGAACAAATTAACATCACCAGAGGAGGACTTCATGACACGTACCGGGCCTTGCAGTTCCACTTCCATTGGGGGGATCTCAACCGAAATGGATCAGAACATACCTTTGATGGGATACAGTACCCCATGGAGGTCAGTTCTGCTTTCAGGCGTTTTCCTTGCTTAGTTTTTCTTGGTTCTATTTCTACATTGCCTTATTCCAAAGTGGCTTTGGATATTCGTCTGGACATGTCATTGCCATGTCGTGTAGCCTGAAGCCTAGAAGTTCTTCCTTCTGGCCTTATGAAGGAACTGTTGCGAGAGTAAGATGGAGTGAGCATGGTCCTAAAGACCCTGGACAGAAGGAATAAATATGTAATAAAAGAAGGGAGCATTGGGAATAATGCTTGTATCCAGTCATTGCAAGGAGAACAATGGCCAGCATTCAGGAGTTCAGTGCTTGCATTCAATCATTCTCCAAGAATGATGGCAGCTCCTGCCACCAGAGCTTGCACATCTTGCACCTTGGCACATTACGTGGGGCCAAAGGGCTGACGTTTGCTCAGAGGCTGGTCTGGTGGTGAACAACTTCAAGTACTTCTCTGTGTTTGCACGAGAGGCTATTAATTAAGGGAAAACCCTTGAGTTGTCGGGATGACTTGATCAAGCGGAGGATGGACAATCCAGCTATTCATCATGGCAGCAAAGCAAAAGCAAGACGACATGAAAGGGCTTTTGATGCCCTCAGGACAATTAAAAGAGGCCTGCTAGGTCTTTCCAATTATTTTAATTGTTAGATATGAGACCTGGAAAACAGCTCAGGTCAACTGGTTGAAAATGTTTGCCTTTAAGCACCAATCAACCCTTTAATGGGAGCTACAGAGATATGACCTGCATTCCAACAATTGTGCCCTTTGAGGAAAAGTTAACTTTAAAGCAAGGATGTGCAACTGTGTGCAGACCAAAGGCCAGTTCTCCCCCACAACTCCTATGTGGGGTGTCCCCTAGAAAAACACACGCAAATCCTTCCGTTTTCTTCTGCTGGCCCTTTCAAAATGGCAACATGGCATTTTTATATAAATATAAATACACCTTGTAGTATATTTTTGATGGTTTCATGTGTTTGGAAGGGAGTTGTGCAACATTTAGGGACCAAAATGGCCTGCAAATTTGTGGGGTTGGGTCGCTTTGGTGTTTCAGGGGGCGCAAAAATAGAATCCAGGGGTCACATGTGAATATCTTTTGTATCTTGTTCATGACAAAGATTGTTATTTTGAGGTTCATCTCCTTACCATCTTTCAAATCCTAATGTAGAGGTTTGTACTTCAATTCTAGTATCAATGCACACGCATATACCAGATATCCTTGAAGATTCTGTTCATGCCCCTCTTGATATAATTGGATTTGGCTGTGAACATCATCAAAGAGTCCTATTTCAACCAAAAGCAAAGAATATTTATGCTTTTTTCCCCCCACAGCTGCACATTGTCCACATAAACGCCAAGTACAAAACTCTCAGTGAAGCCAAAGGACACCCCAATGGACTCGCAGTCCTGGGCTTCTTATGTAAGGTATGTGACACACATTCAAGTTGAATGAAACTAGGTCTACCTAGAACCAGTGGTGTCACTGGAGGGGGGTGCGGACTGTATTGGGTGACACCATCAGAGGCAGTAAACCAAAAAAACCAAACAAACCTGTCTATAAAAATGTTTTCCCTACGCCCAGCTTTCATATACTGTGTTAATATATCTTCAAGGCTAAAACTCTATCCAAATTTACACTTTTAACCTTCTAATGTGCATGTCCTCTAGTCGGAGCTGTTGTTTTTACGCCAATGACAATGACGTTTCGGATGACGTAGTTTCATCCACACAGGGTATGAGCACACACTGTCATTTTCATTGTGGCTGGTTATTTAAAGTAGTTGCTGATGTTGTCAAATCCCCTCTGAACAAATCTTGCCAAGAAAGCCCCATGAGAGCTTCACTTTAGAGTCACCATAAGTCAGAAGTGATTTGAAGGTGCACAACAAGTACTGCTCTCTTTTGTGGAGAAAAAAAGTGAGATATAAATAAACATAAACATAATAATACTGATTTTGGGTACTATGATCAAGAACCCTATTTGTCTTGCATGAAATGAACTATGCCTTGGACTTCCAGCTAAACATACCATAGATCAGTGGTTCCCAACTTCTTTTACCAGGGACCACTTGATCAGGGAGCACTTTGACTAGGGACCACTTGACTAGGGATCACTCTCCAACATTAGTACAAAAAAGGTTATGAATTAGTTTTTGGTCAACATTAGATTCGGTTTGGTTATTTGGGGTGCTGATTTAGAAAATTGCATTTGGATAGACCACATCAGCTCTAGTTTCTGATACAGGACATATGCCATCCAGTAGTTGCTAACTGCTTGCCCAAAGAAAACCATATTTAATAATCTAGAGCTGATGTGGTGTATCCAATGCAATTTTCTGAATCAGCACCCCAAATAACCCCAGGAACAGGCCTAAAAACGAAGACTGCAAGGCATCCTTGCTTCCGCTCAGGGGGAGGGAGGAGGAGAAGAAGAAGCAGTCAGGAGGCATGTTGTGCCTTTCGTGGGTAGTCAGCCTCTCCCCTCCTGGCATCCCCATTCCTCAGCACTACAAGAGGGCTTTTTGAGACCAGTCACTCTTACTGCAATGGTGTAGTAACGGGGTGAGGCCGAGGGCCATATTTGAGTTCTTGGGGAACCACTGGATAAAATTGCTCTGGAGAAGAAACTTCCTTGAGAAGTCTTCTCTCTAGGCCTCCAGTGCCATTCTGTGGTCAACTTCCAGCAGAACTTCTGTCTGATGCACTCAGTTGCATAACATTGCAATTCACAAATGAGGTGGCACTGCACAAGCATGGAAAGCCATCAGAACAATAAAACTCTGCTTTATGTCCTCGATGTAGAATTTTGTCCTTAGTTAACCTTCTTCTTTTGCGGGTAGCCACCCTACATTATTCACTTTTTTCTTTGTGACGCAGGTATCTGATGCAGATAATACTAATTACAACACAATTGTAGCAGGTCTGAAAAACATTTCTCAAGCAGGTAAGTGCCATGCCTGAGTATGCATCTGAAATGCTTTCCTTGCAAATACTAGTCTTATCTTTTTCGGTTATTAGTATGGATTCCAATTTTCTCCTTGTTTCCTACCAATCTGATAACTACAGCGAATGTTAGAGAATCATAAACTGAGAAAATTGGAAGGCATGAAAAAAAAAACCCCCACAAGAATCCTGGACTGAGAATCTCTATAGTTTAGAATTCATCCTGCACAAAAAACACATGGGTATTTTTATGCAGAAAACTACATTTTCTACACAGGAAAGAATTTTTTATCTGTTAAATTTATTTCATTCTTTTAACTTGAGATTTATTTTAATATTATAAGATATGCATTCCATATTCACAGGGAAACACGGTCCAAACATATTATTGAGTTGCACTGTAGTCTCCTTCACCTTTATTTGCTTCATTTTCTATTCTTATCCACTTCTCTTGCTTGTCCTCTATCAATTCCAGAATTGCTTTCAGTTGAAATGCTTCGTAGTATTCTTGTAACTTTGGAATTCCCCATCCTAATTCTTTATTTGACATATATAGTTCCTTATTACTTATTCTTGATTTTTCCCCCTCCAAATATCCATTTCCTTATTTCTCCATCCCCTTTTTTGAATTTTTGTTGTGTAATCTCCAATGGTAGAGTTTGAAACAAATACAGTAATTTAGGGAGGATGGATATTTTAATTGCTCTAATTCTCATTAAAATACTTACATTTTTATCCTTCCAATTATTCATTTGTGCCTGTACCTTTCTCCATGTTTTCTTATAATTATAATCCCAGATCCTCATTGGTTTATTAGTTAAGTAAATTCCCAAATATTTAATTTTATTTTTTACAATCTGTATATCTTTCCTTCTCCGAATCTCTTATTGGATTCCTTTCCCCAGGTTAAACTCCAACAGCTCTGATTTTGTCATATTAATCCCTAATCCTGAGATATTATAAAAATCTTCCAATATTACTTCTAATTCCTTCAATGTATCCAGTGGATTTTCTGTTATTATTAAGAAATCATCCGCAAACTGATTCACTTTCACTTCCTCCTTCCCCATCCTAAATCCTGTTATTCTACCATTATTTCTAATTCTATCTGCCAGATATTCTATAGCTGTTGTAAATAACATCGGTGATAATGGGCACCCCGTTTTACCCCTCTTTCAATGTCTATTACTCTGGAGTATCCCTGGTTAACTTTCACTTTTGCTAATCCTTTTTTATACATTTCTCTTATAACCTCTATGAATTCTTGTCCCATTCCCAAATTCTCCATCCTTTTAAATAGAAAGTTATGATTCACTGTATCGAAAGTTTGTATACATCCAATATAATAAATGCTATTTTTTCTTACTTTTCTGTGGCATGATGTTAAGAAGATTCCTAACTGGATGACTAATATTTCTCCCCTTTATAATCAATACTGATCTTCCCCTATCACTTTTGGTAATGAATCCTTTAGCCTATTTGCTAGTATCTTCGCAAATATTTTGTAATCCTGGTTCATTAAGCTGATTGGTTTATTGGAATTTACTTCTCTAGGATTCTTCCCTGGTTTGATAATAGTTATTATTATTGATAATAGTTATTATCGTGCACTTTATGAACTACTCTAGAGGTGTGGCCAGAACTTCCAACACCGCCGTGTATTGTTGTTATCTATGTGGTCCCCCATCCCCCTCTGTGTGTTATCCTTGTTACTATTGTATAGTGGGAGGGACAGGGGAGGAGGTGGGTTGGACCCTACAAATAAAAATGAGCTGGGGAGGGGGGAAGAAAATAGATTGGCTAAGACCGGAAAGTCAAACAATGAATAAAGCTGGAAGTAAGACCTTGGCGTTAGATTGCGGCATGGAGGGGGGGAGGTGTTCCATGAGCCGAGGGGCCCCCATAGAGGTCGTGGTGGGAAGGAGGAGATGCGGGAAAAGGAGACCTCGAATTCGGCCTAATTCGGACCGCTTATCCACATTAACAACCCCCAACCGGTCTCCTAAGGTAAATTGGTGTAACCAGGTGAGCGGGCCCTCCGGTTTGAAGGTGGTGTTGTTGAACGCCAGATCTGTCAACGGAAAAACAACTTGGATCCAGGATTTAATCCTGGAGGAGCGGGCAGATCTGGCGTGCATCACGGAGACCTGGCTGGATGAAGCGGGGGGCGTAAACCTCTCCCAGCTTTGTCCTCCAGGCTTCTCCGTGCAACACCAACCAAGAGCCGGAGGACGGGGAGGCGGGGTCGCAGTGGTCTATAGAGATTCCATCCATCTGACCAGGAGCCCCATCCCGCAGACCACAAATTTCGAATGCGTCCACCTGAGGGTGGGTGACCGGGACAGAATAGGGATTCTCGTAGTGTACCGTCCACCTCGCTGCACTACAGTCTCCCTGCCTGAGCTAGCGGGGGTGGTCTCGAGCCTGGTGGTGGAGTCCCAACGGCTCCTTGTGCTGGGGGACTTCAACATCCATGCCGAGGCGACCCTCTCAGGAGCGGCTCAGGACTTCATGTCTGCCATGGCAACCATGGGGCTGTCCCAACAAATAACTGGCCCCACCCACTGTGCTGGACACACATTGGACTTGGTTTTCTGCCAGGGATGGGAGCAAGGTGGCGGTGTGGAGGAGTTGTCCATCTCTCCGTTGCCATGGACCGACCACTTCCTGATCAGATTTAGGCTCACTGCGCCCCCTAACCTCCGCAAAGGTGGAGGACCCATTAAGTTGGTCCGCCCCAGGAGGCTTATGGATCCGAACGGATTCCTGACGGCTCTTGGGGATTTGGCTCAGCTGGCTGAGTGTCAGCTGTATTAAGATCACTCTGACCAAAAGGTCATGAGTTCGAGGCCAGCCCGGGCTGGAGTGGGTGTCCAGCCATTGTGTAGCCCATTGTCGACCTTTGCAACCCGAAAGACAGTTGCATCTGTCAAGTAGGAAAATAAGGTACCACCTTAAAGTGTGGGAGGCTGAATTTAACTAATTTATGAGGCCATAAAGAAAGAAGACTCCGGGGAATGTGGAATGCGGAAGAACTTCATCGGTGTCGCTGATGGACGATGAAAAGCAGCAGCTCCCCTGGCGGCCAGAAAAAAGTTAAATAGCCTTGGTGTATTTGTCTGTATTTGTTGTCTGTCAAACTGGCATTGAATGTTTGCCATATATGTGTTTACTGTAATCCGCCCTGAGTCCCCTGCGGGGTGAGAAGGGCGGAATATAAGAACTGTAAATAAATAAATAAATAAATAAATTTTCCCGCCACCTCGGTAGGTGACCATGTCGAGGCCCTGGTCGCTCTCTGGAATGGGGAGATGACCAGGGCAATTGACAGGATCGCTCCGGAACGTCCCCTCTCAAGTAACCGAGCTAAACCAGCTCCTTGGTTCACTGAGGAGCTGGCAGCGATGAAGCGAAGGAAGAGGGAACTAGAGAGCGTGTGGCGCTCGGACCCAAGCGAGCCAAACCGAACACGGTTTGTGTCCTTTTTAAGGGCATATGCCGCGGCAATAAAAGCCGCAAAGAAAACTTTCTTTGCGGCTACTATTGCGTCTGCAAAAAACCGTCCGGCGGAGTTGTTTCGGATTGTCAGAGGTCTCTTAACTCCCCCTATCTCAGGTGGGAGCCCTGACAACTCGGACACGCGCTGTGAAGCATTTGCTCGGTTCTTTGCAGACAAAGTCGCTTTGATCCGTTCTGGGCTGGACGCCACATTAAATGCAGTCTCTGTGGATGTGACACAAGCACCTGCTTGTCCTATTTTGATGGATTCTTTTCAGTTTGTGAAACCCGAGGATGTGGACAAGATACTTGGAGGAATGAGGCCTACTACGTCCATCCTAGACCCCTGCCCATCCTGGCTTCTGAAAGAGGCCAGAGGGGGATTGGCTGAGTGGGTAACGGTGGTGGTTAATGCCTCCCTTCGGGAAGGCACGATTCCAGCGAGCCTAAAACAGGCTATTATAAAGCCGCTGTTGAAGAAACCATCACTGGACCCCACTAAATTTGACAACTTTCGGCCTGTTTCCAATCTTCCCTTCTTGGGCAAAGTCATGGAAAGCGTGGTGGCCTCACAACTCCAGGTATTCTTGAGAGACACGGATTATCTGGATCCGGCACAGTCTGGCTTCAGACCGGGACATGGTACCGAGACGGTCTTGGTCGCCTTAGTGGATGATCTCCGCCGGGAGCTAGACAGGGGGAGTGTGTCCCTGTTGGTGCTTCTGGACCTCTCAGCGGCCTTCGATACCGTCGACCACGGTATTCTTCTGGGGCGCCTTGCAGAGATGGGCCTTGGGGGCACCGCTTTGCGGTGGCTCCGGTCATTTCTGGAGGGTCGCACCCAGAAGGTGTTATTGGGGGACTCCTGTTCAACACCACAGCCTTTGACCTGTGGTGTTCCTCAGGGCTCCATACTGTCCCCCATGCTGTTTAACATCTACATGAAGCCGCTGGGTGAGATCATCCGGAGTTTCGGGGTGCGGTGTCACCTGTACGCAGATGACGTCCAACTCTGTCACTCCTTCCCACCTGCTACTAAGGAGGCTGTCGAAGTCCTGAACCGGTGCCTGGCCGCTGTGACGGTCTGGATGAGGGCGAACAAACTGAAATTAAATCCAGACAAGACAGAGGTACTCCTGGTCAGTCGCAAGGCCGAACAGGGTATAGGGTTACAGCCTGTGCTGGACGGGGTCGCACTCCCCTTGAAGGCGCAGGTTCGCAGCTTGGGTGTGACCCTGGACTCATCGCTGAGCCTGGATCCCCAGGTTTCAGCGGTGACCAGGGGAGCATTTGCACAGCTTCGGCTCGTGCGCCAGCTGCGCCCGTATCTTGGGAAGTCTGACTTGGCCACGGTGGTACACGCTTTGGTCACATCCCGCCTCGACTACTGCAACGCTCTCTACGTGGGGCTGCCCTTGAAGACGGCCCGGAAGCTTCAGCTAGTCCAGCGCGCGGCAGCCATGTTGTTAACCGGAGCGGGACGCAGGGAGCGCACAACGCCCTTGCTGTCCCAGCTCCACTGGCTGCCGATCAGCTACCGGGCCCAATTCAAGGTGCTGGTGCTAACCTACAAAGCCCTAAACGGTTCCGGCCCAAAGTACCTTGAGTACCGCATCTCGGCCTACGAGCCCACGAGGACCTTGAGATCATCCGGGGAGGCCCTTCTCTCGGTCCCGCCTGCCTCACAGGCACGCTTGGCGGGGACTAGAGAGCGGGCCTTCTCGGTGGTGGCCCCCCGGCTCTGGAACTCCCTCCCTGCTGAAATTAGACAGGCGCCCTCCCTCATGGCCTTCCGTAAGGGCCTGAAAACCTGGCTCTTCGAAAAGGCCTTCAATTAAGTGCTACGTTTTTGGAATGACCACCGGAATGGACTATGACGACGAGATTGATTATGACCCAAACAAGACGAAGCGGATTTTTAGTTTAATTAGATGTATGTTAGTAAGATGTGTGTTATGATCCTGATTTACTGTAACTGTTGTCTTTATGTTCTATGTTCTGTACACCGCCACGAGTCGCCTTCGGGCTGAGAGTGGCGGTTAACAAGTGCAAATAATAAATAAATAATAAATAAATAAATAATATTATTTCTACTTCCCTCCAAGACTCAGGTACTTAACCCCTTCTTATTATATTATTAAAGACTATTGCCAATTCTGGGATTAGTACTTCCTTCATTTGTTTGTAAAACTCTGTAGTATATCCATCAGCTCCAGGTGATTTTGCTGTTTTTAACTTCATTATCACATTGTCGATCTCCTGGTATGAAATGACACTACGTAATTTTTTTATCCTCTTCCTCCATTTTTACCAAAACCCAGTCATCACATAGTGAATTATTTTCACCCTTATATAATTTCTGGTAAAAATCAGCAAATATATCCCTTATACTTTTATTGTCCTTTACCAATTTATTTTTTTATCGTATATTTCTTTCACCCTTTGCTTTTCCTTTTAAAAATAATTTGCCAGGCGCCTAACAGACCGGTTTCTGCTTTTAGTATCTCAGATCTATACGAGTAATTTTTTTTTGTCTTTCAGAGTAATAAGTTGGTTTTGGTTGCGTTTTCTTCAAAGCGATCCTTCAACTTCCATTTGTCCAATAACCTGCTCTTATTTTTTAACATGTCTAAATTGAAGTCCCCTGCTATAATTACTCCCCCTTCATAGAAAAGATATTTAAGAAGCTAGAGGGCTTCTATGTATTTTTTCTGGCCATTATTAAGGACATAGATATTTAGAATTGTCATTTTTACCCCATATATTTCTCCTTTAAAGATTACCCATCTCCCTTTATTATCCACCATTAAATCTGTTTGTACCACTTCTATATTATTTTTTATCAAGATAGCAACACTCTTTGTTTTATTATTTGCTCTTGCCTCTGCCTGTATGTGCCAACCTGAGATACTTAATAGCTTTACTGGGTCCTTTGCCGATCTGTGTGTTTCCTGCAACATTATACATCCAAAATTATTTGTTTCTATAAACCTTCTTAATCTTGCTCTCCGATAGGTTGTCGCTAAACCATTGATGTTCAAGATAACACATTTTAGTGATAGACCCATTGGATTATGTTTAAACCCTTGATGTTTTCCCTAGGATCCTTTTTTTTGGTTCCTTCTTTTTTTGATGTTCCTTGTCAACCCCCCATTCCGCCAATGTGGCCATAGCGAGGGATTAAATTCCCTCCCCTCCACTGAGTCTTTAGCATCTTCTGCATTCCTTATAATCCCCCCCCCTTCCCTATTTAATAACCTTTAGTAGCATGCCCTCTTAAAGTTTTCTTTAATTTCCCCCTTTTGCAATGTTAACTATTGTTCCTCTGATTCTGGGCTTTTGCCCTTACCACTGCTTGGATAAGAGGTTTACCTCCCCAATCAGTGCACATTATCCTACTCCCTAGATTTTTACTACTCCTACCCAGTGACTGATTATGCTTATTATATTTTAACAAAACGCAAAACATTATTATGCTTAACAAATAAAAATGAAATATTTCATACTTTGTACTTTTAACCAGCCCCGAACCAGGGCAGGGATGAGTAAGCATTAATAATTAACAAAGTCTCCAATAATATTGCAGCCACTTCTGTCCATGTGCATCCTGAGAGGGAGAAGTAAACAGTTTCTTACAGAATCAGTATGGTTTATCCCATTCTGTTACTCGTCTTCTTCTTCTTTCTCCTCTTCCTCCTCTCCTTCCTCTTCCTCTTTTTTAATCCTCAAAGATTCATTAGACAAATCTTGTCTCACTGTAATCAGTTTGTTTTTATATAGAGGTCTCTTCCTCTTTAAATCTTTTAACACCTCTTCCTTTTTGTTTTCTGTAACAAACTTGATAATCACTTGCCTTGGCCTTGCAGGTGCAGCTGATCTTGTGCCTCCTCTTTTTGAGCTTCGGAGCAGTCTATCAATATCCATTGAAGAGATTTCTATTTGATTTTTTTGAAACCACTTTACAATCTCTTCTTTCAAATTTTCTGGTTTTTGTTTTTCTTTCTCTGGCCAAAATCCAGTATTAAATTCGCTCTTCTGCTTCTATCTTCTAACATTGCAAGTTGCCCCTTTAATTTATCAATTTCTTGCATATTATCTTTTGATTGCTGTTCTGTAGCAGTTAATTTGTTTTCAAGAGCACTCAATCTCTTCCCCATATTACTCAAGGTCTCATTCATTATTTTGAAATGGTCTTGTAGAGGTTTTTTTCCAGTTCCTCAATTGCTCTCTTATTTCCCTCCAAGTTAGCCCTGGTTAACGGAGGCTCCTTCAGAGACATTATTATTCAGCTAATAAGCCTTATCAAGACTTATCACTGTGTTTTTCTCCCTTTCGGGAAATATCTTTGGGTATTTTTGGAGAATGTTCACTTATCTTCACTTAGTGTTTGAAGTGTCTTCAACTTCTGGTTTGTTGATTCTCCTATTATCCTTTTTAGGGCTTATTTTCTTATTTCCTTCAGGGAGAGAGATTAGGGTGTGACTGCTCACTCCAGCCGCATGCACAGAAAAGCCTTTACAAATAATTTAAAAGTGGGAATAAAAAATAGGCCCAAGAAAAATAGCATTAAAATATGGGGGAAATGGAAAGAGAAATGGATGCCATATTTATCAAAGGAAGCCCCGATAGGTAGTTTAAGAAATGAGGAGGACGAGAGCAACATAAAAAAATTGAAACAGATGGGCTATAGTAAAATCAAAGATTTATATAATGAAAATAAGGAATTAATGGAATGGAAACAATTGGAAACATTAGGGGGTGGGATAAATTGGTTAACACTAAGAGGAATTTGGGAACAAATTAAAAAGAAATAAAATAGTAAGGGAGAAAATATAATAGATAAGATATTAGAAGAGAGATTTGGAGGCAAATAAGGACTTAATAAAATATATGGAAGAATGATAGAAGACAAGGAATTTATATATAGAATAATGGAAAACACGTGGGAAAAGGAAGGGGGCCTAGGAAGAGAAAAAATAGAAAAGATAATCAATAATTTAAATAAAATAAAAATAGAAAAATACAAGGAATTAGAACTGAAAATAATAACAAAATAGTATAGAACACCCATTCAGCTGGCACATATGATTCAGGGATTAAATCCTAAATGTTGGCATTGTGGAAGTCGGGAGGCATGGTATTCACATCTATGGTGGGAGTGTGAAGAGATACAAAAATTCTGGAGTCAAATTCTAAACCAGATAGAATTACATACTAAAATAAAATTTGATATAAATATGCAAGTTTTGTTAATAGGAATATATGGTGATAGAAGAGTTAAGGACCAAGACTTAATGATGATGATGTTTAGAGCAGCACATGCAGTAATAGCTTGGAGTTGGAAAGAAAAAAAGAAATTGACACTTGAAAAATGGTATGAATATGTGTGGGACCAAATATAACTGGATATTAAGGACATCATAAGAAGCAAAAAGACATGGTCAGACAAACAGAAGAAAATTAAAGAAATTTGGACTCCATTTAAAAGATGGTTACAGGTCGTTAAACCAGATGATTAAAGCTGGAAGAAAAAATTGGATAGAATTGAAAAAAGGCTCATGTAATGGGGAAAAAAAGGATTACATTGTCAACAGGGAAGAGGGAGGTGTGGGAGTGGGGAGGGAGAAGGGAATGAAAAAGTACAAAATGCATGGTAATTATGGTTATGTATAAATTGTTTTATAAGAATAATTTAAAAAATTGAAAAAAAGTCCTCGAGATTTTTTGAGAGGTATCTTCTCTAGGAATTTGCTAGGTCCTCTGACATTATGATAGCTTGTGAGGGAAGCATATGATATCGTTGCCTGGAGGACCTAGAAAATTAATAGAGAGACCATTTTTCCCCCAGTGAGGGTAAGTGGAACTGCAGAGATGGGTTCTGCTGTTAAGTGGGTCTTACTGTAATGTATATATATAGCAGTTTAATTCTATTTTAATGTTCACTTTTTGTATGTTTTTAATTGTATCACCCTTTTCAAATGTAAATTCCAATTTTGGGGGAAGGCGGGGAGGGAAGAAAGTTAGTTTCTGTACAGAATTTTTTTCTGCATAAAAATCCCATCTGGGAATATTGCGTAGAACAAGTCCGGAACTGCAAAAGGTCTGCATAGTTTTTCAAATACTTTTTTGCATCAGGAAGAAGTTCGCAAAAATTGCTCACTGCTTCCTTTCAGAACAAAACTAGCAAAAAAAAAAAAACCCCTACAACACTACTTTGTATTTTTTGGGATGGGCTAAAATACTGTCACACATGTTTAACCTGAGGGATGTCTGTTGTGGTTTAACGAGTGCCCATTTACCCATAATTGCCATCTTTCTGCCCTGAGTCCCTTCAGGGAGAGAGGGTAAACTATTATTATTATTACTTCTTTCTTTCTCGCCAATGGTTTCTGTTGCTCACTCCTAGACAGTTATGTCGAATTGGCCTCCACGTTTTCTTTGAGCAACCTCCTGCCTGACATGGCCTTACTCTCCAAATACTACCGCTACAAGGGTTCCCTCACCACTCCGACCTGTGATGAAGTGGTCACCTGGACTGTGTTTGAAGAACCAATCCCACTCAGCAAATCACAGGTAACAAAAGCATCTCTTTCCACAGTTTGTCAAAATGGCTTCCGCCCTCAGCATCTACCACTCCTTCAATAAAAACATTATTATTATTATTATTATTATTATTATTATTATTATTATACCCAAGTTTTTCTTTCCACGTTCAAAGTGACTATTGGTATCCTCTTACGACCTTAAGATCTTTGGTGGAACTCCATCTTTATGTTCTGCCACGTGGTGAGGCACATTTAGTGGAGCCATGGAACAAGCACGTTGTAGACAATGTGAAAAGCTGGCCAGGTTACCCACACAGCTCAAACAGACCCACCTTTAGGTTAAAAATAAAGAGGCTATTCCTCTTGAAACTTGATTTTTTTGCAGTGATCCAAACAAGATGAACTGAGTTCTATAATAATTGGCCTACAGCTGGTTAATTTTGGGGTCAGTGTTCTACCTCTGAAACCCTCTGTGGACTGGCAATCAAACAAATCAACCTGTAAGGAAAATCTAGACATGATTAAAGTTCATCTGTTTTTAAACAAATAGATTTTTTTAAAATAGTAAATGGGATAGTGGCGATCTCTCAACCTACTTAAAAAAGACAATTTCTTGGGATCCTTTGAGGTTCACTTTTAAGGGGCTTGGAAAGAGTGGTTGACAAAAATAATCTTGGGGGCCATATGCAGCCCTCCAGCAACACTTTGCCTACCCCTGCTATAACCGTCTTTTCCTGTTTTTCTTTGTCCAGATAAATGCCTTTATAAAAACCCTTTACTTCAAAAAGTTGGATACAACATCTCGAATGATCAACAATTTCCGTCCTGTCCAGCCTCTTCGCAGCCGCAAAGTCTTTGCGTCCAGAGATGCTACCATCAGCTGTTGCTCTCCACTCGCTCCCAGTTTCTTTGTTCCTCTGTTCTTGTATGTTTTGGCTGGTCTGTTCTCAGGCCCCTCCTAACTATCTCTATGGACAATTGAAATCCACCACAATTAATTGATCCTTCATGGCATCTTCATAACCTATGCTTCTTCTCTGTGATTCTTTTTAAGTCATTGGCTTGGGTAAAGTCTCAATCCCATAGAGCCCCTGAAAACAGTATGACTTCCAAAAGCCACAATGTCCATCTCTCTTTGATTTCAAGGGGTCTACTCAAAACCTGATTGAATCTGGGTCTCACCTACAGAGTAGCATGATCCGTGAATTGGAAGCAAACTGATCGTGGGGAGGATACAATGTCTAATTGCTCTCTTTCATTGATGTCCAAAGACTTGCTTTCATACCCCTAAGACCCAGCTGTGCTTAGTGTATGATTAGTCAATAGGTTTGCTGGAATCAAAAGAACCCCATTCCGCTGATGTACCATGCTGGGACAGATGTGGGATGAAGGGTGTGCACATTTTTCAACATGGCTGGTTCTTGGGATGTGTGGGGAACATATGGGGACCGGGTGTATCCAAGCACCTTTCCATCAGAATGTGAAGCAAATGCTACAGTGGTGTAAACTGACACAAATAATGAATAAATTCAGAGTTCTTAATTTTTCCATAATCAGGGCCAATGTCACAGTATCAATGCCTTGCAAACCCAACTTTACCTTGTGAGCTAATATATCATAGAACCTTGGGAAGAATAGGAAAATGCCCCAAAAACCATACTTGAGGGCAATACCCTACCAAGGAATTTTCAGAACCTTTATGTTCCTCAGTACAACACACCCTGATTCTAGTCTACCCACGATTGTCATTAAAAAAGTCAAGGATGGAGACAGCAAGAAGCCCTGATGGAACTTCTGACCTGATGTAGTCATTGCTTGGCTTTATATCCAAGATCTACCTCGAAAGAGAAGAACTTCATCCCCCACAAAGTGAATAGTCTCCCCTGGAAGTTCAACCATGGCCAATCTAATATATTTGGAAGAGCAGTATGTGAACATTTGACTGGGATCTAGAAGCTGTTCATGAAACAGCCTTTAGATACCTGAATCTAACCTTCCAGGTTGCTCCATTCAGTCTCATTAGTAAACCTTCCTCCTTCTAGACAGGTGTCCTGTCTTATTTGGGAGGAAAGAAGGTAAAGCAAAGGAATCATAGACCCATGAAACCAGAAAAGACACCAAGGGACATCTAGTCCCATCCCTGTCAATGCAGGTATCCACCACTAAAGCACCCCAAAGAGATGACCACCCAACCACCAACAACCCACCATCCTCTTTTGCACTGTTGAGTAGCACTTGCCATTTGGAAGTGCTTTCTAATGTATAGGTAGAAACTTCTTTCATTCTAATTTGAATCTATGGCTTTGGGTCTTACCTTCTGGAGCACCCTCCCCCACAAAGCCAATCTTCTTTCGCCTCTCATATGATGGGTCTTCAGATATTTAATGATAGTGGACCAGGTCATACATCACAGTAAACTTTTCACAAAAACATTGTGCTGTCACAATTAGAAAACTGCTAACTGATTGTAAAGTTTTGCACCTTGGCATGGGTAACAGCATGGCAATGTACATCACGGAAGCTCCTGTTGAGCTCTAGCATTTCCTAGCTGGTATCAGGATTCACACAGAGCATCAGTCATCATCTTAAACATTGAGAAATTGACTCATTACTCCAGGTGACATTTGACCAAAGCAGAACGGAACAGGTACTGTTACTCCCCCTGGTCTGGACAATAGATTTCTCTTAATCACATCTAAAATAGCTCTGGCTTCTTTTTGTTGCAGCCTGTCACTCTTGGCTTTTTGGATTCAGTCAACTTTTGAGTTCCACGAAACCTTGTCACTCCAGATGCAAAGAGGCATCTGATCAGTGGGTGGGAGAGAGGATGCAGCTGAACAAGATGGAAAAGCCAGCTCCTGTAGTTTCAAATAGCTGTGATGCAGCCCATTCTGGGTGTTACACTGTAATTTAAGGCGCTTGACAACAGAAGCTGTCAGACTGGGACATGTTGCATATTAACCTTGCCTCCGCATAGCAATAACAGCAAGATTGATGCTGTGAATCTATGACTATGGCTGGCAGAGGTTTGTCTAGCTGAAATGGCCTAGATAACACTTCCACAATCTAATCCTCCCCAGAGCAATGGCCCATTTTATAGATGGTGGATATGGGGGTCGTACTATGAGTGTATGTGGAAATCGTACATTTTCCAAACAGCTGAAAAGGTGGGATTGCAGAGGGTTAATTGGAGGTATTCCTGCCAAATTGGGACAGTTGGAGGGGATGCTTTGCAAAGGTGTATTACAGTAGTTTGGATTACTGCGGTTGTATAGGTGAGGGGGGCTCTTGGGATGTCTTTCTGGCCTAAGCTCTGCTGCTTCAAGCCAAGAGATGATAAATTGGTGGTCCTTTAAAAAGAACTAATTACCAGTCCAAGGGGACTGAACAGCAATGTGAGCATTGCCATGAAAAATGGATGGAGCTGTCGTTCCACAACTTACCCCAGGACAGAAGGGGGAAGCAGGAAAAATACAATGATTTGTTTTCTTCAGATCTCCTTTGCTGTTGGAAGCAGCCTAGGAAAAGAAGAAAGAGAAGATGTCAAAAGGCCTGATTATCCCTGAAGACTATTTCGTCCAAAGTAGGGCAGCCAGTTCAGGATCTTCCTGAGACTTGTGATATTTGAGCAGAGTGCAAGATCTTAGGACCAGCTGTCATGGTGTTTCTCCGTGTCCTGTAGATGGTGGTACACATCTTCCAATTTTGCTGGACTCAGTTCAAGGGAAAAGGAAAAGCTAGACACACATTGCCAGCTCTATTCGGACTAGAGCAACTTCCTCTGGTTTCCAAGGCAACTTTCTCCAGGTTGTGTGTGTCTGTGTGTTTACTTAGTTCACGTCTACACTGACCACTTAATAGGGGCCATTCTGCTTTGGACTGGCCTCGGATTGACCATGAAAGTTCCCATATGCTCTGAGCCAAATCTGACGATTGGAATGAGTGGCCCTTGTGGGAAAGCTTGGAGGGAGAGCAGGAGGAGGCAACAGGAGGAGGAAACTGTGGAGCCCCTCAATATGCTACGTGGAATCCCAAGGGCTCTGCAGAGCTCAGTTAAAGAACCACTGAACTAGACCAACTGCAAAGTAAATATAACATCTAACTGCTGCAGCATATCAATTATATTTCACGTGTATTAACAGATGGAAGTTAGAGTGCCTGCTAGTTTGTGAGAACAGCCAAGAACACTTGCTCAGGACAGATAAGGGGATAGGAATACCCTTAGGAAGATGGAGCTGAAAAGAGACAGTGCCAAGCTCAGGTTCTCAGGGAAGACAGTGTTTCAACCATAATGTAATGTTTTGACAAAAGGCCCAATTGCCGTAGAGGCCGGGAAATTGTACTGGTGTTGTTAGCCAATGCAAATTTGCCCACACAATTTTTGAAATGCAGCACTTTTATAAAGTTGAGGGCTTAGTGACAAAACTTTAGTCCTGGCAATGCTTTACTAACTTGTCCAGTAAAGTTATCCTTTTGTTCTAAAGTGGGACCGTGTTTTGAGAAACAGATTAGGCTCTTACCTGACTCAAGAAGGGGTTAGAGTATGACTGCACAACCTGCGGCCCTCGAGCGTTTGGGACTCCAACTCCCAGAAGCTCTTGCCAGCTTTTCCAATGGTAAGGAATTCTAGGAGTAGAAGTTCAAAACACCTGGAAGGTCACAGGTTGGACTGGCCTGGGCTAGAGCATCTACCTCCTTGTTGATCACACAACTGAGTGCCTCATTCTGATCAACCTCCTTCCCTGTGCAGGTGTGGGGACAGTGTGCATGTTGAGGATGGATCAAGCTGAAATGTCAAGAAATGGCTTTTCACAGAATTCTAGAGGTAAAAGAGAACACAAGAGCCATACAGCCAAACCCCAGGACATACAGAAATATATAATTTTTCACATTCTTTTGTAGCAGCTGAGCCCAAACTTTAGAAATGATAGGAACAGAATGCCTACATAGCCTTGAGGGACTGCAGAAATGAATCTGGTGGACCGTACTGGGCTCACTGTTATCTTCAAGGGTCACAGATTCTCAAAAGGCCTGTATCAAGGTGTTCCTAAATGATATCTTCCGGAAATGCATGATCCACTACACTGTATAATACATTGTAATCGCTCTACCTGAAAGTTACACCATTGCTGTTCGTTCCAAACTACAGAATCCCAGCCAACGGAACAACAGACAAGCTGCCTGATTTATTGAGTCTGCATAGAGTGTTCTGTCAAGAGTGTCAGAAATTCCCCTGTGATCTATTACTCACCCAGCGGCACTCAGACACTTTTAACTGATGTAACAGAAACATATCGACAGTGGCACTCCGCCCGTAATTATGTGTTCTATGCCATGGTGACAGAACTGGTCTTGGCGAGCTGATGTGCAAACACACACTAGCACATTGGCATAGAAGAATAAATCTTCATTGATCTTGTTTTCAATGCAAGTTCTGCATAGCAATATGGGCTGTCGTCCCCACCTCAACCTCAACTATCCTTTTGTGCCAACATGTTCAGTCTGGTGGAGCCCAGAAACCTATATTTAAGCAGGGAAGTTACTTATACAGTCATGGCAAGATCCTATAGTGAGGCTGTGTAATCTAAAGGGTACAAAGTTTCTTGGATGAAACCAATTATCTAGATCCATTTCAATTTGGTTTCAGGCCTGGCTATGGAACAGAGACGGCATTTGTCACCTTGGTGGATGATCTACAAGAGAACTAGACAAGGGAAGTGTGTCCCTTTTGGTTCTTCTGGACCTCTCAGCGGCTTTCGATATCATCAACCATGATATCCTGAGCCAGCTTGTTGGGATGGGGCTTGGGGGCACTGCTTTGAGTGGCTCCGGTCCTTCGTGGAGGGCTGAACTCAGATGGCAGTGCTGGGGGATTCCTGTTCGACAACCTGGTCAGTGGCCTGTGGGGTCCTCAGGGTTCAATCCTGCCTCCCATGCTGTTTAATATTTACATGAAACCACTGGGAGAGATTGTTCGGAGTTTTGGTTCAGTGTCAAATTAATTCAGGTGACACCTAGCACTATTACTCCTTTCCACCCAATGCCAAAGATGCCATTCTGGCCTTGAACCGGTGTTTGTCATCAGTGATGGACTGGATGAGGGCTAACAAGTTGAACTTATATCCAGACAAGACAGAGGTACTCCTGGTCAGTTGTAAGGTGGGTCAAGGTGCGGGGTTACAGCCTGTGTTGGTTGGGGTCGCATTCCCCTGAAGACACTTTAGGAGTACTAACTTCCAAAATATGAAGGAAATACTGATACTGAGTGAATGACAGTCAACTACTTTGCCTTAGATTGGCTATTTTCATTGTCCTCTAGCCTTGGCGGGTCAGCCTGGCGCTGTCAGATGTTATAGCAATTGGCAACCTTGAATTTTTAAACATGTTTAAATTTTTTAGTGAACCTTCGGGAGCTCGTTAAACTGAGGTTTATGTTTTTATGGGTGAAATAATTTTCATGTTTTTATGGTTAGATATAATTTATGTAACTGTTTGTGTGATTTTAGGTTTTATTTATGATTGCTTGTTGGATGTCGATTGGTGTTGGGAGTGGGTGGGTTCTTAATTGTATCCTTGTCTGCTTTTGTGGTGAGGCAATGAATGTTCACCTCCCCCCCCCCCCCCTGTGTGTTGTAATCTGCCCTGAGTCCCCTTGGGGAGATAGTGAGGAATATAAATAAAGTTTTATTATTTATTATTATTTACATTGCTTTATTTATACATTTATATAAAAGCACCTGTTATTTTAAGATGCACGCCATTTCTAGGGATGTTTATATGAGGAAAAAGAGTGTCTTTGAAGAAATACAGTATTTTCATTGGCTCAGGACTCCTCCAAAAGGACATGGGATGCCCTTAAGTTTCGCTGACAGTCAACCATCCAGACACAAAAGCAACCTGAAGATCTTTGAGAGGTACACAATCTTAAAGAGGAGAAAATGATGCAGGAGAAAAAAAATAAGCCAGTCATTCTCATTATCATTTGCCCTCTCAGGACAGCGACTGCACAGATGGTTAAGCTGTGTGGCATTGCTATTTGCAAGAGCTGATCTCTCTGCAGGCAAGTCAAGCATGGCATCAACTTCTTCAAAATGGGCCCTTGTGTTGCCTTTTAAATGCCTCTAGCTTGACAAACTCCCAAAGCTGGAAGAGATAACCCAAGGCTTGCAAGTGGGACTATTTAGCCAGAGCCTGAAACAGCTGGCCACTCAAAAAGACTGTCGCTTGGAGCTGGGAAATTGGGCAGACCGAAATGCTGCAGTTACCAGCCGGTCCATGGAGAGGACAGTTCAACTGAGAAGAGCAACTTTCCCCTCCAATCCAATTTTCATTCTTAACTAGAGCTTGGAAAGTTATTTTCAAAAAGCAATTAGTTGCGGTTATTATTCCAAGGTAATAAATGTAATTGAAGATTGCTAACCCTTTTTTGTCTGAACCGGGGGTTGGACTAGATGGCCAATGAGGCTCCTTCCAACTCTGTGATTCTACTTTTTCTTAAGTATTTAATCCCCCCTCCACATATTTCATTTTCCATCAGTAAAACTGATAAAAGCAATCCGCACACATCTGCTTTCTCTAAACTACTGACTTATGGTATAAAATACCATTCCCCTTGCCCCCTTTCTACATGCCTCGGTGTCCACATTTGTGGTGCATAGCTCAGAATGAGCCAGCATTTCAACCGTGTCATCCTCCACCATCACCCTTTATACCAGAGGTCCTCAAACAAAGGCCTGAAGGCCGGATACAACCCTCCAAGGTCATTTACCCAGCCCTCGCTCAGGGTCAACCTAAGTCTGAAACAACTTGAAAACACACAACAACAACAACAACAACAACAACAACAACAACCCTATCTCATCAGCCAAAAGCAGGCCCACACTTCCCATTGAAATACTAATAAGTTTATATTTGTTAAAATTGTTCTTTATTTTAATTATTATATTGTTTTTAAGTGTGTTTTGCACTACAAATAAGATATGTGCTGTGTGCCCTCCAACTGTTTGAGGGACTGTGACCTGGCCCTCTGTTTAAAAAGTCCGAGGACCCCTGCTTTAGACTAACCACACCATGTAACTGAAATTTTACAAATGACTTTAACATTGCAAAAATAACAATAATTTCCTTTAGTGAATGTGGAAAAACCACAAAAATTTTAAAAAGCACTAACCTGAGAGGACACTACCCCTTCTTTCCATAGAGTAAGTGATCAAGGTGAATAATGATAGAAGTATAGATAAATAACACAACTTTGATTAAAAACACCAGGCAAAAAGAAGCTGACTTAGAACACACCCAGTTAAGTAAGACTATAATAGCAGAACAGCTTACATGCCATTGGAAAGACTACAGAGAGGAACGAACACAAAGTTCCATCGCTTCTGCTGAAAAGATTGTGCCATCTTTGTTTCAAGGATAGCACTGCAATAACAGTTATGGGGTCCCACCATAATGACAATTCGGCCATGTAATCAAATCTCGGTGTAAAGGAGCATCTGTCTTCTAGCCATCTTCATCTCAATCTATATGAAAGCCAATCTCTTTATTGTGGTCTCCATCACTGGTCCCACATGTCAGGTGAGGTTCTGCTCTCCTGGAAACTATTGTGCTGTTGTACTTTCCATTCAATAAAGAGGCTCTCAGAGCTAGAGGTGGTATGGCCTTTGAGGGACACTTCTTGGTGCCTGTTTTGGCAATTGTTGGTGGAAGAGGCATGCTTCTGGTGTCTTTTGTCTCCACAGAGTCTGAATATGATCTGGACAAGTTGGAGAAGAAGCTGTTTTGGGCTGTAATGGTGGCTACAGCTCGGAGCATGATTTGGTTTCTGCCTGAGATGGGGTGAAGGGTCAGCACTGACCGGGATTTGAAGTTCTCTTCTGGGGAAATGTCGCCTCTCAGTCTTCCACCTTGGGGAAGCCCATGGTGACTTCTCTTCAGTTGGTCAAGTATGTTCTTCTCATGTTCTTCTAGAGGACTCAGGTTTGAGATCTGGATAAAGTGGTGGTTTTCAAGGTTCTAGAGGTTCTCACAGAGACTGTTCAGCTCCTCCATTACTTCCTTCTTCATGGACTCGATTCTGGCTGTTACTTCTCCCTTCAGTGCTGAGATCTCCACCAGCAATGCCTTTGCCACCTCCATGGGGAGTCCTTCAGAGCACCTGGTGGGATTCTTCCACAGCCCACAGGCTGTTCCAAACCCATCTCCATGTTAGCAATTCTTTTTCCCCTCACTTTCCATGATGGACAACTTTGTCGACCAGCTGACCTTTTGGACCTTAATCCTCTTCCTGGATGGAGAACTGTGCCTGAAAATGACTTTATAACTCTGACAGACCATCTTTATTCAAACTTTCACATTTGGAGGTGTCTGGAAACTTTGTGGAAGGAGGATTTTCCTTCTTGCCTTCCTCAATCTTTTCTTCCCCTCTCCATACATCTGAAAATACAGAGTCCGTCTCCTTCATTGCCTTCTCCACCTTCCTCTTTCTTTTCTGGGCAGCAGATGTGTCATCTTCCCTTTGCAGCCTCTCCATTGCCATGTGAAGGAGGCGCACATGGTTCCAGGACTAGGGGGTCTCTGAAGACATCTTGGACACAGAAGTGATGTATCGGCTCTCTGCTTGTACAGAACATTCAAGCATTTCTGTTGATCTCTGAGTTATCTCAGCAAGCAACAGAACAGAGTCAGGGAATCACCCAGAGAGGCTGAGGAGAGACTAGAGATGTGGAGAGAAATGACTGCTATAGTTTTTTATTTATTATTTATTTACAGCATTTATATTCCGCCTTTCTCACTCCGCAGGGGACTCGGGGCGGATTACACTGTACACATATATGGCAAACATTCAATGACAATTTTAACATACAACATATACAGACATACATAGAGGCAATTTAACTTTTTCTGGCCGCCAGGGGAGCTGTCGCTTTCATTGTCCACCTGTGACACTGATTAAGTACTTCCACATTCCCTGCATGCTTTTTTGCTGGAGTGCTTTGCTGGAGTCTTTTTTATGGCTTCATAAATTAGTTAATTTAGCCTACCCACACTTTAAGGTGGTAGCTATTTTTCCTACTTGACAGATGCAACTGTCTTTCGGGTTGCAAAGGTCGACAACAGGCTACACAATTGGTTGGAAACCCACTCCAACCCGGGCTGGCTTCAAACTCATGACCTTTTGGTCAGAGTGATCTTAATGCAGCTGACACTCAGCCAGCTATGACACAATCCCGGTGCTGCCAGCCTGTAGCCATGATGAGGTCTCCAGAGATGTCCCTTCTGGGGATGAAGATTTTCTAGCCATCTAGTGAAAAGTAAAAGCACAGAAGAAAATGTTGTATGGAATGCTGATAACCTTTAGCCCTGTGAAGCAAGTTCAAAGTAAACATCAAAAACAGAGGAGATAATGGTCAACTTTTCCTTGTACCCCTATGTTCTCACTTTCTTTCCCCATTTCTTCTTACAAGATGCTTAAGCTAGTTTATGAAGATGTTTTTCCACTAGTCTATGCTTACAATGAGTGAGATGACATCTTCTGACAAGATCGACCAGGGCCTAGGCAGATGATGCCATCAGTGTGTGGGCATATCTACAGGGGCAACAAAATCTGGGAGTGGTCCAAAACTCCAGAGCATTCCTGACTTTCCCTAATGTAGGACACAACCATGTTAAACAGATGTGCTTTGCATTGGGGGCAAAATTGCTCTGTGTGTCATGGAAACATGGAACCAATTCTCACCCACTGCAGGGTATCGTGCAAGTATAGATGTACCCTGAGCCTACCTGTGAGGAATAACTTATGTATGCATGTATTGATTTTATATGCTGCCTTTTCCCCAATGTGGGGTCTAAGGGGACTCAAAACTAAAACAAGGATTAAAAACACAATCGAAAATCATGGCCGAGATCCTTCATTGCATTCATAACCAAAAAAGTCCTCAAGCACAGTATTTTCTGCCATAAAAACAGTAATTTATTTTTGCAGAAAATTCAATTTCTGTGCATAAATGCTTTCTGCTACACAGAAAATGCAGTTTTCTGAGCAAAATATCTAAATGTTGCATAGAATAGGGCCTATAATATGACTACTCTTTGAAAACTGTAGTTTTCAACTACTTTCTTGCAGTGGGAAGAAAATGGAGTTGCCAAATCCTTTGAGAATAAAGATTTATGGCATAATTCGTGTAATCTGTGTCTTTGGCACTAGACATGAGCTTGCATGGTGAAGTTGTTAGATAACTGGATGAATATTTCGGTGAGGGCTGGAAATGGTTGCTGGGTTACAGGTCCCATCAGGCATAGCTGGCTTAACCAATGATGGAGGATTATGGGATAAGCTGTCCAAGAACATATGGAAGGTCATACAATTCCCATGCCTGATTTTTGAGAGCCATGTCAATGTTCTTGTTCAACCAAGACTGTGGGGTAGTCAAGTTCATAGAGCCACAGCTAGGCTAGCAATGGATCAGCAAAGAGAAAATACAATTTCTTGCCAAAGGCTTTATTTAAAAAGTGCTGCCGTCTCCATTCTCTTTTATATTACGGATGTATCATTTTATATTACATTGGGATTTTTTGCCTTGCTGGATGAAATTGCAGATGATCGTGGCTCTCTCTTATTTTATGTAGGTCCTCTCCTGGGTGCTCGGCTCATGCACGGAGCAATTATAAGCAAATAGCCTCCTGTACCCTTTGTGCAATGTTATGAGCCACAGTTCAAAATGTATGAAATGATGCAGCAAGAAGAAAGCTCCCAAAGGCCACATTTCAAATATAAATTGGCAAGAAGTTTTGCAAGGAAAGCTCTCCTCCTTAGCCTCCACCTCCCCATCAATGCCTCAGTTGCTATTGATCTGCAGAGGCCATGGGTATGTGGAGGTAAGCCTCCCCTGAGGTCTTACATCAGGGTCATGTGGTGTAAATTTCTACATGTAGAGTTGTTTAGTCATTATGCAATGCAACTCTTAAGTTCAATGGCAGCACCACACAATGAATGGAAGATCCACACTTGCCATTGCATACATGCTGTCACCGGATGCTCTGCTCTGTTTTGATGCGCTTGAATGGAATGCTACCATTTTGTATTGGACCCAAATATTGAACCGTTTCCAAAGGGGGGACTTGTTGTTGTGTGCCAGATCACAGGGTTTTGTTGATTGGATCACAGGGTTTTCTTGGCAAGATTTGCTCAGAGCAGGGTTGCCTTTACCTTACATGTAAGTCAAACACTTACAGCAGTGGTTCCCAACCAGTGGTCCAGAAGAACTAAAATATGGTCCATGAAACACATTTTAAACCTTTATTCAACGTCATTGATTCTAATGCACTGAAAGGCATCCTCTCACTTTTCTCCTCCTCCCTACCGGCTGAGCCAATGGGAACAGCTCACAATCTCTTGTCCCCACACCCTCTCAAGCAGAGCACACTCCCTCGCTCGCCCTGCCTGGGCGGGGGTGTCACCATGGGCAGCAAGATGGCGGCTGCCAGTAAGATTGTTCAGGTAAGACCTTCAGCTTGTGAGCTTTGATGTGACAAAGAGGTGGACCTGGTCTAGGCTTGATACTGACAACAGGCTTGAATGTTGGCTATTCAGCAGAGGGACTTTGAGACTTTACCTGCATCAGAAACTGCTGGTTGAAGATGCTGGGATAGAAATCTTTGGGTATTTGCAGCAAGACCCCAAGGCCCCAGCTCTCCCCTAACCATGCAGCAAGGAGAGGGGAAGCTTCTACTCTGTCATTCCCTGGTTGGCCTTGCTCTTCAGCCTTGCTCTTCAGCTTCATTGCTTTCTTGGTGGGTTATTTATGGTGAGCCCATCTCAACCTGGTTCTAATTAAAATATTTCTCTCTAATGAAATAAGCATGCCCTAATAAGTAGTAAACAACACAGCCTGTCGGGATCACTGGTTTTCATCCAGGGTTGCCAGCTTGAAGAAAGCATGGAGCTCCTGTACCTTTCAGATTCTTGATCTGGAAAATATACCATTTGGAAGAAACTTCATCAGTAGGAACTCTAGACCATCCCTCATTCATCCTCACAAATGCCCTCCAGGTGTTTTGGGCTTCAGCTTTCAGAATTTCTGACCATTGGACAAGGTGGCAAGGGCTTCTAGGAGTTGGAGTCTCAAACATCTGGAAGGCCACAGGTTGCACAGGCTTCCTCTATAGTTTGTGTGGAGGTATTTTGCAATACATTGCTGCCTTTCAGTTCACTCCCAGCTTTTGTCAGGTTTCTTTCAGCATTTGCTGTATTTCTATTGGAGAGATGTTTTATTGTAACAGGGTTTTCTTAGACCACACAGAAGCTTTGCTGATACCAAAACATTTATTGTTCAGACTAAAAAATGTAACTGTAAGGACCAGCGTATATAAAGCTTGTACGCTAATTGTACCCAGGGTCATAAAACACACATATCCTCTGATCCCCAGGCCTTTGCTTCCTTTCCCACAAAACCACGAGCAAATGACCTTTATTGCATGCTAATAAAACTTTCCAGTTCCTGCCCATAGCCCAGTGCTCATCTGTCAATGTCCATTTGTCCTGCATGCCATGCAGACTACACATGGGATGACATAACCAAATAACTTATGGTTATCACCGTTTTTTAAAAAAGTATTCTCCTGGGTCTAAAGTGGTCCAGGAGAGCACTCAAAAACATGGTAAAGGACCTTATCACATTGGGAAATACTCTGTTTGCATTAGTATGCATCTTGTATCTTTATAGGACTGGGTGCATATTGATCCCACCACACCTGATCCTGTGATAGCACCCATTCGGACATGATCAAAGTGTCTCAGAAACAGAATATTTCTCAACGTGATAAGGTCCAAAATGGCATGTTGTAAGCATGGCTGCCATTCTGCATTACAGTTACAAATTTGTGGGGCTGTGGTTAGTACAGCAGGTTAAACTGCCAGCAAAATAAACATTTTTTGGCTGGAAGGTTGGCAGTGGGGTGATAGAGAGGAATATAAATAAATAATTTATTATTATTATTATTATTATTATTATTATTATTATCATCATCATCATCATCTAGGTAAATGCCACTGCTGCCCACCTTAAGAGCCAGTAGCAGAGGAAGTCAGTTCAGCTGAAAGGAGAAAGATGTTTCTAGCTCCTTCCCACCAGCCAGCTAACAGAAACAGGACCCCAGCCAACTTTCCCACTTGATGGCAATAAGGGGCTGGAGATGTCATCTTTTTTGTTCTCTAATTGGCAGCTGTACAGACTTCCTTTGCCTAACGCAGCTGCTGGCTCTTAAGGTGGGCTTATGGGTCGAGCCAGGAGAAGTTACTTTAGCCAGTCTAGACTACTGGCAAATGTTGTTGTTCTTAAATAAAAAACTTCTGAAGTAGGCAATTGCGTACATCCAAAAAACCTAAATGTAAAAAAATAAAATAAAGGAAAACATAGTAAGATATTCCAGCTCTTCACTGATCCATACATCGCTGGCACTGTTGGCGTCGGGAAGGGGAAAAGAGAAATGAATAGAAACAACAAGCAAGAGTAGACTCCAGGGAATATGTAGCGATGATGCTTCTTTTCATATTTATGCATTGGCTTGCTGTTCCAAAATCAAAATATATGTGCCTCATTGAGCAATGCATAAATGCATACTAATAAGGTCAGGTCTCCATTCATCCATCTCTATATCCTGCTATCCCTGTAGTTTATCTTTAACAAGCCCTGGGTTTCAACCTCACAGCTTGGCTCTCTTCCTCCCCATACATCTGACACCAGAGACCTAAGCTTTCTAAATCTGCTCCCTACCGCCCTTCCTCTTTTGCAAATTGCCAGTAAAGAACTCATTAATTTAGGAAAGGGTGGGGTTTTTTGCCTGCTCCTTTTCAATATTTTACAGCCATTAAGTGTAGATTCATGGCACTAAGGGGCGCATTTGGAAGCTATCTATTATGGCATGAAGATCCCTGACAGCCAATTTGTTTGGCTTTTTAAAAAAAAATAGAGAGAGAGATAAGAAAGCAAGCCAAAAGTCAAAAAATGAGGCTGTTTTTTTCCTTTTTTCTTTCTTGAAGTTCAGTGGAGGTTTTGCTAACGCCTGGAAGGTCTAAAGATGATTGATCCTCTAGTTAGATGGCCTTTTGCTTTTGTGGCTACAGAAACTTTTTTCCACCCAGTTTGAGTTGACCCAGTTCTCAAATGCTTTCTGAAAGGCCAACGAAGAGGGAATGGCAGTGGTGGCTGGTGACATATAGTTCAGACTGGTCTAAATGAGAAAGTTCTTGTTCTGATCTAAGTGGTAAGGGGAGCTCTTGAAGTCTCTTTGTTCGAAATTAACAGCCATCTCATGTTTGCTTTCTTCCCAACAAGCAAGAAGAAGAAGAAGAAGAAGAAGAAGAAGAAGAAGAAGAAGAAGAAGAAGAAGAAGAAGAGGAAGAAGGCTTGTGCAGTTCATATGGAGGGCGATCCATTGTTGCTATCCAAATTTCTTTGGGTACTCAGATCCGTTTTGGGGAGCCTCTCGAAAATCAGGTAATAGAAAAATCTGTTTTCAGCTAGGCAGTCGGAAGATCCAGGAAGATCTGGCCAATTGGTGGCAATGGGGAGCTTACAAGGCTATCCTTTCCATTCTTGGGATCATTTCCTTTCTTCCCTTCAAGGGAGCCTGGGTGTGAGGAACAGGGTTAAGGAAACATCCTTCCTGGGAGTCTTTCCCTTCTTCCCTTCAAGGGAGCCTGGGTTTGAGGAACGGGGTTAAGGAAGCACCCTTCCTGGGCCCATTTCCCTCTTTTTCCCTTCAAGGGAGCCTGGGTTTGAGGAACGGGGTTAAGGAAGCACCCTTCCTGGGCCCATTTCCCTCTTTTTCCCTTCAAGGGAGCCTGGGATTGAGGAACGGGGTTAAGGATGAACCCTTGCTGGGTCCCTTTCCTTTCTTCCTTTCAAGGGAGACTGGATTTGAGGAACGGAGTTAAGGAAGCACCTTTCCTGGGACGCTTTCCTTTCTTCCCTTCAAGGGAACCTGGATTTGAGGAACGGGGTTAAGGATGAACCCTTGCTAGGCCCCTTTCCTTTCTTCCTTTCAAGGGAGATTGGATTTGAGGAACGGAGTTAAGGAAGCATCCTTCCTGGGACCCTTTCCTTTCTTTCATTCAAGGGAGCCTGGGTTTGAGGAATGGGGTCAAGGAAACAGCCTTCCTGGGCTTCTTTACTTTCTTCCTTTCAAGGGAGCCTGGGTTTGAGGAATGGGATTAAGGAAGCATGCATTGCGTACTTCTGAATAGAAGGGAAGAAGCCACGTCTGGCAGTCACGCGAGCTGTTTCAGCTGAAAAAAACATGGCGGCTGAGCCCTTACCATTACGGCTAGCCAAACAAGCTGAACAAGCTGGATTGGTTGAAGAGAACTGACCAAATGGAGTCCATGCGCAAGCCTACTTAATATTATTATTAACAGCAAAATGCTTCAGATTCCTCCTTTTCTTGTGAGTCTTCCTTTAAAAAGAGTTGTTCTCATATGTTGGAGTAGCATCTGTGTTGGTAGTAGGGAGGCGGGTGGGGTGCAATTCACCCTTTTTCTTTTGGATGGTTCAGGGTATGCAAACTATGTTTCATGCCCCAAATTATTTCAAATATTGTGTATCAAATAACCTCCAGATGCAAAATATCCATGAATTTTAGACTCAAGTCCCATCTCCAAGGCATCTCATTACATGGTATTCCAAAAACTGAAAAAATCTGAAATCCAAAACACTTTTGGTCCCAAGCATTTTGAATAACGGAAACTCAATTGTACTATGCTTATTGAGACTTGAACATTCATGGATTTTGGTACCCATGGAATGGTGTCCTGGAACTTAACCCCAATGGAACCAAGGGCTCACTGTATGTGGAAAAAGGCGGACCTTTCCAAAATACACTTACCTTTCATCAGATTTAAGTCATTGTGATTTGTCATCAAATGTTGTCATGATTTTGGGACACATAACCAAGGCCTATATCTGCCATGGGTAACTTGGCATGTTGGGGTGAGGTTGACTCAATTGGTTAGAAGCGGAGTGTCTATAGACCAGCCTTCATCCCTTGGACTCTTTTCCCAGTGCAAACATTCACCATGGTAACCCAGCTCAAAGGCAACAAAGGAAGAGAACCCATAGAAGAAGAATAAAAACACCAGGAGAGCCCTGCTGGATTAGGTCAAAGGTTAATATAGTCCAGTATCCTTTTTCCCACAGTAGTTGGCCAGATGTTTCTGGAAAGCTCGCAAGCAAGGTTCAAAGGGGATAGTTCTCCCTACACCAACCAGCACTGAGTAGCTTATTATATCTGCACGTAAAGGTCAGTGTTCTTTGCTCGTTCAGCTCGCTCTTGGCTTATTTCCTGCACAGCATTTCCAAATGGGCATAGGCAATAATTTTTCAAGACAAAAATGGAAAATCTTTAGCTTCCTCCAAAAGTTTTCCAAAAGACCACACATCACTTTATCTGCAAACAGTGTTAGTATGTTGCCCACTTCATTGGTTGCCTTGGGCATCTTTTTATTCACTGTATTTGTGTGTGTGTGTGGGGGGGGGGGGGGGGGGAGGTGGCATTCAGTACAGGTTGAACGCCCTTTATCCAAAATGCTCAGGCGTGCTTTAGATTTTGGATTATTGTGCCTTTTGGAATATCTGGATCTACATATACATCCATCTTGAGATATCTCTGAGGATGAAACACAAAAATCATGGATGTTTTATATACATCTTATATCCATAGCTTGAAGATAGTTGATACACACGATCTATACACATAATAAAAGTGAAAATATGTACGTGTGTATGTGGCTAGAGTGTCCACTTACACAAACCAGCTCTTGCCTCCACAAACAACTATAGCTCCTGCTACTCAGGAGACATCAATGGCCCTCCCTCTAATGACACTGCAGCAAGCACCATGAACATGTACCAGAGCCCTGCCAAAGTCCTCCACAAACACCATACTGCCCACCACCCAAGTCAAGGTTTTCATTTGGGGACAATTTCATCCTAGATTTTATGTGTTTCCTCCACCACAGACATCCCAGTGTTTCTTACGCTCTCCATTGGTGTGGAATTTGCATGACCCCTACCCACTAGGCCTGGGTAACAACGGAAAAATTTGTTTCTAAAATCGATTTGTATTTGGGGGGTTTTTTTGTTTCGATATTTAAAATAATTACAAAATTTTCCTTTAAAAAAGTTCGATATTTACGAAATTTCGTAAATGGTAAAAAATTAACGAATCGATTTCCGAAACAATAACGAATCGATTCATTAATGGCGGACGCGACCGCGAAATACGCTAAAAAACCTCCAAAACCTTCTGAAGCTTCCCTCTCCCTCTGTTGTTGACTGTTGGTGTGATATTATAATTTTTTTTCACTAATTAAACCATAAAACTGGCCCAGACATGCGGAAATAATAACGAAACGACCTCAAAACAATAACGAAACGAATACAATATCGAAATACGAAGCATTTACAAAACGTTTTTGAAAATTCGTTTTTTTAAATAATTGTTCCAGAATGGTTCGTTATCGTTTTGTAATTGAAAAAATTAATGAATTATTAACGAATTACGAATTAACGAAACGAAACCGCCCAGCCCTACTACCCACTGCCTCTCCCTTAACCCTTTCCTATTCTTTTCTATGGTACACAGCAAACAGAGGAATTGATCAGCAACTGGACATCAGCTTGGGGAGAATTCACCATGATTTAAAGGAGTTGTAGGTCCTGGGATGTATAATTTGCCTGCAATATAAGAGCACTCTGAACTCCACCAGTGATGGACCTGGAACTAACTTGGCACACAGAACCCCCATGAACAACAAAAAAAAAATACTGAAGGTCTTTCGAGGGACAGGAGTTATAGTTCACTGACATCTAGAACACACTATGAACTCAAACAATGATGGATCTGGAGCAAGCTTGGCATGCATACCTGATATGCCCAAATTTGAATACTGGTGTGGTTTTGAGGGGAATTGGCCTGAACCTTTTGGAGTTGTGGGTACTGGGATTTTAAAGTTTCACCTGCAATCAATGAACTCCACCAAAGATGGAATTGCAACAAACTTGTCACACAGAGTCCCCAGGACCAGCAAAAAATACTGGAGGTCTTTCGGGGAAATTAATTTTGATTTGGGAGAGTTTTAGTTCACCTACATCCAGAGAGCACTGTGAACCCAAACACCGATGGATTTGGACCAAACTTGGCACACCTACCTGATATGCAGAAATTTGATTACTGGAGAGGTTTGGGGGGGGGGGGTGACCTTCCTTTCTGGAAGTTGTAGTTAACTCGCAAGCAGAGAAACTCTGACCTCCACTCATGATGGACCTGGACCAAACTTGGCACACAGAACCCCCATAACTAGCTCAACCTACTGGAGGGGTTTGAGGGGACTGACTCACCATAGTGGGAGTTGTAGTTTACCCTACATTGAACCCCACCAATGATACATCTAGAGCAAACTTGTCCAACATCACAAACTTTAAATACTGATGGAGTTTTTCGGGGTTAACTTGGCATGATGTGAGTTGTAGTTCACCCACAACCTTATTCGTTTTGTACAATTAAAAATAGACTTTTTCAAATAACCCAGGCAACACTGAGTACCCAAGCTAGTTTTTAATAAATGTGTGCATGAAAGCAAAGGGGTCCCTATCTCAGTTACCCATTTTTGACAAATTTTGCTCTGTATTCAGTAAGATTACATATATGTCCCCTGGTAGCCCACCTTAAGACCCAGCAGCCTGATTGGATGAAGGTGAGTTGCTAACAGGAATGTAAGCAGCATAATATTTCCTTTCTTCCCACCAGAAAATGAAACTCTGCCAATAAGAAGCTAGTTATTGCTTGGTAGCCAAACAAACTTCTCCCATGGCTCTTCAGGTGGGTTTGTGAGGCATGGCTAGGAGACAGTTACTATGTATGTTTCTTAGTTACTTTAGTAACGTACTAAAACAACAAAATCATAATAACCCATTATCATCATTGCAACAGAAAATGATTTTGTCTCCTATATTTCTTTTGAATTTTTCTTCCCCAGGGTTTACATTTCTCTGAAGCCAATCAGATTTATCCTTGTGATGACAAAGCCAATTCAAAGGAAGCACAACATTTTCTGCTTTTGCGTTGATGGAAGAATATTTTTTTGCTTTCCCCCCATAGTGACTTATTCAATTTGCTACTCCGTTTCTTTGAATGATCACTGAGAAATGGTGTTGTGAGTTGTACAAGGTATGTTTTGCCGTTTTGGTTCCATCCTGCCCATGCTGGTTTCTGAGGCACCTGCTCCCCACCCCCCAGCCACTCCACCCTGGCGCTGGGCCATGAATTTTCTCTTGAGGTTAAAGTTGATAATTACCCACCTCCAGATTACCTTAAAGGCCATGTTGACAGATTTTGTAGAAATGAGAATGCGGTAAGAGAAGGGCATTTTCATGCTTGATCTTTCCTTAATTATTTCATTAAGACAAGAATGGCTATTTCTACATTTTACCCAACTTAATTGTTCATGTTGTAAAAGATGTGATTACATAAAGGACCTTATAATGACAGGGAGACCTGGACCGACCTTCAAGAAAACCAGCGCTTGACTGTTCTTTGCACTGTGACTGAGCAGAAACCAAGGATTCCCCACTAAAGGTTCTTGGAGGAGAAGGACACCGATGTCCTCTTGAGGAGAAGGTTGGAACGAATATAACACAAGTACCATTCAATGTTTCTTCAGCCTTGCTGAGTAATACATTATCCAATCCCTGTATTCCATGGGGAATATGTTCCAAGATCCCGCCAAGAAACCTTTTTCTGTTCTTAAGGGTTTCTCCATTCCTCATCACTATGATAGGTTAGTTTACAGAGACCAGAGACCATTTTATCTCTCTCTCCCACTGAAGGCCAAATTTGCTCTTCCATTGTTAAATTGTAATATCGTGAATTGTGATGTTGTGAATTGTGATATCAAACTGCCTCTGTTCTTCAATCTAGTGCAGTGGTTCCCAACCTTTTGTGACCAGGGATCACTTGACCAGGGACCACTCTCCAACATTACAGTGTTTCCTCACTTATTGCGGGTGTTCCGTTTCAGGATCACCCACGATAAGTGAAAATCCATGAAGTAGGGACACTATATTAATTGTAATATTTACACATTATTTTAGCATATGTATAAGAAGCGTGCATGTGCAGTCTGGCCCTCATGCTTCCTTACCTGCCTCTGGAGTCATGCAGGCAGCAGCAGGCCAGGGAGGCAAGTTTTCCCTGCTGTGCCTCAGGCCGCTGCTCTGCCGGGGTCCATGGAGGCCAGGGAGGCAGGCCTTCCCTGCCGCACCTCAGGCCTCCACTCTCCTGGGGGTCCATGGAGGCCAGGGAGGCAGGCTTTCCCTGCTGCTCCTCAGGCCGCCACTCTGCCGGGGTTTGCAGAGGCCAGTGAGGCACGCACAAATGCTCCAAGATGCGGAAGGGCAAGCGGAGCTGGCGAAGGGAGTTCTGGCTCGCACACTAGCCTCCCTTTCAGAGGCCCATTGTAATGTAAATATTTGATATTAATATTTATAAAAAATCCACACAACAGCGAGTCTGTGTAAAGTGAACCACGAAGTAGCGAGGGAACACTGTAGTACCAATCAGTTTTTTATCAACTTTAGATTTGGTTTGATTATTTGGGGCGCTGATTCAGAAAAATAGCATTGGATAGACCACATCAGCTCTAGTTTCTGTACAGAACTATACCATCCAGTAGTTGCCATCTGCTCACCCACAGAAAACCATATTTAATAAGCCTCGGGACTATAAAAGGGTTTCACAAGACCAGTCACTCTCGTTGCAACATGTAGTAACGGTGAGGCTGCAGACCATATTTTAATTCTTGCAGACCACTGGTGGTTCACGGACCACAGGTTGGAAACCACTGATATAGAGCAAGCCTTTGTTAGTTGGTGATGTGTTTCTTGTACAAGCCTTAACGTATTATAGTTTTAGTTCAGTCTAATCTAGTTCAGTGTTAGGTTTAGCTACACATTTGAAATACAGCAATTTAGATCAACTGCGGATAGTGAGATCTGGGCCGCAGATAATGAAACCCGAAGCGCAGGTACCAGTACCGGTAGCAGGCCATCCATGGATCCGTGTGTCTGGTGAATAAAAAAAGTTACAACCTAATATTTATCCATCAATAAATTTTACCAAGTTGAAGAAGAAGCCACTGAGGTATTTTATTCAAGTCAGCTGAAGTGGATGCCAGCTCGCAGTAGTCTGCCAAGTAGCTGAGATGCCATGCAGTACAAAACATGCTCTCTCTTTTCTTCCGTTGATTGTTCTGTAGCGCGTAGATTTCTGGTATTAAAAATAAATAAATTTGAAATGTTAAAGACGAAGAAAAGCATCAGAGGAGAAAGTGCATGGTAAGAGTTGGGCTTAGTAGAAACCATGATGTGGAGGTCACAAAGCTTTCCTTCAAACTAAATTTCCATGCTTCTTTGGGGGAGGCCGAACCACTGGTAGCTAACTTGGTTGAACTCTTGCCTCTATGGATATCCCACAGAGTAGCAGCTGCTCCTATTACCTCCTATCATGGAGCCTGAGAAAGCTGAGAAATAACAAACAGTTCCTTCCAAAGGAGGAGGAAGGGGAAAGAAAAGAACAGAAAAAGAGGAAAAAGCTGAGGAGCAAATTAGTGGAAGGAAAAAAAAACGCCCAAAGGTGGGCCAAAGGCTAAGTAGCAAAGGGACCTTGCGAGCAGACGGGACAATTAAAGAGAAAATTGCTCAAATGTAATTTCGTTGAGATGAGGGCTAAGGTATAACTCCAGGCCTGAGGGCACTTTGAGAAGTTGGCTTATTTGGTATGCAAATGGTTGCCCTTTCAAGAAAAGGCAAGGAACACCCCCCCCCCCCAATCACATTTCAGTTCAAGGATAGAGAAAATATAGGTTGGGCTCAATCCATGGATTTTGGAGGGATTGTCAGTTGCTTGCCAAGGTTTCCTGACCAATGTTGGTTTTGGGAGTGAAGGACAAGATGGAATCTCATAGGGTTGCCAGCATTCATAAAGTCATCCCACCTTGAGCCCTAATCCCAGTTTTGGGGAAAAGTCAGGGTAGAAATCAAAACTGTTACAATTTCCGATCAAAAGAACAATTCAATGTAGATTGTAATCTGAGCTTTCAAGGAGCATTCTCAGGGGTTGAATTTATTTTGGAAGTAGAGTTCAATGCTTGGGAAGGGTCCTATTAAGTCTGGACTAAAAACTGGAGTAGATTGACTATTGTGATGACTTGGAAGCTCCCAGCAGTGTTTCTGCCAAGCATGTAGAAGATTTGCAGGGAATGTCTTGCTCACTCGCACAGTCTCCTTTCTGTGTCCTGTCAAGCTTGGTAGCTAAATATTTGGTAAAGGGAAGAAAAAGCAAGGGTTGGAGTTGAGGTGTTTCAATATCTCATGGCTGTTGCATTTTCTAAGAGATAATTTTCACATTTTCACTGAGGCGAGAGAAGAAATTCCAACCTTTGTTCTAGCAGATGGCTCCGGGGAGTTGATCTTTGGCCTTTTCATATATAACTCAGGTATGATTTATTGGTTTATAAGCAACCAGGACAGGTTGTCCCAGTGGGCTGATAGCTTCTCAGGAAGCTAATGAAGCGTCCATTGACCTCTAGAGACCCCGCTTATGAAGCCAGCAGAATAGATCTTCAATGCATTATGACCCCTGTATCTGTGGAGCAAACGTTTCTGCATTCACCACATTTAGGAAAACTTGCAGATAATAGTAAATCATGATGAAGGAACAATGCTTGGCAGAAGCATACCATAGAATCATGCCAGAGAGCTTACAAAATGCCTAGAGATGACAAGTCTATAGAAGCACACTTGAGGACCCAGGAAATTTATACATATGACACCAACCAAGTTTTTGCTATGTCCTTCAGTGCAACTTGATCATCAACTTCTGGCAGAAGTTTATCATAGAATCACACTTGAGGACCTAGGAAATGTCTAGAGGGGACATCATTCTAGGTATTGCTGTGTCTTCCAGTGTGCTTCAGTGGTCAACTTCAAGTACAAGCATATCATAGAAGCATGCTGGAGGACATATTTGGTCAGATGTGGATCAATACAAGTAGTGGTCCAATTGATACTGGGGAAATACTGTATGTTGACTCCAATGCCTTCATAAGAAGCACCTGAAATGAGATTCCTCCTTTCTTCCAAGTACAAGCATATCATAGAAGCATGCTAGAGGACATATTTGGTCAGATGTGGATCAATGCAAGTAGTGGTCCCATGGATACTGGGGACATACTGTATGTTGACCCCAATGCATTTATAAGATGCACCTGAAATGAGATTCCCCCTTTCTTCCAATATGGACCCAATTTAGGGTTGAGAGTTAGGTTAGTTATGAAACTCACCACGATCCCTCTATTGAGCAAGGCTGTATCTACACTGCCAAAAGGATAGCAGTTTGACATCACATTCACTGCCATGGCTTATTGCTATGGAATTCTAGGATGTGTAGTTTGGTGAGAGGTTTACCCTTCTCTGTTGAATTGCTCAGGTGTCTCAACAAACTACCAATGCATGCATTCTTTAGGACAGAGCCAATGTGGTGAAAGTAGTGTTGAACGGCTATAATTTGGCCATGTGGACAATCTCTTCAGCAGGCTTTGATCCCCAGAGAAACTTTCCCTAAAATGTCACAACATCAATATACACCATTATTATGACAGTTTATTAATTAAGACCATGTCTAGGGGACAATTGAATAAAGCTGTTGAACTGTTGGTAATGAGACCCCCAGGGAGAGACAAGCCTGATCCTATATCTTCAGCAGTGTGACAGCAACTGCAGCGGTCTCTTGCACTAATTGATGTCTCCGTAGAATAAATGAGTTCCCAAATTGAAAAAGTGGAATGAGAGAGAATGAATGCAGACTACCCCAAATCATATTGGGGGGAGGTGGAGGATACGAAACTGGGGAAACCCTTTTCATGTGTGGCACAGCACAAAAATGTTTCAGTGTCATTTTGGTATCACCCTTTCTTGAGGAATCACTTGGTGCAATCTGCACCCCCTGCACCTTTGCATGTCCAGCACCACCCGCACCCTTTGCACCCCTTGTATCCCTGTACTTCCCACTCCCCACTCCCCTGCAGCTCCTGCAACCCCTCATCTCCAGTACCTCCTGCATTCCTTGCACCCTGACTCCCACACATGCACCCTACATCCCTTCACCCTTTAAACCAGGGGTTTTCAAACTTTTTAAACAGAGGGCCAGGTCGCAGTCCCTCAAACTGTTGGAGGGATGGATTATAATTTGGGAAAAAAATATGAATCCCTATGCGCACTGTACATATCTTATTTGTAATTCAAAAAACACTTAAAAACAATACAATAATTAAAATGAAGAACAATTTTAACAAATATAAACTTATTAGTATTTCAATGGGAAGTGTGGGCCTGCTTTTAGCTGATGAGATAGAATTGTTGTTGTTGTTGTGTGCTTTCAGGTCATTTCAGACTTAAGTTGAACCTGAGCGAGGGCCAGGTAAATGACCTTGGAGGGCCATATCCGGCCCCCGGGCCTTAGTTTGGGGACCCCTGCTTTAAACCGCCTGCACCTCCTGCAACCGCACACCTCTGGCACCTCCTGCACCCTCTGGAACCCCACACTTCCTACTCCAGCCAGGCCCATAGCCATGATTTCCTTTTGGGGGGGGGGGGGCTGATTTTTTTTCAGGGGGGGGTTTGGGGGGGCTGAGTTTCGGGGGGGGGGGCTGAGTCTGAGTGAAAGAAGGTCTAGCCTAGCAAACCTTTTGTATCATTACCCCAATACCCCCATGCATATGGGATATATTGAGTATGGTGATCAGATCATGATATGAATAAACATAACAGTTTAAATAATGCACCAGTAAGGCCTTTTCGCGAACCCATGAGAATTTTGCGGGGGGGGGGGGGGGCTGAAGCCCCTCAAGGCCCCCCCCCCCCCCCCAGCTACATGCCTGACTCCAGCCTCTCCAGCACCTCACCCATCCCTAATAACACGCTCACAAACTCCCTGCCCCTTCTGGAGCCTGCACCACTGTTCCAGCACTTCCAGCACGTGGTTATATCCCCTGCAACCCTTGCACCTCCCACACCTCCCGATTCCCATCACACCTCCCGAACTCCTTGCACCCTTTGCTCCCCTACACCTCTAGCACCATCCTCACTCCCCTAGTGATGCCACTCTTTACACTCCTACACAACATAGTCATTCAACATAAGGGTTCTATGGCAAAATGAAGGCAAAGTCTGCCCATTCAAATTTACACTACATAACCCCAATGTCTGATCTCAACCATCTGAGCCTCGTATTTCAGTGCAGTTTTAATAATTGTTAAAATGCCACTTGAGCAGAAAACCTTTATGAAAAGATGGTTTAGAATTCATCCTGCATCGCTGCTTAGGATCTTCCTTGCCTTCGTTAACCCAGACAAGCCTATGAATATATATATATATATCCACCATTTCCCACCCAGGCCCTCTCTGATTCATTATAAAAGGCCCATGGCTAAGAAAAGAAATCAGATATTCCCATAGATTCATCTTCAATTAATTGTGCCTATCCAAAGAAAACAGAGCACTTTGGAGTAGATCGCGCAGCCATGTATTATTCATTGATTAGTCATTCGGAAAATTGTCATTTCAAAACCCCCATCGAGCAAACCTTTTAATCAATAATTAGTGAGGTTTCCTCCTCCTGAAGCGAAACAGAAAGTTAAAAGAGCTGGAATCAAACTTGAGTATGTTCCTGCAATTGCGCCGAGAAACGAGGAGCAAAAGGACCAGACAGAAGACATCCAGGCTTAATTGTTATTCAGCTCCAATGCTCACTTGGCAAATATGGGGACGTTACTTTCTCCTAGATAAGGGATAAACAATTTTGTGGGATTCAGGGTCAATTTCCACCTCCAGACTTCAACCCAAATACCTTCATTTGACTCTGCTGCCCTTCTTAAAATGGTGACCAGAAATGATGTTGCATTACATCCTGTTGCCATTTTGAGAAGGACGGCAGAGGAAAGGCAATGGCATTTGAGGATTAAGTATTGGGATTCCTGCCCACATGTATCCTAGCCTGACCTGTCTATTTTGGATGAGAATTATATTTTCTGATCATTTTATGAGCACCCTCTTCCCCTCCATATCTCATATATAACCCTTTACTGTTCTGCTGGCTCAGCAAATGGAGAGAATATTGTATTTTTTAAAAAGAGTTATTGATTGATTCGATTTGATTTATATGCAACCTTTCACCCAAGAATGGGCTTTCTTTTTTCCTCAAAAGCATCACAGAAGCCGGGAAGCCGAGCAGATGAACGGTGCAGTCCAGTAATGCATTATTCACCTGAGGTTTCCCACTAAATTATCACCCCTGGCTCTGGCGATCAATAATGAGTGGGACACTTGCTTAAAACGAGGTAGTACTCCTTAGGACATGGGGCTGGGATCACCATCATTTCACAATCTTGTTTCATGGATTTGCCCTGAGTTGAAGATCCCCCTGCAATTAATGAAAGCAGAACTGGTTGAGATCCCTACTAGAAAAGGACAAAGAAACAGAGTTCTGTTTAGGGAGGGATGAAATTTAGTTTGAGTGGATTTTGGAGAAGAACAGGCCCAAATGTGCTGATGTCATCACCTACGGTCACCATTTTAAGAAGGACTTTAGAGGACAATTGGTAGAATCATTGAATCATAAGATTGGAAGAGACCACACCCAGTCTAACTCTCAAGGTATTTGCTGTGTGTGATGGTCTCACTCTAGAACTGGCAGAAGCTCCAGGTCTTTCCAAGGGTTCAGCACTGACCCACACTATTGTTATAGCACAGGTTGTATTGATGGGAAATGATGGAGCAGATGGCACACAACACAGACATATACCAGCTCTTTTGCTGATGTGGACCCCCCTCTGCAGTTATGAGAACCGAGCCCCCCTCTAATTCTACCTAGATGTATCCCTTGGCTGATGATCAAATTCAAATCCCCATTCAGGATACACGGGAAGTCTGTGGTTTAGTCCTCCCAGAACCAAGGCCAATGGAAGATGCAGAAGCAAACACACAGAACCAAAGGGTACAGTTGTGACCCAGCTCCCCCCCCCCCACCCCAATCGCTTTGAGAACTGACAAGTCGGTGTCCAACAGAGATTCACTGCCCTCCCCTCAAAGTTGGTTCTCAGCTTTCATATCTTTTCCCAGCCTCAAACTACAAAAGGAATGTGAAAAGTCTCCTACAAGGTCATCAAGACAATTTAATGCCTTTGTGCCATTGTTTGGCCATGATGTTCAGGACTGACGTGATTGTGGCATGGGAGCGAAGTCCATCTGGACAGAGGGTCATAGAATCCTAGAGTTGGAAGAAACCCAAGGACATCCAATCCAACCCCCTTTCTGCCAGGGAGGAAGGCATAATTCAAGCCCACCCAACAAACAGCCTTCTAGTTTTTGTTTAAAGAGCTCCAGAGAAGGAGACTCCACTGGACTCCAAAGCAGCATATTCCACTGTATTGTCGAAGGCTTTCATGGCCGGAATCACTCAGTTCTTGTGGGTTTTTTCGGGCTATATGGCCATGTTCTAGAGGCATTTCTCCTGACGTTTCGCCTGCATCTATGGCAGGCATCCTCAGAGGTCTGCTGGAGCTGGGAAAAAAAGGGGGTTTATATATCTGTGGACTGACCAGGGTGAGACAAAAGGCTTTTGTAAGTTGGGCTAGGTGTGGATCTTTTCAACTGACCACCTTGATTAGCATACAATGGGCTGACTGTGCCTGGAGCAAACTCTTAATGAAAGGTGCTTAGATGTCCCTGCCTGTTTTTCTCTCTGCTGTTTTAATTTTAGAATTTTTTAATACTGGTAGCCAGATTTTGTTCATTTTCATGGTTTCTTCCTTTCTGTTGAAATTGTCCACATGTTTGTGGATTTCAATGGCTTCTCTGTGTAGTCTGACATGGTGGTTGTGAGAGTGGTCCAGCATTTTTGTGTTCTCAAATAAAATGCTGTGTCCAGGTTGGTTCATCAGGTGCTCTGCTATGGCTGATTTCTCTGGTTGGAGTAGTCTGCAGTGCCTTTCATGTTCCTGGATTCTTGTTTGGGCGCTGCGTTTGGTGGTCCCTATGTAGACTTGTCCACAGCTGCATGGTATACGGTAGACTCCTGCAGAGGTGAGAGGATCCCTCTTGTCCTTTGCTGAACGGAGCATTTGTTGGATTTTCTTGGTGGGTTTGTAGATTGTTTGTATGTTGTGTTTCCTCATCAGCTTTCCTATGCGATCAGTGGTTCCCTTGATGTATGGCAGGAACACTTTTCCTCTGGGTGGATCTTCATCTTTACTCTTGTGGCTTGTTCTTGGTCTTTCAGCTCTTCCGATGTCTGAGGTGGAATATCCATTGGCCTGGAGAGCCCAGTTGAGGTGGTTCAGTTCATCTTGGAGGAGGTGGGGTTCACAGATTCTTTTTGCACGGTCTGCCAAGGCTTTAATGGTGCTTCTTTTTTGACTTGGGTGATGGTTGGAGTTTTTATGTAGATATCTATCTGTGTGTGTGGGTTTTCTGTAAACGGTGTGACCCAATTGTTGATCTGGTTTACGGATGACTAGGACATCTAGAAAAGGCAATCTTCCTTCCTTTTCTTTTTCCATAGTGAACTGGATTTTAGGGTGGATGCTGTTAAGATGTTCCAGGAACCTGTTGAGTTCTTCCTCTCCGTGGCTCCAAATGGTGAAAGTGTCATCCACATATCTGAACCATATCGTGGGCTTTTTGGTTGCTGTTTCAAGAGCTTGTTTTTCAAATTGTTCCATGTAGAAGTTAGCTATGACTGGGCTGAGAGGGCTCCCCATAGCTACTCCATCTTTCTGTTCGTAGAATTCATTGTCCCACTGAAAATAGCTGGTGGTGAGGCAATGGTGAAACAGCGCCGTGATGTCTTCTGGGAACCTCTGGTTGATGAGTGCCATGGTGTCTGCAACTGGGACCATGGTAAATAGAGACACCACATCGAAGCTGATCAGTATGTCATTTGTATTTAGCTTGAGATTGCTGATTTTTTCAATGAAGTGGGCTGAGTCCTTGATGTAGTGTGTTGTGAGCCCAATGTGGCTTTGTAACTGTGCAGCAAGAAATTTGGCTAAGTCATATGTGGGGGACCCAATGGCACTCACGATTGGTCTGAGTGGGGTGGAGTCCTTATGGATTTTGGGGAGTCCATAAAGCCTGGGTGGAAGGGCTTCCGATTTACATAGCTGCTGTCGTATGTCGAAGTTGACTGAGGAGTTTTTAATTAGAGTGTTGGTTTTTCTGGTTATTTTGGAAGTTGGGTCTTGCTTAAGTTAAGCATATTCCACTGTTAGACAGCTCTTACCATCAAGCAGTTCTTCCTAATGTTTAGGTGGAATCTTTTCCCTTGCAATTTGAATCCATGGCTCCCTTGGGTCCTGGTTTCTTGAGCAGCAGAAAACAAGCTTGCTCCCTCAATGTGACATCCTTTCCAATATTTAAACACGGCTATCATGTTCACTTTCATTCTTTTTTTTCTCCAAGCTGAACATATTCAGCTCCCTAAACCATTCCTCATTGAACTTGGCTTCCAGACCTTTGACCCTTTTGGTGTCACTTCTCTGGACACCTTCCATCTTGTCCATCTCCTTCTTGAATTGCTTTGTCCAGAACTGGACACAGTCTTGTTCCAGGTGAGGTCTGACCAAACCAGAAGAGAGTGGACTATAATTTCCCTAGATCTAGACACTATACTCCTATTGATATAGTCTGGAACCACATTGGCATTTTAGCTGTTGCAATGCACTGTTCAGCTTGTGGTTTACCAAGGAACTCATCAAATGCAGGGTTTACAGCCATCATACAACGCAAAACTACTTTTGCTGGTCACCTATGGGACTCCATCTGTAAACTATTTCAAAAGTGTTTAGAAATCGAGGATAATAGAGTCAGGGAGCAATCGTCTTAATAGCTCCCAAAGCTGTTGAAGGTGCTTAATTTAATATGTAACCAGATCTGTCAGATTATCCCATGTTAGATTGCTTTAGTGGCATTAAAGAGTGGGTGTTCCAGTGAGCGGTCTCCACATAAGCATCAATGCTCCTTTTCTCCCCAGTAATTCTCTTGCATGACTCTTTTACTGTACATTTAATAATTTAATTTATTCATCAGGAATTGCACAATTTCAATATATTACTACTTTGCTGTAGCTGTATTTCTCCCCTTTTTAGACCTAGGTTTTGGATTTCTGCAGTTCTGCGGTTTCCCTGTTTTAATTTTTTAAAAAAGAAAGAAAGCAGTATGGGTCAGGACTACACATGGCACTGTGATAACTCAGAATACAGAGGAATAGTGTAGAAATGGACAGAAGTACATCATGTGTGATGGGGGTGAATATAGTCCCCATTTTTCTTATTAATGGAACAGAATGAAAGGCTAGGGTAAGAAGACCATTTCCCCAACTTCCCACCCCTCTCATGGGATGAGGTCCTAAGACTCCTAGATACCATTCAGCTGAGCCAAATGGAACCTGATCCTGCTGTCTAAACTGCCTGTGAATACTACAAAATAGACTCCAACTGCCTAACACTGGACAAAGTAAGGTTAGAAACAAAACACCTAGGGAATTCATGGAGCTAGTGCTAGATTTGATGTGAGCCAAAGACCCCAAAACCCATCTGCCTGGCAACAGAAGCTGAACTCATAACAGTTTTGAGTTTTTGTCTGGGGGATCTTCAGAAGGGATTCGGCCCATGGCCCTCAAGCAATTGCTTACCCTGATTGAAAGCAAACTGACCCCGATTCTTTGTCATGCCACAACAGAATATTTTTGGCCTTGCCAGATGAAAGTGGTAGTTTTCGATTCTCTATTGAAACCCAGCCGTGCTGCTTGGGTGCTTTTGCAGTCGTGAACGGGCCGGGAGATGGCAGAAGAGGCCAAGAGATGCCAGCTAGAATGCATTGTCAAAGACATAGCCCTGTTTTCACCTGAAGCATAAAAAGGAAGGCAAAGGGAAAAGGAAAGAAGACTGCACCACTGAGAGATGAACACTTTTTTTTCGCAGAAGGTTTTGGGGCTCTCAACCCGCTTCTTCAGATGCACTTCTCAACTCGGTACTACCTCCAAAGAAGTTGGTAAAACTAGTTAAGGTGCATCTACTTTGTTGACTTCATGCAGTTTCATGTCACTTGAACAGCCATAGCTCAATGAGATGTAATCCCAGGAAATGTAGTTTGACAAGTCTTTCCCCTTCTCTGCCCAAGAGTGTGGATGACTGACCAAACTACAAACCCCAGGATTCCTTAGCAGAACAGTTCAAAGGATATCAAAGTGTATCATGGCTACAGTGTACATGTACTCTTGGAAAAAATAACTTCTGCCATTCAATATTAGGGACTTGATCTTTAAAAGATACTTCCACATTTCTTTCCCTCTCTTTCCCTTTTTAAATCAAAATGTGTAGGAAGTTTTTTGGTCATTTATTTAGACAAAGGAGGAGAAGTAAGGGACCTAAAGACCCTAAAGGCACCAAATCCCATTGGATGTTGAAAGGCACACTAGAGTTGTGTGCGGAATTCGTTTCTCCCATTTCATTCGTTTCTTTTGGGGTTTTTTGGTTTCTTTGGGAGCACAGAACAGGAACATCCCTCCTGGTACGAAAATCCAGTTGACACAAAAGGAGGAAGAAGCAGCTCCCGGCTCCTGGCCTGCTTTTTTGGCATCACACAGTAAGAGGTTTTTGGATGCAGGCACTGGCAGGTGCAGGCGCTCTCTGGGCATGCACACCCACACACCAGCACACATTCTCGTTCCAAGGAGAGTGCATGTGTGGCGTGCAGGAGTGCCCACACCTGCCAGTGCCTGCAGCCAAGGGCCTCTTACTCTAGAGTAAGAGACTCTTGGTTGCAGGCACTAATGGCATGGGTGCTGAGGGTCTGCATGCCACACACACACACTCTTTTCAAGGACAGTGCATGAGTGGCATGCAGGAGCACCCATGCCTGCCAGTGCCTGCAGCCGAGGGCCTCTTACTCTAGAGTAAGAGATGCTTGGTTGCAGGCACTGGCGGCATGGGTGCTGAGGGTCTGCATGCCACACACACACACTCTTTTCAAGGAGAGTGCATGTGTGGTGTGCAGGAGCACCCATGCCTGCCAGTGCCTGCAGCCGAAGACCTCTTACTCTAGAGTAAGAGACGCTTGGTTGCATGCACTGGCGGCATGGGTGCTGAGGGTCTGCATGCCACACACACACACTCTTTTCAAGGAGAGTGCATGTGTGGTGTGCAGGAGCACCCACGCCTGCCAGTGCCTGCCAGTGCCTGCAGCCGAGCACGTCTTACTCTAGAGTAAGAGGCCCTCAGCTGCAGGCACTGGCAGGCACGGGCGCTATTGCATGCCATGCACTCTCCTTGGAAAGAGAATGCATGCATGTGTGTGGTGTGCAGGCCCTGGCAGGCATGGGTGCTTTCTTGGCCTGCACATCGCACACACACTCTCCTTGCATAGAGAGTGTATGTATGGTTTATAGCTGCAGAAAGCACCCATGCCTGCAAGTACCTGCAGCTGAGCGCCTCCTCTAGAGTCGAAACATCAGGTAAAGAGAAGCCCCCTTAAAGCACACGTTGGGAAGGGGAGCCCGGGTAGGAAGCGCTCCCCCATAATAGGCTGATTGAAAACCGATCTTTCAGCACCGAAGAACCAAGACAGAGATCTGTGCTCCTAATTTTGGGACACTCCCAAAAAATGGATCAAGGCCCCCACCAAAAGCTAGGACATGTAACAAGTCAAGGTTTACCCTGAATGCACATTCCTAAGGCACACCACCAACACTTGGCGCATCAACAATAAATACAAGGATCAAAGAGGAGCAGACAGGATTTCTGCCAAATAGGAAAATGAAGGACAACGTTAGAAACATTCTAAATATCATTGAATACCATGAAGTTCACATCCAAAAGGAACTGGCGATCCTATCGGTCGACGCGGAAAAGGCGTTCGACAACCTTAATTGGATATTTTTTAAATCAATCCTCAAAGAAATGGACGCCGGATATAAATTTCTAAATGCAGTAGATGCCATCTATGCAGACCAAAAGGCCACTATAAGGATAAATGGACAGGAATCAGAGAGTCTCAATATAGAAAAAGGCACGAGACAGGGCTGTCCGTTATCGCCCCTTTTCTTCATTTTGGCACTAGAAACATTGCTAAATGAGATTAGAGAAGACACCAGATTGAAAGGAATAAACATTCAGAAGGAATCCTATAAACTCAGAGCGTTCGCCGACGACCTGATTTGTACTATACAAGATCCCCTAGGCAACATCAATCTATGGATCGAGAAGATAGAGGAATTTGGCAGGGTCTCAGGTTTTAAAATCAATAATTCTAAATCCAAGATACTAACCAAAAATATATCAAAGGAGAGGAAGGAGAAACTGAAAAAACTCACAGGATTGCAAATAACAACAAAATTAAAATATCTTGGAATCTACATAACAGCAAAAAACTCGCAACTACTAAAAAATAATTATGAGGTGAAGTGGAGGGAGATTAAGAACAATCTGAAGAACTGGCAGCATATGAAACTCTCCCTATTGGGTAGAATCTCGGTGATCAAGTCGAACGTACTCCCAAAAATGTTACACCTATTTCAAAACCTCCCGATAATTAGGAAGAAGCAGATATTTGCAGATTGGCACAAGGACATCTCGAAATTTATTTGGAACAACAAAAAACCTAGAATCAACTTTACAAACATGACTGACGAAAGGAAACGTGGAGGCCTGGGCTTGCCAAACTTTAAATTATATTTTGAAGCAAGCTGTATGGAGTGGATCACAGATTGGATATTATTAAAAAACAAAAAACTTTTAATATTAGAAGGCCACGATCTTAGAACTGGTTGGCATGCCTATCTGTGGCATAATAAAGCAAAGGTAGAAAAAAACTTCCGAAACCACTTCATCCGGGCGGCCCTCCTGAAAGTATGGGACCAATATAAAAGGAGGATGTACCCTAAAACACCACTCTGGATATCCCCTTTAGAAGCTCATCAAAGGAAGGAATTGGGATGGAGAACTTGGCCATCGTATAAAGATATACTAATAAGAGAGAGAAAGGAGATCAAAATCAAATCACAGGAAGCACTAAAAGAACAGTTTGGTAATGTCACTTGGCTCCAACACTGGCAGTTGAAAGAATACTTCAAGAAAGACAGCCAAACGGGCTTCATGGAAAACCCAACGGCCTGGGACAGACTCCTAGAAAACCCCAAAAAGTATATGACAAAAGCATACAAATTACTACTCGATTGGGCAATGGAGGAAGAGCGAGTAAAAGATTATATGATTAAATGGGCTAGGTCAATTGGAAGATCAATATCGCTAGAAGAGTGGAGCTCAATCTGGAACAGAAAAATGAACTACACATACTCCTATGATATTAAAGAACACTGGGTAAAAATGACACATCGATGGTACTTAACACCTGTTAAATTAGCAAAATTCTCCAAACACATGTGTAACAAATGCTGGAAATGCGGAGTAGAGGAAGGGACCTTCCACCATATGTGGTGGTCCTGTAAAAAGGTAAAAGAGTACTGGAAAATAATTCAGGAGAACTGCCAAAAAATCTTAAAGAAGAATGTCCCCCTGAAACCGGAATATTTTTTATTGGGTCTATCAGATAAGGGGTGGGACAAAGAAACGGAAAAAATGTTCGTGTACCTGATAACAGCAGCCCGCATACTTTTGGCTAAAGTTTGGAGACAAAGAGAAATACCGTTGGAGGAAGAGTGGATAGAAAGGATAATAGATATAATGAATATGGACCACCTGACATATATCCTATCGGCCTCACGTAATGTACCAATAGCAGCAACAAACTGGACCCCGGTCAAGGAATGGCTTAGGGAAAGGAAGATAAAGATATTAGTCCATTAATATGTAATAATATATGACTTAGGACCAATATCCATTAAAACAAGATTTGAACATTAAGGTAGACCTAACCAGGAAAATAGGAATGGAAAAAGTAACTATGTAAGAGATACATGAATGAAAGATAAGGAATGTACAAGAGAAAAGATAAATCAGAAAATATGAAATGTAGATACCTGGGAGAATAAAGCTTGACACAGATATGAATACTCAAACACTATTAAGTATGAATCTGTAGATGCGTAGGATAAAGTTTTAGTAGAAGAAAAAATAAAGAAATAAATAAAGAAATAAGGGAACAGAAAAAGAGGGAGGACACACTCCCCAAAAATACCAGAGTAGAAGGGAGGGGAGGTCGGATGTCAAGGCTAATTAGCCTTTTTTAATGTATTTCTATATATGTAATCTCTGTGTATTAATGTATGTCATACTTAGACCGCATCTCGGCCTACGAGCCCACGAGGACCTTGAGATCATCCGGGGAGGCCCTTCTCTCGGTCCCGCCCGCCTCACAGGCACGTCTGGCGGGGACGAGAGAGCGGGCCTTCTCGGTGGTGGCCCCCCGGCTGTGGAACACCCTCCCTGTTGAAGTTAGACAGGCGCCCTCCTTGATGGCCTTTCGTAGGAGCCTGAAAACTTGGCTCTTCGAGCAGGCCTTCAACTGAGTGTTATCATTGGAACGATACTGGAATGGACTATGACTATGACTATGAAATTGACTATGACCCCAGGATTTGACGAAGCGGATTTTTAGCATAAGTATATGTTATGTAGTGGTAGTTTGTATGTATTGTCGTGATTTATTGTACACTGTCTTTTCTATGTTGTTGTTCACCGCCACGAGTCGCCCTAGGGCTGAGAGTGGCGGTCAATAAGTGCAAGTAATAAATAAATAAATAAATAAAATAAATAAATAAATACTTGTCTTTATGTCGCTTTGTCTTTGTTGTTGAGTATGTTTTTTTGTATTCTCTCTCTCTTTCCTAGTCTTTAATATTGTAATAATAAAATTTAATAAAAAAAACCAATAAATACAAGGCACTGTAGGCTGTATTCTGAGGAAGGAAGAGGGGTACCATTTCTTCTTGCAAAATAGTGAAAGTTAGCACTCATAACGGGTGCCTTCTTGACACTTTGCATGTAGAGCATTCACCACTATGTGGCACTCAAGGGTTCTTCTCATCCTTGAAGAATCAGATCACTGTTTGCCAAGCCTCCTCTGTACAGTTTTCGGTGACCCCTGGCACTGGCATAACAAATGAACAAGTTGCCCTTCTGCTGGACCAAGTCTATCCAAGGAATGCTATGCAAAAAGAAAAACAGAAGCAACTCCAGCTTGGATCTTGTTGCTCCATTCCAGCCAGAGTAGAACCACTGAATTCATGAGTCAATGGGAGCACTCACACTATAAAATTAATGCAGTTTGACCCACTTGAAGTGCCATGTCTCAAAGCTATGTAATCTCAGGAGGTATTTCACCTTCTCTGACAAAAACCCCTTCTACGTTCCCATATAAAATCCAGACGATATTATTTGAACTGGATTACATGGCAGTGTAAACTCATCTAATCCAGTTCAAAGCAGATCATGTGGTTTATTTGCTTCAATAATCTGGATTATATGGCAGTGTAGAAGGGACCAAAGAGGGCAGGTGCCTCCTCAAATTACAGCTCACAGTATACTATAACATTGAGTTATGGCAGTTTAGTAAAGGTAAAGATAAAGGTTTCTCCTTGACATTAAGTCTAGTAGAATCTGACTCTCGAGGGTGGTGCTCATCTTCATTTCTAAGTCGAAGAGCGTTGTCCGTAGACGCTTTTTAGGTCATGCGGCTGGCATGACTGCATGGAGCATTGTTACCTTTCCACTGGAGTGGTACCTATTGATCTACTCACATTTGCATGTTTTTGAACTGCTAGGTTGGCAGAAGCTGGAGCTATCAACAGGAGCTCATCCTGTCTCAAAAATTCAAACCACCGACCTTCTGGTCAGCAAGTTCTGCAGCTTAGCAGTTTAACCCACTGTGCCATCGCGACCCCCATGGCAGCTCAAGTGGTAGTCAAATTGCATTGATTCTACAGTGTAGATGCATCCAATGTGAAGATCTAATCCAGGAGTCCTCAAACTTTTTAAACAGAGGGCCAGGTCACAGTCCCTCAAACTGTTGTTGGGCCGGATTATAGTTTGAAAAATAATATGAATGAATTCCTATGAACACTGCACATATATTATGTGTAGTGCAAAAAACTTTAACACAATACAATAATTAAAATGAAGAACAATTTTAACAAATATAAACTTGTTAGTATTTCAATGTGAAGTGTGGGCCTGCTTTTGGCTGATGAGATAGGGTTGTTGTTGTTGTTGTTGTTGTTGTGTGCTTTCAAGTCATTTCAGACTTAGGTTGACCCTGAGTGAGGGCCGGGTAAATGACCTTGGAGGGCCATATCCAGCCCCCGGGCCTTAGTTTGAGGACCCCTGATCTAATCCATTGTTGGAATGTAGACATCAAGGGCTATAACCTCTTTCACAGAAACCGAAGAAAGGTGAGAGGAGGCGGAGTAGCCTTATATGTCAAAAACTCTTATGCTGCAGAAGAAATGCATGACAGCAATCCGGGAAACCAGCTTGAAAGCATCTGGATAAGAATCAAGGGAACTGGGACTCAAAAAGATCTTGTTGTAGGAGTCTACTACAGACCTCCAAGCCAGGAGGAAGAACTTGATGAAGTCTTCTGCCAACAGTTGACCAAACAGGCACAGAGAAGAGATGTAGTAGTCATGGGCGATTTCAACTATCCCGATATTTGCTGGAAAACAAACTCGGCCAAGAGTACAAAGTCCAACAAATTCCTCGCTTGCCTTGCAGACAATTTCATGGTCCAGAAGGTAGAAGAGGCAACAAGGGGATTGGCTACTCTTGATCTCATCCTAACAAATGTGGAGGTCCTGATCGATGCGGTTGAAGTGGTAGGATCCTTAGGGGCAAGTGACCATCTGCTCCTGCAATTTGAGGTACAAAGGAAGGCCGAAACTAAGACAAGTCAAACCCGCATTTTGGACTTTAGGAGAGCTGATTTCCAAAAAATGAAGGAAACACTGAGCAGCATTCCGTGGACACAGATACTAAAAGACAAGGGAGTTACGGATGGATGGGAGTTTCTCAAGAGTGAAATACTAAAGGTGCAGTTGCAAACCGTGCCAACAAAAAGAAAAAATAGGACAAGTGCAAAGAAGCCAGAATGGATGTCCAAAGAACTTCTAACTGTGCTGAGACACAAAAGAGACATGCACAAGAACTGTAAAAAGGGAGAAATCACCAAAGAAGAATTCAAACAAATAGCCAACACCTGTAGGGAAAAGGTCCACAAGGCTAAAGCACAAAACGACCTCAGGCTTGCCAGGGACATTAAAAACAATAAAAAGGGATTCTTTTCTTATGTCAGTAGAAAAAGGAAAAACAAGGAGGCGATAGGGCCTCTTCGAGGAGAAGATGGGGCAATGCTGACAGGGAATAGGGAAAAGGCAGAACTACTTAATACCTTCTTTGCCTCGGTCTTCTCACAAAAAGAAAGTCATCTTCAACCTCAGCAAGACGGAGTGGATGAGGGATTTGAGGACATCCAACTCCAAATTGAGAAACAAGTCGTACAGGAAAACCTGGCCGCTCTTAATGAGTTCAAGTCCCCAGGGCCAGATCAACTACACCCAAGAGTATTGAAGGAACTAGCGGAAGTCATTTCGGAACCATTAGCAACCATCTTTGAGAGTTCTTGGAGAACAGGAGAAGTTCCAGCAGATTGGAGGAGGGCCAATGTGGTCCCAATCTTCAAGAAGGGAAAAAAGGATGACCCAAACAACTACCGTCCGGTCAGCCTCACGTCGATACCAGGCAAGATTCTAGAAAAGATTATTAAGGAAGTGGTCTGCAAACACTTAGAAATAAATGCGGTCATCGCTAATAGTCAACATGGATTTATCAAAAACAAGTCATGCCAGACTAATCTGATCTCTTTTTTCGATAGAGTTACAAGCTGGGTAGATGCGGGGAATGCCATGGATGTAGCATACCTGGATTTCAGTAAGGCCTTCGACAAGGTCCCCCATGACCTTCTGGCAAGGAAACTAGTCCAATGTGGGCTAGGCAAAACTACGGTGAGGTGGATCTGTAATTGGTTAAATGGACAAACCCAGAGGGTGCTCACTAATGTTTCCTCTTCATCTTGGATAGAAGTGACGAGTGGAGTGCCGCAGGGTTCTGTCCTGGGCCCGGTCCTGTTCAACATCTTTATTAATGACTTAGACGACACCAAATTGGGAGGGATAGCCAATACTCCAGAGGACAGGAGCAGGATTCAAAACTATCTTGACAGATTAGAGAGATGGGCCAAAACTAACAAAATGAAGTTCAACAGTGACAAATGCAAGATACTCCACTTCGGCAGGAAAAACGAAATGCAAAGATATAGAATGGGGGATGTCTGGCTCGAGAGCAGTACGTGTGAAAAAGATCTTGGAGTCCTCGTGAACAACAAGTTAAACATGAGCCAACAATGTGATGTGGCGGCAAAAAAAGCCAATGGAATTTTGGTCTGCATCAATAGGAGCATAGTGTCTAGATCTAGGGAAGTAATGCTACCCCTCTATTCTGTTTTGGTTAGACCACATCTGGAATATTGCGTCCAATTCTGGACACCACAATTCAAGAGAGATATTGACAAGCTGGAATGTGTCCAGAGGAGAGCGACTAAAATCATAAAAGGTCTGGAGAACAAGCCCTATGAGGAGCGGCTTAAGGAGCTGGGCATGTTTAGCCTGAAGAAGAGAAGGCGGAGAGGGGATATGATAGCCATGTATAAATATGTGAGAGGAAGCCACAGGGAGGAGGGAGCAAGCTTGTTTTCTGCTTCCCTGGAGACTAGGACGCGGAACAATGGCTTCAAACTACAAGAGAGGAGATTCCATCTGAACATGAGGAAGAACTTCCTGACTGTGAGAGCCGTTCAGCAGTGGAACTCTCTGCCCCGGAGTGTGGTGGAGGCTCCTTCTTTGGAAGCTTTTAAACAGAGGCTGGATGGCCATCTGTCAGGGGTGATTTGAATGCAATATTCCTGCTTCTTGGCAGGGGGTTGGACTGGATGGCCCATGAGGTCTCTTCCAACTCTTTGATTCTATGATTCTATGAATGGGTCTACTTTTTAGTTGGATTTCGAGTGTTAAACTAAAACTGGAAACAATAGGCCATATTCTGTATAAGAAATCATTATTGGCCCAGCTTCGAAATATCATACACCTGTGTTCCAACTGCTGACCGAATGGCCCCCTCCATGCAGCCAATGCTCCTTTCTGATCTAGGACAGCATTTCAGACACAGTGCTGACATCATGGCTATTTGCGTGGCGGATGCTGAATGTTGTCAACCGCACTGTCTACATCCAGAGGGGAGGTATAATGGAATGGCGTCTCCTGAAGGAGGGCAAGAATAGATGGAGTCTGGAACATGAGCTCTCCATGACAAGTTACTCTTAGAGGTGGGAAAGTTATTTTTTCAGACAACAACTTCCAGAATTCCAGCCTCAACCGTTGTTGAAAGATTTTTGGAGTGACACTCCAAAAAAGGTAATGTGGCATTTCCCCGGGCTCATTGATCGCAAACTCATTTTTTGCATGTTGAACTCTGTTGGTGGCAACTGAAAGAAGCTAAGGACAAAAGGGAGAAATGGGACAAAGAGAAACTGGGGCTTTTTTTTTTAAAGTGAGATGGCAGAGGATGAATGGGGACAATTTCTGCCAAATGGGCACATTTGAGGGCATGATGGCAACTTTTTGGGGAGGTTGGAGACTGATCATGCTTCTTTCCAATGGCGCTGTCTTAAGCAGTCCTGTTGCTCCTTGCTTTAGACATTGCTTCCCCAGGAAGGTTTTTCTCCAGCAAGGGTCTTTTTCAATAAAGTTTCTTGGCAGACTTTATTTGGTCATTATTCATTTCCTTGCATAAGGATGGAAAAAGTGGAACCAGTGGACCACATGAGGTCCTTTATAAATCCCTCAAAAGTTCGCAAAAAAAAAAATCAAGAGGAAGGAGATATCTGACACCTTCTAATGAACCTCAGATGATGGAAGATGCCTTCCATGCATCTGAGAGCTCTGCAATAGCCAATACGTGTGGATTCTTTTATTCACTTCTGACAAAATATGTCCTCTCTAGGCATTTTCTAGGTCATCCAGTGTGACTCTATGATTCTGCTAGGCATTGGTTATAGAGTTGCACTGGAGGACTTAGTGATGCCTAGAGCAGTGTCCTCACTTGGCATTACATGCTGCAAGTCGCTGCAAGTCGCTCCTGGTGTGACAGAATCAGGGAGATTCAAGACAGAACTAAATCATGGGTTTTAAACAGAGGCAAAAATCCTGGGACTTCAGAAGAGGTCCACATACAGACATATTGGTCCCTGGATTTCTGCCTCCATTGTCCAGTCTTGATGCTTTGTTGTGAGATTTAGAGGCTCCCAAGATGGCCACCGCAGGACTTCTGCTGGAAAATTAAAAAAAAAACCAAAACCTCAAGATGTGGATATGCAAATATGCAGAGAATCACTGCAGTGAGTAACTGCAAAAGTTCCATTTTTTGTCCTGGCCAGAGAAACGGTGCCCTCCACATGTTTCAATAAGTTTTTGGCACACAAACAAAGTTATTACCTTCTACTCAAGTGTCACCTTCTTTTTAGGAACCGACCGATCAAGAACAAACATCTAAAACCCAGGAACTAACCCAGATAAAAAAAATCATGTGATTTCCAATTGCATGGACATATAGACATGCAAAGATGCACATATTCAGCTCAAAACTGCGATATTCCTGCACCTGGAAATTTTGCATTTTTTGCCTTTTGTAGCAATTGTTTCCACGTTTACAAGGAACAGCATCTGGCCACCCTCCTGTTTGCTGTGGAAGCTCCTGGGATAAAGGTACTGTCTGGATGGTCCCCAGCCATCTTCAAAGTCAGCTGATGCTCATCTTAGAACAGACAAGCATCTCAAGCTCTGAGGATGACCTGGGAAGGAATCCCACTGGAGTACTGAAGCACACCAAAATACCTGGGAATCACTCTGGACCATGCTCTGACCTACAAGCAAAAAGTGGGTGCTAGAAATAATGTCATACGAAAGCTGACTGGCACAATCTGGGGATCACAATCAGACACAGTGAGGACATCTGCCCTTGTGCTTTGCTACTCTGCTGTTGAATGCACACACCCAGGGTGGAATACATCTCACTACGTTAAAACAGTGGGTGTGGCTCTTAATGAGACATGCCGCATTATCACAGGATGTCTATGTCCAACACCGCTGGAGAAATTATACTGTTTAGCTGGTATTGCACCACCTGATATCCGCCGGGAAGTAGCAGCCAGTAAAGAAAGGACCAAGACATTGACAACTCCGGCCCATCCTCTGTTCGGATATCAGCCAAAGCAAGCCAGCACCTTAAATCAAGAAATAGCTTCCTAAGATCTACAGAGATACTTGCTGGAACACCTCAGCAAGGGAGAGTCCAAAAGTGGTAGGCTAAACCTCGGAACTTCAATCAGTGACTGAGACCAGATGAGAAACTCCCTCCTGGGCACACGGAAGATTGGACGACCTGGAAGGCACTGAACAGGCTGCACTCTGGCACTACGAGATGCAGAGCTAACCTTAAGAAATGGGGCCACAAAGTGGAGTCCACAACATGTGAGTGTGGAGAAGAGCAAACCACAGACCATCTACTACAATGCAGTCTGAGCTCTGTCACATGCACAATGGAGGACTTTTTTCCAGCAGCACCAGAGGCACTCCAAGTGGCCAGCTTCTGGTTAAAGGAAATTTAGCATAATGCCAAGTTTTTAACTTTGTGTTTTTAAATACATTATAACTGTATTCCCAATTCACTTTTGACACAATAATACTAGGCATTTCCTAGATCCTCCAGCATGACTTTATGGTACGTCTTCATTCAATATGGTCTACTATTGCCCTCGGTTTCACGTATCCATGTTTAGTCCTGGAACATATCCCTTTGCGAAAGGGGAGTTGTACTGTAGGGTGAAGACATAAGGCATAGAGATGTTTGATTTAAAAGCTAGCCCAGGGTTAGTTGAAAAAACACACCACAGCAGCCCAAACTCATGATTTGCTCTAGTGCTAAAGCGAGGACCACAGCGGGTGCTTGATGGAGTAAACAACTCCTCAACTGGCAAAATAGGATCTTGAGACAGAAGTTTTTCAGTGACCTATTTTTAGGGTCCATCTGGTGGCTCTGGTCTCTGCCACTTACAGTAAGAAGACTCAAAAACAAAACCCAGGCAGAGGTGAGATTCAGAACTGTGGTTGCAACAGCCCTAGAACAGGATTCAGATCCAAGAATGACACGTCCCTCTTAGCTAGGTTTCGATTCCATTTTACGTTTGTGGGATGATCTGACACGTCGCTTGTGCCTCCGAAAAGTGGGCAGTTGAACAAAGGGGGTGATGGCACCATGGCTATTCATTCTCAGTGCCTGTTTCCATCCAGTTTAGGGCCACAACCATGGCTTTGGGTTGAGGTGGCTTCCTGAAAAATACATGTCTATATTTTGTTGTTGCATGCCCTCAAGTTATTCCCAACTTCTAGTGACCCCAAGGGAAGCCTATCCTGGAGTTTTCTGGGGCTTGCCTGCAGTCATTCAGTGAACCCTGCTCTCCGGTGTCTTAAGATGCATCTACACTGCAGAATAAATGCAGCTTGACACCACTTGATCTCCTATAGTTCAGTGCTATACATTGGGTTTTCAAACTTTTTCAGCTGCGGAGCCCTATTTGAAGCAAAAGTTTCTCATGGAGCCCCAAGAAACGTTTATACTATACTATACTATACTATACTATACTATACTATACTATACTATACTATACACTAGCCTGGGTACCCAGTGGTGCCCAGGTTATTTGAAAAAGCCATTGTTTGTTTTGGGGTATTTGGTAATATCAGTTAGGTATTTTGTAACGCTGTTTATTAGAAGTAAGCCAGTCTTTCCTGTTGTTATTTATGAATGCTCCCATTAGAACATGCATAAGGATATGGGTGAACTACAATTCCCAAAATTGTGGGTCAATCATACCAAAACCCTGCCAGTATTCAAAACTGGCCACATTAGGTCTGTGTGCCAAGTGTAGTCCAGACCCGTCATTGGTGGGGTTAAGAGAACTCTCTGGATAAGGGAGAACTACAACTCCCATGCACCAAGGACAATGACCCCCAGTCCCTGCCTGTATGCACAGTTGTGTTGGCCATGTTGGGTCTGTGTGCCAAGTTTGGTCCAGATCTGACAGTACCTGGGTTCAGGGCTCTCTGGATAAGAGTGAATGATAACTCCTGGATTCCAAGGCAAATCACTTCCAAATCCTGCCAGTATGCACAGTTGGCCATGTTGGTTCTGGGTGGCAAGTTTGCTCCAGATCAGTCTTTTCGAGCTTGAGAATGCTCTCTGGATGCAGGGTAAACTACAACCCCCACAAGGTGCTGTGGAGCCCCTTACTATCACCCTCGGAGCCCCAAAGGCCCCATGGAAGACAGTTTGAGAACCCTTGCTATACATTATTGATGCTTTCAATGCAATCTATAACCACTTAAGTGTTGCTTTAGTACTCTTTTATTTCTGCACTATGATTCCACTTTCAGTTCCATGGTGGCATCCCGTGGAATATTGGGATATGCAGTTCAAGAAAGACTGTTTGGAATTCTCAGGCAGAGAACTCCAGTGCCTTTTCAAACTACAAACCATAGGATGGAACCATGGCAGCTGAAGTGGAATCGTTGTGCTTTATCTGTGTGATGTGGATGGGCCTCTGGTTGTTCCCCTACATTCATATATTTCAGGCACTAATTGAGCAGTTAATTATTTGTTGACACCCTTTAGGAATAAGCAGATACTTGACTTGCCTTCCACTGCTTCTTCTTTCTATTCATTTGCCCGTATTTTCACAGACATTTTCCATTTATTATTTGTAATAATTGGTTCCTTTTTCAATGCAGATTGGTAGTTCTCCTAAACTTCCTGGAGGTAGGATGAAGAAGGGTGATACACTCATAACCATCATTATACAGAGACTAGGGTTTGAGCCCCTGCTCAGCCATGGAAGCCCATTGAGTGACCTTCAGCAAGTCACACTCTCTTAACTTCACTTCTTCTTACCATAGAAAACCCAGTGGTAGTTTCACCTTGAGCTCAAAATAGATTGGAAGCAACCTGAAGGCAAACAACAACACCAAATCGAACATCTTAAAAAAGCGATTGTAAGAAGTCTGAATTAGCACACAATGACTCAAACTCTGTTGTTCACCTCAACTTAGACCAGACCCATTGTATCCATGGGATTTATCGAGGCAATGGCTTATCATTCGGCAATTGATGCAATAGGTCTACTCCAAGGAGGACTAACCAAGAAAAATTAGAGCCAAAATAGCCATTGACAAACATTTGTTATATCTTACTTTATATCTTTAATTGAGAGCTAGGAAAATATTACCATCTCTTCTCCCATTCTCTCATTTCTTTTCATGGCTTTTAACCCTGACAGCATATAAATGCATATAAAACACACCTAATAAATTCTCAAGGGCAAAACTATACATCATGATTGTTTTGAGGCTAAACATAACTTATTTCACTTGGTTGGTCAACAGAGAAGTGTCGCCGTTACGGCCTTTGACTTCCCCAATTCTCAGTAACTGTCAACAATTCTTCGAGATTTGGAGATGAACAAACAATTGTGAGCCAACACAACAACACCGATCTCAACAGAAGACTGAAAGTGATGCTTCATTTATTGGCATTTCAAAAATATTGAACTAGAGCTGGATAACTGATGTTATATATTTGTTCCTTCATGACCTAATGTTTATGGTGACACTGTGTTATTAGGTTTTAGCATATCCCAATATGTTGGAAACAGACCTAGTCATGCTTTGAGGACATTCGTCAAAATCCATGAAAGTTAGATCAATCTAAGTGTGAGTATGGTCCCATCTACAATACTATATGGTCCAGTTTCTGAATCCAGATAATATTTTGAAGTGGATTATATGGCAATGTAGACTCATATAATCCAGTTCAAAGCAAATAATCTGGATTTAGAAACTGGATTATGCAGTAGTGTAGATCCAGCCTATGTTTCAAGCCCAAAACAGTGAAAAGTTCTCTGGTGATATGTCCCCTTGCCCACAGAGACAACCAGGAGTGGTGGAACCTCACCCTGACATATTACTAGTGACAAAAATTGTGTTTTTTTGGCCCTCCAGCATTGTCACCCTTCTACTATAGTGGTAATCCCTGAAGATATGCTTGGTTTGGAGAAGAGATGCTTAAGGTAAATGCCACTTTCGATATTTGGCTACCGAACAGATGCTTCAAAGGCAGGACTTGAGCCAGTACTTGGACTTACTGGTGACCGAGGCCTCTTCCACACAGTTATATAAAATCCACATTGAACTGGATTATATTGCAGTGTGGACTCAGAGAACCCACTTCAAAGCAGATATTGTGATTATCTGCCTTGATATTCTGAGTTATATGGCTGTGTGGAAGGGCCCTAAAATGTTCAACAGAAGAACAGACTGGTTGGAAAGTGATGGACTGTCCTTTATTTGAGGCATCCAAATAGAGATTGGGTGTTCAGCTATGAGGGCAACTCTAGTAGCCCATCTCTTTGTTTAGATCTGCGCATCTCACTCTTTGGCCCTCCAGATGTTTTGGAGTTCAAACAGCAAGAGTCAGGAACTATGGAAATTGGGTCCTAAACATCTGGAGAACCAAAGATTAGGAAGCATTGGAGTAGGTAGTCTGTGAGATCCTTTCCAACTTGATCCTGTTGCACAGGTCTTATGTCATGATGGCTTAACACATTCAAGGGGATGCACCCAACCTTCCCCACCACTCCATAATCCCAAAGTCACATACAGCATGACCCCCACATCCACAAGGGATACATTCCTGGATTTCACGTGGATACATGAAACCATGGATAATAGTGAACCCTATTCAAATGAAGGACTTCTGGCCTCCAGTGTGACCATAGTCACATTGGAGGATCTAGACCAGTGGTTCCCAATGTTTGTTCCTATTTATTTATTTATTTATTTATTTAATATATTTATATCCCGTTCTCTCTCACCTGAAGGGGGACTCAGAGCAGCTTACAACATGGCAATATTAAATGCCACATGTACAATCAAATAAAATACAATACATCATATAAACAGATACCACCAAAACATATAAACACCATAAAACCATTAAAACCGTGTTCCCAAATCCAGATCCATAGGTCGACATTCATGTTGCTACCGTTATGCTAGTTCTATATTGCACTATCCATTGTCTATCCAAATGTCTGATCCCATAAACAGGTTTTCAGTCTTTTCTTGAAAACCAGGAGAGAGGAGGCCAACCTGATATCGCTAGGGAGGGAGTTCCACAGCTGAGGGGCCACCACTGAGATGGCCCTGTCTCTTGTCCCCACCAGTCTTGCTTGTGATGGGGGTGGGGCCGAGAGTAGGGCCTCCCCTGCAGGTCTTAACTGTAGCTGGTTCATAGACAGAGAACCATTCAGATAGGTAAGTTGGACCAGAGCTGTTTAGAGCTTTATAGGCTAACGCCAGCACTACAAATTGTGGCTGGTAGCAAACCAGCAGCCAGTGGAGCTGATGTAACAGGAGAAATGTCCTCTCTCTGTATGCTGCTCCGGTGTGCAGCCTGGCTGCCGTTCATTGGACTACTTGGAGCTTCCAAACAGTCTTCAAAGGCAACCCCATGTAGAGCTTGTTGTAGTAATCTATTTGAGAGCATGAACCATGAGGTCCTACAGGTGTTTTGGACTTTAATTCCCAGAAATCCAAGCCATCTTACCAGCTGTTGGGGATTGTGGGAGCCAAAGTCCAAAACACCTGAAGGATCAAAGGTTGGGAACCACTGATCTAGACAATGCCTAAAGAGGACATATTTTGTCAGATGTGGATAAATGGAACCACATATGCTAGTCCCATAGATACCAGGGAATAATTTTTAAGTCCTGAGGTGGAAAGACCTGGATGAACATTTTAAAGGTGGCAATACACCTCCTGCGCACATTTACTGTAGTGGCTGGCATGCTGTAGGACAGCAAAGGGTAGAGGAAGAATTTTAAAAGATAGCTTCATTTCTATTTATCCTCACACATAGGTCAATGTTCTGTTGGTTAGTCTCAGCTCCAAGAGACACATGGTTCAAATGAATGCAATGGACAACATGTTTCAATGCCATGGTTTAATGGCATGGTTCAATGTCATGGTTCGATGCCATGGATCAATGTCATGGTTCAATGCCATGGTTCAATGCCATGGTTCAATGCTATGAAATCCTGGGAGTTGTAGTTTGCAGACCAGGTGACAGACCCAGTCAAATTACAGCTCCCAGGGTTCCATACCCACTGTTAGGGATTGTGGCAGTTCAAGTTGTATCAAACAGCATACATTCCATAGTGTGAATAACGCACTATTTTTGTTGTATGGTGTGTTATTCTATAACTCAGTGGTTCTCAACCTGGGGTCCCCAGATGTTTTTGGCCTTCAACTCCCAGAAATCCTAACAGCTGGTAAACTGGCTGGGATTTCTGGGAGTTCTAGGCCAAAACACCTGGGGACCCACAAGTTGAGAACCACTGCTATAACTAAACCCAATTGATTCAGTGGATCTCATCAGTATGGCTCGATTGAGTCCATAAAGTGGTATGCTTGTTTTCTTGAAAAGATCAACATGTTTCTTTTTGAATTTTCTTGAAAATATGGTTTTCAATAACTCAATTTCATTCCGAAGTTATAAATACAACATTTCATCACTTCTCAAAGATTTTCTTTCTTTCTTTCTTTCTTTCTTTCTTTCTTTCTTTGCTTTGCTCTTTCTTGCATGGTTTCAGGCAGCTGTGCCTTTCGGCTCCTCAGGTGTCAAGCTTGCATGTTCTAATTTTGATACAGATATGCAAATGTATTTTTCACTGAAAGAGGCATTTGCGCTGAACTTTGTGAAGCTTGAAAGGAAGGTTAGTCATCAATCCAAAACATAAACTATTCAATTTATGGCTTGCATATCCCAATGTATTTATTTATTTTATGATTTTATTTATGAAAGCCTCCAAGCATTATTTATTTATTTATTCATTTATTTATTGTTTAATTATTATTTGGCTATTATTATTTAATTATTTGTTACAGCCTTCCAGTACCAAGAACAGTCAGCACCCCAACATTCACTGGGATTAGGGGAACAGGACCCCACGAACACAGGAAAACCACAAATAAAATAACCATTGGGTTTTTTTTAATATGAGAGAGCATCTCTTTAAGGAGTCTCTAGGTGCTCCAGCACAAGTCCATGGAAAACGTCTGCACTGGAGGCTCTAGAGATTCTGAGAAAGACCATTTTACTCCAATTCACAAACTTATACATGAGTTTATACAGACTTGAGGGCACCAGACTTGAGGGTAGCAGTCTAGCTTTTGGAGGGTCCAGGACAGGCCATGTGGCACATACAGCTCTGTCACCAAACCAACAAGGAGATGTGAAGAGACTGGGGAAGAAGGATAGGGAGAATGCCACCACTCAGCCCCAGCATCAGCCATCTGAAATGTACCTCATGAAGAGCTAATTTTCTGAGAACATCTGAAAGTGGCTCTGGTCATCATTTTCACAGGGGTTGCTTGTAGACATCCTAGAAGCATATCACTACGCAGTGTTGAGATAGATCAGAAAACTGGTTCAATCAGGTGTGGGCAAATGTGACCTTCCAGATGCTTTTAGACTCAAACTCCCCAAATTTTCCACTATTGTCTATTCTGGCTAGGAATGGTGGAAATTGTAGACCAAAGATCTCTCAATTTCACCATTCACCATTGCCAACCCTTGGGTTCGATGGAATTTCTACCCAGATGATAAAAGTGCTGGTAGATAATGTGAGGTTGTTTTCTAGAACATGAACCTAGGCATTCAAATTGCAAGAAGGGGGATTCCACCTAAACTAAGTGAAGACCTTTCTGGCAGGAAAAGCAGTTTGATGGTGGAATAGACTGCCTCAGAGTGTGGTGGACTCTCCCACTTTGGAGGTCTTTCAACAGAAGTTAATGGTCATGTCTTGACCGAACCAGAGTTGTGTATTCCTGCATGACAGAATGGGGTTGGACTGGATGACCCTTGGGTTCCTGGATGACCCTTGGGTTCCTTCCATTATCGTTTCAATTGTCTGTCTCACGAGCTTCTTATTCTTGTTTTGTTGAAGACAAAACAAGAAAGAGACAGTGACGGACCTCCCATTACACTATATAACAAAATTTGAACAATTTTCTGTTCCAGGTTTGGAAGTGTTATTTCCTGCTTAATTGTGTGGTACTTACTTTGAAAGTAGTTTTTATACTCCAGAAACTTCATTTTTGTGGCTGCCACAAACTATGTTGGATTGAATGAGACTCAATGAGATATTCACGTAAGAACTAGAGCAAAATGTGCTGCAGGATGTCCCGCAAAAACAACGTTTTTGCAATTTAATAAACTTTTTGGATTTTTTAATGATAGCACCAATTAGGAAATGACACTGATAATCCAGGAACAAAAAATGTGTTATATAGTGTTATTATTGCTGTGTGCCTCCAGTCGCTTCTGACTTGTGGAGACCCTACAGTGATCCTATTCTGGGGCTTTCTGAGGTTGGAAGTGTGTGGAAATTGACATACAATACATAGGAGATTCATCTTTACGATTATGTGTATTCATATTTTCAGAAAACTAGGTGAAAGAAAAGAATCCATTCCCAACATGCAAGGCTTGCCATTTCAGGCCATAGATAGTTTAGAATTTTTTAAAAAAATTTCTAGCACTGTTTGCTCCGTTTTTGTCTTCTCTCTTTCATGAGTCAGTGGTCCCTTAAGCACAGTTTCACTTCCTTTTTTGGAAGATGTTTGTCCCATCTATTCTACTTTCTGATTGGCCATTCATAAGAGAAAAGGAGTAATTTTAGTCTCTGGGAGTTTCCCCCATCACAAGCCCAACTGCTCTGAAACCCAGGTGGGGTGTCGACGTGGCACTATCTTCCTTCCCTTTGTAGGTGATGCATTGTTTGATACATTATTATGGATTAAGCCCAGTGTTCAGTAGTGCCAAGAACTATACTTTTGAGTGGTGTCATCAAGAAATGGAAATACGACCCCTGTAGCCATGGGGAATATGTTCCCAAACTTCACGTAGATGCACCAAATAACAAATTCTATTGAAATGACAGACATCTGGCTTGATAATCCATAGAGTTGTGCTGGAGGGCCTAGACCAGTGCCCATGTGTTTTGGACTTCAGCTCTGAGAATTCCTGACCATTGGATAAGCTAGCCAGGACTTCTGGGAGTTGGAGTCCCAAATACCTGGAGCACCAAGACATTGACCTAGACATTGCCTACAAAGGACATTTATTTTTGGATGTGGATAAATGAAACTGTAAATGCCAGTCCTGTGGATACGAGGGCTGTACTGTATTAGTAAGCACAGAAGGGTGCAAAGGTCCATCTCAGAGAAGAGGCGGAAGAATCCTAGAAGGCTAAGAGACTCCAGCCTCCAGAAAAAGTCCTCTGAGATAGTCTCATCCACTGTAGAATGCCTCTTACCACCAAAGAATTCTTCCCAATATTTAGGTGGAATCTCATTTCTTGTTATTTGAATCCATTGGAGCATGGTTAAGCTAAGTTTGATAGAAGGAATACAATGACTTAAATCCTATCATTACTCTCAACTAGATTATTAAATCCACGGAGCTACTTGTTGACTCACTAGTCAACAAATGGTTCTATGGGTCTCCTTGAATTGGAACTAACCAATAAAAATTCCATCCATTGGCTTATTTTGCTGTTCCATATATTTTTTATTTGAAGCTAGTCCTTTGTGTTAACTTTTAAAGAAGTGTTATTAGAACGGCTTGGCTCCTCTTGAAGGCCCATTATGTGGCAAATACCTTTCCTCCCCTTAAGATTAACAAGACAAGGGGACTACATGCTATTTTTCTTTTCCTTCCACCTCCAAGACATGATGAACCTATTGATTTATAGTTGGGTATTCTTTTAATGAAGTCTGCTCACAATGTCAAGGATGGTTGCGAATAAAAATCTGAGCCAATTTGAGTTCCCATGGAAACCCTTCCCAATCCTTGGTATTTTGCCATCTCTGGAGTAAGCTTTGATTCCAATGTTTTTTTTTTCTCTAGCAAACAACTGACTTTGTGGGTTTAACTTTTGCAAAACTGATTATTCACGGATTTGATTCTAATCGCTGTAGGAGTGTTGAGGTCCGCCATGTGCCGCTTTCAGTGTAAATTGACCACATATTTGAGCTGGAGGATCTATACATTCCTGGATGTGTTCTATAGATATCTGAATGGATTTTATAATGTTGTTTTAAATGTTTTAATTGTATATTGTTGATTGTTATGGCATCGAATTGCTGTCAATTTGTGAGTCGCCTTGAGTCGCCTTCGGGCTTGAGAAAAGTGGGATAGAAATACAACAAAAAACAATAAACACAATGGAAAATAGCATTTTATTCATGTTTTCCAACTTTCATGGGGGCCCTATGCCCCCAATCCCAGTGAAAATATATACATTTTCATCATCATCATCATCATCATCATTTAATTACTTATTAATCGCCCTCCATCCAAGATGCTCTAGGCAATTTACAAGCTAAATTGTAAAGGATAAAAATACATACATACAGATATTGATAAAATTAACATAGATCAAAAGTTCTAGTAAAAAGCCAGGTCTTAAGTGCTAGGGTAAAAGGCCCTAACTCACGAATGGCTCTCATATAGGGCGGCAAGGAATTCCACAAGGCAGGGGCAGAAATTGAAAAAGCTCTGCATCTGGTCCTTTCCAAGTGCATTTCTCTAGGACCCGGTATATAAAGTAAGCCATGTTGGGATTGTCGTTGCGACCTCCGATGTTGGGAGAATGAGAGACAGTCCCTAAGATACGATGGACCCTGGCCGTAAAGAATTTTAAAGGTCAGAACTAACATCTTATATAGACCACGGTAATCAGTTGGAAGTCAATGCAAATGCCGCAACACTGGTGTTATATGGCATTTCATGGGTGTTCTTGTGAGTAGCCTGGCTGCCGCATTCTGAACAATGTGGAGCTTTCGAGTCGTAGACATTGGAAGGCCAACATACAGGGCATTGCAATAGTCCAGCCTAGACGTGACCGTGGCATGGATGACTGTTGCCAGAGCCTCATCAGATAGGTAGGGTGCCAATTGCCTCGCTTGTCGTAGATGGAAAAAGGCCTGTTTGCTGGCAGCAGCGACCTGAGCTTCTATTGTCAGCTGTGAATCCAAAACAACACCCAAGCTCTTAACGGTAGGCGAAGGAGATAGGGCAGCACCATCGAAGGTGGGTAGCAAATGGGTCAGACCAATTGAGTGGCCATGCCAGAGAAGCTCAGTCTTCGCTGGGTTCACCTTTAGTCTACTAGCACGTAGCCAGTTCAACAGAGCCTCCAGACACAAGGTGAAATTGTCTGGTATTGACATTGCTCCAGGCTCCAAACGCAGAAGGAGTTGGGTGTCGTCCACATATTGATAGCAGTCTAGGCCGAAACTCCGAGCCAAACTAGAAAGGGGTCTAACATAGATGTTGAAGAGAAGGGGGGAGAGAATTGCACCTTGGGGTAGCCCACATAGGAGGGGAGATCTTTCAGAGACTTGATCCATATACTCCACGCATTGGCTCCGGTTTCGGAGAAATGAGTCGAACCAATTGAGGGCCTGACCGCGAACTCCGGACATGGCAAGACAGTGAATCATTAGATCGTAGTCAACGGTGTCAAACGCTGCAGTAAGGTCGAGAAGTACCAGTAACTCTGATCCGCCGCTATCAGACTGGCCACGAAGTTCATCTGTAATGGCAACCAGGACTGTCTCCGTCCCATGGCCAGGGCGAAAACCTGACTGGAAAAGGTCCAGGCCAGCTGTGTCATCCAAAAACTGTTGCAATTGTCCCAGTACAGCCTGCTCTATCATCTTGCCTAAGAATGGAAGGTTAGAGACAGGACGATAATTGGTAAGGGTCATGGGATCCAAGCTAAGCTTCTTTAGCAAGGGATGAACCCTTGCCTCTTTTAGGTTGTCCGGGAAGACCCCTGTTCAAGACCCCCTGTTCAAGAGAGCCATTGATTATATTACTCAACGGATTGAGTAGACCTTCCAGGCAGCTCTTAACCAGCCAAGAGGGGCACGGATCAAGGGAACAGGTGGTTGGTTTTGCAGCAGCCAAGATTCTGGCGACATCTTCCCTGTCAAGCGGAGTAAATCGGTCAAAGATAGGCCCACTAAACAGCAACAAAGTCTTGAGCTCACTCAAGGTATCGACTGTAGGGGGCAGTTCCTGCCGAAGCATGGTGATTTTATCAGTGAAAAACTTCTGAAATGTCACTGCTGTAAGAGCCGTGGTTGCTGGGTTCTGGACTAAGGGAGCGGACTGATCAAAGCATAGAGTCCCCATGCACAACACTGTGGCAGATATTGTTGGGGCTTTGGTGGCCAATTTGCACACTTTGCCTGTCGGGAAGTCTATTTTGAGCTATTGCGCAGCACTGTAGTGAAATGGTTCAGTTGTTTATTGAAAAGGGGGGGGGGGATCTTGTCTGCCTGTTTGCACACTCTACGTTTAAACACTATAAGGAATTAAAACCAATCATGAAGGACAGCAAAACACCAAAATAGAGTAGTAAATTAATACAATTACAAAACAATAATATCAACAAAATGGGCTGGCAACATGGAGAAAGAATTTTCAGCACAGAAAATATGGGGTTTTTTGTGCAAAAAACAAATGTGTGGGGTAAATTCTCAGAAACTCTTTGGAACATTTGAATAACAGGGAAATTTGTCTCCCTGTTTGATTATTCTATCCTATAGGGTTTTCCAACTGTTAGGAACCCGTTTTTCAATGGGAAAGTGCTTTCTGTACAGTAAACGAGGGCCAGCCCCCTTGACTCTAAGTTGGACATATGATATTCTGACTCTCGGGATCCTTCTTTACTGTCATTGCACTATTACGACGACCAAAAGTGCTGCCCAAAATTCATGTCTGCAGCTAGGCAAAGCCCAACAGAAGGATTTCGAAGGAGCTGGAGTATGGGGCACTTATAGATGACCCATTCAGCTCCCTTTTGGCAGCAGGGCACAGTGACAAGCAGCGGTAGGGATGATGGTGGGGTTCTGTCATAATTGCTTCTTGTATTGCACCCACTGTGGGAAGCATCATTGATCAATGTCCCACTGTCCGGCACTTTGGATTTCCTTCTGTTCCGAATCTACCTGGCTTCAAAGTTCATCGCCACCTCTCCTGATATAGGATCACAGCCATGTCTATTTTTGTACAAGAAATATAGTTTGTCTTTTTGGTTGCACACACCATGACCATGTGGCCCAGGAGGGTGCCTTAGCAAGTCAACCCTTGGGACTTGTGAGAACACTCACACAATAATCATTGCAGCCAGGACCAGGTGTTACAAGCATGCCTCCTATTAGGGGTGGATGAACCTGTCGGTTTTGCTTTCATCTAATCCAGGGCTTTTTTGGAAAAACCTCACGTTCCTTCCATCTTGTTTGCCAGTTAAGCGTTGGGTATTGATCTTGACTTGAACTGCGTGAGATACTCCCCTCAAACTCAGCTCTGTTTTTACCTGTGAACCGTGAGTGACAATATCATTGTCATCCACAGTGGAAGTGAGCTGGGAGCTTTGGCTATGTTGTCTTGGTGAATTGAACAAAAACAACAAAGCTTATGATGTTTCCTTTTCAAAATAGCCTGCCATCTGCATCAAGACAGTGATACACTGGGCTAATATTTCTCTGTTCTGCCCCCCTCCCCCACCACACACAGATGCTGGCCACCTACAACAGCCTCCTTTCATGGTCCCCCCTGGATCTTTTTCTTCTTCAGCTTGTTGCCTATGCAACATGGAAGCCTTCTGTATTGCTGCGGTGGCCGCTTACAATGCTCCCTTTCACTTACACCATAGAGCCCCACCGAAAGTAGATCTACATCATGGGATGGGAGCCAGCAGGCTCTGTGACCAAGTGAAGAGGGAGCACTGTACAATTTTGCTCATCTGATGAGGCTGTAGGTGTGCTCTAGGATGGGATCCAATTCACAGCCAACATTAGCAATACTTTCTGATTGAACTGGATATTATACATCAGCCATGGCGACTTGTTGTTGTGTGCCTTCAACTCATTTCCAACTTAGGACCTCATCACCCTAGAGTGGTGGTTCTCAACCTGTGGGTCCTGAGGTGTTTTGGCCTACAACTCCCAGAAATCCCAGCCAGTTTACTAGCTGTTAAGATTTCTGGAAGCTGAAGGCCAAAACATCTGGGGACCCACAGGTTGAGAACCACTTCACTAGAGCATGGATCCACTTTAAATCAGGTTGCTGCCTCCTGCAGAATTCTGGGGCTTGTAGTCTAGGGGAGGGGCCTTTAAAATGCTCAGCCAGAGAGGTCCTGGGCCTCACTAAACTACAAACCCCAGAATTCCACAGGAGGCAGCAATCAGATTTAAAGTGGATCCATGCTCTAGTGTGATGAGACACTTAGGCTGATTCTATCGTGTGGTTTTTTTTAGAACTGATTGTGTGTGATTCACCACCAATGATTCAATAGATCTATATTAGGCAAGAGCAACCATAGAATTTGGAACTTTATATACTTTTCTTTTCAGATAAGTCAGATACATGCAACCCATAATTTAATTATTGATTACATTGTCTGTTCAATTTCTGGAGGATGATCTACTGAAAAATCAGATATAGAGTCTGAGTGCTAGGGGAACCACAAGGGCTATTGGTTCCAACCTATTGCCATGTAGGTATATAGAACTGTAGCAGTCCTGAAAGATGACAATTTGAAGCAAGAACTCCAAAGATGGAGAGACCACCACCTTCTAAGGCATTCTATCGCACCCTTTTAAGGTTAAAAAAGTTCATCCCAGTATTTAGGTGGAATCTCTTCTCTTGATATGATGAGGGGGCTTTCATTTGAATATTCTAATAGAGAGATCCCAAAACGATATAACCATGATGAGGGCATTGTTTTTATTGAGGGTATGTTCATATTTCATGATTATGTCTGTACAATCCCACTTTAAGTCCCATGACAATGCCCTATGGAATCCTAGACTTCATTGTTTTAGGAGGAGGCATCTCAGATTCTCAGCTAGAGAGCTTCAGTGTTTCACGTAGCTAAAAAACCCCCAAAATTCCATAGGACGCAAACATGGCAGTTAAAGTGGAATCATAGCACTATAATTTTGGAGTTTGCAAGAACCCTCAGGGAGGAGTGTTGAGAACACGGATTCCTCCCTGCCAGTTTTTCTCCCCTCCTCTCCTCCCTCTACCCTTAAAATAGGGGGATATAGAGTAAGGAATACACTTTGTTTTATTGAGGACAACAACACTTTTGGTCAAAAAATAAATGCTAATAAAATAAAATCAATGAAATGTAACAACTTTTATTAATGTGCTATCATAAGAAAGACAGATAGACATGGATTTCTTGGGGGTAGAGGCATGCTGACAGGAGAGAAAGTGGAATTGACATAGGAGAAAATGTGAAGCTTTATCAATTAAGCTGACATTAAGTAGTAATCAGAAAAGGTAGCTGGCCCTTTGGTGGTAGATGGACACATGGAAGCCACCAATGGGACATTCATCATTTAGGAACATGCTGATCGGCTGACCACCTTCTCAATGGTCTTGCTTTCATGGGTCACCTTGCAGGTGTAGCTCTCATTAGCTTCCCATTCAGACCGACTGAGAGTCAGGTAGCTGCTGGCAATATACTTGTCACCCTGTTTGACAGGCTTGGTGGTCTCCACACCAGAAGAGATGGTGCGGCCATCACCCAGCCATTCAACCTGGACAACACCCGGGTGAAAGCCATCCATCAGACAGGCCAAGGTGGCTTTGTTCTTGCTCTTGAGCTCTTCCTGGGATGGAGGGAAGAGAGACACCGAAGGAGGGACAGCTGGTTGACCTGGAAGTCAAGAAGGAACATTGGTTATCAGAATTTGCAGGAGATTCAAGGAGTGGTCCAAGTGAAATGGATTTAACTTATCAAACATAATTGAAGTGTTTTAGATTTCATGGAGTCTGCTCTAAGCATGACAAACTCTGGTCCCATCTCATAATAAAAGGATGGCCATAAAAGTATAATGGTAGAGTTCATACAATAATTGGAATCCTATCCTGGTTTCCCACCAGAAGAACATATCCTCTATTGATGATTATAAACTGTTTCAGAATATTAGAATGTCAAAATAGGGTGCCCATGTAAGTTTGCCTTTTGTACCAAGTCATCATCATTCAGGGGATGCTCTGAACTGAAAGAGAACTCCAGTCATCACAGTAGTAGATTAGTAGCAAGTCTGCAATGTGTGTGTGTGGCTAAATACACACTCATCGTGCAAGAATCTTCATATCAGTGGAGTTGAATGACTAACTTCGTTTCCCATAAATGCAGGAAAATGCTCAACTATAGGTTTCTGGTCAGCAAAGGGCAGAAACAGCATTGTTAAGAGATAGTACCCATTTTGAATTTTCTAATTAAGCAAATGCATCATTTGTATCCATCTCAGCATTCAGAAATTATCATGGCTCAAAAGATTCCCTATTCGGTCTCTTCCAAGACATGTATTTTTCATCTACTAGAGTGATATCCTCTCTAAGCTCTTCATGGAAGAACCCTAAATAACCAATGCTGAGATTGGGGGAGATGCTTTTGGAACAAAACTCCTCATGCCAGCTGGGGGATTCTGGCAAGGAAGTCCACTGCATGATCTTGGTTAGGCCATATCTCTTGGCCAGGCCACACGGGAAGGCAATGACAAATTGCTCTGGTGAAGAAACCTCCATACTAGGCTCTCCATAGGGTAGCTGTATGCTAGAAATGACTTGAAGGCACACAACAACAGAAGATAGGGAGATTGTCCCTTGAGAACAAGCAGAATAGAAAACCCGTGATAAGCCCAGCAGCAGAGCACTGTCATCATCCCCAGCAGCAGGCTATGAATACGAAAATATGAAGGACTTGGGAATCATAACCGTTCTTCAAACACTTGGAGGCAGGCATGTAGCGGGGGGGGGGGGGCGCTCGGGGGGTTCTCATGGTGGTTCGCGAAAAGGCCTTACTGGTGCATTATTTAAACTGTTATGTTCATTCATATCATGATCTGATCACCATACTCAATATATCACATATGCATGGGGATATTGTGGTAATGATACAAAAGGTTTGCTAGGCTAGACCCTCTTTCACTCAGACTCAGCCCCCCCTCGAAACTCAGCCCCCCCGAAACCCCCCCTGAAAAAAAATCAGCCCCCCCCCCCCCCCCGAAACGAAATCCTGGCTACGGGCCTGCTTGGAGGTTTTGTAAGGTAGTAAGGCACAAACACTCTTGGACAGTGAAGGTGAAGCCCTGGCAGTGGAGCCCTGGCAATTCAAGTGGTGTCAAATTGCATAGATTACACAATGGAGATGAACCTAGAGTAAGATTGCAATCTAGAATTGATTTATGCTACTGTAACCAAATAGACTGAGGCTTTGTCTAGAACTAAAATAGACAATATAGGAGTACATGTATTACTAGGCAAGCTGGAGTATATTTATTACTGGGCAATACAATAGGATATAAAAAATAAGAGCCCATTTGGTCTTGGTTGCAATTAAAAGATGTGGGGAAAAGCATCAGGTCAAGAAATAGGGGACTTTTCACACCACAATTGCAGCACTATGACCCCACTTTTACTGCCATGGTAACTTCTTATGGAATCCTGGGCTTCTATAGTCAGGGGAAGCACTAGAGCTCTCTATGTATCCCTCCTCCAACTTCAAATCCCAGAATGGAACCGTGGCAAGTCAAATGGGAGCATAGTGCCATTATTGTGTAATGTTCAATTACTTTGTTATGTCAAAGGTCTGGTTTGACCCATTTAGGCACTGAGTTTTGGAGTTTGATAGGACAATGCTCCAACTTGGACACATATAAGACTTTGTTGACTTTCATGTACAATTTTGTTCATTGCCTATTTTAAATACATCTGCTATTTTTCATCATTCAAGTGGATCAAGAGCTCCTTGCTTCAGATTCACACTTTCTCAAATATGTATCAAACAAATGGACACAGTCCAGTTATTCTATCTCAGAGATATGACAACTGGATCATGAACATCTCAATAATCATATATTCATTCAAGTTGGCCACCTGGAAATACTGTGACACAAACTGTTGTTCTTGCAATATTTTGCCTCTATGAATTAAATGGTTAGATAGCATGTTGAACAACATCACATGAACCTCAGTTAGGTCAAGAAAAAGAACAATTAAAATCATGGCATATCAAAGGGGCATGTGATAAAATCAGTTGCAGCCGGTGGCACTTTATATCAAATAATTTGCCTTATTCTTTAAGGTGTCATCATGGGATCCCTGAAGTTGACACAAAGCCAGGAGGAAATAAAAAGGCAAAAAAGATGGAAATGTTACAATATTTTTTACACAGAAAGACAAGAATATGATGAATTTGGTGACTTACCAGTGACGGTCAAATGGGTTCCACCTCCAAAGACGTACCACAGTGACACATTGCAGGACAAAAACCTCCCAACCCTCCTTGGCATAGATAGGTCATGGATACCAACCTGAGATACTTGGAGACCACTAACATTTATCCCATAAGGGAATAGATGGACAGTAGCTCGCAAACACTTGGGTTTAGTTGGGATGAAAAACGTCCCTTTTCCACAGAATCTGGAGTGAACGATGTGTTTTGGAGGAAATCATGGTCTGCTTTGGTTAAATTCTGGATCTGGAAAATGAAGTCCTGTTGGTCATTCATGAACATTTTGATCCTTCAGAAAGTTCTATGAATTTCTCAGATCCTTCAGGAGTTCCATGAACATCTCAGATCCTTCAAGGTGTTCCATGAATATATATGATCCTTCAAGGGGTTCCCTCAACATCTCAGATCCTTCAAGGGGTTCTGTGAACATCTCCGATCCTTGAAGGGGTTCCATGAACATCTCAGATCCTTCAAGTGGTTCCATGGATGATGCTTACTACTTGGGTGGAGGGCACCTGTTAAAAAAGGATGCCTTTTGTTCGTTATTTCTGGAGACACTGAGGAGAACTGTAGACCTGGTGCTCATGTTTTTCACAATCTGGCTAAGGTGGAACGTAGTTTTTGAAAGAGGTTTACATGGCACTCTGCAGATCTTTCTGTGTTCAGATTCATATAACCTCAATGCATTGGATTATTGTGTTGTGTGTAAAAATGAACCCCCTTAGTTAACGGATGGCTTGCCTGAACAGTATATTCAACCTGGATTGAAAATGATTTTGATATTTTGGTGTGAAAACCTACCAATGAATTTTGTTTACAATAGAGCTTGGACAGAGAAATATGGTTTCACTGAAAAAAAATTATATGCTAATCTGTAGAGCATAGAACATTTTACTTTGCTTCATTGTGTTGTGGTTTATCCAAAGGGCAATCAAAAACATTTTCCTTGATATTACATAAGACTTGGACATTTTTGAAGTGGAGTTTGACCCTATCATGGTTCTTGTAGTCCAATAATATGACTGCTTCCTTAGTAGACTCAGTGGAAGTTGACCACAGTGCTCTGATTCCCTCATATGCAGCTCAGGTTGGCCAAAGTAAAAACTTTAGTCCAGGCTATTCGAAGGACTGTGCCTCCTTTTCTGAACTTCTCTGAGCTGTAATATCATCGGGAGAGGTGTTTCTCTCTGTCCCACCACCTTCTCAAGTTTGTTTAGAGGGAACAAGGAAGAAGGCCTTCTTCATAGTCTCCCTCAGACTTTGGAACTCTCTCCCTTGCTTACCTTCCAACAGCAAAGAAAACCTTTCATATTCCCTTAGACCAGACCAGCACAACCTGTGGCCCTCCAGTTGTTAAAACTCCCAACTCCCAGAAGCCCTAGCCAGTTTGTTCAGTGGCTAGGGCTTCTGGGATTTTAAGTCTGAAACACCTGGGGAGCCACAGGTTGTGCAGATGGCCTTAGACTTTTGGAAAATTATTGTGATGGGTTTTGAATGGTGAGATTATTGTTATATCTTGTTAATGAATGAATTAATGATATTAAGTCTATATATTGTACATTGAAAGAAATATTACTGATATCTGTGTAGGGACCACTTTCAGAGTTCAGCAATAGCTGCTATTAATGGCTATGAAGATGTGGATTCACAACTGGCATGTTCATATGGGGATCTATCTTCTCATGAAACTTGGCTGTTAGCAGAATAGGATCCTAGGCTTACATGTGTCCCCTTGGCTGTTTTTGCGACACTTGATCCCCCTATATTGACCAAATTACTGTTTATCATCAACCTCTTACCTCCCAGAAGTAGGAGTTGTCTCTCTAGGAAGTTTCTAGGAGTAGCAATTGGACCAGTGGTTGGAATGTACTGGTTCATTTGTTTGTTTCTTTGTCATCTGAGGGCATTTTATAATAATTGCATGCTCATAACCCTGTATTTGAAGAAGACATCAGGGGTTCATGCTGGGTCATCTAGCAACCATGGATGGCCCTTCCTTCCCTTTTTTTTGTTTCCCTCCCATCAGTCAGGGGTTTGAATTGGAGGGTTAGAAAATATCAGAAAGCCAGTAGTTATTTCTTTGCAATTATGTTTGTGTGTGTATATATATATGAGGGAACAGGTGGTTATAGGGTTCTTTTTCATCATATGTCCAAATGGTCTGAATCTGAGGTCATTATATCCCATTATTTTAGAGAAAAGGAGGCATTCTTTTCTCATTTGTCTCAGGCAACAGCATAACTTGGATCAGCCCAGTCTTGACTGTTGTTGCATTAGACTTCGTTAGCTATTGCTGAAAACAGAATGTTAGACTAAAACAAGCCTCTGGCCTGATCCAAGAGTACTCTCTCGATGGTCTAAGTTTCTTAATAACCTACTTAAAAACAAACAACCAATGACATATATCAAATTTTATTAATGAGCTAAACATACAAAGTTGGTTCCAGGAAGTACAAGCAAGGGGAAGGTGTGGGGTATAGAACTATGGTGGACTAAGACCAGCCTTTATCAATGAAGCTAGAATTAGGTAGGAATTAGAGAATAACTTGGTCCAATGGAGGAAGAAATTCTTCATAGGAGATGGAGATCTAAGGGCCACCACTGAGTAATCCACCATTTAAGAACATGCCGACCGGCTGACCACCTTCTCAATGGTCTTGCTTTCATGGGTCACCTTGCAGGTGTAACTCTCATTGGCTTCCCATTCAGAACGATTGAGAGTCAGGTAACTGCTGGCGATATACTTGTCACCCTGTTTGACAGGCTTGGTGGTCTCCACACCAGTAGAGATGGTGCGGCCATCACCCAGCCACTCAACCTGGACAACACCTGGGTGAAAGCCATCCATCAGACAGGCCAAGGTGGCTTTGTTCTTGCTCTGGAGCTCTTCCTGGGATGGAGGGAAGAGAGACACCGAAGGAGGGACAGCTGGCTGGCCTGGAAGAAATGAAGAAATATTGCTTATCAGACTTTTCAGGAGATTCAAGGTGTGATCCAAGTCAATCAGATTTAATTTATCAAACCTAACTGAAGTGTTTTAGATTTCATGGAATCTGCTCTAAGCATGACTAACTCTGGACCCATCTCATAATGAAAGGTTCTCCATTATTAGAATCCTATCCTGCAATTTCACCAGAAGAACACATCCTCCATTCATGATCATAACCCGTTTCAGAATATTAGAATGTCAAAAAAGGATGTCCAAGTAAGTTTGCCTTTTGTACCAAGTCATCATCATTTAGGGGATGCTCTGAACTGAAAGAAACCTCCATTCATCACAGCAGTAGGTTAGTAGCAAGTCTGTAATGAGTGTGTATCTAAATCAAGACTCATCACACCACAACCTTAATCTTAATTGAGTTGCATTTCTTCTACATTTCCCATATATGGAAGAGAATGATCACTTTTAGTTTTCTGGTCCTCCCAAAATAGTAATATCATTAGTAAGTACTCATTTTGAGTTTTCTAATTAAATAAATGCCTCGTTTCTATCAATCTGAATATTGTGAAATGATCACTGTCCAAAAGGTTCCTCAGGTGGTCTCTTCTAAGACATGTTTTTTACATTTACCAGAGCAAGAAAGTAATTAGTGATATGCATTCATATGACATTAGACTGATATCCTCTCTAATCTATTCACAGAAGAACCATAAATAACCAGTGCTGATATGGGGGGTGAGGGGAGAGATGCTTTTGGAACATAACTCCTCATGGGGGATTCTGGCAAGGAAGTCCACTGCATGATCTTGGTTAGGCAATATCTCTTGGCCACACGGGAAGGCAATGACAAATTTCTCTGGTCAAGAAACCTCCATGCTAGACTCTCCATAGGGTAGGTGTATGCTAGAAATGACTTGAAGGCACACAACAACAGAAGGTAGGGCGATTGTCCCTTGCGAACAAGCAGAATAGAAAACCCATGATAAACCCAGCAGCAGAGCAGTGCCATCATCCCCAGCAGCAGGCTATGAGTACAAAAATGTGAAGAACATAACAATTCTTCAAACACTAAGGAGGTTTTGTAAGGTAGTAAGGCACCAACACTCTTGGACGGAGAAGGTGAAAGACCTTGAAAAACTACACCTCCCAGGGTTCCAGAGCATGGAGCCCTGGAAATTCAAGTGGTGTCAAATTACATAAATTCTGCGATGTAGATGCATCCGGAGTCAGGTTATGGTCTAAAACTGATTTATTTATTTATTTGTTTATTTATTTATTTTGCGTATTTCTACCCTTCCCTTCTTAACCCCCGAGGGGGGACTCAGGGCGGCTTTAAAAAGGCACAATTCAATGCCTACACAATAATACAGATAAACATATATAAACAGCAATTAAAACAGTTATAACAGTTAAAAACAATCAATTATATATCACAGTCAATAAAACCAATCTCATGCTCAACGTTCGCCAGCTCAGAGTCCATAAATTCGTTCCACATTGTCCATTCCTATCAGTCGTCATTGTTCTTTATTTATCTGCCAGATTACCCAAACGCCTGGTCCCAAATCCATGTTTTTAATTTCCTTCTAAAGGAAAGGAGGGATGTCGATGATCTAATTTCCCCGGGGAGTGAATTCCACCAGTGAGGGGCCACCACCGAGAAGGCCCTGCTCCTCGTCCCCGCCAACCTCACTTGTGATATGCTACTGTAACCCAATAGACTGATAGCATTGTCTAGAACTAACATAGACAAGATAGGAGTACATGCATTACTGGACAATCCAATCATTTTTAAAAAGTACTTGCTGTGTCTTGGTTGCAATTAAAAGTTGTGTGGGAAAAGATCAAGTCAAGAAATAGAGGACTTTTCACACTACAAATACAGTACTATGATTCCACTTTTACTGCCATGGTAACTTGTTATGGAATGCTGGGCTTCTATAGTCAGAGGAAGAAATAGAGCTCTCTATGTATCCCCCCTCCAACGTCAAATCCCAGAATGGATCCTTTGCAAGTCAAATGGGATGATAATGCCATAATTGCATAATGTGCAATTACTGCACTTTGTTATCTCACAGGTCTAGTTTGACCCACTTAGGCACTGGGTTTTGGAGTTTACCTCCAGCTTGGACCCATATAAAATTTTGTAACTCTGAAATGTCATTCAGAAGTTGACTTCCATGTACAATTTAGCACCTTTTGCTCTTACCTATTTTTAAAGACATTTGCTATGCTTCCCCATTCAAGTGGATCAAGAGTGCCTTGCTTCAGATTACCAAGTTCCCAGCAATGCATCACATGAATGGACACAGCCCAGTTGTCCTATCTGAGAGATCTGACAACTGAATCATGGATATCTCAACAAGCAATAAATTCAATCAAGTTTTGTACCTGGAAATATTGCAACACAAACTTGCATTCTTGTAATATTTTACCTCTGTCAATAAAATGGTTAGAGAGCCTGTTGAACAACATAGCATGAACCCCAATTAGACCAAGAAAAAGAATCAATAACTTCATTTCATATTCAAGGGACATGTGATAAAATCAGATGCAGCCTGTTGCAATTTATGCCAAATAAATTGTGTTACTCCTTGAGGTGTCATCACAGGATCCCTGAAGTTGACACAAAGCCAGAAGGAGATAACAGGCAAAAAAGATGGAAATTTTACAATATTTTTACACAGAAGGACAAGAATATGATGAATTTGGTGACTTACCAGTGATAGTCAGATGGGTTCCACCTCCAAAGACGTACCACAGTGACACATAGCAGGACAAAAACCTCCCAACCCTCCTCAGCATAGATAGGTCAGCATAGATAGGAACACGGAGACCACCATCATCTATCCCATAAGGGAATAGATGGACAGTAGCTCGCAAACTCTTGGGTTTCGTTGAGATGAAGAACTTCCCTTTGCCACAGAATCTGCAGCAAAGTATCTGTTTTGGAAGAACTCGTTTTATACTTTAGTTAAGCTCTGGATCTGGAAAATGAAGTTCTGTTGGCCATTCATGAACATTTTGATCCTTCAAAGGGTTCTATGAACATCTCAGATCCTTCAGGGGGCTCCATGAATATATCTGACCTTTCAAGGGGTTCCATAGACATCTCAGATCCTTCAAGGTGTTCCACAAATATTTCAGATCCTTCAATGGGTTCCATGAACATCTCAGATCCTTCAAGGGGTTCCATGGTTGATGGTCACTACTTGGGTGGAGGGCACCTGTTAAAAAAGGATGTCTTTTGTCATTACTCCTGGAGCCATTGAGGATAACTGTAGTCCTGGTGCACATGTCTTCCATAATCTAGCTAAGGTGGAATGTAGTTTTTGAAAGAGGTCTTACATGGCACTCTGCAGATTTGTCTATGTTCAGATTCCTATAATCTCAATGCACTGGTATAACTGTGTTGTGTGTAAAATCAACCCCCTTAGTTAATGGATGGCTTCCCTGAATAGAAGCCATCCAATGCGAGCCATATTCAACCTTAATGGGTTAAAAATGATTTTGATATTTTTGCGTGAAAATTTAGCAATGAATTTCGTTAACAATAGAGCTGGAAAGGAGAAATGTGGTTTCACTGATTTAAAAAAACCCATTATATGCTAATCTGGAGAGCATAGAACATATTTACTATGCTTCACTGTATTGTGTATTCTCCAAAGGGCTATAGAAAACATTTTCCTTGATATTACATGGCACCTGGACATTTTTGAAGTGGAGTTTGACCCTACCATGGATTTTGTGATCCAATAATATGACTGCTTCCTTCATAGATTCAGCAGCAGCTGACCGCAGTGCTCTGATTCTCTCATGCTTTCAATCTATGAAGCTCAGGTTGGTCAAAGTAGAACTTGGATCCGGGCTATTTGAAAGATTGTGCCTCCTTTTCTGAACTTGTTTGAGCCCTAATATCACTGGGAAAGGTGTTTCTCTCTGTCCCACCACCTTCACAAGTTTATTTAGAGGGAACAAGGAAGAACTGCTCCCAGAACTCTTTCCCTTGCCCTCCTTCCAACATCAAAGAAAACCTTACATATTCCCTTTGACCAGCCCAACACAACCTGTGGTCCTCCAGTTGTTTGGGACTCAAACTCCCAGAAGCTCTAACCAGTTTGTCCAATAGTCATGAATTCAGGGAGCTGAAATCCAAAACACCTGTAGGGTCATAGATTGTGCAGATCTACCTTAGACTTTTATGAAATTACTGTGATGGATTTTGAAAGGTGACATTATTTTTATATTTTGCCTGTTAATAAATGAATTAAATGATATTAATTTTATTTTTATATATTGAAAAATATTACTTATATCGGTGTAGGTTTGTAAACTATGTAATGATTTCAATAATTTGTAATTCATCGTGAGTCTCAGTAATGGGAAAAGGGTAGGCTATGAATGAATAAAATAATAATAATAATAATAATAATCATCATCATCATCATCATCATCATCATCATCATCCATGCACTGCATGTCTGGTCTCCCAGTGTGATAGTGGAGTGAACCATGTTTAAAGTTCAGTAAATGCTGGTGTCCATGATCATGATCTACCTCCTCCTGAATGCATACTTTGACTGTGGCCAGAGTCAGATCCTAGGATTAAATGTTTTTGAGACACTTTGGCCCATCTACATCCATCAAATTGCCATTTAATGTCTACCATCTACCTCCCACAAATGTGAGCTATCTCTTTAGTAAGCTTCTTGGAGTAGAAATTGGACCTTCAGTTGTGACGTTTTGGTTCATTTGCTTGTTTTTTGTCCTCTGAGGGCATCTTACAATAGTTACATGTTCATAAGCCTGTCTTTCAAGAAGGCGTCAGGGATTTATCCTGGGACATCTATCTACCATGGATGGTCCTTTCCTCCATTTCTTCTTTTCCTCCCATCAATCAGAGGTGAGAATTGCAGGGTTAGAAAAGACCAGGAAGCCAGGAGTTATTTGTCTGCAATTGTCTGTGTGTATGTGTGTGTGTGTCTCAAATGGGGGACCAGATGCTTGTATGGTGTTTTCATCATATGACCAAATAGTTATTATATCACATTATTTTAGAGGGAAGGAGGCATTCTTTTCCCATTTGTTTCAGGCAACAGCATGCCTTGGATCAGCCCAGTCTTGGCTGTTGTTGCATTTGGCTTGGTTAGCTATTGCTGAAAACAGAATGTTAGCCTAAAACAAGCCTCTGATCCGAATCAAGAAAACTCTTCTGATGGCCTAAGTTTCTTATTAACCTACTTAAAAAAAAACAACCAATGACATATATCAATTTTTTATTAATGAGTTATCACAGGAAGGTAAACATACAAAGGTGGTTCCAAGGAGTACAAGTAAGGGGAAGTTGTGGGGTAATCAACTATGTTGCACAGAGACCAGCCTTTATCAATAAAGCTAGAATTAAGTGGGAACTGGAGAATAACTTGGCCCCATGGAGGAAGCATGTGTTCCTGGGAGATAGAGATCTTAGGGCCACCACTGAGACATCCATCATTTAAGAACATGCCGACCGGCTGACCACCTTCTCAATGGTCTTGCTTTCATGGGTCACCTTGCAGGTGTAACTCTCATTGGCTTCCCATTCAGAACGATTGAGAGTCAGGTAACTGCTGGCGATATACTTGTCACCTTGTTTGACAGGCTTGGTGGTCTCCACACCAGTAGAGATGGTGCGGCCATCACCCAGCCACTCAACCTGGACAACACCCGGGTGAAAGCCATCCATCAGACAGGCCAAGGTGGCTTTGTTCTTGCTCTTGAGCTCTTCCTGGGATGGAGGGAAGAGAGACACCGAAGGAGGGACAGCTGGCTGACCTGGAAGTCAAGAAGGAACATTGCTTATCAGATTTTGCAGGAGATTCGAGGTGTGATCCAAGTCAAATGGATTTAATTTATCAAACCTAACTGAAGCGTTATAGCTTTCATGGAGTCTGCTCTAAGCATGACTAACTCTGGACCCATCTCATAATGGACAGGTCTCACTCTCCACAGAAAGGTAATGATAGCATTCATAAAATTATTAAAATTCTAACTTAGGTCCCCACTAGAAGAACATGTCCCCCATTCATGATCATGACCTGTTTCAGAATATAAGGATGTGAAAAAAGGGGTGTCCAAGTAAGTTTGCCTTTTTTACCAAGTCATCGTTATTCAAGGGATGCTCTGAACTGAAGGAAACTTCAAGTCATCACAGCAGTAGATTAGTAGCAAGTCTGTAATGTGTGTCTATCTATATCAAGACTGATCACATCACAACCATAATCCCAATGGAGTTGCATTTATCCGACATTTCCCATAGATGGAAGAGAATGATCACTTTTAGTTTTCTGGTCCTTACATGTAGTAGACCAAACAAGTAACTTGTAACATGGATTCAGATGTCATTAGAGTGATATCCTCTCGAAGCTCTTCATAGAAGAATGATAAATAACCAGTGCTGAGATGTGGGGAGATGCTTTTGGAACATAACACCCGAGGCCGGTTGGGAGATTCTGACAAGGAAGTCCACTGCATGATTTTGATCAAGCCATATCTCTTGGCCACAGAGGAAGGCAATGTCAAATTCTTCCGGTCAAGAAACCCCCACGATAGGCTCTCTGTAGGGTTGCTGTATGCTGGAAATGACTTGAAGGCACACAACAACAGAAGGTATGGAGATTGTCCCTTGCGAACAAGCAGAATAGAAAACTCATGATAAACCCAGCAGCAGAGCACTGCCATCATCCCCAGCAGCAGGCTATGAGTACAAAAATGTGAAGGACTTGGGAAACATAACCATTCTTCAAACACTTGGAGGTTTTGTAAGATAGTAAGGCACCAACACTCTTGGACAGAGAAGGTGAAAGACCTTGAAAATCTACAACTCCCAGGGTTCCATAGCATGGAGCCCTGGCAGTTCAAATGGTGTCAAATTACATAGATTCCACAATGTAGATGCATCCAGAGTAAGATTGCAATCTAGAATTGATTTATGCTACTGCAGCCAAATAGACTGAGACTTTGTCTTGAACTAAAATAGACAAGATAGGAGTACATGTATTACTAGACAAGCTGGAGTATATTTATTACTGGGCAATACAATAGGATATAAAAATAAGAGCCCGTTTTGTCTTGGTTGCAATTAAAAGATGTGGGGAAAAGCATCAGGTCAAGAAATAGGGGACTTTTCACACTACAAATAAAGTACTATGACTCCACTTTTACTGACATGGTAACTTCTTAGGGAATGCTGGGCTTCAATAGTCAGAGGAAGCACCAGAGCACTCTATGTATCCCTTCTCAAACTTCAAATCCCAGTATGGACCTGATGAAAGTCAAATGGGATCATACTGCCATCATTGTTTAATGTGCAATTACTTTGTTATGTCACAGGTCTAGTTTGTCCCTCTTAGGCACTGGGTTTTGGAGTTTGATAGGATAATGCTTCCTCCAACTTGGACCCATATATATTTTATTGACTTTCATGTACAATTTTATTCATTTGCTATGAAACATTTGCTATGTTTCCCAATTCAAGTGGATCAATTGCTCCTTGCTTCAGATTCCCATATTCCCAAGCAATGCATCACATGAACGGACACAGTCCAGTTGTTCTATCTGAGAAATCTGACAACTGAATCACAGACATCTCAATAATCAATACATTCAATCAAGTTGGGTACCTGGAAATATCACAACACAAACTTGCATTCTTGAAATGTTTGCCTCTATCAATAAAATGGTTAGTGAGCATGTTGAACAACATCATATGAACTGCAATTAGACCAAGAAAAAGAGCCAATAATTTCATGGCATATTCAAGGGGTATGTGATAAAATCAGCTGTATCCCATGGCACATTATGCCAAATAAATTGTGTTACTCTTTGAGGTGTCATCACAGGATCCCTGAAGTTGACACAAAGCCAGAAGGAGATAACAGGGCAAAAAAGATAGAAATGTTACAGTATTTTCACACAGACGGACAAGAATATGATGAATTTAGTGACTTACCAGTGACAGACAGATGGGTTCCATCTCCAAAGACGAACCACAGTGACACATAGCAGGACAAAAACCTCCCAACCCTCCTCAGCATAGATATGTGATGGATACCAAAGAGAGGAACATGGAGACCGCCAACATCTATCCCATAAAGTAATAGATTGGGCTTTGTTGGGATGAAGGACTTCCCTTTTCCACAGAATCTGGAGCAAACTATGTGTTTTGGAAGAAATCATGTTACTCTTTGGTTAAGCTCTGGATACAGAAAATGACGTCCTGTTGGCCATTCATGAACATCCTGGATCCTTCAAGGTGTTCCATGAACATCTCAGATCCTTCATGGGTTCCATGAATATACCCAACCCTTCAAGGGATTCCATAATCATCTCAGATCCTTCAAGAGATTCCATGAACATCTTCGATCCTTCAAGGTGTTTGATGAACATCTCAGATACTTCAATGAGTTCCATGAACATCTCAGATCCTTCAAGAGATTCCATTATCATCTCGGCTCCGTTAAGGGGTTCCATGAAGATCCTGGATCCTTCAAGGGGTTCCAGGGGTGATAGCCATTACTTGGGAGGTGGGTACCTTTTCTTCATTATTTCTGGAGACACTGAGGAGAACTGTAGACCTCGTGCTCATGACTTTCACAGTCTAACTAAGGTGGAACGTACTTTTTGAAAGAGGTCTTACATGGCACTCTGCAGATTTGTCTGTGTTCAGATTCATGCACTGATTCATTACGTTGTGTGTAAAAATGAACTCCCTTAGTTAATTAGTGTTTTGCCTGAATGCTTAATATATTCAACCTTAGTGGATTAAAAATGATTTTGTTATTTTGGTGTGGAAACCTAGTAATACATTTAATTTACAATAGAGCATTTTTTTTAAAATTTTGCTTCATTGTGTTGTGTATTCTCAACAGGGCAGTAGAAAATAATCTCCTTAATATTACATGGGACCTAGACATTTTGAAGTGGAGTTTGACCCTATCATGGATTTTGTAGTCCAATAATATCACGGTTTCCTTAGTAGATTCAGCAGCAGCTGACACCAGGGCTCTGATTCCCTCATGTTTTCAATCTATGTAGTAGGAGCTTGGGTCCAGGCTATTTGAAGGAACACACCTCCTTTTATGAACTTGTTTGAGCCCTAATATCATTGGAAGAGATGTTTTTCCCTCTACCCTACCACCGTCTCAAGTTCGTTTGGAGGGAACAAGGGGGGAAAGACCTTCTTGATAGCTGTTCCCAGACTTTGGAACTCCCTCGTTTGCTCTCCTTCCAACAACAAATAAAATCTTCCCTTATTCCTTAGATCAGCCCTATGTAACCTCTGGCTCTCTGGTTGTTTGGGACACCAACTCCCAGAAGTCCTAGCCAGCTTGTCCAATGGCCATGAATTCTGGGAGCTTAAGTCCAAAACACCTGGTGAATCACAGGTGTGCACACCTGCCTTAGACTTTTAGGAAATGACAGTGATTGGTTTTGAATTGTGAGATTATTCTTTATGTCTGTTAATGATTTTTTTTCGTGTCAGGAGCAACTTGAGAAACTGTAAGTCCCTTCTGGTGAAAAAGAATTGTCCGCCTGCAAGGATGTTACCCAGGGGATGCCTGGATGTTTTACCATCCTATGGGAGGCTTCTCTCGTATCCCCACATGAGAAGCTGGAGCTAACAAACAGGAGCTCACCCTGTTCCCAGGATTCAAACCGCTGATTTTCCAGTCAGCAGTCTTGCCAGCACAAGGGTTTAACCTATTGCACCACCGGGGGCTCCATTGTTAATGAAAGAATTAATGAGATTAAGTCTATACATTGTACACTGAGAGAAATATTACTGATATCTGTGTATTGATCATTTTCAGAGTTCAGTAACAGCTGCTATTAATGGTTATGCAGATGTGGATTCACAACTGGCATTTCAATATGAGGATCTACCTTCTCATGAACTTTGGCTGTTGACAGAATGGGATCCTGGGATTACATCTGCCCCCTTGGCTGTTTTGTGACCCCTGACCCCTCTAGATTCAGCAAATTGCTGTTTATTGTCAACCTCCTACCTCCCAGAAGTATGAGTTATCTCTATAGGAAGTTTCTAGGAGTAGTAATTGAACCAACTGTTGGGATGTACTGGTTCATTTGTTTGTTTCTTTGTCCTCTGAGGGCATCTTACATTAATTGCATGCTCATAACACTGTCTTTCAAGAAGATCTCAAGGGTTCATGCCGGATCATCTAGCTACTATAGATAGTCTTTCCCTCCATTTCTTCCTTCCCTCCCATCAATCAGAGATGGGAATTGGAGGGTTATAAAAGATCAGGAAGCTAGTAGTTACTTGTTTGCAAATAGATGTGTGTGTGTCCATAAATGGGGGAGCAGATGCTTGTAGGGTTCTTTATTCATCATATCACCAAATAATTTGAATCTGAGGTTATTATATCCCAATTATTTTAGAGGGAAGGGGGCATTATTTTCTCATTTGTTTCAGGCAACAGCATGCCTTGGATCAGTCTTTACTGTTATTGCATTAGGCTTAGTTAACTATTGCTGAAAACAGAATGTTAGACTAAAACAAGCCTCTGGTCTGGTTCAAGAAAACTCTTCTGATGGTCTAAGTTTCTTATTAACCTACTTAAAAACAAACAACCAATGACATATATCAAATTTTATTAATGAGCTATCACAGGAAGGTAAACATACAAAGGTGGTTCCAAGGAGTACAAGTAAGGGGAAGTTGTGGGGTAATCAACTATGTTGCACAGAGACCAGCCTTTATCAATAAAGCTAGAATTAAGTGGGAACTGGAGAATAACTTGTCCCCATGGAGGAATCATGTGTTCCTGGGAGATAGAGATCTTAGGGCCACCACTGAGACATCCATCATTTAAGAACATGCCGACCGGCTGACCACCTTCTCAATGGTCTTGCTTTCATGGGTCACCTTGCAGGTGTAACTCTCATTGGCTTCCCATTCAGATCGACTGAGAGTCAGGTAGCTGCTGGCAATATACTTGTCACCCTGTTTGACAGGCTTGGTGGTCTCCACACCAGAAGAGATGGTGCGGCCATCACCCAGCCACTCAACCTGGACAACACCCGGGTGAAAGCCATCCATTAGACAGGCCAAGGTGGCCTTGTTCTTGCTCTTGAGTTCTTCCTGGGATGGAGGGAAGAGAGACACCGAAGGAGGGGCAGCTGGCTGACCTGGAAGAAAAGAAAGAACATTGCTTATCAGATTTTGCAGGAGATTCAAGGTGTGATCAAAGCCAAATTGATTTAATTTATCAAACCTAACAGAAGTCTTTTAGATTTCATGGAATCTGTTCTAAGCATGACTAATTCTGAAACCATCTCATAATGAATGGATGTCCATAGAAGTACAGGGTTAGTCAAAATGCATAGGCCAATAAGCCATTCAATTGAATGGCTTATTGGCCTATGCATTTTGACTAACCCTGTATAATGACAGAGTTCATAAAATAATTAGATTTCTATCCTGGGATCCTGCCAGAACGTGTCCTCCATTCAGGATCATGTCTTCCAGTCATCATCATGATCAGAAAATTCTCTCAACTGAAGGAATATATCAATAGATTAGAAGCAGGTTGTTTGGATCTCCAATTTCCAGGAGCACTAACCAGCTTATCCAATGGTCAAGAATTCTGGGAGTTAAAGTCCAAAACACCTGGAGAGGTACAGGTTTTGCAGACCTGATCTAAATCAAATGGTGTGGTGAAAAGCAGGGTTAGGAAATGACACACAGGACATTGTAGGACCCTAGCTCCCATCACACTTAATCATTCAAGGCAATGGTGAAAGATGGTAGGATTTGCTGTTCAACAAGACTTGAACAGACAGACTTTTTCATCCCTGCTGAGTAGGTCAGGGTGAAGCATCTCATTTGGGAACCAGTCAAAATTATGAAGCTGCACAGCATGTTGTTCACACTTTCTGGGTTTATGGTTTCTGCCTAATGTAAAAATAGCAGGTCCATCAGGCAAATAACAGAACAAACTATATTTTATGCTTAGCAAGAGTACATTTTTCTTGATGTAGATAGATAGGTTAGAAGGTAGGTAGGTAGGTAGGTAGATAGATAGGAGGAAAGTATCCCACCAAAATATCATCAAGTTTTAGATATGCATGTACAGATGAAAATGCCTTCAAATCTTGTGCTGTTACAGCAACCACATTAATTTCATAGAGTTTTCTTGAGTCAAGAATATTCAGAGGTGGTTGTGCCAGTTCCTTCCTCTGAAACAGAGTCTACAATGCCTGGGAATCCATTGCTGGTCTCCCATCCAAGTACTCACTAGCATGACCCTGATTAGCCATGCAGGAATACTGATCCTCCATGCAGGAATGCTTTATTATTGATGCTTGGCATAACTAATAATGACAAACTACAGCCTCAACCCCATTGTTACTGTTAATTAAAGCAAACTGACTGAATCAGTGGGATTTTCTTATATCTTTTACTCATTATTTCCAGACTTGATTCAAATGGTCTACTTTAGCTGGAACGAAGCAACAAATTTAGTTCAATATTTCAATGGGTTACACATTTTATGTGTGATGGATAGATTATAGTGTTTTGTCCTCTATTAGGGCCCCAACCCTTGGAATATCAGAACCTTCTTTCATCCGATTGTTTTAGCTATATACATATGACTGTCTTTAACACTGTAATCCTATTGACCTGAACAAAGCCACTACATTGTATTGTGGTTTAGAGCTTGTCCTGGGAGTTGATCAAGAAAGGTCTCCTTCATTGGTGACCCATGGTGAAAGTGAGGATTATTGTGAGGCTGAAGCCCTTCTCCCCACTTTAGCCCATAGGGATCTGGTGGCTTGCTGCCATGAAAATGAAGGGTTGAAGGTAGTTTGAAGGTGGACCAAGTAAACACTGGAACACATCCCCCTGAGTGAATCATTATAGGTACTTTCTCAAATGTATATTTTCTTATAACTGAGAGATATGGCATCAAGAATCCCATTACTGACGCCTTACATATTTCAGGAGGGGAATAATCATTCACGAAGAGGAAGACATTTGGTGGAATGTTATAATATTTAGAGAGAGAGAAACCAATCAATCTGTTAATCAATCAGAAACAGTGAAGGACCAATTTGTATCCAATTTTCACTTATAAGGGAGAGGACACTTAACTATTTCTCCACACTGGTTTTAACTATCCTTTCACATCTTCCCATGCAATTGAAATATTGCCCTGAACCCATTGTTTAATTCTGTGCACAATTCATTTATCTTGTGCACAATTTCCACATTTGTGAGTGTGTGCAGAAGATAGCTTTTATGCACAGAAAATGGTATTTTGTGCAGAAAAATATTTCTTCAGATAGTTGGTGTTGCCTGCATAAAAAGTGTGACTTTTGCATAATATCTCCGAAGACAGCCTTTTCTGTGCCCAAAAAGTGGCTTTCTTTGCTGTTTTCTGGTTTTAAAAAGCCATGTGCGAATTTTGCACTGAGTCAGTCTCAAACTTCAAATAGCTTTTTTAAAAAATCACAACGTTTGAAAACTTTTGCGTAGTGGGGAGAAAATGTTTAAATTATTATTTTTTACTTCCTGTAAGCACAAAATGAGTGAAGTAGACTATATTATTATTATTATTTATTATTATTAAATAATAATAAATAATAAGTAGACTATACTATGTTAGATAGCTGTACTTTTTCTTTATTTTCCAGAAGGGGAAAATGGTTAAGAAAGACATAAACTATTTCACAAATACCATAATTTTTATCAGATTTGGGCTATGAAAGAGACAGAACTAGAGCGTGAAAGTATATTATGACCTTATTGCTCAGGATCAACAGATCTACAAGCAAAACTGTCAGCTTTTTGTGGTTTTAACGGTTTTCATTTTTTTATCATAAATTTTTAACCATAGTTTTGGAAGTTGTTTTGAGTCCCACTTTGGGAGGAAGATGGCATACAAATACAGTAAATAAATGAGAAAAGTCCCTGTCAAAAACAATCTAAGTAGATCCACTGACTAGCTGATGGAAACACCAGATATCAAATTCACTTCACTGTTCTATTTTAACATCTAACCAAATATGCCAAACGTTGAATGTAGCCACAGGACAGATTTTCAAAGAATACTCTTGTAATGAAAAGTTTTGACTCTTAAACCAAGCAGAGGAAATAGGTTTTCTTCAACGGTGGAAAGAGAGAAAGAAGAATGGCATTGGAACACCCTGGTTTGCCGAGGATTTAAACATTCATCCCAATCTAAGGTTGGAATCCACAAGGTCAATATGAAGTCAGAAAGGGAAAAGAGGGTAAAAAGAAGATAAAATGCAATATTTTCACAGGAGAGGAAAGGAATACAGTTATTTTGGTGACTTACCGGTGACGGTCATGTGGGTTCCTCCTCCGAACACCCACCACAGTGACACACAGTTGTACAAAAACCTGCAGATGATGGGCACCAATATTTATTCCATATGGAATTAGAGAGGACAGTTGGACAAGCGCAAAATTCGGACGGTTTCCATTTCCAAACACGCCACTCTGAAGTCTGAACTTTGAAAGAAAAAAAGGGATATACCTATGTGATTATTCTATCGATGAAGGCATGTATCTCAGCTATCCACCATGTAGATTCACTCGCCCTGGTCCATTATTCGATAGAAGAGGCATGGCGAACGTAATCATTTATTAATTTAAAGCTACAGAATTATCAATGTAGCCCTAACAGCTTCTGAAGTCTAGTAGATAGGGAACATCTTCTTCGAAGTGGCCTCCCAGGTGACTTTGTTGGCTTTCTGTGTACCCAGATTGTTTCTTATAAATTAAATTCAAGGCACTGGACCATCTCTTTGCTGTGTCAATATGGACTTCCCTATTAGCTGGTGTGCATCTCAGCTCTTAGAGAAAGCAGTTAGTATTGATATAATTATGAATGCGATGTCTGGCTTTGGAAAGTTGCCATTCAATTTCACTTCAGATAGAACTTAGGGTGAAATATATCCTTCTTTCAAATTGGAAGGAAGACTAAAGTTCAAACAGCTTGATCTGCTTTGACTACACAGAAAGAGGATTTGATATATCCCTGGATATTTTTGTGTTGAGTGATTCTGAATCCAATGAAATTGCATGAGGAACTTCTAAGGAAATAGGAAGTAGACTTATCAGAAGAAGACCATGAAATGCACATATGACCATTTGTCTCTTCCAGGAACATACATTTTGTTACTCCATTGCTGTTGTGCCTTCAAGTTATTCAGACAGATCTAGTATTTTGTTGTTGGCAATGGAGAAGGCAATTTCAATTATATTACTTTCACTTCCCTTCTCACCTAATGGCCTTGGGAATGTGACCTAACCTAATATCTATTGGATATTCCAACAAAAATTCCTTAAACACTCCAAGGATGACTGAGACTCCAAGAATGCTCTTTTTGTCCTCCTCCATGTTTCCCCTTTCAAACATGAAGAAGCCAGGGGTTCAAAAGCTAGTGTGATGCATTTTATCCTTATTTGTTGGCCTAAAAAAGTGCAACCACACAATATACTTTGCCATTACTTATAGTTGTATTTCATAAAGTTCACTGCTGCAATATGGACCATGCTACTAAAAACAAATAGCCAATGGAGTTAGGACCGTGGGATGGTGGATCATACAATCTCTGGTACAAATCACAACCACTGTAGAAATAAGTCAACACATGGAATACTTCTTTTGAGATCAGACACCATTGCATGCTTCTACTTGGGCTAGAGGCAAGGTACCTTTCTCCCATTTTGTGACTTCCATGGTTTATCATTTAATTCCATGATTCCAACATCAATGCTGGAATCTTTCCCTAGCTGCTATTTTATGTCTCCAAAGATACAAACTGGTACTTTTTCTAGAATCTCATAGTCATGTTGACCTTGGAATGTGCACTTTTTGCACTTCTGTATTTTTTTTCTTGATGTAAGGGCTGAGAACAAGCTTCAGTGACGGCCAGGTAGCAGCATTTGTTGTACAACTGTTGTTACCACAAAATGATTTGAATTCATTGTGTGTGCAACTCTTCTCTCCATTTTAGAATGAGTCACAATTGGATTAATTAAAATCACAATTTTTATTTTTTAGAAAAATGATATTATGAACTTAGGTGTGTTCCAGTATCACAGCTCATATTCCATTGTTTGTCTGGAAAAGTTGCAGGACATAAAGGAGAGAAGAAACAGGGATGAACTTGACTCAAATTTTGACTTCAATTCTGAAGTTTATTCCCATCTAAAAATTCCCCAGAGAAGAGTAGAAGATCTACACCATTTGCGATGAATGAATGAGTGCTCAGCAACCACACATATGGCTTCATCCTTTATATGTAGGCTTCAGGCAAAAATGGGGACTGAACTCTTAGAATAAATGAGAAGGACCAGAGTGGTGGGAATGTGGGTTGCTTGTAAAAGTCACCATTTGTTTTGTGGTTCAGATTGAAATGTATAGCTGGGTTTTGTTGACCGCTCTCCAGAGTCTCCATTCCAAATATGTTCATTGAACAGGAGAAGCTCAGCTGAAATAGTGGGAAGTATGACAATAAAATTAGCAGCAAACCTGTGATGACTTCATTCATGTTGACCTTGGAATGTGGAGAATTTGTTGAATCTATTGGCTAGTCTTTTTGGTAGTCTCCAATTAGAGTTGGCCCACTGAATCAAAGTGTTGACTGCCCATTTGACAACCAGTTCAATGTATCTATTCTAGTTGGACATACCGATGGGGTTTATGCCTCTGTTAGTGACTTCCAACCCAATACTCAACTTTCTGCTCATACAGATTTCTGCTTCTCCTTACCACTTTTTTCTTTCGAAAGAGGGTAGGAGAGGCTGTGGTAGAAAGCTGTGCAAATGTCTAGGAGAATAACAAGTACAGGTTTAACCCAAGGGGGAAAAATAGACATTGTGTATTAATGGGCCTTTGTTGCTTTTTATGCTTAGTGTTCAAAAGCTGTTTCGAGACCCATTTCAATAATTACAAAAACTCTTAGCAATGTTTGAAAGCTTCTGAAACCAAACCACTGTGACTCCATGTTCATCTACATCTACTCTGGATAAGTTCCGTGAAATCCTCCCATAGTAAGGAGAACTGTTATTTCTTTGTCTGCATATAGGCAGTAGGGCAACTTCAACTTTCATATTTCTATTGTTTGAAAAAACTCTTTTTATCAGTACAAAGGGAGGGAGGTCTTCTAGGAATGTGTGAAGCTCCACTCAACGTCCTTTGGATTTTTTGGTTGACTATTGTGGGAAATGGGACACTAAACTAGAAATGTACTCTCGCGTGGTCCAGCAGACATCTATTCATGATCACATATTCTTCAATAATTGAGTAAATGAAAATCACAAGTGAAGGATATTACATTTTATTAATGTGCTAAAAGGAGTTCAGATACAAAGGACTTTCCATGAGGTAGAGACATGGAGAAAACTGATGAAGGAAAACAGCATAGGAGAAAAAAGTATTTATCAACCAAACTAGCATTGGGGGAGGAAATGGGATAACTCTATTTTGAGATGGAGATCTGAGGACTACAAGTGAAGCTTTCAAACTACTGAGACATCCACCATTTAAGAACATGCCGATTGACTGACCACCTTCTCAATGGCCTTGCTTTCATGGGTAACCTTGCAGGTGTACTCCTCATTAGCTTCCCATTCAGACCGACTGAGAGTCAAGTAACTGCTGGCCACGTATTTGTCACCCTGTTTGACTGGCGTGCTGGTCTCGACTCCAGCAGAGATGGTGCGGTCATTGGCCTTCCACTCAACCTGGATAACACGTGGGTAAAAGCCATCCATCAGACAGGCCAAGGTGGCTTTGTTCTTGCTCTTGAGCTCCTCCTGGGATGGAGGGAAGACAGACACCGAAGGAGGGACAATTGGTTGACCTGGAAAACAAAGGGAAATGTTGATAAGTGAGTCTCCAACCGAGTAAAAATATGATGACCTGTTAAGTATCATGAAGGAAGCACATTCAGATTGTAAGACAATCCCACCACAAAACTGTTCAAGATAACCTCTAAAGTTAGGATGGAAAACACATCCATACATATGTGGCAAAAATTCTGGGACCATAGACCCTTTTTGAGAGATTTATTTATTTATTTATTTATTTATTTATTTCGATTTCTTCTACCCCGCCCTTCTCACCCCAAAGGGGACTCAGGGCGGCTTACAAAGGCACAATTCGATGCCAGCATCACATAACAGTAGTAAAACAAAATAACATCAATTAACAGTTACACAGTTAAACAGTTAAACAACAATTCCTGCATTACAACCATAAAATCAATAAAGCAATAAAACAATGCAAACAATACAAACCCAATTACTCCTCATAGACGGTCAGCGTTCGCTAACTCATAGTCCAAATTCCAATTCTACATTGTCAGTCCTATCAGTCCTAATCGTCTGATTGTCCTTATCTAGTTGTCAGATTGCCCAAAGGCCTGGTCCCACAACCACATCCTGCATGTTTGGATCATCTCATTGGACACCACTGTTGCACTCTAGCCCAGGAACCCCTTTTCACCCAGCACTACACAGAGTTCAGTAGCAGCTAACTATAGCAGTTTATTTACAAAAAGCATATACAAAAGGGAAAATGGGCATTTCCCAAAAAACAGTAGAAAAGATGCTATGAAATAGCAGCAGTCGAAATATACAAAGATCAATAGTCCAAGATAGCAAGGTTTGTGAAATCCATGGAGTCAAGAGCATAGGCATAAATCCATAAGCACAAAAACGGGAACTTTTCCTAAACTCTTTCAGGAACAAAGGCAAACTTGAGAGTTGAAGATGAACTTGATTTTATGGTAATGTTGTCTGCTCTGTAGAGACCAGGAAACATCACTTAACCTGACCAAGAAGCCATGAGGTTATCCCTTTGACACCAGGGTTTCAAGGACTGCTTCTCATGGAGTCTTTCTAACCTTCTAATTAACGTTTTGATTGCTCTCACCAAGCGAAGGCCTAATCTCATATTATGGGGCAACTCCCCATCTTCTGAAGGCTGAGAAGGCTGATTCTCAAACATCCTCTATCTCTTCTCTCTCGTCTGCAGCTACTGGCCCTTCTCTCTGATCTATGGCCTGCAATTCTGTCTGAGTTTCAGCCTGATCACACACAGACTCAGTGAAAAATCCATCATTCCCCTCATCCTCCGATGCAGAATCCCCAGCATCCTCAGCATCTTGATGATGAGCCCCAACAACCACACATTTTGGTGTCTCAAATGTTAATTTCGTTTCCGGGTATATTTGATCTGCTGATTCAAAAAATGGCACCAGTTTTTCCCCATCAGCTCTAGCTTGTGGAAATACAGAACATATGCCATATAACAGTCACCACCTTCTCACCCATAGAAAATCATTATAACCTTGTCTAAGAAACTAGATCTGATGCGGTCTATCCAATGCCATTTTCTGAATCAGTACCCCAAACAACCACAGAAGCAGGCCTAAACAGCAAGACATGTTTTTTTTGGTTGGGCCGTGTTTTCATTTTGAAATTAAGATCAAGTACTCTACAAAATGTTATTTGTCACTATACTACTTTTACCCATATAACATGGCTTCTGATTTATTTATTTTTTTGATGCAATGCATTAAGATTTTGTCATGCCGAGGAGACTGGACATCCAAGTCAATTGCGGTTCCAAATAGATTAGATGCATTCAATCCATTCCAATGGGGATTTTAGTGTTTATGTATATTTATAGTTTATTTTATGTTCTGGCATTGAATGTTTGATGTATATATGTTGTGCTCTGCACTGAGTTCCCTTTGGGGTGAGAAGGGCGGAATATAAATGTTTTAAATAATAAATAATAATAAATTTTGGACTAAAACCGAATTTAGTCCAATATAAAATAATAGAGATTTTTGGTGGGTGATTACTAGACATAACAATTTAACATTGTCATAATTTATCATATTTGTTTCCTTTCTGTGAAAATATTTGAGTACAGTACAAAGCCCATGCCAAGGGGATTGCTACTTGCAGTTTCACCTACCTGCATCCTGTCTTCGCTAGGAAATTTCTAGGTCCTCAGGATATTATATGGTGTGCTTCAGCTGGAAGTTGTAATAGAGTCATGCTGGGGAATCTAGCAAATTACTCAAAAGGATACCTCAAATCGATTGTTGGATAATGAGTTGACATCACCCAAACACAGAGCTAAATCCTATTGATTTGATGGGTCTACTCTACATTTAATGAGGCATGATTTAAACCATGGTGTTTCCAAGGTGGCATGTTGGATTGTTTTTTGACAGAGGCTTCCAGATATAATGTCACAAGGGAATCAATTGGATTGCTCAATAACTTGATAACAGGGCTCCTAATCTATTTGAAAAATCAAGATCTTCCGAGTTATACTGTCAGCAATATTCCACTGCTACAGTTACAGTAATATTACTTGACCCTATCTCTATGAAGTTGATACATACACACATTCAATCTAACAGTAAAATACTACTTTGAATGAAGCCTAATTGAAATCTAACAAAAAATGGTCTTGTATCCTATCAGTTAGTCCCAGCAATAATACACCCATTAAATTAATTGTTGAATTGTGAATTAACATTTAGGGCCATTCCATGAATTCAAATGACTACTCTAATTGAGAGTAACAATAGGATTCAGTCCACTATTTTTTAAAAATTAAAACTCATACATTTCCAGATAAGTCATGACGTATCCACCATGACTTATCTAAAGACTCCCCTCTGTCTCCGGTTTTAGCAATCCTTTGCCATGAGGCATAGACAAGGCACCCAACTGCAGAGACCCTTTCGCACAAATGCAGAGAACCTTTGAAACTTCTAAGAAGGGTCACGATCTAGACCACTTTGTATTCTGATTATTTAATAGGAGAAAAGGAAGCCTATGCTTCCACCTTCCCCACTGAGATCCATGGGACTCTTAAGTAACCATTGATTCCATGACAAAGTATGGATCCAACCTGAAATAATAACTGTAGAAGATTGTGTTGGCTGATGTGGTCTATCCAATGCAATTTTCTGAATCAGCACCCCAAATGACCAAAATTTGACCAAAAACTGATTTGTAACCTTTGTGATACTAATGTTGGAGAGTGGTTCCTGATCAAAGTGGTCCCTGTTCAAGTGGTGCCTGGTGAAGTGGTCCCTAGTCAAAAAAGGTTGGAAACCACTGCTCTAAAAGCACACCAAGGACTGACCGTGCTCAGCAGTCAGAGAAAAAAGAAATCTGATTAAATATTTGGGACAAAAAAACCCCAGGAGAACAGTTAATAGGGGTGCATCCAAACTAATTGACAAGTCCCAGATTTTGATCCCAATGTATCCAATTTTATACTGGGTTAAAAGAAACCAACTTGGGTCTAGAAAGTCTCTGATCATCCTGGGAGCTGACCAAAAAGATGGGTATAAAATCAGAAAGAACAAAATTAGAGACTTTCTGGAAACAAGTCCAGATCTCCAAAATGACACTGGAAAATTCCGGGACTTTCTGGGTAGGGTATTTTGGGACCGGACCAAGCTGGCTGGAGTCTACAACAATGATACAATGCAATGTGATGAAGTTGGAAAAACAACAGTTCAAAACTTCTTTTGACATTTCAAATGTTTTTTACTTCATAGACTGACTATGACTTTGAAGGCAATTCATTATTGACCAACAAAACATACTCTAACTCCAGCTTCGTTACTCCGTTGTCTTTCTTAAGCTATTAGCTTCAAGGAAAAAAGTTCAGTTTATGGGAAAAGTCATTCTAATCAATCACCCATTATTTGATAACCTCGATTGATTACAGAATCTTTTATTAGGACTTGGGAAATTGATGTTACAGCTTGAAAGCAACCAAATCGATTAGCAAGTTTCCAAAACTCTTACTGAATGAAGACCCAATTGTAGTTTAAGACATTTTTCTTAAACACATTTCCATTACCTCTCCTTTCAGAAATAAACCCCATGAGACTTATCAAAACTCCCTTTCAGATAAGTGTACATTGAATCGCTATTTACTTACTTCAGTTTTTGTTAGCCACTACTTTTTAAGTTCAACCTGTAGCTGGGGAGAATGTCCTATGCAAGAATAAAATATTATTTCCCCCTAAAACAAAATATATGAGATTCCGTGCATGATATACAATGCATACATGATCCTTTGCTTTATGATTCTTTACCTGAATAGTTTTCTCTCAAGGAAAAAAAGGTCAATCGACTCATCAATGATGGTCAAACCACAAATGCCACATTTAGTGCTTAGAAGCCTGGATTGAAAAACCTTTACAAACATTTCTGTAGTGAAATACAAGCATTTTGTGAAAGCAGAAGATTTGCAAACATGAACAGGCACCCAAAACTTTTGTGCTTTGGATTTAAGTTTTAAGTAGCTTTGGATTTAAGTCCAAATTGAAATAAACAGAAACAATTTACAAAAAAACCCACAAACATTTGATTTGTTCAAGCCTGGCTCATGAGGACAAAGCAGAGTATCTCTTAATACAATTCAACATGGCATGCCAAGGATTCCTCACCGGAGACAAAGATGGGTTCTGGCTGGAAAAACAGCAAAGCAACAACAAAAAAAGAAAACCAGTGGGAAATCATTGTAGATGCATTTTAAAGTGACTTACCTAGGATTGTCAAGCTGGTCCCGCCGCCGAAGACATACACACAGTGACTGATGGCCATACAAAAAATATCCCCACCGGAAGTTTGGTTCTGCTTTCTGGACCAGATGTCACTCTGGTTTTGAATCTGATGCCTTGTCATTCAAATGTTAGAAAATGTGAAGAAATCCCCGGCACAATTTGATGGAGAATAATCCACTGGGTTGGATCCACAGCTCACCAGTAAAAGAAAGAGATTCCTCTCCAGTCCCTCGCCATAGGTCTGGGCGTAAGCAGCATGTTCCATCTCAACCATTTCACCATTGCAGTTGCTTGCTGGGAGTTTTTCAGGCTGTATGGCCATGTTCCAGTAGCATAATCTACAAACAATCTACAGACCCACACAAAAAATTCAACCAATACTACTTTCAGCAAAGGAGAAGAGGGATCCTTTAACCACTGCAGGAATCTACTGTATACTGTACAGCTGTGGACAAGTCTACATAGGGACCACCCAATGCAGTAGCATTGCCCAGACACGGATCATAGAATCATAGAATATTGAGTTGTAAGAGGCCTCATGGGCCATCCAGTCCAACCCCTTGCCAAGAAACAGGAAAATCGCATCCAAAGCACTCCCAACAGATGGTCATCCAGCCTCTGCTTAAAAGTCTCCAAAGAAGGAGCCTCCACCACACTCCGAGGTAGAGAGTTCCATTGCTGAACAGCTCTCACAGACAGGAAGTTCTTCCCTAATGTTCAGGTGGAATCTCCTTTCCTGTATTTTGAAGCCATTGTTCTGTGTCCTAGTCTCCGGGGCAGCAGAAAACAAGCTTGCTCCCTCCTCCCTATGATTTCCCCTCACATATTTATGCATGGTCATCATGTCTCAGCCTTCATTTCTGAAGGCTAAACATGCCAAGCTCTTTAAGCCATTCCTCATAGGGCTTGTTCTCCAGACCCTTGATCATTTTGGTTGCCCTCCTCTGGACACATTCCAGCTTGTCAACATCTCCCTTCCATTGCTTTGCCCAGAATTGGACACAATAATCCAGGTGTGGTCTGACCAAGAAAGAACTTGAAAGGCACTGCAGACTAATTCAACCAGAGAAGTCAGCCATAGCAGAGCACCTGATAAACCAACCTGTGTGCCTCATGACAATAAAGAATGGATCCACTTTAAATCCAGTTTCTGCCTCCTGCAGAATTCTGGGGTTTGTAGTTTAGTGAGGCACAGGACCTGCCCTCCCTAAACTACAAGTCCCAGAATTCTACAGGAGGCAGAAATTGGATCCACTCTCTAGTGCAGGCATCCTCAAACTGTAGCCCTCCAGCTGTTTGGGCCTCCAACTCCCAGAAGCCCTAACAAGCTTGTTCAATTGTCAGGAATTCTGGGAGTTGAAGGCTGGTGGGCCGCAGTTTGAGGATGCCTGCTCTAGTGTGATGAGGTCCCTGGACACAAAATATTATTGGAGAACACAGAAATGCTGGACCGCTCAGAAAACCATCATATCAGACTACACAGAGAAGCCATTGAAATCCACAAGCATGTGGACAATTTTAACAGAAAGGATGAACCCATAAAATTGACAAAATCTGGTTACCAGTATTAAAAAAACACCAGAATCAAGATAGTAAATAAAGAACACCACTCAGAAACAGGGGAACTCCAGACAACAAACAATCAAGTGCCAGTTAACACATTCCAAACAGAGGATATTTCCAGGCAAAAAAGGCCGGGCTACCTCTATGGAGATACCTCCATTGATTGACTTTGCAAACTTCATGATTACTCAAATCACTAATTACAACATTCACATTTGTTTTAAACAGTCAAGGTTTCTTCCTCCCACCCTGGACATTCCACAGGTATATCTACACTCCACTTGCCTCACTGCCAACAGAACTCCTGAAGATACCAGCCACAGGTGCAACCAAAATGTCAGGAGAGAATGCTACTGAAACATGTTCATACAGCCCAAAAAATTAACAGCAACTCAGTTATTCCGGCCATGAAAGCCTTCAAACAACCATCACAGTTTTTCTCCTTGTCTATCAATTTTTTTCAAAGATCTGTAAGTCAAGTTTCCAACTTTCCCAGAAGGGTCCGTCTAGATTTATGATGTGAGTCAGGATCAATGTTATATTCCAGGCATCATGATCATGGTGTCTCCCCTGCCAGTATCTGCAAGTACCTCCCTGCTACTTGCAGATAATAATTCAGCTACAACCTACAATGTTACAAAGTTCTGTGCAGCAGCATACAAAATCCGCCAGGGGATGACTAGTCCCAAACGTTAACTGTGTGTCCAGTAATCTTCTTCCCTGAATCTACAATTTGGTGATGGATCTGTGCATTGTATGTTTTTACCCTGTTTCCCCCTCCGCTCCCTCACCCACATTGTGCTTCAGTAGTTATATTTATATTTTAATGTACCAAACATACCAAGTTTGTATGAAAATGTGACTCTATTTCCTGTGCTGGTCAATGAACGAAATAAATGATTTGATTTGATTTGATTTGATATTCCAGGCATGGGCAAACTTGGGCCCTCCAGGTGTTTTGGACTTCAACTCCCACAATTCTTAGCAGCCTGTTTGCCCGTGCCTGGTATAGATCTCTTAGTGGCCAACTTATTTCTCTAACCTAGAACCATGTCCTTGAATGCTCAAACAGGGAAAAAGTTACTTTATTTTGTTCTAATCATTTTACTCTCCCACAAGTCTCACTCTGACTTATTTTATTTTAGTCTCCTCTCTCTCCATTCTAGATTTGCTTAGGCAGTCATGAAAGGTAAGCATGACTTTAATTTTTTTGGGAAAATCAGATCACCAATGAATCTCAGGAGCTGTAGGGGATATTGCAGAGGAAGGAAGTGACAAAACCATCTCTGAGGATTCCTGGCCTAAAGACAAAGCTATGAAATTGATGGGGAAGGCATAAGTTGACAAGCGACTTGAAGTCACACACACATTCTCTCAAAATATAATATCACAAAGGACGACCACCTCACCCACTTTATAGGAAATCTGCTACAAAACAGGGGCAGAGAAGCAGATGGTGAAAATGGAAGAACGGCCTGCCTCAGGGGAGCGTTCTTGCTCTATCAATGTTTAACATTTAAACAATTGACCAGCCACTGGCAGAAGGGACAGAGAGTTTCATTTATGCTGACAATCGTGCCATCACCACTCAAGCAGGGAGCTTTGAGATGGTTGAATAGAAGCTCTCCAAGCCTTTAGGTGCTCTTATTGCCTATTACAGAGAAAACCAGGTGAGTCCTAATCCATCTAAAATGCAGAAGTGTGCTTTTCACCTTAAGAACGGACAGGCATCTCGAGCTCTGAGAATTACCTGGGAAGGAACCCCAGTGGAGCATTGCAGTACAACCAAATGCCTGGGAGTTACTCTGGGCCATGCTCTGACCTACAGGAGGTACTACTTAAGCAAAAAGTGGGTGCTAGAAATAATATCATACAAAAGCTGACTGGCACAACCTGGGTATCACAACCAGACACAGTGAAGACATCTGCCCTTGCGCTTTGCTACTTTGCTGCTGAGTATGCAGGCCCAGTGTGGCATACACTTCACCATGGTAAAACAGTGGATGTTGCTCTTAATGAGACATGCCACATTATCATAGGATGTCTACGCTCAATGCCGCTGGAGAAATTATACTGTTTAGCTGGTATTGCACCACCTGACATCTGCTGGGAAGTAGCAGCCTATAATGAAAGGATCAAGGCATTGACATCTCTGGCCCATCCTCTGTTTGGATATCAGCCAGCAAGGCAAAGCCTTAAATCAAGAAATCCTAAGATCTCCAGAGATACTCGCAGGGACATCTCAGCAAGTGAGAGTCCAAAAGTTGCAGGCTAAAACCCAGAACCTCAATCAGTGGCCGAGACCAGATGAGAAACTCCCTCCTGGGCACACAGAAGACTGGGCAACCTGAAAGGCGCTGAACAGGCTGCACTCTAGCACCATGAGATGCAAAGCTAACCTTAAGAAATGGGGCCACAAAGTGGAGTCCACGACATGCAAGTATGGAGAAGAGCAAACCACAGACCACTAACTACAATGCAGTCTGAGCCCCACCACATGCACAATGGAGGACCAGAGGTACTCCAAGTGGCCAGCTTCTGGTCAAAGGAAATTTATTCAGTGCCAAGCTTTTAACTTTGTGGTTTTTGTAAGCATTATAACAGTATTTTCAATTTGCTTCTGACACGATAAAAAAATAAATTCTCACAAATGTATGCTTTCCCATAGACATTTTGTCTAGATATTCCTGAAGTATGAAGGCTCTCACACCATCCATGAGCCCATTCTGTGGACACATCACTCTTCCCATGTATAATGAATAACATGACTAGGTATGGTTAATGGCTTTGGACTGGATGTTTTTTGAGATCTCTTCCAACTTGATGATTCTTACCTGCCTTATTGTTTCACAATCCTTCTTCTGTAGTGGTTCTGCTCAAAAGAATAGGCACTTCTGTAAAATCCTGCTTCATGAGATATTTCCAAATAGTTCCATTCCAAAGAAAAAATGATGCAAATGCCTCATTGTATCCAAGAAAGAAAAAGCAGAAGATGAATGACGGAAGACTATCGAGCAGCTATATTTCTCCCAGAAACCAGTTCAACGTAACAACTCCTGGCACTTTTCAGAAAGATTTGGAAGGGTTGGGAATGAAGCCAAAATAGCCTTTGGTGCAGAAAGACAATGTTTTCCCAAGCAGACCATTTTTTTCCAACCGTCAGTGGCATAATATCGTATGTACTAGACGTTATTCCAAATCTCCAAAGACCAATGCCGGCAGAGCCAAAATGTTGTAATCCATAGGCAAGAGCACAAGCCTGGGAAACCACAAGATTTCCATATCCATTCTCCCCCAAAATGGTCAGCACCATACCCCGCAATTGATTCCAAAAGATAGGAAACCATGTCTAAAGAAAAAAAAGGGTGGTGTCCTGAGTAGTATCCAGAAATGCCCCACAATACCTATATCTTATTGTAGATTCCATTTGACATGTTATTCCTTACCAGAACATTGCTCATGGTTTCCTTGGAAAGATTTGACTTGACATATTCCATGGACTTAACAGAGTAGTTGATATCCTGTTGCTTTTCTGTGACTCTCCATTCTATATATCCATTATAGTCATTGGATGACTTCCAATCTTGGCACAAGGGCTTTCCCTCCTAAGCATCCAGAAGCTTACAAGTCATCCACCAGAAGGTCCACAGCATAAATCCATAACACTACGTCCGACAAGTACTTTCTCCTGTACTTCAAAAGCAGAGGAGAACTGGTAACACTTCAGCACATATCTGTTCCGTGGGCCCAACTGACATTTTCTGAAATCGGGGGCTGGTTTTGTCATCAGACTTTACACTCTCTGTGCGACGGAACTGAAACACTGCTGTTTTCTACAGTTTGTGCCAAGAATGAATAAAACATCTGTTGAGGCATACCATTTGTGGTTAGGAAAAGATGAGCACACCCTACATATCAATGGGTTCTGCACCCTCAGATCCAACCAACCATGGCTCAAAAATGCCACCACCCTCTAGGGTTATTTATTTTATTGCCTTTTGCCAAATACTGCAAGGATGTGTAGGCATGCCCTCCTATAGCCTCCTGCTATTTCAGGGTTTGTCGGGTTCTTTATTATAATAATAATAATAATAATAATAATAATAATAATTAATAAGAATAATAATAATAATACACTTTATTTATAATCCACTTTATCTCCCCAGAGTGACTCAGAGCGGATTACAGTACACAAATAAGGCAAACATTAAATGCCTTTTCACACAGACAATGACATACAATACATAGATAAGGTAAAGGCCTTTCTCTTTTTCCCTGTCTGGATACAATGCTTAACTTCCAGCCATGGGAAGGTGCTCTTGTTCCATTTTCCATGCCTAGGAACCTGCTGTCCGTAGAATCTCCAATCTTTTTGACACATGTCTGCATGGTGAACACTTTTACCTTCCCGCCAAGGCAGTATCTATTGATCAACCCACATTGCATGCTTTCGAACTGATAGGTTGGCAGAAGCTAGGACTGACAGTTGGGAGCTCACCCTAACTCGTGGTTTTGAACTGTTCACCCTCCAGTCAGCAGCCTTTCCTACAGCTAGCAGTTTAACCACTGTGCTACCGTGGCCTCTTTCTGGCACATGTTTGAATTGTCTGCCATTTTATATAATGGGACTGGAACATCCACTGGTTTCGGTGAATGGCACATAATCACTTTTAAAGGATAGGCCAAATGAAGACTCCTAAAGTTGGGAAACCATTTATGGACTTTTTGAGCAATACAAATTTCCTTTGACATTTGGATGTTGTTCTTACTGGGATTTAAATTCACCTGCAATCAAAGAGCACTTTGAATCCCACAAAAGATGGACCTGGACCTAACTTGGCACACAGAACTGCCATGACCAATAAAAATATAGCGGAGAGCTTTTTTTTTTGGGGGGGGGGGGACTTCACCTTGATTTGGGGGAGTTTTAGTTCACCTATATCCAGAGAGCACCATGATCCCAAACGATGATGCACACATGCCTGATACTCCCAAATTTGAATACTGGAAGGGTTTGGGAGCTATTCACTTTGATTTTTGGAGTTGTAGTTCACCTACAACCAGAGAAACTGTGAACCCCACAGACGATGGAACTGAATCAAACATGGCACATAGAACCACCATGACCAACTGAAAATACAGGAGGGGTTTGGGGGGAACTGACCTTCATTTTTGGAAGTTGTAGAGTTGTTCACCTGGACAACATCCTTGCAGACGGCCAATTCTCTCACACTTTAAGCAACTTGCAGTTTCTCAAGTCGCTCCTGACACACAAAAAAATCAATTGCAAAAGAAGGATATGGAAAGCACCAGGGGAGGGGGACATCTTTCAGCTTTGCCAAGTGTTTGTGACCCCTGAACTCTGTTTTAAAAGAGGTGCTCTCAGATTTAAAAAAAAACAAACCAGGATGAGCTTTGTTGTTGTTTATTCGTTCAGTCGCTTCCAACTCTTCATGACCTCATAGACCAGCCCACGCCAGAGCTTCCTGTCGGCTGTCACCACCCCCAGCTCCTTCAGAGTCAAGCCAGTCACTTCAAGGATGCCATCCATCCATCTTGCCCTTGGTTGGCCCCTCTTCCTTTTTCCTTCCATTTTCCTCAGCATCATTGTCTTCTCTAAGCTTTCCTGTCTTCTCACGATGTGGCCAAAGTACTTCATCTTTGCTTCTAATATCCTTCCCTCCAATGACCAGGCGGGCTTTATTTCCTGAAGTATGGACTGGTTGGATCTTCTCGCGGTTCAAGGCACTCTCAGAACTTTCCTCCAGCACCACAGTTCAAAAGCATCTCTCTTCCTTCGCTCAGCCTTCCCTATGGTCCAGCTCTCACATCCGTAGGTGACTACAGGGAATACTATTGCTTTAACTATGTGGATCTTCGTTGCCAGAGTGATCTCTGCTCTTCACTATTTTATCGAGATTAGACATTGCTCTCCTCCCAAGAAGTAAGCATCTCCTGATTTCCTGGCTGCAGTCTCCGTCTGCAGTAATCTTTGTACCTAGAAATACAAAGTCTGTCACTGCCTCCATGTTTTCTCCCTCTATTTGCCAATTATCAGTCAGTCTGGTTGCCATAATCTTGTTGTTTTTTTTTAATGTTTAGCTGCAACCCAGCTTTTGCGCTTTCTTCTTTCACCTTGATTAGAAGGCTCCTCAGCTCCTCCTCGCTTTCGGCCATCAAAGTGGTGTCATCTGCATATCTAAGGTTGTTAATGTTTCTTCCAGCAATTTTTACCCCAGCCTTGCATTCATCAAGCCCCACACATCACATGATGGATTCTGCATACAAGTTGAATAAGTTGGGTGAGAGTATGCAACCCTGCCGTACGCCTTTCCCAATCTTGAACCAGTCTGTTGTTCCATGGTCAGTTCTGACTGTTGCTACTTGGTCATTATACAGATTCCTCAGGAGAGACATAAGGTGGTTTGGTATGCTCATACCACCAAGCACTTGCCACAATTTATTATGATCCACACAATCAAAGGCTTTAGAATAGTCAATAAAACAGAAATAGATGTTTTTCTGGAACTCCCTTCCTTTCTCCATTATCCAGCCGATATTGGTAATCTGGTCTCTCGCTCCTCTGCCTTTTCTAAACCCAGTTTGAACATCTGGCAACTCTCGCTCCATGTATTGCTGGAGTCTTCCTTGCAGGATCTTGAGCATTACCTTACTGGCATGAGAAATAAGGGCCACTGTACGGAAGTTGGAGCAGTCTTTTGCATTTCCCTTTTTTGGTATGGGGATATAAGTTGATTTTTTCCATTCTGATCGCTATTCTTGTGTTTTCCATATTTGCTGGCATATGGCATGCATCAACTTGACAGCATCATCTTTCAAGATTTTGAACAGTTCAGCTGGGATCCCGTCGTCTCCTGCTGCCTTGTTGTTAGCCATGCTTCTTAATAATAATAATAATAATAATAATAATAATAATCCTTTATTTATACCCCGCGACCATCTCTCGCAGGACTCGGTGCGGCTTACAAGAGGCCGAGCCCAAATACATCATAAAACATAACAACAACAATACAACAATAAATAACTCATACCAAAGCAAAACAATACAATAATGATGAGACGCAATTAAAAACCTATGGCAGGGCCAAATGTAAGAATTAAAATTTTAAAATGCTGGGCATGTCCAGGGAAATAGGTTGGGTATTTTAAATAGGTGGACGTGCAGACAGTACTAACTCTCTCATAACGTACATTTAGGACATATTGCTTGGGAGTCCTTATTCTGGGAAGGCACACTGGAATATCCACGTCTTCAAGTTCTTTCTAAAGGCCCATTCAACCTCACTCCTCAGGATGTCTGGTTCTAATTCACTCATCATACCGCCAAAACTATCCTCAATATTATTATCTTTCCCATAAAAATCTTCTGTATAGTCTCGCCACCTTCTCTTGATCTCTTCAGCTTCTGTTAAGTCCCTGCCATCTTTGTTTGTTATCATGCCAATTTTTGCCTGAAATTTACCTCCAATGTTTCTAATTTCTGGAAGAGGTTACTTGTCTTTCCTATTCTGTTGTCTTCTTCCACTCCCATGCATTGCTTGTTTAAAAATAGTCCCTTATCTCTTCTGGCTAACCTCTGGAATTGTGCATTTAACTGGGCATATCTCCCCCTATCACTCTTTTTGCTTTCCTCCTTTCTTGGGCTACTTCCAGTGTCTCAGCAGACAACCATTTTACCTTTGTGGTTTTCTTTTTCTTTGGGACGTACTTTGTTGCTGCCTCCTGAACAATGTCGCGGATGAGCTTAATGGGTCCATATTACGCCACACCATTATAGCAGTATTATTCCATTACAATGGCTATGGCTGCCTCCTATAGAATCCTGGGATGTAATTCACAGAGGGCTCTTAGGCCTCATTATGAAGGGTCCTGCCTGGCGAGCATTATGCTAAACCACATTTTCCCCCAATCAAAAGCACACTCACCAAGGTTGAAAGCACCAACAGAGGTTTACTCACAATTCAGTCAGAAGAGATATGTGTAAGGCTAGCACCAAAAATACACGAATAATATGAATCCAGTCCAATCCAATCCAATAAGCCTTTATTGGAATATATATAGCAAAGAGGTATAAAATACAGTACAAACCATAGAAAATGGAACTTCACATTTGCTACACATTTGCCTCATTAAACAACCAACTCCAGAATTCCACAGGAGCCAGTTATAGCAGTTAAAGTGGAACCATTGTGCTATAACAGCTTAGTTATGGTTAATGTTAATCATAGACCTAATGTTTTCAAATTCTTCATTAAAACGATGAAAGCATGATGCTTTCTGACAGGAGAATTTGATGGGCATGGCAGACTGGGGGTGAAAACGGGACAAGCCTTTTGAGAATCCCTAAAACTTAGGATGCATCCCCATCTAGTGTCTCTGAGAAGAACTGTCAGCACTTCCAGTTCTATATTTTGGAAAAGTGTGCGATTGGATGCCTTTTTCTTCTCAGGAGAAGCCTGAAGATGGCAGCAGAAGCAAAGAAATAAGGGGGGGAGGGATATGGTGAGTACCATAGCAAGGCCTTCCATAGCAAGCCAAGGTTAGATGGAGAAATGTGAAAGAACCAGCTAGGCACTCGATTCCGAAGCAAGGAATTCTTTGTTTCAAGCCATTTGATGATTTCCAGGAATCAAAACCCATTCTTTGCATGATTTGGGATGCTTTCCAGCCATTTCGTCATCCAGAGTCCACAGCATCTCAACCTGGGGGTCAGGACACCAGGGGAGTCATGGGGGGGGGGGGTTGTCAGAGGGGTCGCCAAAGACCACCAGAAAACACAGTATTTTCTGTTAGTCATGGGGGTTCTGTGTGGGAAGTTTGGCCCAATTCCATTGTTGGTGAGGTTTAGAATGCTCTTTGATTGTAAATCCCAGCAACTACTACTCCCAAATGTCTATTTTCCTCAAACTCCACCAATGTTCACATTTGGACATATTGAGTATTTGTGCCAAGTTTGGTCCAGATCCATCATTGTTTGAGTCCACAGTGCTCTCTTGATGTAGGTAAAGTACAACTCTAAAACTAAAGGTCAATGCCCACCCAACCCTTTCAGTATTTTCTGTTGGTCATGGGAGTTCTGTGTGCCAAGTTTGGTTCAGCTCCATCACTGGCGGAGTTCAGAATGCTCTTTGAATAAATTCCAGCAACTACAATTCCTAAATGACAAAATCAATCCCCCCACCCCGAACCCCACCAGTATTCAGATTTGGGCATATTGGATATTTGTTCCAAATTTGGTACAGTGAATGAAAATACATCCTGCATATCAGATATTTGCATTACAATTCATAACAGTAGCAAAATTACAGTTGTGAAGTAGCAACAAAAATAATTTTATGGTTGAGGGTCACCACAGCCTGAGGAACTGCATTAAGGGGCCGTGGTATTAGGAAGGTTGAGAAACACTGGTCCACAGAGTATAGTTATTGGACACTGAGTTGTGGGTTCTTCAGAGATGCACTACTGCTCATTAATCAGTTTTGTGGGATTGCTTGATTTGCTGGGAGGGTAGAAGCAGCAAACGGGTTACATAGAATCATAGATTGGAAGAGACCTCTAAGGGCCCTCTAAGGGCCATCCGGGCCAATCCCAATCTGCCACGCAGAAGACACAATTACACCCTCCAATGTATCATATTCATAATCTTTCACAGAGAACAATTGGCCAAGCAACATCAAGGTGACAAAAGGTTCTGAATGAAGAGGGCACAAGTAAGAAGTGGCTGCTGCAGTTTGATTTTGCCGGAGCCGTTGGGGAAGTCTACAGAACAGACTGGACAGGTGTATCTGTTCCTATCCAGAGGTGTCCATCCTCCTCAGCAAAGGCCACTTCCTCCTCAGCTTGGGCTTCTCCTGACACGATCCAGCCCTGGCAGAATAAACAAGCAAGATGTGGTCTTTACTGAAGGAGGTTTTGGTCTCACTTCCTCCTCTGCTTGAAACACCGTGAGCTGCGTCGCTGTCCCATACCTGGCAGTAATAATCTGCCTCATCTTCTGCTTGGGCTTGGGTGATGCTTAAGGTGGCCGTGTTGCCAGAGTTGGTGCCAGAGAAACGGTGCGGGGTCTCCGAGGGCCGCTTGCTATCTTCATATAGAATGAGGACAGGGGCCTTGCCAGGTTTCTGTTGGTACCACTGCACATACTTGCCACCGATGCCATCCGCTGAGCAAGTGATTTGGGCATTTTGCCCCAAAGAGACAGATATGGATGGTGGCTGAGAGACCACATATTGACCCAAGGTACCTGAGGAAGGAAGTATTTCAGAATCAGTCGGTTTTCTTGTACCGCCCACCTCAATGTTTCATAACTGAACATGTGTTGCTGAGTGTGGTCAAGATGGCAAAAGGAATGAAAGAAGATGAACAAGATCAGCTAGGAGAGACAGTTTTATCATCCCTGAGCCAATGGGAAAGGGTGAAATCTCACCCTCTCCTCTGTTCTGCTCTGCTTGGGAAAAAGAGAGAAAGTGCGAAGACAAGAGAGAAATGAGGACATGAGAGAAGTGGGACAGTAGAGTGATGATTTGGACTTCCCTGCCAGATTGCAATGGTTGGAGTTCTTCATTGTAAAGCAATAATTTCAAAAATGACCTATTTCACCTTACCTGAGCAGTAAGCGAAGAGGACAAGGAGGCAGATCCAAAGCATGGTGAGAATCTGGGTGGCTGATCCTTCAGAAAGTGGTGAAAAGTTCAGTCTAATTGCCCTCCACATGGCTTTGTTCTTAAAAGGTGTGGGTTTTGTAACCCAGCCCCAGTATTCAAATCATTTCCCTTTCAAACGCAACTGTTGTTCCTTTCTCAGCCCTCTGAATGTGTCTTTCTGGGAGAGTTTTGGACCTGGCATCACATGGTTCCTCCCTCAGGTCCTCTGTCCCCCTTTCAGGCCCTACAACAGGGAGATTTTGGCCAAGGGAGTAATTCTGTCAGTAGATTACTCTCTCAGAAAATCTCCGCCATCAGTCAACAGAAAAGAATTCCTGCCAGTCAAAGAGGACTAAGATCAGTCACAACACCTTAGAACTTTTGTCCTAGAATTGAACTTTGGGTGTTGTACTAAAGAAGGAACATCTCCAAGCTTCAACATTATGTGGTCCCCCAGGCTTACATTTCATGTCGTAGATGCTGTGGGGTCAAGTTACCTGTACAAGTGCTGCCTCCCATGTTCATGTGGTTGTTCAGGTGTGCCTTTGGTGGATGGTGATGCTTTCCAAGGGTATTCTTGGCAAGATTTATTTAGAAGAAATTCACCATGCATTTTGAACTATCGTTGGGAGTGTTGTTCTAGTTCCATTGCAATGAGGGTTCATACTTTACCATTTCCATCACATCTTTCTAATACCTCACTAACACTAGGATCCCACAACAATCTCAGCATTGTGATCATAAGCTTTGGAAAACATTAATGTTTATAGCAGAGATGTGAACTCTTATAACCTCATGTTATGTGACTCAATCTTTTGTGACTTTTTTGGTTTCAGTGTTTCTCTCCCTGGTGCACACAATTCATAGCTTTGCTTCCACCTGGAGGAGAAGCACAATGTTTTTGTTTGACTTCCCTATCATGGGGCAATGCCGTGACACACACTGCTGCCCCATGCTGCACAATAATAGACTGCCTCATCTTCTGCCAAGGCTCCGGAGATTGTTAGGTAGCCAATGTTATCAGAAGCAGCCATGGACCCAGAAAAACGAGAGGGGACCCCGGAGCCCTGGCCCTTGTTGGATTCTTAATAATAATATAGGAGGAACCGGGGTGCATTTCCCATCACCTGCTGGTACCAGTATATAGTTCTGCCTCCAGGGTTTACAGAACAGGACAGTTTGACTGTCTTCCCCAGGGACACGGACTCTGACATTGGCTGGGACACAGTGAGCTGTGCGTCCGAATCTGGAAAGAGAAAATTGAAGACGGGATGAGACTCAATATGCTCCTGATTTTAGGAGTAGTCTGGAGATAAAGAGAAACTCTTCCCACCTGAGCAACAGGCCACTAACAGCAGGCTAACAAGGGGAACCCGGAACAAGGTGAGCAGATGTTGGCCTTAGCGTTAGAGGAGGGAAAGAAGATCTCACACCGGTGGCTGTGCTCAAAGATTTGGGTCTTTATACCTGCCCTGTTTCTGTAGGTGGAGCATTGGTGCTTGGCCCCTGGGTTCATCAGCATTTACCTCATTGGACGATAGGCAGAAGGGTCCATTCTTGGGAGAGTTGCACAAAGGAATCGTTTCAGCTCTGCCTCTGCAATCTATGCACTTGGTGAAGTAGATCATTTCTTTTGGTAGAGAGTGGGGTGCCACAGGTACCACAGTTGGGGTGCATCTACACTGTAAGATTGATGCGGTTTGACACCACTTGAGCTGCCATGATTCAGTGCTATGCAATCTTGCGATGTGTAGTATCATGAGGCACCAGCCTTCTTTTGGCAGAGAAGTTGGAAAACCTTCTCAAACTACAGGTTCCAGGATTCCATAGCGTTGAGCTAGGGCAGTTAAAGTGGTTTCAAACAGCATTCATAGAATCATAGAATCATAGAGTTGGAAGAGACCTCATGAGCCATCCAGTCCAACCCTCTGCCAAGAAGCAGGAACACCGCATTCAAAGCACCCCCGACAGATGGCCATCCAGGCTCCGTCCAAAAGCTTCCAAAGAAGGAGCCTCCACCACACTCCAGGGCAGAGAGTTCCACTGCTGAACGGCTCTCACAGTCAGGAAGTTCTTCCTAATGTTCAGATGGAATCCCCTTTCTTGTAGTTTGAAGCCATTGCTTCGCATCCTAGTCTCCAGGGAAGCAGAAAACAAGCTTGCTCCCTCCTCCTTGTGACTTCCTCTCACATATTTATACATGACTATCATATCTCCTCTCAATCTTCTCTTCTTCAGGCTAAACATGCCCAGTTCTTTAGACTGCTGTGTAGTCGCAGCCTTGGAAAGAATAACCTCAAACCACGCAATAGTAAGGACTTGATTTTTCTTCTGAGGGGGTTTGATGGTGTCCCCATGTACTTTGCAGAAAGACATGACAAAGATGCTTGAAAATAATCCAAAATAACCCAAAAGGTCTTTCTTATACATGTCTTTAGTGAGCAGAACTAGCCAGAAAAAAACAGCTGGAAGTAAAAGTTGGGCCAGTTCCCAGGAGTCTTGAACCACCAATGCACCAGTCTGAAACACCAGTCATTCCACACTTGGAGGAACTTTGGAAAAATATAGCATGTACCTTTTCTCACTTTCAGATACATCTCTGGTAGAAATGCTAATGGCTTGAATTTAGAGTGGTATTTGTGTTTGCTTTATGGACTGTCATTGGAAGTGTTGCTCCTTTGCAATGAGGGCCCACACATCACATCTTGCTAATATCCAGCTAACATTGGTAGCAGTGTGATCATCAGCTATGGAAAACACAGGTATTTGTTACTGAGATATGGAAAAAATAAGGAGGCAAGGAAGCATTTGCAAAGGTTCCACAAGGCCATGGCAAGAGTAGGGAGTAGCACTTGAAACAGGATGCAGGCAAACCAAGAAAGAGTAAAGCCTTGGTTGAGTGAGAAGCCTCAGATTCCTACAGTGTGGACCTCAAGCCATACAGCAATGGGTCTCCTTGGCCCAGGCCTGGTCATAAATGTCCCTTGGAGTCACTGCCAAGCAACTGTGTGGGAGATGGTCCATGCATGAAGAGGAGCTACACCTGATAGGACTTTGTGCTCCACCCGTTTGAGGCAGGACCTCAACTAGACTCTGGGGGACATGTAAAGGTGTCATGAAAAGGAGGTTGTTTAATGCACACACCAGCATGGTGTAGATAAGCCCTGTCTGGTTCATTCTGCCAAGCCCCTCTCAACAATGTCTTTATGATTCACCATCACCCTCTAGTGTTCTTTTATTTTATTGCAATGCACCAGGCAGATCTAGATCAGAGACTTAGTAAACTGAGATTCACCAGGCTCTTCTCTAACTCTTGGACCTTGGCAGTGAAAGACACAATCAAGTCCCAAAAAGGATCCAAAAGCTAGATGTGGTCTTTGTTGAACAAAGTTTTGGTCTCATTTCCCCCCTCTCCTGACTTGTAAATGAGGCCAATTCATACATGAGTAGAATACAGTAGTCAAGTTGACTTCATTGCAGGTTTTGGTCTCACTTCCCCTCTGCTTCAAGTACTGTGTGCTGTTCGGTGCTGTTGTCCCACACCTGGCAGTAATAATCTGCCTTGTCTTCTGCTTGGACCCAGGAAATGCTTAAGGTGGCTGTGTTGTCAGAGTTGGTGCCAGAGAATCGGTCTGAGATCCCCGAGGACCGCTCACTACTCCAATATATAATGAGAACAGGGACCTTGCCAGGTTTCTGTTGGTACCATTGCACTTCCTTGCTACTGATTCTGTTCCCTGAGCAAGTGATTTTGCCATTTTGCCCCAGAGAGACAGATTAAAATGGTGGCTGGGAGACCACCTATTGCCCCAAGGTACCTGAGGAAGGAAGTATTTCAGAATCAGTCAACATTCTCGTACCTCCCACCTCAATCTTTCATAGCTGAACGTGTGTTGCTGAGGGTGGTCAAGATGGCAAAAGGGATGAAAGAAGATGAACAAGATCAGCTAGGAGAGACAGTTGACTTTTTCCTCAGCCAATTGGAAAGGGTGAGAGGTCACCCTCTCCTCGGTTCTGCTCTGCTGGCAAAAAAGAGGGAAAGTTGGAAGAGGAGAGAGAAACGAGGACATGAGAAAAGTGGGACAATAGAGTAATAACTGGGACATCTCTGCCAGTTTGATATGGTTGGAGTTCTTCATCGTAAGGCAATCCTTTTAAAAATGACTTATTTCACTTTGCAGAATGTACCTGAGTAGTAAGCGAAGAGGGTGAGGAGGGAGATCCAAGGCATTGTGAGAGTCTGGGCAGCTGGTCCTTCACAAGGTGGTGAAAAGTCCAGTCTGACCCCCCTCCCCATGCCCTTGTTTGTAACCCAGCCCCAGTATTCAAATGATTTCCCTTTCAAAGGCAACTGTTGTTCCTTCCTCAGCCCCCTGCAGGTGTCAAGGCTACAGCCAGAAAGTGTCTTCCAAGGAGAGTTTAGGACCTGGCATCACACAGTTCCTCCCTCAGGCCCTACAATAGGGAGATTTTAGCCAAAAGAGCAATTCCACCAGTGGATTGCTCTCTCAGTAGATCTCCACCATCAGCCAACAGAAAAGCATTAGTCGAGGAAGATTAGAACTTTTGTTCTAGAATTGAACTTTTGGAGTTGTACTAAGGAAGGAACATCTCCAAGTTTCAACATTGTGTGGACCCCCAGGCTTATTACATTTCATGCTGTAGATGCTGTGAGGTCAGGTTATCTCACCAAGTGACACCTCCCCTGTTCATGTGGTAGTTCGGGTGTGCCTTCAAGTCATCTTTGGTGGACAGTGATGCTGTGCTAGGATTTTCTTGGCAAGTGTTGAAGGCTTTCATGGCCGGAATCACTGAGTTGTAGGTTTTTTTGGCCTATATGGGTATGTTCTAGAGGCATTCTCTCCTCACATTTTGCCTGCATCTATGGCAAGCATCCTCAGAGGTAGTGAGTGTCGACAACTATCTACAGACCCACCAAGAAAATCCAACAAATGCTACGTTCAGCAAAGGACAAGAGGGATCCTCTCACTTCTGCCAGAGTCTACCGTGTACCATGCAGCTGTGGACAAGTCTACATAGGGACTACCAAATGCAGCATTGCCCAAACACGAATCAAGGAACATGAAAGGCACTGCAGACTACTTCAACCAGAGAAGTCAGCCATAGCAGAGCACCTGATGAACCAACCTGGACACAGCATATTATTTGAGAACACAGAAATGCTGGACCACTCTCACAACCACCATGTCAGACTACACAGAGAAGCCATTGAAATCCACAAGCATGTGGACAATTTCAACAGAAAGGAGGAAACAATGAAAATGAACAAAATCTGGCTACCAGTATTAAAAAAAACTCTAAAATTACAACAGCAAAATAACAGAGGGGAAACAGTCAGGGACATCTAATCACCTCTCAACAAAAGATTGCCCTAGGCACTAACAGGCCACACCAAACAACTGCCAGGCCATCAAATGCTAATCAAGGTGGTCAGTTGAAACATTCACACCTAGCTCCAACAGACAAGAGTTCTTTGTCCCACCCTGGTCATTCCTCAGATATATAAACCCATTTTCCTAGTTCCAACAGACCTCACTACCTCTGACGATGCTTGCCATAGATACAGACGAAACGTGAGGAGAGAATGCTTCTAGAACATGGCCATATAGCCTGAACAAAACCTACAACAACCCATAAAATAATATTCCAAGGCACTGAGAGTCCAGACAGGAATCAACCAAGAAGCAAGAACAGAACAGATGCTGCTAGTCAAGTTGAAAGGCTAGGAAAAACCATGAAGACAAGATCAGTTGGACAGGAATTCCGTGAGGCTTGTGCTAGGTTTCCAAACGATGCCTGATTTGACAAGATTTTCTGCTGGCAAACCTTAAATCCCAATAATTGGTTTCGTTTTCCCCTAGTCTTTGACTTTAATTGATGAATTCTTTCGGTAAACATTGGACCTCTTGTCGATTCTGGCTAATCTCCAGCCGCTGACTCTGCTTATCTGACTTCTCATTCACTTTAGCAGGTGTCAGACTGTATCCTCACTACCTCTGAGGATGCTTGCCATAGATGCAGGCGAAACGTCAGGAGCGAAAGCCTCTAGAACATAGCCATATAGCCCGAAAAAACCTACAACAACCCAGTTTGTTGGCAAGATTTATTCAGAGGAGGCTTGCCATGGCCTCCCTCTGAGGCTGAGTGCTGCAGACTTGCTCATGGATATTCTTTGGTCTTCCGGAATCCTAGTCAAACACCCAACCCTGTCCCCATCGTCTCAGGTCTTCCATCACCACATCCCACCAAATCAGTGAGACCAATTGTGTATAATCAAAATGGCATTCCCATGAGTTTGTGCGATTAGTGGTCCTACTGCGTTCATGCCTCTGTATACATTTCTCTTGATACTTTTTGGAAGGGGATACCATGGCTTGAGTCCCATGTACAGGGAAAGAACAGGATTTAAGCGAAGAGATGAAGATAAAGTTGAGGTGGGTGGTATATGTTCAAAAGCCTCGATGTTGTCATTCTTTCCTTGTGTCTGATCATCTGTTTGCACCTTAAGCACTTTGGAAGTATGAGCAAATTGTCCCTCAGGGATAAGAAGGCAGGTTCTTGTCTCATTTCCCCATCAGGGCGCACCACCGTGACACGCATTGTTGTACCACACAGCACAGTAATAATCAGCTTCATCTTCAGCCAGGGTTCCCGCAATGTTTAAATAGCCAGTGTTACTGGAGATATCTTTGGACCCAGAGAAACGAGAGGGAACCCCAGAGCCTTGGTGCTTGCTAGAATCTGAACTGAACCGTAAGAGATACCGTGGAGCACTCCCAGGTTTCTGCTGGTACCAATACACAGAATAACCACCAATGTTGACTTCACTGCTCATGGCGCAAGAGAGTTTCACTGTCACCCCCGGAGACACGGAGGCCGAGGGTGGCTGGGTCAGGGTGGGCTGAGACCGTGCTCCTGGAAAGAAAGCAAGAGAAAAAAGGTGACCCATCTGCTGGACTCACCTTAGTGACAGGTTTCCCATGTGCATGGCCTGCTCTCACCTGTACACCACACAATGAAGAGCAGGCTAACCATGGCACACCAGGACATGGTGAAGTGTGTTTGGTCCCAACTACAAATGAAGAAAACTTCTCAAAACAGGTGGATGGGTGTCTTCCCACACTGTTACTCCTTTATACCCACCCAATCGGCAGAGGTGGAGCATCGGCAAAGTAGCTGAACACTCCACAGCACCAACCAGATTGACTCTTATGGCCTCAAGGTGTCTCACGTGTTTGATGACCCATTCCTCAGCTTGTCATGGATCACACACATTTTGTACCGACATTGTCAGATTTGTACTTCTCACTATGACCAGTAGATTGATAAGAGAGTTTATCTATTTTGTCCTGGCTTACACTTGAGGAAGTAGCAATCCTTATGTTGGGACAGAATGTCCTCTTCATCAACATATTGAAAAAAGGGAGCACCGGGATTGTGGCACAGCTGGCTGAGTGTCAGCTGCATTAAGATCACTCTGACCAAAAGGTCATGAGTTCAAAGCCAGCCAGGGTTGGAGTGGGCTTCCAACCAATTGTGTGTAGCCTGTTGTCGTCCTTTGCAACCTGAAAGACAGTTGCATCTGTCAAGTAGGAAAATTAGGTACCACCTTAAAAAAAAGTGTGGGGAGGCTAAATTAACTGATTTATGAGGCCATAAAGAAGACTCTAGCAAAGCATTCCAGCGGGGAAGCATGTGGGGAATGCGGAAGTGCTTCATCAGCATTGCAGATGGACGATGAAAGCGACAGCTCTTCTGGCGGCCAGAAAAAAGTTAAATAGCCTCTGTCTATGTCTGTATATGTTTGTATGTCAAAAATGGCACTGAATGTTTGCCATAAATGTGTACACTGTAATCTGCCCTGAGTCCCCTGCGGGGTGAGAAGGGCGGAATATAAAAGCTGTAAATAAATAAATAAAATAAATAAAGGCAATTCTGCCACTTCAAAAAGACTGGACAAGATAAACAGTGAAGGATGGGAGCATGCCTTGGCATTGGTGAATCAGTTGTAACAGGGGACTTGGATATGCGTGGGCTGTATATCTGAGCAAGAGGAGATAGGTCCACTTGGCATCAGAATGGTGGTCCTTCCCTCCATTAGAGGCATCAGGAGCTCAGCAAGAGGCAAAGATGTCACCAGGATGAATGACCAAACTGATTAGCCTTGAGCCAGGGCAGTTCAAGTTGTGTCAAACGGCATTCGTTCTACTGTAGCAACACCCTTGGAAAGAAGAACCCCTACCATGCAATATTAAGGACTTGATGGTTTCAAATGGGGATTTTTGGTGTCCCTGTCTACTTTGCAGATTGATGTCTGACACAGCTGTTTAAAATTGATCCAAAAGGCCTTTCTCATACAAGTATCTTCAATGTGCAGGATTAGCCAGGAGAAACAGCTGGAAGTAAAAGCTGGGCCAGTTCCTGGGAGGCTGGAACCACCAATGTGCCCCACTTTGGCACACCAGCCATTTCAGACTGATGTGGAACTTTGGAAAGATATATCCTGTTCCTTTCCTCACACTTTTGATAAAGCCTTGGTTGAGTGAGAAGCCTCAAAATCCTATAATGTGGACCTCATCAGGTCTCCTCTGCCTAGCCCTGGCCACTAAATGACCCTTGGGGACATTGCCAGGCAACTGTGAGGGTGGTGGTCCAAGCAGGGAGGGGACTACACCTGGCGGAACCTTGTGCTCCACCCGTTTGAGGCAGGACCTCAGCCAGACTCCGGAGGACATAAAAAGGTGTCATGAAAATGGGCTGTTTAACATATGCACCAGCATGCTATGGATAGGTCCTGTCCAGTCCATTCCGCCAAGCCCCTCTCAACAATGTCTTTGTGACTCACTATCACCTTCTAGTGTTCTTTTATTTTATTGCAATGCACCAGGCAGATCTAGAGCAGAAACTCAAGTAGAATTCTTGGCAATGAACTCAATGGGATCCATTGACCCAGAAGATTCGGATGGTCTAAAATGCGGCAGCCAGGCTGCTAGCGGGATCATCTATAAGATCCCATATTACACCGATTCTGCAACAACTGCATTGTCTACCAATAGAACATCGGATCTCTTACAAGATCCTGATCCTGTCATTTAGAGCTCAAAATAGCCAAGGACCTTTATATCTTAGGGACCGCCTCATTCCTTTTCCCCATCAGTGGTCACCTCGATCCACCCAGGAAAATCTCCTATACATATCGGGTCCTAGGGAGGCACATTTGGAAGCTACAAGGCGTAGAGCTTTTACAATCTATGCTCCAATTCTGTGGAACTCATTGCCTCCATATATTAGAGCAATGTCGGAGTTGCGACCTTTTGTAAAGGCGCTCAAGACTTGGCTGTTTGGCTGTGCATTTGAGTAATCGGATCAAATTTTGCCATAGTCACTGCTGCATGTTTTTATGTTGAATGTTTTTATGTTGGATGTTTTTATGTTAAATGTTTTTATATTGAATGTTTTATATTGTGTATAAGCTATTTTAAATTGTAAGTCGCTCGGAACACCTTGGTGGAGAGCGACTAATTAAGAAATAAAGTGATGATGATGATGATATTCCCTGTTTCTAGGAAAAAGAGGATCCGGGCTGTGTTGGATTGCCAAGCCATACTGGAATCCATAGCTGAGTGGGAACGATGCCTTGTCCTCTACATCTACAGAGAGATTTTTTCTGTTGGTATGTTTGCCAACTTATGGCTGAAACATCACCAGCTCAGTGTTGGAGGAAAACAGAACAGCCTTTTCCCCTCCTCCAATCTATTTAATGTGTGGCCTAAGAATGGGATGTCTCTTAATTTTCTCACAAAGATAGCTCTGCAATAGCTGGATAAAATCATTTGCTTTCAGGCGGAAGTCCCAGAAATACTGGGCACTGGAATGAGTTAAACAGGAGATTTCAGTGAGGAGATTGTTGCAACAGACTGGCCTTGGTCACACATACTGTATGTCTCTTGACTTACTAAACTGAGATCCACCAGGTTCTTCTCTAACTCTTGGACCTTAGCAGTGGAAGACACAATCAAGTTCCAGAAAGGATCCAAAAGCTAGATGTGGTCTTTGTTGAAGGAGGTCTAGGTCTCACTTCCCCCTCTCCTGACTTGTAAATGAGGCCAACTCATACATGAGTAGAATACAGTAGACAAGTTGGGTTCATTGCAGATTTTGGTCTCACTTCCCCACTGCTTCAAGTACTGTGTGCTGTTCGGTGCTGCTGTCCCACACCTGGCAGTAATAATCTGCCTCGTCTTCTGCTTGGGCCCGAGAAATGCTTAAGGTGGCTGTGTTGCCAGAGTTGGTGCCAGAGAATTGGTCTGAGATCCCCGAGGGCCGCTGGCTATCTTCATATATAATGAGGATAGTGGCCTTGCTAGGTTTCTGTTGGTACTACTGCACATACTTGCTACTGTTGCCATCCCCTGAGCAAGTGATTTGGCCATTTTGCCCCAGACAGACGGATGCGGATGGTGGCTGGGAGACCACATATTGGCCGAAGGAGCCTGAGGAAGGAAGTTTTCAGAATCAGACAGAGTTCTTGTACCTCCCACCTCAATTTTTCATAGCTGAACATGTGTTGCTGAGGGTGGTCAAGATGGCAAATGTTTGCCGTTTGTATGTTGTGCTCCGCAAGTCCCCTTCGGAGTGAGAAGGGCGGAATATAAATGTTTTAATTATATAAAATAAATAAAAGAGATGAAAGAAGATGAACAAGATCAGAAAGGAGAGACGCTTTACTTTTTCCTGAGCTAATTGGAAAGGGTGAGAGGTCACCTTCTCCTCTGTTCTGCTCTGTTGGGGGAAAAGAAGGGAAGAGGGAAGAGGAGGGAGAAACGGGCACATGAAAGAAGTGAAACAATAGAGTAATAATGTGGACTTCCCTGTTTGATTGGAATGGTTGGAGTTCTTAATTGTAAAGCAATAATTTCAAAAATGGCCTGTTTCACCTTGCGGCATGTACCTGAGCAGTAAGCAAACAGGGCGAAAAGGGAGATCCAAAGCATGGTGAGAATCCAGGTGGCTGGTCCTTCAGAAGATGGTGAAAAGTCCAGTCTGATCCCCTTCCCCATGTTTTTGTCTTTAAAATGTGTGGGGATTGTAACCCAGCCCCAATATTCAAATCATTTCCCTTTCAAGGGCAACTGTTGTTCCTTCCTCAGCCCTCTGCAGGTGTCACAGCTGGAGCCAGAAGGTATCTTTCTTGGAGAGTTTTGGACCTTACATCACATGGTTCCTCCCTCAGGCCCTACAACAGAGAGATTTTAACCAAAAGAGCAATTCTGCCAGGGGATTGCTCTCTCAGAAGATCTCCACCATCAGCCAACAGAATGGCATTTCTACCACTCAAAAAGGATTAGGACCAGTCCCAACACCTTAGAACTTTTATCCCATACTTGAACTTCTGGGAGTTGTCCCCAAGCTTCAACATTGTGTGGATCCTTAGGCTTCCTAAATTTCATGCCAGAGATGCTGTGGGCCAGGTTAACTGTAGAAGTCGCTCCTCCCCATGTTCACTTGGTTGTTCGGGTGTGCCTTGAAATCACCTTTGGTGGACAGTGATGTTGTCCTAGGGTTTTCTTGGTAAGGTTTATTCAGAGGGGGACAGAGTGCTGGTGACTTGTCTAAGGACACTCTTTGGACTCCCAGAATCCTAGTAAAAAACACACCAACCCTTTCCCCATAATCTCAGGTTTCCCATCACCACATCCTACCAAATCAGTGAGAACAATTGGATGTCATTCTTTCACTGTGTACTGTATATTATTTTAGGTCTACATAAGACTAGGGCTAAGAAAGCCTGATATGGAATTGAGAAGATGGGTTGAACAACTCGATCAATATACAGCGGAACTGATGTGCATTCATGCCATTGGACACTCATCCAACTTAGGACCTAGAGGGAATACATGCCGTTTGGCATCACTAGGTCCTACAGCATGGTCCTATGATATGCAAAGTGCTTTGTGTATAACCAAAATGGCATTCCTACAAGCTTGTGAAATAAGCAATCCTGTTGTGTTTATGCCTCTGCATACATTTCTCTTGGTACTTTTTTGGAAGGGGATACTATGGCTTGAGTCCATGAACAGGGAAAGAACAGGACATAGAATCATAGAATCATAGAGTTGGAAGAGACCTCGTGGGTCATCCAGTCCAACTCCCTGCCAAGACGCAGGAAAATCACGTTCAAAGCACCCCCAACAGATGGCCATCCAAGCTCTGTTTAAAAGCCTCCATAGAAGGAGACTCCACCACACTTCGGAGTAGAGAGTTCCACTGCTGAACAGCTCTCACAGTCAGAAAGTTCTTCCTAATGTTCAGGTGGAATCTCCTTGTCATAAGTGAGGAGATGAAGATAATGTTGCAGTGCATGGCATATGTTCAAAAGCCTTAATGCTGCCATCCTTTACTTGTATCTGACCATCTGTTTCCATCTTAAGCACATCGGTATCACGAGCAATTTGTCCCCCAGGGGATAAGAAGGCAGGTTCTTGTCTCATTTCCCCATCAGGGTGCACCACCGTGACACGCATTGTTGTGCCACACAGCACAGTAATAATCAGCTTCATCTTCAGCCAGGGTTCCCGCAATGTTTAAATAGCCAGTGTTACTGGAGGTATCTTTGGACCCAGAGAAACGAGAGGGAACCCCAGAGCCTTGGTGCTTGCTAGAATCTGAGTAAAACCATAAGAGGTACCGTGGAGCACTCCCAGGTTTCTGCTGGTACCAATACACATAATAACCACCAATGTTGGCTTCACTGCTCATGACACAGGAGAGTTTCACTGTCTCCCCCAGAGACACGGAGGCCGAGGGTGGCTGGGTCAGGGTGGGCTGAGACAGTGTTCCTGGAAAGAAAGCAAGAGAGAAAAGGTAACACATCTGCTGGACCCACCTTAGTTACAGGTTTCCCATGTGCATGGCCTGCACTCACCTGCACACCACACCATGAAGAGCAGGCTAAGCGTGGCACACCAGGACATGGTGAGGTGTGTTTGGTCCCAACCACAAATGAAGACAACCTTTCACAACAGGTAGATGGGTGTCAGTCCACACTGTTGCTCCTTTATACCCACCCAATCGACAGAGGAGGGGCAATGGCAGAGTAGCTGAACACTCCACAGCACTGACCGGATTGGCTGTTGTGGCCCCAAGGTGTCTCACGTGTTTCATGAAAATCATTTTGTACAGATATTGTTTCATTTGCAATTCTCACTATGGCCAGTGGCTTCGCAAGAGAATTTATCTACCGTATATTCCAGCATACGACTGGGCGTATAAGACGACCCCCAACTTCACCAGTTAAAATATAGAGTTTGGGATATATTCGCCGTATAAGACTACCCCTCTTCTAATGCACACCAAATAAAATTTTTAAAAGTATCAGATTTGATTTCAATATGGTAATTTTCCTATTACTATACCTCCTTCTCTGCCTCTCAGATGTCACACATGCGCACATGCACCGCTTCACTGCAGCCTTCAGGAGCCAGATCTGAGAGGCAGAGAAGGAAGTATGGTAATAGGATACAAGGGCAGGCCAGACAGGTAAAAGAGGTGTGTTTGTCTGGGCCCAGAGCCACTCTATCTCTTTTTTCCATGCCCCGGGCGCACCGGATGCATGTAGCTTGCTCCCCCTTCACTTACACCTTCCTGGTGAGGCGCCCCTTCACCTCACCATTGGGACCACATTAAGTCCACGATTCCTGATGAATGGATTTTCTTCTACCACACTTGTACAGCGTCGCCCTTAATGCTTTTATACAGTCGCTGCATATGGCAGGGATGCGGCCATTGCCATTTTTGAGCTCTCCCCATCATATGCAGCAACCACAGATTCTCCAATCCGAATGGAAGTTTCAGCACCCGCTCTATAAGACGACTCCTGGTGTATAAGACTACTCCTGTGTATAAGATTACTCCCGCATATAAGACTACTCCTGTGTATGAGACTACTCCCGCGTATAAGACGGCCCTGCGTATAAGACAACCCCTGATTTTTGAGAAGATTTTCTTGGGTTAAAAAGTAGTCTTATATGCCAGAATATACGGTATTTTGTCCTGGATTAAAGTTGGGGAATCAGCCATTCTTAAGGTGAGATGGAATGTCCTCTTCACCAACTTATTGAAAAGGGGCAATTCTGCCACTTCAAAAAGGCTGAACAGGGTGTACGGTGCAGGCATGGAATCACGTCTTGGCATTGTTTAATCCATTATAATAGTGGACTTGGATTTGTGTGGCCTGTGAATGTGAGCAAGAGGTCTGTGGAGACAGGCACCCAGTCCACTTGGCATCAGGATGGTTGTCCTTCCATCCATTGAATGCATCAGGAGCTCAGCAAGAGGCAGAGAGGTTGCCAGGTTGAATTACCAAATTGATTATCCTTGAGCCAGGGCAGTTCAAGTGGTATCAAATGGCATTCATTCCACTGTGTAGTTATACTTGGTAGAACTTTGAAAAAAACAAACATATCATGTTCCTTTTCTCACTTTTTCAGATTCTTCTCTGCTGGAGATGCTAATGCCTAGAATTTAGACCGGTATTTGTGCTTGGATTTTTGTCTGTTGCGGGAAGTGTTGTTCTGGTTCCGTTGCAATGAGGGCCCACACTTCACCATTTTCCATTGCATCTTACTAACACCACACTAACACTAGGATCCTACAACAATCTCAGTGTTGTGATCATAAGCTTTGGAAAACATGAATGTTTATAGCAGAGATGGGAACTCTTATAACCCCAAGTTATGTGACCCAATCTTTTTTCTTTTTTTTTTACTTTTTGTGGTTTCAGTGTTTCTCTCCCTCATGCACACAATTCTTTGCTTTGCTTCCACCTGGAGGAGATGGAGAATGTTTTTGTTTGACTTCCCCATCGTGGGGCAATGCCGTGAAACACATTGCTTGGGCTCCATGCTGCACAATAATAGACCGCTTCATCCTCTGCCAAGACTCCGGAGATGGTTAAGTAGCCAATGTTACCAGAGGCATCTTTGGACCCAGAATAACGAGCGGGGACCCCAGAACCCTGGCCCTTGTTGGATTCTGAGTAATAATGTAGGAGGAACCGGGGGGCATTTCCCGGTTTCTGCTGGTACCAGTATATCCTTCTGTCGCTAGAGCTTACAGAACAGGAGAGTTTGACTGTCTTTCCCAGAGAAACTGAGTCCGATGTCGGCTGGGACACAGTGAGCTGTGCATCCGAATCTGGAAAGAGAAAATTGAAGACGGAATGAGATTCAACATGTTCCTGATTTTAGGAGTAGTCTGGAGATAAAGAGAAACTCTTCCCACCTGAGCAACAGGCCACTAGCAGCAGGCTAACAAGGGGAACCCAGAACATGATGAGCAGATGTCAGCCTTAGAGTTAGAGGAGGGAAAAAGACCTCACACCGGTGGCTGTGCTCAAGGATTTGGGTCTTTATACCTGCCCTGTTTCTGTAGGTGGAGCATTGATGCTCGGCCCCTGGGTTCATCAGCATTAACCTCATTGGACGATAGGCAGAAGGGTCCATTCTTGGGAGAGTTGCACAAGGGAATCATTTCAGCTCCGCCTCTGCAGTCTACACACTTGGTGAAGTAGATCATTTCTTTTAGACTTGGTGGAGAGTAGGGTGCCACAGGTGGTCTCCAGGCACGCTTCATTGAGACTTGGGATGCATCTACACTGTCAGATTGACGCTGGTCGACATCACCTGAGATGCCATGGCTCAATGTGCAATATCTTGGGATGTGTAATATTATGAGGCACCAGCCCTCTTTTGGCAGAGATGGTGGAACACCTTGTCAAACTACAGCTTCTGTCAGAGTTAGACTCTCCAGTCTCGGCACAGCAAGCGTGAGGTTTCAAAATAAACAAACCCAAACAGCATTCTTCTCTGTTTCCAAGATAGCTTTTACTAAAAGCGTCTATACACAAAAGACTACATGATGAGACTAAAAGATGGCGACGAACAAAGCATAGCAAGAAGAAGACACAGCAAACGAAAGATCCGCCCTTCCGTGTTATCTATGTTCTTGGCTGGTACACTCCCTAGTTTTCTCAGGGCAAAGGAATTTTGTGTTATCACAGTTTCACTGTCTGGCCTGTAACTTTGTAACAATAACAATTCTACTGCATGTGTAAACTGAACAATAAATGAACATGACTGAATCCATCTTTGAGAAGCAATACTAATACATTGTAATGCTAATACAAACACATTGAAAAACATACATGTGAAATAACTACAACTATTCTGACAGCTTCCAGGATTCCATAGCATTGAGCCAGGGCAATTAAGGTGGTGTCAAACAGCATTCAAACTATTGTGTAGTTGCAGCCTTGGAAGGAATAACCCCTCTCATGCAAGATTAAGGCCTTGTGGGTTTCAAAGGGAGCCCAAGTCTTGAAGGTTTCCAAGGGAGCCCTTGTCTACTGTCTACTTTGCAGATAGACCTCTGACATGGTTGCTTATAAAAAAAATCCAAAAGATCTTTCTCATACATGTTCTCAGTGAGAAGGATGAGCCAAGGAAAACATCAGGAAGTAAAAGTTGGGTTTCCGGGAGGCTGGGACCACCAATGCACCAGTTTGGCATACCAGTCATTCCATACTTGGAAGAACATTGGAAAGATATATCATGTTCCTTTTCTCACACCTTCAGATTCTTCTCTGGTGGAGATGCTAATGACTTGACTTTAGACCGGTATTTGTGTTTGCATTTTGGACTGTTGTTGGGAGTGTTATTCTGATTCCATTGCAATGAGGGCCCATGCTTCACCATTTTCCATCGCACCTTGGAAATAACAAGTGAATGCTAAACGCACAGAACATTGGTAGCATTGTGAATATCATTATCAAACTTGAAATGTAGAAAAATAATAATGAGAGAATGAGGCATCTGCAAAGGTTCCACAAGGCCATGGCTAGAGTAGGGAATATTATTATTATTATTATTATTATTATTATTATTAATATTAATAATAATATTTATTTATACCCCGCCACCATCTCCCCAGTGGGGACTCGGAGCGGCTTACATGGGGCCAATCTCAAATTCCTACTATGTGCACCTGAAGACCCCATTTGGTCTCCTCTGCTCGGCCCTGGCCACTAAATGGCCTTTGGGGACACTGCCAGGCCACCGTGAGGGTGGTGGTCCACGCAGGGAGGGGGGCTACACCTGACCGGACTTTCTGCTCCACCCGTTTGTGGCAGGACCAGCCAGACTCTGGAGGACATGCAAAGGTGTCATGAAATGGGGGCTGTTTAACACACACCAGCATTGTATGAATAAGCCCTGTCCTGCCCATTCCGCCAAACCCCTCTCAACAATGTTTTTGTGATTCACCATCACCTTCTAGTGTTCTTTTATTTTATTGCAATGCACCAGGCAGATCTAGAGCAGAGACTCTAGTAGTGTTCCTGGCAAAGTTCTCCATGGGATCCATTGGCACCTGCCACCTGATATTCCCTGTTCCTAGGAAAAAGAGGATCCTGACTGTGCTGGACTGCCAAGCCATATAGAATCCATAGCTGGGTGGGAGCGATGCCTTTTCCTCTACGTCTACGGAGAGATTTACATGTGTCTGTTAGGACGCTTGCCAAATTATGGCTGAAACATCACCAGCTGAGTTTTGGAGCCAAGCAGAACACCCTTTCCTGCTCCTCCAACCTATTTAGTTTCAAATAATGTGTGGCCTAATTTTCTCATGAAGATTTAGATCTCTGGCTGATAGCTCTACAACAGCTAGATAAAATCATTTGCTTTTAGGCATAAGTCGCAGAAATACTGGGCGCTGGAATGAGGTGAACTGGAGATTTTAGTGACCGGATTGTTGGAACAGAGTGACGTTGGTCACACATACATCTCTTGGCTTGCTAAACTGTGATCCACCAAGTTCTTCTCTAACTCTTAGATCTTGGTGGTGGAAGACATAATCAAGTCCCAGAAAGGATTCAAAAGCTAGATGCGGTCTTTCTTGAAGGAGGTCTTGGTCACTCTTCCCCCTCTCCTGACTTGTAAATGAAGCCACCTCATACATGAGTTGAATACAATAGTCAAGTTGAGTTCATTGCAGGTTTCTGTCTTACTTCCCTCTCTGCTTCAAGTACTGTGTGCTGTTTGCTGCTGCTGTCCCATACCTGACAGTAATAATCTGCCTCGTCTTCTGTTTGGGCCTGGGTTATGCTTAAGGTGGCTGTGTTGCCAGAGTTGGTGCCAGAGAATCGGTCCGAGATCTCTGAGGGCCGTTCGCTATCTTTATATATAATGAGGACAGGGGCCTTGCCAGGTTTCTGTTGGTACCAATGCACATACTTGCTACCGATGCCGTCCCCTAAGCAAGTGAATTGGCCATTTTGCCCCAGAGAGACAGATGCAGATGGTGGCTGGGAGACCACATATTGGCCCAAGGAGCCTGTGGAAGGAAGTATTTCAAAATCAGTCAGAGTTCTCATACCTCCCACCTCAATCTTTCATAGCTGAGAGTGTGCTGCCGAATGTGGTCAAGATGGCAAAAGGGATGAAAGAAGAAGAACAAGGTCAACTATGAGAGACAGTTTAATCTTCCCTGAGCCAATTGGAAAGGATGAGATCTCACCCTCTCCTCTGTTCTGTTCTGCTGGCGATAAAGAAGGAAAGTGGGAAGAGGAGAAAGAAACGAGGACATGAGAGAAGTGGGACAGTAGAGCAATAATTGGGAATTCCCTTCCAGATTGGGATGGTTGCAGTTCTTCATTGTAAAGCAATCATTTTTGAAATGACTTATTTCACATTGCTGAATGTACCTGAGCAGTAAGCAAAGAGGGTGAGGAGGGAGATCCAAAGCATGATGAGAATCTGGGTGGCTGGTCCTTCAGAAGGTGTTGAAAATTCCAGTCTGATCCCCCTCCCCATGGCTTTGTTCTTAAAAGATGTGGGGTTTGTAACCCAGCCCCAGTATTCAAATCATTTCCCTTTCGAAGGCAGTTGTTGTTCCTTCCTCATAGAATCATAGAATCATAGAATCAAAGAGTTGGAAGAGACCTCATGGGCCATCCAGTCCAACCCCCTGCCAAGAAGCAGGAATATTGCATTCAAATCACCCCTGACAGATGGCCATCCAGCCTCTGCTTAAAAGCTTCCAAAGAAGGAGCCTCCACCACACTCCGGGGCAGAGAGTTCCACTGCTGAACGGCTCTCACAGTCAGGAAGTTCTTCCTAATGTTCAGATGGAATCTCCTCTCTTGTAGTTTGAAGCCATTGTTCCGCGTCCTAGTCTCCAAGGAAGCAGAAAACAAGCTTGCTCCCTCCTCCCTGTGGCTTCCTCTCACATATTTATACATGGCTATCATATCTCCTCTCAGCCTTCTCTTCTTCAGGCTAAACATGCCCAGTTCCCTAAGCCGCTCCTCATAGGGCTTGTTCTCCAGACCCTTGATCATTTTAGTCGCTCTCCTCTGGACACATTCCAGCTTGTCAATATCTCTCTTGAATTGTGGTGCCCAGAATTGGACACAATATTCCAGATGTGGTCTAACCAAAGCAGAATAGAGGGGTAGCATGACTTCCCTAGATCTAGACACTATGCTCCTATTGATGCAGGCCAAAATCCCATTGGCTTTTTTTGCCGCCACATCACATTGTTGGCTCATGTTTAACTTGTTGTCCACGAGGACTCCAAGATCTTTTTCACACGTACTGCTCTCGAGCCAGGCGTCACCCATTCTGTATCTTTGCATTTCATTTTTTCTGCCAAAGTGGAGTATCTTGCATTTGTCACTGTTGAACTTCATTTTGTTAGTTTTGGCCCATCTCTCTAATCTGTCAAGATCGTTTTGAATTCTGCTCCTGTCCTCTGGAGTATTGGCTATCCCTCCCAATTTGGTGTCGTCTGCAAACTTGATGATCATGCCTTCTAGCCCTTCATCTAAGTCATTAATAAAGATGTTGAACAGGACCGGGCCCAGTACGGAACCCTGCGGCACTCCGCTCGTCACTTCTTTCCAAGATGAAGAGGAAGCATTAGTGAGTACTCTCTGTGTTCGTCCACTTAACCAATTACAGATCCACCTCACCGTAGTTTTGCCTAGCCCACATTGGACTAGTTTCCTTGCCAGAAGGTCATGGGGGACCTTGTCGAAGGCCTTACTGAAATCCAGGTACGCTACATCCACGGCATTCCCCGCATCTACCCAGCTTGTAGCTCTATCGAAGAAAGAGATCAGATTAGTCTGGCATGACTTGTTTTTGATAAATCCATGTTGACTATTAGCGATGACTGCATTTGTTTCTAAGTGTTTGCAGACCGCTTCCTTAACAATCTTTTCCAGAATCTTGCCCGGTATCGACGTGAGGCTGACCGGACGGTAGTTGTTTGGGTCGTCCTTTTTTCCCTTCTTGAAGATTGGGACCACATTGGCCCTCCTCCAATCTGCTGGAACTTCTCCCGTTCTCCAAGAACTCTCAAAGATGGTTGCCAATGGTTCCGAAATGACTTCCGCTAGTTCCTTCAATACTCTGGGGTGTAGTTGATCTGGCCCTCGGTCCTCTGCAGGTGTCCAAGCTTGGTTAAGGGTGAGCAAGTAGCAATCATTAAGGTACGGCAGAATTTCCACTTCACCAACATACTGAAAGAAGAAGGCTTGTGGGCGAAGGATGAACAAAGGTGTTGCTTTCCTTTTATTTCTCCCTCATGAGACAAATTCTTTCAAGGCACATTTTGGAAAAAAAATGCTGATTGTGTTCTAGCCCTTCAAATAGGCTTCAAAATTAAATTCAACCTCATTTGAGATGGCTCAGCAAGTTCCTCTATACCCAAGAAGAGAAGAACACCATTAGAGTCAATGGGTCTTTGGATGCCACTTGCTGCCCAATGTGACTTGAAGAGTAGGATTGTCTTCCTATCCTATAGGCAACTTGTTGGGCACTGTGTGGACACAATGTTGGACTAGATGGGCCTTTGCTTTGATCCAGTATGGTCCTTCCTATGTTTCTATGTTATACTTCCCAGCAGGTTCAGTGGTCAAGGTAAAAGGCCTCCAACAAAAAAGATAGCAGTCAAACATGGGTTTATTTATTTATTTATTTATTATTTATTTATTATTTGCACTTGTTAACCGCCGCTCTCAGCCCTAGGGCGACTCGTGGCGGTGTACAAAACATAGAAAAAACAACAATTTACAAAGAGTCAAGACCACAACACAACATCTTACTAATACAAACATCTAATTAAGCTAAAAATCCGCTTCGTCTTATTTTGGGGTCATAATCAATCTCATAGTCGTAGTCCATTCCGGTCGTCATTCCGATAACATAGCACTCAATTGAAGGCCTTCTCGAAGAGCCATGTTTTCAGGCCCTTACGGAAGGCCATAAGGGAGGGCGCCTGTCTGATTTCAGCAGGGAGGGAGTTCCATAGCCAGGGGGCCACCACCGAGAAGGCCCGCTCTCTTGTCCCCGCCAGACGTGCCTGTGAGGCAGGCGGGACCGAGAGAAGGGCCTCCCCAGATGATCTCAAGGTCCTCGTGGGCTCGTAGGCCGAGATGCGGTCTGCAAGGTATTTTGGGCCGGAACCGTTTAGGGCTTTGTAGGATAACACCAGCACCTTAAATTGGGCCCGGTAGCAAATCGGCAGCCAGTGGAGCTGGGACAACAAGGGCGTTGTATGCTCCCTGCGTCCCGCTCCAGTTAACAACATGGCTGCCGCGCGCTGGACTAGCTGAAGCTTCCGGGCCGTCTCCAAGTCAGACTTCCCAAGATACGGGCGCAGCTGGCGCACGAGCCTAAGCTGTGCAAATGCTCCCCTGGTCACCGCTGAAACCTGGGGATCCAGGCTCAGCGATGAATCCAGGGTCACACCCAAGCTGCGAACCTGCGCCGTCAAGGGGAGTGCGACCCCATCCAGCACAGGCTGTAACCCTATACCCTGCTCGGCCTTGCGACTGACCAGGAGTACCTCTGTCTTGTCTGGATTTAATTTCAGTTTGTTCGCCCTCATCCAGACCGTTACAGCGGCCAGGCACCGGTTCAGGACTTCGACAGCCTCCTTAGTAGCAGGTGGGAAGGAGTGACAGAGTTGGACGTCATCTGCGTACAGGTGACACCGCACCCCGAAACTCCGGATGATCTCACCCAGCGGCTTCATGTAGATGTTAAACAGCATGGGGGACAGTATGGAGCCCCGAGGAACCCCACAGGTCAAAGGCTGTGGTGTTGAACAGGAGTCCCCCAATAACACCTTCTGGGTACGGCCCTCCAGAAATGACTGGAGCCACTGCAAAGCAGTGCCCCCAAGACCCATCTCCGCAAGGCGTCCCAGAAGAATACCGTGGTCGACGGTATCGAAGGCCGCTGAGAGGTCCAGGAGCACCAACAGGGACACACTCCCCCTGTCTAGCTCCCGGCGGAGATCATCCACTAAGGCGACCAAGACCGTCTCGGTACCATGTCCCGGTCTGAAACCAGACTGTGCCGAATCCAGATAATCCGTGTCTCTCAAGAATACCTGGAGTTGTGAGGCCACCACGCTTTCCATGACTTTGCCCAAGAAGGGAAGATTGGAAACAGGCCGAAAGTTGTCAAATTTGGTGGGGTCCAGTGATGGTTTCTTCAACAGTGGCTTTATAATAGCCTGTTTTAGGCTCGCTGGAATCTTGCCTTCCCGAAGGGAGGCATTAACCACCACCGTTACCCACTCAGCCAATCCCCCTCTGGCTTCTTTCAGAAGCCAGGATGGGCAGGGGTCTAGGATGGACGTGGTGGGCCTCATTCCTCCAAGTATCTTGTCCACATCCTCGGGCTTCACAAACTGAAAAGAATCCATCAAAATAGGACAAGCAGGTGCTTGTGTCACATCCACGGAGACTGCATTTAATGTGGCGTCCAGCTCAGAACGGATCAAAGCGACTTTGTCTGCAAAGAACCGAGCAAATGCTTCACAGCGCGTGGCCGAATTGTCAGGGCTCCCGCCTGAAGTAGGGGGAGTTAAAAGACCTCTGACAATCCGAAACAACTCCGCCGGACGGTTTCTTGCAGACGCAATAGTGGCAACGTACCTTGGCATTGGTGAGTTGATGATATTGGGGCTTATGTGTGGTTTATAGATCTTGGCAAGAAGTCCATTGTGATAAACACAGATACCGCAGTTCACCTGGCAGCAGGATAGCGATCCTGTCCACCCAATGGAGGCATCAGGATCTCAACAAGAGGGCAGAGAAGACACTAGGTTGAATGGACAAACTGGTTGGCTGTACACTGATCAACTACTCTTGTTCCTCATCCTTATTGGATAATTCAGAAGACAAAATCCATGGTGAGGGAGTCTGGTTCATCACATCTCACCAATATCTTTATGATTCATCACCACCCTCTTTTGCTCCATGTCTTAGTCTCTAGAGCAGGAGGAAATATTTATTTATTTATTTATTTATTTATTTATTTATTTCAGTAATTTCTACCTCGCCCTTCTCACCCCCTAGGGGGGACTCAGAGGGTGGCTGGAAATAAGCTTGTGGCCCCCTTTCAAACATGTAACATGGCTCTCATGTCTTCTCTTCGCCTTCTCTTCTCCAAGCTAAATATATCAGCTCTCTGAGCTGCTCTTCATAGGGATTCATGGTTTTCAGACCTTTGACCATTTTGACCCTTTTTCTCTGGGCATCTTCCACCTTGTCCATATCCTTCTTGAATTGTGATGAGCAGAACTAGACATGGTTATTCCAGTTGAGGTCTGACCAAAGCAGAAGAGAGTGGGACTAAGACTTCACTTTATCTTGATACTATGCTCCTATTGATGCAGCCTAGAATTGCATTGGCTTTTAAAAACTGCTACATCACACTGTTGACTCATGCTCAGCTTGCAGTCCACTCAGACTCCCAGATCTCTTTCACACATATTGCTGTGTTTGCACATTTCAATTTTTTTTGCCTAAATATATCAATAATGTTGAATTGTTTTGTTGTTCTCAGAAATGTGTATATACTAATGGCAACTAGTGGCCTCTGGATGTTTTGTACTATGACTCCCATCAGCCCCAGCCAATACTGTCACGGAACATAGAAGTTGTTGTTGCAGACATCTGGAGGAGCCCAGTTGCCTAACCTGGCCATACATGAAGATCTCTTTGAGGAAGAAAAGAGGAGATTCTTGTCTCACTTCTGCATTGGGCTGCACCACCGTGACACTCACTGTTATGCCACACTGCACAATAATAGTCAGCTTCATCTTCTGCCAGAACTCCACCAATGTTTAAATAGCAGGAGTTACTGGATGTATCTTTGGAACCAAAGAAACGAGATGGGATCCCAGAGCCATAGTTCTTGCTAGACTCTGAATAATACTCCAAGAGAAATCGTGGGGCAGTCCCAGGCTTTTGTTGATACCAGCGAACCCAGTAGCTACCAATGCTCAAGCCACTGCGCATGTCACAGGGGATTTTTGCTGTGTTTGCTAGTGACACCGAGACTGAGGCCAGCTGAGATATTACTGGTCGCTGGGCCTTTGAACCTGAAAATAAGAAGAGAGAGATTGTAGCAGCCCTCATACAAATCGACTTAGCAGTCATTTGGCCAAAGAGTAAAGCCCACCTGTGTAGCATATCACCAAAAGGCTAAGAAAGAGAGCCCAAACCATGGTGGAGGAATTCAGGGACCCAACCGTGAAGAAAAGCTGGTCTAGGAACACCAAAATTCACTCCAATGCTTGTTATTTATACTCTCCCTGTTTATGGAGGTGGGACATCTGAGCTCCGCCTACATTTTGAAGTTCTGTAATCCGATTGGTTCTTATGACAATATAGGCAGTTAAAGAAAATTGTGTCTGACAAACATGCACTCACAGATTTAAATGATGTTTCAGTTTACATTGTGTTGGTGTTACTTCAGTTATGGGTGTGTGTGGACCCCACTCAATTGAACAACTTTCGGCCAGTTTCCAATCTCCCCTTTCTGAGCAATGTCCTGGAATGTGTGGTGGCCTTGCAACTCCAACTGTTCTTGGAGGAAACTGATTATCTGGACCCGTCGCAGTCTGGCTTTAGGTTGGAACACAGAACTGAAACAGCCTTAGTCACGTTAGTGGATAGTCTACGCAGAGAACTGGATAGGGGGAGTGTGTCCCTGTTGGTTTTCTTGGACCTCTCAGTGGCCTTCGATACCATAGACCATAGTATCCTTAAGGGATGCCTTGCTGGAATGGGGTTTGGAGGCACTATTTTACAGTGGCTCCGGTCCTTCCTGGTGGGTCACTCTCAGAAAGTGTTGCTTGGGGACATCTGCTCAGCCCCACAGGACAAAGGCTTGTATTGTCCCCCATGTTGTTTAACATCTACATGAAGCTGCTGGGAGAGATCATCCGAAGTTTTGGAGTTGGATGTCATTTATATGCAAATGATGTACAATTATAGTACTCCTCTCCACCTGCTGCTAAGGAGGCTGTTCAGGTCCTGAACCAGTGCTTGGCAGCTGTGATGGTCTGGATGAGGGTGAACAAATTGAAATTAAATCCAGACAAGACGGTACTCCTGGTCAGTTGAAAGGACGAACAGGGTATAGGGTTACAACCTGTGCTGGATGGAGTTACACTCCCCCTGAAGTCACAGGTTCGCAGCTTGAGAGTTCTCCTGGATTCATCACTAAACCTGGGATCCCAGATCTTGGCAGTGGCCAGGGGAGCTTTTGCACAATTAAAACTTGTGAGCCATACCTTGGTAAGTCAGACTTGGCCATGGTAGTCCACACTCTTGTTACATCCCAAATAGACTACTGCGTACAGGGAGCATACAACTCCCCTGCTGCACCAACCCCACTGGCTCCCAGTCTGCTACTGAGCACAATTCAAAGTGCTGGCTTTAGCCTATAAAGACCTAAATGGTTCCAGCCCAGCTTACCTGTTCAAATGTATCTTCCCCCTAAGAACCATCTCGGACATTAAGATCATCTGGAGAGGCCCTGCTCTCGGTCCTCCCTCCTTCGCAGGTGCAACTGGTGGGGACGAGAGACAGGGCCTTCTCAGTGGTGACACCTTGCCTGAGGAACTACCTTCCCAGTGAAATCAGATCAGCCTCCTCGCTCCTGACCTTCAGAAAGAAACTAAAAATGTGGCTGTGGGACCAAGCTTTTGGACAAGAAGTAAATACGGAATAGTGCAATGATGACTGGAATGGCCCCGGGCTTTGATTTTGGATTATGTGGTTTTTAAGAATTGGTTTTATATTGATTTTAGGTGTTTTGTTTTAATATATATGTTTACTTCATTTTATATATGTTTGTGCGGCATTGATTGTTGCCTACTGTAAGCCGCTCTGAGTCCCCTGTGGTGTGAGAAGGGCAGGGTATAAATATAGTAAATAAATAAGTGTGTTTCAGTAACAGTGTGTGCTTCATTTGAAATAGCCGCTTTGGATACACTTTTGAGATAAAAGTGTAATAATAATAATAATAATAATAATAATAATAATAAATCTTAGCAATGACTTAATGTAGTAAGACTTTATCACACCAACCTGCAGTTCCACTACAGTTGCATTATTGTTGATTGTGGGTGCAGAACTGCATTGAACTTCTTCATTATCACCCCTCTCTACATTAATGGAATTGTGCTGATTTGCTAATACACAGCTTCACAGTTGTATTTCCTCCCCTCCTCCCTCATAACTTCACCTTCCTGCACTACTGCAGTTCCTTCATTTTTGTTATTATTTCTATTTTGACGCAATTGCAAACTTCCAGCAAGCAAACAGAAAGGGTAAATATATACTGTAGTGTAAAATCAAAGCAAAACAGTCAGTCTGGGAATAGTGAGGAGGAGGAGGGGAGAGGATAAGAATCCTAACCACTGATGCCATTTGACTGTGGAATGCCAACACAGAAGAGGAAAGGACCCATTGCATCAAGGTAGAGAACAGGAATATTGGGGATTGTGAAGTACTGATACGTTTTACCTGTTAATAGCTAGTAGAGGTGTGCAAAACTTCATTTTTAATTCGTATTTCAAATCAAATTTGTTAAATTCATGCATACGAAATGACATTTGAAACATGTAGGAAAGGTGGGGGGATTTAGAAATTGAAACACTCACCAATCATTTTGTTTAATGTTCTGTAACGTTTGGATATCTCCCAAGGTCAGTTTAATTTTCAGTATAACCAGTAAGCACCATTAAGCAACTCTGGTAAAGCCAAGAGAACATAAAGTGCTTTAAAAACCAATTTGGCCCCATGATCGCCATAAGAAAGGCTGGAGGTGGGACTACAAGGAGACTGAGAATACAGACGTCTTAAATGTAGTTTCTAAAGGTGAGGTGCCCAGTGGCAGAGAATGCAACAGGCTCTGCCATAAACTACATTTTACAGAATGCAATGCTGCTCAGGACCCAAATGAGGGCTGAAGGATCCAAATGGGAGCTGGCTGCTACAACCGTCTTTTAGACTCAGTCTAATATATATCTATATCTATCTATCTATACATACATACATACAATAAAAGTCAAAGTTAGTATGCGGCGGTGCGACCGGGTATGTGCCAGCTTTCTGATTGGCTGCCACTGTGGTGCTATTTGCATATGGTCTCTGATTGGCCAGCTGCAACAGGAGCCCCTAGTGGAGAAAAGGGTTCATGACAGAAAGGGAGACATGAGAGAAGGAAATTTACATATGGTCTCTGATTGGCTGGCCTCAATTCCAAGATTCCGAGATGACAAAGAGAGGAAAGGAAAAGGCCAGAGTGGGCTGAGTCAGAAAATTACCAATACAGACCAAACTTGGCACACAGAGCCCCCATGACCCACTCTACATCACGATGCTGTCTGGAGGAGGACAGACGATGGATGATGGGACTTGCAGTACCATCACTCACATTCTGAGACCGCTGTTAACCGCATCCATTGACTGATCAGGACCAAACTTGGCACATAGACCTCTCATGACCCACTTTACGTCCTGGTGTGGTTTGGCCGGGGATGGACCATGGATTATGGGACTTGCAGTACCTTTGCTCAAATCTTGAGACCACTGCAACCCTCATCCAATTACTGATAAAGACCAAACTTGGCATACTGAGTCTCCATGACACACTCTACATCCTGGTGCAGTTTGGAGGAGGATGCACCATGGACGATGGGTCTTGCAATACCTGCACTCCCTTCTTAAGATCATTACAACTGCCAACAATGATGGATCAGGACCACAATTTACACAGAGAGCCCGCATGTGTACCTACATCCTGGTGTGGTTTGGAAGAATTTGACAATGCATGATGGGACTTGCAGTCACTTCACTCACTTCCTGAGACCACGGAGACCCTCGCCAATGACTGATCAAGACCAAACTTGGCACACAGAGTCCCCATGACCCACTCTACATCCTGGTGCACTTTCGAGGACACAGACTATGGATGATGGGACTTCAAGTACTTCCACTCCCTTCCCAAGACTGCTGCAACCCTCATTAATGTCCGATCAAGACCAAACTTGGCACACAGAGCCCCATGACCTACTACATCCTACTGCAGTTTGGAGGAGGATGGACCATGGATGATGGGACTTGCAGTACCTTCACTCACTTTCTGAAACCACTGCGACCCTCATCCAATAATTGATCAAAACCAAACTTGGCACACAGAGCCCCCATTACCAACTCTATATCCTGCTGCTGTTTGGAGGATATAGTACCTTCAAGTACCTTCACTCACTTCCTGAAAACAATGCAACTGTCATCCAATGACCAATAAAGACCAAACTTGGCATACAGAACCGCCATTACCCACTTTCTCAAATAACCCAGGCAGCGCCAGCTCCCCAAGCTAGTATATAATAAAAGTCAGTGTATGTATGTATATATGTATGTATGCGGACGTAGGTGTATGTGGCAGCCTTCTGGTTGGCTGCCACTGTGGTACAATTTGCATATGGTCTCTGATTGGTCAGCCAAAACATTCCAGCATTCTCAAGTGGCTGAAAGGGGAAAGGAAATTTGCATATGGTTTCTGATTGGCCAGCATCAACAGGAGCCCCTGGTGGCGCAGAGGGTTAAACCCCTGTACTGGGAGGACTGAAGACCCACAGGTTGCAGGTTCGAATCTGAGGAGAGCGCAAGCTTCTCATGTGGGGACATGAGAGAAGCTTCCCACAAGGATGGTAAAAGATCAAAACATCCTGACACCCCCTGGCCAAAGTCCTTGCAGATGGCCAATTCTCTCACACCAGAAACGGCTTGCAGTTTCTCAAGTCGCTTCTGACACACACACACACACACAAAACATTTTAACATTCTCAAGTGGATGAGAAGAGAAAGGAAAAGGCCTGAGGGATTTGCAGTACCTTCACTCACTCTACATCCTACTGCAGTTTGGAGGAGGATGGACCACGGATGATGGGACTTGCAGTACCATCACTCACTTTCTGAGACCGCTGTGACCTTCTTCCAATGACTGATCAAGACCAGACTTTGCACACAGAGCCTCATGACCCACTTTACGCCCTGGTGTGGTTTGGCCGGGGATAGACCATGGATGATGGGACTTGCAGTACCTTCGCTCAATTCCTGAGACCACTGCAACCCTCATCCAATTACTGATAAAGACCAAACTTGGAACACAGAGTTTCCATGACGCACTCTAAATCATGGTGCGGTTTGGAGGAGGATGCACCATGGACGATGGGACTTGCAATACCTGCACTCCCTTCCTGAGACCATTACAACTGCCAACAATGATGGATCAGGACCACAATTCAAACAAAGAGCCCGCATGACCCAGTCTACATCCTGGTGCAGTTTGGAAGAATTTGGAGATGTATGATGGGACTTGCAGTAACTTCACTCACTTCCTGAGACCACTAAGACCCTCACCAATGACTGATCAAGACCAAACTTGACACACAGAGCCCCCATGACCCAATCTACATCCTGGTGTACTTTTGAGGACAGACCATGGATGATGGGACTTCAAGTACCTCCACTCCCTTCTCAAGACTGCTGCAACCCTCATCTAATGACCGATCAAGACCAAACGTGGCACACAGAGAGCCCCCATGGGCAACTCAACATTCTGGTGAGGTTTGGAGGAGAACAGACTATGGATGATGGGACTTGCAGTACCATCACTCACATTCTGAGAGCACTGCGACCCTCATCCAATGACTGATCAAGACCAAACTTGGCACACAGAGCCCCCATGACCCACTCTCCATCCTGGTGGAGTTTGGAGGAGGATGGATCACAAATTATGGGACTCGCAGTACCTTCACTAACTTCCTGAGACCACTGTGAGCCATATAAATAACTGATAAAGACAAACCTTGATAAACAATTCCTTTCTCAAATAACCCGGGAAGTGCCAGGTCCCCAAGCTAGTAATAAATAAAATTATTTAATCAGCAAAGAGGACTAAAGTAAGTAACAGTATAAATCTGTGCTAAATTGAAGTTATGTGGTTTTGTGACAGACATTCAAGGGGATTCTTGTCCTTTTTTGGGGGGGGATAATTGTTTTTGTCTCAACTTTTTAAAAATTCCCTAAAATTAGTAGATGTATGAGTATTTAGAAAGCTGGGGGGAATTATCCCCTGTTATCTTGTATCACTGGATGGAAAATTCAAGGAGCTAGCTCTTATAGTTTTTTTTTAAATGTTGTTTATAAAAACTTTGAAAATTTGCTCTGGAATTTGGTGAGCTAATAGTAGTAAATGTGTTCAACCATTGTAGCAAGTTTAACTTCAATAGCTTTAAAAATGAGGGAGATAGGAGCCCCAGAAGTTTCCCAATAGTAGTAAAGCCCCCCCCCCCCCCAGTTTTGTAAGTACCGTATATACTTGAGTATAATTTATTTATTTATTTGGTAGCTTTGTATACCAGTCTTCTCACCTCCATTCGAGGGACTCGGGCCGGTTTCCAACATCAATATTACAGACCGTCATTAAAACATCATATTTCTAAATCACACTAAAACATTAAAACATTGAAACAATTAAAATAGCAAAAATCACCCAAATGTAAGCTGAGGCACCTAATTTTACCACAAAAAACTGGGAAAACACATCGACTCAAATATAAGCCGAGGGTGGGAAATGCAGCAGCTACTGGTAAATTTCAAAATAAAAATAGATACCAATAATATTACAGTAATTGAGGCATCCGTAGGTGAAATGTTTTTGAATCTTTACATAAAACTGTAATTTAAGATAAGACTTTCCAACTCTGATTAAACCATTATTCTGACCTTCTTCAATGTAAATGTGCTTACGTTTCCTTCCAATAATAATAGAGTAAAATGACGCATTTTAGTTAACACCTTGGGTTATTAAGCCATCGCATTTATATTGTTGTCAATTGTATTGTGTTAAAACACCATCCGTAATTTAACAGCGTAATCCCTGCTCTAACTGTGTGTAACTTCTACCACCCATGCTTCCATCTGCTCCCTGGCAGCTATTGACTTGGCTGCTAATTGTATATGTGGGTAAGGATAAATGGAATAGTGCGAGGGATCTTGAATATAGCTTAACGGGACTGAAGAACACTTGGAAGGATAAGCTATGGCAAAATGCAATTATAACATGGTATCCAAACCATAACGATCCTTGGCTTATTAATATAAGCACCAAAAGCGTCATGGAGGAGGGAGAGGCTTCCGTTAACCGAGGAGCCCCCATAGAAGTCGTGGTGGGGAAGGGGAGATACGGGAAAAGGAGGCCTTTAATTCGGCCTAGGGAACGCGGAACAACTTTAGTAATCCCAAATCGGTCTCCTGATACGGTAAGTAGGTGTAACCAGGATGGCGGTCCCTCGGGATTGAAAGTGGTGCTGTTGAACGCCAGATCTGTCAACGGCAAAACAACTGTCATCCAGGATTTAATCTTGGATGAGCGGGCAGATCTGGCGTGCATCACGGAGACCTGGCTGGACGAAGCTGGAGGTGTAAATCTGACCCAGCTTTGTCCACCCGGGTTCTCTGTGCAGCATCAACCGAGATCCGGAGGGCGGGGAGGCGGGGTTGCAGTAGTCTATAGAGATTCTATTCCTCTGACCAGGACCCCCATCCCGCAGTCAACAAATTTTGAATGCGTCCACCTGAGGGTGGGTGACCGGGACAGATTAGGGATTCTGCTAGTGTACCGTCCACCTCGCTGCACTACAGTCTCCCTACCTGAGCTAGCGGGGGTAGTCTCGGACCTGGCATTGGAGTCCCAGCGGCTGCTTGTGCTGGGGGACTTCAATGTCCATGCTGAGGCTGCCCTAACGGGAGCGGCTCAGGACTTCATGTCTACCATGGCGACCATGGGTCTGTCCCAACAAGTATCTGGCCCCACCCACAGTGCTGGACATACATTGGACTTGGTTTTCTGTCAGGGATGGGAGGAAGGTGGCGGTGTTGAGGAGTTATCCATCTCTCCGTTGCCATGGACCGACCACTTCCTGGTCAGCTTTAGACTTACTGCGCCCCCTAACCTCCGCAGAGGTGGAGGACCTATTAAATTGGTCCGCCCCAGGAGGCTTATGGATCCGGAAGGATTCCTGACGGCTCTTGGGGATTTTCCCGCCACCGCGGTTGGTGATCCTGTTGATGCCCTGGTCGCTCTCTGGAATGGGGAGATGACTAGGGCAATAGACACGATCGCTCCAGAACGTCCCCTCTTAAGTAGCCGATCTAAACCGGCCCCTTGGTTTACTGAGGAGCTGGCGGTGTTGAAGCGAAAGAAGAGGGAACTAGAGAGCGTGTGGCGTTCGGATCCAAGCGAGTCAAACCGAACACGGTTTGTGGCCTTTTTAAGGTCATATGCCGCGGCAATAAGAGCCGCTAAGAAAACTTTCTTCGCGGCCACTATTGCGTCTGCAAAGAACCGTCCGGCTGAACTGTTCCGAGTTGTCAGAGGCCTTTTAAAACCCACCACTCAGGATGGGTGCCCTGATGACTCGGCTGCTCGCTGTGAAGCTTTTGCTCGGTTCTTTGCAGACAAAGTCGCCTTGATCCGCTCTGGACTGGACGCCGCATTAACGGCAGTCTCTGAGGATGTAACACGAGCATCTGCTTGTCCGATTTTGATGGATTCATTTCAATTGGTTCAAACCGAGGATGTGGACAAGGTGCTTGGAGGAATGAGAGCTACCACATGCATCCTAGACCCCTGCCCATCCTGGCTTCTAAAGGAGGCCAGAGGGGGATTGGCTGAGTGGGTTAAGGTGGTGGTTAATGCCTCCCTTCGGGAAGGCATTTTTCCAGCCAGCTTAAAGCAAGCTGTAATAAAACCGCTGTTGAAGAAGCCATCACTGGACCCCACTCAATTGGTAAACTATCGGCCTGTTTCCAATCTTCCCTTTTTGGGCAAAGTCATGGAACGTGTGGTGGCCTCACAACTCCAGGCATTCTTGGTAGACACGGATTATCTAGATCCGGCACAGTCTGGCTTTAGGCCGGGACATGGTACCGAGACAGCCTTGGTCGCCTTAGTGGATGATCTCCGTCGGGAGCTCGACAGGGGGAGTGTGTCCCTGTTGGTGCTACTCGACCTCTCAGCGGCCTTCGATACCGTCGACCACGGTATCCTTCTGGGACGCCTCGCGGGAATGGGTCTCGGAGGTACTGCTCTGCAGTGGCTCCGGTCATTCCTCGAGGGTCGGTCTCAGAAGGTGTCACTGGGGGACTCCTGTTCTACCCCACAACCTTTGTTTTGTGGGGTTCCTCAGGGTTCAATACTGTCCCCCATGTTGTTCAACATCTACATGAAGCCGCTGGGCGAGATCATCCGGAGTTTCGGGGTGCGGTGTCATCTGTACGCAGATGATGTCCAGCTCTGTCACTCCTTCCCACCCGCTACTAAGGAGGCTGTCGAGGTCCTGAACCGGTGCTTGGCCGCTGTGACGGTCTGGATGGGGGCGAACAAATTGAAATTGAATCCAGACAAGACAGAGGTGCTCCTGGTCAGTCGCAAGGCCGAACAGGGTATAGGGTTACAGCCTGTGTTAGACGGGGTCGCACTCCCCCTGAAGACACAGGTTCGCAGTTTGGGTGTGATCCTGGACTCATCGCTGAGCCTGGAGCCCCAGGTTTCGGCGGTGACCAGGGGAGCATTCGCACAGTTAAGACTCGTGCGCCAACTGCGACCGTACCTTGGGAAGTCTGACTTGGCCACGGTAGTCCACGCTCTGGTTACATCCCGTCTTGATTACTGCAACGCTCTCTACGTGGGGTTGCCTTTGAAGACGGCCCGGAAGCTCCAACTAGTCCAACGGGCGGCAGCCATGGTATTAACAGGAGCAGGGCGCAGGGAGCACACAACTCCTCTGCTGTACCAGCTTCACTGGCTACCGATTAGCTACCGAGCCCAATTCAAAGTGCTGGTTTTGACCTTTAAAGCCCTAAACGGTTCTGGCCCTACATACCTATCCGAACGTATCTCGGCCTATCAGCCCACCAGGACCCTTAGATCTTCAGGAGAAGCCCTTCTCTCCATCCCACCTGCTTCACAGGTGCGGCTCGTGGGAACGAGAGATAGGGCCTTTTCTGCGGTGGCCCCCCGGCTTTGGAATGCCCTCCCTACCGAATTAAGATCAGCGACCTCGCTAATGGCATTTAGGAAAAAACTAAAAACCTGGATGTTTGAGCAAGTCTTCAATTGACCCTCGTCGTGTTGTTTTATCTGACCATGGATTAGCAATCAAGACAACGAATTGGATGACGATTTTAACTATGAGATGTCCCGATCTGTATTGGTGGCCCAATACTGCATATGTTTTTTGTATGTATTCTAAATTTTAATTTTTATATGCTTAAGTGAATTGTATTTTTTAACATTGTATATTTTAACATGTTGTAAACCGCAATGAGTCGCCGCGCAGGCTGAGATATTGGCGGTATACAAGCATACCAAATAAAATAAAATAAATAAATAAATAAAATAATAAAAGTAATAATAATAATAATAAATAGTGTAAAATAATAAATGTAAAAATAATAGAGTAAAATAATACATGTAAAATAATAACAATAATAAAGTAAAATAAATGTAATAATAATAATAGAGTAAAATAATAAATGTACTACTACTAATAATAAATAGAGTAAAATAATAAATGTAATAAAATAATAATAGTGTAAAATAATGTACATGTAATAATAATAAATATAGTAAAATAATAAATGTAATAAAATGATACTAATTACAGAGTAAAATAATAAATAACCTTGACTTGAGTATAAGCCTAGGGGAGCTTATTCAGCCTAAAAAAGCGGTTGAAAAACTAGGCTTATACTCGAGTATATACAGTACTTTTTAATGGATCCTACATGCCTAATATCTAGGGATGGGAGATTCATAGGGGAAGAATGCAGACCACTACACGGTCTTGTATGATAGGGACTTTCACAAAAGCTGAAGGTGCAGCTGCAATGCAGTTTTGTCTGCTTTGTGTGATAAAGTCCACAGTGATGAAATTCATATAATGCATAAACCAATCCAATACATTGTAGACATGTTGTGATTTTTAAACACACTGTCCAACATTATCTGCAACTGTGTTGGCCTTCTATATCGCTGAAACTTTGGACAACTCATTTCCATTTAGAGAAAAGTTAAGGAATCTCTGGATTATGGACCTAGGCTGCTAAGCTAGGGACAAAATCATGGCATCAAAGGAACAAAAAGTCAGTTGGAGCAGTGCTGCAACCATTATGTAGACAGACAGTTGACCCGCCACATTTGTAGGGTTGACTAACTATTGCAGATTTGGTTATTCCAAGATTTGATTAAAATATTTTATCTAGGAATCTCAAGGTTCTCCAGAGGAGGAAACGGAGGAGAAAGAAGTAGTCCACAAATGGGTGCCTCATGATGCCTCTTTTCCCAAGCTTTAAGGTGAAGGGGAGGAATCTCCCTAGAGCTTAACAATTATGGGGCATTCAAATCAGGCACAAAGGGTTTAGACTTTCTCAAGATGAGAAGTGAGTTATTGTCTGACTTCCCTGTTTGCCTGTGTCACTGTGAGATAGGAGCGCCAAATGACACAGTAATACTCTGCCTCGTCTTCTGCTAGGGCTCCCGCAATGCTTAAATAGCCAGTGTTGCTGGGTAAGTCTTTGGAGGCAGAGAAGCGAAGGGGGACCCCAGGCCCATGGTCCTTCTCTGTGTCTGATTTATATTGGAGGAGATACCTTGGGCTGCTTCCTGACTTCCGTTGGTACCAGGAGACTATGTAGTCGCTGATACTGGCACCCCTGTCCAAGGAACAAGAGACTTTCACAGTGCCGCCCAATGATACAGAGGCCAACTGAGGCTGAGACAGAACACGCTGAGCATTTGCTCCTGAGGGAGAAAAAGAGTAGAGACATTGTCACATTCAACTCTCATCAGCAGCTTTTCCATGTGTATCGAACCTTTTCTCACCTGAGCCCCACAGCATTAGCAGACTGATGATAGGAGACCAGAACATGATCAAAATAGGATAGGTGGTCCTACCAAGGGAAGGAAAAAATGCCACAACCATCGGATCGCTTCAGGTCTTGCCCTTCATATGGCTCCTGCCACTGTGGTGGGACATCTTTGCTCCACCTCCATGCTCTAATCTGATTGGTCCTGGTGATCATACAAGAATATGGTGAGGTAGGATAAAAAGCAGAGACCCAAGGTGACATAACTCCAAGGGCCAGAGCAGACATGGCTTTAGTTCCAGAAGTCAAACCAAGACGTTACTGATTATGCTTGAGAATGGTGAGCATGGCATTGAGCCAGGGCAGTAAAAGTGGTGTCTAACTGTATTAATTTTACAGTGTAGAACACACTGTCGCTTCCGGCACTTCAGCAGTAGGAGAGCAACCAGCTGACCAGTGCCTCTTTCCCCACTGCCGTGCACTTGGAGGGGGAGGAGGAGGAGCAAGGAAGCACAGAGCCCCTGACTATGCTTCACAGAGCCAAGGGCTCCAAGGAGCACAGTTTGAGAACCGCTGGTCTAAGTGATTTGGTCTTAGGAGATGACTTGAAGGCACACAACAACAAATCAAATCATTTATTTCGGTCATTGACCAGCACAGGAAATAGAGTCACATTTCCATACAAACCTGGCATGTTTGGTACATTAAAAATATAAATATAACTACTAAAAGCACAATATGGGTGAGGGAGCAGAAGGGGAAACAGGGTAAAAACTAGGGCTGGGCGGTTCCGTTTCGTTAATTCGTAATTCGTTAATAATTCGTTAATTTTTTCAATTACAAAACGATAACGAACCATTCTGGAGCAATTATTAAAAAAAACGAATTTTCAAAAACGTTTTGTAAATGCTTCGTATTTCGATATTGTATTCGTTTCGTTATTGTTTTGAGGTCGTTTCGTTATTATTTCCGCATGTCTGGGACAGTTTTATGGTTTAATTAGTGAAAAAAAATTATAATATCACACCAACAGTCAACAACAGAGGGAGAGGGAAGCTTCAGAAGGTTTTGGAGGTTTTTTAGCGTATTTTGCGGTCGCGTCCGCCATTAACGAATCGATTCGTTATTGTTTTGGAAATCGATTCGTTAAATTTTTACCATTTACGAAATTTCGTAAATATCGAACTTTTTAAAAGGAAAATTTTGTAATTATTTTAAATATCGAAACAAAAAAAAACCCCAAATACAAATCGATTTTAGAAACAAATTTTTCCGTTGTTACCCAGGCCTAGTAAAAACATACAATGCCCAGATCCATCACCAAATTGTAGATTCAGGGAAGATTACTGGACACACAGTTGACTTTTGGAACTAGTCATTCCCTGGCGGATTTTGTATGCTGCTGCACAGAACTTTGCGACATTGTATGTTGTAGCTGAATTAGTATCTGCCAGTAGCAGGGAGGTATAAAATTGTCCTGAATGGCCTGGGTGCTTGTCTATCAGAGGTAAGATAAGCCTGGAATGGATATCCCTGCAGAACGGGCACTGAAGGAGCACATGTTCTATTGTTTCTACATGATCCGAGTCACAGGGGCAGAGTCTCTCTGGGAAAGGGATCTTCCGGTAGCGGCCTTCGAGTACAGCTGATGGGAGAGCGTGGCATCGGGCCAGGGTGAAAGCCCTTCGATGAATAGGAACCTCTAAGTTTGTTAAATATGCCATAGGGGAGGCAAGGTATCTGCTGTCTTCACTGATAAGGAAGGTTGGAGCCGAGGCCAGATCTAGTTGGCGCTCTGTGTCTGTGATACGTTGTTTAATAAGTGCTTTGGTTTGATTGTAATCCATAGCTAATAGTAGACCTGGAGAAAATCCCAACGAGGAGATTTTGGATGCTACCGCCTGCTTCCATGTGGATTGGAAGTCATCCTCCATGGTTAGTGGGGCAAGGCCAAGGGGTGCACGGGACAGTCTGAGCCAGAGGTTGAGTATGGCCACCCACACCCTGGCCTCCACTCTCATAAAGCCCATCTCTAGTCGCAGGATGGCATTAGAAACGCATTTAGGGACCTGCAAGGCCGATCTCAGAAACTTGGACTGAACCACCTCTAATGGGGCAAAACTGGGGAAGGGGCCCAGCTGAGCACCATACAAGAGTTGGGCTAATGACTTGGCTTCAAACAGCTTGAGCGCTGCCTGTGTGAAGTGGCCCCCTCTTGTCTTAAGATATTTTAAAATGGCAATTGAGTTCCCCTGCACGGTGTTGGCTACTTGATCCCCATGAGCTCTTCTGCTACCATTAGATTGGAAAACTACACCTATTTGAAGGATGTAACTTGTTCAATTTTATGACCATCTATGCTCCAAGAGTAAGTCTTGGGCCTATTAGCGAAAGCCATGATTTTGGTTTTATTGTAATTAAGTTGGAGCTGATCTGTGATCTGTGTTGCTGATCTGTGTTGCAATGTTGTATTAATGCTCTCAGAGCTCTTTTGAGCCCAATGGGTGTTCTAGAGAGCACAGCAGCATCATCTGCATAAAGCAGGATAGAGATGTGTCTTCCCACCAGCTTTGGGGGATGGAAGTCCATGTTTTGAAGCTGGTCCACTATGGAGTTTATATAGAAATTGAACAGCAAAGGGGCCAGGATGCAGCCTTGCTTGACACCCTTGCATGTTTCAACAGCCTCAGTGAGGTGGCCCTGTGGGTTGCATCTTACTTTGAGTGTGGTCTTTTCATGAAGTTGGCGTATTAGATATAATAGACGGCAATCAATTCTAGAACTCTTCAGTTTTTCCCAAAGTTTAACTCGCGAGATGAAATCAAATGCTGCTTTAAAGTCAATAAAAGCAGCATATAGTGAGGTTATGTTTTGGGAGGAATATTTTCCACAAGGTGTTGCAGCACTAGGCACTGGTCTATGGTGGATCGACCTTCCCTGAATCCAGCTTGCTCCTCAGCTAATATGCTTTCTTGTTCCAACCAATCTTGGAGTTTCCATTGTAGATGTCTAGCATATAGCTTGCTGATAGTTTAAGGAGGCTGATTGGTCGATAGGGCTTGACCCCAAGTTTCATGATCCTTCTGTCTACATCAACTGAATGTACAGCCTGATGTACAATGAAGACGTACTTCTAAAATCTACAATCGCTTCCGTTCCGGCTATTGAGCTCCCTACAGTCAGGCCCGTAGCCAGGATTTTGTTTCGGGGTGGGGGGCTGAGTTTGGTTCAGGGGGGGGGCTGAGTCTGAGTGAAAGAGGGTCTACACTAGCAAACCTTTTGTATTGTTACCCCAATACCCCCATGCATATGGGATATATTGAGCATGGTGATCAGATCATGATATGAATAAACATAACAGTTTAAATAATGTACCAGTAAGGCCTTCTTGCGGCCCACCATGAGAATTTCGGGGGTGGCTGAAGCCCCCCAAGCCCCCCCCCCCCCCCCCCCCCGGCTACATGCCTGCCTACAGTGTAGGAACGGGAAAGAATCTTCAAATCCATAATGAACATTGTAATCTGGGCAAATTTGAAAATTAAAGGAAAATGGGTGTTTTCTTTAAGGTGTTGATAATTTATAGTAAGCAAGTATATAATTTCAGCATAGTGAATTGTGCCTTATAGAGAATGCTCTCAAGTACATGGTTTCAGGTCACAGACACTTTTCGCTGTGATGTTGTGCAAAGTGTTTATATATCCAGTTTCTAGTGGGTAAATCACTTGAATGTCCTTAAAAAATAGAATATTCTGGAAGCTCCCTTGATCCTTTGCTAGGGAGTCACATCTTCATACATTTGGTTGCCCTAGTAAGAATGAACAATTGTATTTAATTTATTTAATTTTTATTCAGAATGATGATGATGACTTTGCCATTTTTCTCCTCACCATGAGAAACTCGTTTAAAGTTTTTTTTGAAGACTCTCCACAGTTCGGATTTATCTGGAACTATTATTTTTGGCACTGACAACGCAGGTTCCGTGGGCTGAAATGAAAAGTGAATGCTGTGCCGAATAAGCCCCAAATAGTGAATAATCTTGACAAGATGTGCTTGTGGCAAGAAGACAAAGGCTAAAATTACTTGTTGCTTCCTTTGAGAAGAAACCTAGTGAAGAATGACATCCCTAGAGAAAATCTATGCATTGAAATGCAGCAATAGGGATGGTGAGTGGAGGGGGAAAAATGAGGGTGGGGCCCATTCAGCCTTCTTTAGAAATCTTCATGCGTTTTCATTTTCAAAACATGAAATGATGTTAGACATAACGGCTCGAGAGCCAGCATGGTGCAGTGGTTTTGAGCATAGGACTACAGCTCTGGAGACCAAGGTTTGGATCATGGAAAGTCACCAAGTCTCTTGGTCTCAGTAAAGCAAAGCCTACTTCTGAACACATCTTACCAAGAAAGCCCTGGGATAGATTTGCCTTAGGGTTGTCATATGTCAGACACGACTTGAAGGCACACAACAACATATGCCACTGCTGCTTTTTCATCTCAGCTAGGTTGTATGACTCTCTAGTATAGACCAAGTGCTCCCCCAAATGGTGGGATTTGCAGTAAACATTATTCTATCTTCTGCGCAGGTGTCCACCTCTTGTTGAATAGCTCGAAGCCGGTTCAGATTCCCTTGAGAAAAAAGAGTACAGTTTATTGTATTACTTCCCCCTCAGAGCACATTACTGAGGCACGTATTACTATTGGCATGGAATGTTCCACAGTAATAATCAGCCTCGTCTTCTGCCAGGACTCCTGTGATGGTTAGATAGCCAGTATTGCTCAATGGGTCTTTGGATCCAGAGAAACGAGAAGGAACCCCAGCTCCTTGGCCCTTGCTGGTATCTGAGAGATACTGTAAAAGGAACCGCAGAGAATGTCCAGGCTTCTGCTGGTACCAAGCCATATGGTATCCGGTGACAACGAACCCACTGCTCCACGCACAGGAGAGTTTGACAGTGGAACCTAGTGACATGGAGGCCAGCGGGGGTTGAGACAGCACAGGCTGAGAATCGGCACCTAGAGAGGAAGCAAGCAAATAAATGGTTACACTGGTGGCACCCTGTGTAGCCTTGCTGGTGTTGACCAGTGTGCCCGCTCCTCCTACCTGTGCACCACATAGTTAAAAGATTTAGAAAGAAAAATTGAAACATGGCAAAGCAATCTGGAATCCTGTACAGTCAAGGAAGCAACTGTGCGATGTTTGGGGTCGCTGCAACTTTATATCAGTCTTAACTGAAGATGCGGAACGTCAGTGCTCCAGCCCCGTTTCAATCCCGTCCAATCTGATTGGTCAGTGTTACTTGAGAGATACTTAAAGGCAAGGCATGCCAGTCCCTTGGTGTGCGACACAACATTCTGGCTTTCCTTTGTGCTCCATTGGTTGTATGTCAACTAATGTATTTTTATTGGAAGGGGCCACCCCATCCTTGTATCACTCAGAATGAAGCCTTGAATGGGAGAGGGGCAACACTTGCATAAATCATATTGATGTATGGTGACCTTAGGGCCACTATACATCAAAGGCTCTAACAGTTTGAATGAAACCTGGGAAGCAAGCAAGGCGGTGGTAAGAGGACACTTCATACAACAGGCATCGCAGAAGAAGAAAGAGAAAACAAGAAAAATAAAAGAAACGATGGATGAAATTGAAAAAGAAGAGAAAAAACTAAAAAGAGACCCAAAAAACAAAGAAACGGCCAAAAAGATAAGGCTATTGCAGAAGAGAAGAGAATACCTAGAACTAGAGGAAAAAGCAAAACAATTGAAGTTCATCAAAGCAGACCATTTCCAAAATGCAAATAAGCCAGGGAGATGGCTAGCACTGAAGTTAACAAGGAAGGAAGAAAAAAGCTATATAACAAAAATAAGAGAGAATGAGAAAGTATACACCCAAGAAACAGAAATAAGAAAACAATTTGAAAAATTTTACAAAAAATTATACCAAGACGAACAAATTAAGAAGGAAGATATTCTAAAATATTTAGGAAAAAGGAAAATCCAAAGGATAACAGAAGAGGGCAGAGAAACCCTAAATAAAGAGATATCAGAAAAAGAGATAACATTGGCGATCAATAATCTGAAGGGGAATAAAGTCCCTGGACCGGACGGGCTAACAGCCATATATTATAAGTCTCTACAGGAAATGTTAATACCAATACTGAAGAGGGTCATGAATGAAATTAGGGAAAACCAGAGAATACTTGGAAACAAGCAGCGATCTGTATGATCCCAAAAGAAAACAAAAATTTAGAAGAAATTAAAAACTATAGACCAATTTCGTTACTAAACATTGATTATAAACTATTTAGTAGCATACTAGCCGAGAGACTAAAAACTGTGTTATCCAAAAGAATAAAAGAAGAATAGGCAGGATTTTTACCTAATCGACACCAAAGAGAAAATGTGAGAACTGTTATCAACCTAATAGAATATTACGAAAAAAAAACATTCAAAAAGAAGTCATGTTCTTGGCTTTAGATGCCGAAAAGGCATTTGATAATATCAATTGGAATTTTTAAAAATTATTAATTAAAGAAATGGATATGGGTTTTTATTTTCAGAATTCAATTGAGGCTATTTATAAGAATCAACAGGCTAAGATTGCGATTAATAGAAATGAAAGTAAACCAATAGAAATAAAGAAAGGAACAAGACAGGGATGCCCCCTCTCCCCGCTAATTTTTATACTAACATTGGAAGTATTATTAGAAACGATTTGAGAAACGGAAGAGCTAAAACGGGCAAAAATTAGAAATAATACATATAAATGTCGAGCATTCGCAGACGACATTATTTGCATCATTGAAGAACCGAATAAGAATTTAGGGAAATGGCTAGAGACAATCAACGAATTTGGCAGTCTAGCGGGCTTCAAACTAAATCTGGAAAAAACTGAGGCAATAACAAAAAATATACCAAAGAAGAACATAGAAAAGATTAAAGAAAAATGGAACATAAAAATAGTACCAAAATTAAAATACTTGGGAATCACCATAACACTGAAGAATGCACAACTTTTACAAAATAACTACATTGGGAAATGGAAGGAAATAAGGAAGGACTTAGAGAAGTGGAAAAACTTGAAGTTGTCGTTACTGGGCAGAATAGCAAGCATCAAGATGAATATTCTACCGAAGATGTTGTTTTTATTTCAGAACCTACCAATTATAAGAAATCAGAAAGGAATTAAAGAGTGGAATAAAGATATTAAAAATTTTATTTGGCAAAATAAAAAACCCAGAATAAATTTCAAGAGTATGACAGATGAAAAAAAAAGAGGGGGGCTAGCCATGCCAGATCTAAGACTATATGCGGAGGCATGTGCATTAACCTGGCTTTTTGATTGGATCAAATTAAAAAATGAAAAATTGTTAGAATTAGAGGGATACGATTTGAGAAGGGGGTGGCACGCCTATATCTGGTACGAAAAGAAAAAAGTAGAGAAAAAATTTAGGAATCATTTTATTAGGGCGGCCATCATAAAACCATGGGAGAAATACAAAAATAGAATATACAATCGGATTCCACTTTGGGTCTCACCTATGGAAGCTTGCCAAAGACAAGAAGTGGGATGGAGGAAATGGCCCAATTATAAAGAAGTTTTTGAAAAGGTAGAAGGGAGATACCAACTGAAAACGCAACAGAAAATAAAATAAGATTATACAAACATGACATGGCTCCAATACAGACAGATACAAGAGTATTACAACAAGGATAAAGAATTAGGATTCATGACGGAAGAGAATACCTGGGATAAAATAATTAAATCACAAAGAAAAACGATTTCAATAACATATAAAAGACTACTTGACTGGAGCACAGAAGAAGAAAGAGTTAAAGACGGGATGGTAAGATGGGCAAGAAATGTCGGGAGATCGATATCACTAATAGAATGGGAAAAAATATGGACCAAGAAACTGAAACATATAAAGGCATATAATTTGACGGAAAATTGGTTGAAAATGTTTTACAGATGGCATATGAAGCCAAAGAAATTAGGAATGTATTACAAAAACCTTAACACAAAATGCTGGAAATGTGGGGAAATAGAAGGATCATATTACCACATGTGGTGGCACTGTAGTAAAGCCAAAATCTATTGGGAAAAAATACAGGAAAAACTACAGAAAATATTGAAGATAAATATTCCACTGAAATCGGAAATTTTCTTGCTAGGTCTTACAGAGGAGAAAGCCGATCAAAATATAGACAAGCTTTTATTCTTAGCCGTGACTGCGGCAAGAATATGTTTTGCCAAAAAATGGAGAAAGAAGGAGACACCGGACGTAGAAGAATGGGAAGCCAATCTTATAGATATAAGAAATATGGACAGATTAAGCTATTTAATACAGAAATGTAAAGGACTTTTGGAAAAAGAAACGGACTGGACATTAATAAATGAGTACTTTGGATGGAATGGATAGAAAGAAAGAAAGAGAGAAATACTGCCAAGAAGGAATATGATGAAAATAAGAAGAGGAACTTTATATGAAAGAAAGAAAGAAAGAAAAGGAATCCTCTTCAACAACACCAGGAAGTCAGACCGAACGAAGAAGAACTCCTCAATCTTCATGCTCGTGATTTTTAAACTTTCACACTCTTTTTTTTTCCTGCCACACTCTTTATCCCTCCTCCCCCCCCCCCACTCTTGCCTCCCCCTATTGTCCCTACCTATGCCTCTATCTATCTTTTAAGTCTTTTTCTCCCCTATCTTTCAAATATGTAACAAGTACAATTTCAATATATATATATATATAAGAACAAACCTACAGAACCTGTATTGTTCATAACTTGGGTACTGCCTGTAATGCATAGTCAAGCTGAGTTCATTGCAGGTCACCATGAGATAATATTGGCGGTGTGCAGCACATATACATACACTATACTCATTTTATAGCAGAAGGTTTGGGTCTCACTTCCCCCTCTGCTTCAAGTACTGTGTGCTGTTTGCTGCTGGTGTCCCATACCTGGCAGTAATAATCTGCCTCGTCTTCTGCTTGGGCCCGGGAGATGCTTAAGGTGGCTGTGTTGCCAGAGTTGGTACCAGAGAATCGTTCCGAGCTCCCCGAGGGTCGATTGCTATCACTGTATATAATAAGAACAGGGGCTTTGCCAGGTTTCTGTTGGTACCAGTGAACACTCTTGCCCCCAATGTTATTCCCCGAACAAGTGATTTGACCATTTTGTTCTATTTGAATTGATATCGATGATGGTTGGGTGAGCACATAGCCAGCTGAGGAGCCTACAAAGAAAAGAAAGCATAACACAATGAAACTCCAGTAGTATTTGGTGAAACGACACCACTCGGAGATTCCTCTCTTGGTCATACCTAGGCAATAATTGAGGAGGGCTACCAGGAGTGAGATCCACACCATCATGGGTAAACCTTAAGAGATTTACGCAGAAAGGAAAATGGGTTCTGCTTCAGATCTCACCCATTCAACAGTGGTCCCTTTTTATATTCATTGATAACCTTCACATTCAAATCATTTGTTTTCACAACACTGTGCAAACCCTACTATGCTCCTCCCACTTAGGAAAATGAAATGGGGAAGTGACCATGTTCACAACGGAGCCAATTTGCATGCATAACAGCTTTTTCTGCATAGAAAATAATATCCCTGAGAAATGGTATTCTTTTCAGTGTAGAAAATGTTGTATCTGGCACACATGGACACACACACAAAACAACATGTGATTTTTGCACAAAATCAGTGTTGCAGACAACAACCTTTTTCCCTGGACACAGGCCCGTAGCCAGGATTTTGATTCGGGGGGTGCTGAGTTTGATTCGGGGGGGGGGGGAGTTTGATTCAAAGGGGGGGGGGGGCTGAGGATCTACCCTAGCAAACCTTTTGTATCGTTATCCCAATAGCCCCATGCATATGGGATATATTGAGCATGGCGATCAGATCATGATATGAATAAACATAACAGTTTAAATAATGTACCAGTAAGGCTTTCTCGCGGACCACCATGAGAATTTGGGGGGGGGGTTGAAGCCCCTCAAGACCCTCCCCCCCCCCCCCCCCCCGCAACATGCCTACCTGGACAGAAAGTGTGGTTTGTGTGCCAAGCAGTGTTAATTGTGTGAAGATAACAGAAAGGTATTTGCTAAAGAGCTAAGGGGGCTTGTTGCTTTTTTGAAGAACACAATCTCCAAATAATTTTTATTAAACATTTACTAGGAGAGTTGGGTGGGGGGACAAGGGAAGGAAACAGAAAAATGTGGGGATAATAGATTAGTTATTAATTATTTGCATATTTACAAACATCTAATACAGTAGTCCTCAAACTTTTTAAACAGAGGGCCAGGTCACAGTCCCTCAAACTGTTGGAGGGCCAGATTATAATTTGAAAAAAATATGAAAGAATTCCTATGCACAGTGCACATATCTTATTTGTAGTGCAAAAAACACTTAAAAACAATACAATAATTACAATAAATGAAGAACAATTTTAAGAAATACATATTTGGGTGGGCCTGCTTTTGGCTGATGAGATAGGATTGTTATTTTTGTGTGCATTTCAGACTTAGGTTGACCCTGAGCGAGGGCCGGGTTAATGACCTTGAAGGGCCGTATCCGGCCCCCGGGCCTTAGTTTGAGGACCCCTGGTCTAATATGTCACGAGCGGAAAACAGAGGGTAAGAGTTGTTGACGTATGGGGAGTTCTTTTACATAATTATCATGTACAGCTGGTTAGAAATGCAATTGGCTAAAGTTAGCTAAAGCTACTGGTTGTGATTATTGATGGTTAAGCACAACTGGTTAAGTTAAATTGATTTGAAACACATTTACAAACACATCCACCCGTCCATCTGGATTTGGTATCCATTGTGCCCTTCTATTTTGTTGTCTGTCAGTCCCAAGGAGAGTGACATGCCTTCTGTAGGAGTCTCCTTCTCCACAGAGCAGCGAAGGAATGGGCTTCTTACCTAAGGAGCTCATCAACTGTATCTTCTGAACATGCTGAAATTTAGCCCTGGCTGTGATAGGACACCCTCACAATAGTAATAAAGGGAGGCCTTTCCTTTGCTCTGACTAAGCTCTGTTGTAGTGAATCTCAAGAGCTCTGCGAAGGAAGAGTGAAGGTTTTTGTCTCACTTCCTCATAGGCTTTCCACACTGTGGAACATGCTGCCACTGCTGTACCACATGAAACAATAATACATGGCCTCATCTTCAGCCTGAAGGTTGGTGATGGTCAAATATCCCATGTTCCCTGATCGGGTGCCTGTAAATCGATCCGGGATCCCTGGTCCTCTGCTGCAGCCATCACAATGTACAAAGCGAGGAGCCCGTCCAGATGTCTGTTGGAGCCAGCGAACATTGTTTGGATTACTGCTGATGGAGCAGGAGAGTTTCACCGTTTGACCCAGGGCCTCCGACGCAGAGGCAGGTTGAGTCAAAGTGGGCTGTGAAGTGACAACTTGACCAAAAGAAGGAAAAAAGAAGTCAAAATGAGTGCGTCATTTTCTTATGCCAAACATCACAAGAGCCTTCTCTTTCCAGGATGACATTGTCTACATCCTTACCTGAGGAGTAACCAAGAAGCACAAGCAAACAGAGAGCCTGGGCCATGATGGGATCCCTAAAGGACTTGGGCTTTCTCAAAAAAGAAGGTATCTGATGAGTTGGATGTTCCTTCTTTTTCTTAAATATTCCAGGAACTGAAGAAGAGCTCCTTATGCAAATGTATTCATTTTTTCATCGAGCAATGGGGTCCCTCCTCCTCTGACCAGATGGGGTGCTCTTGTTAAAGCAATGGACAGAGAAGAACTTTGCATGGAGTTACTATTTATTCAAAAGGAATAAATGGCATTCAATTTTATTATAACAAACAAGTTTATAGAAACATGTCTCAACATCTACTCCTGAGACCATACAATTTTGCTTTCTTCCTACATAGTTGTGGGCTGCGACACCTGAAATGAAAGACAGGGAGTACAAGTCAGTGGAAGGTACATCTATACTGCAAAATTAATGTGGTTTGACACCACTTGAACTGCCATGGCTGAATATAATGGAATTCTGGGCTTTGAAGTTTGGTGAGGCATTGGCACTTTTTGGCAGAGAAGGCTAAACACTGTAAAACTACAGTTCCCAGGATTCCATTGCATTGAGCCATGGTAGATAAAACGGTGTCAAAGTGTGTTAAATCTACAGTGCAGGGGAACCGTTGGTTGTGTGGTGAATAAAGCCACAGCTAAGAAGGGACTCTATAGAAATAATGCATTGCCTGCGATTAATTCCGTTTTTTACAATAACTATGTTGTAACTTTATGATTGTTGCGGATAACTTCATGAAAGAATACTTCACAAAAGAAAACTTAAAGAAAGGACACATCAGAAATTGATAAGCTGCCACTCTCTTGGTGAATACCTCAAAGTAACCCATGATCCTGTGGCCACAACAATCTCTCCTTGGCCACTGAATGGCAGTGGAGATGCCCTCGCGCACACCCCAGTTTTTTCTGAGCACTATGGGGCAATTTCAGCCATTTGCTATGCAAGCAATATGTATGGAAATGCCAGTTGTGTGCCTTCAAGTTGTTTTCAATCTATGGCGACTCTAAGGCAAACCTATCACAGGCTGCGACAGGCACGCCCACTTTCTCTGCCGGGCCTGCATGCCACTCGCACGTTCTTTCCAAGGCATTTAAAGGAGGCAAGCATGTTCTTAAAGCTGTTTCTTACTCTAGAGGAGACATGTGCACACCAGCAGCCACACACTCTTTCCATTCCAAGGTATTTAAAGGAGGCAAGCAAGTTCTAATATTAAAGCTGTTGCTTACTCTAGGGGAGATGCTTGGCTGCAGGTAGGCACATGCTAGCAGACACCCACTCTTCCAAGGCATTTTAAGGAGGCTTCCCACTTCCAGGTAAGGAAGAGCAATGACCTCCTGGAAGAGGAGAGGTAACAGGTAGTAGTTGTCAGGGAATGAGGGTTTTCTTTTGGTTTGCTGGGGGATTAATAAAAAAGATTAAACTTTGATGCCGAAAAGCAGACAAGGAGCCAGGATCAGCTTCCACTTGAATTTGTGATGAGCTGATTTTCGTAGGGGGAGAGACCTTCTGTTAAGTGCTCCTGAAGGTAATGAAAGTAACAAAAGAACTGATGAAACAGAGGAAAATGGTTCAGCGCATAACTCTACCTGACACTGAGCAGGAAGGCAAACAGAGAACAAATAATACCTTTGGCCAAAGGGTCCCCCATGCCCCAGGACTGCTTTCACTTCAACCTACTCACAGCCTTGGGTGAGATACATAAATATTTATTCCAAGAAACATTATTTTATAGAACTCCAAAGTTCTGCGAACAATGACAATTGCATGTCCAGTATCTAATGCATATGTGGTAATCACACACAATTCAAAGTGCTGGTTTTAACCTAAAAAACCCTATATGGCTCCGGCCCAGCGTACCTGTCCGAACGTATCTCCTTCTACGTCCCACCTCGGAGTTTAAGATCTTCTGGGGAGGCCCAGCTCTCGGCCCCACCTTTATCACAAGTGAGACTGGTGGGGACGAGGGACAGGGCCTTCTCGGTGGTGGCCCCTCGGCTGTGGAATGCACTCCCTGGGGAAATTAGGTCATCAACATCCCTCCTCTCGTTCAGAAGGAAGTTAAAAACCTGGATATGGGACCAGGCCTTTGGGTAAGCTGGCAGATGGATAAAAGACAATGACGACCAGAGTAGGAAAGGACAGTGACAATGCTGGATGGATTATGGATTTATGGCGAACATTGACCACAAGATGATTTTATTGCTGCTATTGCATTAATTTGGTTGTTTTAACTAGTTATAACTGTTGTCGTTATATTGTATTTTGTATATTGCATTTTGTGAACTGTTGGGCATCAAATTGTGCCTTTTGTAAGCCGCCCTGAGTCCCCCCTAAGGGGTTGAGAAGGGCGGGGTAGAAGCACTCCAAATAAACAAACAAACAAATAAATAAATAATCCTTTCCTAAGGTCTATGTGTCCAACATAGAATGTAGCCAGAGCTTGCTTGTTGTTGAAGAGGGTGTTCTTACTGGAGCCATAGCATTTGTTTGTTGGTCCTGGCAATGGGACACAATAAATCCTTGGCTATTTTGTTCATGCATAAAAGATTAGAGGAAGAATATAAATCTTCCTCTACAACATTGTCCTCGTATTCAAATGTCCCAAATTAGTATTAAGGAAATATTTTACAGAGAGAAAAAAAACATGCTTTTGATGTTGTTCAATTCCCTCTCCTGTTTTCTATGCTGCATAGAAAATAGTGTTTTCTATGCAAAAATACTTTCATGCACAACCTCCACATATTTTTCTCTACAGAATATTTCTTCCACAGCACTATGGGACATACAAATACCAGGAAGAAAGGAATTTTCACAGGTCTTGTCTCCTTCCTCTCTTGGTCATACTTTCTCCCCTTCTTCTTCTTGTTCCCTACAGGGTTTCCTGTTTCCTGACCTGGGAATGCATAAGTAATAACTATTAATATTCCTTCAACCCCTAAATTATAGTTTGAGTTATAAAATCAAAGCCAGCTTTGTTTAGTAGTCTGATAAACATGCTGAAGAGTGCTGCCCCAGCCATGGATTTTCAGTCAGAGGAAGAGGAAGTGCCAGAAGAGTAGCCATGTATACTGAGTGTTCCCCTGGTTCTCTTCACAGGTGCAGGGCCACAAAGCCTCCCTGAAATCATCCAATTCTACCAAATGAAGGAAGACATGCCAAGAGCCCCCCCAAAAGGCCATAGCTGGGCTAGCAGGCATCATATCAGCTCTGCTTAACATGAACATTAACACCATTAGTGCTTCAGCTTTTATGCTCAAAGAGCATAACAGTTGCAAGTGTATTTCTGTTGTTATTTGCTGCTCAACCTAGTGAGTATCTGCTATCATGCTGTGGAATAGTATGTTTGTGCAAGAAAGTCCTAAAGGTGTAGAAGAAGTAAAGGGTAAGTTGCTTCTTTCTACTCCAACCAAACAATTCATGAGATAATTTTGTGGCACTTCAGCTAAGTAGCCCTTCAGATGAGGATGGGCACTGTTGATCTTCCAGGATTCATGGGCTCCACAGCACATGAATCTGCAACCTGCTTTATGTGACCTGAAAAGGTATCTTCCTAGCCATGGTTAGCAAATGGTAGAAAACAGAAAACCCAGATTATGAAGCCCTGTGAATCAGATGAATGAATCAAGTGAGGTAAGGTGGAGATTCTTCTCTCCAATGAGAAACAGTTGGGTGTATTTGTCTCACTTCCCCATCCAGCTGGGCCACTGTGCAACACGCTCCCACTGCTGTACCACATTCCACAGTAATAATCAGCCTCATCTTCAGCCTGAACATTGGTAATGGTTAAATATCCCATGTTCCCCGTGCGGGAAGCAGTGAATCGATCAGGGATCCCTGGTCCCCTGCTGTAACCATCAGCTTGCACATAGCGAAGGCCTTGGCTGGACGTCTGCTGATACCAAGCGACATTGTAGATGTTACTGCTGACACTGCACGAGAGTTTAGTGGTGTCTCCTAGAGACACAGACACCGAGGCTGGTTGAGTCAAAGTTGGCTGTGAATTAACACCTTTGGAAGAAGAAAAAACAATCAACAGAACTTGAATACAATGCATTGGGTGCTAGGAGAGCTCGATCGTTTTGCTCCATGGTTTTATTTGAAGTGACTTCCTAGTCCTTACCTGAGAGGTAGCCAAGAAATGGAAAGAGATACAGAGGCCAGACCATGGTGCAGTCTCAGAAAGAGTTTGGGCACTGGACACAAAATTGCTCTTGAAGCTTTTCCTCCTCTTCTTTTAAATCCAGAAGGAAGACTCCCCAGTGTAAATTTATTTGCATGAATTCCAATGGTTGCTCCTCTTCCAAGGAGACATAATTGAATGTTCTGCAGGCTGGCTGATAAATCAAGAAGACATTTGCATGAATTTAAAAATCAAAAGAGAAGGGGAAATCTCCTGGCTTGGCCCTAGATTTTAAAAAAGGTGGAGTGGTGTCTAATTTAGAAAATGATGGCTGGAAGCCCCTAGCTGATCCATCTAGAGTAGAGTAGTGTTGACCAAGTGTTGAATGGTGTGAAATCCATTTATTTTCAACAGAATGAGATGACATGACTCATTGGAAAAAAGATAAAGTTAGCCTTCCACATTACTGGGTTTGACTTTTGCAAATTTGGTTAATAGGTTGTCTCTGAAAATCTCTAGGTCCTCCAGTGCAACTCTTTGGTCAACTTCCACTGGAAGATAATCCGGGGGGGGGGGGGGAATCTCCTTCACATGCTCTCTAGTTGACCTATGTATAATTTCTTGTTTGATAAATACACACAGATGACACACAACTCTACTACTCTTTTCCAGCTCATTCCAAGGAATCTCCCTGGATTCTGGACCATTGCCTGGCAGCTGTAATGGACTGGATGGGGGCCAACAAGCTGAGGCTTGATCCAGACAAGACAGAGGTCATCCTGGTCAGTCGTGAGGCCGATCGGGGTATAGGGTGGCAACCTGTGCTCAAAAGGGTTACACTCCCCCTGAGAACACACATCCACAGTCTGAGGGTCCTCTGGATTCAGTGCTGACGCTTGCAGATCAGGTGTCAGCGGTGGCTGGAAGGGCCTTCACACAGTTAAAACTTGTGCGTCATCTGCGACCGTACCTTGAAAAGCCTGACTTGGTCACAGTGGTCCATGCCTTAGTTACATTTAGAATGGACTACTATAATACACTCTATGTGGGGCTGCCTTTAAGGACGGCTTGGAAACGACCATTAGTACAAAGATTGGCTGCCAGATTACTAACTGGGGCTAACTAAAGGGAGCATGCCATGCCCCTATTAAATCAGCTCCACTGGCTGCCCACAGGTTTATGGGCCCAATTCAAAATGCGGGTTATTACCTATAAAGCCCTATATGCTTCGGGTCCAACCTATCTTCAGGACTACATCTCTTTCTATGAACCGGCATAGGCTCTAAGATCTGCTGGGAGGCCCTCCTCTCAGTCCCTCCTCCATCTCAAGCGTGGTTGGTGGGGACAAGAGAGAGGGCCCTCTCGGCGGTGCCCGCGCCCCCTGGCTCTGGAATGCCCTCCCTAGAGAGATTAGGCTAGCCCCCACTCACCAGGTTTTTCGGTCAAATCTGAAAACATGGCTCTTTAAATGGGCCTTTGACCTTGATTAGAATTTTAATGGTTAAACTAAAGAACTTAGTGATTTGTTTGACTCCGGCACTTTGGATTGATACTTGAATAGAGCCTATTTTATATCTGCAAGCACTGCTGCATTTTATGGAATTTTAAGTCTTATTTATAAGGGTTGATGTGATATTTTATGTAAAAATATTGTGTAAATTTATATTGTCATTGTTTTATATGGTTATATATTGTGTATTTTATGTGTGCTGCACTTTGTAGTGCTTTTGTGAGAAAATCAGCTTGACACAAAAATCAGCTTGACACGAAAGCAAGCGGGAGTCGGTCCCAGCTCCTGGCCTGCTTTTTGGCATCACAGTTTAATCTTTTTTATTAATCCCTCAACAAACAAAAAGTAAACCCTCATTCCCTGAAAACTACTATCCTCTTCCAGGAGGTCATAACTCTTCCTTACCTAGAAGTAGGAAGCCTTCTTAAAATGCCTTAGAGAGTTCATGGCTGGCTGGCGTGGTGTAATAGAAAACCGATGTTTCGACACCCCAGAGCAAAAACAGATATCTGCCCTCCTGATTTTGGAAGGCTCCCAAAAAATGGATTGGGGCCCCCACTGAAAGCCGGGACACAAAATGGGTCAAGGTTTATCCTGAATGCACAACCCCATTAAAATTTGATTAATGAGGAAATAACACATCCATGTAAAATTCAGAAAAAGACAAGACAAGGCCGTCCTCTTTCACAACTGGTGATAAAAGGTCAAAGCTACAAGTTGAAAGATATTGCTGATGGTGTAATGATATTTTTAGAAGACCCCTTACAATACTGGTGGGAGCTTGAATTCTATTTTGCAAGAGTGACGTTTTTGTCAAGGTTCCTCATTGGGGTTTCACCCTGTGCCACGAGTTAATGCTAGAAAACCAGGTGTAACAGTAATAAACAGCCTCGTCTTCATCCTGAACATTGTTGATGGTTAAGTAGCCTGTCCTCCCAGACAGAGAAGTTGTGAAACGGTCTGGGATCCCGTCTCCTCTGGTACAGGCATTACAATGCACAAAGCGAGGAGGCTGCTCTGATCTCTGTTGCAGCCAGCTAATAATGCTGACGGTACCACTGGCTGTACAGGAGAGGACCGCCGTTTGCCCCAGAGGTGCAGACTCCGAAGCAGATTGAGTCATTGGCTGCTGCGAAATGACACCTTCTAGAAAAGAAACCAACCAACAACAAAAACAAAAGAAATTGGGTGTATCCGCACTGCAAAATGGTAGCAAATTGATGCCATTTTCACTGCCATAGCTCTTTGCTCTTGAATTCTAGGATTCATCCTTTGGTGAGATGCTGCCTTCTGAGTTACATCTCCCGAGAATTCAGAGTAACCCTTTACCAAACTACAAATCCCAGACTCCCAAAGGGTGAAGCTTGAGTTGCCATTGGGCTGAGAAAGGCAAGATAGAAATATAATAAATAAATAAATAAATAAATAAATAAATAAATAAATAAATGAGCTGTGGAAGTTAAAGAACGATCGGTTGCTTTGGACACAGGATGGCTTTGTTTCAAAAGAGCAGGAATCGTTTGGGGCTTAACCCGCAGGTTTATGTAGACCGAATCTTTTCAAAGCACTTACCTGAAATGCAAGTCAGAAGCACAAGGAAAAAATGAGCTGAGATCATTGTGAGCACTTTTGACAACACTGACTTTCTAAAGCAAACAGACAATTAACAGCCAGCTTCCTGCTGTTTCTTTCTTAAATTCCAGATAGGTTAAGGACGGAGCCTCTCATGTAAATTTATTCCTGCCTATTGGCTTCCTTCAAAGTTAGTTTCATCATGAGAAAATGTGACATTCTAGCCAAACCAGAGAAGATATTTGCATGACGGGGAATTATAAATATATTCAAGAGGGTTCCTAGCTCTGTCCTAAACCAGAGGGTTAGGAAAGCGCAACCAACAGATTGCAGGGGATACCTTGAACTCCACTCAGGGGGTCACAAGAGCCTCCACAAAATGTTTATACAAGTTTAGGCCTCTTTCCATTATAGCACAATTGCGTGTGGATGGGTGACACTCCTCCTGCCCACAGAACCAGAGATAACACGGACACATAGATGGAGTAAAAATGGCCACAACTTAATTTATTGATTACAGGAACACAGGGTTGGCTGCTAGGCATGGGTTCTGGATCAAGATCGATCAGCCCACTGCTGACCGATACCTGAGGAGTCCAAAAGGGGGGCCTTCCGGCACAATACCGGGCCACAAGACATGGCACCCCTGGAAACTGCCAGATGTTCCCTCCCCGGCCAGTAGGGGAGGGGCAGAACCAGATCCAGGGCCCATGCCACCTGCCACAAAAAGGGGAGTGGTGAGCCACCATGCCCCTTGCTGCCAACCCTTGTTGCCTGCAACCAATAAAATGCCTGATTCCTGGACACCCGAGCACGAAGAGCCGAGGTATCTAGCCAATGCTATTGGGGCCCAAAGTTCTGAGCCTGCAGGACATTCAAATCTTGGCCCGTCTCCTGGGCGCCTTCCTGTCGTGCTTCACCTTAGAGGCCCATCGCCTGGTTGACACTCTGCTCCCCTTCACAGCCTCTTTAAGGCTGCTGGGCACAGGGCGCAACCGGCCCCTGGGCAATGCCAGGTGCTGGGTGGGGCTGGCTGCTGATTGGCCAGCTAACCCAGTAGCAGGAAACTTCTCACTGCGCAGGGGCTTCTGGGGAGGAGAAGCCCCTGCTACCAACATGGCCAGAGGGAAGGGCACCCCCCACCGCAACAGGCCTTGCCCGGTAAGTCGGGCAATGAATTTCTCGCTGGCAATTCCACATGCTATGATTTCCTGAGTTCAGGTCCAAATATCTCTCCTTGGACAGCATGCCTCAGGTTTTCACAGGACCAAGTGGCAAAAACACATAGGGCACTGAAGGATGACATATTCAGCCCTTTCCCACAAGCAAGCAGCAGCATGATGGGCAGAATTAGGGACCGAATGCAATACCATGTTGGATCACAGCTCACTGGTGGGAAGGGGCTACTTGTTGTCCTCCAATGTCCCCCTCACCAGTGATGGTCCACACCAGCTCCATAGAACTCCTCCACTTGATGCAGCAGCATGGTTTTTAAGGTGAAATGGAGAAGGCATTTACAAAATTTGATCTCCACCCAAGGCCTTGGGGACCAGATTTCCTGGCTTCACTGCATACCAAAGTTCTGCTGTTGGTCATTGAATTGCTCAGTTACGAGAAAGGCAGACCAAGGTTTCCCCCTAAAGGCAAAAAAGCACAATTGTAGGCATCCCATAAATGAAACTGACTGTGTGTCATTTATTAATCAAAGTACCACAAGCACAGCTGGTAGGGTTTGTACAAATCTCACAGTTCTGCAAACTGGTACTCAGCAACACGGTAATGGTTTTCTGTTGTTCGTTTTCATTGGATTTGCCTCTGTGTCTGCAGAAGGTTTTGATTATCTTATGGACTGAGAATGTGTCCATTTTGACATGTGGGTATACGGATTTATTTATTTACTAGCTGTCCCCTGCCACGCGTTGCTGTGGCCCAGTCTGGTGATCTGGAGAATAAAGGAATGAGAAACTGTTGGTTTCTAATATATGTAATTCCTTTATGCTTGTGAGTAAACAGTATTTCTTGTTGTTTCTTTGTCAGTGTTGATGTGGAGAGTGTCTGGTTTGCCTACTCTGGAATATGCAACATATCATAGTCCTTCTTTAAGGGTCTCTTTCAAATCTATGATACTATATCTGTGTGTGAGAGAGAGAATCGTATCTATCTATCTATATCTATGGCTGGATGGCTCTTTGTCAGGAGGGCTCTGATTACATTTTCTTGCCCTGGTGAAGAGAGTTGGACTGGATGGCCTTAAGTATTTTATGTTGGTCATGGGGGTTCTGTGTGGGAAGTTTGCCCCATTTCTGTCGTTTGTGGGTTTCAGAATGCTCTTTAATTGTAGTGAACTATAAATCCCAGTAACTACAAATCCCAAATGTCAAGGTCTATTTCCTCCAAACTCCATCTGTGTTCATATTTAGGCATACGGAATTTTTGTGTCAAGTTTGGTCCAGATCCATCATTGTTTGAGTCCACAGTGCTCTCTGGATGTAGGTGAACTACAACTCCCAAACTCAAGGTCGATGCCCACCAAACCCTTCCAGTTTTTTCTGTTGGTCATGGGAGCCCTGTGTGCTAAGTTTGGCCCAATTCCATCATTGGTGGAGTTCAGAATGCTCTTTGATTGTAGGTAAACTATAAACCCCAGCAACGACAATTTCCAAATGACAAAATCAATTTTTTTTTTGAGTGGAGGACATAGATTGGACTGTTAGGTGTCTTGTGTCCAAATTTGGTGTCAATTTCCCCACTGATTTTTGAGTTCTGATGGTAGCACGAACAAACATTACATTTTTATTTATATAGATTTACAGAATTTATATTCCTCCCTTCTCACCCCGAAGGGGACTCAGAGTAGATCACAGAACACATGTACGGCAAATATTCAACACCATTATACACTGACAAGACAGACAATTGTACATAGATAGAAGTATATATAGGTTTTCCCATCTTTGGCATCTTGGAGGCTGTGCTTGGTTCCAGCCATGGAGGGAATGCTGTGGCTCCACTTTCCCTGCCAAAGAACTTTGTTTGTAAACTTCCTTCTTGATTGAATTGCCGGCATTTTTCTGGCATTTCCTTATGGTGGCTTAAATACCTCCCCGCTTAAGTGATACCTATTTATCTACTCACACTGCTGTTTTTGAAACTGCTAGGTAGACAGAAGCTGGGCTAAAGGCCAGGAGCCCATCCTGACCCAGGCTTCAAACTGTCAACTTTTCGACTGGAAAGATTTATTGCTGCTGACGGTTAACCTGCTGTGCTAAAGCCCAGAATGTAGGGTACATGTCCCTCAATATGGCTTGCCTCGACGCAGTATGCCCTATTGCTTCATTGCTGGGCTTTGAGATGGTCCATAAAGCTAAGGGATATAATCAAATGGATGGCAAGGGAGATTACTTGTCCTTTTTTGAAATGACAATTTCTCAAGACACCTGCTTGGATCCAGCCCATATTGAACACTCAGAGAATTCATCCTAGTTTTGGAAAGAAGTGCCAGCATCCCTAACTAGGGAGCATTAACATAAACATCAGAGAGCCAGCATGATGTTGTGGTTTGAGCGTTGGACTACACCTATGGAGACCGGGGTTTGAGTCAGCCATGAGAACCCACTGGGTACTTACTTACTTTACTTAGGCGTTCCCTCGTTGGACGAGTAAGATGGTTTTCCTTGATGACTATTCTTGTGGGTTTGTAGGTGGCTGTGGAGCCCTATTCTTGACCCACATCTTCTTCCACAGTGAAGGCATTGGTTTCCAGGTGAAAGGCGGTCCCGGTCAGGGTTGGCTTGACGTGCCTTCCTCCTGGCACGTTTCTCTCTTTCACCCTCGGTGGTCAGGCATCCGGACAACGTGGCCGGTCCAGCGGAGTTGATGGCAGAGGACCATCGCTTCAATGCTGGTGGTCTTTGCTTCTTCCAGCACACTGACGTTTGTCCGCTTGTCTTCCCAAGAGATTTGCAGGATTTTCCAGAGGCAGCGCTGATGGAATCGTTCCAGGAGTTGCATGTGACGTCTGTAGACAGTCCACATTTCGCAGGCATAGAGCAGGGTTGGGAGGACAATAGCTTTATAGACAAGCACCTTGGTATCCCTACGGATGTCTCGGTCCTCAAACACTCTCTGCTTCATTCGGGAAAAAGCTGCACTCGCTGAGCTCAGGCGGTGTTGTATTTCAGTGTCGATGTTGACTTTGGTGGAGAGGTGGCTGCCAAGGTAGCGGAAATGGTCAACATTTTCTAATGTTACACCATTAAGTTGTGTAAGGTCACCCACCCACTGGGTGACCTTGAGTGAATCACACACTCTCAGCCCCAGGAAACCCCCTATTAGAGTTAGAATCAGTCAGAAACAACTTGAAGGCACACAACAGAAGTGTGGTGGAAGCACCTTCTTTGGAGGCTTTTAAACAGAGGTTGGATGGCCATCTCTCGGGGGGGGGGGTTGATGGTGCTTTTCCTGAATGCCAGGGGGTTGGACTAGATAGCCCATGTGGTCTCTTCCAACTCTATGATTCTATGAACAGCAAGAACCTGGGAAACATGCCTTCATACCCTAACTGAGCTTTTGGTGATGTTTCCCCTGCTCTGGGGAGAGACAGCAAAGGTTTTTGTCTCACTTCTCCATCAGATTAAAACACTGTGACAAACATTAGCACTATATGACCAAGCAACACAGTAATAATCGGCCTCATCTTCAGCTTGAACGCTTGTGATGGCTAAATAAGCATCGTTCCCAGAAACAGATGCCGTGAACCGATCTGGGATCCCTGGTCCCCTGCTGCTGCAGCCATTGCAGTGCACAAAGCGGGGGGCCTCTCCGGATTTCTGTTGAACCCAGCTATTATACTGGTACCAGTTGTCACTACTTTTGGAGCAAGAAAGTTTAATTGTTTCTCCCTGGGACACAGACGCAAAGGGAGGTTGAGTCACCGTTCCCTGTGAACGGACACCTGGAGTGACAAAAAGAGACAGAGAGGAAAAATGATAACATGGCATGTAATCATTTTCTTGGCTTTCACAAATGCATCCCATTCCTATGAGAAATGCCCATGGAAGATCACTTTATTTGGTCATCCAGAGACCTCTGTCATTTTAGACCATCCCCTTACCTGCCCAATAGTTGAGCAATGAAAAGCACAGCAGATTGTAGGCCATGGTGAGCTTTCAAAATGGCTTTAGCTCTCAGGAGGAAAATGAGGGCTGTCTGAGACTTTCCCCTCTATTTTAAGTTGCATGGAGGTAAAACATGTTCCCTTCATGCAAATCAGCCTCACTGTCCTTGGTGGTACCACAGTAAACAAATAGAACAGTGTTGATTTGCATACAAGAGATGTTGGACTTTATCACAAGGAGATGCTATCTCACAGCAGTCGCGTGATCATTGATAGTAGATACATACCAGGATGAGCACCTTTGTTATCTCACCTTTTTTCAATGGCATGATTGCACCAATTTTCCAATGTCCTTCCACATAACCTAACCCCCGCTTTTTGCGACTCTGTAATAATTAAAATTTGTTTACAGTAATTTCAGCTTCATCAATGGCTAACCAATGAACAACTAATTTACTGAAAAACATTAAATACACAAAAAAATGGGACCTTCGGAATAATGAGGGGGAATTGGTGCGTGGTTGGGAGAGGATATGAATCCCTCCCCCTGAAATCACTTTAGAGTTTAGTTGTGGGAAGGAGGCAGACTGACATACAGTATCCTGCTTGGCAGCCAGTTTGCCTGTCTCATGAAATCAAGTCCTTATTTTCAAAAAGGGTTGGGCTATTGGGATGAGGGTAATGCGTAGTGGCACAACAAAAAAATTCCAGATGATCAGGTCACATAGGTGACCTGATCATCTTTTAGTTCTGGACACCACGTTTTAAGAAGGACAGGTTGGAGTATGTTCAGGGAAATGCGACTAGGATGATAAGAGGAAAGCAGAACAACACATAGGAGGAAATGTTGAAGGAGCTTGGCATTTTGAGCCTGATGAAGAGAAAAGGAAGGGGTTCTATGACTTCATTCTTTAACTATCTCATTGGACAAAGACTCTGGAGATCAGGGTCCAATTCAGGCATGGGAACACACTGAGCAGCCTTGGGATAGCACCACATTCTCAGCCCCAGGAAATCCTTTGATAGGGTTCCCATCAATCACAAATGGCATGAAGGCACATAACAGCACATCATGGGCTTCATGCCTCCAGGGTGAAACAGCGAAGGTTTTTGTCTCACTTCTCCATCAGATTAAAGCACTGTGACACACGTTAGCACTGTTTGACCAAGCAACACAGTAATAATCGGCCTCGTCTTCAGCTTGAATGTTTGTGATGGTTAAATAGGCGTCATTCCCAGAAACAGATGCCGTGAACCGATCTGGGATCCCTGGTCCCCTGCTGCTGCAGCCATTGCAGTGCACAAAGCGGGGGGCCTCTTTAGATTTCTGTTGAACCCAGCTAGTATGCTGGTACCAGTTGTCACTACTTTTGGAGCAAGAAAGTTTAATTGTTTCTCCCTGGGACACAGACGCAAAGGGAGGTTGAGTCACCGTTCCCTGTGAACGGACACCTGGAGTGACAAAAAGAGAGACAGAGAGGAAAAATGAGAATAACATGGCATTCTTTTTTTTTCTTTTTTCTTTTTTCTTTTTTTTTTTTTTTTTGGCTTTCACAAATGCATCCCATTCCTATGAGAAATGCCCATGGGATTTCTTTTTGCTTGATCAGCCAGAGACCTCTGTCATTTTAGACCTTCATCTCCTTACCTGCCCAATAACCAAGCAATGACAAGCACAGCAGAGCATAGGCCATGGTGAGCTTCCAAAATGGGTTTACTCTCAGGAGGAAAATGAGGGCTGTCTGAGATTTTCCCTTTTATTTTAAGTTGCATGAAAGTAAAACATGTTCCCTTCATGCAAATCAGCCTTGCAGTCTTTGGTGGTACAACAGGAAACAAATAGAACAGTGTTGATTTGCATATAAGTGATTTTGGACTTTATCTCTAGAAGATCCTCTTTCACAGCAGTCGCACAGTGTCCAATAGCGGATACATATCAGGATGAGCAACCTTGCTATCTCACCTTTCTTCAATGGTGAGATTATGCCAATTTTCCAATGAGCATCCTGCAAGAGTACTTCCAAATAACGTCATAGCACAACTTTGCCAGTCTATAATTATTTTATTTGTTTATAGTAATTTCTGTTTCATCAATGGCTAGCCAAAAAACAGCATATATAACTGAAAAGCATTAAATAAATTGGGGTTGAGTGGGAGAGGATGTGAATCCCATCCCCTGACATCATTTTATGGTTTAATTGTGGGAAGGAGGCAGACTGATGTACAGCATCATGATTTGCAGACAATTTGCCTGCCTCGTGCAATAAAGTCCTTATTTTCCAAAAGGGTTGGGATGGGGGTAATACATGATGGCACAACAGCTTACCACTAAAGAATGCCAGATGATCAGGTCACATAGCTGATCAGGCTCCATCTGGAGTCCTGTGCTGAGTTCTGGACACCATGTTTTAAGAAGGACAGGTTGAAGCATGTTCAGGGAAGGGTGACAAGGATGATAAGAGGAAGGAAGACCAAAATATAGGAGGAAAAGTTGAAGGAGCTTGGCATTTTGAGCGTGATGGAGAGAAGATGAAGAAGTGATAAGACTTCACTCTTTAAGTATCTCATAGAACTAAGACTTTGGAGACTAGGGTTCATTTCGGGCATGGGAACACATTGGACAGCCTTGGGATGGTACCACGCTCTCGGTCCCAGGAAACCCTTTGATAGAGTTGCCATGAGTTAGAAATGACATGAAGGCACATAACAGCACAACATAGGATTCATTCCTTTACATATAACTGAGCTCTTGGTGATGTTTCCCTACAGGGTGAAGGATGGAAGGACAGGAGAGGACCGGGCTGGGCTGTGGTGCAGCTAGTTAGTAGCCAGCTGTATTAAATCACTACTGACCGAGAGGTCATGAGTTCAAAGCCAGCCTGGGTCAAAGCAAGCTTCCGACCATTAATAGTCTAGCTTGCTGTTGACCTATACAGCCCAAAAGACAGTTGCATCTGTCAAGTAGGAAATTTAGTTACCGCTTCATGAGGGGAGGCGAATTTAACTAATTTATGACACCATAAAACCTTCCAGCAGCATGCTGAAGAATGAGGAAGTACTCCATCAAAGGACCTGATGTCACAAGTGGATAGTGAAGTGGCAGCTCCCCCTGTGGCCAGAATTGAGAAGGAAAATGTTACAAAAATGGTACAGAACTCCTTCACAACTTTCACATTTGTTACCAGGGATAAAGGATAGGTGCTAGCATGGTTGTGAGCAAAGAAGGGTGTTTAATCACATGATATGGGAATGTGATTGAGTGCAAGAATACTGGAGAATGATTGAAGGAGAAATAAATAAAATGTTAAATCTACAAATAATAATATCTAATAGAAATGTATTACATGCAAGGACAATAGGAGTGAATAATATACAGAAAGAAAAATTGGTTGACAAATTAATAGTGTGTGCTCAAATTGTTTTAGTGAGGGGTTGGAAAGAGAAAACAAAATCGACTCTGACAAATTAGTATAAGTATATAGTTAATATGTTAAATGTGAAAATAACAAATTGCAAATTGAACTTCAATAGAGGAAAAATTGAAAAAGTATTGTCGAAAGCTTTCATGGCCGGAATCACTGAGTTGTTGTAGGTTTTTTCGAGCTATATGGCCATGTCTAGAGGCATTCTCTCCTGACGTTTCGCCTACGTCTATGGCAAGCATCCTCACTACCTCTGAGGATGTTTGCCATAGACATTGTCCGGCCATGAAAGCTTTCGACAATACTTTTTCAATGCAGGCGAAATGTCAGGAGAGAATGCCTCTAGAACATGGTCATATAGCCTGAAAAAAACCTACAACAACCCAATTGAAAAGGTTGCAATAATTAAGAGGACATGGAAACCCATTAGGAATTATTTAGAGAATGTGCTAAGACTGAGATTGATATTTCAAATGTAACTTCTGTAGTTTGCTGTATAAATTGCATGTACAGTACAAGGAGAAGAGAGTGGGAGTGGGATAAAGCAATGAAACAACAATAAAAATACAGTAAATAAATTTTAAAAATCAAAGTGATGTTTCCTTTGCTCTGGGAAGAGACAATGGAGGTTATTGTCTCACTTCTCCATCAGATTGAAGCACAATGATACACGTTCGCACTGTGTGACCAAGTGTGCTGGTACAGCTGTAGCAGGAGCTCCAATTCTGTTTGCTTTGCATTAAATGTTTGTTTGCAATCCCAGGCTTGTGATTTTGCAGCAGGGTTGAAGCCGAGCATGACCCCCCCCCCCCCAACAAGGGATGGTGACTTATAGTTCTGCAAAGGACAAGGGTACCAGACTGCACAATAGGGGTTAAGTCTTGGTCAATTTGCCAAGGCCTTAACAAACAATGAGGACCCCATGAAACTTTGGGAATGGCTAGACCTTGGGGACTCTGCCTCTCTCTCGAGAGAGAGAGCTGTAGTTTTCCAAGGACCATGGGACCGGCTTCCATCCCAGAGCTGCAGGGGTTTGTGTCTTGGCCCAGTGGAACTCCATAGACTCCCTTTGGTGGCTTTTTGAATTCTGCTACATTCCTGGACTTCACTCTCTTCAAGGACTCGGTCTCTACCCATGAACTTTCTTCAAGACAACTTATAAATTCATGCTGTGTCCTGATATCGTCTGCTTTTTATAATTGGTATTATTAATCTCTCTCTGGGGTCCTGGATGGGAAGATAGCTGCATATGATTTCCCTGTGTATAATTTCTATATGGTTTTTATGTTTCCTTGTATTCTTGACCCTTTGCCCCTTCTCCCTCCAAAGAAATATGTAAGCGAACCCTCTGGCCTTCAGAAACAAAAGACTGAAACCTCCCGCCAAAGACACATTTGCATGGATAAAAGAAGGAGATTCTTATCTCTAGCCTCGGAAGATGGCCCACTAGAGTAAAGCATTGTTTGACAAAAGTTTCTGTAAGATAAAGGGAAATCTTCCCCTCTGCTTTTGTTTACTTAGCATTAACCTCAGGCTGCCATCATTGTTCTCCTGTCTCACAGCCAGGAAGGATCTTTGTCTCAGAGAGCACATGGCATTCCTTTGTTTACCCCTTTCCCAGATTCCTTTGTGCTCCCTCATCCCGCCTCCATCTCTCCTGATTGCCTGTCGCCACCAGGTGGCAGAGGTCTCCCCATTGGTTCCTACGGACCACTGGAGCCCATCGCCCAATCATGGCAGGGAACAGGGAAGCCGGGGCGGGGAGTTTGAACTCTGCAACCCTGAATTTGCTATAAATATGACTGTATTGGTGTATTCCCCTCATGCTTAGCTTGGCGAATGATTGCAGCTTTGCATCCGGTTTCAGCTGAATCGCATTAAACTTCGATGGCTTTTCTTCAACTGGTGAGACTTTTCATTGGGAAATCAGGGAAAAATATGGGATGCTTCTCTGTCTCGCCAGGGAAAAAAGAACTCTTTGAGGAGTCTAATTGGTCTCTGCCTCCTGGCAAAGACCCCTAAATTTTAGCTCTAAATCAGAGTGGCTTCCTGTTATAGTTTGCAATCATACGGCAAATCACCTGTCAATTATCGTTAGGGTCCCTGGTCCCACCCCTTTTTGAGTTTTGGAGGGAATAGGAGCCTTTTTGAGTCAGTCCACACAGAGCAGCTTTCCACACAGGACATAAAACGAAGAGCTCCTGTAGAAAGCTTCGTCTTCTACGGCTTGGCCGGGGAGATATACAGCCTACAGCCTACAGCTTGGCTGGGGTTGTACAGCCCTGCAGATCCTCTGCTGAGGGACTTCAACCAGCCATCACAACAACTTGAACTCCTTTTTCCCTGGAAGTCTACAAAGCTCTGCCTGGTAAGGGTCTCTCGCGGAAGCCAGAAGCAGTTGGTACTGGGTGCAGGGGCTCCACGCCAACAGAGACAAGTACAGACTACCCAGATTAGAAGTTAAGGATTTCCCCGTTAGTTAGTATACAGTTAAGAAGATAGTGCCTGTTCCCAGTGGTCACGATTGCAAGAGCCAATAAACTGTTAAGAATGCTTTAAAGTACCTGTTTGTTTTCATCAATAAAGAACTTTGTTGGACTTACTTTAAGCCTCTACAGAACTCTGTTTTGGGGAGGTCCAAGGGCCTTTAATCTGAAGCAGCCCCGGCATCCCGTTGGGCACACAGAATTTATGTCCTGTTCACAGTCATATGCACAGGCCCAGCGTGTGACAGCACACCAAGCAACACAGTAATAATCAGCCTCATCTTCAGCTTGAACGTTTGTGATGGTTAAATAGGCGTCATTCCCAGAAGCAGATGCCGTGAACCAATCTGGGATCCCTGGTCCTCTGCTGCTGCAGCCATTGCAGTGCACAAAGTGAGGGGGCTCTCCAGATTTCTATTGAACCCAGCTACCCACTACTTTTAGAGCAGGAGAGTTTAATTGTTCCTCCCTGGGACACAGACGCAAAGGGAGGTTGAGTCACCGTTCCCTGTGAATGAACACCTGGAGCAACAACAAGAGATACAGAGAGGGAAAATGAGAATAAAATGGCACATAATCTTTTTCTTGGCTTTCACAAATACATTCCATTCCTATTCGAAATGCCCACTCTATTTGGTCATCCAGACCTTCATCACCTTACCTGCCCAATAGCTGAACAACGAAAAGCACAGCAGAGTGTAGGCCATGGTGAGCTTCCAAAATGGCTTCCAAGATGGCTTTAGCTCTCAGGAGGAAAATGAGGGCTGTCTGAGACTTTCCCCTCTATTTTAACTTGCACAGAGGTAAAACATGTTCCCTTCATGCAAATCAGCCTTGCAGTCCTTGGTGGTACAAATTAATTGCCCAACTTACTGGGCAAGGCCTGTTGTGGTGGGGGGCGCCCTCCCACCGGCCATGTCAGTAGCAGGGGGCTTCTCCTTCCCAGAAGCCCCCTGCACGGCGGGAAGTTTTACCGCCTCTTGGTCAGCGGGCCAATCAGCGGCCGGCCCTATCCAACACCTGCCATTGGCCAGGGGCCAGTGGCTCCTTTCGCCCAGCAGCCTCAAATAGACTGCGTAGGGCTGGGCAGGCACGAGGTCTGCTTTGAGTTGTCCTCCCACCCACCCTGCACGATTTATGTTTTGTACAGTGTTGCAGTTGTTGTTCTTTATTTGTTCGTCACAACTTCGGTTGGCATTTGGCATGGGCCCTGGATCTGGTTACTACCCCTTCCCTACTGGCTGGGGAGGGAACATCCGGCAGTTCCCGGGGTGCTGTGTTTTGTTGCCCAGTATTGTGCCGGTGGGCCCCCTCTTGGAATCTTTAGGTATCGGTCAGCAGCGGGTTGATCGATCTTGATCCAGAACCCATGCCTGGCAGGCAACCCTTTGTTCCTGTAATCAATAAATTAAGTTGTGGCCAATTTTTACTCCATCTATGTGTCCGTGTCATCCCTGGTTCTGTGGGCGGGAGGAGTGTCGCCCATCCACACGCAACAGGAAACAAATAGAACAGTGTTGATTTGCATACAAGTGATATTGGACTTTATCACAAGGAGATGCTATTTCACAGCAGTCGCATGATCACTGATAGCAGATAAATTTCAGGATGAGCCACCTTTGTTATCTTACCTTTCTTCGATGGCATGATTGCACCAGTTTTCCAATGTACTCTTCTGCAAAATCCTTCCACATAACTTGATAACTCCACTTTGGAGCTCTGTAATTTTTTTAATAAAATTAAAAAAAATGTTTGGAGTAATTTCTGTTTCATCAATGGCTAACAAAAAAAATGGAAAATATTACTGAAATTCATTAAATAAACACAAAACAAGGGCCTTGGGAATATGGAGGGGGGTTTAAGGTGGGGTTGCAGAGGATGTGAATCCGATCCCTGATATCACTTTATGGTTTAACTGTGAGAAGGAGGCAGACTGACGTATAGCATCATGCTTCTAAGCCATTTTGCCTGCCTGATGCAATAAAGCCCTTATTTTCAAAAAGGGTCAGGCTACCGAGATGAGAGTAATGCATGGTGGCACAACACTCATCACAAAAACATGCCGGATGATCAGATCACATAGCTGATCAGGCTTCATCTGATGTCCTGTGTTCAGTTCTGGACACCATATTTTAAGAAGGGCAGGTTGGAGCATGTTCAAAGACTAGGATGATAAAAGGAAGGGAGAACAAAATATAGGAGGAAAAGTTGAAGGAGCTTGACATTTTCAGCCTGACAAAAAGAAAATGAAGGAATTCTATGACTTCACTCTTTAAATATCCCATTGGACGAAGATCCTGGAGACCAGAGTCCATTTTGGGCATGGGAACACACTGGGCAGCCTTGGGATAGCACCACACTCTCAGACCGAAGAAACCCTTTGATAGGGTTGCCATCAGTCAGAAATGGCATGAAGGTACATAACAGCACATCATGGGGTTCATGCCTCCAGGCCTAACTGAGCTCTTGCTGATGTTTCCCCTGCTCTGGGGAGAAACAGTGACAGTTTTTGTCTCACTTCTCCATCAGATTAAAGCAGTGTGACACACGTTAGCACTGTTCGACCAAGCAATACAGTAATAATTGGCCTCATCTTCAGCTTGAATGTTTGTGATGGTTAAATAGGCATCGTTCCCAGAAACAGATGCCGTGAACCGATCTGGGATCCCTGGTCCCCTGCTGCTGCAGCCATTGCAGTGCACAAAACGGGGGGCCTCTCTGGACTTCTGTTGAACCCAGCTAGTATACTGGTACCAGTTGTCACTACTTTTGGAGCAAGAAAGTTTAATTGTTTCTCCCTGGGACACAGACGCAAAGGGAGGTTGAGTCACCATTCCCTGTGAACGGACACCTGGAGCGACAAAAAGAGAGACAGAGAGGAAAAATGAGAATAAAATGGCATGTAATCATTTTCTTGGCTTTCACAAATGCATCCCATTCCTATGAGAAATGCCCATGGGAACTCATTTTGCTTGGTCACCCAGAGACCGCTGTTATTTTAGACCTTCGTCTCCTTACCTGCCCAACAACCAAACAATGACAAGCACAGCAGAGCATAGGCCATGGTGAACTTCCAAAATGGGTTTACTCTCAGGAGGAAAATGAGGGCTGTCTGAGACTTTCCCTTCTATTTTAGGTTGCATGGAGGTAAAACATGTTCCCTTCATGCAAATCAGCCTTGCAGTTCTTGGTGGTAAAACAGGAAACAAATAGAACAGGGTTGATTTGCATATAAGTGATTTTGGACTTTATCACAAGGAGATGCTATTTCATAGCAGTCGCATGATCATTGATAGTGGTTACATACCAGAATGAGCACCTGTGTTATCTCACCTTTCTTGCAGCATTTTTTCAATGTGCTCTTCTGTAAAAGTCCTTCCACATAACTACATAACTCCATTTTGCAGCTCTGTAATTTTTTAAAATTTATTTGTTTGGAGTAATTTCCATTTCATCAATGGCTAACCAAAAAAAGAGGCAAATATTACTGAAAGACATTAAATAAAAACAAAACTGGGACCTTGGGAATAAGAAGGGGGAATTAGGGTGGGGTTGCAGAGGATGTGAATCCGATCTCCTGACATCACTTTATGATTTAATTGTGGGAAGGAGCCAGACTGGCGTACAGCATTGTGCTTCAAAGCCAGTTTGCATGCCTCGTGTGATAAAGTCCTTATTTTCAAAAAGGGTTGGGCTATTGAGATGAGGGCAATACATGTTGGCACAAAGGCTCACCACAAAATCATGCCTAATGATCAGGTCACATAGCTGATCAGGCCTCATCTGGGGTCCTGTGCTCAGTTCTGGACACCATGTTTTAAGAAGGACAAGTTGGAGCAAGTTCAGGGAAAGGTAACAAGGATAAGAGGAAAAGAGAACAAAATATAGGAGAAAAAGTTCAAGGACCTTGACATTTTGAGCATGTTGAAGGGGTGATAAAACTTCACTCTTTAAGTATCTCATAGGACTATGACTCTGGAGAACAGGGTTCAAATCCCTGCTTGGCCACGGAGGCCCATTGAGTGAGTCTGGTGAAGTCACATATTGTCTGCTATGAAAGTCCTATGATAGGATTGCCATAATATCACCGTAAGTCATAACATTACCTGAAGGCACAGAACGGTGCTGTAGAGAAAGTGGCCACCAACACTTTTCTACCAGTTCAGTATTTGAAACAGGACACTGAAACAACCTAAGACCCACAAGAACAATTTGACAGGAATTCCCCAACACTGCAGAGCAATTTGGATGTGAAAGGAAGGGTCCTAAATTCAGTCCCTGGAATAGGATAAAAAATGACAGCAATCTCCCCACTCTCCCTTGTTAAGGAGACCTTGAGCTTCTTATTAACCAAGGAACTTTATTGGGTGACTCAATTCAGTGGAGACAAAGACTGAAGGTTTTTTATCTCACTTCCCCATGAGAATAGACAACTGTGGAACACGTTGCCAGTGCTGTAATAGCAAACACAATAATAATCAGCCTCATTTTCAGCCTGGACATTTGTGATGGTTAAATAGCCATTGTTCCCTGAGGCAGACACAGTAAAACGATCTGGGATCCCTTCTCCTCTGCTGCAGCCATTGCAGTGAACAAAGTGAGGGACCTCTCCGGATTTCTGTTGAATCCACCAGAAACGGCCATCCCAGCTTCCACTACTCTTCAAACAGGAGAGTTTCACTACTTGTCCAATGGAGATAGACTCGAAGGCAGGCTGGGTCACCATTGGCTGTAAATGGACAGCTTTGACCAAAAAAAGGCAAAGAAATTAAATGGCAATTTAATAATACATAATAATAAATAATAAATTTTATTTATTTCCTGCTTTTCTCCCTTACGGGACCCAAAGCGGCTTACAACATATTCAAATCATGTAAACAACAATCCATATACATCGATAAAAAGTATAAAACTTATTCTCTTTGCATCACGAAATGGTTATATGTTTCCTATAAAGTGGAGATGATTATGTTGTTGGCCTTTAGGACTTTCTAAACCTTTTCTCTTCCTTACCTGGGCAGTAATGGAGAAAGACAAAGAACAACAGGGCCCAGGTCATGGTGAACTCTTCAAAGTAGTCAGGCTTTCTGAAATGCACCAACAGTTGTCCTGGAGCTACCCTCTTTCTTCTTTTTTTAAAACAACCAGATTTGAAGAATGGTGCCTTCATGCAAATTCACCCTGTGGTCATTGGTTCTTCTGGAAAGGTCTTCTTTCACTGGGGAATAAATGACATCACGACAAAATCAAACACCCCATAGACCTTACTGGTATAAAATGCCTCTTTTAAGACCATATGGAATGTCCATACTCTAACATAGTACAAAGAGTTTCTAGGGTTGCGCCAGCAAGTCATCAAACCAAGATTTCTTTCAAATCGTAAATGGATCATAGCATGCTAACTTTAACATTAGGAGATTCATTCCAAATATGGAAGACCTTCTATTCTGAAACCTGAGATATGGAAAGATCAATAGGAAAGCAAATCAAGCCTTTCCTCTTTCTTTCAGCATTTGGATATCTAAACCAGGAGGGGCAGTCAATTGCTCTCTAGCCCAGCTGAACTCACGAGAAGGTAAGAAGGTAACAAGAGCTCTACTGGAATAACCTTAGAAAACTAGATCAAACACAATATCAATATTAAGACCTCTGCAATCCAACCTTTAGTTCCAACATTGGTCAAATAATGGAAAGCTCACCAGCAAGACATTCAAGAGATAGCTGTTGAAGAGACGACAACCCAAAAACCATTGTAGCCCCTATGTGGGTTCCCCAGAATCTGGTCTTGAGAGTCAAGCAAGCTCTTTCCAGGCCTTGTTCTCAGACCTTGAACTTCATGATCAAGGAATCTGTTTGGCAGCCCTTGAGCTTAAGGCAGGTATGAACTAGAAGACCCTGAAATATCAGCTGAGCATCATGGACATTCTCCTCCTTCACATCATCACAGGAAGGAGCTGAGGCTCCTGTGGGTACCATCATATTCTCCTTTCTCCCATCCTGGAAAGGTGCAACAAGGTTTCCCCCTAAAGGACAAAGGCAGGAAAATAGGCAATACATAAACTAGATACTGAGGCAAAGCAACCAAATAGGGAACTACCGTTAGTCCTCCACGTTTACTGGGGTTTGGGGACAGGACCACTGCAATAGTGAAAATCACACAAAAAAACTTGCTATTTGCTAACCTGAGAATCATGGAATGAGGGACAACAATCAATGAATTGTTTGGTTTGGTGGGGGAGGAAAGGGAAGCACAGGTGCCTCATATGTCTTTAAGGATGCATCTGCGTTGAATTCATTTAGTGAATGTGTTTGTTTTATTATGATGTTGACTGATTTTCATTGTGTTTCTGTTTTATTTGGGCTTGTCCCTCTGTAAGCCGCCCGAGTCCCCTAGGGGAGATGGTGGCAGGGTATAAAAATCAAGTTGTTGTTGTTGTTGTTGTTATTATTATTATTATTATTGTGTGACCCCACTTTCACTGCCATGGCTCCATGGTACAAAATTATAGTGAGGCACTCACACTCTTGTGCAAAGAAGGCCTGCAGCTCCCAGAATCCTATAGTATGGACCCATGGTAGTTCACATGAGGTCAAACAGCATTCATTCTACAATATAGAAACCCTTGAGGTCTCTACCGGGTCCTTCCAGCACTTCGTTAGGAATGGAATATTCTGCACTGAATCTCCCAGCCGTATCTCTCTGAATAACCTAAAAGGTTCAAACTTTGTGACTTTCCTCATCCTGGGAGGAGAAGAGAGGGTTTTGGTCTCACTTCCCCATGCAAATGGTTCACTGTGATACGAGTTGTCTGGGTTGTACCAACATACACAGTAATAATCAGCCTCGTCTTCAGCCTGGACATTTGTAATGGTTAAAGTGCCCGTGCTCCCAGAAGCAGTCGCCATGAACCGATCTGGGATCCCTGGTCCCCTGCTGCTGCAGCCATTGCAGTGGACAAAGCGAGGGGCCTCTCCAGATTTCTGTTGAATCCAGTAGACATAGCTGCTCCAGCTTCCACTGCTTTTGGTGCAGGAGAGTGTGACTGTCTGTCCCAGGGACTCAGATGTTGAAGCCAGCTGAAACAACGTTCCCTGAGAGCGGACACCTTTGATAAATGAAAGGAACAAATAGAAGTTCAATTGGCTTATCTACCATTGCCTTGTTGCACTTTAGAGATAATCTAAAACCCTTTACCGCCTTACCAGCATAGTAACTGAGAAGTACCAAGAACAGCAGGGCCAGGGCCATGATGATTTCTCCAAAGGAGGTGCACTTTCTGAAACACCCCTGCAATTCTCTGGCTGCTTCCCCTTCCTTCCTTTTTCAAATCAACCCAAAGTGAGGAAAGAGACCCTCATGCAAATCTGCCCCACGGCCATTGGCTGTGCTGGAGCCTCATGTCTCTCTCAGGAATGCGTAAACAAATGGCAGCAGCAAAGACAGAAGAATCCATTTACCTAATGCTGTTTTATAAAATGGAGATGGCCATTGCCCAGGATGACAGTGGTTCGGGGATCTGATTTGGCTTAAATGAGTCTCAAAGCTACAGGGTGCTTCAACACGGGATAACATGAGGATGCCTTCTTGGTTTAGTAAGAGTCCCACACTGGCCTCTAATGTCAACTGAAAGGCTATTTTTAACAACAGGAGTTCAATATCATGATTAATCAAGTTTAAAGACTTCTCTAGTCTGCTCTTTTGTTCCAACAGTGGCCAAGGACATGTTCCAATGGGAAGCCAACCAGCAAGACATCAAGAAACAGGTAACATGAAGACCACTACAAACCTGTCCTCTCACTTTGCCCAGAATCTGGTCCTGCGGGCCAAGCAAGCTGTTTCTATAGTACCAAGGACTTTGGTCTTCATCTCAGATCATGAAATTAATAGTAAAGCAACTTACATAGCAGCATAATAAAGGAATGAACTACAACAGGCCCGTAGCCAGGATTTCGTTTCGGGGGGGCTAAAAAAAATTTCAGGGGGGGTTTCGGGGGGGGTGAGTTTCGGGGGGGGGCTGAGTCTGAGTGAAAGAGGGTCTAGCCTAGCAAACCTTTTGTATCATTACCCCAATACCGCCATGCATATGGGATATATTGAGTATGGTGATCAGATCATGATATGAATAAACATAACAGTTTAAATAATGCACCAGTAAGGCCTTTTCGCGAACCACCATGAGAATTTCGGGGGGGGGGGGGGCTAAAGCCCCCCGAGCCCCCCCCCCCCCCCCCCCCGGCTACATGCCTGAACTACAAGATTTTGGAAGAGCGGCTGAGTCTCATGGAGGTCCTCCTGCTTCATATCCCCCCAAAGGTCTCCTGTGTTGGCCATCAGGTTCTATTTTGTCCCATCCTGGGAAGGTGGAACAAGTTTGCCCCCTAAAGGCCAAAGCCAGGAGAGCAGGCAACACACAAATGTAAAGTAACCCATTAGTGAACTACAGTCAGTCCTACACATTCGCTGGGGTTAGGGGCACAGGGACACTGCAAAAGTGGAAAACGACAACTGGAAAACTTGCTATTTAATAGCCTGAGAAAATATCACTCTAGTAATATCTAGGTCCCCCAGCATGACTCTATGGTCAATGGTTGCAGGACAATGTTTTTTTCTGATCAAAACTGACCATAGAGTTCTACTGGAGGACCTAGAAATTTCTTGAATGAACATTTTTAACCTAATTCTCAAAGCCGACTGTACTTTAAACCGTGCCATGTTTGACCTTCAGCTTCTCACCAAAAATGTGGCTACCTTTGATTTGGAGAATCATGGAATGAGGGACAAGAATCAAGGCATGGTTTGGATTGGTAAGAAAGGGAAGGGAAGCACAGAGGCCTCAGATGTCCTTAAGGGTGCATCTACACTAGAATTAGTTTGCTGTGATCCCACTTTCACTGCCATTGCTCTATGGTACAAAATGGTAAGAAATGCATTTTGGTGAGGCACCCATACTCTTGGGTACATATATATATTTATATTTGGTACAGAAATATAAATATCTTGGGTACAGAAAATCTATAACTCCCAGAAGCCTATAGCATGGACCCTTGGTAGTTCAAGTGGGGTCAAACAAATGAATTTGACAGTGTAGAAGTTCCTGAAGTCTCTACTGGGTCCCTCCAGCACTTCATTAGGAGTGGGATATTCTGCACTGAATCTCAAAGCTGCCTGTGCTGTACCAACATGCACAGTAATAATCGGCTTCGTCTTCACCCTGGAGATTCGTGATGGTTAAAGAGCCTGTGTTTCCAGATCCGGATGCTGTGAACCGATCCAGGATCCCTGGTCCCCTGCTGCAGCCATTGCAGTGAACAAAGCGAGGGCCCTTTCCAGATCTCTGTTGAATCCAGTAAACAGTGCTGCTCCAGCTCCCACTGCCTTTGGTGCAGGAAAGTGTGATCTTCTGTCCCAGGGACCCAGACTCTGAAGCTGGCTGAGTCAACAATCCCTGAGAATGGACATCTTTGACAAAAGAGAGGAAAAAATGGAAAGAATCTATATCCCAGGGATATAGATACATGGCTTTGCCTGTAGACATGGGCCAGGACTGATCCTTAGCTTCTCCAGTTAGAAGGATCTGAGACAGAGGGAGAGAAGCTTCTCTGCCCATGACTCTGGATAATGAAATACACTCAGCACTGGAGAATTGACCTACCTGGATAAGGAGTATAAATGCCCTCTCATGGAATTGATGAAGCAATTCTCTAAACAACATTGTACTTAAATGTGTGATAATATGAGGACACCTTCTTTGTTTTGTGAGAGTCCCACTCTGGTCTCTAATGTCAACTGGAGTTCCATTTTCCACAATAGGAGTTCAATCACCCATACTGAACGTCTCCTGTTTTGAAGTTTCAGTGATTTAAAGATGGGTGGGAAAGCATGTCAAGCCTTTCCTTTTCTTTCTTTCCATATTGAAATATCTAAACCAGGAGAGACATTCAACTGCTCTCCAGCTCAGCCCAGCCAAACTCATAGGAATGTTAAATGGTGATAAGATTTCTATCAGAAGAAGCCTGGTTGGGTCCTATGAGACACCAGGACGGTTGGTTTCTCTAGTCAAACACTTGGTTCCAACAATGGTCAAGCAGATGTCCCAATGGGAAGCCCACCTGCAAGAACCTCAAGAAACAGGCAACATGAAGGCCACTGCAAACCTCTCCTTTCACTTTTCCCAGAATCTGGTCCTGGGAGCCAAGCAGCTGTGTCTAAGCCACCAAGAACTTTGGTCTTTATCTCAGACCATGAACATCATAGTTAAAGGAATGTGCATAGCAGCTTAATGCAGGAAGAGCTGGAAGAATGGCTGGCTTCCTGCTTCACATTCCCTCAAAGGTCTCCTGTATTGGCCATCAGGTTCTATTTTGTCCCATCCTGGGAAGGTGGAACAAAATTTCCTCCTAAAGGCCAAAGCCAGGAGAACATGCAACACAAATAAATGTAAAGCAACCAAATAGTGAACTACAGTCTGTCCTGCACATTCACTGGGGTTAGGAGCACAGGGACACTGCAAAAGTGGAAAACTACAACTGAAAAACTTTCTTTTTACTAACCTGAGAAAACATCACTCTAAGAATATGTAGGTACTCCATGGTCAATGTCTGCCAGACACAATGTTTTTCTATCCAGAGCTGACCATAGAATTGTACTGGAGGACCTAGAGATTCCTTGAGTGAACATTTTTAACCTAATTTTCAAGACTGACTGTATATTAAACAGTTTAATGCTTGATCTTCGACTTCTCAACAAAACTGCTACTACCTTTGATTTGGAGAATGATAGAATGAAGGACAAGAATCAAGTCATGATTTCGTTTAGTACGGAAGGAAAGGCAAGCACAGGTGCCTCAGATATCCTTACAGGTGAATCTACACTGTATAATTCTTTATGTTTGACCCCATTTTCACTGCAATGGCTCCATTGTATAAAATTATAAGAACTACATTTTGGTGAGGCACTAACACTCTAAGGTAGTGAAGACCTACAACTCCCAGAATCCTATAGCATGAACCCGTGGCAGTTGACCCACAGCAGTTCACCTGGGGTCAAATGCATGGATTCTATGATGCAGAAGCCCCTGAATTCTCTGCCAGGCCCCTCCAGCACTTCCTTGGGAGTGGATTATTCTGCACTGCATCTCCCACCCTTCTCTCCCTGAATCACCTGAAGGGCACCTTACAGCGGACAAGACTGGCTCAAAAAATGAGAGGGTATCTTGACCATCAGTCTGCTTGAATTCAGTAGTGCTCCTGAGACATGCAGATATTCAGTTTATTTGTTTTTAAAAAACAAAAGCTCATTGCTTTCTTCTCATAACAGATTACCACATGTTTAACCAAAGCGCTTCAGACTTTCTGACTTTCCTCTTCCTGGGAGGAAAAGTGACAGTTTTGGTCTCACTTCCCCATGAGAATGAACCACTGTGACTGATACAAGCTGCCTGTGCTATAGTAAGACAAACAGTAGTAATCAGCCTCGTCTTCACCCTGGACATTTGTGATGGATAAAGAGCCTGTGTTTCCAGAAACGGATGCCGTGAACCGATCTGGGATCCCTGCTCCCCTGCTGCTGCAGCCATTGCAGTGAACAGAGCGAGGGGCCTCTCCAGATCTCTGCTGATACCAGGAGATAACGCTGCTCCAGCTTCCACTGCTTTTGATGCAGGAGAGTGTGGCCGTCTGTCCCAGGGACCCAGACACTGAAGCTGACTGAGTCAATGTTCCCTGAGAATGGACACCTTTTACAAAAGAGAGAAAGAAATGGAAATGCAATTGGCTCATCTACCAATGTCTTGTTGCCCTTTAGGGACAGTCTAAAACCCTTTTTTGCCTTACCAGCATAGTAATCGAGAAGCACCAAGGACAGTAGGGCCAGGGCCATGGTGAGCTCTCCAAAAGGGTTGCCACCAACGATTGTCCAGAGGTTTCTCCTTCTTTACTATTTCAAATCAAAACAAGATGAGGAAGGAGGTCCTCATGCAAATCTGTCTCAGACTATTGGCTGCCCTGGAAGTTCATGTCTCTCTGAGAAACGTGTAACTTTTTGGAAGAAGCAAATATGGCAGGATCCATTGACATTATGGATATGGTTTAAAATTATGGCTAAAGCCTTTGCCCAAGGGGACAATGGCTAGGAGGAGGCTATGTCAACACAAAGAAGGCTGCTGGTAGAATATATATCCCAGGAACCAAGTACATGGTTTTGCCTGCAGACATGGGCCAGGACGGATCCTTAGCTTCTCCAGGTAGAAGGGTTGGGTCTGAGGGAGAGGGGGAGAAACTTCTCTGCCCATAACTCTGGACAATGAAATACAGCCAGCACTGGAGAATTGCCCTACTTGGACCAGGAGGATCTAAAAGGCTTGACATCAAATGGATGCAGTGAATTTCTAAACAACTTGGTGCTTTAAAGTGTGATAATATGAGGACGCCTTTGTTTTGTGAGAGTCCCACTCTGGTCTCTAATGTCAACTGGAGTTCCATTTTCCACAATAGGAGTTCAATCACACGTTCTGAAAGTCTTCTGTTTTGAAATCCGAGTGATTTAAAGATCGTTGGGAAAGGAAATCAAGCCTTTCCTTTTCTTTCCTTCCACATTCAAATATCTAAATCTGGAGAGACATTCAATTGCTCTCCAGCCCAGCTCAGTTGAACTCATAGGAATGTAAAAAGTTGACAATATTTCTATTAGAAGAGGTCTGGAAGGGTCCTATAAGACACCAGGATGATTGGTTTCGTTAGTCAAACCCTTGGTTCCAACAACGGTCAAGCAGATGTCCCAATGGGAAGCCCACCAGCAAGACATTCAGGAGACAGCTGTCCAAGAGGTGACAACATAAAAACCCTTGTAGCCCCTACTCAAGTCCCCCAGAATTTATTTATTATTAATTAATTATTTATGACGTTTATATGCCGCCCTTCTCACCCTGAAGGGGACTCAGAGCAGTTTACAAGTAATATACAATACAATAAATAAAATAAATGCAATATCCTCCTGGACACTTCTCTTTACTTTGGTCTCGGTGTTGGTTGCTCTGTTCCTGATCCAAACAAATTGTTTCTAGGCCATCAAAATCTCCGACCATGAACTTCATTGCAAAGGAATTTGCTTGGCAGCCCTTGAGCTTAAGGCAGAAATGAACTGGAAGGCCCTGGAAGAAGAGTAAAGCGCTATGGACATGTTCCTGCTTCACATCACCCTGAAGCAGCCAAGTCTCCTGTGATGGCCATTAGGCTCCGCTTTGTCTCATTCTGGGAAGGTGGGGCAAGGTTTCCCTCTAAAGGCCAAAGCCAGGAGATCAGGCAACGCATAAACTAGATATACTTTTAATGTTACAAAATATTGAACTACAGTCAATCTTCCACCTTTGCTGGGGTTAAGGGCTCTATGGCTGATGTCCGTTGGACACTATATTTTGCTTCTCAAAGTTGCACTGAAGGACCTAGACCGAGATGCCTTGAGTGAACATTTTTAACCTAAACCAACAAAATCAAACTAAGAAATGTGCAAGGATGATTGTACTTTAACACACTCCTGCACCTGCAACACACTTCTGTCTTTACATAACTTACCCTCAGCAAGAAATGGCCGGTGTGCATTGTGCATTCACACACACACCCAAATTGTTCTGCTTCCCATGCATATGAGTCCCAGTCCCAAACAGGAAAACTTTGTCCCAAAGTTGAGCATTTGGGTTGATCAAACAGCATCAACATCAGTATATCAGCCTGGGAAGCGACCACTCTGGCTTTACCCATGCAATAAGTGGCAGGCATCAAGAGAAGCCAATTCTATGCCATGTTCCTCCCAAGTAGACCTTTCCTCTTCAGCAGCCCCTGGAAACTCTGCTTATTTACAGGCATTTGTTCAGCGCTTTGGAGGTTCAAACTAGACAATATAACAAATTGAAGTTGAATTCAGACAAGACAAAGGTCCTCCTGGTCAGTCACAAGGCAGAACAGGGTATAGTGTTACAGTTTGTGCTGGATGGGGTTAAACTCCCCCTGAAGACGCAGGTTCGCAGTTTGGGAATTCTCCAGGATTCATCGCCTGGAACCTCAGGTTGCGGAGGTGGCTAGGGGGGAGTTCGCACAATTAAAACTTGTGCACCACTTGCACCCGTACCTTGGGAAGTCAGACTCGGCCATGGTGGTCCATGCTCTTATTTCATCCAGGATAGATTGCAGCAACATGCTCTATGTGGGGTTGCCTTTGAAGACTGTTCGATAGCTTCAAATAGTCCAATGAGAGGCAGCCTTGTTAATAACTGGGGCGGCATACAGGGAGCATACAACTTCCATGTTGCACCAGCTCCACTGGTTGTCAGTTTGCTACCAAGCACAATTCAAAGTGCTGGCTTTAGCCTATAAAGCCCTAAACTGCTGCAGCCCAGTTTCCCTGTCCAAACGCATCTTCCTCTACAAACTACTGCGGAGACTAAGTTCCTCCAGGAAGGCCCTGCTCTTAGTTCTGCCACCAGCACAGGCACGATTGGCGGGGACGAGAGATGGGGCCTTCTCACTGATTGCCCCTTGGCTATGGAACTCCCTCCCTGGTGAGATTAGGTCAGCGCCCCCCCCCCTCCTGTTCTTCAGAAATATGGTACAAACCTGGCTGTGGGACCAAGCCTTTGGGATAGTGCAATAAGGTAATAATAGGAAACCATCCAATATGGCTGGTTTGAGATGGTTTTAACAATTTGATTTTAAAGTGGATACAACTGATTTTGATGTTTGTGTACATGTATAGTTTGCTTTATTCCAGCATTGAATATCTGCCATATATAAGTTATACTTCACCCTGAGTCCACTTTGAGATGAGAAGGATGAAATATAAATGCTTTAAATAAATAAATAAATAAATAAATAAATAAATAAACAAATGTCACATTTTTTAACCTGATGCTATTGTATGTGAGTTGCTTAGCTTGCCGATGGAAACACTGGCTCAGGTTGCTGAGACATGTAACTCTGAGATTCTCCCAAAGAGGGAAGGAGAAAGGGGTCCATTGTAGGAAATGCGGAGTTCTCAGTTGAACAATGACATTTAACTGGACCTTCCCATTGGGTTAACTACTGCCTTTCATCTGGAGAATTAGGGCATGGGGGACAAGGATCAAGCCCAGCATGATTTATTAGTGCAGGAGGAAATAACAAGAGGTCTCAGGTGTCCTTCAGGATGTGTCCACACTGTAGAGCAGGCATCCTCAAACTGCGGCCCTCTAGGTGTTTGGGCCTCCAACTCCCAGAAGCCCTAACATGTTTGTTCAATTCTGGGAGTTGAAGGCCCAAACAGCTTGAGGGCTGCAGTTTGAGGATGCCTGCTGTAGAATTTATGTAGCTTGATCCAACATGAACCGCCATGGCTCCATGGTGTGTAATCCAGGGAGATGGAATTTTCTAGGGCAGAGAAAGGAAATGACTTGCAAGTCCTAGTCATAGCCCTTCAAGTGAAGGAAAACACCACAATTTCCACAGTGTAATGCCCTTGAAGTCTCCAGCAGGTCCCCCCAGCTTTTCAAAAGCAGCGGGGTTTGGTGCACTGAAACTCCCAGCTCTATCAATTTGGATCATTTAAAAGATGCATATCTGTCTACAGGTTACTGGCCCCAAAGATGAAGGGGTTCCTTGGTCAACAAGGTGCTTAATTTTTGGCAACAGTCCTGAAAAAGAGGGGAGGAAGTGCAATCTTCTCAAGCACATGTGAAACATTTTCAGGCTACACAATTCAGAACTTCTGACTTTCCTCTTCATGGGAGGAGAAGCAACGGTTTTGGTCTCACTTCCCCATGAGAATGGACCACTGTGATACGAGCTGCCTGTGCTGTACCAACACAAACAGTAATAATCGGCCTCGTCTTCGGCCTGGGCATTTGTGATGGTTAAAGTGCCCATGTTCCCAGAAGCGGTTGCTGTGAACCGATCTGGGATCCCTGGTCCCCTGCTGCAGCCATTGCAGTGGACAAAGCGAGGGGCCTCTCCAGATTTCTGTTGAACCCAACCAATACCACTATCCCAGCTTCCACTGCCTTTGGTGCAGGAGAGTGTGACCTTCTGTCCCAGGGATCCAGACACTGAAGCCAGCTGAGTCAACATTCCCTGAGAATGTACACCTTTGACAAAAGAGAAGAACAAATGGAAGTACAAGCAGTTCATCTAACATTCCTTTGTTGCCCGTTAGGGATGATCCAAAATCCTTCACTGCCTTACCAGCACAGCAAGTGAGAAGCACCAAGGACAGCAAGGCCAGGGCCATGGTGAGTTTTTCAGTGCAGTTGGACTTTCTGAAACACACCGACAATTGTCTCGGTGCTTCCCTTTTCCTTCCTTTTTCAATTCAACCCAAAGTGAGGAAGGAAACTCTTATGCAAATCTGCCCCAGGGCCATTGGCTATGCTGGCGTCTCATGTCTCTCTCAGTTATGCGTAAATAAATGGCAGCAGCAAAGACAGCAAAATCAATTGACATGATTTTTTTAATATAAAACGGAGATGACTATTGCTCAGGATGAGAATGGCTTGGAGGATCTAAATTGGCTTAGATGAGTCTCAAAGCAACAGGGTGCTTCAGCATAGGATAACATGAGGACATCTTACTGATTTAGTAAGAGTCCTGTCTAGCCTCTAATGTTATCATAGTGTTGTCAGGGACAGACCCCACCACCAGGTCAAAAATATTATATATTAGCTGTCACCTGCCACGCGTTGCTGTGGCCCTGTCTGTGGATAGAAGTTTTGTGTGTGTATGTATGTGTATATATGTGGTTTTGCGCATGCGTTGTAATGGGGGACATGAGAGAAGCCTCCTCGCAGGATTGCAAGACATCCGGGCGTCCCCTGGGCAACGTCTTCGTAGACGGCTGATTCTCTCGATCCAGAAGCAACCAGAGACGACTTGCAGCATGCAAACAAAGAAGCAAAACAACCAACGGTCCTTTTCAGGACCAACCATGACAATAATCTCAATCAACATCGAAGGCATGTCAGCTGCCAAAGAACAACTGCTCTATTAACTGTGCCGAGATAAGAAATGTGACGTGCTGTGTGTCCAAGAAACACACAGGGATGAACGACAGAAACGACCCAAAGTCCCAGGAATGATCCTAGTAGCGGAAAGACCACATGCGCAGTATGGAAGCGCTGTCTTTGTCAAATCAGGCCTCCAAGTCAGCAGTGCCCACAATACTGAAGAAAACAATATCGAGGTTATAACAGTAGAACTTAATAACATCACCATCACCTCTGTGTACAAGCCCCCAAATGAAGAGTTCTGCTTCTCCTCCCCCGAGAACTTTGACAGGCACCAAAGGGCGGTAGTAATTGGTGACTTCAACAGCCATAGCCATGTATGGGGCTATGCCCAAGAGGACAGAAATGGAGAGGCTGTCCTCTCCTGGTCTGAACTGCACAAACTCTCACTCATTCATGATAGTAAGCTCCCACCATCCTACAACAGCGGGAGATGGCACCGAGGGTATAACCCAGACCTCTTATTTGTGAGCGACAGCATTGTACAGCAATGCACTAAATCAGTGGGACCACCAATTCCAAACACACAGCACCGACCAATAATATGCCAACTGTTCCCAACAATAAGGCCTCAGGAAGTTCGATTTAAACGAAGATACAACTTCAGAAAGGCAGATTGGACTAAATTCTCAGACATGTTAGATGACATGATCACATCGGTCGTGCCAATCTCTGAGGAATACGAACATTTTATTGAAATAGTGAAAACCTGCTCACGGGCCTCTATACCGAGAGGCTGCAGAACCAACTACCTTCAGGGCATTACTCCTGAAACAGCTGCCTTGCTGGAAAACTATTACAGGCTCCACAACGAAGACCCATTTAGTGAGCAGACTCTTCAGGCAGCGCAGAGCATTGTGTCCTCCATCTCTGAAGCCAAGAAAGAACAGTGGATCAAGCTGATCACAGAGGTCGACATGGGCAGGAGCAGCCAGAAGGCGTGGAGGTTGCTAAGACGGCTGAGCAATGACCCCTCACAAACTAATACCCATGCCAACATAAAGGCAGATCAGATAGCACACCAACTCTTGAAGAACGGGAAACCCGACCTTGCCACCAAAGTAGGAAAGAAACCAATAGCCAGACAACCAGAGATTGAGAACAACAACCTTCATGAACCCTTTACATCTACTGAATTGGACATGGCTCTCAACAAATGTAAGAATGGCAAAGCAGCTGGCTTGGATGATCTACGGATGGAACAAATCAAGAACTTTGGTCCAAAAGCAAGGCGCTGGCTGCTGGAGCTGATGAACAACTGCACTGCATCCTGTCAGATCCCCAAAATCTGGAGGAAAGCAAGAGTCATCGCCATCTTGAAGCCAGGCAAAGACCGTAATGACCCAAAAAACTACAGACCAATCTCCCTGTTGTGCCACCTCTACAAAGTTCTGGAGAGACTTATTTTGCATAGAATTATGGAAAATATAGACCCCTGTCTGATCCCACAGCAAGCTGGCTTCAGAAAAGGCAAAAGCTGCACATCGCAAGTGCTGAACCTGACTCAGCACATAGAAGATGGCTTTGAAAGGCAGCAGATCACAGGAGCTGTCTTCATAGACTTGTCAGCAGCCTATGATACTGTGAACCACCGCCTCCTCCTGAGAAAAATGTATAATATCACAAAGGACTACCACCTCACCCGCCTCATAGGAAACCTGTTACGAAACAGGAGCTTTTTTGTTGAGTTCAAGGGCCAGAGAAGCAGATGGCGGAAACAGAAGAACGGCCTGCCTCAGGGGAGCGTGCTTGCTCCATCCATGTTCAACATCTACACAAATGACCAGCCACTGCCAGAAGGGACAGAGAGTTTCATCTATGCTGATGATCGTGCCATTACTGCTCAAGCAGGGAGATTTGAGATGGTTGAACAGAAGCTCTCCGAAGCTCTAGGTGCTCTTACTGCCTATTACAGGGAAAACCAACTGATCCCTAATCCATCTAAAACACAGACATGCGCCTTTCACCTTAAGAACAGACAAGCTTCCCGAGCTCTGAGGATTACCTGGGAAGGAATCCCACTGGAGCATTGCAGCACACCCAAATACCTGGGAGTCACTTTGGACCGTGCTCTGACCTACAAGAAGCACTGCCTGAACATCAAACAAAAAGTGGGTGCTAGAAACAACATCATACGAAAGCTGACTGGCACAACCTGGGGATCACAACCAGACACAGTGAAGACATCTGCCCTTGCGCTATGCAACTCTGCTGCTGAGTATGCATGCCCAGTGTGGAACACATCTGACCACACTAAAACAGTAGATGTGGCTCTTAATGAGACATGCCGCATTATCACAGGGTGTCTGCGCCCTACACCACTGGAGAAATTACACTGCTTAGCCAGTATTGCACCACCTGACATCCGCCGGGAAGTAGCAGCCAATAGTGAAAGGACCAAGGCAGAGACATCTCCAGCTCATCCCCTGTTTGGGTATCAGCCAGCACGTCAACGACTTAAATCAAGACATAGTTTTCTTAGATCTACAGAGACACTCGCTGGAACACCCCAGCAAGCGAGAGTCCAAAAGTGGCAGGCCCAAACCCAGCACCTCAATTCATGGGTGATACCAGATGAGAGACTCCCCCCTGGGCACACAGAAGACTGGGCGACTTGGAAGGCGCTGAACAGACTGCGCTCTGGCACCACGAGATGCAGAGCCAATCTTAAGAAATGGGGCTACAGGGTGGAATCCTCGGCATGCGAGTGCGGAGAAGAACAAACCACAGACCACCTGCTGCAATGCACCACATGCACAATGGAGGACCTCCTTGCGGCAACACCAGAGGCACTCCAAGTGGCCAGATACTGGTCAAAGAACATTTAACCAAATACCAAATTTGCAAAATCTGTGTGTGTTTTTTTTTCCTTTTTCTTTTTAATCTGTGTGTTTGTTTTGCTCTGTTAGAATTGTAATACAATGGTTGCTGATGACACGATAAATAAATAAATAATGTGTTGTAATGGGTTTTTTTATTTTTTGGCTATTTAAGTCTCTTCCTCTGTGTTTTTCAGTGTTTTTATGAATGATGGTCACTCATTGGTCTGATAGGTGTATTGTGTCCAAATTTGGTGTCAATTCGTCCAGTGTTTTTTGAGTTATGTTAAACCCACAAACGACATTACATTTTTATTTATATAGATTTGGCACTGCAGCAGGGGCCATTTGTAACAACAGGAGATCAATCCCATGAGAAAACAAGTCTAAAGACAGCTCTAGTCCAACATTTTGTTCCAACAGCAGTCAAGCAGATGTTCCAATGGGAAGCACACCAACAAGACACTCAAGCGACAGGCAACATGAAGTCCTGAACTAAGCATATCTTTGATCTAGTCTCTGTGGAATTAATTTATTTTAAAAGTGGGGGGGGGGGGGGAGAGAGAGAGAATCATGTAATCTTCTCAAACACATATGAAACATCCTCAGGCTATGCCCTTCAGAACTTCTGAGTTTCCTCTTCTGTTTTTCCCAGAAGCAGTTGCTGTGAACCAATTCAGAATCTCTGGTCTCTGATACTGCAGCCATTGAAGTGAACAAAGTGAAGGTCCTCTCCAGATTTCTGCTGAACCCAGCTGACAGTGCTGCTCCAGCTTCCACTGCTTTTTGTACAGGGGGGTGTGACCATGTGTCACAGGGACCCAGGCACTGAAGCCAACTGAGCCAACATTCCCTGAGAATGGACACCTTTGACAAAAGAGAGAAAGAAACGGAAAAGCAATTGTTTCATCCACGATTGCCTTGTTGCCTTTTAGGGATAATCTCAAACCCCTCCCCTCCTTACCACCATAGTAACTAAGGGCCCTTCCACACAGTCATATCATCGATAATATCAAGTCCACAATAACTGCTTTGCACTGGGTTATCTGAGTCTACACTGCCTGTAATCAAGTTCATTGTAGATTTTATACAGCTGTGTGGAAGGGGCCTGAGAAGCACTAAGAAGAATAGGGCCAGGGCCATAGTAAGCTTTCCAAAGGAGCTGAACTTTGTGAAACACCCCTGCAATTATCTGGGTGTTTCCCCCTTCCTTCTTTTTTTCCAATTCAGCCCCCACATTCTTGTGCAGAGAAGGGGAAAGACCTGCAAGCACGAGACTGCTACAACCTTAACTCATAGTCATTCGAGTGAAGGAAAACACCAAGAATTCTTCAGTGTAGATGCCCTTGAAGTTTTCAGCAGGTCAGGGGCGGCTCCTCCATTACGCGAAGTAAGCGGTCGCAGAACACTTTTTTTTTGCCAGGGGCGCAGAGGCCCCTCGACTGCCACTTGAGGAGCGCCGCCTCAGCTCACAACAGCCCTAGTAGTCCGGGGGGAGCCTCGGCTTTCTTGCCTCGCTACCGGGTGATCCTCTTCCCAAAGGGGCCGGGCCCTTGAGCCTCGCCTAGCCCCTCTCGTTCCTGCTCCACCCGGCCACCGGGTGCGTGAGCAGAGCCGGTGCTCAATCGTTCTCTGTGTTCGATCCCTTCCCCATGACCGGCTCCCTTTCCTGATCCCCCGGCGCTCAACCCAGCATGCGCACCAAAAGTCGCCTTTTCTCCTGACTTTCTCTTCAGCCATTGGGACCAAGAGAGAGAGAGAGAGAGAGAGAGAGAGAGCCCGCCCCTCAGCTGGAAGTATCTCCCACCTCCGCTCCCTCCTTTGTTTTTGTGCCTACCTTCAGGAAAGGTGGGCATCTCCACCTCTCTCTCTCTCTCTCTCTCTCTCTCTCTCTTGGTCCCAATGGCTGAGGAGAAAGTCAGGAGAAGAGGTGACTTTTGGTGCACATGCCGGGGTCTTCAGGCACACCTCTGGACCCAAAGCGGGCCAGGCAAGGGAGCAATTGCGGCAAGTGTAGTTACTGGGATGTATAGTTCACCTACAATCAAAGAGCATTCTGAACTCCACCAATGATAGAATTGAACCAAATATGGGACACAGAACTCCCACGACAAACAGAAAATATATATCAATGATTGGTTGGGGGGCGGGCGCCAAAATACTGTTTGCTTACCATTGAAAATTACCTAGGTCCGCCTCTGCAGCAGGTCCCCCCAACTTGTCAAAAGCAGTGAGGTTTTGTGCAATGAAACCCCCAGCTCTGCCGCTCTGGATCATCTAGCTGTCTACTGGTTCCTGGCCCAGGAGGTGAAAGGGTTCCTTGGTTATCAAGGTGCACAATTTTGGCAGCTCTCCTGAACTAGGCAGATATTCAGTCAAGGCTCAGTGGAATTTATTTATTTTTAAAGGTGGGGGGGGGGGTGGAGAATCATGCAATCTTCTCAAACACATATGAAATATCTTCAGAGAATGCTCATTGGAACTGCTGACTTTCCTCTTTTTGGGAGGATAAGCAACAGTTTTTGTCTCACTTCCCCATGAGAATGGACCACTGTGATACGAGCTGCCTGTGCTGTAATAACACAAACAGTAGTAATCGGCCTCATCTTCAGCCTTCAGCCTGGACATTAGTAATGGTTAAAGTGCCCGTGTTCCCAGAAGCAGTCGCCGTGAACCGATCTGGGATCCCTGGTCCCCTGCTGCTGCATCCGCTGCAGTGGACAAAGCGAGGGGCTTCTCCAGATTTTTGTTGAATCCAGTTAACATAGCTGCTCCAGCTTCCACTGCTTTTGGTGCAGGAGAGTGTGACTGTCTGTCCCAGGGACTCAGATGTTGAAGCCAGCTGAGACAATATCCCCTGAGAGTGGACACCTTTGACAAATGAGAGGAACAAATTGAAGTTCAATTGGTTTATCTAATTTTCCCTTGTTGCCCTTCAGGGATTATCTAAAACTCTTCTTTGCCTTACCAGCATAGTAATTGAGAAGCACCAAGAACAGCAGGGTCTGAGCCATGATGAGTTCTCCAAAGGAGTTGTGCTTTCTGAAACAAACCTGTAAGTTTCTGGGGGGTTCCCTTTTCCTTCCTTTTTCAATTCAACCCAAAATGAGAAAAAAGAGATCCTCATGCAAATCTGCCCCAGGACCATTGGCTGTACTGGAGCCTCATGTCTCTCTCAGTAATGCGTAACCAAATGGCGTCAGCAAAGACAGCAGAATCCATTGACATGATTTTTTTTATAAAATGGAGATGGCCATTGCCCAGGATGAGGATGGCTTGGAGGATCTAAATTGGCTTAGATGAGTCTCAAAGCAGCAGGGTGCTTCAACATGTGATAACATGAGAACATCTTCCTGGTTTTGTAAGAGTCCAACTCTGGCCTCTAACATCATCTTTTAAGGCCAGTTTTTAACATCAGGAAGTCAATCCTGTGAAACATCAAGTCTAAAGACATCTCTAATCCACCTTCCACCTTTTTATTCCAACAGTGGTCAAGCAGATGTTCCAATGGGAAGCCCACCAGCAAGACACTCAAGTGACAGGCAACATGAAGGCTACTGCAAAACCCTCCTTTCACTTTGCCCAGAATCTAATCCTCAGAGCCAAGAAAGCTGTCTAGCTCATGAAAGACTTTGATCTTCATCTCAGACCATGAATGTCATAATTAAAAGAACTTGCATGGCAGCTTAATTCAAGAATGAACTACAAGGTTCTAGAAGAGTGGTTAAGTCTCATGGAGGTCTTCCTTCTTCACATCCCCCCGAAGATCTCCTGTGTTGACCATCAAGTTCTCTTTTCTCTCATCTTGGGGAGGTGGAAAAAGGCTTCCCTCTAAAGGCCAAAGCCAGGAGAAATGTAAGGCAACCAAATAGTGAACTACAGTCCTTCCTGCACATTCACTGGGCTTAGGGGCACAGGGCCACTGCAAAAGTGGAAACTACCATGGAAATCTTGCTATTTAGTAACCTGAAAAAACATCACTTTAGAAATACGTAGATCCCCCAGCATGACTCCATGGTCAATTCCTGCCGGACACAATGTTTTTCTGCTTAAAGCTGACCATACAGTTGCACTGGAGGACCTAGGGATTCCTTGAGTGAACTCAAGGCCGGCTGTACTTTAATGCAGTATTGCACCCGTAGCAGCTCCATGCTTGATCTTCAGCTTCTCACCAAAACTGCTACTACCTTTAATTTGGAGAATCATGGAATGAAGGACAAGAATCAAGGCATGGGGTGCATCTAAACTGTAGAATTTGTTTACTGTGATCCCACTTTTACTCCATGGTATGGTACGAAATTATAGGAACTACATTTTGGTGAGGCATCCACACTCTTGGGTAGAGAAGGCCTACAACTTCCAGAATCCTATAGCATAGACCCATGACAGGTTAAGTGGGGTCAAATGCATGAATTCCAAAGTGTAGAAGCTCCTGAAGCCTCTACCAGGTCCCTCCAGCATTTCTTTAGGCATGGAATATTCTGTACTGAATCTCCAAGCCTTCTCTCCCTGATTCACCTGAAGGGCACCTCACAGATGACAAGATACTGCCCCAAAAGGTGAGAGGGTGCCTTGATCATCAGTCTGCTTAGCATTCAACAGTGCTCCTCAGACATGCAGATATTCAGTCTATTTGTAAAAACAAAAGCTCATTGATTCTTCTCAAAAAGATTACTACATTTGCAACCTAAAAGGTTAGAGTCTCTGACTTTCCTCTTCCTGGGAGGAGAAGCAACGGTTTTAGTCTCACTTCCCCATGAGAATGAACCACTGTGATACGAGCTGCCTGTGCTATACCAACACAAACAGTAATAATCGGCCTCATCTCCGGCCTGCAGATTTGTGATGGTTAAAGAGCCTGTGTTTCCAGAAATGGATGCCGTGAACCGATCTGGGATCCCTGGTCCCCTGCTGCTGCAGCCATTGCAGTGGACAAAGCGAGGGCCCTCTCCAGATTTCTGTTGAATCCAGTAGACAGCACTGTTCCAGTTCCCACTGCCTTTGGTGCAGGAGAGTGTGGCCGTCTGTCCCAGGGACCCAGACATTGAAGCCGTCTGAATCAACCCCTGGGAATGAACACCTTTGACAAAAGAGAAGAACACATGGAAAAACAATTGGTTCATCTACCATTGCCTTGTTGCCCTTTAGGGACAGTTTCAAACCTTTCTCTACCTTACCGGCATAGTAATTAAGAAGCACCAATAATAGCAGGGCCAGAGCCATGGTGAGCTCTCCAAAGGGGTTGGGCTTCCAAAAACACACCAACAATTGTCCAGAAGTTTCTCCTTCTTTCCTATTTCAAATCAAACCAAGGAGAGGAGGAAGGTCCTCATGCAAATCTGCCTCAGGGCCATTGGCTGCGCTGGACGTCCATGTCTCTCTGAGGAACGTATAACTTCATGAAGGAAGCAAATACAGCAGGATCCACTGGCATTATGGATATGGTTTTAAAAAGTGGCAATGACCTTTGCCCAAGATGACAATGGCTAGGAGGAGGCTACATCAACACAAAGAAGGCTGCTGGGGGAAAAGGCCTATATCCCAGGGACCAAGTAGGTGGTTTTGCCTGGAGACATGGGCCAGAACTGATCCTTAGCTTCTCCAGTTAGAAGGATCAGGTCTGAGGCAGAGCAAGAGAAGTTTCTCTGCCAAGGACTGGAGAATTGACCTACCTGGACAAAGAGGATATAAATGGCTTGTCATCAAATGGATACAGTGAGGGTACTTTGAAGTGTAATAATATGGGGACACCTTCTTGGTTTTGTGAGAGTCCCACTCTGGTCTCTAATGTCAACTGGAGTTCCATTTTTAGCAATAGGAGTTCAATCACCCCCACTGGAAGTCTCCTATTTTGAAATCTGAGTGATTTAAAGATCAGTGGAAAAGCAAATCAAACTTTTCCTTTTCTTTCTTTCCACATTCAAATATCTAAACCATGAGGGACATTCAATTGCTCTCCAGCCCAGCCGAGCTGAACTCAGAGGAATGTAAAAAGGTGACAAGATTTCTATTAGAAGAAGCCTGGAAGGTTCCTATAAGACACCAAGATGATTGGTTTCTTTAATCAAACCCTTTGTTCCACCAATGGTCAAGCAGATGTCCCAATGGGAAGCCCACCAGCAAGACATTCAGGAGACAGCTGTCCAAGAGGTGACAACATGAAAACCCTTATAGCCCCGACTGAAGTCCCCCAGAATCTGTTCCTTAGCCAAACAAATTGTTTCTAGGCCATCAAGAACTCCAATCATGAACTTCATTGCAAAGGAACATGCTAGGCAGCCCTTGTGCTTCAAGCAGAAATGAACTAGAAGGCCCCCGGAAGAAGACTAAGGTGCCATGGGGTTGCTTCTGGTTCACATCACCCTGAACAAGCTAAATCTCCTGCGATAGCCATCAGGCTCTGTTTTGTCCCATCCTGGGAAAATGGGGCAAGGTTTCCCTCTAAAGGCCAAAGCCAGGAGAGCAGGCAACGCATAAACTAGATATAATTTTAATGTAACAAAATATCAAACTACAGTCAGTCTCCCACCTTTGCTGGGGTTAAGGCCTCTTTGGCTGATGTCCACTGGACATCTATATTTTTCTTGACCTTAACAGTTGCACTAAAGAAACTAGAGATTCCTTGAGTGAACATTTTTTTAATCCTAAGCCAAGAAAATCACACACCCAAATTGTTCTGCTTCCCGTGTGTATGGGTCCTAATTCCAAGCAGGAAAAGCTTTGTCCCAAAATTGAGCATCTGAATTAGTCAAACAGCATCAACATCAGCACATCAATCTGGGAAGCGACCACTCTGGCTTTACCCATGCAATAAGTGGCAGGCATTAAGAGAAAGTAATCCTATGCCATGTTCCTCTCAAGTAGACCTTTCCACCTGAGCAACCCCTGGAAACGCAGCTTACTAGCAGCCATTCTTTCAGCACCTCGGAGGTTCAAAGTAGACAATATCATTGTCACATTCTTGAACATGATGGAAGACCTCAGTCTGCTATTGAGTGTGAGTTGACTCACTTATGAATGGAAACCCTTACTGAGACATGTAACTTTCATGGAGAGAAGGAGAAAGGGGTCCATTGTAGGAAATTGACAGTTCTTGGTTAAACAATTACATTTATCTGGAGCTTCCCATTGGGTTTGCTACTGCCTTTCATCTGGAGAATTAGGGCATGGGGGACAAAGATCAAGGTACAGCATGATTTATAAGTGAAGTAGGGGATAACAGAGGCCACGGGTGTCCTTCAGGGTGCATCTATACTGTAGAAGTTATATAGTTTGACCCCCCACATTAACTGCCATGGCTCCATGCTGTGGAATCCTGGGAGATAGCATTTTCCTGGGCAGAGAATGGGAAGGACCTGCAAGTCCCAGGATGCCACAGCATCAAGCCATAGGCCTTCAAGAAAAGGAAAACACCATGAATTCTATAGTGTAGATGCCCTTGAAGTCTCCAGCAGGTCCCCCCAGCTTTTCCAAAGCAGTGGGGTTTTGTGCACCGAAACTCCCAGCTCTGTCGCTCTGGATCATTTAAAAGGTGCCTAACTGCCGACAGGTTACTAGCCTCAGAGTAGAAGGGGTTCCTTGATCAAAAAGATACTTAATTTTTGGCAACAGTCCTGGAGTAGAGGGGAGGGGTGCAATCTTCTCAAGCAAATGTGAAACATCTTCAGGTCATGCTCTTCAGAACTTCTGACTTTCTTCTTCTTGGGAGGAGAACCAACGGTTTTGGTCTCACTTCCCCATGAAAATGGACCACTGTGATACGAGCTGCCTGTGCTGAACCAACACAAACAGTAATAATCGGCCTCATCTTCGGCCTGAACATTTGTGATGGTTAAAGAGCCTGTGTTCCCAGAAGCAGTTGCTGTGAACCGATCTGGGATCCCTGGTCCCCTGTTGTAGCCATTGCCATGCACATACCGAGGGACCCCTCCGGATTTCTGTTGAAACCAGTGCACATGGTTGCTCCAGTCGCCCCCACTTTTGGTGCAGGAGAGTGTGACCATCTGTCCTGGGGACCCAGACACTGAATCTGGCTGAGTCAACATTCCCTGAGAATGGACACCTTTGACAAGAGAGAGGAACAAATGGAAAAGCAATTGGTTCATCTACTGTTCCCTTGTTGCCCGTTAGGGAGGATCTAAAGCCCTTCTTTTCCTTACCAGCATAGAAATTGAGAAGTACCAAGAACAGCAGAGCCAGGGCCATGATGAGTTCTCCCAAGGAGTTGAGCTTTCTGAAATACCCCTACAATTGTCTGGGTGCTTCCCTTTTTCTTCCTTTTTCAATTCAACCCAAAGTGAGGAAGGAAACTGTTATGCAAATCTGCCCCAGAGCCTCATATCTCGCCCAGGAACATGTATCCAAATGGTGGGATAAAAGACAACAGAATCCATTGACATGATAGATATTGTTTTATAAAATGGAGATGGCCATTGCATAGGATGAAAATGGCTCGGAGATCTGTAATAGCTTAGATGAGTCTCAAAGCAACAGGGTGCTTCAACATGGGATAACATGAGGACGTCTTACTGGTTTAGTAAGAGTCCTGTCTGGCCTCTAATGTTATCATAGTGTTGTCAGGGGCAGACCCCCTCCCCCAGGTTGAAAATATTATATACTAGCCATCCCCTGCCATGCGTTGATGTGGCCCTGTCTGTGTATGAGTTTTTTGTGTGTATGTATGTGTATATGTGCATGAGTTGTAATTTTTATTTTTTTGGTTTTTTAATTCTCTTCCTCTGTGTTTTTCAGTGTTTTTATGAGTGATGGTCACTCATTGGTCTGATAGGTGTATTGCATCCAAATTTGGTGTCAATTCATCCAGTGGTTTTTGAGTTATGTTAATCCCACAAACGGACATTACATTTTTATTTATATAGATTTGGCACTGCAGCAGGGGCCATTTTTAACAACAGGAGATCAATCCCATGAGACATCAAGTCTAAAGACATCTCTAGTCCAACCTTTTGTTCCAACAGCGGTCAAGCAGATGTTCCAATGGGAAGTGCACCAACAAGACACTCAAGTGACAGGCAACATGAAGACCTGAACTAGGCAGATCTTCAGTCTAGGCTCAGTGGACTTAAATTGTTTGTTTTTTTTTGGGGGGGGGGGCGTGGAAAGAGAATTGTGCAATTTTCTCAAACACATATGAAACAACCTCAAGCTACGCCCTTCAGAACTTCTGACTTTTTTGTGTTCCCAGAAGCAGTCGCTGTGAACTCATCCAGAATCTCTGGTCCCTGCTACTGCAGCCATTGAAGTGAACAAAGCAAAGGTCCTCTCCAGATTTCTCTTGAACCCAGCCGACAGTGCTGCTCCAGTTTCCATTGCTTTTTCTACAGGAGAGTGTGACCGTCTGTCCCAGGGACCCAGATGCTGAAGCCAGCTGAGTCAACATTCCCTGAGAATGGACACATTTGACAAAAGAGAGAAAGAAACAGAGAAGCAATTGTTTCATCTACCATTGCCTTGTTGCTCTTTGGGGATAATCTAAAACACTTTCCCTTTTTACCAGCATAGTAACTGACGGCCCCTCCACATAGCCATATAACCCAGAATATCAAATCATATAATCCACAATATGTTGGAAATAGCAACCTTCTACAAGCCTCCTATACTAGTTATTTGTTATCTATATAATTGAGAATGTTTACTATAGTGTGTGTGTATGTATAGGTATGGAGTTTTCCCTTAACTCTATGTTGCTTGAAGTTGTGGGAAGGAGAACAGACCATGTGACCAGATCTGGGACTATTCAGGCTAAGACTCCATTTTAGAAATCAGTATGAAGTCAGTACAGTTGAGTCAGTACTATTGAGTGAGTATAGTAGTGAGTATGCATTAGAAGTTAGTTGAGTGTAGAATGCCTCAGAAGAGAGTGTTAGTTTGTATGCAACAGAGAAGAGGCTGAAACAGAATGCTTAAAGAACAGACTGTTTAAAGTATTGTCGAAGGCTTTCATAGCCGGAATCACTGAGTTGTTGTAGGTTTTTTTCGAGCTATATGGCCATGTTCTAGAGGCATTCTCTCCTGACATTTCGCCTGCATCTATGGCAAGCATCCTCAGAGGTAGTGAGGTCTGTTGGAACTAGGAAAGTGGGTTTATATATCTGTGGAATGACCAGGGTGGGGCAAAGGACTCTTGTCTGCTGGAGCTAGGTGTGGATGTTTCAACTGGCCACCTTGATTAGCATTTGATGGCCTGACAGTGCCTGGGGCAATCTTTTGTTGAGAGGTGATTAGATGTCCCAGATTGTTTACACTCTGTTGTTTTGCTGTTGTAATTTTAGAGTTTTTTAATACTGGTAGCCAGATTTTGTTCATTTTCATGGTTTCCTCCTTTCTGTTGAAATTGTCCACATGCTTGTGGATTTCAATGGCTTCTCTATGCAGTCTGACATGGTGGTCAGACTACACAGAGAAGCCATTGACTACACAGAGAAAACACCATGTCAGACTACACAGAGAAGCCACAGATATATAAACCCTTTTCCCTAGTTCCAACAGACCTCACTACCTCTGAGGATGCTTGCCATAGATGCAAGCGAAACGTCAGAAGAGAATACCTCTAGAACATGGCCATATAGCCCGAAAAAACCTACAACAACCCAGACTGTTTAAACTTTGAACCAATAAGCAATGTACCTGTATGCCGAATACATGAAGTTTTGTAAGTAAATCAACTAGGTTAACTTTTAATGGAGACTACTTATTGTTTGTTCTCTTGAGAGCATGATTTAAAAGCACTATATGCTGAAGATCAGCTATATATTTTATGCATTGGAATATCTTTGTTCCTAACAGTTCAAAGAGAAAACCAGGGATATCAGTCTAACAGCTGAGAAACCTATATTGCCTTGCATGAATACTATATTTAACACTAAGGAGAAGATGGACTCAAGTGAGTTTTTAACTCTTCTCAGGAAGATCATACTATACAAAAAAAAAAGTTATGATTATTCCAAATAGTGTGAATTCCAATTGATCTCCAGAAAGAATCACACTTCCAAATGGCTATGGAGATTCTGGTTTTCTAAAAGGTCATGCCTTTCCAAAACAATATCTGCTTTGAACTGTGTTATCTGAGTCCACACTGCCATGTAATCCAATTCAACGTGGGTTTTATACAGCTGTGTGGAAGGGGCCTGAGAAACACCAAGAATAATAGGGCTAGGGGCATAGTAAGTTTTCTAAAGGAGTTGCGCTTTGTGAAACATCAATACAAGTGTCTGGGTGTTTCCCCCTTCCTTCTGTTTTTCTATTCAACCCCCGCAATCTTAGGCAGAAAAGAGGAAGAACCTGCAAGTCCCAGGTTGCCACAGCATCAAATCATAGCCATTCAAGTGCAGGAAAACACAATGAGTTCTACAGTGTAGATGCCCCTAAAGTCTCCAGGGGGTCCTCCTTAGCTTTGGAAAACGGGTGGGGTTTTGTGAACTGAAACTCCCATCTCTGTTGCTCTGGATCATTTAAACTGCCTACAGGTTCCTGGCCCCAGAGGTGAAAGAGTTCCTTGGTCAACAAGGTGCTCAATTTTTGGCAACTCTCCTGAAGTAGGTAGATATTCAGTCAAGGCTCAGTGGAATTTATTTATTTTAAAAAGGGGGATGGAGAATTGTGCAATCTTCTCATACACGTGTGAAACATCTTCAGACAATGCTCATCAGAACTTCTGACTTTCTTCTTTTTGGGAGGATAGGCAACCGTTTTTTGTCTCACTTCCCCATGAGAATGAACCACTGTGATACGAGCTGCCTGTGCTGTAATAACACAAACAGTAGTAATCAGCCTCATCTTCAGCCTGGACATTTGTAATGGTTAAAGAACCTGTGTTTCCAGAACCAGATGCTGTGAACCGATCTGGGATTCCTTCTCCCCTGCTAGTGCAACCACTGCAGTGAACAAAGCGAGGGGTCCCTCCAGATTTCTGTTGAATCCACCAGAAACGGCTGTCCCAGCTTCCACTACTCTTCGAACAGGAAAGTGTCAACATTTGTCCAATGGAGACAGACGCAGAGGCAGGCTGGGTCACCGTTGGCTGTGAATGGACCCCTTTGACCAAAAAACGGAAAAGAAATTAAATGGCAATTGATTCTCTTTGCATCACAAAATGATTATAATTATTCTATAAAAGCAGAGATGTTTCCATTGTTGGCCTTTAAAACTTTCAAAAACCTTTCTTTTCCTTACCTGTGCAGCAATGGAGAAGGACAAAAAACAGCAGGGCTAGGGCCATGGTGAACTCTTCAAAGGAGTTGGGCTTTCAGAAATGCTCCAGTGATTGTCCAGGAGCTTCACCCTTTTTTCCTTTTTCAATTCAACCCAAGGTAAGGCAGGAGACCCTCATGCAAATCTGACCCAGGCCCATTGGCTGCGCTGGAGCCTCATGTCTCTCTCGGGAATACATAACCAAATGGCAGAAGCAAAGACAGCAGGATGCATTGACATGATATCATTTTATAAACTGAAGATGGCCATTGTCCAGGATGACGATGACGGGGAAGCTAAATTGGCTTAGGTGACTGTCAAAGTAATAGAGTGTTTTAAGGTAGATCATATCAAGACTTCTTTATGGCCTTGTAAGTGTCCTACTCTGGCTCTAACATGAACTGGAAGGACATTTTTAACAATAAGACATTGATCACCCATAGTGATTCTAGCCTGAAGCTTGAGAAATGGAAAGGATAGTAAAGAAAGAAATCAGGCTTTTCTTCTTTCTTTCTACATTTGAGGATCTAGACCGGGAGGGAGATTCAATTCCCCTCCATTCCAACCCAGCTGAACTCACAAGATCTTTATTCCAACAGTCCTGGCATACAAGATGCTATTTAAACCCTCTCCAGTCCAGCATCGTGTCCTACACATGGTCAAGCAGACTGTCCAATGCAAACCCCACCAGCAAGACCTGTAACCTCCCAGTCGGGTTCCTGGAATCTGGTCCTGAGAGTCAAACAAGCTCTTTCTAGGCCACCAAGAACTTTGGACTTGATCTCAAACCATGAACTTCATAGTAAAGGAACTGGCTTGGCACTTCTTGAGCTTAATGCGGAAATGAACTTGAAGGTTCTGGAACAGTGCCTGAGTGTCATGGAGGTCCTCCTCCTTCATATCCTGCCCATCAAGTTCTCTTTTGTCCCATCCTGGGAAGGTGGAACAAGGTTTCCTCCTAAAGGCCAAAGCAAGTACAGCAGGAAGGCATACCGTCCATATACCAATAAGACGCATTGCCAACCAAAACTCTAAATGTCCTTATTCAGTGAAGGCATATGTAAGCATGTTTATTTTCACAGGTAGGCATTGCAATATTTTCATAACTGCTTTCTTCTATTTCTGTTCAGAAATTGTCAATATATTAATTTGTTAACTGAATGTGCACATTTGATTTGGTTTGAGCATTGAACTTGCTTGGCCATGTGAACCTCTGGGTGATCTTAGGCAAGTCACAGTCTCTCGGCCTCAGAGGAAGGCAAGGGGGAGAAACATACGCTATCACACACACACACCTAAACTGGACATTACTTCCCTCGTGGTCAGGGTTGGCAAAACAATACCTGGGTGGCAGGGGCAGTCCCTACACTAGAAACAGAAGGAACTACGCTCAGCTGAATATTATGGGTTGTTTTCCCATCTGTTTGATTCTGCTCAGTTGCTCTCTATGGTTCAGTGGTGTCACAGTTCGGCCTCAGTACCTACAACTACAACAGGTGATCCCAGATGCACAATGTTTTACTATCTTTTCCTGGTGAGGAAACCAAATCAATCGCTGCTGTCAGGGCCGTAGCCAGAAAAGATGGGGGAGTGTTGAACCCCTAACCACCACCACCACCACCACGGCTACAGGCCTGCCCCCCCCCCCAACTTGGTTGCTTCACTACATTGGCTTTTGCTGCAAGTAATGACAGTGTTAATAAATTGTCAATATTTGCTTGAGATAGTGCTTGCAGTTCTGGAGGGACTCTTAATTTTTTGCGTCTCATAGACTTACCATGGGGATTTGGTTAACCAGTTAAAATTCATGAGTAAACCAGGTTTTTTTTTAACCTGAAAAATTTGGGGGGGGGGGGTTGAACCCCAAACACCTACCCACCCACCCACCCCCGGTTACAGGCCTGGCTGCTGTGTACTCTTCCAGCGGTTCTGATTTGGTCATGATGATCCCATCCCACCTTTTGAGTGGCTTTTTGGAAACAGAAATCCAAACTGAGCAAATCAAAAGTTGTCTTCATTCAATTCTCCACTGAAGGGGTTTTCTGCTTCTGCATCACAGGCTGAATATAATGAACCCCTTCAAGGTGCCTCAATGCACCACTCTGGAAAGGAGGAAAGGTTTTGGTCTCACTTCCCCATGAGAATGGGCCACTGTGATACAAGTTGTCAGTGCTGTGCCAACACACACAGTAATAATCGGCCTCATCTTCAACCTGGACATTTGTTATGGTTAAAGTGCCTGTGTCCCCAGATGCAGTCGCTGTGAACCGGTCCGGGATCCCTGGTCCCCTGTTGCTGCAGCCATTGCAATGGACAAAGTGGGGGCGCTCTCCGGACTTCTGTTGAATCCAGCGAAAATAGCTGCTCCAGCCACCGCTGCTCCTAGAACAGGAGAGTTGGATGCTGTTTCCCAGAGAGGTAGACATTGAGGCCGGCTGAATCACTGTTCGCTGTGAATGGGCACCTGGACAGAAAAAATAATGTGGGAAGAAATTAGAATTGGTATATTGTGGGAAGGTTTCACAAAGCACACCATGTAGGTCACTTGGCACTTGTGCCTATGGAAAGTGACTTCTCCATACCTGCCCAGTAATGAAGGAGCCCCACGAAAAGAAGAACCCAAGACATAGTGGCTCTCAGGAGGGGTTGACCTTTGGAACACAGGCAGACAACTCTCCAGGACACTTCCCTCTGATCTTTTTAAATTGCATGGAGAGGAAGATGGTCCCGTCATTCATCCTTCTCATTGGCTGGGGTGGAAGGTCCCACCTCCTGGGGGGAACATGATTTCATAGCCAAAAAAGTGCAACAGAGCCCCATTTGCACATAAGGTAGTTCTTGAGTTGTTGCTGATGAACGTGGTCCAGACAGATAATAGGTAGTTGTAGGCTATGTTGCAACAAAGATGTTCCGTGAGGGAAAGGGGCATAGTCTAAAGAAGCAGAGTATGTGGTTTGGCCTGACAAAATGGACCAGGATTGATCCTTGGCATCTTCATTTAGAACGGCATTTCTCAACCTAGGAGTCAGGACACTTGGGGGGTCACGAAGGGGTGTCGGAGGGGTCACCAAAGACCATCAGAAAACACAGTATTTTCTGTTGGTCATGGGGGTTCTGTGTGGGAAGTTTGGCTCAATTCTATTGGTGGGGTTCAGAATGCTCTTTGGTTGTAGGTGAACTATAAATCCCAGCAACTACAACTCCCAAATGCCAATGTCTATTTCCCCCCAAACTCCACCAGTTGTTCACATTTCAGCATATTGAGTATTTGTGTCAAGTTTTGTTCAGATCCAATATTGTTTGAGTCCACAGTGCTCTCTGGATGTAGGTGAACTACAACTCCCAAACTCAAGGTCAATGCCCACCAAACACTTCCAGTAATTTATGTTGGTCATGGGAGTTCTGTGTGCCATGGCTGGTTCAATTCCATCATCGGTGGATTTCAGAATGCTCTTTGATAGTAGGTGATCTATAAATCCCAGCAACTACAACTCCCAAATGACAAAATCCCCGAACCCCACCAGTATTCAAATTTGGGTGTATCGGATATTTGTGCTAAATTTAGTTCAGTGAATGAAAATACATCCTGCATATCAGTGCACCACTCTGGAGAGGAGGAAAGGTTTTGGTCTCACTTCCCCCTCAGAATGGGCCAGTGTGTGCTGAACTGAGCTCCCGGAGTTATACCAACACAGACAATAATAATCGGCCTCATCTTCAGCTTGGGCATTTGTGATGGTTAAAGTGCCCGTGTTCCCAGAAACAGTCACCGTGAACCGATCCGGGATCCCTGGTCCCCTGTTGCAGTCTTTGCAGTGAACAAAGCGAAGGGCCTCTGCAGATATCTGTTGAATCCAGCGAAAATTGCTTCTCTGATCACAGTTGTTCCTAGTACAGGATAGTTGGATGGTTGCTCCCAGAGAGACAGAAACAGAGGCAGGATTAGTCACTGTTGGCTGTGAATGGGCACCTGGACAGAAAAAAATCATGTGGGGGGAAATTAGAATTGGTATGTTGCAGCCAGGTTTTGGGGAACAGGCCTTGCGGGTCATATGGCGCTTGTGCCTATGGAAAGTGACTTTCCTCCTTACCTGCCCAGTAATGCAAGAGAACCACAAACCAAAGAACCCAAGACATGGTGGCTCCCAGGAGGAGTTAGCCTTTGGGACACAGGCAGACAACTCTCTGGGACACTGCCCTCTTATCTTTTTAATCTGCACAGAGTGGAAGATCGTCCCATCATGTATCTCTCTCTCATTGGCTGCGCTAGAATGTCCTGCCTCCCAGGGAAAGCATGATATCATAGCCAAAAATGTGCAACACAACCCATTTGCATCTAAGATCGTCATTGATTGTTATTATTTTTTAAGGAGATGGCTATTGTCCAGGATGACAACAGATAGTTGCAGGCTATGATGCCACAAAGACATTTGCTGAGGGAAAGGGTCATTAGTTCAGGGGGCAGAGCATGTGGTTTCACTTGAAGACATGGGCCAGGATTGATCTGTGGCGTCTTCACCTAGAGCAGTGCTGTTGAACTTGTAGCCCACCAGGTGTTTTGGAGTTCAGTTTCCAGAAGTCCTGGCCATTGGACAAGTTGTCTGGGGCGTCTGGGAGCTGGAGGCCCAAACATCCAGAGGGCCACAAGTTCAACACCTCTGATTTGGAAGGATCAAGGCTCAGAGGACTTTCTCTGCTCAGGACTCTGGAGAACCAGAGATGTTCAGCCTTGCAGACTGACCAACGTGGACAGTAAAAGGTAAAGTTTTTCCCCTGACATTAAGTCCAGTCGTATCCAACTCTGGGGATTGGTTCTCATCTCCATTTCTAAGCCGAAGAGCCAGCGCTATCCATAGACACCTCCAAGGTCATGTGGCCAGCATCACTACATGGAGTGCTGTTACCTTCCCGCCAGAGCGGTACCTATTGATCTACTCACATTTGCATGTTTTTGAACTGCTAGGTTGGCAGAAGCTGGGGCTAATAGCTGGAGCTCAGGCTGCTCCCTGGATTCGAACTTGCGACCTTTCGGTCAGCAAGTTCAGCACCCCAGTGCTTTAACCCACCGGGGGCTCCTGACAAGGACAAGGATCTCCTAATTTACAACTGACATAAAAGAACCTAGGATGGACCAGTTCCAGAAAATTCTAAAATCAACAAGTTGTTGTGTTTCCAGAGGCTGCACTGGTGCAGCATTATACCAAGACTTCTGCATAGTCTTAGAAGGGTCACATAATGATCTTTAATGTGAATTGGAAGTTTGTTTTTAACGATACAGGCAATGTCACTGGAGATCTGCTGTTTGGAAAGGTAGTTGGAAAGGTGGTCAAACCTTCTTGAAAGATATAGAACCAAAGGGCTTTTCTGCACCTGAATCACAGGCTGAGTGTAATGAACCCCTTTCAAGGAGTCCCAGTGCACCACTTTGGAAAGGAGGGAAGGTTTAGGTCTCACTTCCCCATCAGAATGGGCCACTGTGATACAACTTGTCAGTTTTTGGTCGTGTCAGGAGCAACCGCTCCTGTTGTGAGAGAATTGGCCGTCTGCAAGGACGTTGCCCAGGGGACGCCGGGATGATTTTTTTTAATGTTTTGTCATCCTTGTGGGAGGCTTCTCTCTTGTCCCCGCATGAGGAGCTGGAGCCGATAGAGGGAGCTCATCCGCCTCTCCCGGGATTCGAACCTGCGACCTGTCGGTCTTCAGTCCTGCCAGCACAGGGCTTTAACCCACTGCACCAAGACACACAGTAATAATCAGCCTCATCTTCATCCTGATTTGTGATGGTTAAAGTGCCAGTGTTCCCTGACGCAGTCGCAGTGAAACGATCCGGGATCCTGGTCCCCTGTTGCTGCAGCCATTGCAGTGAACAGCACGAGGTCCCTCTCCGGACTTCTGTTGAACCAAGCGAAAAACGCCATCCCAACTGCCGCTGTTTGTAGAAAAGGAGAGTTGGATGCTATTTCCCAGAGAAACAGAAACTGAGGCTGGCTGATTTATTGTTGGTTGTGAATGGGCACCTGGACAGCAAAAATAAAGGAGGAAAAAAGTAAAATTAGAATGGGTATGCTGTGGCCAGGTTTTGCAAAACACACCTTGTAGGTCACTTGTCACCGATGCCTCTGGAAAGTGACTTCTTCTCCTCCATACCTGCCCAGTAATGAAGGAGCGCCAAGAACAGAAGAACCCAAGACATGGTGGTTCTCAGGAGGAGTTGATCTTTGGGACACAGGCAGAGAACTCTCCAGGACACTCCCCTCTTATCTTTTCATATTGCACTGAGGCAAATGATGGCCCCATTGTGCATCTCTCATTGGATGTACAGTGATGTCCTGCCTCCCAGGGAAAAGCATGACATCATGGCCAAAAACAATGCAACTGAACCCATTTGCATCTAAGGTAGTTGTTGAGTTTGCTTTTTTATTTAAAGGAGATGGCCATTGCCTAGGATGACAATAAATAGTTGTAGGCTCCCTTCTCACAAAGACATTTGCTGAGGGGAAGGACCATTTTCTCAGGGGGCAGAGCATGTGGTTTCACTTTAAGACATGGGCCAGGATTGACGCATGGCATCTTCACCTAGAACCATGCTGTCAAACTTGTGGCCATCCAGGTGTTTGGTTCTTCATCTCCCAGAAGTCTTGGCCATTGGATAAGTTGGCAAGTAGGGCTTCTGGGAGTTAGAGGCCCAAACATCCTGAGGGCTACAAGTTCAACGCCTATAACTTAGAAGGATCAAGGCCCAAAGGACTTTCTCTGCTCAAGACACTGAAGAATCAGAGATGTTCAGCCTGCAGAACTGACCAACTTGGAGAAGGATCACCTAATTTACAACTGGCATAAAACAGCTTAGGATGGATGAGTTCCAGAAAATTCTAAAAATCAACAGTTTTGTGTTTCAACAGGGTGCCCTGGTGGAGCATCATAGCAACCTTTCTGCATAATCTTAAAGGGGTTTTTAATGTGTATTGGAGGACTGTTTTTAACAATATAGGTAACATCACTGGAGGTCTGCTATTTGGTCTGCTGCACAATGTTTTACTATCATTGCCTGGATACGGTAGTACAACAAGGTAGTAGGTGGTGAAACCTTCTTGGAGGAGATGGAAGTGAAGGGCTTTTCTGCCCCTGAATCACAGGATGAGCGTAATGAACTCCTTCAAGAAGTCTCGGTTCACCACTCTGGAGAGGAGGGGAGGTTTTGGCCTCACTTCCCCATGAGAATAGGCCACTGTGATACAACTTGTCAGTGCTGTGCCAACACACACAGTAATAATCGGCCTCATCTTCAGCTTGGATGTTTGTGATGGTTAAGGTGCTTGTGTCTCCAGAAGCAGTCGCAGTGAACCGATCCGAGATCCCTGGTCCCCTGCTACTGCCACAGCTATTACAATGAACAAAGTGAGGGCGCTCTCCGGATTTCTGTTGAATCCACCCAAAATAGCTGGTCCAGCCACCACTGCTCCTAGAACAGGAGAGTTGGATGCTGTTTCCAAGAGAGACAGAAGCAGAGGCTGGCTGAGTCACTGTTGGCTGTGAATGGGCACCTGGACAAGAAAAAAATAACATGGGAAAAAAGGAAAATTAGAATTTGTCAGTTTTGGGCAGGTTTTTTGAAAAATACTTTGCAGGTCACTTGGCACTTGTCCCTATGAAAAGTGAGTTCTTTTCCTCTTTACCTGCCCAGTAATGTAGGAGCGTCCAGAAGAGAAGACCCCAAGACATGGTGGCTGTCAGGAGAAGTTGGCCTTCGGGATGCAGGCAGACAACTCTCCTTTCTTTTTAAATTGCACAGAGTGGAAGATGGCCTCATCATGCTTTTTGCTCATTGGCTGCTCTGGAATGCCCTGCCTCCCAGGGGAAAGTGTGACATCATAGCCCCCAAAAAGTTCAGCAGAACCGATTTGCATATAAGTTAGTTGTTGAGGTTATTTCAAAAACATAGATATGGCCCTTGTCTAGGATAATAGTAGGTAGTTGTAGGAGATGTTGCAAGAGAGACATTGCTTAGGGAAAGGGTCCATAGCTCAGGAGGCAGACTATGTGGTTTCACTTGAAGAAATGGGCCAGGATTGAACTTTGACATCTCCAGATAGAAGGATCAGATCCTAGGAGAGGAGAAAGAACCTTCTCTGACTAAGATTCTGGAGAACCAGAGATGCCAACTCTACAGAATGGAGCTGGGTGGACAAGTAGGATCTAGATGGCCTAGTGTAAAATGGCTTCTGGGGATTCCAGAAGCAACACTGTGCTTCAACATGGCATCATACCAATACTTTGTCTCAGTCTTATAAGAGCCCACTCTAATGTGTCTAATGTGGACTAGAGGGCTGTTCTAAACAATACAGACAACATCACTATTAAGACAGAGAGCAAAAGCATAACTCACCAGGGAAAACATGTGAAGCCTTTAAGAATCCCATAAAAGGATAGGCATTGTAATAGTCTCCATTGAAACCTACCTTGACTTACAGGTAAGCACATAACAAGAGCCATGACTTAATCAGACCCATGTCCTGCATTGACCCCCAAGATACCGATGGGAAGTCAAAGCAGAAGGGCAACACCACCCTCTCAATAGGTATCAGATACACAGAGTTAGCCAAGCTGTGCCCAGGTTACAACAAAGTCATTTGTAACGGATTAGCCTATCTTACAGGGTTGGTGTACAGGCAATAAACAGGCCTGGCTTGGAAAAGCTAAGGAGAGCAAGTGGGAGGAGCGATTCTTCATAGCTGGCAGAGAAGTCTGATTGGCTGAGGAATTTGGAGGGAGTTGCTTAGCAACTGGAGATGGGCGGAGCCAGACGGCAAGTAAGAGCTAATGCAGTCAGAGTTCAGTTCAGTTGCGAGTTTGGAATTTGAAGAGTTAGTTAGGAGTTTTGAAGGGGAAGGAATGAAGGGTTTGGGGAACTGTTATTTAGTAAGATACTTCTTTGAGGAAAATAGTTAAAGCCTTCAGGGAGGAGTAAGAAATATAGTAGGCCTCTGTAGTGTTAGAGTGTGGGGAAAGGATTCAAAAGGTTCAAAATATCCTGTTTGTATTCCTGTGTGTGGAACATTGCTTTTAAGAAACTCAAGTTATAGAACCATTCTCTGTACAAGTAAAGCCTGATAGATTATTGAAACCACTACACATCTTTATTGTTCAAGAACCAAATAAACAACATATTCTTGTTTTATTTCACCTGAAGAGTTCGTGTGTCTTCCTGAGCATTCTAATGAAGGAGGTGGCCTATGAATCAACAAATGGTGGCAGCAAAAGAAACCTTAATAATAAATTGGTGGCAGCAAGGAAATATATAATATACAGGTGTGGCATCACACTGTCCTGCCTTGTGTGTGCGTGTGTATGCCCTTTGTCCTTCATGGCATTTGCTGGCCTATCTGTTGCTTCCTGCATCATTGTAAGGATCAGAGTCTCATCTGAGCAAAGGAAATGTGCTGGTCAGGATTGGTTCTCCATGCAGAAGTGAGAAGGAGGTCCTCACATAAAAATCCACTGCCACCAATGTCCTGCTGTTGCACTTCTTACAGGTGCAGATGGTGTAATGAGGCATCGGCTTCAGTCATGCGAGTCCATCTCCAATCTTGGACAAGGTGGCCAACATCTCCCCCTGATGATTAAAATCAGAACTAAACTCAAATGTTCAGCATGCTGACAGATTTGTGTGCTCTTTTTATAATATCACTAGCCATCCCCTGCCACGTGTTGCTGTGGCCTAGTCTGTGTATATGTGTATTGTGTGTATATATTTGTGTATATATTTGTTTATATGTGTTATATATGTGTGTTTGTGTGTATATATATGTGTGTATATGTATGTGTATATATGTGTGTATACGTGTGTATATATTTGTGTATTTCTGTGTTTATGTGTGTATATATATTGTGTATATATGTGTGCTTGTGTATATGCATATATGTGTATATGTATATGTGTAGATGTATATGTATGTGTGTGTATATTTGTATAGTTGTGTTTGTATATATATATATATGCGTGTGTGTGTATGTATGTATGTATGTGTGCATGTGTATATGTATATGAATGTATGTGTATATGTATATATGGTTTATTTTGGGGGGTTTTAAAGTCCATTCTGCTGGGGTTTTCTAAAAAATATTTTTTATTGAGTTTTCCGTGACAAAAGTTTAAAAAAGAACCACAAAGTAAGGGAAAGAAAAGGAAAAGTGCGTGAGTGGGTAAGGGGTATGCGGAAAAGGAAGGGAGGACAGAGGGGGAAAAGTGTAAAAAGGATGGGCAAAAGTGATAATAATTTAAAGGGGAAAAAAAGTTGATTGAAGATCTTCGTGACTCCCTGAGTATCTTGGTTGAGGTGTTCTCCTTTTCTTTGTCTTCTGGTCTACCTTCTTTTCTTCCAAAAAAAAAAAAGTAGAAATAGGAATATCTTCTCTTCTTCCTTCTTCCTAGGGTTATTTTCCTTTGTTTAAATTTTTTGTCTTATGTTTTGTGTCATTTATATAGTCATTAATTTTCCCCCAATTTGTCTCTTGTATCGAGTTGTTCTTAGATCTTGATAATAGAAATGTAAGCCGATCCATATTTCTAATGTCTAGCACTTTTTGTATCCAGTCCTCCATCTCTGGTATTTCCTCCTTCTTCCATAATTTTGCATAGCATATCCTCACCGCTGTTGCTAGCAGAAATAATAGTTTGTCCGTATTCTTTTCCGTTTTTGATGTCGTCATGCCCAGCAAAAATAGTTCCGGTTTTAAATGAATATTTGTACCTAACATCTTCTGAGTTATCTCGTGTATTTTTTTCCAATAGGAATTTGCTTTTTCGCATGTCCACCACATGTGGAACAGTGTGCCTTCTTTCTTTCTGCATTTCCAACAATTTGTGTTGACATTACTGTAACATTTGCCTAATTTGTGCGGTGTCACATACCATCTATGTGCCATTTTTAACCAATTTTCCTTTAGGTCCATTGCGTATGTATACTTTAATTTCTTCGTCCAAATTTCCTCCCACTCCTCTATTCTTATATTTCTTCCAATATTTTCTTTCCATCTCTTCATATATTCCTTTTCTTCCTTTGGATCTTTGTTCCATTCTCTTAATTTTTTGTAAATCTTTGTTATTATTTTTTTGTCAGTTTGCATCATAGCATCCCAAAATGTCTTTTGTTCTTCGAAGCCTAATTTTTCATCTTTTCTGAAGCATTCTCTAATCTGTCCGAATTGGAACCATGAGATTTTCCTGTCTACTTCCTTCATCTCATGCTGGGTTTTTAGGATTATTTTGCCATTTTCTTTTTTCACCAAAACTTTGTACCTCGGCCAATTCGTCCAGCCTAGCTCCCTTCTTTGTACCGCTTCCAATGGTGATATCCATAATGGGGTTTTTCCGCAAATTTTCTTCTTATATTTTTCCCAGATTTTATATATTGCTGAGCGTATAAAATGATTTCCGAACATTTTTTCTTTTTTAACTCCCTCATACCATAAATAATGGTGCCATCCGGCTCTTAGATCTATCCCTTCCAGATTCAATAATTTTTCATTTTCTAATTTTGACCATTCCCTTGCCCACATTAGTGCGCATGCTTCGAGATATGTCTTGAAATCCGGAACACCCATGCCACCTTTTCTTTTGTCTTCGATCATATTCTTAAAATTTATTCTTGGTTTTTTCTTTTGCCAAATAAAGTCCATCATATCTTTATTTCAATCTTTCAACGTTTTTAAATTTCTTATTATTGGTAGATTTTGGAAGAGAAAAATTATTTTTGGCAGTATTTTCATCTTTACTGACGCAATTCTTCCCAATAGACTTAAATTTGTGCTTTTCCAATTTTCTAGGTCCTTTTTTATTTTCTTCCATGTGTCTATATAATTATTTTGTAGCAGGTTTAAATTTTTTGTTGTTAATATAATCCCTAGATATTTTAATTTTTTCACAATTTTTATCTTCCATACTTTCTCTATCTTTTTCTGCTCTTTGTTTAGTATATTCTTTGCTAGTGCCTTCGTCTTTTCTATATTTATTTTGAATCCTGATACTTTTCCGAATTCTCCTATTGTTGTTAACCATTTTCCTAAATTCTCCGTGGGGTCTTCTATAATGCAAATTAGATCATCCGCAAAGGCTTTGATTTTGTATTCTCTTCCTTGTATTTTCGTGCCCTTCAATTCTTTCTCCTCTCTTATTCTGTCCATTAAGACTTCCAAGGATAGGATAAATAACAAAGGTGACAATAGGCACCCCTGTCTTGTTCCCCTTTGAATTTCTAGACTTTCTGTTTCATATCCGTTTATCAGTATTTTCGCTTCTTGTTTTTCATAGATGGCATTTATTATATTTTGGAAGTGGTAGCCAATATCCATTTCTTTCATTAAAAATTTAAGAAAATTCCAGTTTACGTTGTCGAAAGCTTTTTCTGCGTCGACAGCCAATAACATCACTTTCTTTTGGTTTTTAATTTCGTAGTATTCAATTAGATCAACGATGGTTCTCACATTTAGGTTTTGATTCCTTTGTGGTAAAAAGCCTGCTTGGTCTGTTTTTATTGTCTTGCTTAATAGTTTCTTCAATCTTTCTGCTATTATAAAACTAAATATTTTATAATCTAAATTTAGGAGAGAAATGGGCCTATAATTTTTTACATTTTCTGAGTCCGTATTTTCTTTATGAATTACGCATATGGTCGCTTGCTTCCAAGTTTCCAGAATTTTTTGGGTTTGTCTTACTTCGTTCATAATTTTCTTTAAGTAGGGTACTAATTCATTTTGGAAAGTTTTATAATATATAGCTGTGAGTCCATCCGGACCTGGTGCTTTGTTTGACTTCATGTTTCTTATTGCCTCTCTTATTTCTTGGTCTGTTATTTCTTTATTTAACTCTTCTCTTTGTTCGTCTGATATTCTTTTAATTTTTTGTTTGCCCAGGTATTCTGTTACTTCCTCGACATTTATCTTTTCTTCCTGGTACAAGCTCTTATAGAAGTTTCTAAATTGGATTCTTATTTCCTTCTCCTTTGTGAAAACCTTGTCTCCGTCTTTCAGTCTCGTAACATACGATGCTTCCTTTTTCTTCCTTAGCCTTTTTGCTAACCATTTCCCCGGCTTATTTGCGTTTGCAAAGTAGTCTTGCTTCATGAATTTAAGTTGTTTCGCTCTTTCCTCCATTTCTAGGAGTTCTCTTTGTGTAATATTTTGAGATTTTCTGTTGCTGTTTTTTCCTTTGGGTTTCTTTTTAGTCTATCTTCTTCTTTGTCAATTTCTTGTCTAATTTCTTCCCTTTTTTGTGTCATCATTTTCTTCTTTCTTGCTTTTTGTTGGATGAAATATCCTCTCATGACCACTTTGCTAGGCTCCCATACTGAATACATATGTGTTTCCGGTTGGTCATTTATTTCAAAGAATTCTTTCAGGATATCTCTATTTTTCTCTATATCCTCTTCTTTCGCCAATAAGTTTTCATCTAATTTCCACCTCTATCCTCTTTTTGACTCATTTAATGTCACTTCTAACGGGCTGTGGTCGGAGTCTTCTCTTGATAGTATTTTTATCTTTTTAATCTCAATCAATAAAGATTTTGACATCCATACCATGTCTATCCTAGACCATTTTTTGTGTCTATCGGAGAAGAAGGTGTAGTCTCTTACAGTCTCGTTTTTTTCCCTCCATGCATCACATAGATCAAATTCTTCCAGCCATTTAATTATTGGTCTTGGTAGGTTTCCACTAGTTTTCTTGTTTCCTTTCTTTTGTCTGTTTTTTTTTTTGCTCCTATCAATTTCTCCATCTATGACCCCATCGAAATCCCCGAGTATTATCAATTGATCGAATTCTTGTAGTTCTATTTGTGTTTTAACTTTAGATGCGAAATTTGTTTTTGAGTCGTTTGGCGCATATATATTGCAGATCAGGACTTTCTTTCCTTGGTTTTGTATTATCACTCCTAAATATCTGTCTTCTTCGTCCTTGAAAGCCAATGATGATGTAGTTTGTCTGTCTATGTATGTTGCTACCCCTTTTTTCTTCTCTGGTGCCGACGCATAGTATAATTTTCCTAAATTTTTGTTTTCTAGATGTGATGTGTGCCTCTGAGCTATATGTGTTTCCTGTAGTGCCAATACATGATAGTGTTTTTTCTTTAATTTGTTGAAGACTTTATTTCTCTTGTTTGGTGAGTTTAATCCATTTATGTTGTTCGAGTATATTTTCAGTTCTCCGTGCATTTTGTTACTTCTTCTGCTTCCTCCTCCACTCTCCCTTCTTCTTCCTTTTCTTCCACATCTTCCTCCTATCCTTCTTCTTCGTCATCTTCGTCTTCTTCATTTTCCCTCTCTTGACCTTTCTCATCCTTATTTGGTTTATTTCCTGTCCATCCTCTTAGTTTCATCCTGTAGTCCTCTCTGTCGCTTTCTTCTCTGGTTGACGTTTCTGGGTGGTTGTTCTTGCTTTTATTCCCGAATCTTCTTTCTTTGCCTCTTTCTCTGTCGCGCTTGATTTCATTGAAAAATTCTCTAGCTCTTTCCTCATTTGTAATCCAATACCTTTGTTCCTTATATGTAGTCATTAAGCCTTCTTTTTCCCATCTAAATCGTATTTTTTGTTTTTTTAATTTTTCTGTGAGAAATGCATATTTCCTTCTTCTTTTCAAAACTGTCGTCGGGAATTCTTTCAATATTATAACTTTCTCGCCTTTGTAGAAAATCTGTTTTTTCCCATTCAGCCTCATTCTGCTGGGTTTTTTGTGTGTGTTTTAGGGGTGATGGACACTTATTGGATGATTAGGTGTATTGTGTCAAAATTTCATGTGGATTCATCCAGTGGTTTCCGAGTTATGATTCTCCCACAAACAAACATTACATTTATATATAGATAGATATGTACTATTATTTAATATCTAGTTATCATATATTTTTATAATAATTTTTATAATTTATTCTAATATCAGCATCAATGAAAATAGGATTTTAAAACAGATGTTACTCATTGGAATTCTATGAGAGTTGTTTATATTATTCTGTGTTCAGGTCATAAACCAAACAGGGGACATACGGCCAAGACACTTGCAATCAGAATTCTTGAGCAGAAGAGTAATATTCAGAATCATAATGTATTGCATACTATGTATTGTATGAGTCTGTGAAATGTCCCACTATATATGTTCCCTTTCATGGCGAGACGTGATTGTTGGAGAAAATGGCTCTTTGTATGATATACTTTTTTATGGCATGTATTTTATTTTATTTTACTTTTCTAAAGCAGGGGTTTTCAAACTGTGCTCCACGGAGCCCTTGGAGCCCAGGACCTTTCTGGCCGAGCAGTTTAAAGGGCCCTCCCTAAACTGCAAACTCCAGAATTCTGCAGGAGGAAGCAACCGGGTTTAAAGTAGATCCATGCTATAATCTGATGAGTTCCATAGAAGAGATGCAAGAATTGGGGAGCAGGGTTAGCTCACATTCAGTTCACAAATAAATGGCAGAATGAAAGGAAGAGGTTTTGGTCTCACTTCCTTATCTGAATGAACTACTGTGTTACTCACTCCCTGTCCATACAGCACAGTAATACATGGCTTCATCTTCCACCAGGGCCCCTGTGATGGTCAGGGACATCACATTTCCAGACCTCGATCCCGAAAAACGGGCCGGGACCCCCGAGGGCCGGGTGCTGGTGCTATGCATCACCTGCCGAGGTTTACTCCCAGACACATGCTGGGTCCACCAAGGATAGTTGCCATCCCCAATGTTTCCACTATTGTACCTGCAAGACAGGGTGACCGTCCCCCCCTTCGGCCACCGATTCCGGGTCCTTCAAGGTCTGCAGTTGCTGGAAACTGGGCTCTGGAAGATATCAAGGCAAGGAGGGGAGAATGAAATCATTTGAACCACTACAGTGACATGACAGATGTGCCCAATTCTCCATTTTCCAAAAGGACTCCCTCTCATGACATTCCCTCACCAAAGGCAACCAGGATTGAAAAGAGAAGGAGGGCCCAAGCCATTGTGTTGGGAATGAATGAGCTAATCTTCCAGAAGCAAAAGAATCACCGAGTGGCATATTTCTGCTCTCTCTTAAACCCCTCTCAGCACAACAAATTAGCCACTTCATGCAAATGTGGTGTTCTTTAAATACAGCCTCCATGTATGAGAGGCCTACACAACAACCAAGGCAAAACTGGCAGCAGGTGGTCGTTCTCCTGCTTGGCTTCACATCATAGCATCATGGTGAGGCCCTGTGACCTCTGCCTCAGCTTACAGGGAAGGAAATGGACACCACTCTCCATAAAAGTCCATAGCATTGGATGAGACCAAAAGGTTCATCAAATCCAATGACAACCCATACATCAATGTGTAGTCAAAGTGGAAATAAAGGCATCACATAAGATCCCATTAAAATGAAAAGATGGAACACATGATGCCACCAAACTTAAAAGATTTTTGAAAACAAATTTGGAATAAATTATTTAGAAGTGGTTGATCTTTTGGGATTTGAAATGAAAAAGGCTTCTCATGGACAGGTCATGCAACCAGCTCCTCTTTACATCACGTTAATCTTTGAATGGCATTTCTGCAAACTAAAAGAACACACAGCGAAAAGCTGTTCCCATGGCTTTTTATCATTACACTTTCAGTTTTGGGAGGTGAAAAGGAAACATTGTAAAGTAAAGGTGTTGGGTAACTTTATGTAGAAGAAACACTAAGAAATGCTGTGAGTGAATTGTAACGATGTGTAACAGGACCTCAGAAAGAATTTCCCAATGCGCATCTGCACTCCCTAGCCAGGGACCTGATTGATACACAATGGGGTGACGTGCCTTCATCACTTTGTCACTTATTATTATTATTATTATTATTATTATTATTATTATTATTAAACTTTATTTGTACCCCGCTAGCATCTCCCAGAGGATTCAATGCGGCTTACAACAGGCCGAGGCCACAACAATACAACATAACAATACAATCAAGCAAATCAAACAATTAAAACAAATTAAAGCAAAATAAACAACAAGCACAGTACATTAAAACACAATAAAACTGGGCTGGGCCAAAAGGTGGGTACAAGGATTAAAAGTGCTGATTTGACAGGAGGTGTATAGAGGGTTACTAGGGCAAGTGCGATGTGCAATGTGCAGCAATCATTGGTTCTGGTAAAGTGTTTGTGGGACTCGGTAGTGGAGATTTCCTAATCTGGGAAGGCGCATCGTAAAAGCCAGGTTTTTAAGTTCTTTCTGAAGATAGCCAATGAAGGGGCCTGTCTAAGGTCTTTGGGGAGGGTGTTCCAGAGTTGGGGGGCCACTACGGAGAAGGCCCTGTCCCGCGTCCCCACCAAGCGCGCCTGCGACGCTGGTGGGATCATGAGCAGGGCCTCTCCAGATGACCGAAGAGAACGCGTGGGTTTGTAGATGGAAATACGGTCACGCAGGTAGGCTGGTCCCAAACCGTTCAGGGCTTTGTAGGTAAGCATCTGCACCTTAAATTGGGCTCGGAATATAAACGGCAGCCAGTGGAGTTCCTTAAACAGGAGGGTTGACCTCTCTCTGTAAGGGCCCCCCGTTAGCATCCTGGCTGCTGATCGTTGGACCAGTTGGAGCTTCCGAGCCGTCTTCAAGGGCAGCCCCACGTAGAGCGCATTGCAGTAATCCAATCTGGAGGTGACCAAGGCATGGACCACACCGGCCAGATCCGCCTTTGCGAGGTACAGTCGCAGTTGGCGCACAAGTCTCAGTTGTGCAAAAGCCCTCCCAGACGCCGCCGACGCCTGAGCCTCAAGTGAGAGCATAGAATCCAAGAGGACTCCCAAACTGCGGACCTGTGACTTCAGGGGGAGTGTAACCCCGTCCAGCACAGGTTGCCACCCTATACCCCGGTCAGGTTTGCGATCGACCAGAAGGACCTCTGTCTTGTCGGGATTGATCTTCAGCTTGTTCCTCCTCATCCAGATAGACACAGCGGCCAGGCACTCGTCCAGCACCCGAGAGGCCTCCTTGGAGTTAGGTGGAAAGGAGTAGTAGAGCTGTGTGTCATTCGCATAGAGATGGCACCTAGCTCCAAAACTCCGGATGACCTCTCCCAGCGGTTTCATGTAGATGTTAAAAAGCATGGGAGACAGAATAGAGCCTTGCGGGACCCCACAGATCAAAGGCCAGGGGTCCGAGCAGGCGTCTCCCAGCTTCACCATCTGGGATCAACCCTCCAGGAAGGAACGGAACCACGACAGAACCGTGCCCCCAAGACCCATCCCAGAGAGACGACCCAGAAGGATACCATGATCGATGGTATCGAAAGCCGCTGAGATGTCCAAGAGAACCAACAGAGTCACACTCCCCCTGTCCAGCTCTCTACGGAGGTCATCCACCAAGGCGACCAAGACTGTCTCAGTGCCATGACCAGGCCTGAAACCAGACTGTGACTGATCTAGGTAGTTGGTGTCATCTAAAAAGCCCTGGAGCTGGGAGGCCACCACCCGCTCCAGAACCTTACCCAGAAAAGGGAGGTTGGAGATCGGTCTGAAGTTGTTCAGCACCGTGGAGTCAAGGGAAGCCTTTTTAAGGAGTGGGCGAACCACAGCTTGTTTCAGGCCCGATGGAAAAAACCCCTGCTCCAATGATGCATTGATAATCGACCCAAACCAGTCAACCAACCCCTCCCTGGCTGATTTGATTAGCCAAGACGGGCAAGGGTCCAGCGCCGAAGTGGTTGCCCTCACAGCCCCAAGGACCTCCTCCACAGTCTCAGGAGGAACTAGCTTAAAAGAATCCCACAAAATTGGACAAGCAGATGCCTCAATCACCTCCCCTGGCACTGCGATGAAATTGGAGTCGAGCTCAAGGCGTATCTGAGTGACTTTGTCTGCAAAGTGGTGTGCGAAATCACAACACCGAGTTTCCGGGTCGTCAAAAACCTCCTCCACCACAGGTGGCTGAAGGAGTTCCCCAACGACCCGGAACAACTCCAATGATCTATTTGCTGCAGACGCTATACGGGTAGTCGTATAGAACTCCTTGGCTACCCGTATAGCCACGGTATACGCCCTAAGAGAGGCTGTAGCCCGTGCTCGATCAGACACGCCCCGAGATTTCCTCCAAGTGCGCTCTAGCCCCCTCCTCACATGCTTCATCCCAGCCAGCTCTTGCCTGTACCAGCCAGACTTGCCTGTATAGATCCCGTTAGATCTTGAGCCAGCTCAGAAGTCAATCCCATTGATTCAAGACGTCTATGCTCGCTATTTTGGACTAACACACGGGATGCTGGTCTATATCTCTAAGTGAGACTCACATGAAAATAGTGCAACGTGTCCAAATGATATTCAAGATGCTTCCTCCCACACACTCCCTTTATGAAGTCAATGCTTTTGAATACCACAGAGAAACATCTTCCTTCAGGAGATTTTGTCTCAGTTCCCCTTGCAATTGTATCATTGTGCCTTACATGTAGCCACTACCAGAGCCATGGTAAGATGCAACACAGTAATAAGTTGCCTCGTCCTCTGCCAAGACATTGGTAATGGTCAAATAACCTTCTCTGCCTGGTTTGGAACCACTGAACCGGTCTGGGGTCCCACTGCCTCTGTTGTTGCTAGTATCAAGGAGAAACCGGGGAGCCTGGCCCTCTCTCTGCTGATACCAGGAGACAGCATGATACTCATGGTCTCTGCTCACAGTGGTTGTAAGTCTTACTGTGTTTCCAAGAGTCACAGACTGGGAAGGAACCTGAGTCAGTGTGGGCTGCGAGGCAATGCCTGGAAAACAAAGTTTAGCTCAGAATGAATATATTAGCTAAGTGATGCTCAAGAAGATCACACTTCACTTCATTGGAAAGGGGAAGATGATCGAACCCTTCTCCACTCACCTGAGCAGTACATAAGAAGCAGCAAGAGAAGGGAGGCCCAAGCCATCACTGCAAAAAACAAATCAAGATTGCTTGACTTGCAAAGAAAATATCACCCTCGATGGTGTCCTATCCTCCAGTCTTAAACTGCTTCCAAGTTTTGAGATCTTCCCTGATATGCAAAGCAACCATTTGCTCATTGGCTGCTGAAAAGCCTCCCTCTTTGTAACCTCAAAGAGAACCCCATGGCTTTATCTCAACCAGCATCTTCTCAACATCCATTATTCTGTTGGATGCTTAGAGCTGTGGGCATACAGTTCCAAGGGTACTGTTATGCCATTGTTGTGCTGGAATCACCCATGGTGAATGAAATTGCCTTGAATTCACTTCATAACAAAGTTGAAGTTTTGGTAAGATTGGTGAAGTGGAAGCAACAGTTGCTTGCCCCATAAAGGTTTAAACCAGGTCATGAATCTTCTCATGAACTATTGTCCTATGCCTTCAAGTCATTCATGGTTCATGGTGATTCTAACTCACCAAAGCTGTTCAGAAGATTGTGCCATTGCCTTTCTCTAAGACTAAGTGAATTGCCCAAGGGTTTCCTTGGCCAAGCAAGGATTTCAACCTGAGTGGCTCTCACATGACTCACACACATTTTTATTATACTTTATTATCTCTAGCATCATTGCTGTTGAACTCGTGTTCACACAGATTGGGTCCTTTCCCAAAGACCACCAGACATACACCTCAAAGACTCAACACATGAAGCAAGACTTCCATGCCATTGCATCTACATATTATTTGATGTTAATGTTCAGAATCTCGCACACACAATAGATGCAGTTTATTATACTGGGACAAATTGGGGAAGACACACATGAATGGAAAGAACAAAACCTTGTATCTGTCCTTGAACTGCCCAATGAGTGATGGAAGACCTGTGTGTCAGGGCATGTGATTGGCATCACTTGCTGAGTAAAGCACCAGCTTCATAGGGAATTCCAGCTGCTGAGACTATCTGATGGTGGGAAGGGGAAAGGATTCCATTATAGTCAATATGCTGCACTTTTATCTTGGGCTTCTCGCTTCTGAAGAATCGGAGCATGGGGGACAAGAACAAAAACATGGTTTAGTACAGTAAGGAAGGATACAGGGATAGATATCCTTCAGAGTGCATCTACACTGTAGAATTTGTGTGGTTTAACTGCACCTCCATAGTTGGATGAGGCACCTACAACTCCCAGGATGGCATAGCATGGAGCTATGGAGTTCACGTTGGGTCAAATAGTATGACGTCTACATTGTAGATGCCCCCAATTTTTCTGCACCGAATCTCCCAGCCCTGTCACTCTAAAAGGGTGCTTTGATCAACAATCTGCTTGGCATTCAGTGGTGCTGCTGTAACAGGACAATCTACCCTCGATTGATTTTTTTTTATTTTTAAAGAGAGGGGGGGATCATTCTGTCTTCTCAAAATCAGGGGCAATATCTTCATGATAAGCCTTTCAGAGCTTCTGACTTTCCTCTTCTGGGGGACAGGAGGGGAACATGATTTTTGTCTCACTTTCTCATGAGAGTCGACCACAGTGATATGAGCTGCCTGTAGTGTACCACCACACACAGTAATAATCGGCCTCATCTTCCACCTGGACATTCGTGATGGTCAAAAGCCTGTGTTCCCAGAGGCAGATGCCATGAACCGATGTGGGATCCCTGGTCCCCTGTTGCTGCAGCTACTGCAATGAACAAAGCGAGGGGCTTCTCCAGATGACCCAGCTGCCACTTCCTTTGGTGCAGGAGAGTGTGAACATTTGTCCCAGGGACTAGGATGCTGAGGCTGGTTGACTCAATGTACCCTGAGAATGGACACCTTTGACAAAAGAAAGGAACAAATAGAAATGTAATTGGTTCATCTACCATTGCCTTGTTGCCATTTAGGGATGATCTAAAACCTTTCACCGCCTTACCAACATAGACATTGAGAAGCGCCAAGAACAGCAACATCCAAGTCATGGTAAGCTCTCCAACGGGGTTGAATTATCTAAAACACATCAAAGATTGTCCAGGAGCTTCCCCCCTTCTTTTCTTTTTCAACTCAACCTGAGCTGAAGGAGGAGGCCTTCATACAAATCTTGTTGGAAATAGCAACCTTCCAAGCCTCCACTGTGTTAACCTATATTGTATGTACATTTTGGTTTGCCAGTTTGACTGTACCTCTTTAGTGTGGGAGGGGCTTCAGACACAGGAATCCATTTTGTATTCAGTTTGCATCAGACCTCTGTGGAGGTGGATACATGTTTACTTCTGGATTTCAGAGTTATAAGTCTGCTTACCACTTCATTGGAGGTGGATGTGTGTGCTCGTGGACTTGAGTGAGTACAGATATGCTTAAAGACAGGCATGTAGCCGGGGGGGGGGGGGGGCGGCTCCCCGAAATTCTCATGGTGGTTCACGAAAAGGCCTTACTGGTGCATTACTTAAACTGTTATGTTTATTCATATCATGATCTGATCACCATACTCAATATATCCCATATGCATGGGGGTATTGGGGTAATGATACAAAAGGTTTGCTAGGGTAGACCCTGTTTCACTCAGACTCAGCCCCCCCCCCCCCCCCGAAACTCACAGTGGAGGCTTGGAAGGTTGCTATTTCCAACAAGACTAGCTTGGCAGCCCCCCAGCTGAATGTAGAAATAAATTAAAAAGCTCTGGAAGAGCAGCTAAGCCTCATGAATATTCTCCTGCTTCACATCACCCGAAGGTACAGGGGGAGCTGAGTCTCTGAGGTTGGCCATCAGGTTCTCTGGTGGGAAGGTGGAACAAGGTTTCCCTCTAAAGGATAAAGCCAGGAGAGCAGGCGACACATGAACTATAAGTAGTATAAAGCAGCAAAATTGTGAACTACAGTCAGCCCTCCACTTTTGCTGGTGTTCGGGTCACAACATACTTGCAAAAGTGGAAAACTGACAATTAAATTTTGCTATTTTATGCTTTTCATGTAAGCTGCTTTGAGTCTTGTTGTGGAGAGAAAAGGCAGGGTATAAACAACAACAACAACAATTCTTAAACTCAGAGGGCACCGCTCTAGGAACCTCTAGGGGACCCAGCTTGATCTGTGGACAACTTCCACTGAACACAATACTTTTGTGCTCCAAGTGGACCACAGAGTTGCACTGAAGGACATTAGAGATTCCTATAGATGACATTTTCAATCAAATACATTTGAATTTGCCAAGAGGGGAAGGGATCTCTCTGGCTTTACCCATGCAAGAAGGGACAAGTATCAAGAGAAGCAAATCTTATGCCATGTTCATCCCAAGTAGACCTTTCCTACTAAGCAGAGCTTAGATAGTAAGCTTCCTACAAGCCAATCTGCCTGTTATTCAGTGGCACTCCTGCAACAGGTAAAATATCAGCCTAGCCTCGGTGGAGTTTATTATTATTATTTAAATGTTGAGAGAGGGGGATAGAATCTTGCATTCTTCTCAAAAACCTGCACATCTTCAGGATAAGCTCTTAATGGTTTCTGACTTTCCTCTTTTTGAGAGAAGAAGCTACATTTTTGTCTGACTTCCCCGTGAGAATGAACCACTGTGATACACGCTGACTGTGCTGGAATAACAGATACAGTAATAATCGGCCTCATCTTCAGCCTGAACATTTGTGATGGTTAAAGAGCCTGTGTTCCCAGAACCGGTTGCCGTGAACCGATCTGGGATCCCTTCTCCTCTGCTGCAGCCGTTGCAGTGAACAATACGAGGGGCTTCTCCAGATTTCTCTTGAATCCAGTAGACTTCACTGTTCCAGTTGCCACTGCTTTTGGTGCAGGAAAGTGTGATTGTCTGTCCTGGAGACCCAGATGCTAAAGATGGCTGAGTCAACATTCCCTGAGAATGGACACCTTTGACAAAAGAGAGGAACAAATGGAAATGCAATTGATTCATTCGCCTTTGCCTTGTTGCCCTTTAGGGGTGATCTAAAACCCTTCTCTACCTTACCAGCATAGAAATCGAGAAGGACCAAGAACAGCAAGGTCCAAGCCATGGTGAGCTCTCCAGAGAGTTGGGCTATCACAAACACACCAACGATTGTCCAGGAGCTTCCCCCTTCCTTCCTTTTTCAATTCAACATGAGCTGCAGAAGGAAGCCCTCATGCAAATCTGCCCCAGGGCTATTGGCAGTGCTGGAACTACATATCACAGGAACGTGTAAGTCCATGGCAGAATTAAACATCCATTCAAATTATATTTATTTATTTATTTATTTATTTATTTACAGTATTTATATTCCAGCCTTCTCACCGTGCAGGGGACTCAGGGCAGATTACAATGTACACATACATGGCAAACATCCAATGCCAAAGACACACAACAGATATAGACAGACAGTCAGAGGCTATTTAACTTTTCTGGCCACCAGGGGAGCTGTCACTTTCATCGTCCATCTGCGACACTGATGAAGTACTTCCGCATTCCCCACATGCTTTTGCTGGAGTGCTTTGCTGGAGTCTTTTTTTATGGCCTCATAGATTAGTTAAATTAGCCTCCCCACACATAGGTGGTACCTAATTTTCCCACATGACAGATGCAACTCTCTTTTGGGCTGCAAAGGTCGCCAACAAGCTACACAATTGATTGGAAGCTCACTCCAACCCGGGCTGGCTTCGGACTCATGACCTTTTGGTCAGAAGTGATCCTACTGCAGCGGACACTCGGCTAGCTGCACTACAGTCCCGGTAATAGATATTATTATAAAATATGAATGTACATGTAAAGAAACACAACGGTGAAGACAGGTGGCCTTCTTCATTCGGTGCCATGAGAGGGGCCCAGGATCTCTCCAAAAGTGGGAATCTTCAAATAAAAGGTTGCTGCTTCTTCAACTAAGAGAACATCTCTCTGGGAATGTCTAGGTCATCCTCCAGCATGAGAGAAATTTCCTCGCAGGATTGCAAGACATCCGGGCGTCCCCTGGGCAACGTCTTCGTAGACAGCTGATTCTCTCACTTCAGAAGCGACCAGAAGCGACTTGCAGCATGCAAACAAGCAAGCAAAACAACCAACAGACCTTTTCAGGACCAACTATGACAATAATCTTAATCAACATTGAAGGCATGTCAGCTGCTAAGGAACAACTGTTCTATGAACTGTGCTAAGATAAGAAATGTGATGTGCTGTGTGCCCAAGAAACACACAGGGATGAACAACAGAAATGACCCAAAGTTCCAGGAATGATCCTAGTAGCAGAAAGACCACATGCGCAGTATGGAAGCGCTGTCTTTGTAAAACCAGGCCTCCAAGTCAGAAGTGCCAACAACACTGAAGAAAACAATATAGAGGTTTTAACAGTAGAGCTTAATAACATCACAATTACCTCTGTGTACAAGCCCCCAAATGAAGAGTTTTGTTTCTCCTCCCCCGAGAACTTTGATAGGCACCAAATAATTGGTACCTTTAACAGCCATAGCCATGTATGGGGCTATGCTCAAGAGGACAAAAATGGAGAGGCTGTCCTCTCTTGGTCTGAACTGCACAAACTATCACTCATTCATGATAGTAAGCTCCCACCATCCTACAACAGCGGGAGATGACACCGAGGATATAACCTAGACCTCTTATTTGTGAGCGACAGCATTGTACAGCATTGCACTAAATCAGTGGGACCACCAATCCCAAACACACAGCACCGACCAATAGTATGCCAACTGTTCCCAATTATAAGGCCTCAGGAAGTTCGATTTAAACAAAGATTCAATTTCAGAAAGGCAGATTGGACTAAATTCTCAGATATGTTAGATGACATGATCATATTGGTCGCGCCAATCCCTGAGGAATACGAGCACTTTATTGAAATACTGAAAACCTGCTCACAGGCCTCTATACCGAGAGGCTGCAGAACCAACTACCTTCAGGGCATTACTCCTGAAACAGCTGCCTTGTTGGAAAACTATTACAGGCTCCACAACAAAGACCCATTTAGTGAGCAAACCCTTCAGGCAGTGCAGAGCATTGTGTCCTCCATCTCTGAAGCCAAGAAAGAACAGTGGATCAAGCTGATCACAGAGGTCGACATGGGCAGGAGCAGCCAGAAGGCGTGGAGGCTGCTAAGACGGTTGAGCAATGACCCCTCACAAACTAATACCCATGCCAACATAAAGGCAGATCAGATAGCACACCAACTCTTGAAGAATGTGAAACCCAACCTTGCCACCAAAGTAGGAAAGAAACCAATAGCCAGACAACCAGAGATTGAGAACAACAACCTTCATGAACCTTTTACATCTACTGAATTGGTCATGGCTCTCAATAAATGTAAAAATGGCAAAGCAGCTGGCCTGGATGATCTACGGATGGAACAAATCAAGAACTTTGGTCCAAAAGCAAGGGTGCTGGCTGCTGGAACTGATTAACAACTGTACTGCATCCTGTCAGATCCCCAAAATCTGGAGGAAAGCAAGAGTCATCGCCATCTTGAAGCCAGACAAAGACCGTAAAGATCCAAAAAGCTATAGACCAATCTCCCTGTTGTGCCACCTCTACAAAGTTCTGGAGAGACTCATTTTGCATAGAATTATGGAAAAAATAGACCCATGTCTGATCCCACAGCAAGCTGGCTTCAGGAAGGGCAAAAGCTGCACGTCACCAGTGCTGAACCTGACTCAGCACATAGAAGATGGCTTTGAAAGGGAACAGATCACAGGAGCTGTCTTCATAGACCTGTCAGCGGCTTTTGATACTGTAAACCACCACCTCCTCCTGAGAAAAATGTATAGTATCACAAAGGACTACCACCTCACCCGCCTCATAGGAAATCTGCAAAACAGGGGCTATTTTGTTGAGTGCCAGGGCCAGAAAAGCAGATGGCGAAAACAGAAGAACGGCCTGCCTCGGGAGCGTGCTTGCTCCATCCATGTTCAACATTTACACAAATGACCAGCCACTGCCTGAAGGGACAGAGAGTTTCATCTATGCTGATGATCGTACCATCACTGCTCAAGCAGGGAGCTTTGAGATGGTTGAACAGAAGCTCTCTGAAGCTCTAGGTGCTCTTACCACGTATTACAGGGAAAACCAGCTGATCCCTAATCCATATAAAACACAGACATGTGCTTTTCACCTTAAGAACAGACAAGCATCCCGAGCTCTGAGGATTACCTGGGAAGGAATCCCACTGGAGCATTGCAGCACACCCAAATACCTGGGAGTCACTCTGGACCGTGCTTTGACCTACAAGACGCACTGCCTGAATATCAAGCAAAAAGTGGGCGCTAGAAACAATATCATATGAAAGCTGACTGGCACAACCTGGGGATCACAACCAGATACAGTGAAGACATCTGTCCTTGGGCTATGCTACTCTGCTGCTGAGTATGCATGCCCAGTGTGGAACACATCTCACCACGCTAAAACAGTGGATGTGGCTCTTAATGAGACATGCTGCATTATCACAGGGTGTCTGCACCTTACACCACTGGAGAAATTACACTGTTTAGCCGGTATTGCACCACCTGACATTTGCCGGGAAGTAGCAGCCAATAGTGAAAGGACCAAGGCAGTGACATCTCCAGCCCATCCCCTGTTTGGGTTTAACTAGCACGTCAACGACTTAAATCAAGAAATAGTTTTCTAAGACCTACAGAGACACTCGCTGGAACACCTCAGCAAGCGAGAGTCCAAAAGTGGCATGCTAAAATCCAGAACCTCAATCAATGGCTGCTACCAAATGAGAGACTCCCTCCTGGGCACACAGAAAACTGGGCGACTTGGAAGGCACTGTACAGACTACGCTCTGGCACCACGAGATGCAGAGCCAACCTTAGGAAATGGGGCTACAAAGTGGAATCCACGACATGCGTGTGTGGAGAAGAGCAAACTACAGACCACCTGCTGCAATGCAACCTGAGCCCTGCTACATGCACCTTCTTGTGGCAACACCAGAGGCACTCCAAGTGGCCAGCTACTGGTCAAAGGACATTCAATCAACTACCAAGCTTGTAAACTTTGTGTTTTGTTTGTTTGTTAAAAATGCAACACAACTGTTTTGGTTTTTATTTATTTTATTTATTTATTATTCAAACTTATATGCCGCCATTCCCCTAGTGCTCAGAGCGGCTTACAAAAACAAACTGGAATCTGACACAAATTAAAACAACATATCAAAGGTCAAAAGCCTGCCAAAACCAATATGTCCTGGCACGATAAATAAATAAAATCCTCCTGCATGACACTCTGATCAGCCTCCTCAGTGCAATGGAATCCTGGGATCTATAGTTTGCTGAGGCACCCACACTCTTGGGCTGGGAATGCAAATGACCTTGCAGAACTACAACTCTCAGGATCCCACAACCTTGAGCTGTGGCAGTCCAAGCTGTCTCAGCATTCCTTTTACAGTGTAGACAGCACACCCTTAGTCTTAGCTAAAGAAAGTTGTGTACTGGCACTTGCCCTTTGGTGAAGGAGTGGAACAGGAGAAAAGAGCATCCATGCATAGCCCAAGGTTTTCTGCCATATCATCAGGTGCAGATGGTGGAAGTTATCTGGGGTGACTACTGCTGGCAAGCATGCAATATTGAGGAATTCCTTGGGATCCTTCCATGGAATCCAATTGATTTCTGGGTTATATCTTGTCCCAGGAGGCAACCAAAGGGATCCATCAAAAGGGAAAGTGTCATGGGATGGACTGAAAGGCAGAGGCCAATATTCTGTATCAAGCCGCTGAAGAGTAACACTCTGTCTATGCAGCTCCGTGCTCAATCTTGAAGATGCCTTTGTTTTGACAGGGTTCCCCATTTGGTGAGGCCACCGTGTACATCGTATCAGTCCAGGCTAGACAATAATAGTCAGCCTCATCCTCATCCCGAATGTCAGTAATCATTAAGTAGCAAATCTGGTTCTTACTATCTTTCGAGGCAGAGAACTTAGCAGAGACCAATGGCCCTGTGTTGTATGTCAGGAGATATCTTGGGCGTGTTCCGTGTTTCTGCTGAAACCAGACAACTGCGCCAAAGGTCCCACCATCCATCGAACAAGAGAGTTTAGCTATTTTTCCGAGAGACTCTGACACTGAAGGTGGCTGGATTAGCGTAATCGCAGCCGAGGAACCTGGGGAGAAATGGAAAAACTATCGGAAACCTAAGTCTATTGTGGCCAAGATCCCACATCCCTCCATATTAACCGTTCAGAAACCACCATAGTAAGTAACATGGTAACACAGAGCAAGTGGATCAATGCTCAATGGCTAACACACCATGCACATTTAGAAGGCACAATACGAAAAGAATAGTGTGCCTTCTATTCTTCTCTTTAACCTGAAAAAACAACTCTCTAAGAATTTCTAGGTCCACCAGCACAACTTTATAGTCAACCTTCACCAGAAGAACCACAGAATCACACTGGAGGATCTAGAGGCTCGAACAGAGAATGTTTTTAATGAAATCGGCAAAAAGTCTAACCAGCAAATGCAGAAGAGCAACTGTACTTTAACACACTCCCACACATGCAACTCTGCTTATGTCATGATCAGTGAGATACAGCTGGTGTGCTCCGTGCCCCCCAAATTGTCCTATGAATCCTATTTCCAACCAGCAGAAGCTTTGCTACCAAGTTGAGCATCTGAATCGGTCAAATAGCATCAACCACAAGATGTCAAACCGGGAAGCATTTCCTCTGGCTTTACCCATGCAATAAGCAATAGCCATCAAGACGAGTAAATCCAGTGCCATATTTGCAGCTCCCAAACATGAGTCTTAAAGCCAACAGGACCTCTGTGCTTTTTATTTTTTTAAATATATTTTTATTGAGTTTTCTGTGACAAAGTTAAAAACAGAAAATGGGAAAAGAAAAAAGTGTGTGAGAAAAAGATAAAAAGAAAAGAGAGGAAAGAAAAGAGAGAAAGAGTGTAGAAAAAGGAAAATAATAATAATAATAATAATAATAATAAATAAATAAAACGATTGAAGATCTTCATGACTTCCTGAGTATCTTGACGGAGGTGTTCTCCTTTTCTTTGTCTTCTGATCTTCCTTCTTTTATTCCAAAAAAGGGGGAAAAGAGGAATAAGATATCTTCTCTCCTTCCTTCTTCCTAGGGTTATTTTCCTTTGTTTAAATTTTTTGTCTTATGTTTTGTCTTGTTTAGATAGTCATTAATTTTTCCCCAATTTGTCTCTTGTATCGAGTTGTTCTTACTTCTTGATAATAAAAATGTAAGCCGATCCATATTTCTAATGTCAAGCACCTTTTGTAGCCAATCTTCCATCTCTGGTGTTTCCTCCTTCTTCCATAATTTTGCATAACACATCCTCGCCGCTGTTGTCAGCAGAAATAATAGTTTGTCCGTATTTTTTTCCATTTTTGATGTCGTCATACCCAGCAAGAATAATTCCAGTTTTGAATGGATATTTATACCTAACATCTTCTGAGTTATCTCATGTATTTTGTTCCAATAGGATTTTGCTTTTTCGCATGTCCACCACATGTGGAAGAGCGTACCTTCTTTCTTTCTGCATTTCCAACCTCTGTGCTTTTTGAAGCACCTCAAGTGCGGACAAGGCAAATTTACTGTTTCTTCATTGGCCACAGCCAGGTCTACTAATCAATGATGTCTGCTGAACCCGTATTTGAAACCATGACACAGTGCAGTTCAAAATGCACAGGCTAAGCAATCAACACAATCAAAGACCATCCTTCCAAGCAACCTAGACTTCACCCCCTCCATGTGAATATATATAGGATTGTGCAGTGTGCTCTCCCAGAGACATTCCATCAAGAGCTTTTATTTATTTATTTATTTAACTTAGATATCACTACTCCCAATTTGGCTCGGAGCAGTTTACAGAAGCAAATTAAAACAATACAATTAGCTTTAAAGTAACCATAAGCAGCGAGGACGGTTATCATGCCCAGATAATGCTGAGATTTTTTCCATTGAGACCCTTGAGCAGCTGATACAAAGGCTAATGCCAGAATGCATGTTTGGAACCATCAGGTTGTGGTCAGGTTGTAATGTAAACAGTGACACATGTTGACCTTGATTTAGAGTAGAGATACCATCCTTCTATCCACCCCTTTATTCATTTTCCACACAAGGAAGTTGGCAAAGTAGAACAAATTACAAATAAAAACAATATAGTGTGGAAAAACATGCCAAGCGTTGTATTACAGAAAGCTGTTGATGGCCTCTAGAGCCCTGTTCTGCTTGGTTCCAGGCCATTTGAATGACAGAATCTCTGGAGATGCCATTAGCATGTAGGTGAAACATTAGGAGAAAATGCTACTGGAACATGGCCATACAACCCAAAAAACTCACAGCAACCTATTTGAGCAACAGTTCATGTTTGACCTCAACATCCAAAAGGTACCAGATCCCATCTGATCTTGGAAGCTAAGGATGGTCAGCCCTGGTTAGGACTTGCATGAGAGCCTGCTAACAAAAGCCAGATGCTGCAGGCTCTATATAAGAGGAAGGAACTGGGAAAACCATGGCTTGGGATCCCTGGCTTATGAAAATGTTGTAAGATTCATGGGGTGGCAATAAGTTGACAGGTGACTTGAAGAAACACAAACATGAAAATATCCCTATGTGAGCTGGTTTGACCATGGGAAGAGATCCTCCTCTCTATAGGCTGGAGGGCCTTCCTGGTGCTTGCTCCCAAGCTTTGAACCCAATCCAAAGGAAGGCCAACATGGGTCCCTCCTGGCTCTCCTTCAGCCATCTGTAAACCTGCCTTTGCATTCTTCAGTCATTGTTCCAAGTTCCTGCTACTTTCTGCTGTTAGTACAATAGCCTATCTTAAACCGCTGGTGTTCCTTCCTTCAGTTTTCTAGTAATGGAACAAGAAGCTATTTGGCACAATAAAGGAAAACCACCAACCCTCTGGCAGAGCTCTTCCAGAGCTTCCTTACCGCAACCACAGCCCACATGGAGTGATTCTGTGGTTTCCTTTTGGGGGTGGCGCTCTGTCAGTAATTCTCCCAGGGCAGGCATGTAGCTATGAAATTCTCATGATGGTTCGCAAGAAGTCCTTACTGGTACATTATTTCAACAGTTATTTTAATCATATCATGATCTGATCACCATGCTCAATATATTCCATATGCATGGGGGTATTGGGGTAACAGTACAAAAGGTTTGCTAGGATAGACCCTCTTTCACTCAGACTCAGCCCCCCCCCCCCCCCGAATCAAAATCCTGGCTACGGGCCTGTACCAGGGTAAATATCTGCCTGCAGCCAACCCAGAGAAGGAAAGAACTGCAAACAGTTTCTTTTCCAAATGAGCCATAGGCCACTACCATATTATGGTATTTGCTTTCATTCCGGGGAAACTAACAGCAGTTAGAATGAGATCAAACTGCCCCCCCCCCCAACAGTCTGAGGGACTGTGAACCAGCTTGCTGCTTAAAAAGCTTGAGGACTAGGGCTGGGCGGTTTTGTTCGTTAATTTCGTAATTCGTTAATAATTCGTATTTAAAGTGGCTTACGATCCGATATTGAACCATTCAGGAGCAACTAAAAATCGAAACGAATTTTTAAAATTTATTTCGTAATTGTTTCGTAATTGTTTCGTAATTGTTTCGAAATTGTTTCGTTATTATTTCATTATTATTTCCATATGTCTGGTGCAAGTTTTATAGTTGTTGTTTGTTTTATCAGTGATAAAAAAATAAATTATCACACCAACAGTCAACAACAGAGGGAGAGGGAAGCTTCAGAAGTTCCCCCTGTCCCATTTGGAGGGTTTTTTAGAGTATTGCGCAATCGCGTCCGCCATTAACGAATCGATTCGTTATTGTTTCGAAATTGTTTCGTAATTTCTGAAATTTCGTAAATGTCGGACTTTTTTAAATAAAAATTTCGGAATTCTTTTAAAAAACGAAACGCAAAAACCCCCTAAAAACGAATTGAGTTTAGAAACAAAATTTTCCGTGGTTGCCCAGCCCTATTGAGGACCCCTGGTCCAGACCATGGTGAGTTCTCAAATGTGTTGACTCTTCTCACTGTGCTGCCCTCCTTTGGAGACAAGATGTTTCAAGTTCACATTCATAATTATCTAGTCAATCTTTGGCTAGGGATGGGTGGGATAGTGGATTTTTAACAAATTGTGTATATGTGTGCCTTTGTGTTGCCTGTAAACCTCTGGTGATCCTATAAATCTCATGAGGTTTTCTCACTCAAGGAATGCTCAGAGGTAATTCTGCCAGCGCCCTCCTCTGAAATATTGCCTACAGCACACCTGGAATTTGTTGGTGGTATTTATTTCATTAAAAATGATAGAAGCTTTCTCGGAGTTCTAATCCTGCTTGGCGTCTCCGTCTGCTTTTCTATGAGACCTCCTCCATTCAATTCAAAACAAAGGGTAGGACAAGTAGAGTATACCGAACAAAACCACTTTCCCCATCTAAGTCAACAATTGTGGCACCCACTCCCTGTCACCACAGCACAGTGATAAACGGCTTAATCTTCCTCCAGTGATGCTCAGGGACATCACGTTCTGTGATCTAGAACCCAAAAAATTACCGGGACATCCAAGGGTTGGGTGTTGGTGTGCTACATTATCCAATGAGGTTTACTGTTGCATCCTAGCATATCGTCATGTTCAGGAATCCTCCTGGGTTGTTGAAGTATGCAGGACAGCAAAAGCACAAGAAAGTGCTTTTACTATAAATGTTGGAGAAGAACTTCAAATAGTGGATGGAAGGTTCCCAGGGATGAGAACCAGAAGGCATGCTTTCCAGCAAAATATCTGTTCTCCATCATCCTCTAATGCATGGGAAGTGAGACATTTTTGTCTCGGTTTCCCATAAGGACAGATCACTGTGATACCCAGTCTTACTGTAGTCCCATGTAACACAATAATAGTTTGCTTCATCTTCAGCTTGGACTCCCGCAATGACTAAATTCCAGAGGTTGTTGGAGGAATCAGGGGAGATGCTGAATCCCTCAGGGACCCCTGAGCCCCTACCTTGGTCCCTACTGGTATAATAGTGGTAAAGAAACCGGGGGGGGGGGGCACCAGATTGTTGCTGGTACCACCTTGCTCTCTCCCAGCTGATGCTGTAGCCATTGTTCATAGCACAAGAGCACCTGCGAACCCAGAGTTTTAGACAAGGAGGACGGTTGGGTCACAACTAGTTGGGACTCAGAACCTGAAAAAGACAAAGGAGAGCATTATAGCCTCAGCGTGGATGCTTACGACGGAAAAGACAACACAGTCCTGGAACCAAACATTTCAAGCCCTCACCGAAAACACACAGCGTCAGGAACAAAATGACCCAAAGCACCAACATGTTGACAATCCTTCACACTTGTCTGTTTCTCTTATCTGCATTTCCCCAGCTCTTGTTTCTTTATCTCCCTTGGTGGAACCAACTTCTCCCCCTTTTTATGCAAATATTTGCAGTGGTTCGTCCTAGTCCAGCATTGTGCAACGACATTGGACAACAATCCAATGAAGGGGCATGAGAAAAGCCTCCCAGAAGGGTCGTACAACATCAAAAACATCCAGGCGTCCCCTGGGCAACGTCTTTGCAGATGGCCAATTCTCTCACACCAGAAGCCACTTGCAGTTTCTCAAGTTGCTCCTGACACAACAAAAAAAATTGGACAACAGGACTTCAAATGTTTACGGTTTGTTATTTCCCCCTTTGCATTGGCTGGACCCACATGTGTGAATTCTGGAGCTCCTTTTTTGTCAAGGGGTAGGGGGTGGGGGTCATTCTGCACATGCTTTCAAAGATTTGAGGGCAGGGTCAAGTGCCTCTGTTCCCAGAGGAACCATGGCTTATCAGGAACCATTGATTAAGCCTGGATGTTCAGGAGACCTGAGGTGAAAAACAGCTGTTGCATCACATTTTAGAGTGGAAAAGGATTTAATTCCACCATTTGCAGATCACCTCAAAGGTTGATTCATACAACCAGTCCAGACCCTCGTGGGTTCTCAAAGGTGTTGAGTCTCCTCACTGTGCTGCCCTCCTTTGGAGACATGATGTTTCAAGTTCACATTCAAAGTGATCTAGTCAATCTTTCATAAGGGATGGGTGGGATAGAAGGATTTTAAACAATTTTTGTATGTGTGTGCCTTCGCATTGCCTGTCAACTTCTGGCAACCCAATGAATCTGATAAGGTTTTCTCACTCAAGGAATGCTCAGAGGTGATTCCGCCTGCACCTTCTTCTGAAATATCACCTACAGCACACCTGGATTTTGTTGGTGGTATTTACCTCACCAAAAATGATAGATGCTTTCTCGGGGTTCTAATGCTGCTCAGTGTTTCTGTCTGCTTTTGTCTGAGGCCTCCTCCATTTAATTCAAAACAGAGTGTAGAAGAGGTAGGGGATGCTGAACAAAACCAAGGCAGTTATGTTTTGGTCTCACTTCCCCATCTGAGTCAATGACTGTGGCACCCACTCCCTGTCACCACGGCACAGTAATACATGGCTTCGTCTTCCTCCAGGGCCCCTGTGATGGTCAGGGACATCACATTGCCTGACCTAGAACCTGAAAAACGGGCTGGGACATCCGAGGGTCGGGTGCTGGTGTGATGCATCACCAGGCGAGGTTTACTCCCAGGGATCTGCTGGGACCACCATGGGTAGTTGCCGTCCCCAATGTTTCCACTATTGTATCTGCAAGACAGGGTGACCATCCCTCCTTGGGCCACCGATTCTGTGTCCTTTAAGGTCTGCAACTGCTGGACACTTGGACCTGGAATAGAACATGGCAGCCCATCAGATATTGAGAAAATATTCAGTCTTTTAGCATTAACATACCATTTTCGGCTCATTTTGTCACAAATCTCTCCTCACCGACAAAACTGAGGATGGTGAAGAGAAGCAAGAGCTGAAACATTCTGGAAAACCTGTTGAGTTGATCTTCCTCCACCAAAGAGATCTCTGCTGCTCTTCTTAACCAACTTCTCTTAAATCCCCCAAAACATTAGGGCAGGGCCTTCATGCAAATCTGCTCCCCTTTAACTACACTCTTCCAAACAACAGGGGATTATTTGCAAATGCCCACAGGAAGGTTTACATTTATCCGGTGCAGCCATTCCCCAATGCATAATGTCTTTGGACCAATAGAAGTAGTGCTCTTTTTGACCAGCACCTGAGAAGCCATGGAGAAATGTAAGGAATAACTAACTGAGTTCTCAAATGTGTTGAGTTCTGCGGGGAAATGTGAGGACTCTAAGTCCTTCCCACAGATAATTTCTTCCTTCACAAATTCCTCACACAAATGTGGTCCTTATGTGAAAGACCTTCCATGTCTTCCCTTTGATCTGGACTTCCCATGGCGCTCTTCAGGGTGATATCAGCATTGTTTGCCTGATTGCAGGGATGAAGAACTTTCAAAACATTGGGTTAGGAAGTCCGTATTGAACAACTCAAAGATGGTTCAAGTTCAGGAGACAAAAGAATGCAGATTTCTGGACAGATTGCCATTGTCCCAGCCTAGGGACAGAAAAAAAGAGTGGCCATCAGGTCCCATACATGTTATGAAATGTCTTTTGTGTAGATGAGTGACCCATCAAGGTGGGTCTGGCACCCACGTTGCCCATGTCCATTGCGTTTTATGCAGGTTATTGTCCAAAGTGATGGGATAAGCAGATCCAGTCTTGGGAAAGGGGAAATGTCATTTTGGAAAAACAGGACATGACCTCCCAGCATACAGATAATCTTGTCATGTGATTCATATCCAAGTGATTGTACAAAGGGCAGGTGGCCTTGTGAATTGATCCTGTTGTCCTCTGCACAATCGGGGTTATGGGACCAATAGAATGGGATTGGCCCCAACGAGGATGAGTGCTTGAGTCATTTATGATTGAGATGATGTCCAGAAAAACTGCTAGAGGGAGTTTCTGGGTCATGAGGTACTGGTGAAAAGTCAGCAAGGTCTTGCTGTCCAGCTCAGCTGACACTAACATCTTCTAATGGTTCCCTTTAAACCCTCCTGGGGCTTGGGAGAGGTCTCCTCTATGCAAATATAAATGATAGAGAAAGGGAACCGGTGCCACCGAATGACAGAAAGAGAGATGGCAAGCAGTGGGGGCAACCTAGTAAGCCATTCTCATTGCCTACATGGCATTGAACTACAACTTTTGAGATGGTTGGCCTTGGAAACCCCACTGGGTGGTCTTGGGCATACCACATGCTCTTAGCCTCAGAAAAACACCGCAATGGGGTCACCAGAAGTGAAGACCCAGTTAGGTATGGCAGAAATCAGTTCAATGGTCCTCTGAAGAGGCCAGCCACAGATGCAGGCAAAACATCAGGAGAAAATGCTGCTAGAACACGGTCATACAGCCTGGAAACCACACAGCACCCCTCAATAGTCCAACATTTTGTTCTAACTATGATCAAACTGATGTTACAAGAGGAAGCCAACCAGCAAGACAGTTAAGCTATGAGCAACGCGAAAACACCTCCATGAAGAGCAGCTGAATTTCATGGAGTTCCTCCTGCTTCACATCCACCCCACCCCCTCCCCCCAAGGTTGTTGCCATCAGGTTCCCTTTCATCCCATCCTGGGAAGGTGGACCAAGGTTTCCTCCTAAAGGCCAAAGCAAGTATAGCAGGAAGGCATACAATTCAGGTACCAATAAAATGCATTGGCAACCCAAACTCTAAATGTACTATTCAGTATAGTCATATTTACGCATGTTTATTTGATTTCTGTTTAGAAATCATGAATATCTTAATTTATAGCCTGAATGTGCACAATTGATTTGGTTTGAGCACTGGACTCGGACCTTGGAGAACACTCACTTGGACATGGGAATCTCTGGGATGACCTAAGGCAAGTCACACTCTCTCAGCCTCAGAGGAAGGCAAAGGCAAGAAACATATGTTGTCACCTCTCAAAGTGGACGTTGCCTCCCTCATGGTCAGGGTTGGCAAAAAAACACTTGAGTGGCAAAGGCAGTCCTGACACTAGATCACAATATTATGGCTTTTTTTGTATCTTTGTGATACATCATTTTTGGTTATTTCTGCTCAGCCACTTTCTATGCTTCAGTGGGGTCACAGTTTAGCCTCAATAGCTACAACTTCCACACAGGTGACCCCAGATGGCGTCGTCTGCACAATGTTTTACTATGATTGCCTGATGAGGAAACCAATACAATTCTAGACAAATTGAGGATGTTGGCCTGACCAGGTAGTAGAAGAGGTGGTGAAACCTTCTTGGAGGAGATGGAAGTGAAGGGCTTTTCTGCTCCTGAATCACAGGCTGAACATAATGGACCCTTCAAGGAGCCTCAGTGCACCGCTCTGGGAAGAGGGAAGGTTTTGGTCTCACTTCCTCTAGAGAATGGGCCACTGTGTGCTGATACAAGCTCACAGAGCCATACCAAGACACACAGTAATAATCAGCCTCATCTTCAGCCTGGACATTTGTGATGATTAAAGTGCCCGTGTTCCCAGATGCAGTCGCTGTGAACCGATCTGGGATTCCTGGTCCCCTGTTGCAGCCATTGCAGTGAACAAAACGAGGGACCTCTCCAGATATTTGTTGAACCCAGCGAAAAACACCATCCCAGTTGCCACTGCTTGTAGAACAGGAGAATTGGATGCTGTTTCCCAGAGAGACAGAAACAGAGGCTGGCTGAGTCACTGTTGGCTGTGAATGGGCACCTGGACAGGAAAAAAAAATAATGTGGGGAAAAAGAAAAATTAGAATATGTCCATTTTGAGCAGGTTTTGTGAAAAATACTTTGCAGGTCACTTGGCACTTGTGCCTATGGAAAGTGACTTCTTTTCCTCCTTACCTGCCCAGTAATGAAGGAGCATCAAGAAGAGAAGACCCCAAGACATGGTGGCTGTCAGGAGGAGTTGCCTTTGGGACGCAGGCAGACAACTCTCTGGGACACTTCTTTGTTTCTTTTTAAATTGCACAGAGCGGAAGATGGTCCCATCATGCATTTTGCTCATTGGCTGCTCTGGGATGCCCTGCCTCCCAGGGGAAAGCATGACATCATAGCCCAAAAAGGTTCAGCAGAACCCATTTGCATATAAGGTAGTTGTTGAGGTTATTTCAAAAACATAGATATGGCCCTTGTCTAGGATGACAGTAGATAGTTGTAGGAGATGTTGCTGAGGGAAAGGGTTCATAGCTCAGGAGGCAGACTATGTGGTTTCACCTGAAGAAATGGGCCAGGATTGAACTTTGGCATCTCCAGATAGAAGAAGGATGAGATCTTTAGAGAGGAGAAAGAACCTTCTCTGTCTAAGACTCTGGAGAACCAGAAATGCCAACCCTACAGAAATGGCCTAGGTGGACAAGTAGGATCTAGATGGCCTAGTGTAAAATGGCTTCTGGGCATTCCAGAAACAACACTGTGCTTCAACATGGCATCATACCCATAATTCGTCTCAGTCTTGTAGGAGACCACTCTGCTGTCTGACGTGGACTAGAGGGCTGTTCTAAACAATATGGACAACATCACTATTTAGAACAACTTACCAGGAAAAACATGGAAGACTTTCTTCTGTCTGATAAAATATAAGAATCCCCTAAAAGGAAAGGCATTGTAATACTCTCCATTGAAGCCCACCTAGACCTACAGTTGAGTACATAACAAGAGCCTTGACTAAATCAGACTCAAGTCCTGCATTGGCCCCCAAGATACCTATGGGAAGACAAGGCAGAAGGGCAACACTAGCCTCTCAATAGGTATCAGATACAGAGTTAGCCAAGCTCTGTCCAGATTATAACAAACTCGTTGTTTAGGGGTCAGAGTCTCATCTGAGCAAAGCAAAGGTGCTTGTCAGGATTGGATCTCTGTGCAGAAGTGAGAAGGAGGTCCTTGCACAAAAAATCAGCCATCACCAACGCTCTGCTGCTTCACATCTCCTTAAAGGTGCAGGTGGCATCATGAGGCATTGGCTTCAGTCATGTGAGTCCATCTTCTCCAATTTGGGCCAAGCTTGCCAACATCTCCCCCTAACAGTTATTCTCAGAACTAAGCCCAAGGTTCAGCATGCAGACAGATTTGTGTGCTCTTTTTATAATATCATGTATAATATTACATAATATCTATTTATGATATCTTTTTATAATATTTTATAACAAATTTATTCTAATACCAGCATCAATGAAAATAGAATTTTAAAACAGATGTTATTCATTGTAACTCTATGAGAGTTGTTTATATTATTCTGTGTTCGTGTCATAAACCAAACAGCCAGGACACTTACAATCAGAATTCCTGAGCATAAAAGTAATATTAAGAATCATAATGTATTGTACACTATGTATTGTACGAGGCTCTGAAACATCCCATTATACATGTTCCCTTTCCTGGTGAGACGTGATTGTTGGAGAAAAACTGCTTTTTGTATTATGTGCTTCTTTATAGTGTGTGTTTTTTTTTTCTAAACCAGTGGTTCTAAACTGTGCTCCACGGAGCCCTTGAGGCCCAGGACCTTTCTGGCTAAGCTGTTTAAAGGGCCCTCCTTAAACTTTAAAAACTCCAGAATTCTGCAGGAGGCAGCAACCAGATTTAAAGTGGATCCATGCTCTAATGTGATGAGGTCCATAGAAGAGATGCAAGGATTGGGGAGGGCGTTTCGCTCAGATTCAACTCACAAATAAAGAGCAGAATGAAAGGAAGAGGTTTTGGTCTCACTTCCCTATCTGAATGAACGACTGTGTCACTCACTCCCTGTCCATACAACACAGTAATACACGGCTTCGTCTTCTGCCAGGGCACCTGTGATGGTCAGGGACATTATGTTCCCCGACCTTGACCCTGAAAAACGGTCCGGGACCCCCGAGGGTCGGGTGCTGGTGCTATGCATCACCATCCGAGGTTTACTCCCAGACACATGCTGGGTCCACCAAGGATAGTTGCCATCTCCAATGGTTCCACTATTGTATCTGCAGGACAGGGTGACTGTCCCCCCTTGGGCCACCGATTCCGGGTCCTTCAAGGTCTGCAGTTGCTGGAAACTAGGATCTGGAAGATATCAAAGCAACGAGAGAAGCAATGAAATCATTTGGACCACCACAGTGACATTGCAAATGTGCCCAATTCTCTATTTTCCCAAAGAATTCCCTCCCATCCCATGTCATTCCCTCACCAAAGGCGACCAGGATTGAAAAGAGAAGGAGGGCCCAGGCCATTGTGTTGAGAATGAATAAGCAGATCTTCCAGAAGCAAAAGAATCACAGAGTGGCATACTTCTGCTCTCTCTTAAACCCCTCTCAGCATACCAAATTAGCTGCTTCATGCAAATGTGGTGTTCTTTAAATACAGCCTCCATGCATGAGAGGCCTACACAACAACCAATGCAAAACTTGCAGCAGGTGGTCGTTCTCCCGCTTGGCTTCACATCATAGCATCATAGTGAGACCCTGTGACCTCTGCCTCAGCTTACAGGGAAGGAAATGGACACCACTCTCCATAAAAGTCCATAGCATTGAATGAGACCAAAAGGTTCATCGAATCCAATGACAACCCATACATCAATGTGTAGTCAAAGTGGAAATAAAGGCATCACATAAGATCCCATTAAAATGAAAAGATGGAACACATGATCCCACCCAATTTAAAAGATTTTTGAAAACAAATTTGGAACAAATTATTTAGAAGTGGTTGATCTTTTGGGATTTGAAATGAAAAAGGCTTCTCATGGACAGGTCACCCAACCAGCTCCTCTTTGCATCACATTAATCTTTGCATGCCATTTCTGCAAACTAAAAGAACCAGGTAAGCAAATTCAACACACAGTGAAAAGCTGTTCCCATGGCTTTTTATCATTACACTTTCAGTATTGGGAGGTGAAAAGGAAATATTGGAGAGTAAAGGTGTTGGGTAACTTTATGTAGCAGAAGCAGTAAAAAATGCTGTGAGTGAATTGTGACGATGTGTAACAAGACCTCGGAAAAATTTCCCAATGCACATCTGCACTCCCTAGCCAGTGACCTGATTGATACACAATGGGGGTGATGTGCCTTCATCACTTTGTCAATTTCTCTGTATAGACCCTGTTAGATCTTGAGCCAGCTCAGAAGTCAATCCCATTGATTCAAGATGTCTATGCTCGCTATCCGGGACTAACACACGGGATGCAGGTCTATATCTCTAAGTGAGACTCACATGAAAATAGTGCAACGTGTCCAACTTATATTCAAGATGCCAGGTCCTCCTCCCACACACACCCTTTTTGAAGTCAATACTTTTGAATACCATAGAGAAACATCTTCCTTCAGGAGATTTTGTCTCACTTCCCCTTGCAATTGTATCATTGTGCCTTACGTAAAGCTACTACCAGAGCCATGGTTCGCAGCACAGTAATAAGTTGCCTCGTCCTCTGCCAAGACATTGGTAATGGTCAAATAACGTTCGCTGCCTGATTTGGAACCACTGAACCGTTCTGGGATCCCACTGCCTCGGTTGTTGCTAGTATCAAGGACAAGCCGGGGAGCCTGGCCCTCTCTTTGCTGATACCAGGAGACAACATAGTTCGCATGGCCGCTGCTCAAAGTGGTTGTAAGTCTTACTGTGTTTCCAAGAGTCACAGACTGGAAAGGAACCTGAGTCAGTGTGGGCTGTGAGGCAATGCCTGGAAAACAAAGTATAGAGTGAGGAACATGGCTCAGAATGAATATATTGGCTAAGTGTTGCTCAAGAAGATCATCCTTCACTTGGAAAGGGGATGATGATTGAACCCTTCTCCACTCACCTGAGCAGTATGTAATAAGCAGCAGGAGAAGGGAGGCCCAAGCCATGACTGCGAAAAACAAATCAAGATTGCTTGGCTTGTGAAGAAAATGTCACCTTTGATGGTGGCCTCTCCTCCAGTCTTAAGCTGCTTCCAAGTTGTGAGATCTTCCCTGATATGCAAAGCAACCATTTGCTCATTGGCTGCTGAAGAGCCTCCCTCTTCGTAACCCAAAAGGGGAGATTCCTCAAAGAGAACCCCATGGCTTTATCTCAAACAGTATCTTCTCAACATCCCATAATTCTGTTAGATGCTCAGATCTGTGGACATACAATTCCTCCAAGGTCTCATCTGCAGTGGCAGTGTAGGCCCTTATAATCTAGTTCAAAGCAGATAATCTGAATTCGGAAACCGGATTATAAATTCTTCCTACTATTTGTAAGCAGAACAAAATTTGAAAAGGGAGCATTTTGGTGAATTTCTCCAAGATTAGCAGTTTCTTGATAGTGATTGCCCACCAAGGGTACCGTTATGCCATTGTTCTGCTGGAATCACCCAAGTGAAATGAAATTGCCCTGAATTCACTTCATAACAAAGGTGAAGTTTTGTTGACTGGTGAAGTGGAAGCAACAGTTGCTTGCTCCATAAAGTTTTCAACCAGGTCATGAATCATCTCATGAACTATTGTCCTCTACCTTCAAGTCACTCATGGCTTATGGTGATTGTAACTCACCAAAGTTGTTGAGAGGACTGTGCCATTGCCTTCATCTAAAGCTAAGTGAATTGCCCAAGGGTGTCCTTGACCAATCAGGGATTTCAACCTGAGTAGTTCTCGTGTGACTCATACACGTCTTTATTATACACATGTCTAGCATCATTGCTATTGAACTCTTGTTCACACGGATTAGGTCCTTTTCCAAAGACCACCAGGCATGCACTGCGAAGCCACAACACACCAAGCAAGACTTCCATGCCATTGTTTCTACATGTGATTTGGTGTTAATGTTCAGGATCTCTCTCTCTCTCACACACACACACACACACACACACACAATAGATGCAGATGCATTGATTATACTGGGACAAATTGGGGATGACACACATGAATGGAAAGAACAAAACCTTGTTATCTGTCCTTGAACTGACCGATATGTGATGGAAGAACTGGGTGTCAGGGCATGTGATTGGCATCAGTTTCTGAGTGAAGCACCAGCTTCACAGGCAACTTCAGTTGCTGAGACTATCCGATGGTGAGAAAGGGAAAGGAGTCTATTATAGTCAGTTTGCTGCACTTTTATCTTGAGCTTCTCGCTTCTGGAGAATCGGAGCACGGAGGACAAGAACAAAGACATGGCTTATGTTTAGAGCAGAAAGGAAGAATCCAGGCCTCAATATCCTTCAGAGTGTAACTATACTGTAGAATTTGTATGGTTTAGCTGCACTTCCACAGTTGGATGAGGCACCCAACTCCCAGGATGCCATAGCATGGAACTAGGGAGTTCAGTTGGGGTCAAATAGCATGATGTCTACAGTGTAAATGCTCCCAATTTTTCTGAACCCAATCTCCCAGCCCTGTCGCTCTGAGTCACTTAAATGGTACTGCACAACCAGCAAGTTACTCGCCCGACAAGGGAAAGGGTGTCTTAATCAACAATCTGCTTGGCATTCAGTGATGCTGTTGAAACAGGACAATTATCAGTCTACCCTCTATGGATTTTTTATATTTAAAGAGAGAGAGAAGAGAGAGAGAGAAGAAATCATCCTTTCTTTTTGAAAACAAGGGCAATATCTTCATGCTAAGCCTTTCAGAGCTTCTGACGTTCCTCTTCTTGGGGTGGGGGAGAAGCTGCAGTTTTAGTCTTACTTCCCCATGAGAATGCACTACCGTGATACGAGCTGTCTGTGCTGTACCACCACGCACAGTAATAATCAGCTTCATCTCCAACCTGAACATTTGTGATGGTTAAAGAGCCAGTGTCTCCAGAAGCAGTGGCCGCGAACCGATCCGGGATCCCTGGTCCCCTGCTGCTGCCACAGATACTACAATGAACAAAGCGAGGGCCTTCTCCAGATTTCTGCTGATACCAACTGACATAGCTGACCCAACTTCCACTGCCTTTGGTGCAGGAGAGTGTGACCGTCTGTCCCGGAGACCCAGACACTGAAGCCGGCTGAGTCAATATTCCCTGAGAATGGACTCCTTTGACAAAAGAGAGGAACAAATGGAAATGCAATTGGTTCATTTGCCTTTGACTTGTTGCCCTTTAGGGATGATCAAAAACCCTTCACTGCCTTACCAACATAGAAATCGAAAAGCACCAAGAACAGCAGGGACCAAGTCATGGTGAGCTCTCCAACAGGGTTGAGTTATCTGAAACACACCAAAACTTGTCCAGGAGTTTCCCCTTCCTTCCTTTTTCAATTCAACCTGAGCTGAAGAAGGAGGCCCTCATGCAAATCTGGCCCAGGGCCATTGGCTGTGCTGGAACTTCATATCTCATGAATGTGTAACCCCATAACAAAAGCAAACACAGCAGCATCCATTGACATCATAGATGTTATAAAATATGGAGATGTCCATTGCCCAGGATGACAATGAACAGGGGGAGGCTACATAACCAGAAAAACGGCTGCTGTGGAAAAGGACCCATAGCCCTGGGGCAAATGAGGTGGTTTTGCATGAAGATCTGGGTCAAGATTACTCCTTAGCATTCCAGTTAGAAGGATCAGATCTAAAAGCGGAGAAGAACCTTCTCTGTTTGAGACTCTGGCAAACCGGAGAGGCTTAGCCTTGCATGACTAACCTAAGTGGACATGTAGAATCTAGATCGCCTGGTATAAAATGGCTTCAGGGGATTCTAGAAACAACAGGATGCTTGAACATGGCATCAAACCAAGACTTCTTCTCATTCTTGTAAGAGCCCCATTCTGACATATCATATCATGTGAACAGATGGGTCAGAACAACAGAATGTCTCAAACCTGAGAATTAGAAAGATCAGTGAGAAAGGAAATTAAGACATTCCTTTTTCTTTCCACATTTGAGATCCAAACCAGGAGGGATGCTCAATTTGCCCTTGACCCCAACCCAGCTGAATGTGAAATGGTCAAAAGAGTTCCATTAGAACACCCCAGAAATATAAGATTCAATAAGATACCAAGACTAAATGCTCCCTAGTCCAACATTTGGTTCCCACAGTGGTAAAGTTGACATTCCAATGGGAAGCCTACCAGCAAGATGTTCAAGAGACAGATATCCAAGAGGTGACACCATGAAAACCATTCCAGCTCCTGGGTTTCCCAGAATCTTGTTCTGAGGGTCAAGTAATTATAGGCTCCCAACTTTTGTCTTGATCTCAGACCATGAACTTTGTAGTAAAGGGACTAGCTTGGCAGCCCCCCAGCTGAATGTAGAAATAAATTAAAACGCTCTGGTAGAGCAGCTAAGCCTCATGAATATTCTCCTGCTTCACATCATCCGAAGGTACAGGGTGAGCTGAGTCTCTGAGGTTGGCCATCAGGTTCTCTGGTGGGAAGGTGGAACAAGGTTTCCCTCTAAAGGACAAAGCCAGGAGAGCAGACGACACATGAACTATCAGTAGTATAAAGCAGCAAAATTGTGAACTAAGGTCAGCCCTCCACTTTTGCTGGTGTTCGGGTCACAACATACTTGCAAAAGTGGAAAACTGAAAATCATTTTTTTTTAATTTTATGCTTTTAATGTAAGTTGCTTTGAGTCTCGTTGTGGAGAGACAAAGCAGGGTAAAAAGTAATAATGATAACAATAATAATAATTCTTGAACTGAGAGAACACCTCTTTAGGGATCTCTAGCCTCAGTGGAAGTTGTTCGTTTCTTTTTTTAAAAAAAAAAGTGTAGCGAAAAGGATAGAATCGTGCATTCTTCTCAAAAACCTGTACATCTTCAGGATAAGCTCTTAATGGTTTCTGGCTTTCCTCTTTTTGGGAGAAGAAGACACATTTTTGTCAGACTTCCCCATGAGAATGGACTGCTGTGATACATGCTACCTGTTCTGTACCAACATATGCAATAATAATCGGCCTCATCTTCAGCCTGAACATTTGTGATGGTTAAAGAACCTGTATTCCCAGAATCGGTTGCCGTAAACCGATCCGGGATCCCTGCTCCCCTGCTGCAGCCATTGCAGTGAACAATGCAAGGAGCTTCTCCGGATTTCTCTTGAATCCAGTAGACTTCACTGTTCCAGTTGCCACTGCTTTTGGTGCAGGAGAGTGTGATTGTCTGTCCTGGGGACCCAGATGCTAAAGATGGCTGGGTCAACATTCCCTGAGAATGGACACCTTTGACAAAAGAGAGGAACAAATAGGAATGCAGTTGATTCATTCGCCTTTGCCTTGTTGCCCTTTAAGAGTGATCTAAAACCCTTCTCTACCTTACCAGCATAGAAACTGAAAAGCGCCAAGAACAGCAGGGTCCAAGCCATGATGAGCTCTCCAGAGGGTTGGGCTATCACAAATACACCAATGATTGTGCAGGAGCTTCCCCCTTCCTTTTCAATTCAACCTGAGCTGAAGAGGAAGTCCTTCATGCAAATCCGCCCCAGAGCTATTGGTTGTGCTGTAACTACATATCTCAGGAATGTGTAAGCTCATGACAGAACTAAATATAGGAGCAGCAATTCACATGATATATATTATTATAAAATATGAAGATGGTCATTGCCCATGATGACAATGCCTAGGAGATGTTGCATCACCACAAAGAAGGCTGCTAGGTGAAAGGGTCCATAGCCAAAGGTCAGAGGAGGTGATTTTGCCCCAAGGTATAGACCTGGATTGATCCTTGGGATCTCCACTTATAAGGATCAAGTCTCAGAGACGGGGTAAAAAAGCTTCTCTGCCTGAGACTCTGGAGAAACAATTCATTCTTCAAGGGAGTGCAGAACATTAGCTGAAATGGACCCCTTTCGCATTTCCACCTTGGATTAATCTCAGCAATGTGGCTTGCCCATGAAGCTGGTGTTTTGCTTGGTAAGTGAGGCCCATCACAGTCAATAACAAACAGAGGTCTTCCATCCCAGCTAAGAATGTGACCAACATATCACCTAGTTTGCTCCTCTGGGGTACTGAATGAACAGCACGTAGTAAGTTCAGTTTCTAGTGTTTGCTTAGGAGGAAATATCTGAACGGGAATGAACATGGCAGAGGATTTGCTTCTCTTGCCACTTATTGAAAGCCAGAACAATCGCTGCCTCGACTAAATTTTTGATGTTGATGTTATTTGACCCATTCAAATGCTCAATTTGGAAGCACAGCTTTCCCTGGTTGGAACCAGGAGTCATAGGCACAAGTGATTCTGTGGGAGTTGTATCCAGCCAGTGGTGCTATAAGGAGGCATGGATATGATGCCATGTTAATGAAGTCGAACATGACACCCCCCCCCCATAAAAGATAGTAACTTATAGTTTTGCTAAGGACAAGGACACCAGACTGGATAATAAGGGTTAAGCCTTGGTCAATTTGCCAAGACACTAACAACAGCAAGGACCCTTCCAATGTTAGATAGTGTGTACATTGAATCAAGGTTTTATGCCCTAAGTTTCATATATAGCAGAAGGTAGCACATTTATTACTGAGAAACCACCTCCCTTTACACTTATGTGCTCTTTTGAACTTCTATGGGACTCTGGTGGGAGGGATAAGGGGATATATTCTCTGTATCATGATTTTTATATTTTCATATTTCCCCCCTGTGTATCTGACCATTTCCTGACCCTTTTTTGCCCCATTCCCCTTTTTGGAAAAAATGTATAAAAATATAAGGAAGTCGCCCTGACCCTGGAAAGGAAGAAATTAGCAGTTGAAAGAACCCTTATCAAAAGACACTCCTTGCATGGACTATAACAAAGATTCGTGACCCCTGGCCTCGGAGGTTTTGGCCACCAGAGGAAATAGCCGCTTGGCAATTTTGATTAAATTACAAAGGGACAGAGGGGAGCCTTCGGAAAGCTGTACCTCACCCTGAACTGTCAACCATTCAATCTCTCTACCAAAAAGCATCCACTCAAAGTTGCCCCTATTGTTCCTCTGTCTTAGCATAGAAGAAAATCCGGATTATGGTGGTATCACCAACATCAATGTTTATTAGGACCACTCCAAGAACAATAGAAGGCTAGCTCGAAGGCCTTTTTAGGACTCGCCACCCCCCTGGACATTTCCTGAACTTCCATAATCCACTCAAGAATGCATTGTATTCCATCGTCCCGCCTCCCTCCCTCCTGATTCGCTGAAGCGCCTAGACAGCAGAAGCCCTCTGATTGGCCCAGGCATGCAGCAGAAGCCTTGTGATTGGCCCAGGCGCTCGAGAGGCAGCCAAGCCTCCGCCCAGCTGTTGAAGTGCCAGCCAATCACCTTCAAGTCGGGCGGAGAGCGGGCAGCGGGAGATTCAAATTGGACAACTCTGTTTTTCTATAAAAATGGCTTTTATTTGTACTAATGCATGCTTAGCTTGGTGAAATATTGCTGCTCTGCATCCTTTTCAGCTGAATAGCTAATAAATCATCTCGGTGGTGCTTCCTTCAACCTTGGTGAGATTCTTTTTGGGAACCTAAGGAAAAATAATTATTTTAAAATTGGGCTTCCCTTTGCTCACTACTGTAGCGATCCCTCTTTGGTGGGGCCGCAGGGTCTCTCCTTCAAGGCCAAACCCTTTTAAATTCCTCCATGATTTCAGTAATGCACTCTGTTGTTTCATCCTAGCCATTTTATACCAGGCTATCTAGATCAGACCTCACTACCTCTGAGGATGCTTGGCATAGATGCAGGTGAAATGTCAGGAGAGAATGCCTCTAGAACATAGCCATACAGCCTGAAAAAACCTACAGCAACCCTATCTAGATCCTGTTTGTCCACCTTGGTTGGTCCTGCAGGGCTGGATATCTATGGATCTTGAGCTTCCCATTGTTGCAGCTACTACCGTTGATCTAGTGAAACAGGAGTTGAGGGACAAAAAACAGGTGTGGCTTAGGGTTAGCACAGAGGCCTCAGATTCCTTATGGGGTACATTTTTGCTCCAGAAACTGTGTAGTCTGACCCACTTGAACTGCCATGACTCCATATTATGGAATCCTGGTAGTTGTTGTTTGATGAGGCAAACAACTCTTGTCTAGAGAAAGCAAAGAACCTGCAACTCCAAGGATTCCACACTCTGGAGCCATGGCATTTCAAGTGGAGTCTAATGTTATTAATCCTACAGTGTAGATGCCCTCAAAGTCTCCAACGTGTTCCTCCTGCTCTTCAATAGGCATTAGGTTTGCTGCACTCCCAACCCTGTGGCTCTGAATTACTTAAAAGGCACCTAACAGCCTACAAGTTACTGGTCCAAAAGGTGAAAGGGTGTTTTGATCAGCAATCAGATTGACTTTTGGTGGCACTCCTGAAACAGGAAGTTATTCAGCCTCAATTAAGTATTTCTTTTTAAAAGTGTAGAAAGACGAGATAGAATCATGCACTCTATTCAAAAACTGGCACAACATCTTCAGCTCTTCAGCTCTCCAGAATCTCTGACTTTCTTCCTCTTGGGAGGAGAACTGACAGTTTTTGTTTCACTTCCCCATGAGAATGGACCACCGTGATACGAGCTGCCTGTGCTGTACCACCACCCACAGTAATAATCGGCTTCATCTCCGGCCTGAATATTTGCGATGGTTAAAGAGCCTGTGTTTCCAGAAGCAGTTGCCGTGAACCGATCCGAGATCTTGTCACCTCTGCTGCAGCCATTGCAGTGGATAAAGCGAGGGCCCTCTCCAGATTTCTGCTGATACCAACTGGCATAGCTGCCCCAGCTTCCACTGTCTTTGGTGCAGGAGAGTGTGACTGTCTGTCCCGAGGACACAGAAACAGAAGATGACTGAGTCAATGTTCCCTGAGAATGGACACCTTTGACAAAAGAGAGGAACAAATTGAAATGTGGTTGGTTCATCTGCCTTTGCCTTGTTACCCTTTAGGGATGGTCTAAAATCCTTCTCTGCCTTACCAGCATAGTAATTGAGAAGCACCATGAACAGCAAGACCTGGGCCATGATGAACTCTCCAAAGAAGTTGTGCTTTCAGAAATGCACGAAGGCTTGTCCAGGAGCTTCCTCCTTCCTTCCTTTTTCAATTCAACCTGAGCAGAAGGAGGAAGACCTCATGCAAATCTGCCCCAGAGCCATTGGCTGTACTGGAACTTCATATCTTGGGAACATGCAACCTCATGAAAGGAGCAAATGCAGCAGCATCCATTGATATTGTAGATATTGTTATAAAATATGAAGATGACAACTGCCTGTGATGACAATAGCTAGAAGAGCTTACATCACCACAAAGAAGGTTGCTGCGTGAAAGGGTCCATAGCCGAAGGTCAGTGGAAATAATTTTGCCTGAATATATGGGCCAGGATTGATCCTTGGGATCTTCAGTTAGAAGGATCAGGACTCAGAGGAAGGGAAAGAACCTTCTCTGACTGAGAACCATAGATTCCCTGCAGGACTGACCAAGGTGGACAAGCAGGATCTAGATGGCCTTTTATAGAATGGCTGGGATGAAACAACAGAGTACATCAACATGGTATCATATCCATGTCTGCTTATGGCTGGATACAACTCACGTGTGTTCTCCCTGCAGAATCACTCATGCCTATAAGTCCCGGTTCCAAACGGAGAAAGCTTTGCTTCTAAGTTGAGCAATTGAATTGGTCAAACAACATCAACATCAATAAATCAATCCAGGAAATGATTGTTTTGACTTTCCTCTTGCAATAAGTGACAAGAGAAGCAAATCCTCTGTCATGTTCTTCCCAAGAAGTTGTTTACTCCTGAGCAGACCCTAGAAACTGAACTTACTAGGAGCCATTCATTCAGCACCACTGAGGAGCAAACTAGGTGATATGTTGGTCACATTCTTGGCCTTGATAGAAGACCACTGTTTGTTATTTACTGTGATGGGCCTCACTTACAAAGCAAAACACCAGCTTTATGGACAAGCCATGTTGCTGAGACTAACCTTTTTGAAAATGTGAATCTCCATGACCACCTGGAAACCACTTTTTTGGAAAACCACTAGTCAAGGAATCATAGAATCATAGAATCATAGAATCAAAGAGTTGGAAGAGACCTCATGGGCCATCCAGTCCAACCCCCTGCCAAGAAGCAGGAATATTGCATTCAAATCACCCCTGACAAATGGCCATCCAGCCTCTGCTTAAAAGCTTCCAAAGAAGGAGCCTCCACCACACTCCGGGGCAGAGAGTTCCACTGCTGAACGGCTCTCACAGTCAGGAAGTTCTTCCTAATGTTCAGATGGAATCTCCTCTCTTGTAGTTTGAAGCCATTGTTCCGTGTCCTAGTCTCCAAGGAAGCAGAAAACAAGCTTGCTCCCTCCTCCCTGTGGCTTCCTCTCACATATTTATACATGGCTATCATATCTCCTCTCAGCCTTCTCTTCTTCAGGCTAAACATGCCCAGTTCCCTAAGCCGCTCCTCGTAGGGCTTGTTCTCCAGACCCTTGATCATTTTAGTCGCCCTCCTCTGGACACATTCCAGCTTGTCAATATCTCTCTTGAATTGTGGTGCCCAGAATTGGACACAGTATTCCAGATGTGGTCTAACCAAAGCAGAATAGAGGGGTAGCATTACTTCCTTAGATCTAGACACTATGCTCCTATTGATGCAGGCCAAAATCCCATTGGCTTTTTTTGCTGCCACATCACATTGTTGGCTCATGTTTAACTTGTTGTCCACGAGGACTCCAAGATCTTTTTCACACGTACTGCTCTCGAGCCAGGCGTCCCCCATTCTGTATCTTTGCATTTCATTTTTTCTGCCAAAGTGGAGTATCTTGCATTTGTCACTGTTGAACTTCATTTTGTTAGTTTTGGCCCATCTCTCTAATCTGTCAAGATCGTTTTGAATTCTGCTCCTGTCCTCTGGACTATTGGCTATCCCTCCCAATTTGGTGTCATCTGCAAACTTGATGATCATGCCTTCTAGCCCTTCATCTAAGTCATTAATAAAGATGTTGAACAGGACCGGGCCCAGGACGGAACCCTGCGGCACTCCACTTGTCACTTCTTTCCAAGATGAAGAGGAAGCATTAGTGAGCACTCTCTGTGTTCGTCCACTTAACCAATTACAGATCCACCTCACCGTAGTTTTGCCTAGCCCACATTGGACTAGTTTCCTTGCCAGAAGGTCATGGGGGACCTTGTCGAAGGCCTTACTGAAATCCAGGTATGCTACATCCACGGCATTCCCCGCATCTACCCAGCTTGTAGCTCTATCGAAGAAAGAGATCAGATTAGTCTGGCATGACTTGTTTTTGATAAATCCATGTTGACTATTAGCGATGACTGCATTTGTTTCTAAGTGTTTGCAGACCGCTTCCTTAACAATCTTTTCCAGAATCTTGCCCGGTATCGACATGAGGCTGACCTGACGGTAGTTGTTTGGGTCGTCCTTTTTTCCCTTCTTGAAGATTGGGACCACATTGGCCCTCCTCCAATCTGCTGGAACTTCTCCCGTTCTCCAAGAACTCTCAAAGATGGTTGCCAATGGTTCCGAAATGACTTCCGCTAGTTCCTTCAGTACTCTTGGGTGTAGTTGATCTGGCCCTGGGGACTTGAACTCATTAAGAGCGGCCAGGTATTCCTGGACGACTTCTTTCCCAATTTGGGGTTGGATGTCCTCCCATCCCTCATCCACTCCATCTTGCTGAGGTTGAAGACTCTCTTTTTGTGAGAAGACCGAGGCAAAGAAGGCATTAAGTAGTTCTGCCTTTTCCCTGTCCCCTGTCAGCATTGCCCCATCTTCTCCTCGAAGAGGTCCTATCGCCTCCTTGTTTTTCCTTTTTCTACTGCCATAAGAATAGATGCCCTTTTTATTGTTTTTAATGTCCCTGGCAAGTCTGAGCTCGTTTTTTGCTTTAGCTTTGCAGACCTTTTCCCTACAGGTGTTGGCTATTTGTTTGAATTCTTCTTTGGTGATTTCTCCCTTTTTCCACTTCTTGTGCATGTCTCTTTTGTGTCTTAGCACAGTTAGAAGTTCTTTGGACATCCATTCTGGCTTCTTTGCACTTGTCCTATTTTTTCTCTTTGTTGGCACGGTTTGCAATTGCGCCTTGAGTATTTCACTCTTGAGAAATTCCCATCCATCCGTAGCTCCCTTGTCTTTTAGTATCTGTGTCCACGGAATGCTGCTCAGCGTTTCCTTCATTTTTTGGAAATCAGCTCTCCTAAAGTCCAAAATGCAGGTTTGACTTGTCTTAGTTTCGGCCTTCCTTTGTACCTCAAATTGCAGGAGCACATGGTCACTTGCCCCTAAGGATCCTACCACTTCGACCGCATCGATCAGGTCCTCCGCATTTGTTAGGATGAGATCAAGAGTAGCCAATCCCCTTGTTGCCTCTTCTACCTTCTGGACCATGAAATTGTCTGCAAGGCAAGCGAGGAATTTGTTGGACCTTGTACTCTTGGCCGAGTTTGTTTTCCAGCAAATATCGGGATAGTTGAAATCGCCCATGACTACTACATCTCTTTTCTGTGCCTGTTTGGTCAACTGTTGGCAGAAGACTTCATCAAGATCTTCCTCCTGGCTTGGGGGTCTGGCTTGGGGGGCATGACCTTGTTAGAAGTCGCAACCCTTTGAAAAAAGTTGTTCACAAGCATTTGTGCAAGGCAACTAGGGCTCTCAGCTGTTAAACTGATAACCTAGGTATGTCTTGGAACTGTAAGGGACAAAGACATGCCAATGCACAAAAAATAATTAGCAGAGTATTAGAAATGTTCTTTCAAGTTGCCCAAAAACATCTGTTATCAAACTCAAAAGATCCCCCCCCCCCCCGGCTAAAACTATTGATTTGAGCAACATTGATCTGCAGCAGAGCATTCTGTAGGTTCACACGAACTTAACCATCACTCCAAAGAATTGCTGCCAGCAACCCCTAGTCTGGAGGAGCCCAGCAGCAGCCACCAGCACCTAACAGAGGCCCCAGAGTTTCTTATGGGGTGCATTTACACTCCAGAATCCATGTAGTGTGATCCACTTGAACTGCCATGACTCCATACTATGGAATCTTTGTCCATAGTTGATGTTTGATGAGGCAAAAAACTATTGGGCAGAGAAGGCGAACCACCTACAACACCCAGGATTGCAGAGCCGGAAGCCATGGTATTTCAAGTGGGGTCTAATGGTATGAATTCTGCAGGGTTGATACCCTCAAAGTCTTTAACTGGATCCTCCGGCTCTTCAATAGGTATAAGGTTTTCTTCACTCCCAGCCCTGTGGCTCTGAATTATTTAAAATGCACCTAACAGCCTACAAGTGACTGGCCCAAAAGGTAAAAGGGTGCCATGATCAGCAATCGACTTTTGGTGGTACTCCTGAAACAGGAAGGTATTCAGTAGGCTTGGGTGATCAATGAAATAAATGTTTCTAAACTCGTTTCAGATATAGGGGATGCTGGTGGTTCGGATCTAAAGTCAATTCCGATTTTCAATGGAAAAAAAGTTCAAAAAGTTTTCAAAACATCCGAGACTTCTGAATCCTTTGTTAATGGTTTGACAGTATTATTTCCTGTTTCACTGGGTGGTCTTTACTTTGAAAGTAGTTGTTTTACTCCAGAAAAAGGGGGGGGTGGCAAAGGGAGGAAATTCATCCACTCTGGTTTAAAATGGTTTAAAACAGTTTAAAACGGTTAAAAACGGCTTCTCTGTAATAACCCAGTTATCCCAGGCCGTTTTAAAATGCTGCTCCTGCTAATCACTGGGAGAAGGAGATAGGAGAGAGAGAAGGGGGGAATTCTCTATTCCATTTTAAAATGCTGCTCCTGCTAATCACAGGGAGAAGGAGATAGGAGAGAGAGAAGGGGGGGAATTCTCTATTCCATTTTAAAATGCTGCTTAATAATAATAATGATAATAATAATAATAACAACAACAACAACAACAAACCCCCTTCTGCCTTCATGCAGGGAATGCACAATCAAAGCACCCCTGACAGATGGCCATCCATTCTTAATAATAATAATAATAATAATAATAATAATAATAATAATAGTTTTAACCTCGGAGAAGGAGATAGGAGAGAAAGAGAGAGAGAGGAGGGGGAATTCTCTATTCCGTTTTAAAATGCTGTCCCAGACTCCAGATGGTCACCCAGCCTCAATAATAATAATAATAATAATAATAACAACAACAACAACAACAACAACAACAACAAACCCCCTTCTGCCTTCATGCAGGGAATGCATAATCAAAGCACCCCTTGTCGTCGAGGGCATCCCAGGCCCCTGCCTTTAAGCTGGTGTAGCCAGAAGCAGGGAGTTCCACAGTTCCTGGGTGCAGAGATTGGGCCAAACTGATGAAATGTGCCCCAACAGCAAGCTCAACCAGGGACTCAACACAGCCCTACGCTCTCTCTTTTCACTTTCCTACCCAGCCCCAACTTTTTAACAAATCCCTAAATAAAGATTAATGAAATTGCAACTTTTAACTCTCTAGCTTGATACTTTGTGTCTTTCCTTGCCTGGACTATCCAAATGCATGAAACTAACCTTTTCCAGGCCACGGGAGACTGCAGGCCTGCCCGGAATGCCTTCCTGGCGTTCCAGGGAGGCCGAATCTGTGCTTCTCCAAACCGTGGATACTGAATCTCCCCTTTGGGGCCCCAGTACCCGCGAGATGGCGGATCACCTCCATTTTGATGGCATATTTTTCCTAGCTTAATTCTAACACTATCTGCTATCTCGCTTTTTGCATTTCAGGCTTCAACGCCTGGGGAATAATCATTTATGTTTTAAGAATAGTTTACAAGAAACAGCTGATTGTCAAAAAGCTGGCTCCGTTGCTTCCGCGCTGCTGCGCTTCGCCATTCCATTGCCTCTGCCAAGCCCCTGACCTGGAGACTCAGTGCGGCTACCCCATGAGGCTTTCAGGGAAGAGCCTGGCCTTGGGGTCCCAGTCCTTGGAAATAGTTGTAGTTTCCCAAGGACCAAAGGCAAACTCGATCTTGGACGCTGCAGGGATCCATTCCTTGGCTCAGTGGAAATCATCAAGCTCCCTTTGTGACTGTTGGACTTTCTTCAATTTCCTTTTTGCTCAAAAGAACTCATTTTTGCATCTGAACTTCCCCCAGTATGAACTATGGACACATGTTTTAATAAAATTATTATTTTAATCAATTTCTCTGGCGGGCAGGGGGTGGGAAGAGATGTTTGATATGAATTTCTTTGGATTCCTATATTCCCCATGTATTTTTCCTAAATTCTTGCCATGGCACCCAACCCATCGCCCCTTTTCTCCCTTCTTGGGGGAAACTCATCAGGAAGCGGCCAGCTGCTGTAAAGGACAATTAGCAATTACAAAGGACTTTTATCATGATAACTCATGCATGGAAAACATAGAATTGGAAACCTCAAATTGAACTTCGGAGCCGGTCCATTCAATGAAAAGGTTTCGCTTGGCACCTTTTGAACGCATCACCCTGGGGGGCAGAAGACCCTCAAAGGGTCTTTTCCCCCGAAACTGTTCCTCCTTTCAAAACTTGCTATGACATACATTCACCTCAGTATCTTCATTGTGTCCCAACTAATGGCGACAGGAAGACCCGGATAAGGCAATCAACGTTTATCATAGACCCATCCAAAGACTGGGCTCGGACTCAAGATCCCCAAGGCATGAAATCCTATAATCCACTCATCAGCCCATTGTTTCATCCTCGTCCCGCTTCCCTTCTCCTGATTCGCCAGGGCGCTGAGGTGGTAGGAGCTTTCCCATTGGTTCCTGCGCAGCAGAGGAGCTCTGTGATTGGCTCTGACACAGAGCGGGCGGCCGCGCCTCCTCCCAGCTGGAATCACGTCAGCCAATCACCTGCGAGCCAGGCGGAGGGTGGGAATTTTGAAACTTCTAAGCCTGTAAACCCTATAAAAATGTCTCTAATCTTTGTACTGGCATGCTTTGTAGGCGAATGATTGCTACATTGCATCCTTTTCAGCTGAATCGCTAATAAAAACACCTCGGTGCCACTTCTTCAACTTTGGTGAGATTATTTTGATTTATTTCATTTCAATAAAATTGCTGAAATCAGGCTTCTCTATCTCGCCAAAGTAGTGATCCCTCTTTGGTGGGGTCCCAGGGTCCCTCCTCCTGGGGACGACCCTCCTAAAGTTCCTATCGGCTTCACCCTGACAGATGGCCATCCATTCTTAATAATAATAATAATAGTAATAACAATAGTAATAATAATAATAACAACAACAAACCCCCTTCAGCCTTCATGCAAGGAATGCACAATCAAAGCACCCCTGACAGATGGCCATCCATTCTTAATAATAATAATAATAATAATAATAATAGTTTTAACCTCAGAGAAGGAGATAGGAGAGAGAGAGAGAGAGAAAGAGAGAGGAGGGGGGAATTCTCTGTTCTGTTTTAAAATGTTTGCCCAGACTCCAGATGGTCACCCAGCCTCAATAATAATAACAACAACAACAACAAACCCCCTTCTGCCTTCATGCAGGGAATGCACAATCAAAGCACCCCTGACAGATGACTATCCATTCTTAATAATAATAATAATAATAATAATAATAATAATAATAATAATAATAGTTTTAACCTCCTGGCCCAGGACGTTTAGGCAGGCAGGAAGGCAGGCAGGTCTCTGTGACTGCTGCACCCGCTGTGTCTTCCTTGCTCAGTGCAGGCCAGAGTGAGGAAAGAGGCCAAAGGCTGCCTTCGGGAGCAGCGAGCCCCAGAAGAACCATGTGGAAGGAGGCGGGAAGCAGCAGAGGGCACACTCGCCAACTGCTTCACTCAGCTAGAGGCTTCCCAACGCTGGGAGAGAGATGCCCCGTGTTGGCAAGCCGCAGGGGAAAGGTGACCGGCAGGAGGAGAGAGGAAATTCATCCGCTTAAGCTGAGGCCAGGGACCAGAAGTGGGGTAAACGCCAACTCACTTACTGATTCGTAAGAGAAATGGCAGAAAAAGCTTCGGAAAGGCAAAGGGACTTCAGGTTTGCTTAAAAACGTCGAAATCGATTAAAAAAGCGAATCTTTCAGAAGATTCCGAGGATTCCGACGGTACCTACCCATGCCTAGTATTCAGCCTACCCTCAATGAAATTTATTTATTTTTAAAAGTGGATTTATTTATCATATCAGGAGCGAACCAAGGATACAGTTGTAATGTATCTTTAAAAACACAAAGTTTAGAAACTTTGCATTATATTAAATGTCCTTTGACCAGTAGCTGGTCACTTGGAGTGCCTCTGCTGTTGCTGTAAGAAGGTCCTCCGTTGTGCATGTGGCAGGGCTCAGACTGCATTGCAATAGGTGGTCTATGGTTTGCTCTTTTCCACACTCGCATGTCGTGGACTCTACTTTGTGGCCCCATTTCTTAAGGTTGGCTCTGCATCTCGTGGTGCCGGAGAGCAGTCTGTTCAGTGCCTTCCAAGTTGCTCAGTCATCTGTGTGCCCAGAGGGGAGTCTCTCATTTGGTATCAGCCATGGCTTGAGGGTCTGGGTTTTAGCCTGCCACTTTTGGACTCTCGCTTACTGAGGTGTTAAAAGTGGAGAAAGAGAGATGGAATCATTGGTTCTGTTCAAAAACTGGCACAACATCTTCAGCTCTTCAGAGTCTCTGGCTTTGTTCTTGGGAGGAGAAGTGACAGTTTTAGTCTCACTTCCCCATGAGAATGGACCAAAGGGGTATGTGTTGCCGTACCAACACCCACAGTAGTAATCGGCCTCGTCTTCACCCTGGACATTTGTGATGGATAAAGAGCCTGTGTTTCCAGAAACAGATGCCGTGAACCGATCCGGAATCCCTGCTCCCCTGCTGCAGCCATTGCAGTGAACAAAGTGAGGGCCCTCTCCAGATTTCTGCTGATACCAGGAGATAATGCTGCTCCAGATTCCACTGCCTTTGGTGCAGGAGAGTGTGACCGTCTGTCCCAGGGAGCCAGACACTGAAGCTGGCTGAGTCAATGTTCCCTGAGAATGGACACCTTTGACAAAAGAGAGGAACAAATGGAAATGCAATTCATCCTGCTTTGCCTTTTTGCCTTTATGGGGTGATCTAAAACCCTTCTCTACCTTACCAGCAAGGAAATTGAGAAGCACCAAGAACAGCAGGGTCCAAGCCATGATGAGCCCTTCAAAAGAGTTGGGCTTTCAGAAATGCACAAAGGATTGTCCAGGAGCTTCCTCCTTTCTTCCTTTTTCAGTTCAACCTGAGCTGAAGGAGGAGGACCTCATGCAAATCTGTCCCAGAGCTATTGGCTATGCTAGAACTTCATATCTCAGGAACATGTAACCTCATGACAGAAGCAAATGCATCAGCATCCACTGACATAGATATTATAAAATACGAAGATGGCCATTGCTCAGGATGACAATGGCTAGGAAAGCTTAGATCACCACAAAGAAGGTTGCTGTGCGAAAGGGTCCATAGCCCAAGGGCAGAGGAAATTATTCTGCCTGAAGATATGGGCCAGGATTGATCCTTGGAATTTCCAGTTAGAAGGATCAGGACTAAGAGGAAGGGAATAACCTTCTCTGCCCAAGACTCTGGGAACCATATATGTCCAGCCCTGCAGGACTGACCAAGGTGGACAAACAGGATCTAGTGTTGTGACTGATAGGAGAGATAATACCAAGAGTGATCCTTTGTTGAGGCAGAAAAGTACGGTTTTATTTTCAGCTGAGACCCTGGCATGGAATCTCCTCCAAGAGCAAACCAGAATGAGGATAAAGGCGTTGACTTACCCTTTTATACATCTTCAAATGCAGGCAAACAAAGAAACATACTCCTACATGCATTAACATCATCACTACATCACTTTAGCATCATAGAAATATCAAATAATATCTTTCTACATGCATGAGGCATGTCTCAACATTCAGCTTACAGCAAGCTAGATACAGTAGGATTCAGCTTACACAGATCCATCAAGGGGCCTATTTTGACCTGTCAGGAGGGAGGGGGAGAGAACCACTTCTTACTTTTTACTTCTATCTGATGGTGCCAAGCCATTCTTTTCTCCCCCCTGAAATGTTCACTCCCCTCTTGCCTGTGCCTTGGACACAGATACTTCAGCATCCTTTTTGTCCTGTCAGCTTAGCTTCCTAATACAGAGAGAACCTGATTTTTCTTACAGTTCAGTGCTTCTAATGTACATACAATATATGTAAAAAAAATCTGTATTTCCACATCACTAGATGGTCTGGTATAGAACGGCTGGGATGAAACAACAGAGTACATCAACATGGCATCAAATACATGTCTACTTATGGCACCATTGGCTGGATACAACTCACATGTGCTCTCTCACAGAATCACCCATACCCATGAGTCCCAGTTCCAACCAGAAAAAGCTTTGCTTCCAAGTTGAGTTGGTCAAACAACATCAACAGCAATAAATCAGTCCAGGAAGTGATGATTCTGACTTTCCTCCTGCAATAAATGGCAAGAGAAGCAAATCCTCTGTCATGTTCTTCCCATTCAGACATTTCCTCCTGAGCAGACACTGGAAACTGAACTTACTAGAAGCCATTCATTCAACACCCCTGGGAAACAAACTAGGTGATACATTGGTCACATTCTTAGCTGGAATGGAAGACTTCTGTTTGTTATTGACTGTGATAGGCCTCACTTACCAAGCGAAACACCAGCTTCATGGGCAAGCCATGTTGCTGAGACTAACCTATGGTGGGAATGGGAAAGAGATCCATTTCAGGGAATGTTCTGCACTCCCTTGAAGGATGAATTGTATCTTGAGCTTCCCGTTGTCGTAGCTACTACCTTAGATTTGGAGAAACAGGAGTTGAGAAACAAGAAACAGATGTGGCTTAGTTTGGTAGTGAAGGAAATGAAGCACAGAGCCCTCAGATTTCCTTATGGGGTGCATTTATGCTCCAAAAACTGAGTAGTCTGACCCACTTGAACTGCCATGACTCCATACTATGGAATTTTGGGAGTTGTCATTTGATCAGGCAAACAACTTTTGTGTAGAAAAAGCAAAGAACCTACAACTCCAACAATTCCACAGCCTGGAGGCATGCTATTTCAGGTGGAGTCTAATGGTATGAATTCTGCAGGATATATGCCCTCAAAGTCTCCAATGTGGCGCAGCTAGTTAGTAGCCAGCTGCATTAAATCACTACTGGCCGAAAGGTCATGAATTCGAAGGGTCAGGGTAAGCTCCCAACCATTAATAGTCTAGCTTGCTGTTGACCTATGCAGCCCAAAAGGCAGTTGCATCTGTCAAGTAGGAAATTTAGGTACCGCTTTACGCAGGGAGGCTAATTTTACAATGCCACTAAATAAAAACCTTCCAGCAACGTGCAGAAAAATGAGGAAGTACTCCATCAAAGGACTCGGTGTCACAAGTGCATGGTGAAATGGCAGCTCCCCCTGTGGTCAGAATCGAGCATACCCTTATGAAGTCGGAAAAAGCTGGAATGTTAAATTGCCTCTGTGTCTGTCTATATATGTTGTATGTCTAAATGGCATTGAATGTTTGCCATGTATATGTGCATTGTAATCTGCCCTGAGTTCTCTGTGGGGTGAGAAGGGCGGAATATAAATACTGTAAATAAATAAATTAATGCGTTCCTCCTGCTCTTTAATAGGCATAGGGTTTGCTGCACTCCCAGCCCTGTGGCTCTGAATTACTTGAAAGGCATCTAACAGCCTACAAGTGACTGCCTTAAAAGGTAAAAGGGTGCATTGATCAGTAACTGGCTTGATATTCAGTGGCACTCCTAAACAGGAAGTTTTTCAGCCTCAAAGCAGTTTATTTTTAAAAGTGGAGAAAGAGAGATATAATCATGGATTCTATTCAAAAACTGGCACAACATCTTCAGCTCTGCACCTCTCCAGAGTCTCTGACTTTCTTCTTCTTGGGAAGAGAAGTGACAGTTTTAGTCTCATTTCCCCATGAGAATGGACCACCGTGATACAAGCTGCCTGTGTAGTACCAACACAAACAGTAATAATTGGCCTCATCTCGAGCCTGAACATTTGTGATGGTTAAAGAGCCAGTGCTTCCAGAACCAGATGCTGTGAACCGATCTGGGATTTCTGGTCCCCTGCTGCTGCAGCCACTGCAGTAAACAAAGTGAGGGGCCTCTCCAGATTTCTGCTGATACCAGTAGACAGTGCCACTCCAGCTTCCACTGCCCTTGGTGCAGGAGAGTGTGACTATCTGTCCCAGGGACCCAGACACTGAAGCCGTCTGAGTCAACGTTCCCTGAGATTGGACACCTTTGAGAAAAGAGAGAAACCAATAGAAATGCAATTGATGTATCTGCCTTTGCCTTGTTGCCCTTTCAAGATAATCTAAAACCCTTCTCCACCTTACCAGCATAGTAACTGAGAAGCACCAAGAATAGCAGGGTCCAAACCATGGTGAGCTCTCCAATGGAGTTGGGCTTTCAGAAACACACCAGAGATTGTCCAGGAGCTTCCCCCTTCCTTCCTTTTTCAATTCAACCTGAGCCGAAAGAGGAGGATCTCATGCAAATCTGCCCCAGGGCCATTGGCTGTGCAGGAAACTCATCTCTTTCTCAGGAACATGTCTCCTCATGGCAGAAGCAAATACACCAGGATCCATTGACATTATTGTGTTTTAGAAAATGGAGATGAACCATTGCTAGACTGACAATGAGTAGGGGGAGACAACATGACAACATGACAACAAAGTGAATGAGCAAATCAAGTATTTCCCCTTCCTGTCCATATTTGGTGATCTAAACTGTGAGGGGCATTAAAGAGCTCTATTAGAATGACTCTGCAATGCAAGATCCTATAAGACACAGAGATGAAAGGACTCTCCACTCCAAAGATTTAATCCATTGGTTTCTCAAGCAGATGTTCCAATGGGAAGCCCACCAGGATTGTTGTAACCTTTCCTGAGCTTCTCCAGAATCTGATCTTGAGAGGCAGGAAAGCTGGTTCTCAGCCACCAAGAGAAGCAAATGTTCCTCCCATGTCGACCTTTCCTCCTGAGCAGCCCTGGAGACTGCTTACCTGCAGCCATTCCATCAGTACCTTAAAGGATCAAACTGATCAATATGTTTGCCACTTCTTGTCTGTGATGGAAGATCTCTGTTTTTCAGGGCATGGCATTGGTCTCACTTCCCGAGAGAGAGACAATCTTCATCAATAAGTTAGGTTACTGAGATCCGTTGCTGAGACTAACCCATGGTGAGAAGGGGAGAGGGGCCCATTGTGCAAAAAGTTCTGCACTCCCTTGAATTTTTATCTGGAGCTTCTCACTGGGTTTCCTGGGTTTCCTATGTCCTTTAATCCAGAGAGTCAGGAAACAAGGGACCAGAATCAAGAAATGGCATGGTTTACTAGGGAAGGAGAGGGAAGCACAGAAGCCACAGATATTCCCAAGGGAGTATTTATGCTGTAGAAGCCATGTAGCTTGACCCACTTGAACTGCCATGACCCCATACAATGGAATTCTAGCAGTTGTCATTTGAAGAGGCACCCAAACTCTTGGGAAGAAAAGGGGGAGAACCTACAACCCCCAGGATTCAACAGCCTGGAGCCATGGATCTAGATGGCCAGGTACAAAATGGTTTCTTAGGTGTTCTAGAATCAACAGCGTGCTTCAAGGTGGCATCATACCAAGAGTTCTTAGTCTTGTTAGAATCCCACTCTGGCTTCGAATTGAATTTTTGAACAAAAGGAGGTTGATCTACCACACAAAAGATATGGCCCATAGTCTGGTCCTCAACACACAGAGAGCCAACTTTGACAATAGGAGGTCCATGTCAAATTTGGAAAGTCTTCTATTCTGAAATGTGAGTTATTGAAAAATAAGTGGGAAAGTAAATAAAACAGTTCCTCTTTCTTTCCACATTTGGTGATCAAAACCAGGGGGGTCATTCAATTGCTGTCCATCTCTGCCCAGCTGAACTCACAGGAATTGAAGGAGGTACCGACATTAGAACAACCTTGGAAGGGTCCTATAAGGCACCAAGACTAAAGCCTCACTAGTGCAATGTTTTGTTCCAACAGTGGTCAAATAGATGTCCTAATGGGAAGCCCACTAGTAAGCTCCAGGAAGAGCAGCTAAGCATCATGGACATTCTTTTGCTTCATGTAACCCTGAAGGGACTGAGGGCCTATCCAGACAGTACCTTTAACCCAGGAGCTTCCACAGCAAATAGGAGGGTGGCCAGACACTGTTCCCTGCAAACATGGAAGCAATTGCTACAAAAGGCAAAAAATGTGAGATTTCCAGGTGTTGGAATATCACAGTATTGAGCTGTATAGCCGCATCTTCGAATGTCTGTATGTCCATGCAATTGGAAATCACAGGATTTTTTTATCTAGGTTTGTTCCTGGGTTTTAGATGTTTGTACCTGATTTGTTGGTTTCTAAAAAGAAAGTGACACTCGAGCAAAAGGCAAAAACTTTGTTTGTGTGCCAGAATCCTCACGAAATGTGTGGAGGACACAGTTTCTCTGGCCAAGACAAAGAACAGAGCTTTTGCAATGATCCGCATATCCGGACATCTGCATATCCACATATCCACATCTTGGTTTGTTTGTTTGTTTTTTAAATAAAAAAACCTGCCAAGATTTCCAGTGAAAGTCCCATGGTAGCCATCTTGGGAGCCTCTAAATATCCCGGCAAAGCATCAAGTTTGGATAACAGAAGCAGAAATTCCAGGACCAACAGGCCTGTATGTGGACCTCTTCTGAAGTCTCAGGAATTTTTGCCCCTGATTAAAACCTGTGATTTAGTGCTGTCTGAAAACACCCTGAGTCTCCAGAGTTGGCCATCAGGTTCTCTTTAGTCCCATCCTGGGAAGATGAAACAAGGTTTCCCTCTAAAGGCCAAAGAGGAGAGAAGGCAACAACTAAATTAAATGTAAATGTAAAGCAACAAAATAGTAAACGAAGTTGGCCCTCCACATTCAGTGACATTGGAAGGGTCCAGGACCCCTACAAAATTGAGAAACAGCTTCTAAGGACTCACTCAACTTCTGGGGACCGCTTGGTGCTGCCAGATTCTATCTTGACTGGCCTCCATTTCGACATCCTTGGGTCAGCACAGAGATACCGACATTTGTTTCTCCATCCGGGGCCTTTGATTCACCTTGGCCCTCTCTTTAGTGAACACTGCCACCCCAGTTTGACGTCTCATTCCTCACTCTATTGAACATCTGCTTTATTAAAACTATGTTTTAATCTGTTTTATTGCATTTATGTTTTAATTGTTTTACAATTTGATATATTAGAATTCGATATGTTATATTTATTATTCTTGTATAATGCAGCATTGAATTTTGCCATAATCTGAGTCCCCTTCAGGGTTGAGAAGAGCGGGGTATAAATATAGTTAAATAAATAAATAAATAAAAGGTTGCTACTTCTTCAGCTAAGAGAACATCTCTCTGGGAATCTCTAGGTTCTCCAGCATGACACTCTAGTCAACCTCCTCAGTGCAATGGAATCCTGGGATCTATAGCTTACTTGGGCTGGGAATGCAGATGACCTTGCAGAGCTACAACGCTCAGGATCCCACAGCCTTGAGCCATGGCAGTTCTAGCCATTTCAGCATTCCTTTGACAGACGCACCCTTAGTCTCAGCTAGAGAAAGTTGTGTACTGGCACTTGCCCTTTGGTGCAGGAGTGGAACGGAAGCAAAGAGCATCCATGCATAGCACAAGGTTTCCTGCCATATCATCAGGTGCAGATGGTGGAGGTCGCCTGGGGTGACTACTGCTGCCAAGCGTGCAATATCAATAAATTCCTTGGAATCCTTACATGGAATCCAACTGATTGCTGGGTCACATATTGTCCCAGGAGGATCCCAAAGGAATCCATTGAAAGGTAAAGTGTAGTGGGATGGACTGAAAGGCAGAAGCCAAGATTCTGTATCAAGCTGTTGGAGATATACTCTGTCTATGCAGTTTCGTGCTCAACCTTGAAAATGTCTTTGTTTTGACAGGGTTCTCCATTTGGTGAGGCCACCGTGTGTACGTTGGTGCCTCTTTAGTACCAGTCCAGACTTGACAATAATAGTCAGCCTCGTCCTCATCCCGAATGCCAGTAATTATTAAGTAGCAAATCTGGTTCTTGCTATCTTTGATGGCAGAGAACTTAGCAGAGACCTGTGGTCCCGTATTGTACGTCAGGAGGTATCTTGGACGTGTTCTGTGTTTCTGCTGATACCAGAAAACAGCACCAAAGGTCCCGCTATCCAGAGAACAAGAGAGATTCGCTGTTTTTCCGAGAGACTCCAACACCAAAGGTGGCTGGATTAGAGTAATCGCAGATGAGGAACCTAGGGAGAAATGGAAAACCTATCTGAAATCCAACTCCATTGTGCCCAAGATCCCACATCGCTTTATGCTAGACATTGTGAAACCACCATAATAAGTAACACGATAACACAGAGTGGGTGGATCAGTGGTCAATAGCTAACACCCTACGAGCATTTAAAAAGCACAATATGGAAAGAGTAGTGTGCCTTCTACTCTTCTTTTTAAGTCCTCCAGAGCAACTTTATAGTCACACTGGGGGACCTAGAGGTTTGTAGAGAGAATGTTTTCAATAAAATCCACAAAAGTCTAACCAGCAAATGCAGAAGAGCAATTGTACTTTAATACACCACCTCATATGCAACTCTGCTTATCTCACTACAGCTGGTGTGCATTGTGCCCCCCAAATTGTCCTATAAGTCCTATTTCCAACCAAGCAGAAGAATCTGAATCGTTCAAAAGGCATCAACCACTAGATATCAAACCGGGAAGCATTTCCTCTGGCTTTACCCATGCAATACGCAATAGCCATCAGGACAAGCAAATCCAATGCCATCTTTGCAACTCCCAAACATGAGTCTTAAAGCCAACAGGACCTCTCTGCCTTTTAAAGCACCTCAATCCAACTGAGGCAAATTTGCTGTTTCCTCATTGGCCACAGCCACGTCTGCTGAAACTGAATTTGAAACCATGACACACTTCAGTCCAAAATGCACAGGCTAAGCAGTCAACCCAAGTAAACACCATCCTTCCAAGCAACCTAGACTTCACCCCCTCCGTATCAATATAGATGGGATTGTGCAGTGCACTCTCCCTGTGACGTTCCACCAAGAGTTTCGAGGGTTATCATCCCCAGATAATGTTGAGATGTTTTCCATTGAGACCCTTGAGACCTGACACAATGGTAAGTGCCAGAATGCACTGTTTGGAACCATCAGGTTCAGCTCAGGTTGTAATATAGAGAGTGACCCATGTAATATTTGTAATTTGTAATATAGGTTGTAATATAGAGAGTGACCCATGTTGACCTCAGTTTAGAGTAGAGACACCATCCTTCTATCCACCCCTTTATTCATTTTCCATACAAGGCAGCTGGCAAAGTAGAACAAATTACAAATAAAAACAATATAGGGTGAAAAAACATGCCAAGCGCTGTATTACAGAAAGCTGTTGATGACCTCTAGAGCCCTGTTCTGCTTGGTTCCAGGCTATTTAAATGACAGAATCTCTGGAGATGCCAGAGAGATTCTATCAACTATCAATTCGTCAACTATTGGCTAGTTCCCTATTTGGGCAAAGTCCTGGAACATGTGGTGGTCTCGCAACTCCAGGGATTCTTGGAAGACACGGATTATCTAAATCCAGCGTAGTCTGGCTTTATGTCGGGACATGGTATTGAGACAGCCTTGGTTGCCTTAGTGAATGATCTATGCTGGGAGCTAGACAGGGAAATTGTGTCCCTGTTGGTTCTGCTGGACCTCTCATCGGCCTTCGATACCGTAGACCATGGTATCCTTTTGGGACACCTCGCAGGAATGGGCCTTGGGGGAACTGCTCTGCAGTGGCTACAGTTCTTCCTGGAGGGTCACTCCTAGAAGGTGTTGTTAGGGGACACCTGCTCGGCCCCACGGCCATTGTATTGTGGGGTCGCGCAGGGCTCAGTACTGTCCCCTATGTTGTTTAACATCTACATGAAGCCGTTGGGGGAGATCATCTGGAGTTTCGGGGTTTGGTGCCATCTGTACGTAGATGATGTCTAGCTCTGTCACTCCTTTCCACCTGCTACTAAGGAGGCTGTTCAAGTCCTGAACCGGTGTTTGGCAGCTGTAATGGACTGGATGAAAGTGAACTAATTGAAATTGAATCCAGACAAGACAGAGGTATTCCTGGTCAGTCGCAAGGCTGAACAGGGTATAGGGTTACAACCAGTGCTTGATGGGGTTACACTCCCCCTGAAGGCGCAGGTTCACAGCTTGGGAGTTATCCTGGACTCATTGCTGAGCCTGGAACCCCAGGTCTCGGCGGTGGCCAGGGGGAGCTTTTGCACAGATAAAACTTGTGCGCCAGCTGCACCCATATCTTGGGAGGTCTGACTTGGCCACGGTGGTCCACGCTCTGGTTACATCCCAAATAAATTACCGCAATGCACTCTACATGGGGTTGCCTCTGAAGACTGCCCGGAAGCTTCAGCTAGTCCAACATTTGGCAGCCAGGTTACTCACGGGAGCAGGGTACAGGGAGCGGACAACTCCCTTGTTACACCACTCCACTCACTGCCTAATAGCTTCCAAGCACAATTCAAAGTTCTGGTTTTAACCTATAAATCCCTGAACGGTTCTGGCCCAGTTTACCTGTCCAAATGGGTCTCCCCTATGAACCATCAAGGACTTTAAGATCATCTGGGGATGCCCCGCTCTTGTCCCCCCACCATTGCAGTCGTATTTGGCAGTGACAAGAGACAGGGCCTTCTCCGTGGTAATCCCTCAGGTGTGGAACTCCCTCCCTAAGAAGGTTAGATCGGCCCCTTCCCTCTTGACCTTCCGAAAGAAGCTTAAACCCTGGCCGTGGGAGCAAGCATTTACAGATTAGACTGTTTTTGCTGGGAATGATGATATTTTATTGGACTGCAGTTTTGGATGGATTTGGATGACATTTTTAACCTGGCGAACCTTTTAAATATATATTTATATTTATATTGATTTTTATGTATGGATTGCATTTTATTGTGTGTTTCATTGTTTTGGCATGGAATTGTTGCCTGTTGGTAGCTGCCCTGAGTCCCTCTTCGGAGGTCGAGAAAGGATGGGGTACAAATGTTCCAAATAAATAAATAAATAAATAAATAAATAAATAAATAAATAAATGCCATTAGCCACAGATGCAGGCAAAACATTAAGAGAAAATGCTACTGGAACATGGCCATACAGTCCAAAATACTCACAGCAACCTATTTGAACAATAGTTTGTGTTTGACCTCAACATCTTGTAACTTACACAACGAGATTCATTCACAAAAATACACACAGCAAGAGACACATGGAGAGATCACAAGCAGAGCGAAAGAGTGAGTATTTCATTCTCCTTTTATAGCTACCTGCTGACTTGTCATCAGTGAGGGACAAATGAATGATGCAACCTCTGGTCATACATCTCACATGATCGTGACTCATTCATCTCTGCAATCCCCTCAGGTATTTCATCATACCCTCTCAGTCATTCCCCAGGTATCGATCACATGACCATCAGAACTGTATTTTGCGCACAGATTAAATGCTCAGGCATTTCTATCTAAATTAGATGCACGCCCAAATTAAGTATCCTTTGACACCCCTCTATCTCTTGTGAAATATGGCACAGCAGACTAACCTACAGAGTAACATCTTCAACCTGGCCTCCTCATAGATCATGTCAAGACCATGGACCATGTCACACTACACACAGCTATAGCACTTTGCAACAACTTAGATGGCCATTGCTTCTCTTTCCGGGCAGAGAAAAGACCATGGAGAACGTTGTCTGGGGATTTCTACATCCTCCAGCAGGACTCCGTGGGCAATTGACCCTAGGAGCTGATCACAGAATCATATTGGAGAGCTTAGAGAATGTCCTTAGGAGCTCATGTACAAAACGAGCAGGGCCAAAGAGTGCCTTCAACCTTGGACTGGGCTGCCAATTTGTTCAGTTTTCCACCATCATTAAGCAGAAGGACATCTGCTCCATGGAGGTTAATGTCTCACTTCCCCTAAGGTTGTATCACAGTGCACTGGCTATTGCTGTCATAAGACGAGCAGTAATAGTCGGCCTCATCCTCTGCTTGGAGGTTAGAGATACTCAAGGTGGCAGAATTGGCAGAACTATCATAGGAACCAGTGAAGCGGTCAGGGATCCCGGTAGGCCTGTTGCTGAAGTTGTATATCACAAGTTTTGGGGCATTGCCCGGCTTCTGTTGATACCAGGACACATAGTAGTTTGAGATGCTTCCACCTGTCCTGATACAGGAGATCTGTACTGTTTTTCCAGTATCAGCAGCTGTTGAAGATGGTTGGGTTAAGACAAATTGGGCACTGGCACCTGAAAAAATGCAGAAGACATAGAGAGGTCAGTTCAATGCATCCGAACAAAAAGGAAAAAAGAAAAGTCAGGAGACATGACAGTTACTGAAGGAGTTATGTACCAGTGTAGGACACAGAGAGGAACAGGAGGAATGGAGCCCAGGCCATGGTTGGGAAGTAGGGAGAAAAGTAACTTCCTGGGACTGGGCTTTCTCTATATATAGCCTCCTTCTGCGCTCTCAGCTGGGGAGAGAGAGAGGAAGCAAATGCTTGCAAATGTGTTTCCTGTGTATTGATTGGTCCTTGTCTTGCCTTCATTGCCCACCACAAAGATAGCACTGGGCCTTGGCTTTGGGATCATTCCATCTCCAGCAGACTTAGGGTGTATCTACACTATAGAATTAATGCAGCTTGACTCCCATGGGAACCACCATGGCTCAATGCTATGGAATCGTGAGAGTTATAGTTTTACATGTTCTTGAGCCTTCTCTGCCAAAGAGTGGGAGAGCCTCACTGAACTACAAATTGCAAGATTCCATAGCATTGAACCATGATGGTTAAAGTGGTGCCAATTGCATTAAATCTACAGTGTCGATTCACCCATAATGTCAGCCGTGTGGCTCGGAGGCTCACACTACTCCATTGCAGCACCATGCTTCCACTTCAACAGCCATGGCAACAACCGATGGAGCCTTAGGGTTTGCCATCACTGTCTTTCTGCTGTCAAATCCTCCATCAACCTTCTTTTGGGAGATGTAGAACAGAATGCATGAACCCACAGGCACAGTAACATATGAAAGAATCCATGGGCTGATCACAGGACGGCAATGTCGGAGCGGGGAAAAGACTCGACACATTGCTCAAACCAGCATCATTTAGGAATCCAAAACAGCCTCTGCCTACCATAGTCTCTTTTTGCTAAAATAAACTTGAATCGAGCTGTAGTATAGACCTCCATTTCAATTAAGGACTTTATTGCACAAACTTGATATTCCACTCAAGTCAATTATTGTTGAGAGCATACTTGTGTCCTCAGAGTATCGTGCCTGGCCTGGCTTCATTTGCACAATGCCTCTGATTTGACCGTTTGTTAGGTTCTGCACACTCTCATAACCTCGCCTTCCTGTGCTATTGTTGTTTCTTTTTATTTTTATTTTGTGTAATTGTGTAGCATGTACTTTGTTCACAATGTGGTGTCTCAGACTGCATGCTTTAGTATACAGTTGGTCTTGTCTTGGAGAATCTATTGGGTTGGATTACAGTGTAACCACCTCAACCCATGGGATCATATTCTCCCAAATTTCACAGGTGAAAATCAGGACACACGGAGCTGAGTACCATCAGAATGTGGTTGAAGGCTGTGTCCAGACAAGAAAAAGAAAAGAGCCATGGATAAGAGAGAACACACCCCAAAACTATTCTAAGCCAAGACATGTTAGAAAAAATCGGATGGCTTTGGGTGTTGTCTCATTTCCCCTGTTGCCTTTCCAACTGAATGATTCCAACTGTCTGGAGTAAACTTTTTTGCTCCACAACACGGTGAAGAAGAAGAAGGTAGCTTTTTGCCTCATTCCCCCCTCGAAGTTACCACTGTGGTAGGCACTGGCCTTGCCATCCCATGTGTTACAGTAGTAATTGTCCTCATCTTCAGGTTGAACTCCGGTAATGACCAGTTTCCAGAGATTGTTGGAGGCATCAGGAGAGACGCTGAATCTTTCTGGGACCCCTGAGCCTCTGCCCTGGGAACTACTGCTATAATAATGGTAAAGAAACCTAGGAACGCCACCAGATGTCTGCTGGTACCAGCAAACCCTGTGGTCACTGATGCTGTATCCAGAGGACATGGCACAAGTGAGATGCACATTCTCACCCAAGGAAAAGGATGCTGAGGGCAGTTGAGTCAACACCAGCTGTGAGGAGGAACCTGCAAGGAGACAGAAGCCACAAAATAGGAGGAAATATGGAGCTGGGCCCAAGGTATGGCAACTCTCCAAGGCCGTCAGTGACCTCCATTACCTGAAGACCAAGTGAGGAACATGAGGAGGGCCAAAGCCTGAGACATGGAGAGGGATCCAGCCATGCTCTCCATCCTTAGGCAAAGGGATCTACCAAACTGGGACTCTGTGGTTGGCTCTTTAAAGGGGAAGAACCCCCTCCCCCTTCACCATTGGCATATAGTCAGGGTCCTCCGCTCCTCCCCTTGTGAGAGACAACTCCAGTATAAAGCCAAGTAGAATCTAAGACATCTTTTGTCTCAGACAAAAAGGTAAGTGTGGTGTTGGCAAAGAGGCTGGTACCACCAAAACCTTTCAATAGGAAAGAAGCAATACTAGCTTGGACCAAGCTAATATCGCATCCTGACAATCTCCAAGATTCCTACATGCATTGATGCAGAAATCAGCTTCATTGGACATCAGACAATGAATGTAGGTTTTAGTTGCTTGAGCAACCCCACTTCCAAAACTTTGATGGTAGTTGTTTTGCATCCAAAATAAAGATTATGTTGGTATACATCAGACAGACACCCATAGGATCCCAGTGGAGATACTGTCTTCATATGAAAGTCCCTTCCTCTCAAGACCAATTCTGCCTCACTCCACAAATACAGTTCAAACAACACAGGGTGCACCCACACTATTTATTTATTTTTATTTATTTATCGTATGAGGAGCGAATCAAACAGTTGTATTGTATTTTTTTAAAAAGCATACAAAGTTTGCAAACTTGGCATTGTATTAAATGTCCTTTGACCAGTAGCTGGCCACTTGGAGTGCCTCTGGTGTTGCTATAAGAAGGTCCTCCATTGTGCATGTGGTGGGGCTCAGGTTGCATTGTAGTAGGTGGTCTGTGGTTTGCTCTTCTCCACACTCGCATGTCGTGGACTCCACTTTGAAGCCACATTTCTTAAGGTTGGCTCTGCATCTCGTGGTGCCGGAGCGCAGTCTGTTCAGCGCATTCCAAATCTCCCAAGTTTTCTGTGTGCGCAGGGGGAGCGTCTCTCACTCGGTATCAGCCATGGCTTGAGGTTCCGGGTTTTAGCCCGCAACTTTTGGACTCTCGCTTGCTGAGGTGTTCCAGCGAGTGTCTCTGAAGATCTGGGGAAACTATTTCTTGATTTAAGTCGTTGGCGTGCTGGCTGATATCTGAACAGGGGATGGGCTAGAGGTGTCACTTCCTTGGTCCTTTCACTATTGGTTGCTACTTCCCAGAAGATGTCAGGTGGTGCAATACTGGCTAAACCGTTAATTTTTCCTGTAGTGTAGGGCACAGACAACCCGTGATAAAGTGGCATGTCTCATTGAGAGGCTCATCTACTGTTTTAGCATGGTGAGATGTGTTCCACACTGGGCATGCATACCCAACAGCAGAGTAGCAAATTGCAAGGGCAGATGTCTTCACTGTATCTGGTTATGATCCCCAGGTTGTGCCAGTCAGCTTTCGTATGGTATTGTTTCTAGCGCCCACTTTTTGCTTGATATTCAAGCAGTGCTTCTTATAGGTCAGAGAATGGTCCAGAAGGGACCAGAAGATTAACACTGTTACTTGAATGCCATTTTGAGACCACTTGAACCACGGCTTCAGCCTATGCACTCCTGGGGGATGTTGTTTCATATTATCTTTCTCCTTCTCTGCCCAAAAGAGATAGGGACTCATCAAGCTACAACTTCCATGATTCTATAGCATTGGACCAGGGCAGTTCAATTGGTATTAAACTGCATTCACTCTACATTGCAGATGCACCTCCCATGAATTTCAACAGAGCCTAGAAATGTCCCTTGTCCCTTTTCAATGAACCAGCCTCTGGTGCCCCCTTGTGACAGTGGAAGGATGGAGAATATGGACATTGGCACCCAGTCTCAACTCTATCATCTCTAGACTAAGTACAAATAGGAAACTCTGAAAATAGCCATGCCCATTGTTCAACACAGTACAAATTGGACATGTGGGCATGAAGCCACTGTCTTATCCAGTGGCACCAAAAATGGACTTAGATCTGGGCATGGCATCGTACCAAGTGGACATGTCCCTCAAAACAAGCTCATCAATCAACCGGTCCCTCTTTTGGGGGACTTTGATCTCTGCCTATAGGAGTTTTAGTTTGCACTGGATGGATGTATCAGCAAGGGCTAATAGTTGGTGTTCCTGGCCATGCATGAGGATGGGGGCACCATAAATTCCTCGAAGAGGAAGGGATCCTAGGGACATTTAGCCCAACCCTGTGCCAGTTCGGGAATTGGTCCCCAAAAAGTAGGCAACCACCCTCTGTTTGGAAAGTCCCAAAGAAGAAGAGCCCACCATTTTCCAAAGTAGTTGATTCCACTGTCAAACAGATCTTCCTCCCATGACGTTCTTCCTGATCAGAAGTCAGAGCCCTAGCACAATCTCATCCTGCCATGCAGCATAACATACTTATGAAAGACAGCCATAAGATAACTCCAGAGAGAACGAGCCTTCCACCCTCCAAGGCATTCTGTTTCATGCTTGAACTGCTCTTACAGATGAACATTCTTCATAAGACTCACAAGGAAGGTCTTTTCACAAGGAAGTTGACTAACCACAGATTCCAACCAGGTGGGGGGGGAGGTCTCGGAGGAGGGGGGCACCATCCAGGTTGTGTGGGGGAGGAGATTTGCTGGTCACCAACGTCCCAGGAAGAAGTGCAACAAAGTTCTTGCGACCCTGGAGAAGGTAGGAAGTGGTAGGCTCCATGACAGACCCCTTGGCCTTAAGGTCTTGCTGATTAATGCCAGATCCATCAATGGAAAGACCGCGGCCATTCAGGACTTGATCCTGGATGAGAGGGCAGATCTGGCTTGCATCACCGAGACCTGGCTGGACGAGTTGGGGGGAGTAAATCTAACTCAGCTGTGTCCACCGGGTTTTGGAGTGCATTAGCAGGCCAGGCCGGGGGGGCGGGGAGGTGGGGTCGCAGTAGTCTATCAGCAATCCATCGCCGTGGTCAGATGCTCAGTTCCACAATCACCTGGGTTTGAGTGTGTCCACCTGAAGGTGGGAAACCATGAGAGCTTGGGGTTTCTGCTGGTGTACTGCTCACCCCGCGACCCAGCAGTTTCCCTGCCTGAGCTAGCAGAAGTGGTCTCCGGCCTTGGCCTCCCAGCGTCTGGTGGTGTTGGGAGATTTTAACATCCATGCTGAAACCCTTTTGACTGGAGCAGCTCAGGACTTCATGGCCGCCATGACGACCATGGGGCTCTCACAAGTTATATCTGGACCCAATCATCAGGCAGGACATACACTCGACCTAGTTTTTGTGGCGGACAACGAAATGATCAGAGTGGAAGAGCAAAACATCCTTCCTTTGTCATGGTCTGATCACTATCTGATCAGTTTTAGACTATCTGCGACCCTTAACCTCCGCAGGGGTGGAGGACAAATTAAGATGGTCCACCCCAGGAGACTGATGGATCCGGACGGTTTCCTGAGGAATCTTGGGGTTTTTCCTGCCATGGAGCCTGGCGATTCTGTCAACGCCTTGGTCGATCTCTATAACAGGGAGATGTCCAGGGCGATAGATACGATCACTCCCGAACGCCCCATCTCGTTGCGTCGAGACAGGCCATCTCCCTGGTTCACCGAGGAGCTGACCATGTTGAAACACATGAGAAGGGGGCTAGAGCACAAATGGAGGAAATCTCAAGACGTGTCTGATCAAGCACGGGCTAAAGCCTCTCTTAAGGCGTATTCCGTGGCTATACAGGTAGCCAGGGAATCTTTCACAGCCACCCGTATAGCGTCTGCAGCAAACAGATCATTGGAGTTGTTTCGGGTTGTCGGGGAACTTCTTCACCCACCGGTGGTGGAGGAGACCTTCGATGACCCAGCAACTCGGTGTCGCGAGTTCGCACACCATTTTGAAGACAAAGTTGCTCAGATACGTCTTGAGCTGGACTCCAATTTCATCACAGTTCCAGGGGAGGTGATTGAGGCATCTGCTTGTCCAACTTTGTGGGATTCTTTTAGGCTTGTTCTTCCTGAGACCGTGGAGGAGGTACTTGGCACTGTGAGGGCGACCACGTTGGCTCTAGACCCTTGCCCGTCTTGGCTAATTAAATCGGCCAGGGAGGGGTTGGTAGATTGGTTTGTGTTGATCATTAATGCATCGTTGGAGCAGGGGGGTTTTCCATCTCAATTGAAGCAAGCGGTGGTTCGGCCACTTCTTAAAAAGCCTTCCCTTGACTCCATGGTGCTGAACAACTTCAGACCAGTTTCCAACCTCCCTTTCTTGGGCAAGGTCCTGGAGCAGGTGGTCTCCTCCCAGCTCCAGGGTTTTCTGGATGACATCAACTACCTAGATCAGTCACAGTCTGGTTTCAGGCCTGGCCATGGCACCGAGACGGCCTTGGTCGCCTTGGTGGATGACCTCCGTAGAGAGCTGGATGGGGGGAGTGTGACTCTGTTGGTTCTCTTGGACATCTCAGCAGTTTTCGATACCATCGATCATGGTATCCTTCTGGGACGACAGTCTGGGATGGGTCTCGGGGGCACGGTTCTGTCGTGGCTTCGGTCCTTCCTGGAGGGTCGATCCCAGATGGTGAAGCTGGGAGACGCCTGCTCGGACCCCTGGCCTTTGACCCGTGGGGTCCCGAAAGGCTCTATTCTGTCTCCCATGCTTTTTAACATCTACATGAAACCGCTGGGAGAGGTCATCCGGAGTTTTGGAGTTAGGTGCCATCTCTATGCAGATGACACACAACTCTACTACTCATTTCCACCTAATTCCAAGGAGGCCCCTCGAGTGCTGGACGAGTGCCTGGCCGCTGTGGCTATCTGGATGAGGGAGAACAAGCTGAAGATCAATCCCGACAAGACAGAGGTCCTCCTGGTCAATCGTAAACCGGATCGGGGTATAGGGTGGCAACCTGTGCTGGACAGAGTTACACTCCCCCTGAAGTCACAGGTCCGCAGCTTGAGAGTCCTCTTGGATTCATCACTTACGCTTGAGGTTCAGGCGTCAGCAGTGTCCGGGAGGGCTTTTGCACAACTAAGACTTGTGCGCCAGCTGCGACCGTACCTCGCAAAGGCTGATCTGGCCGGGGTGGTCCATGCCTTAGTCACCTCTAGGTTGGATTACTGTAATGTGCTCTACGTGGGGCTGCCCTTGAAAACGGCTCGGCAATTCCAACTGGTTCAACGGGCGGCGGCCAGGATGTTAACTGGCGCCCCTTACAGAGAGAGGTCAACCCTCCTGTTTAAGGAGCTCCATTGGCTGCCGTTTACCTACTGAGCCCAATTCAAGGTGCAGGTGCTTACCTACAAAGCCCTAAACGGTTTGGGACCTGCCTACCTGCGTGACCGCATCTCCGTATATGAACCCACGCGTTCCCTCTGTTCATCCGGAGAGGCCCTGCTCACGATTCCACCTGCGTCGCAGGCACGCTTGGTGGGGACGAGGGACAGGGCCTTCTCTGTGGTTGCCCTCCGACTTTGGAACACCCTCCCCAAAGACATTAGACTAGCACCTACGTTGGCAGTCTTTAGGAAGAACTTGAAGACCTGGCTATTCCGATGTGCCTTTCCTGAATAGGATAATCTCCAGCACTACGTCCCAGAAGCACTTTATTAGAGCTTAAGATTCTCTGCACATTGCACTTGCCCAGAATTCCAACATATCACCTCTTACACCCAGCATTTTTTAACCTGTACCCTTCATTGGCCCGGCCCTGGTTTTATTGCGTAATAGTGTTATGTTTTGTTGTTGATATTACTTATGTTTTTAATTTGCTTGCATTGTATTGTTCTTGTTTGTTGTTGTTGCTGAGGCCTTTGTAAGCCGCATCGAGTCCTTCGGGAGATGCTAGCGGGGTACAAATAACGTTTAATAATAAAAATAATAATAATTTTCTTGTCACTTGAATCCATTGGTTCTTGTCTCATTCTTTGGAGCAAGAGAGAACAAGTTGGCTTCTTTTTTAACATGGCATCCCTTCAAGCATTTGAAGCTTTCATCTTTCTAATCAGAAATAGTGGAAGTACCTGGGTAACTAAGCTTGGTTTCGACATCTTTTCCTTCTTGGTTGCCACCCACACGTTCCAGGACCAGGATTCCAAGTGACACTAAAACAAGACTATATTATTTCATTTGCCGTGGAACTAGAGTTCTGTTGTACTTTATCTTCTGATGCATGAGAAGTGAGACGTTTTTGTCTCAGTTCCCCATTGAGACAGATCATTGTGATGCCCGCCCTTAATGTAGTCCCATGTAGCACAATAGTACTCCGCCTCATCTTCAGCTTGGACTCCCGCAATGACTAAATTCCAGAGGTTGTTGGAGGCATCAGGGGAGACGCTGAATCTCTCTGGGACCCCTGAGCCCCTACCTTGGTCACTACTGGTATAATAGTGGTAAAGAAACCGAGGGATGCCTCCGGATTTCTGCTGGTACCACCTTGCTCTCTCCTGGCTGATGCTGTATCCACTGTTCATAGCACAAGGGATCCTGACCTCCGAACCCAGAGGTTTAGACATGGAGGACGGTTGGGTCACAACTAGTTGAGTCTCAGAACCTGAAAGAAGGCAAAGGAGAGCGTTACAACCTCAGTGTGGATGCTTAGGATAGGTAAAGACAATGCACCAAGCAACCAATCGGGGGCCCTCACCAAAAACACACAGTGCCAGGAACAAAATGACCGGAAGCAACAACATAGTGACAATCCTTCGCACTGTCTGTTTCTCCTGTGTGCATTTCCCCAGCTCTCCTTCCTTTATCTCCCTTGGCAGAACCAAATTCTACCCCTTTTATGCAAATGTCAGTGCTGGACTAGCTCTTCCTAATCCAGCATCGTGTGATGTCATTGGACGACCAGACTTCAAATACTCAGAGTTTGTTGTTTCCCATTTGCATTGGGATTTGTAATTGTTTTAAAACATACTCCTGTGGTGGACTGAAGACTGCCAAAGAACTATTGAGCTTCTACTTTATTTTTTCCCATTGCTGTGGTGCATAGCTAGCTAGCTAGTTAATGCTATATTTATATATATATATATATATATATATATATATATATATATATATATATTCCAACCTGGTTAGAAGTCTATATAATATAGTTTAGCAGGTCTCTTTCTCTCCGCATGTGCCTCTTCCAATCACTCTTATAAAAGGTCATGCAAGGTACAGGCAGCCCAATTTATTTCTGTTACACCATCCATTCACCATTCAATAAGTAGGTCTACGTATTTTAGACTGATGTCGCACTCTTTCTGACAGCTACCCGAGAAATGTAAGGAATCAGTCCAGATCATGGTGAGTTCTCAAACATGTTGACTCTCCAAACAGCACAGCCCTTTTTACACAGAATACGTTTCAAGTTCAAATTCAAAATGATCTAGTCAATCTTTGGCTAGGGATGGGTGGGATGGAAGGATTTTTAACAAATTGTGTATATGTGTGCCTTCATGTTGCCTGTCAACTTATGGCGACCCAATGAATCTCATGGGGTTTTCTCACTCAATGAATACTCAGAGGTGATTCTGCCAGTGCCTTCCTTGCACAGCTGGATTCTGCCAATGCCTGCCAATGCACAGCTGGATTGTCTTGGTGGTATTTACCACACCAAAAATGACAGACACTTTCTCAGGGTTCTAATGCTGCTCAGTGTTTCCATCTGCTTTTGTCTGAGGCTTCCTCCATTCAATTTAAAACAGAGTGTAGGACAGGTAGGGGATGCTGAACAAGGCAGTCTCACTTCCCCATCTGAGTCAACGTCTGTGGCACCCACTCTCTGTCACCACGGCACAGTAATACACACCTTCATCTTCCTCCAGGGCCCCTGTGATAGTCAGGGACATCACATTGCCTGACCTATAAGCTAAAAAACGGACTGGGACATCCAAGGGACAGGTGCTGGTGTGATGCATCACCAGGCGAGGTGTACTCCCAGGGATCTGCTGGATCCAAAATTGGTAGTTGCCATCCCCAATGTTTCCACTATTCTGTCTGCAAGACAGGGTGACCGTCCTTTCTTGGGCCACCGATTCTGGGTCCTTCAACTGCTGGATACTTGGACCTGAAAGAGAACATAGCAGCCTATGGGTTATTAAGAAAATATTCAGTCTTGCAGCATCAACATACCACTTTCAGCTCATTTTGTCACAAATTCTCCTCACCAACAAAATTGAGGATGGTGAAGAGAAGCAAGAGCTCAGCCATTACGGAAAATCTGTTGAGTTGGTGTTTCTCCATCAAAAGGACTTTATTGGGGTTCTAATGATGCTCTATGTCACTATTCCTTTTCTCCAAAGCTCCCTCCATTCCATTCAATATCAAGAGTAAGACAGGTAGAGAGCTTCTCTTGATGCTCAGGAAAAGCAAAGGGAGTTAGGTTTTGGTCTTACTTCCCCCTCTGAGTCAACATCTGTGTCACTCACTCCCTGTCCACACAACACAGTAATACACTGTTTCATCTTCCACCAGGGCCCCCGTGATGGTCAGGGACATTACCTTGCCCAACCTAGAACCCGAAAAACGGCCCGGGATGTCAGCGGGTCGAGTACTGGTGCTATGCATCACCAAGCGAGGTTTACTCCCAGGTATTTGCTGAATCCACGATGGGTGGTTGCTGTCCCCAATGTTTCCACTGTTGTATCTGCAAGAAAGAGTGACAGTCCCTCCTTGGACCACCGATTCCTGGTCTTTCAAGGTCTGCAACTGCTGAATGCTTGGACCTGGAAGAGAACATAGTGGCTGGTCAGTTATTAAGAAGATGTTCAATCTTGCAGCATCAACGTACCATGTTTCTTTGCTTTTGGCAGTTTATATCACAAATTTTCCTCACCGACAAAACTGAGGATGATGAAGAGAAGCAAGAGCTCAACCATTTTGGAAAATCTGCTGAGTTGATCTTCCTCCACCAAAGGGATCTCAGCTACTCTTCCTCCCAACTTCTCCTAAATCCCCAGTGACAGGAGGGCAGGGCCTACATGCAAATCTACGCCCCTTTAACTATAATCTCCAAAACACATGTGGATTATTCCAAAATACTCGCAGGGAGGTATACATTTCTCCAGTGCAGACATTCTTCAATGCATAATGTGCTTTATACCAATAGAGGTAGTGCTCTTTTTGACCACCACCTCAGCAACCATTGAAAAATGTAAGGAATAAATGAGTCCAGACCATGGTGAGTTCTCAAAAGAGTTGAGTTCTGGGAAGAAATGTGAGGACTCTAAGTGCTCCCCACACTCCCCACATAAATGTGGTCCTTACATGAAAGACCTTCCCTATCTTACCTTCGGCCTTTCAGCACATAGATGATGGCTTTGAAAGGCAGCAGATCACAGGAGCTGTCTTCATAGACCTGTCAGCGGCTTATGATACCGTAAACCACCGCCTCCTCCTGAGAAAAATGTATAATATCACCAAGTACTACCATCTCACCTGCCTCATAGGAAACCTGCTACAAAACAGGAACTTAGAATCATAGAATCAAAGAGTTGGAAGAGACCTCATGGGCCATCCAGTCCAACCCCCTGCCAAGAAGCAGGAATATTGCATTCAAATCACCCCTGACAGATGGCCATCCAGCCTCTGCTTAAAAGCTTCCAAAGAAGGAGCCTCCACCACACTCCGGGGCAGAGAGTTCCACTGCTGAACGGCTCTCACAGTCAGGAAGTTCTTCCTCATGTTCAGATGGAATCTCCTCTCTTGTAGTTTGAAGCCATTGTTCCGCGTCCTAGTCTCCAAAGAAGCAGAAAACAAGCTTGCTCCCTCCTCCCTGTGGCTTCCTCTCACATATTTAAACATGGCTATTATATCTCCTCTCAGCCTTCTCTTCTTCAGGCTAAACATGCCCTGCTCCTTAAGCCGCTCCTCATAGGGCTTGTTCTCCAGACCCTTGATCATTTTAGTCGCCCTCCTCTGGACACATTCCAGCTTGTCAATATCTCTCTTGAATTGCGGTGCCCAGAATTGGACACAATATTCCAGGTGTGGTCTAACCAAAGCAGAATAGAGGGGTAGCATTACTTCCCTAGATCTACACACTATGCTCCTATTAATGCAGGCCAAAATCTCATTGGCTTTTTTTGCCGCCACATCACATTGTTGGCTCATGTTTAACTTGTTGTCCACGAGAACTCCAAGATCTTTTTCACATGTACTGCTCTCGAGCCAGGCATCCCCCATTCATTTTGTTAATTTTGGCCCATCTCTCTAATCTGCCAAGATCGTTTTGAATCCTGCTCCTGTCCTCTGGAGTATTGGCTATCCCTCCCAATTTGGTGTCGTCTGCAAACTTGATGATCCTGCCTTCTAACCCTTCATCTAAGTCATTAATAAAGATGTTGAACAGGACCGGGCCCAGGACGGAACCCTGCGGCACTCCGCTTGTCACTTCTTTCCAAGATGAAGAGGAAGCATTGATGAGCACTCTCTGGGTTCGTCCATTTAACCAATTACAGATCCACCTCACCGTAGTTTTGCCTAGCCCACATTGGACTAGTTTCCTTGCCAGAAGGTCATGGGGGACCTTGTCGAAGCCCTTACTGAAATCCAGGTACGCTACATCCACGGCATTCCCCTCATCTACCCAGCTTGTAACTCTATCGAAGAAAGAGATCAGATTAGTCTGACATGACTTGTTTTGATAAATCCATGTTGACTATTAGCGATGACCGCATTTGTTTCTAAGTGTTTGCAGACCACTTCCTTAACAATCTTTTCCAGAATCTTGCCTGGTATCGACGTGAGGCTGACTGGACGGTAGTTGTTTAGGTCATCCTTTTTTCCCTTCTTGAAGATTGGGACCACATTGGCCCTCCTCCAATCTGCTTGAACTTCTCCCGTTCTCTAAGAACTCTCAAAGATGGTTGCCAATGGTTCCGAAATGACTTCCGCTAGTTCCTTCAATACTCTTGGGTGTAGTTGATCTGGCCCTGGGGACTTGAACTCATTAAAAGCAGCCAGGTATTCCTGGACGACTTGTTTCCCAATTTGGGGTTGGATGTCCTCTAATCCCTCACCCACTCCGTCTTGCTGAGGTTGTAGATGACTTTTTTTTGTGAGAAGACTGAGGCAAAGAAGGTATTAAGTAGTTCTGCCTTTTCCCTATCCCCTGTCAGCATTGCCCCATCTTCTCCTTGAAGAGGCCCTATCGCCTCCTTGTTTTTCCTTTTTTTACGGATATAAGAAAAGAATCCCTTTTTATTGTTTTTAATGTCCCTGGCAAGCCTGAGCTCGTTTTGTGCTTTAGCCTTGCGGACCTTTTCCCTACAGGTGTTGGCTATTTGTTTGAATTCTTCTTTGGTGATTTCTCCCTTTTTCCACTTCTTGTGCATGTCTCTTTTGTGTCTCAGCACAGTTAGAAGTTCTTTGGACATCCATTCTGGCTTCTTTGCACTTGTCCTATTTTTTCTCTTTGTTGGCACGGTTTGCAATTGCGCCTTGTGTATTTCACTCTTGAGAAACTCCCATCCATCCGTAACTCCCTTGTCTTTTAGTATCTGTGTCCACGGAATGCTGCTCAGTGTTTCCTTCATTTTTTGGAAATCAGCTCTCCTAAAGTCCAAAATGCGGGTTTGACTTGTTTTAGTTTCAGCCTTCCTTTGTACCTCAAATTGCAGGAGCACATGGTCACTTGCCCCTAAGGATCCTACCACTTCAACCGCATCGATCAGGTCCTCCGCATTTGTTAGGATGAGATCAAGAGTAGCCAATCCCCTTGTTGCCTCTTCTACCTTCTGGACCATGACATTGTCTGCAAGGCAAGCGAGGAATTTGTTGGACTTTGTACTCTTGGCCGAGTTTGTTTTCCAGCAAGTATCGGGATAGTTGAAATCGCCTATGACTACTACATCTCTTCTCTGTGCCTGTTTGGTCAACTGTTGGCAGAAGACTTCATCAAGTTCTTCCTCCTGGCTTGGAGGTCTGTGGTAGACGCCTACAACAAGATCTGTAGTAGACGCCTACAACAAGACTTCTTTGTTGAGTTCCAGGGCCAGAGAAGCAGATGGTGGAAACAGAAGAACGACCTGCCTCAGGGAAGCGTGCTTGCCCCATCCTTGTTCAACATCTACACAAATGACCAGAAGACTGCCAGAAGAGACAGAGAGTTTCATCTATGCTGATGATCATGCTGTCACTGCTCAAGCAGGGAGCTTTGAGATGGTTGAACAGAAGCTCTCCGAAGCTCTAGGTGCTCTTACTGCCTATTACAGGGGGGAACCAGCTGATCCCTTATCCATCTAAAACACAGACATGTGCCTTTCACCTTAAGAACAGACAAGCATCCTGAGCTCTGAGGATTACCTGGGAAGGAATCCCACTGGAGCATTGCAGCGCATCCAAATACCTGGGAGTCACTCTGGACCGTGCTCTGACCTACAAGAAGCACTGTCTGAACATCAAACAAAAAGTGGGTGCTAGAAACAATATAATACGAAAGCTGATGGCACAACCTGGGGATCACAACCAGATACAGTGAAGACATCTGCCCTTGCGCTATGCTACTCTGCTGCTGAGTATGCATGCCCGATGTGGAACACATCTCACCACGCTAAAACAATGGATGTGGCTCTTAATGAGACATGCTGCATTATCACAGGGTGTCTGTGCCCTACACCACTGGAGAAATTACACTGTCTAGCCGGTATTGCACCACCTGACATCCATCGGGAAGTAGCAGCCAATAGTGAAAGGACCAGTGATATCTCCAGCCCACCCTTTGTTTGGGTATCAGCTAGCACGTCAACGACTTAAATCAAGAAATAGTTTCCTAAGACCTATAGAGACACTCGCTGGAACACCTCAGCAAGCGAGAGTCCAAAGGTGGCTGGCTCAAACCCAGAACCTCAATCAATGGCTGATACCAAATGAGAGACTCCCTTCTGGGCACACAGAAAACTGGGCGACTTGGAAGGCGCTGAACAGACTGTGCTCTGGCACCACGAGATGCAGAGCCAATCTTAAGAAATGGGGCTGCAAAGTGGAATCCACGACATGCGAGTGTGGAGAAGAGCAAACTACAGACCACCTGCTACAATGCAATCTGAGCCCTGCTACATGCACAACGGAGGACCTCCTTGCGGCAACACCAGAGGCACTCCAAGTGGCCAGCTACTGGTCAAAGGACATTTAATCAACTACCAAGCTTGCAAATTCTGTGTTTTGTCTGTTTGCTTGTTTTTGTTAAAAATGTAATACAAATGTCTGGTTGCTGATGACATGATAAATATAATCTTCGGCCTGGACTTCCCATCCAGGTGTTCAGTGTGTAATTGGCTTTGTTTGTCTGATGGCGGAGATGGGCAACAATGAAGATGTTACAAGACATTGGGCTGGGAAGTCCACATTGAACACCTGAAAGACATTTTAAAGGCAAATTTGTAATGATCCATTCAATTTTTAACAAATGATTATGTTGGATTGACAGATGTTTAACAAACTGTGTATGTGTGTGCCTGCAAGTTGCCTCATGACTTGTGGCAAACCCATGAATTCCATGAAGTAATCTCAGGCAAGGAATCCCCAGAGGTGGTTCTGCATCTGAAACAGAGCCTATAACCCATCTGATATTTGTTGGTGGTCTCCCATCCAGGTCTTAGCCAGGGCTGACCCTGTTTAAGATGTAATCTAGTGCCTTGAGCATATTTATCACCCTAAAATGACTTTCTTGAGGTTGTAATGGTGTTCTGTGTCACTATTTCTTTTCTCAGAGGATTCCTTACTTCCATTCCTATATTGACAGGTAGATAGCTTGACAGGAATAAGATGGGTAGATGCTCTTTATGCTCAGGAAAAGCAAAGAGAGTTAGGTTTTGGTCTCACTTCCCTATCTGAGTCAACAATTGTGGTACCTACTCTCTGTCCACAGAGACCAGTAATACACGGCTTCGTCTTCCGCTAGGGCCCCTGTGATTGTCAGGGACATCATGTTGCCCGATCTAGAACCCGAAAAACATCCCAGGGCCGGGTGCTGGTATAATACATCATCCAGCGAGGTTTCCTCCCAGGGATCTGCTGGACCCACCATGGATAGTAGTTTTCAGCAATGTTTCCACTGTTGTATCTGCAAGACAGGGTGATCGTCCCTCCTTGAGCCACTGATTCTGGGTCCTTCAAGGACTGCAACTGCTGGATGCTCAAACCTTGAAGAGAACAAGGTGGCACATCAGATATCAAGAAAATATTCAGTCTTGCAACCAGAGGCGACCCTAGGTAATTTTCAACGGTATTTTGCCCCCCGCCCCAACCAATCACTGATATATATTTTCTGTTCGTCGTGGGAGTCCTTTGTGCCATATTTGGTTCAATTCCATCATTGGTGGAGTTCGGAATGCTCTTTGATTGTACGTGAACTATACATCCCAGTAACTACAACTCGCATATGTCGAGGTCTATTTCCTCCCAAGAGCGCCTCAAGAGTGCCCCTGGGCAAAATCAACTATACTGCAAATGCTTACTTTGCGTAATGGGTTGAGCCGCCCCTGCTTGCAACATCAACATACCATGTGTCTTTGATTTCTGCTCATTTTATCACAAATTCTCCTCACCTACAAAACTGAGGATGGTGAAGAAAAACAAGAGTTCAGCCATTCTGGAAAACCTGTTGGGTTGATCTTCTTCCACCAAAGGGATCTCAACTGCTCTTCCTAACCAACTTCTCTTAAATCCCCAGAGATATTAGGGCAGGGCCTTTATGCAAATCTACTCCCCTTTAATGATAATCTCCCAAACACCAGGGGATTACTCCCAAGTGGCCACAGGAAGAGTTACATTTCTCCAATGCAGCCATCCCACAATGCATAATATGCCTTGGACCAGTAGAAGTAGCAGTCTTTTAAACCATCACCTGAGCAGCCATTGAGAAATGTAAGGAATAGCAGAGTCCTGATTTTGTTTGTCTGATTGCGTGAATGAGCAACCCTGAAGAACTTCAGGAACTCCACTCTGAACAGCTTAAAGACAGTTCAAGTTCAAATTCAAAATGATCCATTTAATCTTTGCAAAAGGGTTGGCTTGGCTAGATAAATAGATGTTTAACAAACTGCATATGTGTGCCTTCAAGTTGTCTTTTGACTTGTGGCAACCCAATGAATCCCATGAAGTTCTTTCAGTCAAGGAATACCCCAAGGTGGTTCTGCCCCTGAAACAGAACCTTCAGCACATCTGATATGTGTTGGTAGTCTCCCATCCAAAGGCTAATCAGGGCTGACCATTTTTAAGATTGGATTGAGTGCCTTGGACATATTTATCACCCTAAAATGGCTTTCTTTGCGTTCTAATGAAACTCTATGTCTTTATATCCTTTTCTCCTAGGTTTCCTCCATTCCATTCAATGTAGAGGCTAAGACAGGTAGAGGGCTACTCTCGATGCTCAGTTTTGATCTCACTTCCCCATCTGAGTCAACAACTGTGGCCCCCACTTCCTGTCCACACAGCACAGTAATACACAGCTTCATCTTCTGCCAGGGCCCCCTTGATGGTCAGGCACATCACATTGCCTGACCTAAAACCTGAAAAATGGTCCGGGATGTCTGCGGGTCGGTGCTGGTATGACACGTCATCCGGCAAGGTTTAGTCCAAGGAATCTGCTGAACCCATGATGGGTAAATGCCATCCCCAATGTTTCCATTATTGTATCTACAAGACAGTGTGACCATCCCTCCTTGGGCCACTGATTCTGGGTCCTTCAAGGTCTGCAACTGCTGGATGCTTGAACCTAAAAGAGACCAAGGTGGCTGATGGGTCATTACGAAAATATTCTGTCTTGCAGCATCCACGTACCACGTGTCTTTGCTTTTAGCTCTTTTGTATCACAAATCTTCTTCACCAACAAAACTGAAGATGATGACAAGAAGCAAAAGCTCAGCCATTCTGGAAAACCTGTTGGGTTGATCTCACGTAAGTTCTCCTATAAGGGAACCTGCTTCTCCTGGGCTTGCCATGGAATCAAACTAGTAGCAGAACACCCTTGTAGGAGAACTTACATTATTCATGCTCCTGTTTTTGATGCTTTTACTACACTCAGTAATTGATGTCCTATACTATGTTTCCTAGCCACTCATATGTATTTCCTGTAGGTCCACTTCGTCGTTGATACTAATAATTTGATGCACTAGAAGAACTTTCCACATTGGAAAATTGCCTATTCTATGACTTCTGCACTTTCACAAGCTACTACCTGAGGAAGACTCTACACAGTCAAACCTGGTCGGTTTAAAATGGAACTTATAAACTTTCATTCATATGATTGGATTTACAACCAGTGATTTACACAGTCCTCCATGTGGAACATGAACTTTGTATGATATTGGACACACAAAGAATGTTTAAGAATGTTGCCATCTATGAGTATGTTGTTTGTAATACATTGATCATATTCCTTTGGATTCTGCTTTAGGAATCATCTGTCTTTCCTATGTAAGGAAGATTTTGGTTATGAGACTTGTATTTTGATTCATTGTTAAGTATACTTTGAACTTTGACAAGCTTTGTTTGTACATTGACTCTTCTGTGGCCATAGCATATACATGAAAAACACTCTTATGATTTACATAATTGGATTATATTTCTGTTTATAGTGGCCTCTTGCCCGTGTACTTCGGGAATCCTTTCTGTTATTATCCACTATGACATTCATCATCTCCCTGCTCCCTAAAGCACATCATAGTTCTTTCCCTAATCCTTTATTTCTGCTTCCTTCCCCAACTGCTGCAGAGGAAGAAGCTTAAGTTCCCCCCATAGCAAATTCAGCAAGCACGGGCAACAGCTACTCTCACTAGTTGAGCAAAGGAAAAACATCTCAACATCAGTGGGGGAACCCACTTTTGGATGCCCTTCGTAGCTTCCGTCACTTCCTCCTCCTGATTCCGTTTCGCAACCTACCAGATTTTACTGGCTCTGTGATTGAGATCTTGCTAGATAATGTGAATATTCCAGTAAGTACTGTTTTTGTAATGGCGCCATTGTGCAGTTCTAGGTGGTCTCTCTTCCAAGTACTTGCTGGGCCTGACCCTGCTTAACTTCCAAGATCACAAAGGATTTAGTATCTTTGGGATACTGGAACACCTAAGTAACCACACATAGCAGCAGGAGAGTTGTGCTGGAAGATGTCTGGAATGGGCTAGTGCTGTTTGGAAACATGGATTCCCCTTCCACAATTCTCCCCAAGAGATTCATGTTGTGATCCAGTTGTGATCCAGCCATGCAAGCTTATGGCCTCATAGATTGGCACCTGTGAAGCCAAATTGATGGTTTGGATGCATGCCAGGTGCCTTTCCCTTTTCAACTTCCTTCTGGCTTGTGCTTTTAATCTCCGAGAGGCTTTTTGTGCCAGTTTCACCTGCGACTGCATCGCAGTGGTACTTGTTGTTATGCCACACTGTGCAGTAATAATCTCCCTCATCTTCCCCTTGCGCTCGGACAATGGTCAGGGTGGCAGTGTTGCCCGAAGTTTCTCCTGAGAAGCGCTCAGAAACTCCAGGGTCTCTTTCCTTGGATCTGTAGATAAGTAAGCGAGGGGCTCGCCCTGGTTTCTGTTGATACCAGGCTGGGCTGACACTACTGATGAAGTCCACCCCAGGCAGCATGCAGGATATGGTCGCCGTTGCCCCCAGGGCCACTGAGGCCAGGCTGCTTTGGGTCAGAGCAGAACTGAAGCCTGGAAGGAGGAGGAGGGGACAACAAAGAGTCATCACACTGATATGTGAGGTTGCCAAGTCCAATGGGAGACAACGCTCAGATGCCTTTCTCAGAAATTGTAAAAAAGGATTTAAGGAGCCATTTCCTTTTCAAAGGGGCTCTACATTATCATCGGAATGGCACAGGATTCCTCCCCACTTGGGTCTAAAATGGTACTGGATACCCAAGACAGGGCAGAATTGTGTTGCATTCAACTGGAGGAGACTCCAATAGCAAATGTGGAATCAATCCCACTACTGACGGGTCGATCCAGTTAGGACCAACTGATAGAATCCAGCCCAACATTCATTGCAAACTAATGGATGCTAGAGATTTGTGGAAAGAACTACTGCAAATAACCATCTGCTTAAACAAGGAGATGTCCTCGCTGAATTCTGCCCAATTTCTCACCAAAGTAATGAGCGAAGAGAAGAAGGGTCAGAAAGAGCCTTGCCATGGTTGAGGGTTGAGTCTGCCTCAGCTGACCCTAAGATCTTCCTAAGGCTCCCTTTAAACCCTCCTGGGGCTTGGGAGAGGTCTCCTTTATGCAAATATAAATGATAGAGAAAGGGAACAGGTGCCACCGAGTGACAGAAAGAGAGATGGCAGGCAGTGGGGGCAACATAGTAAGCCATTCTCATTTGCCTACATTGCATTGAACTACGACTCACGATATAGGTGGCCATGGAAACCCACTGGGTGGCCTTGGGCATACCACATGCTCTTATCCTCAGAAAAACAACGCAATGGAGTCACCGGAAGCCAGAAGTGAAGTTCCAGTTAGGTTCTGCGGAAATCAGTTCAATGACCTTTGAGATTGATGTTGTTTTCTCTCAACAGCGACAGTATCTGATTTCTCTATACAGTGCAATTAAACGTATGCTGTATTCTAGGCCCCCATCAACATCTAACTGACATGACCAGAAATTATGGAAATTTGTAGTATCTTTCATGAGTCTCAGGCTGGTCACTGCTCTCCAGGTTTCTTGACTCCACAATAGACAATCTTTGGGAGAGGCCCTTCTCGCTGTTCGGTGACCTTCTCAAGGGTGACAGGGCCTTCTTAGTGGCAGCTTCCAGACTTTAGAGAGCTCCTTTTCTAGAGAGACCAAGAGGGCTCACTCCTTGCTTTCCTTCGCTAGAAAGCATCTCTATTCCATCAGACTCTTAGGAGTATACTACAATGAGCTTTTAATAATGTGTTCTTCTCTTAGTTGTATTATTATTATTATTATTACTACTACTACTATTGTTGTTGTATTTTAATGAACTGTAACAACCAGATTGGAAATAATCAATTTATAACTACATACCAAAAAAGGGAAATGCTAAAGAATACTCAAACTTTTTACAGCGGCACTTATTTCTCATGACAGTAAGGTAATGATCTAGATCCTGCAAGGTAGACTCCAGCAACATGGAGTGAGGGTTGCCAGATGTACAAGCTGGTTCTAGAAAAAGCAGAGGAACGAGAGACCAAATAGCCAATATCTGCTGGATAATGGAGGAAGGCAGGGAGTTTCAGAAGAGCATCTCTTTCTGTTTTATTGACTATTCTAAAGCCTTTGGCTGTGTGGAACATAATAAATGTTGGCACATTCTTGGTGGAATGGAGATACCAAGCCACCTTGTCTGTCTTCTGAAGAATCCGTATAATAAACGGCAAAGTGGCAATGGTAAGAACAGACCACAGAACAACAGACTGGTTCAGGATTGGGAAAGGAGTACGGCAAGGCTCTATACTCTCACCCAACCTATTTAACTTGTATGCAGAACACATCATGTGACATGCGGGGCTTAACAAATACAAGGCTGCAGTTAAAATTGCTGCAAGAAACATTAGCAACCTGGAGACGATGCTGTAGAGAAGTGGGAGGAGCTTAGAGGGGAGAGTTTGAAAAACGACAGTTTAAGTTCAGTCAGAGTTAGGGTTTAGCAGTGAGGAGTTAGAGTGAGGAGTTGAGAGAGAAGGAGAGGAAAAGGTGGCTGAGTGACTTCTGAAGCAAAGTTTCGAGGCTTTGGAAAGCCGGGTCTGGCTATTGAAAGGTGAAGTCCTCTTCATAACTGGACAGAGGTTTTATGATGGCTGACAGCGAGAAGGAACTGAGTAGCTTTATAACCAAGGTGAAGAAGAAAGTGCAAAAGCTGGGTTGCAGTTTGTACAGAAGTTGATTATAAATTGTATGATTTTAACTGTATTTGTGTTTAGATTGGCTGCACTAATGCTGGAGCGACCTAACTGAGAGGAGTGCGTTGCCATGGAGACGATGCTGTAGAGAAGTGGGAGGAGCTTAGAGGGGAGAGTTTGAAAAACGACAGTTTAAGTTCAGTCAGAGTTAGGGTTTAGCAGTGAGGAGTTAGAGTGAGGAGTTGAGAGAGAAGGAGAGGAAAAGGTGGCTGAGTGACTTCTGAAGCAAAGTTTCGAGGCTTTGGAAAGCCGGGTCTGGCTATTGAAAGTTTCTCTGGCTAGGGTAGCCGAAAGGGGGAAACATAGCCGGAATTCTTTAGTCCAAGGAGAGGCTAAAGAATAGCTTATTTAGAATTTGATCTAGAAAGGATCAAATAAGGGAAATATCCCTGTATTGATACTTTGTCCGAAGCAAGTGCTCTATGTCAAGAAGATACTGTATAACCTGAAAGAGTGTAACATTCATCTAACCAAGCATTATTCTGAGTTCCATAAGAAAAGTTACAACTTGCAACCACATGCTTTGTGCTCAATAAACTTGTTAACTTTTGTTTGAAGACTGCCTCACCTCCATTAATTCTGCGTCCAGTGTGCCATATCTCCCAATAATACCTCACATCACACATTGGTGGCACCATTAAGAGTAATAAATAATAAATCGTCCCTCCTCTCTCCTAATTCGTTACACAGTTAAACATTAAAAAACCAAGATTATGGCAACCAGACTTATTGATAACTGGCAAATAGAGAGAGAAAATGTGGAGGTAGTGACATACTTTGTATTTCTAGGTGCAAAGATTACTGCAGATGCATGCTGCAGACAGGCGTTTACTTCTTGGGAGGAGAGCAATGACCAATCTCGATAAAATAGTTAAGAGTAGAGACATCACACTGGCAACGAAAGTCCGCATAGTTAAAGAAGTGGTATTCCCCATAGTAACCTATGGATGTGAGAGCTGGACCATAAGGAATGCTGAGAAAAGGAAGATAGACGCTTTTGAACTGTGGTGTTGGAGGAAAATCCTGAAAGTGCCTTAGACCGCAGGAAGATCAAACCAGTCCATACTCCAGGAAGTAATGCCTGACTGCTCATTGGAGAGAAGAATATTAGAGGCAAAGATGGCCCTTTGGCCACATAAAGAGAAGACAGGAGACCTTGGAGAAGATAATGATGCTGGGGAAAATGGAAGGAAAAAGGAAGAGGGATCAGCCAAGGGCAAGATGGATGGATGGTATCCTTGAAGTGACTGGTTTGACCTTGAAAGACATGGGAGTGGCAACGGCCAACAGGGAGCTCTGGCATGGGCTGGTCCATGAGGTCACAAAGAGTTGGAAACGACTGAGTGAATAAATAACAACAAAAAAGGCTTTACAGTTGGTAGGATTTTTAAAGTACTTTTATATTTATTATCTTTATCTGATGTTTTCACATATTTTATAATACACCATAAACCTCCTTAAGTCCTGTTCTTGGGAAACAGGCAGAATGCAAAGAAATAAAGGAAGAAAATAAAGAAATAGGTGTTTGGAAGTTTCCAGTCTGTCCATCCAGCATGCTTTTTTTCCAATTCCATCACCAAGGGGAGAGCATCAAGGATTATTCTCCTCCAGAGACACACATTACAAAACTAGGTTTATTGCAAAGGGAAATGTGGACACTTCAGATCACGTGGACAATCCCTCTGGGGTGGGCTTTGCCACTGTTGCTGCCATTTTTGATAGGGACTTACTATATAAGCTTCTCTGTGAGGCTTGGAGATTGTGAAGCTTTGCGAGGTAAATCCCTACTAAAAATGACATGAGGCTGCAGTGAAGCTGCGACAAGTGAAGAAAATGAAGGAAGAAATGGCAAGAGGTGTTGCATGGAAAGCTTTAGACATTTGAGATCTTCTTAAATTCAATCCGTTCCACTTTCACATCATCTCCAAGGAGCTGGTACACATATGTTACAACTGTAGAAGACTGGATGTCCATCAGAACAAATGAAGGAATGATATTCCTGGAGAGAACAGAGTATTTCTATTAGAAATGTTGAAGCGGCACTTCAAAATCACAAGTACAAAAATCACAGAAATAGCAACTCATCAATAAGGTAGAATGGTTGAGAATTGACCGATAATTGCACACTTCTTTGTATCTGAAATGAAAATGAGATATATATATATATATATATATATATGAATAACCAAAACTAGCAAGCACACTCAAGCACCCAAAATAGCCAAATGTAGGGTTAAGATTTTAAGAAATAAACCTCACAAAGCAGCTTGCTCTCACCTTTCCAAGGCAGTGTAGGCACCAGTGGCCGACCCTGGGTTAATGTAGAACTTCTTCTCATGCTCCAATGCCTCAAACTTGTGGGTGTGTCCAGAAATGAGGATGTCGACGTCCAGCTGCCTCCTCAGAATGGCCAAGCTAGCTAGATCGCCCCAGGGAATCACCTGATGGCCGTGAATTAAGCCAATTCTAAACTGCCCAACAGTGACAATTTTCTGCTGCGGGTAACTCAGCCCCTGGAAAAGAACAGGGTTAGCCTCTAAAGTCTGCAAACCAAAACTCCTGCCCCATGCCAAAACCTCCCTGGTCTACAAACCGAAGCTCCCATTCCATGCAAGTCTGCATATCTGAATTCCCATTCCATGCCAAAAAAAATTAATAAAAAATCAAACAAATCTCAATTGCAAACCAGACCTCCTGCACCATGCAAAACCCTCCACAGTCTTCAAACTGGCTCCAATTACATGCAAAACCTCCCTAGTCTGAAATCAGAGTTCCCATTCCATATGAAAACCTCCCTCATTTGCATAACAGAGGTCCTGTCTAACACAAGGACCTCGACAGTCTCCAAACAAGTTTGCAAGCTTGTAGTGGGAACTCTAACAAAAACCCTCCCAATCTGCAAATCAGAGCTCCTGCTCCATGCAAAAATCTTCTGGTCTACAAACCAAGACCTCCATTCCAGGCAAGTCAGCAAATCAAGGTTCCCGTTCATGCAAAAAACCCTCCCTTATTTGCAAACCAGGACTCCTGTCCCATACAAAAATCTCCCCAGTTTATTAACCAAGGCTCCCATTCCAAGCAAGTCTGCATCCCAAGACTCCCATTTCATGCAAGTCTGCAAATTAGAGTTCCCATACCATACTAAAAAAAAAATCACCCCTCATTTGAAAATCAGAACTCCTGTCCCACACACACCAATCTGCAAACCGAGGCTCCCATTCCATGCAAAGCCTCCCTCATTTGAGAACCAGAGCTCCCACTCCATGCAAGAACCTTCAAGATCTGCAAACCCTGGCTTCCTTTCCATGCCAAGCCTCCCACCAGTCAAGAAGAAGGACCTCATGCGCCTCCCTACCTCATCAAAGTCCCCTCTGACCACATGAACATCCCCAGCCAGGGTCCTCAGGTAGTCATAAGTCTCCTTGGTGCAGAGATTCCCAGTGCAGAGGATGTGTTGGATCTTCCCAGGAACCAAGAGCTTTCGGAACTTGGCCGGGAGGCTGCCAGATCGATGTGGGATGTGAAGGTCGCCTAACACCAGCACCAACTGCGTGGAAAAGGAGGGAAGTGATGAAGTAATAAGTCCCCTTCAAGGTGAACCAAGATACTGCTGCAAACAGGTCCCAAATTCCACCCCTTTTCCAAAACTCAACCTTCCACTGCAGCGGAGAGTGTGTGACTCAACCAAAGGCTTTGTTAACAGGAGCCTCGTCATTCGGAGCTTGGCGAAAATACCAGATTAATTGAGGGCAAAGTGTTCTTTGCAGATAAAGTCACTCAGACACCAGTGTTAATGCAGTCTCAGTGGAAATAACTGAGGCATCTGTTTGTCATGATTCCTTCCAACTTATTCAGTCAGAGGACGTAGACAAGATCTTGGGAGGAATAAGAGCAGGCCTGTAGCGAGGGGGTGGTTTTAGGGGTTCAACCCCCCCCCCCCGAAATGTTTCAGATTTTTTAAAAAAAAACCTAGTTTACTCATGAATTTTAACTGGTTAACCCAATCCCCATGCTAAGTCTATGAGATGCAAAAAATTAAGAGTCCCTCCAGAACTGTAAGCACTATCTCAAGCAAATATTGTCAATTTATTCACACTGTCATTACTTGCAGCAATAGCCGATGTAGTGAAGCAACCAAGTTGTGTGTGTGTGTGTTGAATGCTCTCATTAAGGAGGCCAGACTTGGTGGAAGTGGTTGACAGGGGTGGAGCTGCGGGCTATTGAAGGTTGCTCTGCCCCTGCTCTGCTCTTTGCTTCAGCGTGAGCTAGGAGGCAGGTTTCAACCCCCCCCCCGAAATTTTCAACCCCCCCCCCCGAAATTGTCAACCCTCCCCGAAATTTTTTTCTGGCTATGGCCCTGAATAAGAGCAACCACTTGTTCTCTGGACCCTTGCCATCCTGGCTCATTAAATCGGCCGTTGGGGGGGGGGGGTGGCTGGCAGAGTGGGTGAAGGTGCTGGTTAATGCTTCCCTGGCCCAAGGCATAATCCAATCAGTTTCAGGAAGGGAATAGTAAGGCTCTTATTAAAGAAGCTGGCATTGTATCCCACTCAACTGAGTAACTACCAGCCAATGTCAAACCTTCCCTTCCTGAGCAAGGTTCTAGAGAAGGTGGTGGCTTCACAACTCCAAAGTTTCTTGGATGAAACTGATTATCTGGATCCATCCCAATCTAGTTTCAGGCCTGGCCATGGGACAGATACGGCATTGATCGCCTTGGTGGATGATCTACAAAGATAGCTAGGCAGGGGGAGTATATCCCTGCTAGTCCTCTTGGACCTCTCAGCAGCTTTCAATACCATCAACCATGGTATCCTTCTGGACCATCTCCTTGGGATGGGGATTGGAGGCACTGTTCTACAGTGGCTCCAGTCCTTCCTGGAGGGGCGGACCCAGATGGAGGAGCTGGGGGGCTCCCTACTTGATGGTCTGTGGGGTCCCTCAGGGTTCAATCCCATTCCCCATGCTGTTTAGAGGGTGGATTATTATTATTATTACTTTACTGACATAAAAACACAGTATGTCACAGCAAACGAGAAATATGTGCTGGATTTCGTATCATAAAATCACGAGTCGAACACTTCCCAAGCGTTTAGGACTGTGTGATGTATTTTCGAATGATGCGTGCAGATCCAAGTAAGGTGGCCTCTTGCAGTTGACAGATTGTGATTTTGTCAATGTTTATTGTTTCCAAATGCCCGCTGAGATCTTTTGGCACAGCACCCAGTGTGCTGTTTATCAGTGGGACCACCTGTACTGGTTTACGCCAGAGCCTTTGCAGTTCATTTTTGAGGTCCTGATAACAGCTGAGTTTTTCCTGTTGTTTTTTGTGAATTCGACTGTCACCTGGTATGGCAACATCAATAATTCCATTTTTTTTTTCACAATCATGATGTCTGGTGTATTGTGTTCCAAAACTTTGTCAGTCTGAATTCAAAAGTACCACAGTATTTTTGCATGTTCATTTTCCAGTACCTTTGCAGTTTTATGACCCTACTAGTTCTTTACTATTGGTAGGTGGTACATGTGACATAATTTCCAATGAATCATTTGGGCCACGTAATTGTGCCTCTGTTTGTAGTCTGTCTGTGTGATTTTCTTGCAGCAGCTGGGGATATGATCAATGGTTTCACTCTTGCAGCTTAAGAGTAAACAAGTAGAACAAATACAGTTAAGGCCAGGATTGAAAAATCAGCTGATGATCCAAAATTCAGACTGTGCAGGGAAACTGATGAAACCATTGATCATATCCTCAGTGCTGCAAGAAAATCGCACAGAACAACAAACAGAGGCACCACTATGTGGCCCAAATGATTCATTGAAAATCATCATAATCACCATTGTTGTTGTTGTTGTTGTTGTTGTTATTTTCAGCAAGCAAAAAACTGAGGACAAAAGAGGAGAAAGAAACTGGGACATTTCAAAGGCTGCCAAAAAAGTGGGAGAGCAGAGAATTAAATCAGGACTGTCCATTCAAATCAGGACCTTTGAAGGATATGCTGCCTTTCAGACACATTTTCAATAAGACTGGAGGATTTTCTCATGAATTTTCACAAGGACATTACTTCCTCCTTTTCACACCGATACCAATCTGTCCGAATACTTAAGCTTACAGCTAGCGGAGGTTTGTTTTGTTACAGGGAGAAAAAAGCTTAGCCTTGATCTGGGCCATTGTTCTGTCAAGGCTTTATCTTTTCTATCAACTACACAAACAGGCCTGGCCTTCCAGAAATAAAAGATTGACTTAAATCTCATGACTCAGTCACACATGATTCAAAAGTAGGAGCAGGGTGCCTCTGAGCATATGTAGCATACATTATTAACAATAATGTATGCTCCATATACTCAGTACCCTGCTTTCTTTTGAATCATGTATGACTGAGTCATGAGATTTAAGTGAAGACTTACGTACTTATATAAAGAAAAAAAATGAATTATTATCATTATTGTTAATAATGATGATGAAAAGAAATGCAATAATAATAATGCATCATCATTATTATTAACAGTAATCATAATAAAGCATTCCTTTTCTTTATATATGTACTTAAATATTTACTTATTGTTAATAATAATGAAAAGAAATGCAATAATAATGCATTATTATTGCATTTCTTTTCATTAACAATAATATTAATACTATTAATATTAATCATAATATTAATAGAAATGTAATATTAATAATAATGATGTTGCATTTCTTTTCATTATTATTAACAATAATAATGCAGTCCTTTTCTTTAAATATGTACTTAAATCTTTACTTATTATTAGTGCATTATTATTGAATTTCTCTTCATTAATAATAAGAATGCATTCATTTTCTTTATAGGTTAGGTAAAGGTTTTCCCCTGACATTAAGTCCAGTCGTGTCCGACTCTGGGGTGTGGTGCTCATCTCCATTTCTAAGCTGAAGAGGCAGCGTTGTCTGTAGACACCTCCAAGGTCATGTGGCCAGCATGACTGCATGGAGCGCCATTACCTTCCCGCTGGAACGGTACCTATTGATCTACTCACATTTGCATGTTTTCGAACTGCTAGATTGGCAGAAGCTGGGGCTGACAGCTGAAGCTTACGCCACTCCCCAGATTCGAACCTGCGACCTTATGGTCAACAAGTTTAGCAGCTCAGTGCTTTAACCCACTACACCACCAGTGGCTCTTTTCTTTATATATGTACTTAAATCTTTACTTATTATTATTAGTGCATTATTATTATTGCATTTCTTTTCATTATTATTAATAATGCATTCCTTTTCTTTATATATGTACTTAAATCTTTACTTATTATTATTAGTAGTAGTAATAATAATGAAAAGAAATGCCATAATAATAATAATAATAATAATAATAATAATGCATTTTTCTTTATATATCTAGCCCTCCCACCGGTGGGGTTTAAACCAAAGTTTGGGATCACATTTACATCAAAGTTTGGATGTTATTGGACTGCAGCTCCCAGCATACTGCACCACTGGCTAAGGCTGATGGGACTTGCAGTACCTGGAAGTTTGGACACAAGCAATGGAATCCCTTTCAATATGAGTCGCCCATCAACAGAACTGATCCCAACTGTGACTCACTGGATTCCCTTGGGTTGGGACAAAACACAGATTTAATCTAAGGCATGAAAACTAAATTTTAGCTGGAAACAACTTAAAGGCCCATGATTGAAGGATCCATGCAGAAAAGATGGAGGAAATCCCCCCAAAAGTCCCACTTACCATTTTGCAATTCTCCGGTTTCTTCTCTGCAGAGCAATGGAGCAAAGCAGGGACAAAGAGGTTGCCTTCCAACACACCTTGTACATGTGCGCTGCCAAAAGTGACGCCACTGCTTTGATCCTTATCTTCCCCCTTTTATCTCTCAGCTGAATTGCTTTCATGATTTGAAGGTCCCGATCCTGATAAGCTCTTAGGGGTTTCCTTTGAATGCCATTCTTGCCGTGGGAGGTCAGGATACTAGGTTGTGCAGTCCCTGCATCTGGAGGGCCCCTTGTTGTCCAACATCAAAATGACAGCAGAGCTTTTGTGGAGCACAATGCCCAGAATCCCCTAGTCAATATGTCTATAGGGAGAGGTGTAGCCAACATTTAGAAGGCCCTGCCATGGAGAAGTTGGCTTTATAGCCTGGCCATTCCCACTGCAATTCCCATGAGCCACAGGAAAAATTACCAACAGTGAGGGGTGTTTGACATTTAGATGCCCATGGGGCCGCTATGTATAATGTGTAATGTAACAATGTGCCTCTGAGCATATGCTAAGTGCTTTCCGTCCCATACAGATCCTAACAGGCTGAGGGTTTCCAGAAGCTTGAACCCAGAACTCCAGCCCTTCTTGTTTCAGAATCAAACCAACCCAAATTTCCAATGGACTGCCAGTTCCAGCAACCCCTAGTGGATGATGGGAATTGCAGTCAAAAACAACATCAGGTGGGAGTCTTGTTTACTACGTCAATGGTACTATAGGTTAAGATGCTAATTGGAGCTCCAGATGGCAAAAATCCTCATCCTCTGATGAGTTGGAAGCTTTTTAGCAGCATCAGCATGGGGAGAAGAGTGAAATTGGGCTGGAGAAGCACAGAAATGTTTCCAAGTGCTGAACCATGTCTGCTAGGAAAGTAGGGAAACATCTCTTCTCTTTCCAGGTTTTTTTCAGTTTCTGCTGCTGAATATTCTATTTTTAAAATGCCATTAAAAACACATTGAACTTGGAATTCAAAGCAGCCTTCTGTGTGAAGCCAATTTGGGGGGGGGGGGGTGTAAGAACAGTGCCACCTAGTGGCCATTGGAAAGATCAAGCCTGTCCCCTAATTCTCAGTATTTAGTTTCAGCTGGTTCTCATGTCCAGGTGATAGAAAGAAGAGCAACAAAAGCATTGTTTTCACCAAGGACAGGGATAATATAGGACAGTATGAGACCCAGGGTGCATCTACACTTTCAAATTAATGCAGTTTGGTCCCACTTGAACTGCCATGGCTCTATGCCATCGAATCTTGAGATTTGTAGTTTGGTGAGGCACCAGCAGAGAAGGCCAAAGGAATTTTTTAAACTACCAGTCCCGCAATTCTTTAACATAGAGCAGTTCACAAGGGGTCAAACCACATTCATTTAACAGTGTGGATTCACTCTCCGTTCAGATTTCGTACTGTTATTTGATATTGTTTCACTTTAATTCAAAACTGTGAATTTTTAAATATTGTTTATATTTAATTCCATTTTCAATGTTTGCATATTTGTATATTTTAAATTTTAGGCTGATGCTTTTATGTCAAGCCACTTTGAGTCTCCTTCAAGAGAGATAAAGTGGAGTAATATTATTACATAATAATAATTATTATTATTATGATTATTATATTATTATTAAATATACATATAATTATTAAATTATAACTATAGCATTATAAATAATATAATTTATAATATTATAAATATTTATAATTATATAATTATAAATAATAATTATATAATTATTACAATATAATTATATATTATTATATTATTACATATAAATATAATTATTAAATTTATAAATTATAAATATAATTTATAATATTATAAATAATTATACATAATTATATACTATATTATCATATATTATTAAATATTAATATTACTATGAAAAACTGTATAATTGTACAATTATTAAATATGATTATTAAATACTAATTATATATTATATTGTTTTACAATCATAATATTTGAGCTGTTTCTTTTTAATTATTTTCCTTTCAGTTAACCTTTGGATGATCCTTAAAAAACCAAATATGTATTTTAAGCCCTCTCTGCACATAGAAAATAAGCAGTGCCAAGAGAAAGGTCTACAAATGAAGCCTTTTTCTCTCAAACCAATAAATACAACCACAGAGAGCTTGATTGTTACCTCTTGCTTTATTTCAGCTGGAACACAGAAACCTCCTTGGAGAGGCACCTTGTTGGAAGGGAATTTTAAGTGTTAAATACATCATACGTTTGACACCTGATCCAAGTAAAATGCATAGTAGAGAGGAAGTAGTGCGGAAATACAAAGCCTCAGGCATTCGTTGGGAGAAGATATAAAGGAGCGATATTACAGAGCGCAGGGCAGAGGACGGCGCAGGGGGAAAAGACGCCAGAGGATTTGGGTTGCAGCCGCATGAGTGAGGCCTCGAAGAAAAGGAACATTTTGGGCGTCATTCCTGCTTATGTTTATAGAAAGGACAAAGCACACATCGCTGTCCAAGAGACAACTCACAACTCTTTACATCACTTTCGTCTCGGCACCAGCGCCCACATCTTTGAACCGGTTGCATCTGTAGGCAGTTTTAGACCTGGCATGGAAATAGGAAGGGATTTCTGGATGAGACAGATTCATAACCGGGTCCAGATCCTGTTCCAAATGCAATGATGATGCCAGGTCAGCCAAGACTCAGAAGACCTGGAAAAGGAGGGACAAGCGCCACCTTTAAATAACTAAAGCTGCTCAAAACTCAAACAAACAGATCCAAATTACTCAGAAGAGTTTCGGGGAAGAATTCCCTGACTAGAGAAAACATTAAAGTAGTAGATTCTCTTTCCTTAAAAGGATTTGAATGGTTAAAACAGAGAATAGATGTATTGGAGATTAGATGACCATTTCTCATACTGAATAACCTTCCTTCACCCCACTGGACTGGCAAAGTGAAGGGTGTCACCATAACCCTCTTCTCTTCCTCCACTCCTTCTTTTGTCTTTCAATCAAGCAGCTCTTAAAAAAGGAGGGGATCAAATATTTGGATATTTCGTTCTGATTCAATTGCTTCAAGAGCTGTCCATCTGCAAGCCTGATTGAACCTGACCAAAGAATTGTAAGACTGCGGCATCATAGGGCACAGCAAAAGCCCACAAACGGTGACCCGCCATCTTGGCGTTTGGGCTTAATTAACAAGCCCCATTGTCCCTGATTCACTTCTGGTCCAAGTATATGGCAGAGAAGCCAAACATGGCAAGGATTCAGGCTTTGGGACGCGCCAACCCTGATGCCCAGTCTTGAACTATTTTAAAGACAAGTGGATTCAAATGTGGCCCTTTTGTGCCCACTCTATACGCTAAATCAAGCATGGGCAAACCCTTTCCTCCCCTTCCTCTTCTCTTTCGGAGGCAGAAAATGAAGGAATGAAGGGAAACATTTGAATCCCAAAAGGGTTGGCCTTGGTCAGGATGGGATGGAGGACGGGAGAGGAAAGGTGTATCCATCAGACCCCGTATTGCTAACTCCTGATATAGAGTCCTAGAATCCAAGAGCTGGAAGAGACCCCCAAGGGCCATCTAGTCCAACCCCCTGCCATGCCAGAAGGCACAAAGCACTCCCAATAGACAGCCTGTTCAGAAAAGCCTGCAGAGGAGATTCCACCACACTCCCAGGCAGCCTATGCCATTCTCCAACAGCTCTTTCTCCCAGGAAGTTCTTCCTAATTTTTTCAGTTGAATCTGTTTCCCTGCCATTTGAACCCATTGCTCCCTTGTGCCCTGGTCTCTAGAGCAGCAAAAAGTCAGTTTTCCCCCTCCTCCTCCTCAATGGGACACCCTTTGAAATCTTGAAACATGGTTCTCGTGTTCCCTCTCTTCCATCAGCTAAACATCCCCCAGGAGAAAAGGAGGAAGGAAAAAGAGAAGGGAGGAAGGGAGGAAGAGAAAGATGGAAGAAAGGAAGGGTGGAAGGGAATGGAGGGAGGGGGGGAGGAGGGAGGGAGGAACGAGAGAAGGAATGAAAGACAAAAAGTGAAAGAAGGAAGGAGAAATGGAGAGAGGGAAGGAGGGAGGGAGGAAGGAAAGGATGGAAAGAGGAAGGGAGGGAGGGAGGGAGGGAGGGGGAAAGAGGGAAGGAGGGAGAAAAGAGGGAGAAAGACAGAGGGAAGGAAGAAAAGAGAGAAGGAGGAAGGCTAGGATGAGAGAGAGGACGGTCTGAGAAAAGAGCCCAAGGGGTCGTATCCGCCCCCCAGGCCTGGGTTTGCCCATGCCTGAGCTAAATGCATTCCCTTTGGGGTCAGAGTAAAAGGGCCAAAGCCATTGCCAACTTGGAAAAACAACTAAACGCACTCAATGGAATAACAGTTGGCACCTGAGTACAAAACAAGACCAGGCAGGAGAGAATGGGAAAAGTTGGTGGCACAACAGTGTCCCTTGAAGAGGGCATACATTCCAGGGGCATCTTGGATGTCTGCCTCTAGATCCAGGCCATTTGATTTTGCCCCATCTACACTGACTACTTAAAGCAATATTGAAGAAAGTGGTTTTGCTATGCACATCATTACTTAAGAAAGGCCCAAAAGGTGATTACACAAATCACTGAGCATTGATGCACACAAAGGGCTTTCTTGCATGTTCTTTGGCGGGAGTTTGTTGGCGGACCACCACTGTCCCAAGCAAATATTATGGGTGAGGCATCTGCGTTGCCCTTCACCCACGGGGTCTTGCATACCTCTGCCCCGTCGCAAAGGTATTTTTCAAAGAAGGCAGCTTCTCTTGGGTCTTGGAGGCAAGGATTCAAACAAGACATACTTTCTCCAACCTTGATGCAGCTGATCCCTTGGAGATCCCTTTCCTTTGTTCATCTAATCCCGTTTCACCTTGTAAAGCATTACTTTAAAAAATGAGCGCAGAAACCTCAAGAAATACAAGAACAGCCTTGCATGGTTCCAAGCCGAGTCTTGTTTGGCTCAGCAAATTGATCCCTGGCAGGATTGGCGAAAAGACCTTTGGGTTTGAATAGGATTCCCTGGAGGCAAGCTCCAGGTTCAGAAATCCTCTGGCATCACAATCATACTGCTTTCAAACATGGGAACATGGGACTGAACTAAAAAGGCATCCTGACCCATGGAAAATTAACCTGGTTTGGCCACCACATTCTAAATGAGTGGGGAGGTTTTGTTTCATTTGGCTTTGCATGGGAAGGGATAGCTAAAGTCGGTCCCCTTCGGAGAGGTAAAAAGAAAAATCATTTTGGATAAAGAGGAGCAGAATGGGAAAGAGCAATTTCTGCTTCAAAGCAAACGGGGACGTTGTGAGCTGGAAAAACCTATGGATGATTTCAACAACGTCCCTTGGAGAGCACACAGGATGTATTAAACTAGAAAATGTAACAGGAAGTGTTGGATGAACAAAAAAACCAATAACCCTGAATTTTGTACAGGCCAACAGAGAAATTGAGTAAAACATCAAACTAAGTTCTAGCTAGCGCTTCAAGAGTGGGACAGGATCTCTTTTGTTGCCTCCCATTTTCAATTTGTGCTTGAAGGGGGTCCCTCCAAAAGCACAGCTCTCCAAGTGACCATCAACGTTTGAGCCCTTTGCGCGACACAGAGAGGAAATCACCTTTTGTCTCACACTTCTGGAGAGTGTGAAATCTTAAAGGCAACCCTGCCACTGTTCTTGCGACTATGGACAGCTCTCTAGGAAACACAAGTCCCCGACTGTTTTTTAACATGGCAGCAACATATCTGTTGGCCAAAAACCAAAAAAAAAGCCCCTGATGTGGCACATTTGTCTGCTGTATTTCCATGCAGGAATAAGAAAAAAACATCCATACAAAGAACGGGGCATAACAAACACCAAAGCGAGGAAAGATGCGGGGCAATCTGGCAAGTTGCAAGCAGGCCAAAAAGTGGCATTTTGAAGGAGCTCTGCAAATACAAGCCATTGCCTTTGCCAAAGGTCTACCCCCTCCCCTTTTTTTGCCAGCCAAAGCTGCACCAGACATTCTTAGTAGCTCCTGAGCGGCAACAGCTGTGTGACACTCCCTCCAGACAGAGTCCGAGAGCAGGCCCGCTTGCGTCTCCCACCTTTCAGTGTTGGACGCCATCTGGCAACCATTACCAGGGATGGATTCTGCGGAGTCTGGTTTGTACAGCATACTGCAGCAAGCCGAGCGCAACGCTCCACTCTTGTAAGAAATCCCAGCATCCCCCAAAGGCTGGAGGTCTTTCTTGCGGCACCGCAGTGCTCTTACTCCCCAGACCCGTTCTTTATAAAAGAGTTGATGCGGGAGGGGACTAGCAGCTGTGCCGCCACCAGAAATGGCAAGCTTCACGAAAGCAGTTCCTCCTCGCCCACATTTGGCAAGTCGCTGATGCACTTCAGGTTGTCTTCGCTGCTTTGCTTCCTGCTGTGGAAAGAAATGAAAGACTTGTTTAAAAAGGAAACCAAGGGGTTTTGCTCTCTGGCCAAGGAAGAGGATATGGAGGAGTCGGAAAACGAAGAGGACCATCCCTATGGAAGAGTGGTGTGAAGTTGAATAAAGAAGAGGACCATCTATATCAGTGGTTTTCAACCTTCCTAATGCAGCAACCCCTTAATAAAGTTTCTCATGTTGTAGTGACCCCCAGCCCATAACATTATTTTCTTTGCTACTTCATAACTGTAATTTTCCTTCTGTTGTGAATTGTAATGTAAATATCTTATATGCAGGATGTATTCCCTGGACCAAATTTGGCACGAATATCCAATACGCCCAAATTTGAATACTGGTGGGGTTGGAGGGGGGTTGATTTTGTAATTTGGGAGTTGTGGTTGCTGGGATTTATAGTTCATCTATTCTGAACTCCACCAATGATGGAATTGAACCAAACTTGGCACACAGAACTCCCATGACCAACAGAAAATACTGACCTTGGTTTTGGAGTTATAGTTCAACTATATCCAGAGAGCACTGTGGACTCAAACAATGATAGATCTGGAGCAAACTTGGCATGCATACCCTATATGTCCACATTAGAATACTGGTGGGTTTCGAGGGGAATTAGTCTGGACAATTTGGAGTTGTAGGTACAAGGATGTATAGTTCACCTACAATCAAAGAGCCCCTTGAACCCCACCAACGATAGAATTGGGCCAAACTTCCCACACAGAACGCCCATGACCAATAGAAAATACTGGAGGGATTAGGGAGGAATTGGCAGTCATTTAGGGGAGAGTATGCCTGCTCTCCCCTCCCAGCTTGGAGTCTCAGAAACAGCCCTCCCCTTGGCCGAGAGGCCAGCCAATCACAGCAGGAGGAGGGCTTTTGCTGGGAGGATTCAGTCTGTTTCGAAAAAGGAAGAGAAGGACAGGCGGAGAGATCTTCTCTGCCAAAGGGGTTTCAAAGACCACCAGAAATATATGTTTTCTGATGGTCTTTGGCGACCCCTCGGAAACCCACTTGTGACCCCACCCCCAGGAGTCCCAACCCCTAGGTTGAGAAACACTGGTCTATATGGAAGAGTGTTTTGAAATAGTACAGTCCTCTTCAACCTGTAGCCCTCTAGGTGTTTTGGACTTTGGTTCCCAGAATTCCTGACCCTTGAACAAACTACCTAGGGCTTCTGAGAATTGGAGGCACAAACACCTGGAGGGCCGCAGGTTGAAGAGACCTGGTGAAGGATACAAATAGAAGCTCATGTGAGTAACATGAGCCCTCAGTGGCGCAATGGGTGAAACCCTTGTGTTGGCAGGTCAGTGGTTCAAATCCGGGGAGAGCGGGTTGAGCTCCCTCTGTCAGCTCTAGCTCCCCATGTAGGAACATGAGAGAGACCTCCCACAAGGATGGTAAAACATCTGGGCATCCCCTGGCCAACATCCTTGCAGACGGCCAATTCTCTCATACCAGAAGCAACTTGCAGTTTCACCTGTCACTCCTGACACAAAAAAAGTGAGTAACGATGATATCAGAATCCTTGTGCTTTCGCTGGATTGCCAACTAACTATCCTGGCACTCGTGTTGGAGGAAGGAGGAAAACCAGTCAATCAATTAATTGGTTGTTCTGTAGCTCATCTTTGAATGTGTTTGAACAGCAACACCCATAATCCCTCAGCTGGGGCTACTCGAGGCCATTAGTATTTGGGAGCCCAGTGTCTCCCAAGCTGCACACTCAATCTTTACGTGCCAACATCTATCTTTAGAAGCTATGTCCCATTTCGTGATATTCCCCGTGAACTCTGCACAAGCTCCAGAGTCCTGACGTTTCAGAGCAGTGTCTGTGTGCCATGAATTCAAACAGGTTGGACTGTTGCACAGTTTTGCAGCCAGACCGAGGCAATCAAAAGAAACCCACAAATTCTGGGGCCATAGCGACGTGCACATCCATCTCTCCAGCTGCCAAACCAGCTCTGCCTTGCGGCTGGAAAGAAAACGCACGGAAAGCCATCATGCCACACATGTCAGGGCGGGCTCAGCACGACATGCCCCGCCGGCGGCAGACATTGGCCTCATGCTCTCCCTTCCCTTGCGGCATGCCCAAGTCACCCCTTCCTTTGTCCCAGGACAAACAGACAGGCCAGACAAGGCATGGCTCGGCCATCACAAGCTTTACCTTTGACTGATGTGATATTTCACATGTCCTGCTTTGTGTTTTCTGGAGTCAGGGTGGGTGGAGGGGAAGAGGGAGGAAGCGGATGTGAGAACAGAGAGAGAAAAAGAAACAGGGCAACGTCGCCCAGCATCAAGAAGATTGGTAGCTATGACACTGGGTTACAGTTCCAAGAAACCCAATGGCAAACATGAAGCAAGACTCCTTTGTACACCACACAAGTCCCAAGGTTCGGAAACTACTCCTCTATGCAAAAGTCTTTAAACCTCTTCATCAAAGAGTTTTCTACCACTCAGGTTGCAAACAGAAATCTTGGAAACATTGCTGCGCTTCTTCACCAGCCCCTTTTCCTTTGTTATCCCTCCCAACCCTGATTTATTATGACGAGAGCATCAATTTTCTTAATTTGGCATATAGACTCACGTATAAGTCAACCTCATGAACAAGTCAAGGGTTGGTTTGGTGGTCTAAATTATAGATTTTGATAACAGTGATTCATGAGGAAGTCAACCCAAGTTGGGTTGCTGTGAGTTTTCCGGGCTGTATAGCCATGTTCCAGAAGCATTCTCTTCTGAGGGGTTTATAGACCTGTGGAATGTCCAGGGTGTGAGAATGAATGCTTATCTGTTTGAGGCAAGTATGAATGTTGCAGTTGGCTACCTTGATTAGCACTGAATGGCCTTGTAGCTTCAAAGCCTGGATACTCCCTGCGTGGGGGAATCCTTTGTTGGGAGGTGTTCACTGGCCCTGATTGTTTCCTGTCTGGAATTCCCCTGTTTTCTGAGTGTTGCTCTTTATTTACTGTCCTGATTTTAGAGTTTTTTTTAATACTGGGAGCTAGATTTTGTTTATTTTTATGGTTTCCTCCTTTCTGTTGGAATTCTCCACGTGCTTGTGGATTTCAATGGCTTCTCTGTGTAGTCTGACATGGTGGTTGTTAGGATGGTCCAGCATTTCTGTGTTCTGTGCCTTTTTGTATGTTGGAATCTGCCCTGAGTCCCCCTGGGGAGATAGACTGGAATACAAATAAAGGTATTATTATTATTATTATTATTATTATTATTATTATTCTCCAATAATACACTGTGTCCAGGTTGGTTCATCAGGTGCTTTGCTATAGTTGACCTCTGGCTGAATTAGTCTGCAGTGCCTTTCATGTTCCTTCATTCGTATCTGGGCATTGCTGCTGTGTTTGGGGGTCCCTATGTAAACTTGTCCACAGCTGCATGGTATATGGCAGACTACGTAGTGTACGATAATTCAACCCAAGAAGTCATCCATAGCAGAGCACTTGATGAACCAACCTGGACACAGCATATTATTTGAGAACACAGAAATGCTGGACCACTCTCACAACCACCATGTCAGACTACACAGAGAAGCCACTGAAACCCACAAGCATGTGGACAATTTCAACAAAAAAGAGGAAACCATGGAAATGAACAAAATCTGGCTCCCAGTATTTTTTTAAAAAAACCTTTAAAATCAGGACAGTAAATAAAGAGCAACAACAGGGGAAATCCAGACAGGATACAATCAGTGCCAGCTAAGACCTCCCAACAAAGGATTCCCCCAGGCAGAAAGCAGCCAGGCTTTGACACTGCAAGGCCATTCAGTGCTAATCAAGCTGGCCAATGGCAACATTCACAATTACCCCCAACAGACAAGAGTTCTTTCTCCAGCCTTGGACATCATTCCACGGGTAGATAAACCCCATTTGCCTAGTTTGCAACAGACCTCACAACCTCTGAGAATGCCTGCCATAGATGTGGGTAAAATGTCAGGAGAGAATGCTTCTGGAGCATGGCCATACAGACTGGAAAATTAACAGCAACCAAGTGATTCTGGCCATGAAAGCCTTTGACAACCCAAGTTTTTTGGGTTTATTTTTTGACAAAAAATGTCTAGACTTAAACATGAGTATATACAGCAGACCAATCTCTCAATCTGAGCATCCCAATTTGAGATATTTTGGGGGAGCAGCACAGGTGATGGCGCAAGAACAGAGACAGACGTTATTGTGGCTTACATTATTTCTTCTCAGTTTGGATTATATAGTGTTTCAGCATGAAAGAAATAACCACGTTCTGAGTGGCATACGGTTTCCTGGAGCACAGCCCATTCCTTGCAGGAATCCAACCAAGTGGGCTGCCGTCCTAGGAAAACTTATGCCAGAAAAAACATGTTAGCCTTTAAGACACTACAGCAACTTCTCTTGCTTTCGCTGCCAAGACTAACTCGGCTACCTCCCTGGAAATGTTTGCTCAATTGAAGCTTCATTTTTTCCATTTTGTTTTTCCCAGCTATGAAATCAGCATGGATTTATAAACAGACCTTTACAGAGCTTGACTCCTAAACGGCTCCGTTTGTGTCGGGATGTACAGATTGAAATGCACATTGTATTTTATTTTGTGAGAAAGCAGTCTCGATTCATGCAAGTCTTGATTGACAGGAGCTTCCAAAGTTTCACCCAAGGAGATTCTCCTGTGGCTGCATATGTTCCGCGTGACTTGTTTTATCGAAGGACCCCGATTAGTTTTCCAAGAAACTCCCTTGCATCCCAGACCCAAATCCTTCACAAAAATAACTTGAAAATTCCTAGCCCCAGGGACCACTTACATCAACAGATTGCCTGGCGCGGACAGAGATCTCTCTTCTCTTCTGCTCCCTTCAAACGGATTCCCAAAAGATCTTTTCCTGATCATTGATTTGACCAGGATCTGAAAGAGAGGAAGACCGATGAGGACCATTATTACTCTTTTTAATGCTCAAATCCTCTATCATTATCTACATGAAAACATAACTTCCTTGTGGAAGTGCCTCTCTAGATCCTTTAGTGCATTTCTATAAGCTTCCTTTATCAGAAGCACTGAAACTTTTATCTCATGTATTTAAATGTATGTTTTTAATATATGCTTTCATGGTTGTATTGTAACTATGTTTTATATGTGCTTTTAGATGTTTTTGACTATGATGTGCCCTACTTCGAGCCGAAAAGAGATATGGGTAATACATTATTATTATTATTATTATTATTATTATTATTATTATTATTAGGCTTCAGACTAGGGAAAAACTGTACAGCTTACATTCTTAACCTGATGGACTATATTGAGGAAGGCTATGAGAAAGGCTTTTGACACGAAATAAATAAATAAATTATTATTATTATTCTTTTTGTTGTTATAATTATTATTATCTTTTCCCCCTGCCTTTGATTCTGCTCCATCTTCATTAACCCCAATTATTTCTGTTCCTCAATATGGCATCCGGCGGTGCCAAACGGGCAAATTTCTGGGTCCTACTCACCACCGTGGCCAAGCTTGGGATGTGCTTGACCGAATTCTCCACCTCTTCCTCTGTCACTTCCACCAGTGTGCAGTTCTCATCTTCGGTGGGCAGGGGTTCTGCTCCATTTTTGGTAACCCAGGGGTGCACCTTAGGGGCAAGAGAAAGAGTTCCATGGCCTTCTCAGCATCGCAGACAGATCACAGCTAACAAAGCAGACCTCACAACTTCTGAGAATGCTTGTCATAGATGCAGGCAAAACGTCAGGAGAGAATGCCTCTAGAACATGGCCATATAGCCCAAAAAACCTACAACAACCCAAAACCAACCTGACTTTTTAAATAGCACATTTGAGCAGGGTCCTGATAGGGTGCCCATGGTAAGCCTGTGTCATGATCACTCATGCCAAGCAACTATCAGCCCCACCCTGATACTGACAGAAAGTACATGGCCTATGGCCAAAAGGGAGGACAGGATGCTCCAAGGACACATGAACCAGCCATAACAGCCAATTGCCCTGAGGTGGGAGAAGGTGGGCTCTGGTATGTGGAAAAGGGCAGAAACCACGCACCAGGGTGATCTAAGATATTGTAGCTAAAGCCCTATATAGACAAGCAGTAGTGCTAGACGCTTGTATTCTGAACAAATTGTAGTGGCTCTTTTCTCCAACTGTGTTGCTGTGGGATCAGTCTTCTCTTGAAAGAACACAGCAACACACATAGGGGCTGAAGATACCATAAATCTTTATTGTTCGGAATACAAGCATCTAGCACTACTGCCCGTCTATATAGCGCCTTTGCTACAATATCATAGATCACCCAAGAGCCTTGGTGCAACCAAAAATAACTGTATCACAGCCATACAGCCTAGAACACGGCCATACAGGCCAGAAACCACACACCTCCCCAATGTATCACAGGGTTTCCTTAGCCTTAGGGAATTTGCCAGCACTGCTTTCCTCTAATGAGGTCAAATGAGGATTTGAACCCTGGCTTCCCAGTGTCCCACACCATTATTGTTGTTGTTGTTGTTGTTGCTGTTCTTGGTGTTGTTATTTCTCCCCCGCCTTTCTCTTCAAGGCGGCTTAGAATAACATGACACAACCCAATAACTTTAAACATATGGCGAGGACAAAAGTTAAAAACTATTGAGTATTTGTGTCCTGGATACAACTTACAACACAGTTATGATACAATAATAATACCCATACAACTAAAATTACATTTAAAACTAAATATGCTCCCCAACTCCCACCCACAACCTCCCCAGCAGTGTATCCCCCCACACTGACACATACACTCTCTCTTTTGCTAAGTCTTCAATGAATTTTAAACTCCTTCAAATTGATATTTTAGCTGTAACTCCCACTGCTCAGGAGACACCAATGGCCCTCCCTCCAATGACATTGTAGGTTATAGAGAGCACTGTAAACATGTACAAGAGCCCTGCCAATGACCTCCACAAACACCATACTGCCCACCACTGAAGTGAAGGCTGCCATACGGGGACATTTGCATCCAAGATTTTCTGTTTTTCCTCCACCACAGGCATCCTAGTGTTTTTTACTCTCTCCGTTGGCATGGAATGTACATGACCCCGCCCACTGCCTCTCCCTTAACGCTTTCCTATTCTTTTCTAAGGCACACAGCAACAGAGGAATTGATCAGCAACTGAACATACTAGAGAGGTTTGGGGAGAATTCACCATGATTTTTAAGAGTTGACGGTACTGGGATGTATAGCTCACCTGCAATCTAAGAGCACTCTGAACTTCACCAATGATGGACCTGGAACTCACTTGGCACACAGAACCCCCATGACCAACAAAAATAATGGAGGGCTTTTGGGTGGGGGGGGGGGAGGAATCCACCTTGATTTGGGAGAGTTGTAGTTCACCCACAACCAGCGAAGCTGTGACCTCCACCAATAATGGATCTGGACCACACTTGACACATAGAACCCCCGTGACTAACTCAACCTACTGGAGGGGTTTGAGGGGACTGACTCACCATAGTGCAGTGGTTCTCAACCTGTGGGTCCCCAGGTGTTTTGGCCTACAACTCCCAGAAATCCCAGCCAGTTTACCAGCTGTTAGGATTTCTGGGAGTTGAAGGCCAAAACATCTGGGGACCCACAGGTTGAAAACCACTGCCATAGTGGGAGTTGTAGTTTCCCCTACAGCCAGAGAGCACACGGAACACCACCAATGATGCATCTAGAGCAAACTTGTCCAATATAATAAACTTTAACTACTGATGGAGTTTTCGGGGTTAACCCAGCATGATATGAGTTATAGTTCACCCACAACCTTATGAATTTTGAACAATGAAAAAAATGACTTTTTCAAATAACCTGGGCAACGCTGGGTACCCAAGCTTGTGTGTGTGTCCTGGATACACACACACATATATATAACAGAAACAAGTGCATATAGTAACCCTGGTGAAAGAAAGTGCTTGCAAAAGGCTGTTATTCATATGCAACTGTTCCACTGAAATTCACTTGTTACAGATTTTAATCTCTTTGTAAACTGTATTTGGGACTAGAAGGTACAGTAGCACTTTTTTAGAAAAGGTTTCCAGAACCAGAAAGGAGGAGTGATGGGGCTAAGGACAATGAAAACAGAATCACAACAAAAACCAGAAGAAAAGCGCACCCGCCAAAACTTTGGAACACCATACCTCCCAAGATATCAAGGATTAACCATTGGATACCTTAATTTCTGGGACGGTGATCCTGGTTTCGGGGTTTTTGTCCAGCATCTTTGTTATCAAATCCTTCAGTTCATCTGAAATGTCTGGCCTGCAGGAGAATCAGGAGGAGGCAAAAGGGGTGAACCTAGCAGAGCTGTGCCACAGAACTATTAGTGACAACAGGGATGTCATGAGAATACCCACTCATGAGTTTCTAGTCCATAAGACTGCAAAAATACATTGTAAAATACAGCATGCATCATCTGTTGGGTGTTGAAGGCAAAGGTATCCAAAGCAAACACTAAACAAGAGCTTAGCCAAAACCTAGAGTGCATCTACATTGTCTAATGAACGCCGTTTGATCCTACCTGAGCTACCATGGCTCAATGCAAAGGAATCTTGCGAACTGTAGTTTTACACGGTCTCTAGCCTTCTCATCAAACCACAACTCCCATGATTCCATAACACTGAGCCATGCCAGTTCATGTGGGGTCAAATCGCATTAATTATGGAGTGTAGATGAGCTCCTAGAGAGCGGCCACCAGAACCCAATTCCTTGAGTTTACCCACATTGGCCCTAATTTCTCCCCACCAGAAAGAGGAGGAGGGATCTTCCCACTGGCTTGGCTAGTGGGGAGGGATCTTCCCAAAGAAATACTCTTCAAATAAAACCCCAAGACGGCTTTGACACCAAGCAAAGGGCCAATGAATGCAACTTCTCTTTGAACTAGGGCTGTGCAAAGCTTCAGAGGTCTGTTTCATAATTTTGGAGATTTGTATGATTTGTTAATACAAATCTCCAAATCACTAATCAGAACGAGACCCCCTCTGAAGCATTATGAAATGAAACAGAAGCCTCCAAAACATTTCTGAGAGATTAGTAAAGGTTTGTTGTTTCGGAGTGTTTCAAGTTGTGTTTGTTTTCAATGTAACATTCTCCATAGGTGTCTGGGGTGAGAGGAGGCGGGGTGTGTGTGTGTGTGTGATGTGATTGACAACAGCAGCTGCATGCTAGTTTTTTTTCTTGTCTGCCAATCACACAGCTTTCTGTAAAGCTGGTCTCTTCCCCAGACAAGTAGATATGTGGACTTTCATAAACTGCATTTTATACATACTGGTCTGGAAACTCCAGCATCTGGCTTTTGATTTTGCTGTGTAAACTTAGGATCCGCTCATCCATAAAAGGGCACTAGGGAAGAACAAGAGAATGCAACAAAGCATTATAAAGCAACATGGGATTGGGGCTAGTATATTAAAATGTGTGTCACCAGGAGCCAAAAAAAAAGGAACATATCCCCATTGACCATAACTGGAGGGAGTTGACGTGGTCATAAGACAACTATCCCAAGTGCTCAGAGTTATGTGCAAGCTAAGGAATCCACAGTTTCAGGCCTGAAGTAAACAAGTTATGTAAAATTGTTACACTACACTTTGGGGGCAGTGTTATAAAATCCGTTTATAGCAGCAGCTACCAAACTTTTTTTCACCAGGGACCACTTGGGTTTTTTTGTTGTTAGCAGGGACCCACAAGATTTAAGAATAATACAGTGCTTCCTCGCTCCTTCGTGGTCCACTTATCACGGACTCACTGTTTTGCTGGATGTTTTTATTTTAAAAAAATAATTTTGCCCTCCTTACCTTCCTCTTCTTCTTCCTCTTCACCGCCTGGGGCCTCTTGCTGCCGCTTGGGCCCCATGCAGCATTGCAGCAAGGGGCCCCAGGCAGCAAAGTGGAGGAGGATGAGGAAGGTAAGGAGGCCCAGGGAGAATAAGAGCTGCCCCCTCACCCTCCTTACCTTTCTCTTCCTCCTCCTCATCACCGCATGACTGAGGAGACGTCGCAGGGCCCAAGCGGCGACAAGAGGCCCATGTAGCAATGAGAAGGAGGAAGAGGAAGGTAAGGAGGGCGAGGAGGGAAGGTGGGGGGGCGTCCCTACATCGCAGAATTTCACTTATCATGGGTGGTCCAGGAACATAACACCCGCGATAAGTGAGGGACAACTGAACACTGTGTTAATCTAAAAATAAACTTTAATTTTTCAAATGATGTTCCAGTGATATAAAACACCACAAAAGTTATCCAAATATTACAAACATATGAACAACAAATGCTGGAAATGTGACTAACAAGAGGGGACTTTTAACCACATCTGGTGGTCTTGTGAAAGGGCAAAAGCCTACTGGGAAGATATACAGGAAGTTAGCCAGAAAAATTGAGATACAAAAATCCAACTTAAACCAGAATATTTTTATTAGGAATAATCAATATAGAATGGGACACAAATAAAGATAAATTATTTAATTACATGGCAATGGTAGCTAGGATAGTTTATGCCAACACTTGGAGAATGAAAGAGATACCCCCAATGGATCAATGGCTAATAAAAGTAATGGACATCATGGACATGGACAAATTGACTTATTTAGTAACAAAGTCTCAAGGCAAACAAATGAAAACATTAGATTGGACTATGTTTAAAGACTACATGACAAAGAATAAAATGAGCATGATAATTTAAAATGAATAATTTAGAAGAAAATTGTATCACACTAAGAAGGAACAAGCCGGAGGAGCACACACTGAGAAGCAAACTCACTGACAAGCCCCGATGAAGATGGATGGGAGACAATATTTCTATTACCCTTCCCCCTTTTCTAGCACTATCCCACCCCTCCCCTTCTTTATCTTTCTATCTTCACCTCCCCTTGCTTTTATCTTTTTTCTTTCTAAAATCCATTTTAATACAAAAAAATAAATAATAAACTTGAATAAAAACTTTTAACATATTTGTTAAATTTAATAGTAACATAAATAAATAGTAACATAAACAATGAAACACTGAGAATTGTATTTTATGGTTTTAATTGTTAATTGTTTATTGTTTTTATATGGTTATATTATACGTAATTGTTTTTGACTGTATTTTATTTTGTGGGGCATTGATTGCCAAATGTAAATCGCCTCGAGTCACCTTCGGGCTGAGAGGGGCAGTATACAAATATAATAAATAATAAAATAATAATAAATTAATTAATAGTACTATTATAATATCAAAAGATCATATTTAATAGAAAATTAAATTTAGTTTGCATCAATGTGATTTTTGAGCTTGCATCTTTTTACAAGTTGGGTAATCTTGGGGCTCAAAGCTACACGCATATCATCACTTACTTTCAATCAATTGCTGGACTTGTTTTTAATTACCAGCAAAGCAGAAAACCCTTGTTCATATAAATAAGTTGTGGAGAACAGCATAAGACAGCGCAAGGCGATTCCTCAAACTTTAGTATAAAAATTGCTTTTTTACAGCAAAACTCTTCAAGAGAATCAGATTTTTTTTAAAAAAGTTGGGAGCCACTGCTCCAAACTCAGCGAACCTCAAATGGAGGGCAGAAGGGAGCAGGGTTGAAGGGGGGCATGTTTGTTGGGAGTTGCTCCTAATCCTCAGGCAGCAGGATGAGGCTGGTAAAGACAAAGCAAAAAAAAGCAAAGGAAAAGAAGAGAAAAATAAAGGAGAAAAGAAGCCAAAGGGAAGGAAGGGAAGAAAAGGAGAAAGAAAAAAGAAGGAAGGAAAGGCAAGAGAAAAGAAGGCAAAGGAAGGGTTGGGAAGGGAAAAGAGGAGAAAAAGTATGGGAGGGAGGGAGGAAGGAAAGGCAAGAGTAAAGAAGGCAAAGAGAAGGAAGGGATAGGAAGTAAAAAAGGAAGGAAGGATGGATGGAAAGAAGAAAGGCTAAGGGAAGGAAGAAAAGAGAAGAGAAAAAGGGAGGGAGGGAGGGAGGGAGGGAAAGCAGGCAAGAGAAAAGAAGGCAAAGGAAAGGAAGGGAAGGGAAGAGAAAAGGGAAAGAAGGGAGGGAGGGGGAGCAAGAGAAAAGAAGGAAAAAGGAAGGAAGGGAAGGGAGGGCAAGTAAAAAAGGATGGATGGATGGATGGAATGCAGGGAGGGAGGGCAAGAGAAAAAAAGGCAAAGGGAAGGAAAGGAAGGCAAGGAAAAAAGGGAAGAAGGGAGGGCAAGAAAAAAGAAGGCAAAAGGAAGAAAGGGAAGAGAGGGCAAATAAAAAAAGGATGGATGGAGGGAGGGGGGGGGGAAGAGAAAAGAAGGCAAAGGGAAGGAATGAAAGGTCTTGCTGCCTGGGCTTGGAAGGGTCTCGTGGCCTCATCCAGGAGGAAGAGAGTGGCAGGGAAGGGCGGCCCATCTTCCCAGGGAAGAACCTTATGCTGCTAAGGAGGAATCCTAGCAGCATAAGGTTCTTCCTGCATGGGCCATGCAGGAAAAGCACAATCAAAGCACCCCCCCCCCCACACACACCACAGATGGCCAACCAGCCTCTGCTTAAAAGCCTCCAAGGAAGGAGTTCTTGTGGATCACTGGTGGTCTGTGGACCACTGGTTAGGAACCATTGGTTTATAGTCTAAGCATGTCTTCATCCATTTACATGTCTCCCCTAATTTGTGAAAATAAAGAGAGTTTGCATACCTGTCCAAAGACAAAACAGTTGAGCGTGATCCCCATCGCCCAAACATCTAGAGCCTTAGGGTGGGGGGGGGGGGGGGAGGAGGGGAGAGAAGGGAAAAATTAAATATAATCCACCATCTCCCAAAGTGTCAGATCTTCATTCTTTTCAAATGATAACATGTTTTTAAAATATCCAACGAGAGCTGCTAGGGAGATACATGATCCTGCTTTTAATACTATTGATACCAGGGAAGTTAATAAAGGCTCAGAAAACAAATTTAGGGGAGGGATGATCATATTGTATAGCAGAGAAATCATTTTAAAAACGCTTCCCAACATACTTCACATATTCATAGGCTCCTGCTTGCCTTTATTGCATGGTGAGATGGATCAAGTATGAGAAGACAAACCACAGCTGTGGTCGAGTTGCACATGCCGACAATGCCACTTGAATGAGCATTGTTTATTCTCTATTATATTTATATCCCAACTTTCTTCCAAGGGCACACGAGTAGTTCTTCCACTCAGATACCCAGCCGTCTCACCCTTTGAATCGACCCTGTTAACCTAAGAACTAAAGGGTGGACTGTTTCTTTTTAATACTATTAATATTTCATTCTATGTTAATGATTGTCTATTTTTGAGGTTTTACATTGTATTGTATTTGATTTTATTCAAGTCGCTCAGAGTCTCTTTTTCAGAGAGAAAAAGTGGACTAGAAACAACAACAACAACAATAATAATAATGAGAACCTGGGTTATTATTCATGTTTGTATAGTTTTAAGTTGAATTGTATTGGTTTTACTGTGAGCTGCTTTGAGTCTCTTTTTTAGGGAGAAAAAGCAGGCTACAAATAACAATAATAATAATGTATTGTCAAAGGCTTTCATGGCCAGAATCACTGGGTTGCTGTGAGTTTTCCGGCCTGTCTGGCCATGTTCAAAAGCATTCTCTCTTGATGTTTCACCCACATCTATGGCAGGCATCCTCAGAGGTTGTGAGGTCTGTTGGAAACTAGGAAAGTGAGGTTTATATATCTGTGGGATAATGTCCAAGGTGGGAGAAAGAACTCTTGTCCACTTGAGGCAAGTGGGAATGTTGCAATTGGCCACCTTGATTAGCACTGAATGGCCAAATGCAGCAATGCCCAAACACAAATCAAGGAACATGAAAGGCACCACAGACTAATCCAACTACAGAAGTCAGCCATAGCAGAGCACTTGATGAACCAACCTAGACACAGGATATTATTTGAGAACACAGAAATGCTGGACCACTCAGAGAACCATCATAGAATCATAGAATCAAATAGTTGGAAGAGACCTCATGGGCCATCCAGTCCAACCCCCTGCTAAGAAGCAGGAATATTGCATTCAAATCACCCCTGACAGATGGCCATCCAGCCTCAGACTACATGTCAGACTACACAGAGAAGCCATTGAAATCCACAAGAAGCATGTGGACAATTTCAACAGAAAGGAAACCATAAAAAATGAACAAAATCTGGCTACCAGTATTTAATAACTCTAAAATCAGGAGGGTAAATAAAGAACAACACTCAGAAAACAGGTGAATTCCAGACAGGAAACAATCAGGGCCAGCTAACACCTCCCAACCAAGGGTTCCCCCATGCAGGGAGTATCCAGGCTTTGAAGCTACAAGGCCATTCAGTGCTAATCAAGCTGGCCAATGGCAATATTCCCACTTGCCTCAAACAGACAAGAGTTCTTTCTCCCACTCTGGACATCCTTCCACAGATATATAAACCCCACTTGCCTAGTTTCCAACAGACCTCTCAACCTCTGAGGATGCCTGCCATAGATGTGGGCGAAACGTCAAGAGAGAATTCTTCTGGAACATGGCCATACAGCTCGGAAAATTCACAGCAACCCATTATTATTATTATTATTATTATTATTATTTGAAACCCAACAGATTAGTACAGAGCAAACAAGATCACTATGTTGGACACTTCCCAAATGTCTAGGACTGTGTGATGTATCAGTGAATAACGTGTGCAGATCCAAGTAGGGTGGCCTTTTGCAGCTGACAGATGGTAATTTTGTCAGTGTCGATTGTGCTTAAGTGCAGGCCAAGGTCTTTAGGCACTGCACCCAATGTGCCAATCACCACTGGGACCACCTTGATTGGCTTGTGCCAGAGTCTTTGCAGTTCGATCTTTAAATCCTCATATCGTGTCAGTTTTTCCAGTTGTTTCTTTTCAACCCTGCTGTCACCTGGGATTGTAACATCAAAGATCCATTATTATTATTATTATTATTATTATTATTATTATTCACCGATACATCACACAGTCCTAGACACTTGGGAAGTGTCTGACGTGTGAGGAAATACAAAAGCCAGCACGGTGATCTTGTTTGCTGTGTACCTATCTTGTTGTGTATCAAATAACAACAACAACAACAACCCAGTTCCCTCGAGTTTAGTCTGTGATGTACATTGGCCTTTGGACCATTTCAGACAACCTAGTTCTCAATGGCTAGATCTGGCGAAGGCCCATAGCTCCATATAGCTATTTTTGAGGCCCATATAAAACCCCAGAACCATTTGAAAAAAGTGTTTTGTATTTAAAATGTCCCCTAAGTCCCTAAGAGACCATTTTTGTCCTCTGACCATGTGTGTTTCAAGTTCAGGAGGACCCTACGTTCAAACAGGTGAACCAAAATTTGAATTCCAATATACTTAAAGGAAAACACAGCCAAAGTTGAAACATAGGAAAACTGCCTCCCTGCTGCTAAGGGGACATGAGAGTTCTTGTTGGAGGACTTTAAAAAATCTTGCAAAAAAACCTATACTAAAAAAAACTATTAATATTAATATTTACCTGCCTCTACTTGAGGCAGGGTACAATACAGTAAAACTGAGTATTAAAATACATATACAAATCTACACAGATAAAATGCAGATTAAAATTACCAATAAAAATGCAGGTTAAAATTCACAAGTTAAAATTGACCGGATAGGCCTGCTGGAAGAGATGGGTCTACAACTGCATCTTAAATTCTGACAGCTGATATTGCGTGACAGTAGCAGAGTGCTATTAAGCCATTATTAAAGGGTATAAAGCTATAGAACCTCTCTCTCTCTCTCTCTGCCCCCAGTCATACCTTTCCAGAAAATATTTTTCGGGTTTCCGAGAGGGTTTCTGGAGCCATGAACGCCGGTGTGCCCACCGTGTTGGTCAACAGGGCATCGGTCCCTTTGAACTCGTTGCTCACACCAAAATCCGCGATTTTGATGTGCCCGTCTTCTCCGACTAAGAGATTGGAAGGCTTAATATCCCGGTGGATGATCCTCTGATAGTGCACTGTGGAGGAGAAGGGGGTAATAAATAAATGATTATTTTTAATCTTATTATTATTTCCATATACAAGTTATTATGGTCAAGTGTGGAGGATTCTGCGACAGTGGAGAGACAGCATTCTGCATATGCTCAGAGCCACGCCATTTTCTCATCGCTCCTCCCATCACAGAACCAAGTCATGACTACAAATCAATAAAGGAGGCTTCGCTCCAGAGACAGCCCTATGAGGATCTGTGCCTCTTGCACAGCTATCACCATTTTTTTCTTGACATCCCCGAGAGAACTCACAGTATTCAATGCCCTTGATCAGGTCCTGGAAGTAGAACCGGGCCTGGTCTTCTGTCAGAGGCTTGAGGTTCGGCACTTCCATCACAGGCCTGCAAAGACAAGATGCAGGTTGGCCTAAAAAGCAAGACCTTTCCTGATCTCTAGGGACAGAGAAGTCAAATCCAGTTAGTTACAATGCAGGAGGCAGTAAGCTCCCATTCAAGAGAGTGGCGCAACCCTCTCTTCATGGGGCCTTCCAGGTCGTGTTGTGCTGCAGGTCCCATGAGTCCGAACACATTGAAGGGCCTCTTCCCCTAAAGATAGACTGGTCGAGGATACACAACCTTTGGGGCAACCAACTGTATTTTTACATGCACCGTATGGATTAATATGAAGAAGGACAAGCTTACCCTTTTTTCACCAACTCAAACACTGAAAGAGAAAAGAAAGAGGGGACTGTAAAGAGACAAACTCATACAAAACAAAGCTAATCTCTTTTGATCATAATGAGTCCACCATGGTTCACATCTGACATCCAGCCATGGTTCTGCCCCACAAAAAGGAGTTCATTACGTGCATGTTGCTAATTCCTACTTGTGGAAGGTGGGCTGAGAACCTTTCTTTCTGCAGGTTCCCTGCAATCAGATCCACAAACCCCAATGTCTCAGGCTGGATCTACACTGCCTTATATCCCAGGATCTGATCCCCAGATTATCTGTTTTGAACTGGATCATATGAGTCTACACTGCCAGATAATCTGGGACAAGAAGATAATCTTGGATCAGATCCTGGGACATAAGACAGTGTAGATCCAGCCTCAGTCTTCTTCCATAGTCCCTCTCAAAAGGCATTGCTTCCTGTTGCCATTGTGAGAGAGACCACAGAGGGAAACGAGGGGAGGAGATTTGGGATCCATACCTGGGATGCTAGTGGGAGGAGAAGGGAAAATTTCTGCATGTTTTCACACATTAAGGGAGACCTTGTTTCAAGTTTTGGAACAAAACATTGCCCGCAAGTCAGTGGCAGAGCCAAGTGGAGGGGAAGAACTAAACCGCAGCAGCAAACTACCCACTTCCTCTTGGAAAAGAATTGCCAAAGAATGTGGCAACATTGATTGCATCCAGAAGGACAGTTCTGAAATTGTAATATATACATATACATATATATACACACACACATACACGCACGCACGCATGCATACGCCTTTGGATGGGGGAAAAAACAACTCAGAAACAAACACCAGATGGTGCACTGATGGGGGAAATATGGGAGCCCCATCCGCGGTCTATTTTGATCTCTTTCCCATCTGTAACTGGCTTTAGATGCCTCGGCACCCAGACCACAGGCACACACACCAGCAGTTCTTAAATTAAACTTCATGCAAGGCTTCCAGAAGAAACAGCAGCAAACAAAACCATGTTTTATGGCCTAAAATGGTCAGCAAACTTTCTGACTCAGTAGCTGTTATAACAGCATATAACAGTAAGTGTTATAGCACTTTAGTGACCATAGTGTCATCACTTGGGATTTGTCATTTCAAGAGATGTTAAGGCCCCATCTACACTGCCATTATAATGCAGACTGAACTGCATTACATAAGATGCTCCAATCAGTTATGTCGGTCACACGACCAGGAGGTGACAACGCAGGCTCCTCAGCTTGGAAATGGAGAACATCACCTCCCCCAGAGCCAAAGATGAGCACCACCTCTAAAGCTGGAAATGAAAGGAGAAGCCTTTGCTTTGTTTGTGTTTGTGTGCCTCACTGTATTGTAACAAGGCACTGAATGTTTGCCGGCATCTGTTTATACTGTAATCCACTCTGAGCCCCCAGGGGGAGAAATAAAGTGATTATTATTACTATTATTATTATTCTGAAACAAAAACACAGTAGGCCACAGCAAACGAGATATATATGCTGGATTTCGTATCACAAAATCACAAGTCAAACACTTCCCAAGCGTCTAGGACTGTGTGATGTATTTTCGAAGGTTGTGCGCAGATCCAAGTAAGGTGGCCTTTTGCAGTCGACAGATCGTGATTTTGTCAATGTTTGTTGTTTCCAAATGCCAGCTGAGATACCACTGGGACCACCTATACTGGTTTATGCCAGAGCCTTTGCAATTCGATTTTGAGGTCCTGATAATGGCTGAGTTTTTTCCTGTTGTTTTTCGTCAATTCGGCTGTCACCTGGTATGGCGACATCAATAATCCAAACTTTTTTCTTTTCCACAATCGTGATGTCTGGTGTCTTGTGTTACAAAACTTTGTCAGTTGGATTTGAAAGTCCCACAGTATTTTTGCGCGATTATTATTATTATTATTATTATTATTATTATCATTATCATTATCATTATTGACATAGACTCATACAATGCAGTTTAACTGCATCAAATTGGATTATATGACCATAGAATTAAGTTCAATCTGTGCTATAATGGCAGTGTAGATGAGGCCTGAGAATACTCTGATGTAGATCTAAGAGACATCGTAAAGGCATCCAAGTCCATGCCAAAACTACATATCCCAGGATTGCTATAGGATGGAACTACAGCAACTAAAATGGTATCAAAAGGTCCTACATGCTCTCAACATGTTTTGTAAACTTTATATACAAATCTTCACACACACACACATATATATAGGCAGTCCAGAGTTACAAACATCCAACTTACAAACGACTCATAGTTAAGAACAGGAATGAGACAACAGGGAGTGAGTGAAATCTACCCCTCGGAAGATAAATTCACCCCTGGAAGGGTTATTATCATGGGGAAAAGCAATCATGGCAAAATGGAGGAGGTGAGGGCTGCTTACCCATGTACAGATGGTCTTCGCTGGGATCATCCAGCACCTGCCAATGTAATGGGAGGCGAGAGAGCAGGAAGGAGAAGAAAAACATAGATGGTTAGACAGACAATATTCATCTACATTCTTGTGACTTATGTTACTACAGTTATCACAGGGTGTTGTAGTATCTCCTATTGTTTAAGGGATGTGTTGCCTGAGCCACTACAGACACAGAAACTATGTCCGGAGAATTATCTATTGTGTCTTAAGGCACAGTTTGCATTGTTTCACTATTCAGGGGCAAGCAAAGGCAAACAGAGGCACCAGCAATATCAAGAGCACCCAGCAGCAGGCATTCTAGACAACATCTACCAACAGCCATTTCACTTTAAAGTGCCATAAAAGGACTGTGCAAGTGATGTAAACAAGGCCAAACATCTTGCACAGGCCAAAACTAAACTAAAACAGGGTTACTTTTTACTTCCCATTGAGATTAGTAGCAGGAACGCAATGCGCTTCCAATGCTTGCATTTCCCCTGCAATCCACTTATGTCTTCCATGAGTCAGAGAACTGCTGTTTATAGAAAATACTTCCACCTTCATGGTCAGTGATGATTCTTGTGAATATACACACACACACACACACACACACACACACATACATATACACATACATACATACTTTTCCAAGGTTCCTCTACCTTTACCCTAGTCCCAATCCCAATAACCCCCATAACTCTGATCAGCCACTTTTCTTTAAGCCGAATGACAGTGTCACCTCTTATGAGATAAAATTACAATCAAGGCCTCCAAAGCTAGCCTCACCTCCACCAGCTTCACGACGTTGGGGTGGTCGAGTTTCTTCAGGATGGCAATCTCTTGGTAGACCTGCTCAATGGGCCCTTTGGGTTGGCAGAAGCCTTCCAGGGGTGGCTTGGCACCACGAGGGGGAGGGCGGCCTGTTTAAGACAACACAGACCAGAGGGGGTATTAAGTAGGGGTCACTGCAAAGGTTTGCAAGATATCAGAGGGTGTTCCATAACCCTTGGCCAGATTTTCAAAGTCTCACTTGTGATCTATAGTTTATTGATTTAGCAGGTCTGAGTCTCAGCATCTCTGGTGACAAGCATATTAAGAAATCAGGGAAATATCCATAGTAGTTGGAAGTCAAATTGATAATACTGTCAGCCCTCCATATTAGCCAGGCTTAGGGACACAGGGCTGCCACAAATAAAAAACACTATTTGTTTACCTGAGAGGAACACCTCTTTAAGAATCTCCAAGTTCTCCAGTGTGGCTCTAGGCCAACTTCCATGATGTATGAGCCTACCATCATCAGTTGGGCTCAAGAGAGATTCCTGGACTACAGGCTAAGCTGGTTCCTTCTTTGCTATCCTTTTGTATGTATGAGAACTTATATGTGTCTGCAGGCCTTCCAGAATTGGTGGTGGCGGAGGAAAGGGCCTTTAAAGATTGTCTGTTGCTTAATTTTCCTGTTTTGATGCTCTGAATTCCATTGCCCAAACTGCGTCTTAACTTTAGGCTGGATCTCCATTGCCAACTAATGCAGTTTAAATGGTCAGTGTAGACCCATACAATGCAGTTCAAACTGCATGACTTGGTAGTGTAGATCCAGCAGCCTTAACTATATTTGTTTTCACTTTAGTAAACCAAGAGTCCAGGGGATGAGGAGAAAATGCAAGATTTAAGAAATGAATGCAATAATGACAACAGCCACTCTCACTTACGCGGGAACCCTGCTTGTCTCATCAGTTTCTTTTTGGAAAGGACTTTCATTGCCTGCAAGATAAAAGGGCACCAAGGTCACTCCATGGGCTCAGCAAACCGTTGGAGAGCCTCAAAACGAAGCCAGGAAAACACTTTCTGTCATGTGGATACTGGGTTGCCCCAATATACAAACACTCCACCCTTCTCCATATTTTAAGTGTTGAAAAGAACCAGAATCACTCTGAGAACAGGGAAGATAAACAGACACAAACCAAGGCCTAATTATCATTTCCCTACTCCTGACGCCAACTCTTCACGGTTTCACTAGTGGCGCCATTGAGGTGCTCAGGCTCCAGCACCGCAACAAGGTAACAAACCTTTGCTGGAAGGAAGGTCATGGCAGAGAAGTCAGACTAAATATGATCCCTGGGGAAGGTAATGGCAACCCACCCCAGTATTCTCGCAATGAAAACTAAATGGATCAGTACAACCAGAGATATGTCAGTATGCAATCGGAAGATGGGACTTCCAGGTCAAAAGATGGTCAAAATACTACTGGGGAGTAGCAGAGGATAAGCTAAACTAACCTCAGATGTGATGATGCAGCTAGCTGAAAGCCAAAAGGAAGTCTAGCAGCCAACGGCGCTGAAGGTAAATTACTAATCCGATGTTCTAAAGATCAGTGCACTATAGGACTGATAGAATTTTGCCAGGAAAACTCACTGTGTATAATGAACACTCTCTTCCAACAACCTAAAAGATGGATTTATACATAGACTTCACCAGATTGTCATCACTGAAATCAGACTATATACTTTGCAGTCAAAGGTGGCAGACATCCATCCAGTCGGTGAAAACAAGGCCTGGAGCTGACTGTAGTTCAAATCACAAACTTTTTATTGCAAAATTTAGAATCAGATTAAAGAGATTAGGGAAAACACACACACCAGTTAGATATGATCTCACAAATATTCCTAGTGAATATGCAGTGGAGGTGAAGAATAGACTTAATAAATAGAGTACCCAAAGAACTATGGACAGAAGTCCGCAACATTGTTCAGGAGGTGACAACAAAGTACGTCCCAAAGAAAAAGAAAACCAAGAAGGCAAGATGGTTGTCTGCAGACACTGGAAGCAGCCCAAGAAATAAGGAAAGCAAAAGGAAACAGTGATGCGGGGACATATGCCCAATTAAATGCACAAATCCTGAGGTTAGCCAGAATAGATAAGGAACTTTTTTTAAACAAGCAATGCATGGAAGTGGAAGAAGACAATAGAATAGGAAGGACAAGAGACCTCTTCCAGAAAATTAGAAACATCAGACGTAAATTTCAGGCAAAAATGGGCATGATCAAAAACAAAGATATTAGAGGCAAAGATGAAGTACTTAATGAGTACTTCATAAGTACTTCATGAGTACAAAGATGAAGCCACATAATGAGAAGACAGGAAGGCTTGGAGGAGATAATGATGCTGGGGAAAATGGGAGGAAAAAGGAAGAGGGGCCAACCAAGGGCAAAATGAATGGATGTTATCCTTGAAGTGACTGGCTTGACCTTGAAGGAGTTGGGGGTGGCCACAGTGGACAGGGAGCTCTGGCGTGGGCTGGTCCATGAGGTCGGAAGCAACTGAACAAATAAACAATGATTCCCAACTCTCTGCAGAGCTCTAGGGTTTACAATTTAATTTTCTTTCCTCACCTTTAAAGAGAGAACAAGTTAAATCAGAAGCAATGAAGGTAAAGCTAAAGCCCTTTGAACTGCCGCTTTGAACTGGGGTGTATGGCAGTGTGGGCTCAGATAACCCATTGTGGATTATCCACCTTGCTATTCTGGATTATATGACTATGTGGAAGGGCCCTAAATCAGCACCAGGTTCAAGTGCAGTTTTCAGAGACATTTAAGCAGAAAAGAGCAGAAATACAGACGGTAAATTGTAAATGTTTTCAAGTCGCACTCCTGGCATGTCTTGGTTCGTCTTTGGTTGATTCATGTTGTTTTATTATTGCTGTTCAACACTCATGTTTTGCGAAATTTCAGGTTTGTGTCACACGCTTTTCCCAAACTGTTTGTACAGGGAATGATCCAAGAGAATGAAACAATGACTAAACTATGCAGGAAGTGGGCTAGATCGGAACGCAGCTCCTATAATGCCACACACTCCAATCTTCCTATCCTGTTGCCTTGTCTCCTCTTGCTGCTGACTTTTCTGCTTATGTCGCCGTGACCGGCTTTACCACGCATTGCCTCGTTGTTACTCACATAGTAGGTGTTATCGTTCTCATTGTAAGCCAGCTTCACAACTCCATAGGAGCCCTACCGAAATGGGAGAGAGAAAAACCCACCAAATATTATAAGGGAACCATCACTCATAAAATCAAGAATAGCAGTCAAATATTTATACACTACATCTGAGGGCCGTCCAGACAGTTTCAAAATGGAGGGTGGCCAGATGCCATTCCCTGAAAACACGGGCCAATCGCTACAAAGACCAAAACAACATGAGATTTTCAGGTGCAAAAATATCTCTGTTCTGGCCCGAAAATGTGTATTAGGGCTGGGCGGTTTCGTTCGTTAATTTCGTAATTCGTTATTAATTCGTTATTTTTTTTATAACGAAGCGATATTGAACCATTCAGGAGCAACTAAAAATCAAAACGAATTTTTCAATTCGTTTCGTAATTGTTTCGTAATTTCCGAAATTTCGTAAATTTCGAACTTTTTTAAAGAAAATGTTCGGAATTCTTTTAAAAATCAAAACACAAAAACCCCCTAAAAACGAATCGAGTTTAGAAACAAAATTTTCCGTGGTTGCCCAGCCCTAATGTGTATCTTCAAATATCTGTATGTTCCTACACTCAGAAAATACGAGAATGTTTATGTTGGTTTTTTCCTGGGTTATACATGTCAGTTCCTGGATGGTTGTATCCTAAAAACATGGCAGTAGTTGACTATAGGGTGAAAGCTTTATCCTAGCAAGAGAAACTTCATCCTCCACATGTTTGATAAAGTTTGTGACACACAAACAAAGGTTTTGCCACATAATCGACTTTCCCCATGTGTTTATGATAAAAGCATGAGGAAGAGTTGCCAATAGGCTGAGAAAGGCGGTATACAAATATAGTAAATAAATAAATGAATAAATAAGAGACATGTCTAACCCAGGAACATCACCCCGTTGTTCCCAGGCACAAGTACACCACAAAACCTGTCTGCACAGATGGCAAGGCAGCCTCTAAAAGTGGTAATAATGACTAAGTTCTGTTCCTGGCTTTAAAGTGTGTGTTCCTGTTTGACTGTGTAGTACGCCCTTCAAAAGTAGTGGTCCTACTCCATAAATCTTGTTTGTGTGCCAGAAACTTCATTAAAGGTATGGATGGCAAAGTTTTTCTTGTCAGGACAAAGTTGTCACCCTGTAGTCAACGTTGTACATCTTTTCACAATAACAGTAATCAGGAACAGACATGGATAAAACCCAGACACAAGTACACAGCCAAACTTGCCTGCACAGATGGTTATGCAGCCTCTATAACTCAGGAAATATGGGTTGCTTACCTGTAACCGTAGTTTCCTGAGTAGTCACCTGCGAAATAGCACTTATGGTATTCCTGCGCCCGCGCAGGCCCAGCTTTCGGAACCTTCTAGACTTAAAAAGAAACATTTTGCTCCCCAGTCCCGCCCCCCCTCCCCCCGAGTATATAAGGTCCGTGGGCGGGACCAACCGTCAATTCTCTTCCGCCGCACAGCAGCCAGAAGGAACGCGGCATGACACTCGAGGGGAGGAAGGGAGGGAATGTGCTATTTCGCAGGTGACTACTCAGGAAACTACGGTTACAGGTAAGCAACCCATATTTTCCTGTCGTAGTCAACTGCGAAATCGCACTTATGGTAGACTAGCAAGCTATAGTCAGGATGGAGGGAGTCATGCCACTGCAGAAAAGAGTATATTCCTGCCGAAGCATACATCCCTCCTGGACCTCACGTCAAGCTTGTAATGGGATACAAAGGTGCTTGGGGACGCCCACGTGGCCGCCCGACACACCTCCTCCAAGGGAACTCCACTCAAAAAGGCCACTGAGGTGGCCATTGCCCTTGTTGAATGAGCATGCACCTGCTGCGGCAATTCCTTGCCCGCTAAACGATAGCAAGTGCGAATGGTAGATACAATCCAAGCGGAAAACCGCTGAGACGTGACCGGCAAACCCTTTGTGTCCTTCCTGTACTTTAGGAACAACCTGGGGGACTTCCTAAATTCCTTAGTCCTCTGTATGTAGAAGGCCAGTGCCCTTCTGACATCTAACAAGTGTAAATTCTTTTCCAGCGATGTTTCCGGATTCTGAAAGAATGCCGGGAGAATTATTTCCTGCGAGTTATGAAAACGAGTGGATACCTTGGGTAAGAACGCCAGGTCTGTCCGTAGGACCACCTTGTCTTTATGAAACTTCAAATACGGCTCATCCACTCTAAGAGCACACAATTCACTCGATCTCCTGGCCGAAGTAATAGCCACTAAAAAGGCTACCTTCCAAGTGAGTGACGCTAGGTCCGTTGATGCTAAGGGCTCAAATGGAGCCTTTGTCAGTGACGAGAGAACCAACTCCAGACTCCAAGAGGGAGTAACCGGAGCCGTTGGCGGCCTGACATTTGCTAGCCCCTTCAGAAAGGCCTTGACCGACAGGTCAACGAAACAGGACGGAAGTCCCGTCTTCCTTCTGGCCCATGAGATGGCCGCCAAATAGCACTTTATCGAAGAGTTAGACATGCCCGCCTCTGAGAGGGACAGCAAAAAATCCAAAATCACTGAGATAGGTGCGGACTCTGGTTGCACCCCATTTGCTGCTGCAAATCTGCTAAATCGTGCCCATTTGTATGTGTATGAGCGCTTGGTAGATGGTCTGTGGGCCGCATCAATAATGGCTAGAACAGGCTCTGAAAAGGGAGCCTCACGAATTACTCCGGTGGGAGAATCCGCCACGCGGTCAACCTCAGAGTTTGGACGTCCGGATAGAGAACCTGTCCCTGTTGGGAGGTTAGGAGGTCCGGCTTGTTTCTGAGTCTCACAAAGACTTTCCCTGACAATTGAAGGAGTGGTGCAAACCACGGTTGACGTGGCCACCACGGGGTCACTAGGATACAGTGCGCGTTGTCCGATTGTATCTTTGCTACTACCCTCAGAAGAAGAGGGAATGGTGGAAACGCGTAGACTAGGGGACCCCCCCAGTTCCTGAGGAATGCATCCCCTAGACAATCCCCCTGCAAGGACGGCTGAGTCCTTGCGCAGAATGTTTTGCATTTCCTGTTCTCCGTGGATGCGAACAGGTCTATGGTCGGATAACCCCACACCTGGAAGATCTTTCCTAATTCTTCCAAATCCAGTGACCACTCGTGATTCCCCATTGGGCTCCTGCTCAGAGAGTCCGCAAGGGAGTTTTGTTCCCCCGGGACATGAGAGGCCCGTAGGAACGTTCCCCTCTGGATGCACCATTCCCAGATGCTGATCGTAAGTTGCAGGAGCTGGTGTGAGTGAGTGCCGCCCTGTTTGTTTAAGTAGTACATGACGGTGGTGTTGTCCGTCAGGATCTGTACTACTGTGCCTCTTACCATGCCTTCGAAGGACTTTAGAGCTTTTCCTACTGCCATGAGCTCTAGAACGTTTATGTGCAACGTGCTTTCGCTTGGAGACCACCTTCCCTGAGCGACAAGTCCTTGTGCATGGGCACCCCACCCCGACAGGGAGGAATCTGTTGTGATAGTTAGTGTAGGAGAGGGGGGCTGAAAGGGGAGTCCCATACAGACCCATTGGGGTTGCGTCCACCATCTCAAGGAGCACCGGACTTGTTCCGGAGGGGACAGCCTGATATTCTGGTTGTCTGTGAGGGGGTTGAAAACTGACCCAAACCATGCTTGCAGAGGACGCATCCGGAGTCTCGAGAACGGGATTACCGATGTGGTGGAGGCCATATGGCCCAGTAGGACCTGGACCTGCCTGGCCGAAACCGTGGAGGACTCCAGGAATCGGTTGATAAGCTCTCGAAGATTGGAGACCCGATCGCCAGGTAGGTACGCTCTCTGCGTGCGAGAGTCCAGCAAGGCTCCAATGAATTGGATCTGACGGGACGGCGTAAGGGACGACTTCTCCGCGTTGACAATCAACCCCAAAGACTGCAAGAGACAGAGAATGACAGAGATATGGTGACGCAGTTGGTTGTGTGATTGGGACACAATCAGCCAATCGTCTATGTAGGGGTACACTATAATGCCCTGAGTGCGTAGATGCGCCACTACCACTGCTATGCACTTGGTGAAAACCCGTGGGGCCGTACTCAGTCCGAACGGGAGTACATTGTAATGAAATGCCTGCGAGCCCACCATGAATGTCAGAAACCTTCTGTGGTGTGGTGCTATTGAAAAATGGAAGTATGCGTCCCTAAGGTCGATGGTGGCGAACCACACATCTTTCCTTAACAGGGGTAAGATCGACGCCAAAGTGACCATTCGAAATTTCTTTGGAATGATACATTTATTTAAATTCCTTAGATCCATAATTGCCCGAAACCCTCCTCCGCGCTTTTCAACTACAAAATAACTGGAGAAAAAACAATGCGGGAACATAGACGGCGCAACAGGTGAAATGGCCCCTTTTTGTAGGAGCGTATTTATCTCTTGCAGGAGTGCCGGAGACGGTTGCGTGCTCGTAACCCTGCCCGTTCCCGGGGTCTCATTGAATTCAATGGAGTAACCACGTCTAACAATAGCTAACACCCAACTATCAGTAGTGATACTTTCCCAACAATTATAAAACATAGCCAGTCTATCTCCAAACACTGGGGGAGAGTCAGCTGGTGCACTCGGGGAATGAACATTAACAACCGGGGCAATTTGGACCTCAACGGGTTCAACATTCAAGCTTGCGGAGGAATTGGTTAAGGGGCTCTCGATGATAGGGTCCCTGTCATCAAAGGCGCTTCCGCGAGGCGCCCTGCTTAGGTTTGTTTTGGTAGGGTTGGAATCGTGGTTTGGAATTATAGGAGGATCTCCTATTTCCCTGATATCTGGGGGATGACGAATTCCTTCCCCTGAAGGGCCCTGAATAAGAGTTATTAAAGTTCTTACGGAAATTACCCGTAGGAGGTTGCCACCTTGTGCGTTGTTGGTTGTAGGGCTGCCAGGTGTAACCGAATTTACCAGCAGCCTGGCGTACTTCCTGCTTCTCCTTCAGTGTTCCGTCCGTTTCCGGATTGAACAAGCCTTCCTCGTGTAGAGGCAGGTCCTCGGCTAAGGCCTTCCCTTCCTCAGATAAGTTAGCAGCCCTAAGCCAGGCGTGCCTTCTGATTGAAGTGGCCGTAGCAAACAGATGGCCCGCAGTTTCGGCCAGGTGTTTGGCAAAATCCTTTTGGATTTTTGACAAAATTAACGCCTCCGTGTGGAGAGTCTTAGGAAAACGTTGTTCCTCTTGGGGCAGTTTGTCGAGGTATGGGAGCATTTTATTCCATAGGTAGCTCTGATACCCGCTCATATAAGTCGCGTAATGCGACATCCTTGTTAGCAGACCGGCCGTAATATGAGCTTTCTTTCCCATGGCATCAACTTTTCTGCCCTCTTTGTCTGGGGGAGCAGAAAGGATTCCCTTTGGGCGCTTCGATTTAACCACTTCGGCTACCACCGTATTCGGTTTAGGTGGATTTGTTACCCATTTTGCCTTGGCCAGGTCGATTTTGTACATATTGTCGACCCTCTTGGGGACTGCTGAGACTGCTGCCGGTGGTATGTCTAATATTTTAGCCAATTTCAACAAATAGGGGAGCATAGGTAGGGCTGTTGAGGTAACCACATTTTGCTCCTCACTAGGGAACATTGGGTCCTCGACATGCTCCGGGGCTTTAGGGGCCGGGATGTCGAGGGCCTTGATCATTCTGTCTACAAGACAGGCAAACTTATTGAAGTCTGGGGGTAAAGGACCCGGTTCGGAGGTGCTGGGGACCGCCGAGTGGTCAGGGTTATCTGAGTCGGAGTTTGATTCCTCCGCTTCCGTGACCCTCAGCTCCGCACTGGGAGCATGGTCCTCAAGGTCCCCTACAGGTGCCAATGATTGACAAACAGCAGTTGGTACCGGAGTGGGATCACCATTATCAATGTTAACATCATTAGCAGGATCAATATACAGAGATTGGTTCATACAAGTAGAACGCTCAGTACATAAGTTTTGTCCCACAACAAATTCTTGATTTGCCCTGGGGGCTCCTTCAGGGCGTGAAACAGTTTCCTGCGCTCTGGCAGTTGAGGCCGTTGTCGGTGGCGGCATTAAGGCTGGGGCCGGAAAAACAGTTGTTGATGTGCCCAAACCCCTTTGAGGAATTCCAGGGATGGCCTCCATGTGGGGCATGGGCGCAAAGGGAGGTGTATGCTGAAATAGCATTTGGCCCGATGGCGCCATTTGCCAAAACCCCGGGTAAGGGTAAGGGCTCGGCGCGAATTGGGGCCGCTGGAATGAGGAGGAGCAGGACCTGCGGGCCCGACGTGCCCTCCTGGCCGACCTGGAGGCAGGGGAGGATGATGACGATGAGGAGGAGGAAGAAGAAGAGGAGGTCCTCCTGGAGCGGCCCCTCGATCCCCGTCGGTATCGGCGGCTGGATGCCCTGCTCCTTCTGGAGCGCGATCTGCTCCGCCTGGAGGGAGACCTAGACCTGCGCGGTCTGCGGGGTCGCTCCTCCCTCCCAGGCGAGGCCGGTGGTGGAGTTGGGTTGGGGAGGGAAAGGAGGCCTCCCCCCGGGCTCGCCGAGCTCGTGCGCCTGGCGGTATCGAGCGGTCCCTTCCAAGCCTCGGCATCGGGGACCGCTCGCTGCTGCGCGCCCGCGGCTCCTCCTTCTCCCGGCATATCCCTTCCTGGTTCAGGCGGGGCCAGCTCAGCGAGGGCGGGGCCAGCCGAGGCGCCGACTCCCGCCCCTCTCACTGAGGCCTCGATCTCGGGCGCCTCTCGAGCGGTTGGAGGAGGAGTCAGCAAGCTCGCCACCGCCGGCGCCAGGAGAGCCTCCGTCGATGTCGGAGAGGCTAGAGGCTGCGCAGTCTTCATCCCCGATTCACGGGGAGGCGCCAATCTCCCTGGCGGGAAGAGGAGGCTGGCCGTGGGCTGCGCCTGCACGGGGCGCCGCTGGCCATCCGACGGAGATTTCCCCACCTTCTTGGAGGCGCTGCGGCCTTGCGGCTCGGTGCGGCCCTCCTGCGCCTTCTCCTTAGGCTTTTTGGCCTTTTTCTTTGCGGCAGCCTCTGGAGGTAAGGAGGTTGGGTCAGGCCCCGGCGCTGGTTTTTGGGGCGGTGGGGGCAGTAGGGCCCTCTCGTAAAGGGCCGCCTTTAAGCGCGTTTCACGGTTTCTCCGCGTCTGCGGAGTGAAGGCCGCACAAACCGCACAGGCCTGGGAGAGATGGACTTCTCCCAGGCAGGCGAGACACAGGTCATGCCCATCCGTGTCTGGGAGCACGTTGGGGCACTTGCTGCACTTCTTGAAAGAAGTGGTCGCCATCTCAGCAGCCACTCGTGCCACTCGCGCCAGTTTAGATAAGAGTTGTCAAACAGTCCAAGTCGGGGAGCCAGAAATTGGAGAAAACGTGGTCAAATTCAGTCCGATTCAAAGCCAAAGTATAGGTTCACGATGCTGATGCCTACTCTAACGGCGGAAAAAAGAGAATTGACGGTTGGTCCCGCCCACGGACCTTATATACTCGGGGGGAGGGGGGGCGGGACTGGGGAGCAAAATGTTTCTTTTTAAGTCTAGAAGGTTCCGAAAGCTGGGCCTGCGCGGGCGCAGGAATACCATAAGTGCGATTTCGCAGTTGACTACGACAGGAAACGGAACTTATACAATGTATTGTCAAAGTCTTTCATGGCTGGAATACTGGGGTGTTGTGAGTTTTCCAGGCTGTATGGCTGTATGGCCATGTTCCAGAAGCATTCTCTCCTGATGTTTCACCTCTTTTAAGTTGGCAGGCATCCTCGCAACCTCTGAGGATGCCTGCCATAGATGCAGACAAAACGTCAGGAGAGAATGCTTCTAGACCGTGGTCAAACAGCTCAGAAAACTCACAATAACCCACTTATACAATGATTCACATATTCACATATTCCCATCTTAAGTTTCTTTTTTACGCTGAATTTTCTGGTGGTTGTCCACAGCAGCCATCTTGGGAGCCTCTAAACCCCACAACCAAGAAGCACGTGTGGAAGACATAGGCAGAAATCCTGGGGCCAACAGGTCTGTATGTGGACCTTCTCTCAGGTCCCGGGTTTTTTGGCCCCTGACTAAAACCCACGATTTGGTGCTCTCTGTAAGCACCCTGAGGATCGCAGAGCAGAATGCAGTAAGCTCAGTTTAAATTAATACAAAGTATTTCAAAAGGCTGGAAGCACACTACATCTTTAAATGCTTAAAACAGAACAATGATAAACCAAGTAAAACTATTTCAAACCTTTGCACATGCGGAAATGGCATTGACTGCTGGAGCTTTCCAATATGCTGTCTGGGGCCCCTTCCACACAGCTGAATAAAATCCCAAGTCTTCTGCTTTGAGCTGGAATATATGGCAGTGTGGACTCAGATACCCAGTTCAAAGCAGATATTGTGGGATTTTATGCCTTGAAATTCTGGGTTATATAGCTGTGTGGAGGGGCCCTGGGAATGGCCAGAGAGAGCAGAGGCAGAAAACGAGCCCTTTCCAGTGTTTATAGCCCAAAACTGGGCTGTCTTGCTGAATTCAAATAGCAAGCACAAAATGAATCTGGAACTAAGCCAAGCCGCTAACCTACCATCCACTTGACAATTCTATGTCTATCTGCCCTTTCTTTCAACTCCTTGGCCCCAGCACATGCACTTATAATTCCAATTCCCAGTCCATATACATATGTGCCATGTTTGCAAGGTCTTTTTTTAAATCACCTTTCCAATTTCATCTTTCAGGGTGTACTGGTTGAGCTGCACGCAGTCCTAGAAGGAGAAAGGAAAGGATCTGTTAGGACAGTGTTTCTCAGCCTTCCTAATGCCGCAACCCCTTAATACAGTTCCTCATGTTGTGGTGATCCTCAACCATAAAATTATTTTCATTGCTATTTCACAACTGTAATTTTGCTACTGTTATGAATCGTCAGGCTAATATCTGATATGCAGGATGTATTTTCATTCACTGGACCAAATTTGGCACAAATACCCAATACGCCCAAATTTGAATACTGGTGAGGTTGGGGAGGAGATAGATTTTGTCATTTGGGAGTTGTAGTTGATGGGATTTATAGTTTACCTACAATCAAAGAGCATTCTGAACTTCACCAATGATAGAATTGAACCAAACTTGGCACACAGAACTCCCATGACCAACAGAAAATACTGGAAAGGTTTGGTGGGCATTGATCTTGAGTTTGGGAGTTGTAGTTCACCTACATCCAGAGAGCACTGTGGACTCAAACAATGATGGATTTGGACCAAACTTGGCATGAATACTCGACATGCCCAAATGTGAACACTGGTGGAGTTTAGGGAAAATAGCCTTTGACATTTGGGAGTTGTAATTGCTGGGATTTATAGTTCACCTACAATCAAAGAGCATTCTGAACCCCACCAATGATAGAATTGGGCCAAACTTCCCCCACAGAACCCCCAAGCCTTGAAGGGACTCGCTGATGCGAGCCTCTCTCCAGTCTCACACGCTCTCCCTCACCTGCACATGTGCACCACGCTGCCACGTGTTCCATGCATGCCTGCTCTCCCCTCCCTGCTTGGAGTCTCAGAAACAGCCCTTCCCTTGGCTGAGAAACCAGCTGAGAGGCCAGCCAATCACAGCAAAGGAGAGCTTTTGATGGGAGCATTAGCCCTCTGTTTCCAAAAAGGAAAAGAAGGACAGACAGGGAGATCTTCAGCCTTCTCTGCCAAAGGGGTTCCTAAGACCATTAGAAACACATATTTTCTGATGGGTTTTGGCGACCCCTCTGAAACCCTCTCGCAACCCCACCGGGGTCCCAACCCCCAGGTTGAGAAACGCTGGGTTAGAAGCAAAATAAAAGCATGAACGGAGGAAGCATGTTCTCCTTTGGGATCGCAAGTCCCAGAATCCACCCCAAACCACATGATCACTGTCCATATTGACTGGGGGAATTCTGAGAATTGAGGATCACACCCCTCCCCCCCTTTTCAGGAAACTTTTGCCCACATTCTCTCTTCCCAATTGAAATAGATATTCTTCCTGAAGTGCATCTTGGACAATGTTGGGGACGAGCAATCCAATGAATCAGGAGATCTGGGGCAAGAAAGAATGGTCTATATTATACTCTACCTCATCCGGAATCTCTGCAGATTGAGAGGAGTGTGTATAAACCAGCTTTGAGTGGAAAGTATTTTCAGCTGAATTATTGCAATGTTTTAAGACACCCTTCCCCTGGGATTCACCAGGAAATTGCTGCCGAGGAAGAAAATATTGAGCAGGCTTTCATGGGGCTGATTGCTTATTAATCAACTGGATTACCCCCATCAGCTCCTAGGTTCAAGCAGGCCCCAGGGAGAGGGCCAGCCATTTCCAATCTGCCAGGTGCACAAAGCAGTACCATCATCCACCAAACCACAATATGGCACTAGGCAGACTTTCGAGAGTCAGGACCAGAGGTCGAGGTGAGCAACTACATAGGGTCTGTTTGTTTTAATATATTAGGCAGCTCTCCACGCATAAGGGGCACTTAAAAATACCCCCAAAACATCCTAACAAGTTTGGCAGTTGGCTTATGGAGCATTGGAGGACTGGAAGGGGGTTTCAGGAGTCCAAAAATGGGGCCAGGAGCCACTTGGGTTCACTCTTTGTCATGAGATCACTGTCTGTTAAACAACGAACCACCTGGGTTTTCTTTGAGTTTACATTGCCAGGCCCTCCAAACAGAATTTGGGCATGGAACCAAGCAAGATGAGGTATGTATTCTTGGACGGTTTCCTTCTCTCACTCCCACATCTCTCTTACTCACAGACATATTTCCCCATTGAATTCACTCAACACATTCGGGGTTGAGTAACTGTAGGTTAAAAGAAAGCATCAAAAACTACCAACTGGATACTGAAGAGCTAGAACATGACAGATGCCAAAAGGAGTTTGGTGACCTGCCCCAAACTTCCTGGATGCCAACATTCCCAATCCCAGATTCCGATCAGCAGTTGTTCAAAACCTGAGATACTTCTGTGTTTGCATTCTCATTTTCTATCTTTTGTCCACTGCTTTGTCAACTGCTATATCTAAGGATATACATGGCTGGGCAATGGATGGATCTCAGGTTGCTAGGTTCACACCTCAGTGTCCACATTCTCCAGATTTTAAATATCCTCCATTTAGATTTGATCACAAGCCCCGTTTGCCAACAACTTGGCAGGCTGCATTCCGGAAACAGGATGAGCATCTGCAGTTCCAAAAAGAGTGCAATCTTTCTAGCTGGAGGCAGGGAGAAGATAATCCCAGAATACATCTCCAAAGGCACCCTTTGCTGCCTTTAATCTCTTTTGGCAAGGAGTAAAGTTTTGGAAATGAGGACAACATAAGCTGATGCTCTTTGGCTCCCTAGAATGGAGTGGGCAACTGTGGAAGGCGAAAACAAGACAAAACTAGGTTTCTGTGAGTTTTCCAGGCTGTCTGGCCCTGTTCCAGAAGCATTCTCTCCCGACGTTTTGCCCACATCTATGGTGGGCAATCGCAAAGGTTATAAGGTCTGTTGGAAACTAGGCAAGTGAGATTTGGATACCTGTGGAATTATGTCCAGGGTGGGAGAAAGAACTCTTTTCTGCTGGAGGCAAGTGTGAATGTTGCCATTGAACAGCTCGATTAGCATTGAATGGCCTTGTAGCTTCAAAGCTCGCCTGCTTCCTGCCTGAGGGAATCCTTTGTTGGGATGTGTTAGCTGGCCCTGATTGTTTCGTGCCTGGAATTCCTGTTTTCTGAGTGTTGTTCTTTATTTACTGTCCTGATTCTAGAGTTTTTTCACACTGCTAGACAGATTTTGTTCATTTTCATGGTTTCCTCCTTTCTGTTAAAATTGTCCAGAGGCTTGTGGATTTCAACGGCTGCTCTGGGTAGTCTGCATTTCATGTTCCTTGACCCACTAAAAAAATCCAACAAATGCTACGTTCAGCAAAGAACAAGAAGGGTCCTCTCATCTCTGCAGGAGTTTACCATATACCTTGCAGCTATGGACAAGTCTACACAGAAGCCCCCAAAGGTAGCTGCAATGCCCAAACATGAATCAAGGAACATGAAAGGCATTGCAGACTAAGTCAACCAGAGAAGTTAACCATAGCAGAGCACCTGATGAACCAACCTAAACACAGCATATTATTTGAGAGCACAGAAATGCTGGGCCACTCTTGCAACCACCATGTCAGACTACACAGAGAAGCCACTGAAATCCATAAGCACAATTCCAACAGGAAAGAGGAAACCATGAAAATAAACAAAATCTGGCTACCAGTATTTAAAAAGCCCTCTAAAATCAGGACAGTAAACAAAGAGCAACACTTAAAAAACAGGGGAATTACAGACAGGAAACAATCAGGCCCACCTAACATCTCCCAACAAAGGATTCCCCCAGGGAGGAAGCAGCCAGGCTTTGAAGCTGCAAGGCCATTCAATGCTAATCAAGCTGGCCAATTGCAACATTCGTACTTGCCTCCAACAGACAAAAGTTCTTTCTCCCACCTTGGACATTATTCCACAATATAACCCCACTTGCCTAGTTTCCAACAGACCTCACAACCTACGAAGATGACTACCATAGATGTCGGTGAAATGTCAGGAGAGAACGCTTCTGAAACATGGCCAGACAACCCAAAAAACTCACAGCAACCCAGTGATTCCAGCCCTGAAATCCTTTGACAAGACAAGACAAAACGTTTTTGGCCCCCAAATACCCTTTGGGGACCATTCTCAACATGCTTTGGGGCTTTCTTCTGTCATTTTAGGTCCAAGAGAGGCTTTTTTCTAACATTTTAGGTCCAAGAGAGGCTTTTTTCTAACAGGAAATGAGCAGAATTCATCTCCTGTTCCCTTCTCATTTTCAAGACGCCTGTCATGGACCTAAATCAGGCATGGGCAAACTAAGGCCTGAGGGCCAGATGCCCCCCTTGGGTGCTTACCTCAGGCCCTCCTCATTTTTCCTGTCCTCTTGGCAGAAGGACACAGCAGCCTGCCATGTCCTTATGGCAAAAAGATGGGGGAGGAAAGCGTGTAGTAGCCAAGAGCCCGCTCGAGCGCTCTCGCCACCGTGTATCTTGTCCTCCTCTCGGCATAAGGGTGGTGCGAGCAGCCCCATTCTTAGGCTGGGAAGGCAGCTCGAGGAAGGCACGCAGTGGCTGAGAGGCCCCCAGAGCACTCTCAGCCACCGCCTGTCTTGCCTTCCTCCCGGCATAATGCCAAGAGGGCAGCCCAAGTATTGGGCGAGGAGGATTGGTGCAGTTGCCAGCATAAAGATGGGGCAAGCAGCCCCGTCCTTATGCTGGGAGGACAACCTGAGGATCACCCGGGCCATTACCTGCCCTTTCCTGGGCCTGCCCTCTCTTGGGCCCTCTCCACCCAGTGTGTGCCCAGCCCCACCTCCTCCTGACCTGGCTCACACTGCGGCCCCAAGGCAAAATAAATGGCCATGCCTGGTCTAAATGAACCAACGGTTGCTCAAATGTTGTAGAAATGCATCCCACATCCCCTAGAAGATGTTTTGGTTTCAACAAATTGACCCCTTAGGGACTCCAAGCATGAAGGAGATGTGTTCACCTCCTAAAAAGCATTTGGGAGCAAATTGTCTTCAAGAAATTGACAACTGGATGCCACAAAAACAACCCTGGGGATATAGCAACCTGCGAGCCCCATCAAGTATGCCCTCTGCTCTCTTTCTGTGGCTCTACTCCCACCCTCAAGCTAAATAAAGGCAAGTCTAAATGCCAGTGAAGGAGTCGTTGAAAGGAACTGTAGCCTACCTGCCCACACAGTAATTATTGGGTAGCTGAAGGCTTGCTCGCCACCCCCAACCTCAGTGTTTTCCTTGCCTCCGTGCTTGACTTTCTCCTCTATAGAGCAAAACATGTGGAGACGCCATGCCAGCAGCCAGGAGGCATTAGCATAAGTGCATCTTGCCTTCTGATGCATAATTGAGGAAAAGCAGTGTGGGGTGCCTCTGCGCCACCCACCTTGCGGATTTTCATCCACTACCCTTGCCACAGAACCTGAGATCCCATATAGCACTGGCAGAAGAACATCACCTTTTCTTCATCATTCTTCTTCTCCTGCCCACAGCTCCCTGAAACTGCCATAAAACCAGCACAGCCCCTTTCCCAACATCAGCAGGAAAGCAATGATTCATATATAGTGGTTCAAACTGGCAGGACTGGATATAGGGACTCGGGATGGGCAGAAGTCTTCAGGCTACCAGCAGCCCTTTCTAACAGGTCAATGCAACACCACAAAAAGCCACCAAACAATCAAAACCATCTCAGGGTTGTTTCTGGGAGTGAATCCATCGCCACTAACATGCCCCTCAGTATATTATACCGCTATTTCCTCAACAGTCTGCAGAGGGTGCTCAAATCCCATGTGCTATAAAGCTGTGCTTCTCAAACTTTTTGATAGCGAAGCCCAGTAGATTTTTTTTCTCCTAGTGCCAGAGAGTGATACCACCGTCCCTGGCAAAGGCCAGGGCAATAGGCAACAGGCAATGGATGTTGTGGACCTTGTGTCTCTCTGAGCCCTCTCCTAGTCGACCCAAGTGATGTGAGGGACGGAACAATTTGCAGCCCACTGGGCTGTTGTAGGTTTTTGGGCTGAATGGCCATGTTCCAAAAGCTTTCTCTCCTGACATTTTGCCTGCATCTATGGCAGGCATCCTCAGAGGTTGTGAGGTCTGTTGGAAACCAGGAAAATTGGGTTTATATATCTGTGGAAACTCCATCTTGGGAGTTTCCACAGATATATAAACCCAATTTTCCCGGCCCAAAATGATTAGGCAGCATTTCCAAAATGGTGTAACCCATACATGTGTCTATCAATTCTCTTACCTGCAAACCTGTAATGGAAACTCTGTGCGATTCGATGGTTGGCCGCCGCGGCAAACGGGGCGAAGAATGGGGCGACGTAACGGGAGAATATGGGAGAGACGGATAGATGTAGCGTCCGTTGACTCCCGCGTTGCCCCCGGGCGACTGGACCGACTGAGACCTCTCCTGGAGAGAGAGCTTGCGACTCGAAAGGTTGAGTTTGCCACGGGGCTCCCTTGCCTCTCTCGAAGGGGTCCCAAGAGGTTCTTCAAGAAAGCCCTTTGCTCCCAGTCCTCCAGAATCCTCCAGCTGCTCTTCGCATGGCTCCATGGGCTCTTCATCCTCCAATTCACTCTGCGGGGGACCAGACACTGGATTGTACTCTGTGACCACCACAAAGGAATCCATCTCCCAGCGCAGTGAAGGGTCAGCAGGAAAAAGCCAAGCGGGACGTCAGGAGACTCCAAACTCGGGGGGAATGGCACATTGTGGAAAACAAGCGTCTCGGCAGCAGACCCATCAGAGGCCCATGTTGTCATGATGCGCTTGCCAGCTCCGTGGCGTAGCAGCCAACGCTGGCAGATGCTTAAGAAGAAAAACAAGGCATAAAACCATGAGTGGGACAGCGAGTTCTGCAACAATCCGCTATCAGTGCTTCTGAAGTCTTCTTCTATCAGCGGCAGCAGAAAATCCCTCCACCCAGACCAGTAAAAACCTAACAAAATAAATCACTAACCATTTTTGGCCCTTTCATGACAAGCGCCTTGCTCTGCCTAAGGGTAGGGCCAGCCTGTAAATAAAAAAATAGGAAAGATAATCACACACTATTCTCATCTTCTCATTTCTATTCCTGGTCATTTTCTTAACACTTTGCAAAAGCCATTGTCAACACGCAGGAGACTCATCTAAAATTAACATTCCTGTTAAAGTTATACTTTGAGCCTAGCAACTCTGAAGCAATGTAACAGAAACTACACATTGCATACCATTTTTAAAACTTTTTTTAAAAAAGGGGGATGAGTGGGTGGATGGAGGACTTAGAATGACATCGCTGCTTATTGAACAGGAGAAATCAAGTAGAAAGCAAAAAAAGCCTATGAAACCTTAGACAAGTGAAAACAAGGCAATTCAAATGAGTTTAAAAAACCATTTGAAGTAGGAGAAAGCTTTCTTCTATTTACCCTGGGAGAAAATTCAATGATCAAAAGAGCCTCTCCTATAGTGCTTATAATGACCAAACAGATTTATAACAAGACAGGTTGGCCTTTCGATGGCCAAGACAAAAGATGACAACAAAATCCTTACAGCCCAACATGATGTTTAATATGTGTTTGGATGATTCTAAATCAGTGGTTCTCAATCTTCTTAATGCCACAACCCCTAAACACAGTTCCTCATGTTGTGGTGACCCCCAAGCATAAAATTATTTTCGTCGCTACTTCATAACTGTAATTTTGCTACTACTGTTAATCGTAATGTAAATATGCAGGATGTAATTTCATTCACTGGACCAAATTTGGCTCAAATACCTGATACACCCAAATTTGAATACTCGTGGGGTTGGGGGGGGGGGGCGATTTCATGATTTGGAAGTTGTAATTCACCTACATTCAGAGAGCACTGTGGACTCCAACAATGATGGATCTGGACCAAACTTGACACGGATATTCAATATACCCAAATGTGAACACTGGCGGAGTTTGGGGAAAACAGACCTTGGCATTTGGGAGTTATAGTTGCTGGGATTTATAGTTCACCTACAATCAAAGATCATTCTGAACCCCACCAAAAATAGAATTGGGCCAAACTTCCCACACAGAACCCCCATGACCAACAGAAAATACTGTGTTTTCTGATGGTCTTTGGTGACCCCTTGACACCCCCTCGCAACCCCCCCCCCCCACTGTCAGCCCTAGTTCCTGCCAACCTAGCAATTCAAAAAGATGAAATGTGAGTAGATCAATAGGTACCGCCTCGGTGGGAAGGTAAAAGACCCCCATGTAGCCATGCTGTCAAACATGACCAAGAGGGTCTACGGACAAGAGACTCCTCAGCATGGAAAATGGGACAAGAGAACCTCCCCATGGACAGAGTTGAGGATTGCCTCCAGATGCTGGAGATGGAATGGGAAACCTTTGACTTTGTTTATGTATTGGATGCCACAGTTCACTGTATAATGACATTGAATGTTTACCTATATATATTTATACTGTAATCCGCTCTGAATCCCCTCGGGGAGATAGAGCAGAATATAAATAAAGCGTATTATTATTATTATTATTATTATTATTACCACCAGAAAGTTCTTCCTAATTTTTAGAATCACACAGTTGGAAGGGACTCCAAGGGCCATCCAATCTAACCCCTTTCTGCCAGGCAAGAACTCACAAATAAAGCACTCCCAACAGATGGCCGTCGAGCCTCTGTTTAGAAACCCCCAGAGAAGGAGACTCCACTGGACTGTGTTTTAACTGTCAGGCGTACTACCGTTTCAGACTTTTCTAGTCATCTGGGATCACGCGAGTGCCACATTTCAGACCATGGAAGCTTTCTTTCTTTCTTCAGACTGAAATAGATTTCACCAGCAGGCAAGCTGCAGGATTCCAGGAACTGACCTCCCCTGTCCAAAAAAAGCTTTCAAAGCTCTGCCAAACCCTAACTTTCTCGGGAGCAAACTGGACTCTGTAGGCGAATCATGTTTTGATTTTCTGGGTGATGTAGCTATAGCTGTAACATTTAGAATGCCTTCCATTCTCAAGCTGGCATTGAGAGCTCCCATTATTGGGTTGCTGTGAGTTTTCCAGGCTGTCTAGCCATGTTCCAGAAGTATTCTCTGTTTATGTTTCACCTACATCTATGGCAGGCATCCTCAGAGGTTGTGAAGTCTGTTGGAAACTAGACAGGTGGGGTTCATATGTGTGAGGAATAATGTCCAGGGTGGGAGACGACTCTATAATGTTGCTGGACCACTCTAACAACCATCATGTCAGGCTACACAGAGAAGCCACTGAAATCCACAAGCGTATGGACAATATCAACAGAAAGGAGGAAATCATGAAAATGAACAAAATCTTGCTACCAGTATTTTAAAAACTCTAAAATCAGGACAGTAAACAAAATACAACACTCAAAAAACAGGGGAATTCCAGACAGGAAACAATCAGGGGCAGTTAACACCTCCCAACTAAAAATTCCCCCAGGCAGGAAGCAGCCAGGCTTTGAAGCTGCAAGGCCATTCAATGCTAATCAAGCTGGCCAATGTCAACATTCCCACTAGCCTCCAACAGACAACAGTTCTTTCTCCCACCCTGGACATTCCATAGATATATAAACCTCACTTGTCTAGTTTCCAGCAGACAGACCTCACAACCTCTGAGGATGCCTGCCATAGATGTGGGTGAAACGTCAGGAGAGAATGCTTCTGGAACATGGCATACAGCCCGGAAAACTCACAGCAACCCAGTGATTTCAGCCATGAAAGCCTTCGACAATAGCTCCCATTATTATTTGTTTCTTACCCAGAAGGAAATGTTGAACCAGGCATAAATTTAAAAATATAGCTATTACACCATGTAGAGCAAGACTAACAATTTTGATAACCCCACAAGGGAATCAATGTCAGCTTGGTGCAAGTGTCTTTGAATAATGTCATTTCTTTAGCCTCCCTCACTAGACATTATTCTTTGTAGGTCAAGAAAGTGAAACATGCAATTTGTTACGTGCCTGAAATTGCTATTTCCTGCCTGGCTTTATCCGGAGATGTGGGATACAAAAAAGACTCCCGCTTCGCCTGGTTGAACGTGGTGCAAATCTTCCATCAATTTAGCTAATGGACTTAGACCCCCTGCTTTTTTATTCAGCAGCCAGGCCCTGCTCTTAAAGCCAAAGTGAATCTGATATATTAAATAAATGCCTTGAGAGCTCAGGAGAAAGGCATTTTCTTGCAAAAGGTTGTTGGGATTGCAGGGAAGGCATGCAATTACATTGAGACAACAGCAAGGATCAAGACTGAAAGGAAACACATCAGGGCTTCCAGTTAGGTCCATTTAACGGGGAGAGAATTGATTTAAAAACTGATCTCCTGCCAAAAAGGTTTGAGGTTGGGCTCCAGAGCAACCTCCTTGTGGTCAGGAACCAGAGGTTTACAAATTTCACAAAGTTGAATGTTCTGAAGACCAACTTTTGGGCCTAAAGGTGCATCTACATTGTCAAACGAATGCAGTTTAACAGTACTTTCACCACTGTGGGTCAATGTGATGGGATCCTAACAGCTGTCGTTTGGTGAGGCATCAGCACTAAAGGGCTTGTTGAACTACAACTCTGACAATTCCATCACATTGACCCACAGCATGGAAAGTGGGGTCAAACTGCATTCAAACTTCCTGGGGACATTAGATCGGCCCCCTCCCTCTTAACATTTAGGGAAAGAGTCAAGACTTGGTTGTTTGAACAAGTGTTTGAAAATGCAAAGTAAATGACATAGGAATTGGAACGACTGGACAATGAGACTGGACAATGTTTTTATTAGGATACGTAATTGATGTATGTTTTTAATACTATTGTTATGGTTTTATACTATGTGTTCATGCTTTAAAATGTTTTAAGGTGTATTGGGCATCGAATCGTTGCCTCTCTAAACCGCCCTGAGTCGCCTGAGGGCTCAGAAGGGCAGTATACAAATACAGTATTCGATAGTGTGGATGGAGTCCTCCAGTATGACTTCGGGCTCAGAAACTGTTTGTGATGAAGTGCCGTTTGCCATGACATCTCAGCCAAGGCAAAGTGTAGTTTGTGCTAAATATGACTAGCTAAAATTGTGAGGAATTATTATTATTATTATTATTATTATTATTATTATTATTAAATGTGTTGTCAAAGGCTTTCATTGCTGGAATCACTAGGTTGCTGTGAGTTTTCCAGGTTGCATGGCTATGTTCCAGAAGCATTCTCTCCTGATGTTTCGCCAACATCTATGGCAGGCATCCTCAGGGGTTGTGAAGTCTATTGGAAACTAGGCAAGTGAGGTTTATATATCTATTGTAAGGTCTGTTTATAAAACAGGGGGATGCCACACCGGATACAATCAAGGCCAGCTAATGCATTCTAACAAAAGATTCCCCCAGACAAGAAGCAGACAGGCTTTGAAGCTGCAAGGCCATTCAGTGCTAATCAAGCTGACCAATGTCAACATTCCCACTTGCCTCCAACAGACAAGAGTTCTTTCTCCCACTCTGAACATTATTCCACAGATCTATCTATACACATAATAAAAGTGAAAATTGTGTATATGTGTATGTGGCAGAGGTGTTCACTTACACAGACAACCTCCCACCTCCACAAAGAGCTATACCCCACAGTGCTGAAGAGCCACCAAAAGCCCTCCCTCCAAAGACATTTCAGGGTACGGGTCATGAATATGTCTCCCAAACCCTGCCAAACTCCTGCCCAAACACGATAATGCCCACCACCCAAGAAATGCTTTTATTTGGGAACAATTTCATCCTAGATGTTCTGTTTTTTCTACAGAATGAACATCCCAGGGTTCCTTTCTCTCTCTCCATTGGTATGGGGTTTGCATAACCCCACCCACTGCCTTTCCCTTAACCCTTTACTACTCTTTCCTATAGCATACAGCAAACTTGGGCACTGCCGGGTCCCCAAGCTAGTATATATATAAACCTCATTTGCCAAGTTTCCAACAGACTTCACAACCTCTGATGATGCCTGCCATAGACGTGGGTGAACCGTCAGGAGAGAATGCTTCTGGAACATGGCATGACAGCCTGGAAAACTCACAGCAATCCAGTGATTCCAGCCATGAAAGCCTTCGACAACACAAAGTACAGTTTGTTCTAAATATGGCTAGCTAAACTTGTGATGAATTATTAGTATTAGTATCATTACTATTACTATTAAATGTACCGTATTTATATACCACTTTTTCCCTCTAAAAGAGACTCAAAGTGATGAGCGGTGATTAAAAAAACAAGACAATATGCAACGTACAGCCGAAAGACTGTAAACATTGGAATAGAATTAAGCCAGGAAGGCTGGGAGTTAACAGCCCAGCAATGCCAGGCGGGCAACGTGATGTCAAACGGCCAGACCAATTCACACCAGACAGATCTATCGATACTTATTTGATCACAACAAGGCCACAGAACTTCCGCCCTCCCAGGCATCGTATCTCGAAGCCGCAGCTGGCAGGGACAAAGAGCTGAGGGAGGCTTATCAGTTCTGGGCTGCCCAAGTGAGCGCCACAAGGAAACTGGGCTGGCAGCTGCTAGGGGCAGATAGCAAGGTGCAAGCAACCTTTGGACTCATACAGCAAGGTGTGGCCCGCATTCTGGCCACCCTCCAAGCACATGATTGAGGGGAGATCAGAACCAATGCCTTTGGTGGCGCACAGCTCACGTTCCTCCACCCCCTCCCCCCGACCGCACAGCAGTGGGCACTCACCTGGGCAATGTCACCCAAGAGAACCCAAACACTGTGTCGTTCAAGTTCCCCCAAACTGGGGAAAATGTCGATATACCAAGCTCCCATTCCTTGACTAGATGGGATAGGAATGGTGGGAGTTATAGTCTAACACACCTGAAGGGTGCCAAGTTACAGATACATAATGATGCGAAGGAAGTTGGGCCTACTGAACACTATACAGTAGAGTCTCTCTTCGCTAATCTTTGCTCATCCAACGTTCTGTATTATCGAATGCAGTCTGCAAGGTGTGGCCCGCATTCTGGCCACCCTCCAAGCACATGATTGAGGGGAGATCAGAACCAATGCCTTTGGTGGCGCACAGCTCACGTTCCTCCACCCCCTCCCCCCGACCGCACAGCAGTGGGCACTCACCTGGGCAATGTCACCCAAGAGAACCCAAGAGAACCCAAACACTGTGTCGTTCAAACACTGTGTCGTTCAAGTTCCCCCAAACTGGGGAAAATGTCGATATACCAAGCTCCCATTCCTTGACTAGATGGGATAGGAATGGTGGGAGTTATAGTCTAACACACCTGAAGGGTGCCAAGTTACAGATACATAATGATGCGAAGGAAGTTGGGCCTACTGAACACTATACAGTAGAGTCTCTCTTCGCTAACCTTTGCTCATCCAACGTTCTGTATTATCGAATGCAGTCTGCCTCCCACTCAGATCCACAGCTGTTTCAATACATTGTGATATTTTGGTGCTAAATTTGTAAATATAGTAATTAGTACATAATGTTACCTTGTACTGAACTGCTTTTTCTGTCAATTTGTTGTAAAACATGATGTTTTGGTGTTTAATTTGTAAAATTGTAACGTAATTTGACATTTAATACTCTTTTCCTTAATCCCTCTTTATTATCCAACATTTTCACTGATCCAACATTCTGCCAGCCTGTTTGTGTTGGATAAGCAAGAGTCTACTGTATCTGTATTTACTTGAGTCTAATGTGCCATCAAATCTAATGCGCACCTCCATTTTCAAAACCCTGAAACCAAAAAAAGGATTTGCTGCCCACCGAAGTAATTCAGTCTAAAAAGGTCAGTTTTACAGTTGTTACCTGCTTTGAATTCCTTCTTGAAAAACAAAAGTGTTGGAACACCAAAGCTTCCAGAGAAGGAAAGGAAAACTTTGGGGTGCATCTCTGCTATAGAACGAATCCACTTTCACTGCCCCTGGCTCAATGCTATGTGATCCTGGGAGATGTCGTTCTACAAGGTCTCGTGCCTTCTCTGCCACAGGATGCTGTTGACTCACCACACTACAAATCCCAGGATCACATAATATTGGGCCCTGGGAATTAAACTACAGATGAGGTCCTCCAAATATCAGCTCCAAACGCTGCTCCTGAAGCAGTCTCCCCTTTTTCGTTGGCTCGGCACTAAGATGACTGTATGACGTGAATCTAATGCGCACCCTCATTTGGGCGAGGGAATTTAGCCAAAGAAGGTGAGAATTAGATTGATGTAAATATGGTATATTGAACCTTTCTGCACAGTATGAACCCTGTATCTGTGAGTCTTACCCACATCTGCTAAAATATGTTCTCTCTGGGCATTTCCTAGGTCCTCCAGCACCATGGCTTCCATCAGAGGCCATTCATTTTGGCAGGATTTGCTATTAACTATGGTACATTGAGGAATGTATCCCACACAGATAGGGAGGTTATACTGTGTTTGCAATTGTGCTGAAGAATGCGTAGAGAGAACTGTTGTTTTTTTTTCCCTTTCGGATGTAAGTAAATAGGACTCAAGAGGCCATTGACTATTAACACTGTCATACAACACAATTCAGAGTTGCATAATTAGCAGTCAGGGTGGTATTCTTGATGCAGGCCCCTTCCACACAGCCATATAACTCAGAATATCAAGGCAGAATAACCCACAATATCTGCTTTGAACAGGTATATTTGAGGGCCCGTCCAGACAGTACCTTTATCCCTGGAGCTCCCGCTGCAAAATGGAAGGTTCCCGGAGTTTGTGGCACACAAAGGTTTTTACCACGTAATCAACTTTCCACATGTTGTTATGATAAAAACATGAGGAACAGACATGTATAATCCAGGAACATCACCCCATTATTCCCAGACACAAGTACACCACAAAACCTGTCTGGACAGATGGCCATACAGCCTCTGAATGATGATAATAATAATAATAATGACAAAGTTCTGTTCCTGGCAAGCAAGCAAGCAAAGTTTATTGAATAGTCTATTGACCGCATCAACATTAAAAACAAAAACAGAAACATGCACAAACAGACAACAATCACCATCCCAAGACCCCACAACAGCGAACCAACACACATTCAAACCTGATTAGGTTAAAAGATAACTAAAAATATCATCATTAAAATGTCAAGATAAAATTTCATACCACAAAAATTAAAAACGAAGGTTAAAATGAAGGTTAAAATAGACCAGCTATAACACAATCCCAAGCCACTTCAGATATCTGCGTCACCCCTACAGTTTACCCCCAATCACCTCCAGATACGCAGTTCTCAGCTGCGTTGCTTTATAAAGGAAAAGGGCTGTTTGGTGTGTTATCTTGGCATTCTGGCCAGCCATTAAGAATGTAGTTTTGATATGGGGATCCCAGTGAGTCTTCTGTATGATGAATGGTCCGAGGTATTGATTTCTCTCTTTGTTGTACAAAATACAATTAAACAGTACATGTGTAATATCCTCTACCTCTGTCGCCCCACAGATACAGAAACGTTCATTATATGGAACTTGGTTAAACCTTCCATGTCTGTTCGAATCGGGTTCTAGTGAATACCCTCCTTAGATGTTTAGGCATTTCTGTCTTTAGGTATTCGGCTGTTTGAAAAGTATGTTTGAAGCCACTTAACCATTTCAGTGAGCCGGCTTTACTAAGGGTGGCAATGTCTTTCTGAGCCTCTATAAAGTTCTGTTCCTGGCTTGAAAGTGTCAGTTCCTGAATAGTGTAGTCCTGACTTTGAAAGTAGTGGTCATACTCCACAAACTGTGTTTATATGCCACAAACTTCATTAAAGGTATGGATGGCAAAGTTTCTCTTTCCAGAACAAAGTTGTCGCCCTGTAGTCAATGTTGTACATCTTTCCACAATAACAGCAATCAGGAACAGACATGGATAACCCAGGAACAGCACCCCGTAGTTCCCAGACACAAGTACACAGTCTTTGTCCTGTGGGGTCCCGCAGGGTTCAATACTATCCCCCATGTTGCTTAACATCTACATGAAGCCACTGGAAGAGATCATCCAGAGTTTTGGAGTTTGATGTCATCTGTATGCCGATGACATTCAACTCTATCACTCCTTTCCACCTGATGCTTAAGGGGGCTGTTCGGGTCCTGAACCAGTGCTTGGCAGCTGTGATGGTCCGAATGAAGGTGAACAAACTGAAACTGAATCCAGACAAGACAGAGGTCCTCCTGGGCAGTCGCAACGCTAAACAGGGAATAGTGTTACAGCCTGAGTTGAGTGGGGGTTACACTCCCCCTGAAAATGCAGATTCACAGTTTTCCTGGATTCATCGCGGAGCCTGGAACCCCAGGTATCAATGGTGGCCAGGGGAGCTTTTGGACAATTAAAACTAGTGCACCAGCTAAGCCCGTACCTTGGGAAGTCAGACTTGACCACGGTAGTCCACGCTCTGGTTACATCCCGAATAGACTATTGCAACGTGCTCTACATGAGGTTGTCTTTAAAGACTGTTCAGAAACTTCAAAAAGTCCAACGGACGGCAGCAAGGTTGATCACAGAGTGGCATACAACCCCCTTGTTACGTCAGCTCCACTGGCTGCCAGTTTGCTACCGAGCTGGCTTTAGCCTATAAAGCTCTAAATGGTTCTGCCCTAGCTTACCTGTCCGAACGTATCTCCTCTTATGAACCTCTAGGAGATTAAGATCATCGGGGTAGGTCCTGCTCTCAGTCCCGCCACCTTTGCAGGTGCGTCTGGCAAGAACGAGAGACAGGGACTTCTCAGTGGTGGCCCCTCGGCTGTAAAACTCCCTCCCTAGTGATATTAGAACAACCCCTCCTGGCCTTCAGAAGGAAAATAAAAACTTGGCTGCAGGGTCAAACCTTTGAAGATTAATTACAATGCAATAATAACTATGAAATATGTGCAATGTTGCTTGGAATGGCTCTGGATTACAATTGTGGATGGCATGGTTTTAATAGTGATTATAATGTTTATATGTTTTAATGTGCATTTTAACTCTAATTTTAAATTTTAACTTAAGTGTATTTAATTGTCTGTTTAAAGACATCAAATATTTGCCATATGTAAAGCCGCCTTGAGTCCCCTTCGGGGTAGCGAAAGGCGGGATATAAATAGAGTAAATAAATAAATAAATAAATTAACTTGTCTGCACAGATGGCCACACAGCCTCTATATCCCAGGAACTGTAATTATATAATGATTTGCATAGTCACATATTCACATCTTAAGGTTTGTTTGTTTGTTTTTTAAAAAGCTGACATTTCCGGCGGACGTTCCGCAGCAGCCATCTTTGGGGCTGCAAAATCCCAGGACAAAGCAGCAAGTGTGGGTAATGGAGGCAGAAATCCCAGGACCAAAAGGTCTTTATGTGGACCTCTTCTCAGGTCCTGGGTTTTTTTGCCCCTGACTAAAACACACGATTTGGTGCTGTCTGGAAGTGCCCTGGGTCCACACTGCCATATTTCCTAGTTCAAAACAGGCAATGTGGGATTTTATTCAGTTGTGTGAAAGGGGCCTCAGACTATTCTTTTACAAGCCCTTTTCAGACAAAAGTTGCAATCTGGACTTTAATCCCCCCAGCTTTAAATCAGAAATATCTGGTAGACATTTTAAAAACGTTATTGATATTTTACCAACTGTGTCGTAAGGCAGGTGCACCCTGTAAAAAAGGAAGGGAGCAAACAGTCAGGTGAAAACCAAGGAAACACCTGGAAGCAGACGAACCTACGAGCCAGGCTCAGCAAATCGATGGCAAAGGCTTTGCTCCTGGCACACTTCAACGGCCGGCACCACTTTCAAAGTGGGCAAAAAAGCTTTTCCTTTTTCTTTTCGGCAAGCCCTTCCCAACCGCACGTGAAAGCCGAGGTTCACAAAGGCCTTTTAGCAGTGAGACATGCAGAAAGCAGGAGCAGATGGGCCCGAAGGCCGGTTTTTCCATTTACTTTTTGGATCTGTGTTTTAGGAGCGCTGCCAAATGGCGTATATAAATAGTTGTCCCATTAACTGCGATTGGTGCCCATCGGGTTGCACCCGGAGCCGTTGCCGTGACCCTGCTGTCCTCCATAGGGCCGGCCTCAAAAACCACACAGGCAGAAGAACAGGAAGCAGATGAGCAGGGGGTCATCTCAGCAACGGATGCGGGAAAGAGTTGGAAAGGAAGCGGTTAAGGGGAAATATGGCCAGCAGCGAGAACAGATGGACGCAGACATCCCTTTGAAGTGTGCTTTTATATTTTTTAAATGAATTTTTAGCATTTAAATCATAGGCAGTGAAAGCAACAAAGGCATAATCCAAAAAGCCCTGGAAAATTTTAGGCAGCTTCTATATTCCCCATTGTTTCTAGAACTGTTATACTGTTCACTCACAAACACAAAGCTTTTTGCACTCTCATAAAGTGCTTTTTTCAAATCTGGTTTGGAGTGATTAATTGATTTATTCTACAATATTGGTACGGTTCTTGCATTAAAGCCCCTCTGACAAAGCATAGTTGAGGCAACTCTGGGGTTCCAGAGCTCTTTAGTTAAAAGCTTCCTGTTTGCAGGAAGGCTCTTGCCATTTTATGTGGCTTTTCAAACCTGATTTGGGGTGATTCACTGGTTTATTCTATATTGGTATGGTTCTTGCATTAAAGCCTATCTGATGATGCAAAGTTGAGGCGAATTGTGGGGTTCCAGGGCTCTTTAGTTAAAAGCTCCCTGTTTGCAGGAAGAGTCTTGCCATTTTATGCTGCCTTCCTGTGAGGCAAGATAGGGGTCACTGAGGAATATTGTTTATTGAGTCCTAGGGAGGCGGTGTTTATTACGGATGTATTATCTTTAAACAATAAAAGGGGAGAGCAGTAATTAACACCTTTCTCTCCTCCTCCCAGAGCTGAAACTGACAATAGAGCAATCAAAAGAAGCTCTTTCAAGGGAAACTAATCCCACTAATCCTTATATATCACTAATCCCACCTCCATTGAACAGCGGACAATGAAATGGCCTGAATTGGCAGCAGGACATTGGGGGGGGGGGGGGGAGAAATGTCAAGTTTTCCTGAAGTTTCTTTGATTTTTGTTTTACGACAAGGCAAGGATACCAACTTATTATGTAGACCCTGCCTTTGAGGATGCAACCCTCTCATAATTTATGTACAGCACCAAATGCAACCTGCCGCACAAGGACAACTTTTCAGAATGGGATCACAAATTAAATGACTCAAAACAGAGCACTTTGAACTCTTGCCTCTCTGTTTCCATGCTGCGTTCTATTTTCCGATCTGGATTTGACACCGATGAAGTCCAAGGAAAACAACGCATCCCTATAGCGTTCACCTGGCAGCTTTGTCCAACTTGTGTCTATTTTCCATGAGCTTAATACGGCAGCAATAAGAACTCTTCCCATTCGAGTCCTCAGCCTCTCCTCTTAAAGGAGGACCATTGCTTCACCAGTGCCGCAGGGTCAATACTGAAATCCGGCTGCAAAAACAGAGACTCTTAATAGCGAGATCGCATTCCCATTAGACACGAGAAGGCAATGCTGTCTGGACAATTCATGTGAGGTTTCAGGACCTACAGAGCATGGGGCAGAATCTGAAAATAGCGCCGAACCCAGACAGTTCCATGAAGAAACCTGAGGACCTCATAACATGGCTCTACCCTCTTGACAGCCACCGTGGTGTTATTATTGCATACGTGCATTCATCAGTCCATTTGTGTTCTTATTCAGCCTGTACATTCCTGAAAATAGGAGAACCCCAAACATTTGGTTGCCTGAGGCCAAGAACAAGATGGTACTCCTTCTCATCCAAAAGCCAGCTTCGTGGATGTGAAGCAACAGCATCTCCTTGCTTAGCCCCTGGCTCTTTCACCTTGCAACTTGTTACCATTTCCCAAGTGCCTGAAGCAAATGCCTCACTCTGCCTAACAGAAAAGCCAGCTCCATATCACACAAAAAGCACATCAAGTCTGTGTTACAGCTAGTTTGGTATCATTTGCAGCTGCAGAAGAGATATTGGCTTCTGCACCTTTAGTTATCACGCCCCACCTTCAGCACCACTTCTAAAGATACAAGAGCCCCATGGCAGATTCCAACTAAGGGCATTGGAGACTATGTAACCCTTGGAGTTTGGTGGGCCATACCCCATTTCCCTATTCCCACAGGGAGACTTCTAATGTGCGACAACTATACAAGGAGATTTTGAATTTGAAAGGCAGTATTTATCTCATCAGACCTACTGACTTTGCAAAGCAGCCCTCTGAGAACTCCCTGCACTGGGTGAGAAGACAATCCCGCAACAATTCAGCGCAAAGCTTGGCCGCAAGGAAAGGCAAGGGGAATGGAAGGAGCAGCAGCAACCCACATGCCAACAACCAGCTTGAAAATATCACAGGAGCCACATGGATTTCTAGCAACAGTTAAAACTACAGTCAGCCCATGGGAATGCTGAGAATCTGCAGAGATAGCGCTTAACAGCTTGGGAGGAAGAGGGGGGAAGAAAAGAAAGCGAACAAGGACAAAAAAGGGAGAGAATCGACCAGGGAGAGAAAGCAGCAGAAGTTCTATGGAAGGAATTGTTCGTTTTTCCACAGGGACAACCGGAGTCTTTGTTTCCTCCCTTCAGTTTATCTGTCACAATCCTCATCCTCCGCACACGCAATGTCAATGCATTCATCAGACTTCAACCTTGTTCTGGAGGATTCAAAACCAGCCATTTTGTTCAAGGCACACATACAACACGCCCACGCACAGGCCAGGCAAGAAAATCCTTGAAAAGGCAGCTTGCGGGGTCTCTCGAATGAGAACGGCACTAAAGCGCATTATTTTACCAGTCCCACCTGTATGCCAACAGTGTGCTCCTTTCGACGGGGAGGGAACCCAAAAAGCAGACCAAAAAGCACATGGAGGCGTGGTAGATAAATGTGGATGACACAGATCACTTCAATGATAAACCATGGAAAGAGAAGGACTTTATCTCACTTTTGGTATATTACAAGATATTGATCTCAATATCATGAGACAAGGCATCAAGCGGATTAACAGCAGGTAGGTTGCAGACCGTAAGTTAAACACTTCCCTCTCCAATTTGTATTTAGCCTACAGAACTCCTTGCCACAAAAGATGGAGGAGTCTAGCCACTCAGAGATTCAAGTGGATGGTACAACATTGAACCTTCATGGACGACAATATAAACAGATACACACACACACACATATATATCCATAATAAAAGAGAAAATGTGGATGCGGCTGGGGTGCCCACTTTCACAGACAGACTCCCACTTCCACAAACAGCTATGATTCCCACCTATGAGGAGCCACCAAAGGCCTTCCTTCCAATGACATTGCAGTTATAGTGAGCGCCCTGAACATGTACAACCCCTGCCAGTGTCCTCCACAAACACAAGACTGCCCACTACGCAAGTGAGGCTTTCATACAGGGACAATTTTGTCCTAGACTTTCTGTGTTTCCTCCACCACAAACATCCCAGTATTTCTTTCTTCTCTCAATTGGTGTGGAATTTGGGGGGCTGACTCAACATGATGGAAGTTGTAGTTCACCTTCCATCAAGATAGAGCACTGTGACTCCCACCAACAATGAACCTGGACCACATTTGGCACACAGAACCCCCATGACCTAAGAAAAATACTGGAGGGCTTTGGAAGGAATTGACCTTGATTTATAGGCATTGTAGTTCACCTACATCCAGAGAGCACTGTGAACCTAAAGAAAGATGGATCTGGACCAAATTTAGCACACATACTCAATATGCCCAAATTTGAATACTAGTAGGGTTGGGGAAAATTGGACTTGACATTTGGTACTAGGATTTGTAGTTCACCTGCAATCAAAGAGCACTCTGAACCCCACAAATGATGGACCTGGGCCTAACCCGGCACACAGAACCTGCATGACCAAATAAACATACTGGAGGGCTTTGGGGGGAATTTACCCTGATTTGGGGGAGTGGTAGTTCGCTTACATCCAGACCACACGGACCCCACTAATGAGGCATCTAGAGAGCATACTTGCCCAACATGACAAACTTTAAACCACTGATGGAGTTTCAGTGGGTTAACCTGGCATGTGAGTTGTAGTTTACCCACAACCTTATGCATTTTGTAAAAAAAATTAAAATGGCTTATTCAAATAACCCAGGCACCAAGCCAGTATATATAGAGAGAGAGATCTAGAGATCTTCTAGAGAGATCAACACTAGGTCAATCTGGTCTGACCCAGCAAAACAGAGCACATAATACCCCAATGCACATGAATGCAAAACAGCCCACTTTCAATTATTGCCATTAAACAGGGAGAAATGTTAATGAATATATTGCCATCATAACAATGCTAACCTGGGGTCTTGCAGTACCATTACTATTCTCCATGAGATGAGACGTCTAAAAGACATGCTGTGAGCACCAAGCTTTTCTCAGAATGCCATCTCTTATGTGGGTTAGCACAAAGCTATCCAGCAAGCAGGCTTCCGCTGTAGTGCTTATGATTTCTCAATGCACAGCAGCTCTCATGGTACAGTCCTCTTGTGTGACAGTACTCTCTCCAATGCAGGAGTTCCTGACTGGATGCAAGCTTGTGCCCAAATCTTCCTGCAAAGGGAAAACCAGCATGCCAGGGAGAATGCTAATCCATTTGAGGCTGGTAGGTGTGTGCTCCTGAACACTTTAATGCCAATGCTGCTAAAAGTGATGGGTTTGTTTTGGTTTCCGTGACATAGCTGCTGGGTTTTAGGATTCTCTAAAGATTCATATTGGAGAAGTTAGAACTGAGATGGAAGAAAGAAACGGTCTTGTCCTTTTGAGCGTTTGTGAAGTCTAAGTAGTGGCTTCAATTCCAAGACAGATGTGAGCTAGATGGATAGCTTGGCACTTTCGGAAACAATATAAAAATTGTGCTCTATATTGGCCCTGTATATATATATATATATATACACATTAAAAGGTCTGCTTTGCATTCCATACCATGTTGACAACCATCCCAAACCAAAAACGCATTCGCACCAGAGTAACACTTTTTAACTCGAACACAAGAACACTGCCCATTCCCCTTTTGTTGCCAAATGCCCTCAGCAAGGGAAGCTATTTGCAGCATGGCAACCATCCTTCGCCATCATGAATGCCTCTTCCTCGGGTTGATGTTCAAGGACAAGTTAAGAAGTTGGCAACCAAAAATCCCCAATATAAAGTTGACTTTGTACTTGCTCACCTAACAAAGGCTGAAACCAACATGGGTTTTTTCCCCTCCTCCTTCTACATCCAGCAAAAATACAGCCTGGCAATTCCACAAATAATAAGTCATACACTCAATATCGTTGGTTCCATCCCTCCCAAACAACCCAGAAGGTAACAATTGTTGACAAAGAGAAAGGATCTTGCTGGGTCTTTTCACCTGACATCTTCCCAAAAATCTTGAATTCCAAAACAAAACAAAACAAAAAACCAAGTATCTTAGTCTTTTCAGCTCTATACAAACTGACTTCTAACCTCACCTACTTGCCTCAAAACAGCAGAATAAAAACCTCAGGATTGCTCTTCATTGACACAAGGATCGTCTAGTATTTCATATACAGATGTCGATCCTAAAAACGATACTTTAGTTAGCCATGCAGCCCAGAGTTGGCCAATGCATCAAAATATGCTTTGAAGGGAAGGGAGGAGACGAAAGCTTGCCTGGGGAATCCTTAAAATGACATGTTATACAATCTGAAGACAAACCAGAGTCCAACTAAAAAGGAAACTGTCAAGCATCCCCAATCTGGAAATCCAGAATGATTCAAAACTGTCCACTTGGGGGGCTGAAAGAGCAACACTTCCCAATGTACACAACCTTATTATAAAATTTAAAAAAAGATTGTGCATGAAATAGCCCTCAGGTTATGTGTGTAATAAAGGCATCAATGACATCAAAATGAATTCCGTGTTTCGACCAGAGCCCCATCTCTAGGAGATCTCAGAAAGTAGGTACAAGTATTCCAAAATACTTCAGCTTCCAGGCATTTCAGAGAAGACAGGCTCCAGCAGCACACATTTACGGCAGTTTGAGAAATCCCGTGTCGTTTTTGGGGGACAATCTTTTTCTTTCTCAATCATGAGGGTCCGAGGCTCAAAAAAGAAAATGAGGAGGGGAGATCTAAAGCAGGATTGTGATGGAGTTCAGAGCACCTTTTATCTGGGGATGATACCAAGCCCTCTCCAAAAAAAAGTGTGTGTGTGCGTGCACGCACACACACGGGTGGGTCAAAAAGTAATGCCTCCATAACTTTTCTTTCTTTCCCAGCTCTTGGATTATCTAGACTATCTATGCATGAAATGATAGAGGTAACCTTATTCTGCTGATAGAGTCTTTTCTTTTTCCAACTGACTGATTAGAACCATGAATCTGAAACTAAAAGAAAGTGTCGTCACTGAATTTCTGGCCAAAGAAGGTTGTGTACAAATCCATCATTGCTTGTTTATGTTTCTGATTTGGCCCCTTCTGACTTTAACCTGTTTGGACATCCGAAAGACAGCCTAACATAGTTTCTGATTTAATGACTTAAATGGTGTTCAAACAGCTTGAAAATCATGGATTACAAAGCAAAACCCTGAATTTTTCCAAAATGGTTTTGATGCCTGGGTTAAACGATGACACAAATGTGTCCAAATTGATGGTGACTATGTTGAACAGTAGTTTTGCGTAGTGGATAGTTCAAGCTATGATTTGGAGCAACTTCTACTGTTATAGGTTCATTCATAACATTTTTAGGCTTCTGGAACATGGCCACACAGCCCGGAAAACTAACAAAAATCCATTTTTGACCCACCCACGTATATTAGAATCATAGAACTGGAAGGGACCCCAAAGGCTATCAAGTCGCACCCTCTGTTGTACAGGAACACAGAACCAGAGCCCTCCTGACAGATGGTCATCCAGCCTCTGTTTAAAGACCTCCAGAGAAGGACTCTCAGGAAGAATATTCCACTGCCGAACAGCTCACACACATTCTGTGTATATAATAACAATAATAATAATTATATTTTGTCACTGCCTCTCCTCACGGCTTGAGGTGGGTCACAACATTGCTAAAACACATAATCAAAAGCCATAAGCATTTTAAAATACTCTGAAGACTACACATCAGGCCCGTAGCCAGGATTTCGATTCGGGGGGGGGGGGGGCTGAGTTTTTTTAAGGGGGGGTTTCGGGGGGCCTGAGTTTCGGGGGGGGGCTGAGTCTGAGTGAAAGAGAGTCTACCCTAGCAAACCTTTTGTATCATTACCAATACCCCCATGCATATGGGATATATTGAGTATGGTGATCAGATCATGATATGAATAAACATAACAGTTTAAATAATGCACCAGTAAGGCCTTTTTGCGAACCACCATGAGAATTTCGGGGGGGCAGCTGAAGCCCCTCAAGCCTCCCCCCCCCCCCCCCGGCTACATGCCTGCTACACATAGTAGTATTAAGACATATTTCCACAAAGTACACAAACAAAAAGTAGACATAAAGTGCTAAATATATGTGCATACATTCCTATGGTTGCCTAGACCAGTGCCTCAACCTGGAGGCCGGGACCCATGAGAGGGTCATGAGAGGGTGTCAGAGGGGTCGCCAAAGACCATCAGAAAACACAGTATTTTTTCTGTGTGGGAAGTTTGCCCCAATTATATTGTTGGTAGGGTTCAGAATGATCTTTGATTGTAGGTGAACTATAAATCCCAGCAACTACAACTTCCAAATGTCAAGAACTATTTTCCCCAAACTCCGCCAGTGTCCACATTTGGGCATATTGAGTATTCATGCCAAGTTTGGTCCAGATCCATTATTGTTTGAGTCCACAGAGCTCTCTGTATGTAGGTGAACTACAATTCCCAAACTCAAGGTCAATGACCACCAAACCCTTCCAGTATTTTCTGTTGGTCATGGGAGTTCTGTGTGTGCCAAGTATGGCTCAATTCCATCGTTGGTGGATTTCCAAATGCTCTTTGATTGTAGGTGAACTATAAATCCCAGCAACTACAACTCCCAAACGACAAAATCAATCCCCCTCCCCCAACCTCACCAGTATTCAAATTTGGGTGTATCGGGCATTTCTGCCAAATTTGGTCCAGTGAATGAAAATAAATCCTGCATGTCAGATATTTACATTACGATTCATAACAGTAACAACATTACAGTTATGAAATAGCAATGAAATGAATGTTATAGTTGGGGGTCACCATAACATGAGGAACTGTATTAAAGGGTCATGGCATTAGGAAGATTGAGAAACACTGAATTAGACAGATTTGCACATATGCACGCGCACAGACACATATATTCCCATTTCAAGGGGAATACTCATATAGTGAAAGCGAGATCCATATAACATTATTATTATTATTATTATTATTATTATTATAGAGTGAGATCCATATATATTAACATAGATAGGTATGTTCACATATATTTATAGAGAGAGATTGTCACGTCTATATGTATGTATATATTCCCTTTTCAAAGGGCTCCCCTCAACTATGGGGATGTATATATACACTCAGAGAGAGATAATTCTAGATTCACATAGATAGGTACAATAATCTAGATCCAGTTCAAAAGAAACACTGATCTAGTTTCATAGACAGATAGGTATTTGCCAAATATGGGAATACATTTATACACACACAATAAAGATTCATACATTCCTATAGAATATTTCAGGGAGGAAAAGACAAATGTTCTGTTCCAGCTTCCAAGTCAAGGGGCATACATTGAAAGTGCTCTCTTTATATATATATATAAGACTATATAGAGATATGTTCATATAGATATTCCTAGAGATAGATTCTCATACATATATGTATATATTCTTAGTCCAAATATTCCTATATATTCATATAGAAAGATATGCTCTCTTTCAAGGCACTCCCCTTTCCCAAAAATAGTAATAGACAGATATTCATACACAGATTCACACACATGTGCATATATTTTGGAGGGAGCCCCTTGATATGACCCTGTATAGATCTCTTTCTTCCCTGCCCAGTTACTTTTGGCTCAAAGTAACGGTAACGAGGAGGGCCCCTCTCCCGTTACTTGCCCTTCCAAAGCCCTGGGCGGCCCCAAAAAAGGCGGGAAGACGAGGAGGGCCTCTCTCCCTTCCCTTGGGGGTCCCCCTTCTGCTCACCCGCTTCGCCGGAGTCCTCTCCTTGGTCCTCTCCTTCCCTGGGGCTTCCCTTCGGCCGGCTCCTTTCAAGCTCTTCTCCGAGCCGCGCAACCCGCCCTCCGCGGCCCAGATGCGCCCAGCTGTTCTCCTATTGGTTGAAACGTGGACCGCTGTTTTTTTTTCCCTCCCTTGAAGAAAAAAAAAAGCGAGAGGCGCCTCGGCTCCGGATTGGCTGAGCCGCGCCGCCCAGAGAGCCTCTCACTGGTCCAGATGTGGAGGTGGCTGTTGTAGTCAGGCGCCCTCCTCCCTCCGTCCCTCCCTCCCTGCCTTTCCCTTCTTTTTCTGCTTTTCCAGCGGAGGGAGGGAAGGAGGAGGCGGGAGCAGCCTCCCCATCACCATGCCAGCCAAGGGCTCCTGGAACCAACCAATGGGAGGCAAGGGGAGGGGCTTAGCATCCCAACTCAGCATCCTTCACACCCTAAATATCTTACAGTGGTTCCTAAATGTTAGTGTTTGATCTAAGGCAGTGATACCCAACGGTTTGGCCCTCCAGGTGTGTTGACTTCAGCTCCCAGAAATCCCAGCCATTTTACCCGCTGTTAGGAATTATGGGAGCTGAAGTCCAAAATAACCTGGAGAACTAAATGTTGGGATCACTGCCTTCTATCGAACACTAACATTTAGGAAACACTGTGCAAACACCAAGCACAAAGTAGCTGCACGCAATGACATCCTGCGGAAACTTAATGATGGCACATGGGTGCAGACCCAAAATTAACACACATTTGCCTGGCATCAAAGGGACATGCTTGACTACCCTTAGGACAGCCAAAAACTAAACTGGTTTTGGGGCAGGAGGAAGATGTGCAATAGTGAGAAGCAAACACTTTCTCACTCTGGATGGACACCCATTAGTTTGGCAAGTGTTAAAGCTCGCTCCGAGGCCAACCTCCCCAGTTCCTAGCTGGAGTCAGGATGGCTTTTCCCATCTGACAAAGCTTTCAATAATGCAAGAAGAAAAGCAGAATAATGTTTTTCAAAGTGGCTGCCATCCAGCAGGGCAGAAAACCATCTCTTTTGGAAACCGGTTTGCCTCACACGGACTTTGGAATGCAGGTGTGCCGTTCGGCATCACCGCCAATATGTACAATCCAATGTCAACAAGGATGCCGAGTTTGGCAGAGGGACAGGCTTAAAAACAACCCCCCAAAATGTATTGTCAAAGGCTGTCATGGCCAGAATCACTGGATTGTTGTAGAATTTTCGGGCTCTATGGCCATGTTCTAGAAGCATTCTCTCCTGACATTTTGCCTGCATCTATGGCAGACCTCACAACCTCTGAGGATGCCTGCCATAGATGGAGGTGAAACGTAAGGAGAGAATGCTTCTAGAACATGGCCATAGAGCCCAAAAAACCTACAACAACTCAAACCCCTAAAAGAAACGCAGAGAGAATGACTTGCTGGAATGATATGATTGATGGGAGCTGACTGTGAAAGGGCTGCTTGGTTAATAAGTGAATTGTCAATCCTCCACATAAAGTTCTGGAGAGACTGATTTTGCATAGAATTATGGAAAAATAGACCTATTTATGATTCCACAGCAAGGTGGTTCCAGGAAAGGGAAAAGCTGCACATCGCAAGTGCTGAACCTGACTCAGCACATAGAAGATGGTTTGGAAAGGCAGCAGATTACAGGAGCTGTCTTCATAGACCTGTCAGCAGCTTATGACACTGTAAATAATTGCCTTCTCCTGAGAAAAATGTATAATATCACAAAGGACTACCACCTCATTCGCTTCATAGGAAATCTGGTACAAAACAGGAGCTTTTTTGTTGAGTTCCAGGGCCAGAGAAGAAGATGGTGAGAACAGAAGACCGGCCTGCCTCAGGGGAGCGTGCTTGCTCCATCACGGTTTAACATTTACACAAATGACCAGCCACTGCCAGAAGGGACAGAGTTTCATCTACGCTGACAATGGTGCCATCATCGCTCAAGCAGGGAGCTTTGAGATGGTTGAACAGACGTTCTCCAAGGCTTTAGGTGCTCTTGCTGCCTATTACAGGGAAAACCAGCTGATTCCTAATCCATCTAAAATGAAGGCATGTGCAGATAAACATCTTAAGCTCTGAGGATGACCTGGGAAGGATTCCACTGGGGCATTGCAGCACACCCAAATATCTGGGAGTCACTCTGTACCATGCGCTAACCTACAAGAAGCACTGCTTGACTATCAAGAAAAAAGTGGGTGCTAGAAATAACATCATCACGAAAACTGACTGGTACAACCTGGGGATCACAGCTAGACACAGTGAAGACATCTGCCCTTGCACTTTGCTACTCTGCTGCTGAGCACGCATGCCCAATGTAGAATACATCTGATCACGTTTAAACAGTGGATGTGGCTATTAATGAGACATGCTGCATTATCATAGGATGTCTACGCCCAACACTGCTGGAGAAATTATACTGTTTAGCCAGTATTGCACCACCTGATATCCATCGGGAAGTAGCAGCCTGTAATGAAAGGACCAAGGAATTGACATATCTGGCCCATCCTCTGTTCAGAGATCAGCCAACAAGGCAACACCTTAAATCAAGAAATAGATTTCTAAGATCTACAGGGATACTTGCAGGAACACCTCCAGAAGCAAGAGTCCAAAAGTGGCAGACTAAAACCCGGAACCTCAATCAGTGGCTGGGACTGGATGAAAAACTCCCTCCTGGGCACACAGAAGACTGGGTGATCTGGAAGGCACTGAACAGACTGCACTCTGGCACCATGAGATGCAGAGCCAACCTTAAGAAATGGGGCCACAAAGTGGAGTCCACGACAATGCAGTCTGAGCCCTGCCACATACACAATGTTTTCACAGCAACACCAGAGCTGTTCCAAGTGGCCAACTTCTGGTCAAACGACATTTAGCATAATGGCAAGTTTTTAACCTTGCTTGTGTTTTGAAATACACTATAACTGTATGCTCAATTTGCTTCTGACACGATAAATAAATACACATTGAAGTTAAGGGTTCAGGGTTCCCATGAAAGTGGGGGAAATGAATTTTTAAAAAAACCACTTTAATTTTGACCTGGGAGAACAGGTCTTTTAGAATGTCTCCTTCCTCCCAGGTAACATTATGGTCAGTGTCCAGCAGAATGTGACAACAAGAGATCATTTGAAGCAAATCCATGAGTCATCCAATCAGCAAATGTAGAGGACCCACTGTGCATGAGATACACCGTGCCCCAAAACTGCAGGTGTGAGAGATGTTCTCCTTCCCTTTTGTGGTTATTGTTAAAACCTGGCAAGATTAGTTGGAATTAGAGGGCTGCATCATCATCTGCTCCAGCAACAAAAAGAACAAAAACAAAAAAAAATCAGAATGGTCTTTGAGTTCTTCCCTCTGGTAAAAGGAGGCAACCTGATACCAGGATTGGCCAGGTTGTTTTCCTGGATGCCTGCATCCCCAGCCCAAACCTCAGGGGTTGATTTCCCTGTATATGGAAGTAAAATAAGACCCCCAAGTCCTAATTTCTCAGGCTGCACTAGCTCAAAGAGGTATACAATAAAATCCATGTATGTGCCCACCTTTCTTCTCTCACTTTCTTCAAACTAAATCCCCACAAGTAATGGGGGAAAATAAGCTATGCGTAACACCTCACCCTGAGGAACGATGCCCACCCACAACATTTGCCGATGGTAATGTACCGAGCTCTCAATCTGTTCAATTCCTGGGCACCAAAACAATGGTTACATTAAGAAGGACGTGTCCATAAAACCTTCAAAGTACACTCACCTTCCTCCGATTGAAGCAAGGGGTGCTTTCTCACAATGGCTGTTCACCAGGCTGTGCTCAATTAACTAGAAGCCCCTCAACAGGGTTTCCGGCAAATGTCCAGCATACACCACTTGGACCTCATGTTTCCTGATCTTTATATATTCTCCTTAGTTCTGAAAAAAGGCTGACGTTTTCTCAGGCAGAGGGGGAAAAGATCCCCCCCATCCTCACAAAGGAACACATTCCCAGGCATTCCAGGAGAGAAACATCCTTATCTCTACAGGGCAAGCTGACCTTGAGCAGCCTGCTGGAAAACTGGCATTATTGCTATTAACATGTACATGGGAGGATATTACATAATGCATATAAAACAGAGTGGGTGTGAGTGGGTGTGAGTGGCAACTCACTCTTCCTTCCCAACTTTTTCCAGAAATGCACCTGTTGGCAAGCCTCACCTTACTATCATTCCGTAGAGAAATGAGCTCTGAGCAGTGGCCATCTTTTTCCCCTACAATAAAAACATGTTTCTTCCACTCAGCAAGAAAAACACATTTTATTTTATTTTTTAAAAAATCACGGTTTGTACTAAACAAAAGAAAGGAGTTGGAGGCGGTGCAGGGGAGCGTCTCATTTGAACCCACTGATCAATGGAACCCCACATGCGGGGAGCTCTTGGTCCAGCTGCCGAAAGAACATGGCACAATAATTCCTCTCCTGAGTCTTGCCCAAGCTGTGGAAAAGCCTGGCCTGGTAATAGTAGACATCGCGGAGCTGGTCCTTGCAGTCCACCCTTGCAAAATAGGTTTTGGCTTCATTCAGGTTCAGGATCGCCGACTCCAGGACTGCAAGCAGAGGAAATGATAATACTTTATTTGTATTCCGCCCTATCTCCCCAAGGGGACTCAGAGTGGATTCCAGCATACACAAACACAAAGGTAAACGTTCAGTGGGCTGTTGTAGGTTTTTCAGGCTGTATGGCCATGTTCTAGAAGCATTCTTTCCTGATGTTTAGCCTGCATCTGATGACCTCACAACCTCTGAGGATGCTTGCCTCAGATGCAGGCGAAACATCAGGACAGAATGTTTCTAAGAACATGGCCATACAGCCCGAAAAACCCACAACAACCCAGTGATTCCGGCCATGAAAGCCTTCAACAATATATCAAACATTCAATGCCAAGAAACAATGAAACACAGATAAATGTAAAGGCTTCCCCTTCTGGCACTGATGGATGGTGCTCATTTCCATTTCAAAGCCAAAGAGCCTGCATTGTCCAAGGACACCTCCTAGATCAGGGGTCCTCAAACTAAGGTCCAGGGGCCAGATACGGCCCTCCAAGGTCATTTACCTGGCCTCGCTCAGGGTCAACCTGTCTGAAATTATTTGAAAGCACACAACAACAACAACAACAATCCCATCTCATCAGCCAAAAGCAAGTCCACACTTCCCATTGAAATATTAATAAGTTTATATTTGTTAAAAAATTTCTTCATTTTAATTATTGTATTGCATTTGTGTTTTTTGCACTATAAATAAGATATGTGCAGTGTGCATAGGAATTCATTCATGTTTTTTTCAAATTATAATCCAGCCCTCCAACAGTTTGATGGATTGTGACCTGGCCCTCTGTTTAAAAAGTTTGAGGACCTCTGTCCTAGATGATGTGGCCAGTATGACTGCATGGAGCACCATTTACCTTGCACCGTGGTGCCACAATGGGTTAAAGCCTTGTGATGCTAAATTGATGATCTGAAGGTCGTCAGTTCGAATTTGAGGGATGGGATGAGCTCCTGCTATTAGCCCTAGCTCCTGTCAACCTAGCAGTTCGAAAACATGCAAATGTGAGTAAATAGCTACTGCTTCAGCGGGAAAAGGGAAAAGACACTCCAAGCAGTTTTGCTGGCCACACAACCAGGAGGTAACAACGCAGGCTCCTCGACTTGAAAATGGAGAACACCACTCCCAGCCAGAGCTGAGCACTGCTCCAGAAGCCGGAAATGAAAAAGGAGAAGTCTTCACCTTGTCTGTGTTGCTCTGTCTCATTGTATATGACTGCAAAGGCATTGAATGTTTGCCTATTATCTACTTCTGCAGAATTCTGGGGTTTGTAGTTTAGTGAGGCTGTTAAAGGCTCCTCCCTAAACTACGAAACCCAGAATTCTGCAGGAGACAGAAACTGGATTTTAAGTGGATTTTTTCTCTAGCATGATGAGGCCCTATTAGTCTGCTGTAAATGCTGTAATCCGCACTGAGTCCCCTAGGGGAGAAGAGCAGAATAGAAATAAAGTGTATATTAAAGTGTGTATTACCTTCCCACCAAGGCGGTACCTATTCATCTACTCATATTTGCATGTTTTAAAACTGCTAAGTTGGCAGAAGCTGGGGCTAGCAGCAGGAGCTCACCCTGTCCCGTGGATATGAACCACCAACTTTCCAGTCAGCAAGTTCAGCAGCTCAGCGGTTTAATCCACTGCGTCACTTTGGCCCCACAGGTATAAACCCAGAGAACACCCAGAGTATTCAAAACAGATCCCCTCTCCCCCATTGTATATAGGGATTGCCAAACCTAGAAAAGGTAATGTGTTTGGACTACAACTCCCAGAATCTCCTCCATAGAGCCGTAGTCCAAAAGAGTCAATTTGGGACATGATGGGAAGTGAGGAGTAAATTTGTTATACTCTAATTACCAGTTCTAGACCATAGAAAGGGAGTCTAACATCTCAGAACTTGGTCCTAGGGGTTTTAGTTTTGCTGCGTCTTTAGTGTTTCTGCCTAAAGAGAACTGCTGCCCCACCAAAACTACAACTCCCAGGGTCCCATCGCATTGAGCCATGGCAGGTCAAGTGGGGTCAAATTGCATTCATTCAACAAGAGTTGACTGGTCTAAGTATATATTTTTTTCATTTTGTGCCAAAACAGCCTGGGAGCCATACGCAATGGGTGTGGCTGGAGACGACCTTGGTTTTAGCTGTAAATTGGAGGAGAGAGACCTTTTGGTGTTTATTACGCCTAAGAAGATCGGGAAGGACACGGATGCAGCTCCCACTGGCAAAGGGAGCCCATGATGGGCACAATGGATCAAAAATGTGGTATCTGGGACACTGGGACAAATGTGCTAAGGGCACCTCTCTTACCTTCAACCTTCTTGTGAGGGGCCAAGGCCACTGCCGAGGCCACCTGGCACTTGGCCACGAGGAACATGGCCGCTCCTTTGTCCAGCACTGAGCCGTGAGCCAAGGTGGGCTCAATCGTGGTGTTCAGCATGCTCAGGGCTTGCTCGGGCATCCCAAGCATGAGCTACAAGGGAAGCCAAAGACAAAAGGTTACTACAAGGTGACGGGCTGGGAGCAAAGCTTCTGGGGCCAGAGTATCTTAAAGACCCTTTCCTCCAACACAAACCTGTGGCATGTCGTCCAGCCCTACCTCATAAGAGTACAAGTGCAGTGTTTTAGGGAGCAGCTCCTCAATTGTGGACCCAGGCAGGGAAAGTCCTTTCTCTACTGTCCTCTGTGGCCACTTCTACACTGCCATATAACCAATATTATCAAAGCAGATAATCCACATTCTTTGCTTTGAACTGGATTATATGAGTCTACACTGCCATATAATACAGTTCAAAGCAGATAATCTGGTTTTATATGACAGTGTAGAAGGGGCCTGTATCTGCCCCCTTCCTCTCTTCTGTTAGACTGACACTTCTCAGGGACACGCCTCTTTTTATACAAAGTTTCCAGCCATGTCTGAACTGGATTATATGGAAATGTAGATGCAGATAATCCAGTTGAAATCAGATAATCTGGATTATCTGCTTTGATAATCTGGATTATATGGCAGTGTAGATCCAGCCACAATATTCCCTTTGTTCTTCTCCTGTGAGTATGGAGAGAGATAAAGTGTCTGCTCCAGAGAGCTAGATAGTTAGATAGGTAGGCCCTTGCTTTCCTGTATAGTAATGTCGTTCTTTCAGTAAAGTATTTTGTAACTTTTAAGCTTTGACGCTGCTCCCACCATTACTGGAGCTCGTTGGCTCTACTGCTGGGCTCAAGAAGCTTCTGATCTGCTAAAACTGCTGCTGCTGTCAAAGACTTTCAATCACTGGGTTGCTGTGAGTTTTCCAGGCTGTATAGCCATGTTCCAGAAGCATTCTCTGCTGCTGTTTCACCCACATCTATGGCAGGCATCTTCAGAGGTTGTGAGGTCTGCTGAAAATTAGCCAAGTGAGGTTTATACATCTGTGTAATGATGTCCAGGCTGGGAAAAAGAGCTCTTGTCTGTTTGAGGCAAGTGGGAACCAACTTGATTAGCACTGAATACCTTTGCAGCTTCAAAGTCTGGCTGCTTCCTGCCTGGGAGAATCTTTAGTTGGGAGGTGTTAGCTGGCCCTGATTGTTTCCTGTCTGGAATTCTCTGTTTTCTGAGTGTTGCTCTTTATTTACTATCCTGATTTTAGAGTTTTAAACCATAGCAGAGCACCTGGTGAACCAACCTGGCCACAGCATATTATTGGAGAACACAGAAATGTTGGACCTCTCTAACAACCACCATGTCAGACTACACAGAGAAGCCATTGAAATCCACAAGCATGTGGACAATTTCAACAGAAAAAAGGAAACCGTGAAAATGAACAAAATCTGGCTACCAGTATTAAAAAACTCTAAAATCAGGACAGTAAATAAAGAACAACACTCAGAAAACAAGTAAATTCCAGACAAGAATCAATGAGGCCCAGTTAACATCTCCCAACAAAGGAGCCCCCCAGCAGGAAGCAGCTAGGCTTTGAAGCTGCAAGGCCATTCAATGCTAATCAAGCTGGCCAATGACAATATTCACACTTGTCTCAAGCAGACAAGAGTTCTTTCTCACACCCTGGACATTATTCCACAGGTAGATAAACCCCACTTGTCTATTTTCCAACAGAACTCACAACCTGTGAGGATGCCTGCCATAGATGTGGGTGAAATGTCAGGAGGGAATGCTTCTGGAACATGGCCAGACAGACCGGAAAACTCACAGCAACCCACCACTGCTGTTGTTGCTCAACTTTAGAAATGTTTTCCCCTTTTTGAAAATACCTGCGAGAAAGCCAAGCAAAGGATTGTTTCCGAGGCCAGGGATTGGAGGCGGTATTCTCGAGCCAGAGCAAGGGCCTGGAGTAGGACCGGCAGAGCAGTGGTGTGGCGCATGGACCTCCAGTAGAGCTTGGCAATGGCCAGGAGCACACTAACCGCAACCAACACAGCGGCAATACAGACACCAAGGAGAGAAAACAAGGAAACGTCAACGACCCTTGTTAGCTTTGGAACACCAAACCCTTTCTAGGCAATTGAATCAGGAAAATTATTGAGAATGCAAAAAATCTGAGATTTCACAAGACTCCTCAGGTAGCCGGGTTCTTACCGAATCGCCATCTCCATGTTTTTAGTCTTCTGGCAGTGAATCAAAAGCTTCTGCAGGAGTCGGTGGGCCTCGGACATTTGATTCTGCTCTTTAAGTACAACAGCTTTTCTGGAAAGCAAGCAACATGCAAGGGCACAACAATCCAGGCTGATCAACCCCTTTTCTCCCGAAATTACTGGGGACAAAATCCTAAATGTTCCCCTGCATTTCAGGTGCTCAACACAACAGGGCGATTCTGGGAACTGTAGCCCAAATAATTCAATATTCCAAACTCAGGCAGGGCATTTATGGGCCCACAAGGCCTTTGAGGTTTGCAACAATTCAAAGGGGAGGATTTCATAGAATCACAGAATCACAGAGTTGGAAGAGACCACATGGGCCATCTAGTCCAACCCCATTCTGCCATGCAGGAAAAGCACAATCAAAGCACCCCCGACAGATGGCCATCCAGCATCTGTTTAAAAGCTTCCAAGGAAGGAGCTTCCACCTCAATCCGAGGCAGAGAGTTCCATTGCTGAACAGCAATTCTTATGGTCAGGAAGTTCTTCCTAATTTTCAGGTGGAAATTCCTTCCCTGTCATTTGAACCCATGGCTTCATTGAGTCCTAGTTTCCAAGGCAGCAGAAAACAAGCCTGCTCACTCTTCCTCAGGACATCCTTTCACATATTAATACATGGCTCTCCTGTCTCCTCTCAACCTTCTCTTCTGAAGGCTAAACATCCCAACTCTTTATGATGCTCCTCATGGGGATTCATGGTCTCGAAGACTTTTGATCTTCTCACAGGTGTTTGGTGAACAGGAAACTACGGAATGAGACTTTAACAGCTTGAATAACAGACTATGGATTTTGGAAAACGATTTGGACATGAAATAATGACTCGGCATTTTATATGGTTTTAATCTGTTTGATTGATTGATATGTGTTTTAATTGCTTATAAGTTTAGATTGTTTATGTTTTGATGAGATGTGTTTATTGTTTACCTGTATGGTACTGAATTTTGCCAGATTTGTAAGCCGCCTTGAATACCCTCTAGGGTAGAGAAAGGCAGGGTAGAAATGAAGTAAATAAATAAATTTTTTTTTTGTTGCTTGCCTTCTGTTGGACACCTTCCAGCTTGTCGATATCTCTTTAAAACTATGGTGCCCAGAACTGGACACAGTGATATTCCAGGTAAAGAGGTCTGACCAAAGCAGAATAGAGAGGCATCATGACTTCCCTTGATCTGGACACTCTACCCCTTTTGATGCGGCCAAAAACCCTATTGGCATTTTTAGCTGCTGCATCACATTCTTGGCTCATATTCAACTTGTCCATGAAGACGCCAAGATCTTTCTCACATGGGTGTCACCCATCCTGTATCTTTCCATTTCATTTTTTCCTGCCTAAGTGTAGTATCTTACATTTGTCCCAGTTGAAATTCATGTTGTCCATTTTGGTTAATCAGCAATTTAATCTGTTACAGTCCTTTTGAATTCTGCTCCTGTCTTCTGGAGTATTCACTCTCCCTCTCAATTTGGTCCCATGTCCAAACTTGATAAGGACACCCTCTAAACCTTCCTCCAAGTCATTAATAAAGATGTTGAACAGTACTGGGCCCAGGACCAAACCCTCTTTATGGCACTCAAGTAGTCACTTCTTTCCAGGAAAAGAGGAACCATGATTATTATATATTTATAATATTCAAAGGGGACTCAATTGGGGAGAAGCACCTTTTGGATTTGGTCGCTTAACCAATTACAGATCCACCTAATAGTAGCACTGCCTAGCCCACATTTGACTAGTAGATTTAGTCGGACTAAGTACAACATCCTCCGTATGTTGTTTTTATTCGACACAGTGCAAGCAAGGCTCAGTGGAAATAGTTCACTTGAGCAAAAGACATGATAAAATGAAGTGCACTGACTTTTCAGGTCAATACGAAGCCCATTTCAACAGGACCTTCACCAAAGCCTGACACGCCAACCATCTCTTACCTGTAAACCCCTTCGACACTGTTCAGGGCTGTAATTCCGGCCACCAGTGAGTCGGCCACATGGTACTTGCCATCGTTCATGGCTCTGTCAAACTGGATTTTCTGATCAAAGAGCATCCAAAGCTGGAAAACAGAACTTCAGCCATGGGTTGAGAAGAACCATGACAAGACAATTTGGTGTGATGCTTCCATCTACACTGTCACTTCCAATCTGGCTTTTTATGTATGCATTTTAAACATTTCTCTGACTCATTTTGATCAAGATCGCCTTCATCGCCAAGGCAGAGGCAATGGAGAGAGAGAGAGAGAGAGAGAGAGAGATAGATAGATAGATAGATAGCTCCATAATAAATGTGAAAATATGTATGTGTGTATGTGACTGGGGTGCCTACTTTCACAGACAGCCTCCCACTTCCACAAATAGCTATAGCTCCCACTACTCAGGAGCCACCATTGGCCCTCCCTCCATAGCGAGCGCCGTGAACATGTAGGACCTCTGCCAGTGTCCTCCACAAACACAACACTGCCCACCACCCAAGCGAAGGCTTTCATAAAGGAACAATTTTATCCTAGATTTGATGTGTTTCCTACACTACCGACATCTCAGTGTTCTTGACTCTCTCCATTGGTGTGGAATTTGCATGGTCCCTCCCACTGTATCTTCCATAACCCTTTCCTACTATTTTCCATAGCACACAATTGTAGTTCACCCACATCCAGACAGCACTGTGAACCTAAACAACAATGGCCCTGGACCAAATTTAGCATGCATGCCCAATATGCCCAAATTTAGCATGCTGGTGGGGTTTGTGGGGAATTGACCTTGACATTTGGGAGTTGTGGGTAATAATAATAATAATAATAATAATAATAATAATAATACTTTATTTATATTCTGCTCTATCTTCCTGAAAGGACTCAGGGCGGATTCCAAACATAAAAGGCAAACATTCAATGCCTGAATACAACAACAATACATCCATGATAACAAAATTTAAACCCAACATATAAACATGAATTATAACTTAACAACTAAAATTAAATAAAAAACACAGCCTGTTATAGTAGAGTAAGACAAAAAAACCAAACATCGAATTGAAACAATAGTTCACCTGCAATCAAAGAGCACTCTGAACCCCACCAATGATGGACCTGGACCTAACTTGCAACACAGAACCCTCATGACCAACAAAAAATACTGGAGGACTTTGGGGAAAATTCACCTTGATTTTGGGGAGTTGCGGTTCATTTGCATCTAGAGAGCTCTGTGAATCCAAACAACAAAGGATCGGGACCACACTTGGCACACATACCCAATATGCCCAAATTTGAATACTGGAGGGGTTTGGTAGAGATTGACCTTGATTTTTGGGAGTTGTAGTTCACCTACAACCAGAGAAACTGTGAACCCCACCGATGATGGACCTGGCTCAAACTTGGCACACAGAACCCCCATGAACAACTTAGCATACTGGACGGGTTTGGGGGGAACTGACCCGCCATGGGGGGAGCTGTAGTTCATCCTACAGCCAGAGAGCACACAGATCCCACTGATGCTGCACCTGGAGAGCAAACTTGCCCAACATGACAAACTTTAAGCACTGGAGTTTCAGGGGGTTAACCTGGCATGATTTGAGTTGTAGTTCACCCACAATCTATGTATTTTGTACAATTAAAAAATTGACTTTTTCAAATAACCCAGACAACGCAGGGCACCCAAGCTAGTAAAATAAAATAAAATAAAGATAGGATCTTTTTCTTTCAAGCACCCGTGGACGAAGTGAAAACGCACCCTGGTTTTCAAAAGCAAACATAACAAGGCTGATCTAAAACAAAGATATCCAGCACAGCCTTTGCTGCAGCAGTGCCTCAACTATGGAACCCCGCCTAAGGAAGTTATGTTCGCTCCATTTCTTTTAAGCTCCCGCCATTTTCCGCACGACATATGATACATGCCCTTGTACTGAAGGAGAAGATGATCTTCAAAAAGGAAGACCAGAGCTCACCTGAGCATGCTGACTGTTGGGAGGAAACCTCTGTTTTAAGTGTTTTAGGATATCAGCGGCGGCAGCAAAATACCCCTAAAACAGAATCAAGAGAGAGAGAATGAAGTCCTGTTGGAACTCAACCACAGGTTGGGTTGCTGACCTGAAGACTGCCGGTTTGAATCCAACCCGGGAAGAGAGTGGATGAGCTCCAGCTCCATATGGGGACATGAGAGAAGCCTCCCACAAGGATGGTAAAAACAACCCAAAAAAATCTAAGCATCCCCTGGGCAACGTCCTTGCAGACAGCCAATTCTCTGATACCAGAAGAGACTTATTTGTATTCTGCCCTATCTTCCCAAGGGGACTCAGGGCGGATTCAGCATATATACAGACACAAGCAAACATTCAGTGCTTTGAAACAATGCAACACAGATGCACAGGCAAAGGCTTCCCCTTTTATCTCCGGCTGTGGGGGAGGTGCTCCTGCATTTCCGAGCCAAAGAGCCAGTGTTGTCTGTAGACACGTCTTAGGTCATGTAGCCAGCATGACTGCATGTAGTGCCATTTACCTTCCTGCCAAGGGGGTACCTACTGATCTACTCACATTTGCATATTTTCAAACTGCTAGGTTGGCAGGAGCTGGGGCTAAGAGCAGGAGCGCACCCTGCCCCACAGATTTGAACTGTCAACCTTCCAGTCAGCAAGTTCACCAGCTCAACACTTTAACCCGTTGTGCCGCCACACCCCACCCCCCCACCCCCCGATCAAAATGGACCCGAGCTAAATGCCATGGTACCCACCTGCTCTGCATGCAGCTCAGCCAAGTGGCAGAGGACCACAGCGAAGGACTCGGTGTTGTTCTGCTGAACGCCCACATTCACGGCCTCCAGTGAGTTCATGCTCAGCAGCATCTGCACCTGCTGGAGCACCATGGTGCTAAGGCAAAAGGAAAACCGGCTTAGCATCACGTAAGGGGCTTCCAAGGATCATGAAGCAGATTCAGATAGTAGGTGTCTGGATCATGGCTTAGGTCTAGACTATCTGAGTCTTATAACACTATGTAACAAAATTTGAAAAAAATGTTCCTGATTTGAAAGTGTTATTCCTGTTTAATTGTGCAGTAGTTAATTTGAAAATAGTTGTTCTACTCCAGAAACTTCGTTTTTGTGGCTGCCACAAACTAGGTTGAATTGGTTGAGACTCAATGAGATATTTATGGAGAAACTATAGCAAAATATGCTGCTGGGTATCCCACAAAAACAAAGTTTGTGAAGTTTAATAATCTTTTTCCATATTTTTATGACAGACCCAATTAGGAAATGACACTTACAACCCAGGTACAAGAATCATGTTAATACTACAGGAGAGGATTTTGTTTCTGTCCTACCACCTTCACATGCTCATCAAGACACAGGGAGAGGCCGGTAATAAAATGATGATTATCATCATCAACATTATTATCATCATCATTATTATTATTATTATTATTATTATTATAGTGCAAGTTGCTTCTGGTGTGTGAGAATCACCCGTCTACAAAGACGTTGCCCAGGGGAGGCCCGGATGTGTTACTATCTTGTGGGTGTATGCTGACTATTGTTCCATCACTGCTCAAACAGGGAGCTTTGAAATGGTTGAACAGAAGCTCTCCAAAGCTTTAGGTGCTCTTACTGCCTATTACAGGGAAAACCAGCTGATTCCTAATCCATCTAAAACGCATATTTCTTAATGAGATATGTCGTATTATCACAGGATGTCTATGCCGTACACCACTGGAGAAATTATACTGTTTAGCCAGTATTGCACCACCTGGCATCTATCAGGAAATAGCAGGTCCTGTAATGAAAGGACCAAAGCAGTGACATCTCCGGCCCATCCTCTGTAAGGATATCAGCCAGTCTGCCAATACCTCAAATCAAAAAACAGCTTCTTAAGATCTAAAGAGATACTCGCAGGAACACCTCAGCAAGCGAGAGTCCAAAAGTGGCAGGCTAACACCCGGAACCTAAGTCAGTGGCTGAGACTGGATGAGAGACTCCCTCCCGGACACACAGAAAACTGGGCGACTTGGAAGGCGCTGAACAGACTACGCTCTGGCACCACGAGATGCAGAACTAACCTTAAGAAATGGGGCTACAAAGTGGAGTCCACAACATGAGACTGTTGAGAAGAGCAAACCACAGACTGCCTACTACAATGCAGTCTGAGCCCTGCCACATGCACAGTGGAAGACCTTCTTACAGAGACAACAGAAGCACTCCAAGTGGCCAGCTTCTAATCAAAGGACATATAGTATAAAGCCAAGTTTTTAACTTTGTTTGTGGTTTCTTTTTGTAGATTATAACTGTATTCTCATTTCGCTTCTGACACAATATATAAATAAATAGCAATAGCAGCAACAACAGGAAATTTCAAAGGGACGAGCCACTACGTACATTTTTATACTTCAGAAACTTTTTTTTTAATTATTTGGCTGAAAACAGCCAACTCTGCATTCAACACAGGCATCTTCTTGCCCCTCTGAACTGGTTTACAAAGGATGACTGTACCTGCGACCATACAGTCTCCAGATAGCTGTCTTTTGGGCAATGCTGATATCGATGAGTTCGGACAAGCTGTGTTTCCAGTGCAGGAGATCCGAGTCCTTCAAGGCATCCATTAGCTTGTTGGCCGTCTTCCCGGCTAAAGCTCTTTGCTGAACCATGGACTGGATCCCCAGGGAAGCTAGATACTAGGAGAGAGGGAGGGAAAAGAAAGAAAGTAAGAAGGGTTTGAAATGAATTAGTTAAAAGGAAATCCAAGTACAAGATACAAGAGCCAAGCTTGAAGGTTTCCACAGCTTCAATGCCATTTTTCACTTCAGACCCAGATTCTTGAAAGAGCACAATGGCCATTTCAGGACTTGCGGAGATTTGGCCTATTCGCTTCTGTTTTATGAATCAGAAACCTGCTGATGCAAAGCCAGACTATTTTGTGAGCATTGCCTCCACTACATCCTATGCCATGGTTTTCAACTGTGAACCATGTGGGAAACATGGGCAGAAAGGCGGGACAGGCAGGAAAAAAGGGAAAATAGAGCCATCTTTTCACACAGAGGAAACTGGGACAAAAGACAAAGATGGCTCCCCTTTCAACCACAACTGATATGCTTTTGGTACAGGTTGACCCATTTAAAAAGGCAGCTTACAATGACATAACACAACCCAATACATTTTAAAACATGGCAATTACAAACATTAAAAACAATTAAATATTTGTGTCACTGATACAAGTTAAGATACAATAAAAATCATACAATTACAATTGAGCTTAAAACTAAATACCCTTCCCAATATCCTCGGAGTATCCAAGACCTCTATTCTCATACACTTTTAGCCTTGACTGTATTGTTTTTAGTTCTGCAGTGCAGGATGCCAACAATGCCCGCTGGTTTTAAAAAATGTTTCTCTATCTTGTAAACAGCACTGGAAACATTTAATGGAGGGGAAGGATAATGATTCCTTGCAAACAAAAGGAACAGAGATAAACTAGGGTGCCCAAGACGTACCGGTAATCCGAAAAACACAGATTTCTTCACAGAGTGTTCCAAGAGAACGCCACTGTCTGTTTTTTTCTGCTCCAAGATGTACAGCCAGCTCTGGCAAGAGAAGAATTTGAGAATAAAGAGAAGAAGAGAAAAGGGGGGACCCATAAACAATCACGCACAGCATCTACATTACAGAAGAGTACTAAATTTGGGTTCAAATGACAGGAAAGGAAATTCCACCCAAACATTAGGAAGAACTTCCTGACTGTAAGAAGAGCTGTTCAGCAGTGGAAGCCTCTGCTTTGGAGTCTGGTGGAAGTTCCTTCATTGGAGGCTTTTAAACAGAGGCTGGATGGCCATCTATTGAGGGGGCTTTGATTGTGCTTTTTCTGCATGGCAGAGGGTTGGACTAGATGGCCCATGTAGTCTCTTCCAACTCTATTTTCTATGATTTTATGAAATGCTGTCATCTTTCCACAGCTCCAAAAAGAAAGCCATAAAATATCCTCCAACGAATCCGGAGGATGCTGTAAAATCAGGCTTTCCCGGTTCTTCCTTTGCCCACCTTTGTGGAAAGGGGCAATTTCTTTGAGGAATATATATATATATATATATATAGAGAGAGAGAGAGAGAGAGAGAGAGAGGTTAAAAAATCCTACCAAATGAGACTTCAAGAGGAATGACTGAGCTGTAGCCCAATCAATGCCAACCTGCCCCAATTGTGTTAGTTTACAGGTCTCATCATCCCCCCCCCCCCCCCCGTCACATTCATTGGGCACACTGGATTAGGATAATGGGAGCTGTGATCCAATGCATCTCATAGAATCATAGAATCCTGGTGGGCCATCCAACCCCCTGCCAAGAAGCAGAAAAATCACATTCAACCCCCTGCCAAGAAGCAGAAAAATCACAAAGCACCCCTGACAGATGGCCATTCAGCCTCTGTTTAAAACTCTCCAAGGAAGGCACCTCCAGCACACACTGGGGCAGAGAATTCCGTTGCTGAACAGCTCTCTCCCACAGTTAGGAAGTTCTTTCTCATGATCAGGTGTAATCTCCTTTCTTTCCTGTAGTTTGAAGCCACTGCTCCATTGCGTCCTAGTCTCCAGGGCAGCAGAAAACAAGTTTGCTCCCTCCTCCCTAGGACTTCCACTCACATCTTGATCCATGGCCCTCATTGTGTCTCCTCTCTGCCTTCTCTTCTGCAGGCTAAACATGCCCAGCTCTTTCAGCCGCTCCTCATAGGGCTTGTTCTCCAGACCCTTGATCCTTTGAGTCACCCTCCTCTGGACACATTCCAGTTTAGTGGCAACATCTCCCTTGAACTGCGGTGCCCAGAATGGGACCCAGTGTGATTCCAGGTAAAGTGGTCTGACCAAGGCAGAATAGAGCAGGAGCATGGCTTCCCTGGATCTAGACACTAGACTTCTACTGATGCAGGCCAAAATCCCATTGGCTTTTTTAGCCACCCCATCACATTGTTGGCTCATGTTCACCTTCCTGTCCACAAGGACTCCAAGATCTTTTTCACACATACTGCTGCTGAGCCAGGCATCATCCCCTATTCTGTAATTTTGCATTTCATTTTTCTGCCTAAGTGGAGTATCTTTCATTTGTCATTGTTGAACTTCACTGTGTTGGTTTTGGCCCATTATCTTTCTAATTTGTTCAGATCGTTTTGCATTCTACTCCTGTCTTCTGGAGTATTGACTCTCCTTCCCAATTTGGTCCCATCTGCAAACTTGATGATCCTGACTGTGAGAGCTGTTCAGCAGTGGAACTCTCTGCCCCGGAGTGTGGTGGAGGCTCCTTTTTTGGAGGCTTTTAAACAGAGGCTGGATGGCCATCTGTCAGGGGTGCTTTTAATGCAATATTCCTGCATCTTGGCAGGGGGTCGGACTGGATGGTCCATGAGGTCTCTTCCAACTCTATGATTCTATGATTCTTTGCCTTCCAACCCTTCATCTAAGTCGTTAAAAAAGATGTTGAACAGAACCGGGCCCAGGATGGAACCTTGCTTCTTGCACTCCACTCCTCCCTTCTTTCCAGGATGAAGAGGAAGCATTGGGGAGAATCACCCTCTGGGTTCGTTCACTTAACCAATTACAGATATAGAGGACACATGGCTGGAGAAGGGTAGTGCATAAACTGAGCTGGAATTAGATGTCACTGAAGCACTGGTTCAAATTACAGGAAAGGAGATTCTGCCTGAACATTAGGAAGAACTTCCTGACTGTAATCATAATAATAATAATACTTTATTTATACCCCGCTCCATCTCCCCCAGGGGGACTCGGTGCAGCTTACATGAGGCCACGCCCATCAGTACAGTACACAACAATATAACACAAAAACATAATAAAACCAAAAAATAAAATACATGAAATGCAAAACAATATAATAAGCGACACAACAATATAAAATCAGACATAAAAACAAAAAAGATTTCGCTGGGAAGGGGCAAATTCAGGATAAATTTTTAAAACACTTGGAGATAGGACAATGTCAAACATAGGGAGGAGGATCCGGGGATGAGGAAGAATTTAATTGGACGAACCATAAGATAAAGTGCTACTGAGGTCACTTGTGCAATTTTTTTGGTCAGGGAGTATCTTACGTAAGAAGAGCTGTTCAGCAGTGGAACTCTCTACCTCTGAGTCCAATGGAAACTGGATGGCCATCTTGATTGTGCTTTTCCTGCATGGGTTGGACTAGATGGCCCATGAGGTCTATTCCAACTCTATTCTTCTATAATTATTCTATTAATGTGGTGGGGCTTTCTTGTGAGCCAACACCTTCAGGTCTGCCTAAGAGTCAACCCACGGAGGTGAACAGAAAGATTTTTTTTCTTGGCATATCTGTTCCAGACAGTTTTAAAAGCTTACAATTCAACCTTACAAAATAAAATCTGGGTCAAAAAGTGGAATGCGACCGATGGGAAGAGTTCACAACTCCATTTGGAAATGTGATGAGGATTTGGGAAGCATTAGAGCCCCCCCCCCCTTCCCGGCTTACCAAGCAGTGCTGCAGGCAGACATGGTCGTTGGACTCCTGGGCAATGCGGATGGCTTCCTGCAGGGCAAGCGCAGCCTGCTGGCTACAAAGGAAAAGGAGCAAGATGCAGGGATCGTTCAACATGGCACCAGCCACTGCCAAGATGTGATATGCCAAGGGAGAAAAACCCAGGCACTTGGGAAGGCTTGGCATAAGCAGATGCTATAGACATCCCTTGGTGTTCAAAGCACAATCCATAAGTAGCAGGGTCAACTCATTTGTTTAAATGGATTTATATAGCAATATAAGCCATGTATGGAGAAATTACTGTCTTTAAAAATTGTATTGCTGAAATATATATATTTACTGTTTTGTCACTGGTTGGATTGTATGCCACTCTGAGATCTTTGGATCTAAGGGACAGGATAAACTCTCCCAAGCTCTGCCAGGAAACAGCAGGATTCTTGTGACCTTCCAGACAGCACCTGCTCTTTCGAATGGCTGCAGTTAGCCCAGGTATGGGTAAACCCAGGCAGGGTGGCCAGATGGGGCCCCTTGGGCTCTTTTCTCAGGCTTTCCTCTCTCTCATCCTAGCCTTCATTCCCTCTTTCCTTCCTCCTTCCTTTCCTTCCTTCCCTCCCTCTTTCTCCCTCCTTTCCTCTCTCCCTCTTTCTCCTTCCTTCCTTCCCTTTTGTCTTTTCTTCTTTCTCTCTTTCCTCCCTCCATTCCCTTCCACACATCCTTCCTTCCTTCTCTTTTTCCTTCCTCCTTTCCTCCTGGGGGATGTTTAGCTGGGAGAAGCAACAGTTGAGAGGGAACATGAGAACCATGTTTCAAGATTTTAAAAGGTGTCCCTTTAAAAAGGAGGAGGGGGGCTTTCTGTTGCTCTAGAGACCAGGGCACAAGGGAGCAATGGGTTCAAATGGAAGGGCAAGAGCTTCAATTGAAAATATTAGGAAGAACTTCCTGAGAGTAAGAGCTTTTAGAGAGCAGCATAGGCTGCCTTGGAGTGTGGTGGAGTCTACTTCTCTGCAGGCTTTTCTGAAGAGGCTATCTATCAGGAGTGCTTTGATTGTGCCTTCTTGCATGGCAGGGGGTTGGGCTGGATGGCCCTTGAGGGTCTCTTCCAGCTCTAGGATTCTATATCAGTAGGCAATACGTGGTCTCATGGATACACCTTTTCTCTCCCATCCACCATCTCATCCTGACCAAGGCTAACCCTGTTGGGATCCAAATGTTTCCTGTATTTCCTTCACTTTCTGCCTCCAAAAGAGAAGAGAAAGGGGAGGAAAGGGTAGGGAGGGGGCTTGGGGAGGACCCCCCTTCTTTTCAGCCTGCCCGCCCTGCTCTGACCTGTCATGTGGCCCCCAAGTTAGAAAGTTTGCCCATGTCTGAATTAGTCGCTCTGAGTCCCTCTACGAGGGAGAGCGGGCGGGATATAAAACAAATAATAAACAAACTTGAACTACCATTGTTCAATGTTATGTAATCCTGGGAGTTGTAGCTTTACGCCTCCCTGCTCTACCAAACAATGGCTCCAATTGCAACACACCACCACAGGAACTCACTAGTGTCCAAAGCGGCAGTGCAAAGCTGCCAGGTTCAGAGCCGCGTAGCGCAGGCTGCGCCCGTAACCTTCATCGCCATTGCTTTTACTTTCTGCCCCAGTGAGGATGAGTCGGTCAAAGTAGTGGAGGAGGCTGTGCGTCGAACTGAAGACGTCCTTGACACGGAGGCTATTCAAGTAGCTTAAGTAATGCTGGAAGGAAAGGTGTACCAACAGTAGATAAATTAGGAACAATACCAAATACAGGCAGTCCCCAAGTTACAAACATACAACTTACATCTGACTCGTACTTAAGAATGGGGGGCGAGACAACAGGAAGTGAGAGAAATCTACCTCTCAGAAGGGAAATTCACTCCCGAAAGAGTTATTATCATGGGGAAAAGGTCTCTTCACTGCAGTTTTGTCACCAATCCTTGTTTCCACAACAAGTTAATTTTTTCAAAACCCAATTCTCACAGGGATGAAAAGTGAGATGAAATCTTCTGAACAGGGACATAGACAGCAAAACAAACACCACAAGGGTGTTAACCCTTCCCTATGCGATCCAAAGCGCATATATATATATATATATATATATATATGGCTGGAGTTACACTTTAAAAATGTAACTGTTCTGACTTACATAAATTCAACTTAAGAACAACCCTACAGAAGCTATCTTGTTTGTAACTTGGGGACTGCCTGTACTGATTTCACGTGCAACATTTTGGTGAGTCATGAAAGAAGCTATAGGACAAATTGTGACCTGCAGGCTGAGGACAGCTTTTCCATCACTCCTAATGGTCCCTACCAGTCTGTATCAAACTCAAGGCCCGTGGGCCAACTCCATCCCTCCATGTCATTTTCTGTAGCCCTTCAAATGCTGGACTGCAACTCCTGTGCTCATCATCATTAGACTTCATGACTAGAGCTGATGGGAATTGGGATATAGCCACATCTGGAGGGCTGCAGTTCGATCTGTTTATTATTTGCTTCATTTATACCCTACCTTTCTCACCCTGCAGGGGACTCAAGCACCCAAGGTGGCTTACAACTCTGGCACAATTCAATGCCGCTTAAAAACAATAAAACATATCTCATTAACTAAGACAATTAAAATGGTGAAGCAAATAAAACACATAGAACAATAAGAAGACTAAAACATATACAGTACAAAATTCAGTTCATCCATAATCCTTGCTCATAATCCTTACTCAGACTGTCAGAATCCATATAAGTTATTCTTGAAACACTTGTGTACAGAGCCAGGTTTTTGGCTTTTTTCTGAAAACCAGAAGAGATGGGGCCTGCCTGATGTCACTGGGGAGGGAGTTCCACAACCGAGGGGCCACCACTGGGAAAGCCCTGTCTTTCGTCCCCACCAATCGCACTTGCAAGGGGGTGGAACCAAGAGCAGGGCCTTCCCAGCAGATTTTAAAGCTCTTGTTGGCTCATAAGAGATGCGTTCGAACAGGTAAGTTGGATCAGAACCATTTAAGGTTTTATAGGCCAGGACCAGCACTTTGAATTGTGCTCCATAGCAGACTGGCAACCAGTGGAGCTGATGTAACAGGGAGGTTCTATGCTCCTTGTATGTTGCCCCAGTAAGGAACCTGGCTGCTGCCCACTGGACTTCCAAACAATCGTCAAAGGCAACCCCACATAGTAGTCTATCCCAGATGAAATGAAAGTGTGGACCATCATGGCCAAATCTGACTTCCCAAAGTACAGGCACAACTGGCTAACAAGTTTTAATTCTGCAAAAGCTCCCTTGGCAACCACCGAAACCTGGGATTCCAGGCTCAGCAATGAGTCCAGGAGAACTCCTAAGCTGCAAACCTGTGTCTTCAGGGGGAGTGTAACCCAATCCAGCACAGGCTGTAACCCTATACCCTGTTTGGCCTTGCAACTGATCAGGTGTACCTCCATCTTGTCTGGATTCAATTACAATTTGTTTGCCCACATCCAGACCATCACAGCTACCAATCACCAGTTCAGACCTGGACAACCTCCTTAGTAGTAGGTGGAAAGGTCTGAGAGAGTTGGACGTCATCTGAATACAGATGGCAGTAGACTCCAAAACTCTGGATGATCTCCACCCGCGGCTTTATGTAGATGATAAACAACACAGGAGACAGCATGAGCCCTGCGGGACCCCTCAAGTCAATGGTTGCGGGGCCGAACAGGTGTCCCCCAGCAACATCTTCTGAGAACGACCTTCCAAGAAGAACTGGAGCCACTGCAAAACAGTGCCCCTGAGCCTCATTCCCGCGAGGCGTCCCAGAAGGATACTGTGGTCTACGGTACTGAAAGCCACTGAGAGGTCTAAGAGAAACAACAGAGACACACTCCCCTGTCAAGCCCCTTACACAGATCATCCAATGGCTTTTGACCGCACAGACAGATGGGGATGAATAGTGATTTTTATGCTAACGACTTGGCTTTATATAATTATATGATAGTACTTTAATGTGTTTATATTAGTGTATTATTGATGTGATGTTTTTAAACTATTGTGTATGACCCCCTTATTGTACACCAGCCTGAGTCCCTCATTGGAGGTGAGAAAACCGGTATATAAAAGTTCTAAGTAATAATAATAATAATAATAATAATAATAATCCACTAAGGAGATCAAGGCTGTTTCAGTTCCATGTCCGGGCCTAAAGCCAGGCTGCAACAGAACTAGAAAAGCAGTTTCTTCCAAGAACATCTGGAGTTGCGAGGTCACCACACATTCCAAGACTCTGTCCAAATAGGGGAGATTGGAAACTGGCCAAAAGTTGTTCAATTGAGTGGGGTCCAGTGATGGTTTTTTCAACAGTGGTTTGATGATGGCCCCCTTTAGGCCTGCTGGAATCTTGCCTTCTTGCAAGGAGGCATTAAGCACCCCCTTCACTCACTCTGCCGAACCCGCTGGCTTCCTTTATCAGCCGGGATGGGCAGCGGTCCAGGATGCGTATGGTCGTTCTCGCCTCTCCAAGGATCTTGTCAACATCCTCAGAGAGTGGGGTTTGGATTGAGATACAGGGCTTACAGAGATGATGTTTTATTTTAAAATGTCCTTTCGCCTTTCCCCAGTCTCAGCGGCACAAGGGCCACTGGGTTGCAGTTCCCATTATCCACAGTCCACCTGGCAGATCATGAAAAGTGATGGGAGTTGCCATTCAATGACATCTGGGGACCCAAGCTGAGTAAAAACTAAAGACCAGTGACTACTATAAATTAAAAAAACATAGTTGGCCCTCTGTATTCTTGGTTTCATTGTCTATGGATTCAATGGCCCTTTGAAGCGACTATAAGGTTGAGGTGGCCCTCGATGAAAATGAGTTTGACACCCCTGAACCAAGACAGCTATGTCTCTCTTTAGGATTAGAGCCCCTCGACCAATGGCAGGCCTTCTGCCTGCTCTGCCTTTCCATGACCTCACGGCATCTTGGCCAATGAGAGACAGAGGCATGACCCACAGTATCAGACTGGGGAGCGGGGGGGGGGGGGGGAGAGTGGTCAAATCAAACTTACCGCTTCTGAAAAATCTGGGTTAAATTTTAGCAAGTTGTTCAGCTCCTTCTGCAAAGAGGCTGGAGACAGCACTTTTGTCTCATCATTTTTCAACAAATATGCCTGGAATTATTTTCAAAAAGAAGAAAAACAACCATCATTCGAGCAAACAGGAAAAAAAGAAACGTGAATCTGCAGGGTTATTATTTTTTTGTAATAAACGACTTAATAATGTTATTATCACCACAGCAACAGAAACCTCCTGCCTCGGGAGAACGGCAAGCAACCGCCTGTGTACAAATTACCATGGAGAGATTGAGCCCAAGCTTTGTAATGCTATGCTCAAAAGGGAGAGGCGCTGGCTAATTTGATTAGGAGTGCTGAAAAGATGGCTTAAGGGATTGAGAGAAGAATGCCACTTTAATGCCGCTTTCTTGCGAGCGATCTGAAGGGAATGCAAGGAAACCCAAAGGCCAGGATGTGGCTTCCCAGATTCTTCCCAACTACCAAAACCTGTCATGTAGGAAGTGGAGAGAAGAAAACCTGTACACACAGATAGATACCTACATAAAAACTCCAACCATCACCCAAGACAGAAAAAGAAAAACAACTCTCAGCAACCCAGTGATTCCTGCCATGAAAGCCTTCGACAACACCGTGAAAAACAGTCTTTGTTTGGAGTGGCACTGCTCCTAGGGGTGTACGCTGAGACCTATTTATTTATGTCCTGCTTTTCTCCTAAACGGGGCTCAAATTAGCTTGCAATCTATACATATAAAGTCAATGTATGTTTGTATGTATGTCTAGTTGTACCAACCAATGTTGTTGCCAGGTGAAGTGGCACTTTGTGCCATCTCTGGATTGGCTGTTGCCAGGTGAAGTGGCCTGGTGAAAGAAAGGTGATGGATATATGTATGTATGAGGGGAAGAGAGAAACGATGGAGAAAGTCACATGGAGACATTGCAAGATAGGCTCTCTCAGAAGCTAGAGAAGGGAGAAAGGGGCGGGTCTGCGGAAAGAAAGGAAGAAAGAGAAAAAGAAGGGAAGGGAAGGAAAAGGAAGAGAGTTTGGGGAATGGAGGGAGGAAGCCACTAGAAAGATAGCTACCTGAAGCTTAACCCTGTCAAGACACAAATGTGTGCTTTCCACCTAGGGTTCATGGAGCCAATAGGAAATTGAGAGTTATCTGGGAAGGCCAAGAACTCAAACACTGTTCCCACCCTAAATATCAAGTTTCATGAGAACCACCACTCCTCTTAATGTTCCTCCAGCAACAGCAAGAATATCCCTGTGGGCAGAAAAATCAGGCAGTTTCAACTGGGTGGCTCCCCACGAGGGTCTTCCTCCAGGAGCAAACCAAGAATGGGCAATGTGGAAATCCATGAACAGACTTAGAAGTGGAGTGAGCAGATCAAAGGACAACCTGGCAAAATGACACCACCTAGAAGAATCCTCCACTTTGTGTGACTGTAGAGCAGAACAAACAACTCTGCATCTGGTTTGCTGTAAGTTTTTCGAGCTGTATGGCCATGTTTTTCAGGCTGTATGAAACATGGCCATAAATCCCAAAAAACTTAAAACAACTCAGTGATTGCAGACATGAAAGCCTTTGACAACACAACTCTGCATCAGAGCGGGTGCTCTGATGCCCAGGTAATATCATGTATTTATGCTAGTGCAAACTAAAATAGAATCTCTAAGAGAACATGATGTACAAACATTTGAAAAGCATTTATCCATAAAAATCAATTACAACACTACTCTCAGTGAAAAAGAACAGCCACCATAGATAATATTAAGCATCTCTATCAAGGGAGATCCATAACTGACATACCTGCTGGGACAGAAAGTATTCTGCTTGTTTCTGGGAGAGTGGCCCATTGCAAGAGATTTCTTCCTCCCTTGAAACAAAACACAAGACCCAACAAAACCTATAAACTTTAAAATCATTTTTAAACGACAGTATATATCTATACACATAATAAAAGTGAAAATATATGAGTGTGTAGCTGGGGTGCCCACTTACCCAGACAAGCTCCTGCCTCCACAAACAGCTCTTGCTCCCACTACTCAGGAAACACCAAAGGCGCTCCCTCCAGTGACATTGCAGGTTATTGTGAGAACCATGAACATGTCCAAGAGCCCTGCCAATGTCCTCCACAAACACAATCCTGCCCACCACCCAAGTGAAGGCTTTCATACGGGGACAATTCCATCCCAGATTTTCTGGTTTTCCTTCACCACAGACATCCCAGTGTTTCTGACTCTCTCCATTGGTGTGGTATTTGTATGATCCTGCCCACTGCCTCTCCCATAACCCCTCCCTATTCTTTTCTATGGCACACAGCAAACAGAGGAATTGATCAGCAACTGAACATACTGGAGAGGTTTGGGGAGAATTCACCATGATTCATAGGAGTTGTAGGCCCTGGGATGTATAGTTCACCTGCAATCTAAGACCTACACTCTGAACTCCATCAATGATAGACCTGGAACTAACTTGGCACCCCACCAGAGGGTGGGGGTGGGTGATATGGGGGGTTTAAATGGGTAATTAATTAAGATATACAGTAAAGGGAGTCACAACTGGAACTTGTATCCCAGCCATAAAGATTGTAAACATTTTTTATGTTATCTTTTAGATGGCTAAAGTTCATATTGTATTGTTTTGTTATCTGTATGAAGAAATAAATTTAAAAAATAAAAAAAAACTTGGCAGACCAACCAAATATACTAGAGGTTTTTAGAGAGATTTTTAGCAGTTGTAGTTCTCCTACATCCAGAGCGCACTATGAACCCAAACAATGATGGATCTGGACCAAACTTGGCATGCATACCTGAAATGCCCAAAATTGAATACTGGTGGGTTTTGAGGAGAATTGACCTACGCATTTTGGACCTGTAGGCACTGGGATTAATAGTTCACCTGCAATCAATGAGCACTCTGAACTCCACCAAAGATGGAATTGGACCAAACTTGGCACACAGAGCCCCCATGACCAGCAAATAATACTGGAGGTCTTTGGGGAAAATTCACCTTGATTTGGGGAGTTGTAGTTCACCTACATCCAGAGCACATATGAACCCAAACACTGGTGGATCTGGACCAAACTTGGCACAAACACCTGATATGCCGAAATGTGATTACTGGAGGGATTTGGGGGGGGGGGGGGGGAGAGGACTGACCTTCCTTTCTGGGAGTTGTAGTTCACCCACAACCAGAGAAATTGTAACATCCACTGATGGACCTGGACCAAACTTGGCACACAGAACCCCCATGACTAACTCAACCTACTGGAGAGGTTTCAAGGGACTACTGACCCAATATAGTGGGAGCTATAGTTTAACCTACAGCCAGAGAGCACACTGAACCTCATTGATGATATATCTATAGCAAACTTGTCCAACATAACAAACTTTAAGTACTGATGGAATTTCTCCAGGTTAACCTAGCATGACGTGAGTTGTAGTTCACCCGCAAACTTGTGCATTTTGTACAATTAAAATATTGACTTTTTCAAATAACTCGGGCAATACTGAGCAATAGCGTCATATAAAACAAAGCAAATAGTTACGTTTTCGAGTATATATTTAGTTATCCTAAAGTGTGACATTGGGTAGTCAATTAAAAAGGATGTATAAAAGTATAAGGTGCAGCTACAAGAACTGTAAATTTATGCTTTATATATGTCTAATTGCCAACATCAATATTCAAGAAGATGACTATGTGATGTCCTTTTTGTGTGAATATGCACCAGATGATATCAACTGTAAATAATATGATTAAAAGTGTAAGTAGAAAATATAAGGTACTCCACATACAACCACATTTCTCTGGCCTTGAAATTAATATACCAACTGCACACTGGAGAAAAATATACTTTGGAAAGAGAACACATGCATGCCTAAGTCACTAAGCAGATTCCAGCTATTCTTTTATGTGTCAAATAGGGAAGAGGCTACTAACAAAGGCTTCCAACACACCCATCTCTGATCAAGCGAAACGAGAGTAAGGCATTTCACGAAGAAACCATTAGAGCACCTGAGAGGCTCGTCAAATTCTTCCTTCTCCATTTTGCCATCCAGTTCCTCGCAGTGGGTTAGCTCCATCTCCGTCTCCTCCTGCCTGTTTTTCTTCTCGTCGCTTTGGAAGTACTGCTGGAGCGCTGTGTAAAGCTTGTACACTTGGCTGAAGGAGAGCTTGTTGTAGGCCAGGATCATGTGGCGCAGAAAGAGGCCTGTGTGAGTAGAGCAAGGGTTTTATTGACACCAATATATATCTATAGAGCAGGAATGGGCAAACCCAGGTCAGGGGGTCGGATGTGGCCCCTTGAGCTTTTTTTCTTAAGCCCTCCTCTCTCCCACTGTCCTATCCTTCTTTCCTTCCTCCTTCCCTCCCTTTGTTACCTCCATCTTTCTCCTTCCCTTCTTACTTTTCTTCCGCCCTTTCGTCCTTCCTTCTTTCCCTCTTTCCTCCCTCGTCCCCTCTCTCCCTTTTTTCCTTCCTTCCCTTTAATATTTTCCTTCCTTCTCTCTTTCCTCCCTCCATTCCCTTCTACTCTTTCACCCTTCTCTTCCTTTTTCCTCTCTTCCTTCTCTTTTTTCCTTCCTCCTTTCCTCTAGGGAATGTTTAGCTGGGAGAAGAGAAGGTAGAAAGGGAACATGGGAACCATGTTTCAAGATTTCAAAGGGTGCCCCATTGAGGAGGAGGGGAAGGGAAAATGATTTTCTGAGCTTTAGAGGCCAGGGCACCAGGGAGCAATGGGTTCAAATGGCAGGGAAAGAGATTCTATTGAAAAGATTAGGAAGAACTTCCTGAAGAGTGGCATAGGCTGCCTCGGAGTGTGGTGGAGTCTCCTTCTCTGGAGGCTTTTCCACAGAGGCTGTCTATTGGGAGTGATTTGATTGTGCCTCCCTGCATGGCAGGGGATTGGACTAGATGGCCCTTGGGGGTCTCTTCCAACTCTAGGATTCTAGATCAGAAGTAGGCAATATGGGTCTAATAAATACACTTTTTGTCTCCCATCCACCATCTCATCCTGACCAAGGCTAAGCCTTTTGGTCTTTCCTTCACTTTCTGCTTCCAAAAAAGAAGAGGAAAGGGAGGAAAGGGCAGGGAGGGGACTGGGGGAGTACCCTCACCATCCCGGACCACCCACCTCACTACAGCCCGCCATGCATCCCCCAAGTTAGACAGTTTGCCCATTCCTCCTGTAGTTAGCTTAGAGCAGTTGAGAGGGCATCAGATTGTCCTAATCATCCATTCATAGAATCATAGAATAATAGAGTTGGAAGAGACCACATGCGCCATCTAGTCCAACCCCTGCCATGCAGGAAAAGCACAATCAAAGCACCCCTGAAAGATGGCCATCCAGCCTCCAAGATAGAAGCTTCCACTGGACTCTGAGGCAGAGAGTTCCACCGTTGAATGGCATAGGAAGTTCTTCCTAATGTTCTGGTGGAATCTCCTTCCCTGTAATTTGAACCCATGGCTCCACTGAGTCTTCGTTTCCAGGGCAGCAGAAAATAAGCATGCTTTCTCTTCCTCGTGATATCCTTTCACATATTTGATGGCCATGTATAAATATGTGCGGGGAAGTCATAGGAAGGAGGGAGTAAGCTTGTTTTTTGCTGCCCTGGAGACAAGGACGAAATGGAGCAATGGATTCAAACTACAGGAAAGAATGGAGATTCCACCTGAACATGAGGAAGAACTTCCTGTCTGTGAGAGCTGTTCAGCAGTGGAACACTCTGCCCTGGAGTGTGGTGGAGGCTTCTTCTTTAGAGGCTTTTAAACAGAGGCTGGATGGCCATGCGATTTTCCTATTTTCTGGCAGAATGGGGTTGGACTGGATGGCCTACAAGGTCTCCTCAAACTCTATGATTCTATTATTTATACATGGCTATCATGTCTCCTCTTCTGAGGGCTAAACAGACCCAGCTCTTTAAGATGCTCCTCAGAGGGATTCATGGTCTCTGGACATTTGATCCTTTTAGTCTCCCTCTTCTGGACACATCCCAGCTTGTTAATATCTCTTTTAAATTGTGGTACCCAGAATTGGACACAGTATTATTCCAGGTAAAAAGGTATAAGCATGGCAGAATAGAGTGACTTCCCTTGATCTAGATACTAGACTCCTTCTGATGCAGCCCAGAATCCCATTGGCTTTTTTTGCTGCTGCATCTCATTGTTGTCTCATGTTCAGCTTGTTGTCCACGAAGACTCCAAGGTCTTTTTCACATGTGACTCAGTTGTTGAGCCAGGTGTCACCCATTCTGTATTTTTGCATTTCATTTTTTTCTGCCTAAGTGAAGTATCTTACATTTGTCCCTTTTGCTACTTTTGGCCAATCAGCTCTCTAATCTGTCAATCATTTTGAATTCTGAGCCAGTCCCCGGTTTGCAATTGCCCCTTTCACCACTACAGGGAGCTGTTCTACATGATGCGAATATACTTATTTGTTGTATTCTATTGTTATACTATATAATTACATTGTATTATATTTATATTATTATATAAATATAATAAAATATAGATACATACTGTACTGATTTTAGAGTTTTAAGCCATAGGAGAACACCTGATGAACCAAGCTGGACACAGCATATTATTGGAGAACACAGAAATGCTGGACCACTCTAACAGTCACCATGTCAGACTATGCAGAGAAGCCACTGAAATCCACAAGTATGTGAACAATTTCAACAGAAATGAGGAAACAGTGAAAATGAACAAAACCTGGCTACCGGTATTTTAAAAACTAAAATCAGGATAGTAAATAAACAACAACACTCAGAAAACAGGGGAATTCCAGACAGAAACATTCAGGGCCAGCTAACACATCTCAACAAAGGATTCCCCTAGGCAGGAGCAGCCAGGCTTTGAAGCTGCAGGGCTATTCAATACTAATCAAGGTGGCCAATGGCAACATTCACGCTTGCCTCAAACAGACAAGAGTTCTTTCTCCCACCCTGGACATTCCACAGATATATAAAACCCACTTGCCCAGTTTCCAACAGAGCTCACAACCTCTGAGGATGCCTGCCACAGATGTCAGCGAAACATCAGGAGAGAATGCTTCTGGAACATTTATTTCTTTATTTATTTGAAACATTTATATTCCGCCCTTCTCACCCCGGACGGAGCACAACATACAAACAGCAAACATTCCATGCCAGGACATAAAATAAGTATAATTAAAATCAATCATCTCTACTTTAAAATCAGCTGTTTAAAACCATCTCAAGCCACCATGCTGGCTTCGGTCAGTGGAGTGGGTTCTCTATTATTGCATCATTGCACTGTTCCAAATGCTTGGTCCCACAGCCAGGTCTTTACCATCTTTCTGAAGGACAGAAGGGAGAGGGCTGATCTAATGTCGCCAGGAAGGGAATTCCATAGCTGGGGCAATCACTGAGAATGCCCTGTTTCTCGTCCCCGCTAAATGCACCTGTGATGGTGGCAGGACCAAGAGCAGGGCCTCCCTAGAAGATCTTAGTCTTTGCGGTGGTTCATAAAGGAAGATGCATTCAAATAGGTAAACTGGGCCAGGGCCATTTAGGGCTTTATAAGTCAAAGTCAGCACTTTGAATTGTGCCCGGTAGCAAACAGGCAGCCAGTGGAGATGACTTAACATGGAAGTTGCATGCTCCCTGTATGCTGCCCAAGTTATTAACCTGGCTGCCTCTTGTTGGACTATTTGAAGCTTCTGAACAGTCTTCAAAGGCAACCCCATGTAGAGTGCATTGCAGTAGTCTATCCTGGACCACCATGGCCAGACAGCCCAGAAAACTCACAGCAACCCAACAAACAAAGACTACGTCTGATAACTAGAATTACAGAATCCCTAACCCAAGCATCACTGGGTCCCACTTCCAGCTACAAGAAACCTTGTTCAGCTATATTCAAGTTGAGCCTAACAACATAATGTGCATGTGCTCGGAAAAGGCAACTGCCTAGAAATTTAAAAAGTGATTACTGACAACTACCATAATAAGTTACATGGGACATTTTTGGCAATTCATGGAGATTTGTCTCCTACTGCCTGGCTGAAGCAAAGTGAAATCAGTTCATTCCTGCCCAGCAGTCATTCAGAAATAACTTGGTATCCTGTATGTATCTACGGCCCCATCTAAACCGACCATTAATGTAATTCAAAGATAGCTTCCAACTGTGACACCCAGACAACACACTCCCACAAAAGTGAACAAAAGGAAGCCCTTAATGAGTCTCAGTGCTCTATGGCTTGTGTCATCACCATCCGGACCTCAAACTGGTTCCAGGATTTCCTACATAATCCTTGGCACAGTAAAACCACTTTCTTCAATATTGGTTTGAAATTGCATTAAATGGGCAATGTAGATGAGAGCCCTCGGTACTTGGAAGCTTCTCCAATTGTAAGGGTTGTTTTGGATGCTTATATCAGAAATGATACAGTACCCACAACACTTGTCTTGTGAACTTCAGGTTCCGTCCCACTAAACGCCTCCGAAAGCTCATCGAAGAATTCCTCCATGTCTTTCAGTTCCCCACTTGCCATCAGCTTTATCCTGTGCATGAAGGAAGCAAGAATTTTTTTCCAAGTTGAACTATCTACCTAATGCAAAAAAAATGTTATTCCAGAGGTCATTACACAGCAGCTACCACTATCTCCACCTTTAGCTAGGCAGGCTAGAGCTAATGAGAACTGCAGTTCAGAAATATCTGGAGGACGACCTGATTCCCACCATCAGACTCTACCCAGAAGGCCTTCTCAAATAAGGGGGAGGAAAATCATGCTAACAGGCTCCATTTGGAGTCCAACGTGAGCAGCGTTGCTTAGGGCTTCTTAAACTTTTTCCACTTGTGAGCCCTTTTCATCTGAGAACTCTTTACATGACTCAAGGTATATAAGAAAGGTATAAAACTCAAACATTTACAGGCTGATTTCCCTTTTTGTGGAGTCCAGTTGAATAATCTTCTTCTCCTTCTTTCCTCATCAAACTTTACTGGATGGGGTCTCCTCAATGGAAGAAGCGTTGCCTTTTGGTTCTGCTGGGCTTGGTCTTCTCGGTCCTTTTCTATGTCTCAAGTGGCACGTGGGTGCCTTGGCGCGGGGCGTGCACATGGGCTCCCTCTTCTCCCGGGGCTTCCAGACCCCTTCCTCTTCTCTCTCCACTTCCTCCCCCTCTTCAGTAGTAGGAGGAAGGGGACAGAGAAGGCCAAGCCCAGCAGGACAAAAAGGCAGAGACTCTTCCACCAAGGAGACCCCATCTGGTAAAGTTTGACGAGGAAAGGAGAAGAAGGAAAGGAGAGCTTGCTTGTTCGCTTGACTCTACCGGTGCGCTGGGTGCTGCTGCCAAGAAACTCAGGGCTGCCTGAAGAAGGGAGAGGCTGCGGCCCAGCGAGAGCAGGCTAAGCCCATCTGCCCACAGCTCTGCCTGTTTCTTCTTCCACAGCTCCAGCAGGCTGACGCTTTACTTATCCAGCTTCCCCACCTGCAACACTGCCACCGAAGTAGAAGGAGAAAGGGGTGGTGACAGAGGGCCCTTCATGCTCCCAAAGGCAGTACCGCTTCTCACTGATGAGCAGGAATCAGACACCTCTGCGCCCCCCTCCTGGCTAGTTCTGGCCCCTTTCTTTCTATCCATCCCTTATTCTCTTTCTTTCTTTCACCCTCCCTTTCCTCCTCTCCTTCTCTCTTTCCCTTTTTTCTATTCATCCCTCGGTTTCTCTCTCTTCCTCTCCTCCTTTTTCTTTCTCTCTCCCTCCCTTCTCCTTTTCTATCTCTCTCCTTCTTTCTGTTTTTTTTTCTCTTTCTCTTATGACCCTCTCTCCTTCCTTCTCTCCCTCCCTTATGCCGCCTCTCCTTCTCCTTCCCTTTCTTTTCTCTTTCCCCCTCTTTCTCTTCTCCCCTATCTCTCTCTCTTGGCCTCAGAGGAAGGCAATGGTGACAACACAATCTGGCCAAGAAAACCCTGATGGTTTTGGCCCAAGAATTCCAAAAGCCAGCTTTTGCCTGAAGTCACATTACATTCAATTTGTAACAATGACAATACATCCTGCATATCAGATATTTACATTACGGTTCATAACAGTAGCAAAATTACAGTTATGAATTAGCAACGAATATAATTTTATGATTGTGGGTCACCACAACATGAGGAACTGTATTAAGGAGTTGCAGCATTAGGAAGGTCGAGAACCACTGCTCTATGAGGAACAGCCCTTGATCACAGACTTCCTCCTTTATTTGATCACCAGCATTTTCTGGTACTTCCTTTTTATGGTGCCGTAAAAAAGCTCCCCACTTAAGTGGTGCCTAATTTCTCTACTCACATTTCACAGCTGTTTTCAAACTGCTTAGCTGGGCTGAAGGTTGGGTGCTCACCCCAATCCAGCTTCGAACTGCCAACCTTTTGATTGATGAGATCTATTGCTGCTGGTGATTAACCAGCAACCCAGTCCTCTTAAAACTATTAGGAGAGACCAACACTCTTATACCAGGAAAGGAGGAAAGGCATACTTTTTGTTAAGGAACATTATGCCCAGAAGGTTACTCCTTGTGTTACTCATTGAATCGCTAGATACTTTGTTACTTACCAAAACCCTTCAGCCTATTAAAAAAAACCTTCAAAGATAATGCTGTGAAGTAACTAGAAAAATGTTACTTGACACACCAGAGGATACTAGATATATTATTTTTCAAATGTAGCTTTCTTACGTCCTTATTTCTAAAAGAATAAAAGCTTATCAATTTGTTACTTGCTACATCCCAGTTCTACTTCTTCAGAAAAACCAGAAATCCAGAGGAGAAAACAGAATATGAAACTCCATACAGCAGCTATTTAATATAGCCCCAGTGACACAGTTTGCTAAACCCTGGTGCCAGGAAGACTGAAGACCGACAGGTCGGAGGTTCGAATCCGGGGAGAGCGTGGATGAGCTCCCTCTGTCAGCATTAGCTCCCCATGTGGGGACATGAGAGAAGCCTCCCACAAGGAAGATGAAACATCAAAACATCCAGGCATCCCCTGGGCAACATCCTTTTTATCTCACACCAGAAGCTTCTCAAGTCACTCCTGACACACACAAAAACCTGTTTTATCCAGATCTTAAGTAGTCACATTGTTCCATTTGAAATTTGTTAGCTACTTCCTTCTGATTTTAAAATGCTATATATACCTAACAATCCTCCTGGCTATATCCTTTAAGCTTCAATTAAATTCAATGGAAAAAAACATTAGTTTTAAAACAGAACAGAGATGATGCAAGTGTGATGAAATGATATAGACAAACCTACCTTATGTGAACAGAACTTGCTATTTGAGGGCAGCATTCTTCAACCGCTTTAATTAATCGAGTGAGCGTCATATCAGGCCCCTAAAAGAAGCGGAAGCAAAGAAAGAAACAATACGTCCATAACAAATGCACCAAACACACCCAAAGGAAATTATTACAGCATTATTACCCTTGAATATAGTTTGGAAGCTTGCAAGCAGTAGGAAATAAGGCTACGCTGAACACTCATAGAACCATAGGACCAAACATGGTACACAGATCGATGATTACTCAACTTAAAATACAGGTGGTCGGGGGGGGGGGGGTTGCCACAGGATGATGGGCATTGTAATCCACCCACATCCGGACAGCCACGTGAATCCCACCAACGATGGATCTGAACCAACCGTAGTAAAAAAAAAAAAACCTTCATGACCCACCATAAAATACTGGTAGGCTTAGGGGGAATGGTAGAAGATGATGGGAGTTGTAGTTCACCCATATCCAAAGAGTATTGTGAACCCTACCAATGACGAAAGGCACAGCTCTCTTCCAAGCCAGCCAGATGGCACAGACTACTTCCCACAGTGCATCTCCCTTACTCCTTTCCTAGGCAGGCTGGGGATGATGGAAGTTGCAGCCCAAGAAGAAGGCTGAGCTGTCTGACCAGTTAGGAGGACAGTTTCGAGTTGCAGTCGGCCAGATCTATGGCTGATGGGAGTTGAATCCTGGGGAAATCTAGGGCTGATAGGCGTTGCAGCCAGCCAGAATCCAATGCAAGACAGCAGAAGAGCAACTAGAGGGTTGCCATGGAGACCTACATCCCCAGGGTGTGGTCAGTACCTGAGAGATAGAGAAATGACTGCTTTGCGTTACAGTCTGGTACATCAGTTTGCTTATTTAATTAAGTGAAGTGACAGTGGAATACCTTAAAAAACCCATAGGACAAGTCACGTAAAAAGCAACATGATTGACAACTTAAAAATGTGCAGGAAAGAGCCAGCTGTTACCCCAAGAGGCCACTAGAGAGTTGTGGTAAACAGCCAGCTGTTACCCCCAAGAGGTCACTGGAGGGTCATGGGAAAGAGCTAGATATTACCCCAAGAGGCCGCTGAAAGGTTGCCATGGAGACCTAAATCAGCTAGATGTGCTCACTACCTGAGGGACAGGGAAAGTACTGCCTTGTGTTTCAGTCTGGTAGGAAAAACATCCCTACAATCATAACACTAGCAATTGTTTTTACTAATAAAGATCATTACAAAATACAAAGCCAGGCAACACAGGGTACCTAAACTAGTATAAATATAAAAGTCAAAGTATGTATGTTGGTTTGCACCATAAAGGCTCCTACATGGCTTAATGGTTCTGGATCAAGCTTGGGACACATTATCCCTTCATTATCCAACTGAAAATGCTGGAAGGGTTTGAAAGGATTGACAGAGGATGATGAGAGTTGTAGCCCATCCACATCCAGAGAACTGTGGGTATCCTACACCCAGACAGCCATGTCTATTTCCAATGGGACCATTCATAACATCCAACACCAGTCAATGACTATCTCTAATAAACAACATTAAAAAACACCTAACATGGGCATCACCGGGTACCTATGCTAGTATATGTATATTGTGTGTGTGTGTGTTTGTGTGTGGCTTTTTTCCTTAGTGTACTGAAATGAGTGTGTGTCTTATACTCAAAGAAATATGGTGGTCTACTTCCTCAGATACCTGGAGGAAGTAGACTTAGGGTGCATCTACATTGTAGAATTGATTTGACCCCACTTAACCTGCCATGGCTCCATGCTATGGAATCCTGGGAGTTGGAACTGTACAAGGCCTTCAGCTTTGACTGTCCCAGAATGCTGGTGCCTTACCAAACTACAAATCCTAGGGCTCCATAGCACTGAGGCATGGCAGTTCAGGAGGTATGCATTTGGCAGTATCAATGACCCTATGAGACCATGGCTTTATGACCTGTGATTATGTGATTTGTTCTATGTGACTATGTAATTTTAATTAATATCACTGTTTAATTGTTATGCAATGGGGGTGAGAAGAGCGGGGTAGAAATGGTCTAATTAATTAATTAATTAATTAATCTAGGTTGTTGGATTCATGCAGCTTGACCCCAACTGAAGGCTATGGAATTATATGAGTTGTAGTTTGACAAGCTCCAGCAAAGGATCACCGCCTTGTCGGGGCGCTGGAGCTTGAGCACCTCAATGATGTCATGAGCGAAACCGTGAAGGGCCACCCAAGACGGGACGGTCGTGGCAGAGAGGTCAGACCAAGCGTGATCCCTGGGGAAGGCAATGGCAAACCACTCCAGTATCCTTGCCAAGAAAACTAAATGGACCAGTACAACCAGAGATATGTCGATATGCCATTGGAAGATGGGACTCCCAGGTCGGAAGATGGCCAAAATGCTACTGGGGAGGAGCAGAGGATAAGTTCAACTAGCCCCAGAGGTGATGACGCAGCTAGCTCAAAGCCGAAAGGAAGGCTAGCGGCCGACGGTACTGGAGGTGAACGACGAATCCGATGCTCTAAAGATCAACACACCATAGGAACCTGGAATGTAAGATCTATGAGCCAGGGCAAATTGGATGTTGTTATTGGTGAGATGTCAAGACTAAAGATAGACATTCTGGGGGTCAGCGAACTGAAGTGGACTGGAATGGGCCACTTCACATCAGATGACCACCAGATCTACTACTGCGGACAAGAGGAACATCGAAGAAATGGAGTAGCCTTCATAATTAATAAGAAATTCGCTAAAGCGGTGCTTGGATACAACCCAAAAAATGACAGAATGATCTCAATTCGAGTGCAAGGAAAGCCTTTCAACATCACAGTGATCCAAATATATGCCCCAACCACAGCTGCTGAAGAAGCAGAAGTAGATCAGTTCTATGAGGATCTGCAGGACCTACTGGATAATACACCAAAAAGAGACATTATTTTCATTACAGGAGACTGGAATGCCAAGGTGGGAAGTCAAATGACAACTGGGATCACAGGCAAGCATGGGCTGGGAGAACAAAATGAAGCGGGACGCAGGCTGATAGAATTTTGCCAGGAAAACTCGCTGTGTATAACAAACACTCTCTTCCAACAACCTAAAAGACGGCTTTACACATGGACTTCACCAGATGGTCAGCACCGAAATCAGATTGACTACATCCTTTGCAGCCAAAGGTGGCGGACATCCATCCAGTCGGTGAAAACAAGACCTGGGGCTGACTGTAGCTCAGATCACGAACTTCTTATTGCCCAATTTAAAATAAAACTAAAGAGATCAGGGAAAATACACAGACCAGTTAGATATGATCTCACTAACATTCCTAGCGAATATACAGTGGAAGTGAAGAACAGATTTGAAGGACTAGATTTAGTAAACAGAGTCCCAGAAGAACTATGGACAGAAGTCCGCAACATTGTTCAGGAGACGGCAACAAAGTACGTTCCAAAGAAAAAGAAAACCAAGAAGGCAAAATGGTTGTCTGCTGAGACACTGGAAGTAGCCCAAGAAAGGAGGAAAGCAAAAGGAAACAGTGATAGTAAGGGGAGATATGCCCAGTTAAATGCGCAATTCCAGAGGTTAGCCAGAAGAGACAAGGAACTATTTTTAAATAAGCAATGCATGGAAGTGGAAGAAGACAACAGAATAGGAAGGACAAGAGACCTCTTCCAGAAAATTAGAAACATTGGAGGTAAATTTCAGGCAAAAATTGGTATGATAAGAAACAAAGATGGCAGGGACCTAACAGAAGCTGAAGAGATCAAGAGAAGGTGGCGAGACTATACAGAAGATCTGTATAGGAAGGATAATAATATTGAGGATAGTTATGATGGTGTGGTGAATGAATTAGAACCAGACATCCTGAGGAGTGAGGTTGAATGGGCCTTAAGAAGCATTGCTAACAACAAGGCAGCAGGAGACGACGGGATCCCAGCTGAACTGTTTAAAATCTTAAAAGATGATGCTGTCAAGGTGATGCATGCCATTTGCCAGCAAATATGGAAAACACAAGAATGGCCATCAGACTGGAAAAAATCAACTTATATCCCCATACCAAAAAAGGGAAATGCGAAGGACTGCTCCAACTTCCGTACAGTGGCCCTTATTTCTCATGCCAGTAAGGTAATGCTCAAGATCCTGCAAGGAAGACTCCAGCAATACATGGAGCGAGAGTTGCCAGATGTTCAAGCTGGGTTTAGAAAAGGCAGAGGAACGAGAGACCAGATTGCCAATATCCGCTGGATAATGGAGAAAGGCAGGGAGTTTCAGAAAAACATCTACTTCTGCTTCATTGACTATTCTAAAGCCTTTGACTGTGTGGATCATAATAAATTGTGGCAAGTTCTTGGTGGTATGGGGATACCAAGCCACCTTGTCTCTCTCCTGAGGAATCTGTACAAGGACCAAGTAGCAACAGTCAGAACTGACCACGGAACAACAGACTGGTTCAAGATTGGGAAAGGCGTATGACAAGGCTGCATCCTCTCACCCAACCTTTTTAACTTGTATGCAGAACACATCATGCGATGTGCGGGGCTGGATGAATGCAAAGCTGGGGTGAAAATTGCTGGAAGAAACATTAACAACCTCAGATATGCAGATGACACCACTCTGATGGCCGAAAGCGAGGAGGAGCTGAGGAGCCTTCTAATCAAGGTGAAAGAAGAAAGCGCAAAAGCCGGGTTGCAGCTAAACGTCAAAAAAACCAAGATTATGGCAACAAGAATGATTGACAACTGGAAAATAGAGGGAGAAACCGTGGAGGCTGTGACAGACTTTGTATTTCTAGGTGCAAAGATTACTGCAGATGCAGACTGTGGCCAGGAAATCAGAAGACGCTTACTTCTTGGGAGGAGAGCAATGTCCAGTCTCGATAAAATAGTGAAGAGTAGAGACATCAGACTGGCAACAAAGATCCGCCTAGTCAAAGCCATGGTATTCCCTGTAGTCACCTACGGATGTGAGAACTGGACCTTAGGGAAGGCTGAGCGAAGGAAGATCGATGCTTTTGAGCTGTGGTGTTGGAGGAAAGTTCTGAGAGTGCCTTGGACTGCGAAAAGATCCAACCAGTCCATCCTCCAGGAAATAAAGCCTGACTGCTCACTGGAGGGAAAGATACTAGAGACAAAGTTGAAGTACTTTGGCCACATCATGAGGAGACAGGAAACCCTAGAGAAGACAATTATGCTGGGGAAAGTGGAAGGCAAAAGGAAGAGGGGCCGACCAAGGGCAAGATGGATGGATGGCATCCTTGAAGTGACTGGACTGACCTTGAGGGAGCTGGGGGTGGTAACGGCCGACAGGGAGCTCTGGCGTGGGCTGGTCCATGAGGTCACGAAGAGTCGGAGACGACTGAACGAATGAATAACAACAGTTTGACAAGATCTTGTTCCTGGTCAGCCAAAGAGGGCTGGTGCCTCACCTTATTTCCCTCCCTCCTTCCTTTCCCCTTCCTTCCTTCTTTCCCCCTCTCCCCTTCCTTCCTGCCTTCCCTCCCTCCTTTCCCCTTCCTTCTTTCCTTCTACTGGTCCAACGGGCGGCATCCAGGTTACTAATGGGAGCGGCGCTCAGGGAGCACACTACTCCTCTGTTGCATCAGCTCCACTGGCTGCCAGTTTGCTACTGAGCACAATTCAAAGTGCTGGTTTTGGCCTATAAAGCCCTAAATGGTTCCGACCCAGCTTACCTGTCTGAAAGTATCTCTTCCTATGAACCATCTATGAGCGTAAGATCGTCTGGGGAGGCCCTGCTCTCAATCCCATCTGCCTCGCAAGCATGATTGGTGGGTATGAGACAGGGCCTTCTTGGTGGTGCCCCCCTCCCCAGCTATGGAACTCCCTCCCCAGGGATATTAGATCATCCCCCTCCTTCCTGACTTTCTGAAAAAAGGTTAAAACTTGCCTTTTTGAGCAAGCATTTGAGAATGCAGCGGAATAGATAATATGGAACTACGCATTGATGAACATGGAATGGCTACACGATGTCACTGGAAACGCTTTTAACAAGATGACACCGGTGATTAGATTTTAATGGTTTTTATATATCTTTTTATATTGTTATGTTGATGGTTTTTAATTGCACTTTTATGGATGTATGGCATCGAATTGTGCCAACCTGTAACCCGCCTTGAGTTGCTGTAAAGCTGAGAAAGGCGGGCTATAAATATAGTAAATAAATAAATAATCTTCTGCCTCTCCCCATCCTTCCTGCCTTCCCTCCCTCCCCCTTTCCTCTTCCTTACTTCCCTCCTTTCCCCTCCCTCCCTTCCTTCCAAATTACAACTCGCAGGATTCCATAATAAGGAGCCTGGGGTGAAAATGCATCCAATCCATAGTGCAATCGTCACAGCAAACTAATAATCCCAATATTCCATAGCCAGGGCGGTGAAAGCGATACCGAACTGAGATCATTCTGACGTTTGGATGGTCTCCGAGGCCAGCCTGTTACCCCCTCCCCTCCCCTCCCCCCCCCCCCCCCCGAGAAAATAATAAGAACAGGAAACCTGCAACAAGGGCAGCAGGAGCCGGTTGAGGCGCCGCCTCTCGAGCAGGCTGAGGTGAGGCCCGGCCTGGCTCAGCTCCTCGATCAGCACCATCAGCGCCATCTTGTAAGGGGTGACCCAGTCCTTGATGCCGAAGACGTTGGCGTGCACCACGCCGTTGGTCATCATGGGGTTGAAGTAGAGGCTCTCGTGGACGCTCGCCATGGCAGCGGCTTCTCGCTTTCAGTGGGGGACCGCTAGAGGGCTTGCACACCGGCCTATTCCTTCTCCGACCAATCAGAAAAACGTTCGAGCCTCGCGCGCTCCCCCTGCCGGCCAATCAGCGAGCGGCTCGGGTCCGGCACGTTGTTGGGCCCAGATGGAAACAAAAGGTCGCAACATCTGGGGTTCCGCTTCAAGGACTGGCTTGACACCGTTGGTCTTCTGGAAATTTTGCACTTCAGCTCTCAGAATTCTTGGCCCCTGGACCAGCTGTCTGGAGCTTCTGGGAGTTGTAGTCCCAAAAGCCTGGAAGAGCAAGGTTTGGGAATCATTGACTGGAAATATTAGGCAGGGGGAGGGAATTTCTTCTGGGGAACTTCTACACTGTGGGATGGGTGTAGTTTGGCACCACTTTAGTTGCTCTGGCGTCCTGGGATTTGGTGAAGCCCCAGCCTCCTTTGGAAGAGAAACTATATCTCCCGGAATGTGTGAGATCCTGGGAAGCTACATGATTTATGTTTTTAACTTTTCAGCACATTTAATGATATGTTGTAAGCTGCTTGGAGTCTCAAACTAAAGGGAAAGTGGGATATACATTAATATAACAACTAATTTGTGAACAGAATGCTAGGCTAGAAAGGATGCGTAAATATGCAGCACATTGTGGGTGCATCTACACTGTGTAATGAATTAAGATTTCACTGCCACAGCTCAGTGCTACAGAATCCTGTGAGTTGTAGTTTTGTGAGGCACCAACACTCCTTGGCAGAGAAGGTGAAAGGTCTTGTTAAACTATAACTCCCATGATTCCATAACATTAAGCCATGGCTGTCATACCGTATTCTTTGGCCCTCCAGGTGTTTTGGACTACAACTCCCACAATTCCTAACAGCCTATCAGGGGTATCTTTCAGTGGAATGTACTTCTCAGGATAGTTTTTGAACTGTATGGCTGTCTGTTGGGAAGGCTTGGATTGTGTTTTTCCTTCCTGGCTGAAGGGGGTTGGACTAGATGCCCTTTGAGGGTCTCTCCCAGTGGAGTCCCTTTCTCTGGAGGTTTTTAAACAGTGTTTTGATCGAGGAGTGCAAAGGAGCTTTTCCCAGCACTTTTAACCCTGTACCCCATTGCGCCGGCCGAACCAGTTTTAATAGTGTCTTGATGTATTGATGTATTATCATTGTGGTTATTTTGCTTAATTGTTTTGATTTGCTTTGTTTATTGTTGTGTTATGTTTTCTATTGTATTGTGTTTTGAGACTTCGGCCAGTGTAAGCCGCATCGAGTCCTTCGGGAAATGCTAGCGGGGTACAAATAAAGTTAATAATAATAATAATAATAATAATAATAATAATTTCCATGCAACACACCTGTAGACTACAGGTAACACACTAGTGTGTCCCAACACACAGTTTAGAAAGCTCTGGCCCAGGGGTGTCCAAACTTTTTAAGCTGAGGGCTAGTTCATGGTCCTGAAATCGATAGGAACTTGAGGAGGGTCTACCCCAGGAGGAGAGACCCTGAGACCCCACCAAAGAGGGATTGCTACTTTGGCAAGCCAAGAGAAGCCTGATTTTCAGCAATTTTATTTCCCTAAAAATCCAGAAGAAATCTCACCAAAATTGAAGAAGCGCCACCAAGATGTTTTTATTAGCGATTCAGCTGAAAAGGATGCAATGCCGCAATCATTCGCCAAGCAGAGCATGTGGTTACAGAAAACAAAGACATTTTTAAAGGAAATACAGGCTTGTGAGTTTCAAAATTCCTACTCCCCGCCCTCCTCCCGGCACGATGGTGATTGGCTGGCGTGATAACAGCTGGGAGGAGGCTCAGCCGCCCTCCCCGCGCCAGAGCCAATCACAGAGCTCCTGCGGCGAGCAGGAACCTATCAGAAAGCTCCTGCCGCCTCCGTGCTCTGGCGAATCAGAAGGAAGGGAGGCGGGACAAAAAGAAACAATGCTTTCTTGAGTGGATTATGGAATTCCAATGTCCTGGGGCTTCTTGAGTCCAGAATTGGCCTTCTAAAGAAACTAACTTTATTGTCTTTAGATGGGTCTCCGATAAGTAATGATTACTTAATCCGGGTTTTCCTGTCGCAATCAGATATGACACAAAGAGGAGGCTGGGGTGGATGTCCGTTATGGAGAGGTTTGAAAGAAAAAACGGGGTTGGGGGAAAGAGACTTTTCGAGGGTTGTCTCGACCCCATTGTTATGTGATTAGAAGTTTGCCAAGTGAAAATCCAATTTAATGGCCCAATGTTGTATCTCAGGCTAAGATTCACCTTGCTGTCTCTGACAAACCAGCCAAACTTGAGAGGTAGAAAGTTTATTGTGAGGTTTTCCAAACAATCAGAGTATAAGCAGTAAAAAGATCAGTAGTACAAGGTAAAAATCCAATAAAATCCCTTTAGGTCAAAGCAGGAGACTTGAAGCAAAGAAGCAGAGTAAGGTCCAGGAAATAGCATGAGGTTACATGAAGCAGGCTTTTCCCAAGCCCCAAGCCCCAGAGCCGGAGCCAAAGCGAGCCATTTTTGCAACGTTGGAACTGACACAGGATCACTTCCAAGGCAGGTTACTTATACGTTAAACATCAAAACATCAAGCATCAAACAAGCAGCTAACGAGCAATTTTCCCACCAACAGATGAGCTCAACACTTGGCTGCAAGTCGTGAACTCTTTCTTAACACCTGGGCAGCGTGACCTTGTTTCCCACCCAGTGTCTTATCAGCTAAATTCCATTCTTGTGAAAACAGCGGCCTGTCTCTAGTTCTGTCTCTAGCTACATGAGAAAACTGAAAGTCCACATCTGTCCTCTCATTCCCATCATGCTGGTGCTCTGTACTCTCATGCCCATCATGCTGTTGCTGCTGCTGAACCACAACACCCAAGTCCGATGTCAAAAAGGATTCTCTGCTCTATTTTCCATGCAAACATGTTTCAAGATAAGAGTTCTTTTATGATTGCTGATTGCCTTTTCAGAGCCAGGGCAGCTTCCTTGTTAACTTCCCCCAAAGAGAGGGGAAGGGGGCAAAAGGTTCAGGGCAAGGTCAGAAATATAAGGGGAAATACATGAGGAAATATAGGAATCACAATAAAATCATATCAGACACCCCCTCCCTTTCCCACCCACCAGAGAATTGATTAAAGTTATAATTCCAGCAAAACATGAGTCCATAGTTCATTCAGGGGGAATTCATAGGTGGAAGCAAGTCCTTTGAAGTCCAAAACACTTGGCAGAAAGTCCAAAGTTTAGTGATTTTCACTGAGCCAGGGGATGGAGTCCTGCAGCACTAAGATTGAAGTTAGTCCTTGGTCCTTGAGAAACTATAACTCCCTCCAAGGACTGGAGTCCCAAGGCTAGACTGTTCCCTGAAAGCCTCGTGGGGTAGCCACACCAAGTTTCCAGGGCAGGGGCTTCACAAGGCTGGCCCCATCTCTCTTGACATTTCGTAAAAAGTTGAAGACCTGGATGTTCGTGCAGGCGTTTGAGTAACTGTAGTGCAATTTAGGTAATTTGAACATAGGAACGGACAATGGACGACGAATTTGGATCACGTTTTGGATGATGAGGCGATCGGGGGTGGGTTTTTCTGTGATAACTATGTAATGATGTTGTTAATTGCTAGTAATAGAATTGTGTAGTTTAATTGTCATGGTATATTGCTTGCTGCTGTTTTTAGTGTCTTGTTGTTTACTGTCTGGAAACCGCCGTGAGTCGCCCTAGGGCTTGAGATACGGCGGTATACAAGAATAGTAAATAAATAAATAAAAATAAGGACAAAGAAGCGCGAGGGCAGTGGCAGCGCGGCAGCAGCGAGGCTTGGATTTTGACAATCAGCTGTTTCCTTAAAATTACATTCTTAAAAATTCAAAAGGTTATTCCCCGAGCGCAAAGGCCCGAAATACAGAAAGCAAGATAGCAGATAGTGTTAGAATTTAGCCAGGAAATATATTCCATCAAAATGGAGCCAATCCGCCATTTCGCGGATACGGGGGCCCAAGGGGTTTCCGTATCTGCGGTTTGGGGGAGCGCAGGTTCGGCCTCCCCAGGACGCCAGGGAGGCATCCCGGGCAGACCTGCAGTCTCCCACAGCCCAGAAAAGGTTAGTTTCATGCACTTTGATAGTTTCAGGCAAGAAAGGGACACAAACTATCAAGCAGGAGAGTTTAAAAGTTACAATTTGATTAATCTTTATTGAGGGATTGGTTACATAGTTGGGGCTGGCAAAGGAGTGAAAGGAGAGAGCATACGGCTGTAAAGAGTCCCTGGTTGAGGCTGCTGCTGGGGCACATTTCATCAGTTTGGCCCAACTTGGCATTCAGGAACTGTGGAACTCCCTGCGGCTGGTCAGATCAGCTTGAAGGCAGGGGTCTGGGATGCCCTCGACGACAGTCCCTCAGCCTGTTGGGGAACCAAACTATAGGTCTTTAAAAAGCATGAACACATTTCTATGCACACTGCATATGTCTTATTTGTAGTGTTAAAAAAACCATGAAAGAACAGTACAATATATCAAACAAAGAACAAATTTTAACCAACATAAACATATCAGTCTTTCAATGGGAAGTGTTGGCTTGCTTTTGGCTGATGAGAGAGTCAAGTTAATTAGGATTGTTGTTGTTGTGGGCCTTCAAGTAATTTCAGATAGTAGCGCATGCTGCCTCAGAGTCTGGTGGGGTCTCCTTCTCTGGAGGTTTTTCAGCAGACGGCATGGCCATCTGTCGGGAGGGCTTTGATTGTGGCAGGGGGCTTATAGTGGCTGTCTGGCCCTCCCCTTTTCTTCCCAAGGGAGGGACCTCAATGAAGGGCAGCCTTTTTGAAAAATGCAGGGACACAGCATGAGACGAGACAGAGGCAGCAGCGAGCGCCTGGGGCAAGCAGGGCAATGGGGGGGGGGGGGCTTCCTTTGCAAAGAAATAAAGAAAAGGTTGCAGAGGAAGAGACAGACAGACAGACAAGGGCCACTGGGATGGGTTGCCCGAGGTTGGAGCCACCCAAGGAGTAGGTGACGCTTAATCAATCTGAAGGGACACAAGAGGCTGACATCCTCCCAAGGAGCTCGCCTTTTCCAGGGTCCTGATCCCCAAAAAAGGAAGGAAGGAATGACGAGAGGAAGAAAGTTAAGAAAGGAAGCAAGCAAGACAAGGGAGGAAGGAAAGAAGCAAAGAATGGAGGGAGGTCTGGAGAGAGAGGGGGCCAGTGGAAATTTGAACAGGGTCAGCAATTGGTCCCCAGGCCAGTCTTTGGACATGGCTTATCTAGGGGTATTGAAAGACTGGGTTTTGCCCTATACTTTCATTGTTTTTCATTATTTGGCGAAGCACATGCTTTCTTTGCTTTGCATCCCTGAACTCTAACAAGGCTACTAATAACCCTGGGTGTAATTTTAAGAAGATTGAATGGCATAAAAATAGCCATGCCAGAGAGGTTTACCTTCCCATCCCGGCAGCCTGACAAAGTAATCCTGTTAGTCTTTGCAAAAGCAAAAGCGGGGGAACCTTAAAGGAAGAAAACATCGAGAGGAAGAGCTTTCCGTCTCTGCCTGTCGGTATTATCCTTTTCATTGCACAACAAAGGTGCCCTTTAGAAGTTGCAATGGTATGGGAAAATAATTTCCAATGTGTTTATATTACACAGTGTTCCTGAAAGGCTGCATCTACATGGTTGAATGAATACAGTTTGGACACCCCTTGAACTGCCATGGCTCCATGCTATAGAAACTGGGAGTTGTAGTTGGACAAAGTATTGAATCTCCTCTGCCAAAGAGACCTGGTACTTCAGCAAACTACAAATCTCATGATTTCCTTGTATTGAGCCATGGCAGTTCAAGTGGTGATAGACTCCAGGCCTACCCAGGGAGTTTTAAATGTATATTCTACTTGTATTTTAATATATTATTATCCTATAATAATATATGGTGCAATGGGTTAAACCCTCGTGCCAGCAGGATTGCTGACCAGTAGGTCAGCACTTCGAATCAGGGGAGGGGGTTGAGCTTCCTCTGTCAGCTCTAGCTTCCCATGTGGAGACATGAGAGAACCCTCCCACAAGGATGGGAAAACATCAAAACATCCAAGCGTCTCCTGGGCAACATCCTTGCAGACGGCCAATTTTCTCAAACCTGAAGCAACTTGCAGTTTCTCAAATCGCTCCTGACACGAAAAACAAAATTAATTATCATCTTTATTATTAATTATGTTCATTTATACACTTTTTCTCTCCACAAAGGAGAATCTTTTACCTTGCTTATGAGGTAAAGAATCGCATCACCTTCAATGACCAGTCTGGACTCCTTTGGAGACAACTCCCCTCTCATCATCCACCATGCTGAGTACACATGCCCAGTATAGAATACATCTCACCACATTAAAATAGTGGACATGGCTCTTAATGAGACATGCCACATTATCACAGGATGTCTATGCCCTACACTGATGGAGAAATTATACTGCTTAGCCGGTGTTGCACCGGCTAAGAATTGTCTACTTCTATTACCAGTTTTATCATTTGTTTTTATTATGATTTTGTTAGTTTATTTTACTATGTCATTATTAAGCATTTTATTTGATGTTATTGTCTTGTTTATATGTACTTTTAATCCATTGTAATTTGTTTGGGCTTGGCCTCATGTTAGCCGCCCTGAGTCCCTTCAGGGAGATGGTGGCAGGGTATAAATAAAGTTTTGTTATTATTATTACCTGATATCCGTCGGGAAGTAGCAGCAAATAATTGGAAGGACCAAGGCATTGATATCTCTGGCCCATCTTCAGTTTGAATATCAGCCAGCATACCAACCCAAGAAATAGCTTCCTAAGATCTACAGAAATACTCGCAGGAAAAAAAAGAAAGAAAAAGAAAACTTTATTTGTACCCCGCTAGCATCTCCCAGAGGATTCGATGCGGCTTACAACAGGCCAAGGCCACAACAATACAACATAACAATACAATCAAGCAAATCAAACAATTAAAACAAATTAAAGCAAAATAAACAACAAGCACAGTACATTAAAACACATTATACTGGGCCGGGCCAAAAGGTGGGTACAAGGATTAAAAGTGCTGATTTGACAGGAGGTGTATAAAGGGTTTCTAGGGCAAGTGCGATGTGCAATCATTGGTTCTGGTAAAGTGCTTGTGGGACTTGGTAGTGGAGATTTCCTAATCCTAAACACCTCAGCAAGCGAGAGTCCAAAAGTGGCATGCTAAAACGCAGAACCTCAATCAGTGGCTGAGACCGGATGAGCGACTCCCTCCTGAGCACACAGAAGACTGGGCGACTTTGAAGGCACTGAACTGCAGCCCTCCAGGTGTTTTGGATTTCAACTCCTACAATTCCTTACAGCATCAGGCCACTTCCTTAACCCGCTCAGCTGCTAAGTTGGTCCAGCATTTCTGTGTTCTCAAACAATATGGTGTGCACAGGTTGGTGCATCAGGTGCTCTGTTCTGGCTTTGACTCTTTGCTTGAAAGCCTTCGATAACAAAATGTACTATTTTTGCCATTGATTGTTGTTGTTCATTCGTTCAGTTGCTTCCGACTCTTCATGACCTCATGGAACAGCCCACACCAGAGCTCCCTGTCGGCGATCACCACCCCCAACTCCTTCAAGATCAAGCCAGTCACTTCAAGGATGCCATCCATCCATCTTGCTCTTGGTCATCCCCTCTTCGTTTTTCCTTCCATTTTCCCAAGCATCATTGTTTTTTCTAAGCTTTCCTGTCTTCTCATGATGTGGTACTTCAACTTTGTCTCTACTCTTCTTCTCTCCAATGAGCAGTTGGGCTTTATTTCCTGAAGTATTGACTGGTTGGATCTTCTCGTGGTCCAAGGCACTCTCAGAACTTTCCTCCAACACCACAGTTCAAAAGCATCTCTCTTCCTTCGCTCAGCCTTCCCTATCGTCCAGCTCTCACATCTGTAGATGACTACAGGGAATACCATTGCTTTAACTATGTGGATCTTCATTGCCAGTGTGATGTCTCTACTCTTTACTATTTTATCGAAATTAGACATTGCTCTCCTCCCAAGAAGTAAGCGTCTCCTGATTTCCTGGCTGCAGTCTGCATCTGCAGTAATCTTTGCACCTAGAAAGACAAAGTCTGTCACAGCCTCCATGTTTTCTCCCTCTATTTGCCAGTTATCAATCAGTCTGGCTGTATAATCTTGGTTTTTTTATGTTTAGCTGCAACCCAGCTTTTGTGCTTTCTTCTTTCACCTTGATTAGAAGGCTCCTCAGCTCCTCCTCGCTTTTGGCCATCAAAGTGGTATCATCTGCATATTTAAGGTTGTTAATGTTTCTTCCAGCAACTTTAACCCCAGCCTTGCATTCATCAAGCCCCGCTCATCACATGATGTATTCTGCATACAAGTTGAATAGGTTGGGTGAGAGTATACAACCCTGCCGTATGGCTTTCCTAATCTTGAACCAGTCTGTTGTTTCATGGTCAGTTCTGACTGTTGCTACTTGGTCCATATACAGATTCCTCAGGAGAGAGACACAGTGATTTGGTATGCCCATACCACCCAGAACTTGCCACAATTTATTATGATCCAGCCAAAGGCTTAATAAAACAGATTATCTTACAGAAATCTAAGGCAGACTAGGTTCTTGTGGTTCTTCCAGCCACGAAAGCCTTCGACAATACTAAGGGAGACTTTTGGAGGGGCTCAACTGCAAAGCGATGACGTCACTGTTGTTTCTCGTCCCCGCCCGCTTTGGAAAAGCAAATATGCTCCTCCTCCTCCTTTCCTCTGATTGGCGGCGGGGCGAAGGGGACGCCCGGGCCTCTCTCATTGGCCGCCGGGGGCAGCGAATGGGAGAGTGGGGTGGCGCCTGTTGGAGAGGCGAGCTGTGGACCTGCTCCGTCCCCTCGCGCGCTGAGGCGGGGCCCAGTGCGCATGCGCCCCTGGGAGAGGGCGAGAAAAGGCAAAAGGAGTCGGAAGGAGACGGTGGTGGTTGCCGGCGCTCTCTCGTTCCCGCTGAGGCGAAGGCCTGGAGCGGCCATGAAGGTGAGAAAACCTTTCAAGGGAGCGCGGGGCTGAGGGGGAAGCGGTCCCTGAAGTTGAAGGGAACGGACATGAAAGAGTGGGGGGCGAGAAACTTCCTTTTGGAGGGGGTGCAGCCGCGAAGGGCGCCCCCCCCCCCCCGATACCTAACCACGGAAAAAAGGGGCCGGGGGAATGGAGTTCCTCCCTCAAGGAACGCCTTTCTTCCCTCCCTCCCTCCTCGGGTTGAGACTTCACCCAACTGTGTTCAGCTGGGCTGGTTGTCAAGGGCGAGGCTCCAATCCACAAAAGCCAGTTGCCTTTGCTTCAGGGAGCTTTGAGCCTCTTGGTTCGGAAGTCTCTCTGGAAACGACTCCCGAGGAGGAGCGATTGAGGCCAGGAAAGCCAATAAGTGACCTTGGTTCTCGCCCTGGCCTGCCTGCGGGGTTGTTGTGCTGCGAAACAGGAAGGGAAGTGCCTCCTTGGGCAATCTGGAGGGCAATCGAAACATGCCATCTGGAAAACATAGGAAAGGATGTCACATTGAGCTTGTTTACTTCCTCTCTGCATCTGCACCAGGCCTGGGCCAACTTCGGCCTTTGCTCCAGGTGTTTTGGAGTTATAGAATAATAGAGTTGGAAGAGACCATCTAGTCCAACCCACTGCCATGCAGGAAACACACAATCAAAGTATCCCTGACAGATGGCCATCCAGCCTCTGTTTAAAAGTTTCCAAGCAAGGAGCTTCCACCACACTCCGAGGCAGAGAGTTCCACTGTTGAACAGCTCCTACGATCAGGAAGTTCTTCAGGTGAATCCCCTTTCCTGTCATAGAATCATAGAGTTGGAAGACGCCTTGTGCGCCATTCAGTCCAACTCCCTGCCAAGAAGCAGGAAAATTGCATTCAAGGCACCATCCATTCTTTTCTACAGGTGAAACAGACACAATCCTTTAAGATGCTCCTCATAGGTATTCATGGTCTCCAAGCCTTTGATTATTTTAGTTGCCCTCCTCTGGACACCTTCCAGCTTAGAGTCAATCTCTAGAGACAGAACTGGACACAGTATTCCAGGTGAGGTCTAACCAAAGCAGAATACAAGGGCACCATGACTTCCCTTGATCTAGACACTAGACTCCTTTTGATGCAGCCCAAAATCCCATTGGCTTTTTAGCTGCTGCATCACACTGTTGGCCCATGTTCAACTTGTTGTCCATGAAGACTCCAAGATCATTCTCACATGAACTGTTGTCCAGCTAGGCATCATCCATCCTGTATCTTTGCAGCCAGTAGGCTGTTAGCAATTGTGGGAACTGAAGTCCAAAACATTTGGAGCAGTGGTTCTCAACTCCCAGAAATCCCAGCCAGTTTACCAGCTGTTAGGATTTCTGGGAGTTGAAGGCCAAAACATCTGGGGACCCACAGGTTGAGAACCACTGAGAGGGAAGGCCAAAATAGACTTAAAACCTTTTCCATGTTTTTCCATGTTTTTATGATAGAACCAATTAGGTAATGACATATATAACCCAGGAACAAAAAATGTGTAATGTAGTGTTATAAAATGGATGAATGGTGTAGGAAAATTTGGAATATTGCAATAAATGATAAATTGACTAAAAAGGATTGCTGAAAAAAGGATGATTATAGGGAAAATGTATAGCATTTGTATATATAGAAGGTAAGGGGGACAAACCTGTAATAGAAAAAATAGAATTTTGGAAATAAATATTGTAATTGGCTGGTCTGGGGGGGAAGGGTCAGAGCTAGGTGAAAGGTAAATAAGGAAAAGAGGTAAGTAACAAGTATGTAATAGAGCTAAAGGATGAACGTATTATAAGAAGTCAAGAGATACATATTACTGTATTACAAATCTGTTATGGGAAATTGGTATGTATAAGAATTTTAAAGAACTGAATATGTAAAACTCACAAGTCATTTAAATAAAAAGCTCCCACCATTCCATAGTATTGAGCTATTGGGAGTCACAGTGATTTTAACATGCATTGTGTCTACAGTGGAAATGCGTCCTAGGAGAGCAAATAACTTCGGATTCCAGGAAAAGAGGTTCCATCAAACTTTAGGAAGAACTTTCCAAAGGTCAAAGCTGTTCAGTTGTGGAATATGCTGCCTGAGAGTCCAGTGCAATCTCCTCCTCTAGAGTTTTTTAAGCAGAGTCTAGTAGGCCATCTGTTGGGAGAGTTTTGATCATGTTTTCCTGCCTGGCAGAAGGAGGTTACACTCGATGTCCTTGGGATCCCTTCTGAGATCTATGATCAGGTGGAGTATAAATGTATCTAAGCAAACAAAATGTATTTGCAGCCTTAGGGGCTCACCTACTGAAGCTTTTCCAGTATGCAGGTTGCCCTTTATAGCCTTTTCTTTTTACCAAATGAGCACAAGACTGCTGCCATATAATCCAAGGCGAAAGGAGAGCTGTGCCTCCTGTTAATTAGTAAATAGTGTCCTAAAGGTGAGCGGGATCTTAATAGGCAAAGCCTCCTTTGAAAGACCCAGCTGCATTGTAGAATAAAGCCTCAGTAGAGGCCTCTGTTAAAGTACCTGTCAGTTGTCTGATTTTCCAGGGAGGATAGACAAATAGTGCATAGGCAAGGGCCATTCAGCTGATAAAACTTAGGCTACAATACTGTGTTTGACAGAATGCATGTGTCTTATTGAACAGTAGGGCTTCTCAGGAAACATATTGTTGCTATAACCCATACAGAGACTTGGTTGGTTTGTTAAATGCACAGACAAATACAATGCAATAACTGGTCACTGGGTGTCTTTTGTTTTTGAATGAGAGTACCTTCCCATGTCTTCTTTATTTCTAATTTAGATTTATTTAGTGGGAGGCCCTTCAGTGTGAAGAGGGGGCTTGTTCATCACAGTTCTTTACATTTGTTATTTCCGAGCTGCAAAGTCTAAGAGTGCATCTACACTGTAGAATGAATGCAGTTTGACACCACTTTCACTGCCCTGGTTCAGTGCTATGGCATCCTGGGATTTGTAGTTTGGTGAGGCACCAGCACTCAATGGCAGAGAATTCTAAAGGCCTTGTGAAACTACAACTCCTATGATACTGTCACATTGAGCCATAGCAGTTAAAATGGTGTCAAACTACATTCATTCTACAGTAGCTGCACCCTTAGTTGGAGTGGACCCAGAGTTGAGAAATAGGGTGTTTTGGGAATTATTGCTCCTTCATTTCTGGTTTCTCTCTTAGGAAAAACACTTACAGACAGGCTACTTCTTTGCTCTTTCGCTGTCATGTTAATGTAGTTAGAACACCAAAACATTCAGCAATGAAAATGCAAAAGTTGGGGTGTATTTGTGCTGTAGAATGAATCTACTTTAACTGCCCTGGATAAATGTTATTTAATCATGTCATTTTCCAAGGTCTTGAGCCTTCTTTGCCAAATAATGCTGGTGACTCACCAAACTACAAATCCCAGAATCATATAGCATTGAGCCAGAGCAATTAAATTAGAGGTAACATTACTCCTGAAGCAGCTTCCCCTTTTACTTTGGCTCAGAACTAATTTGACTGTATGACGCAAATTTAATGCACACCCTAATTTTGGCAAGATAATTTAGCCCCCCAAAAAGAGAGCATTAGATTCGAGTAAATAGGGTATTAAACTGTGGTCAAGGTTCCCAAATGTAGTAGAAAGGATGAAGCATAAGGCTTGGAGAAGCTGTAGATCTCTGAAAAAAGTGCTTTTCCTGAGTGGAAAGAGAGTTAGTATTGGAAAAGCTTGGGTGCAAGAGGTAATAACAGTCAAGCTCCTTCACAGTGGATAAGCAGGTTATTATTATTTGAAACACAACAAGATTAGTACACAGCAAACAAGATAACTATGCTGGTTTTTAATATTATTATGCTCCCATACAGGTAATGCTGAGAATTGTTACACTTCTCAACTCTTAAAACACCCTCCCCACCTCATGCACACGGCTTTAGACCTTCAGACTTTACTTGGATCCTACATTTCCTGTCAACTTAGGTGTGGCAGGTATTATAGGTCTATTGCACAGTCAGTTTTGGTGATTGATTTGAACATCTGCAAATAAGCATATAAACCCTTCCAAAGAAAGAAACAGATAGTGATAGACGACCCAGCTCTTGGGAATATAGACTTAATGATGTAAATGCCCTGGAAAACAATAACAACGAAACAAAAAGCCAAAAGAAAATCACTTTGTATATCCTGTAGGCTTTTTTCAGAAATTAAAACATTTCCTTTTAGAATGATAAATACAATATTAAAAACAATTATAATGCCTACTACCCCTGTATTGTTTCTAAAAATATGTACTGGAGTGATGTTTACATAGGACTGTGTACAGCATCTTACAGTCTTGCAATTACCTGCTCTTCATTTCCTTTTCTCAGTTTAAAAAAATTGTGTCAAGAGCGACTTGAGAAACTGCAAGTCACTTCCAGTGTGGAAAAAAAACCACCTAGTGTGAAAGAATTGTCCGGTCTGCAAGGACGTTGCCCAGGGGATGCCCGGATGGTTGATATTTTACCATCCTGTGGGAGGATTCTCATGTCCCTGCATGGGGAATAGAATTCATAGATGGGAGTTCACCCTGCTCCCCGGATTCGAACCGCCAACCTGTCGGCCAGCAAGTTCAGCTGGCACAAGGGTTTAACCCATTGTGCCAATGGGTGCTTTATATCTGCTTGAAAATAGGGAGAGTTAAAGGAGACAAAATCATTTCCTTTGTTTTATTATAATGTTAACAATTTCTTCAGGGTTTTTTTCCCTGGTCCTTGTAACCTGGCAGAAGACATTCCTTATAGTGCTCAACCTTGCAAGTATTTTTTTCCTTAATAAATTGTATGTGTAATATATCAAATAAAATTTTTAAGCCAAGCTAACTTATTCACAATGCCTTTTGCATTCCTATTTTTTTAAAAAAAGAATCTTACTTTCAGTCTGTGAAGGGTACTAATCCAATTGTTTCCAAGAGAACAATACTTCCTCCCTTTTTCCTCTCTCCTTACAGTTTTGAGTGATTCTAAGTGGCCTATAAAGCAGTCTTCCTATACCTTTGCATCATTGGGAAGCATCCAGATTTGTCCTATGTAGACTCAGTGGAGGCTTGCTGTCTTGCTTGTCCCAAAGGCATGCTTCATTAGCATGCCTCCTACTTCCTTGTAATTTTACACATGGGAGGAGACATTTCCCTAGCGCAGCCAAATAACAAGAGAACATAGAGTCCCTTGGTTAACTCTTGAGGAAAGAGTTGAGTCATCAAAGCCCCATCTTTGCTATTTTACCCCTTGTATCCAGCGCATCTTTCTGAATTTGCAGTGCCTTGGGATGTATTGCATCCTTAGCTTATTATTGATAAACCTGGCAAGATCTATTTTCTTTCTCTTTTGAAAGCGGGATATAAGATGACCTTCCAGCAGAAACTTGTGTGAGGGCTATTGAAAGATCAGAGGCAAGATTTACTATTCTATTTTAAAAAAGAAAGAATTGGCTATTGTAAGTTTGCCCCTAACATAAAGAGTATTTTCTCAAAATGTTGTATGAAAGGTTTTCTACAAACTGCCTTAGCCTTCCTTGAAATAGAAGGAGTTGGTGGATATTGTTAGTTTGTGGTCTTCAGTTTATCAATGGCTTCAAAATACATGTACCATCAAAGATGCAAAGTTGATGGATACATACACTATTGTCATAGTAGTTGCCCCCCCCCCCCCCCAAATAGATTGTTAGAACAAGCTGCAACTTGCAGAGCAACCAGAAGAATAAGAGAATTGGTGAATTGTGAAGGTTATATGGGGGTGAAAATGGCCATACTGTGGCGTGTCTGTCTTGCATTTCTCTTGGCTCCCCTAGAAAGACATCTGTCAACTTGGAAAGACATTTGCATTGAATTTCTACATAAATTCAATTATATATATAACTGAATTTATGTAAAAATACAATGCAAATGAATACACACACACACAAATATATACACACACATATAAATCTCAACATACATACACCGGCTTTCCCCAAGTTACAAACATCTGACTTACAAATGACTCATAGATAAGAACAGGGGTAAGACAACAGGAAGTGAGAGAAATCTGCCCCTAGGAAGGGAAATACACTCCCAAAGGAGTTATCACAGGGAAAAGATGACTCTCCTGCAGCTTTATCCCCAGTCTTTGTTTCCACAACAAGCCACATTTTTCAAAATCCCGTTCTTACAGGGACAGAAAGTGAGGGGAAATATTCTGAACAGGGGCACAGACAGCAAAACAAACCCCACAGAGGTGTTAACCCTTTCTTATGCAATCCAAATCTAAAGAATATATATATATTTGGCTGGAGTTACACTTAAAAATGTGCCTGTTCCAACTTACATACAAGTCCAAATACAAACCTGCAGAACCTATCTTGTTCATAACTTGGGGACTGCCTGTATATATATAATGCTGACAAGTCTAATGTGAAATATGCAAGAGCTCTCGAATGTCCAGTTTAAATATGCACTTCATTCGGGTGTGATGTTCATGCTACAGACAGTACTGGAATCCACTCTCCAGATGAATTTAATTCCCTTCTTGGCTGTAAGTCATCTTCTGTATTAATATCGTCTCCACTGCTTTGGTGCAGAAAGAAGAAACCAACCTTAAACAGGATTCATTTCAATCCCCCTCACTCACAGGGCAGAAAGCTTCCAGATCCCCGGGCCATAGCTGGAAAACATAGCAAATGTTTACATCGCTGCAATCTTTCCCATTCTGTTAATGTACACTGCAGTCATTTTTCTCTTCCTACCTGTCAAAAATTTCTACACAACGCTCCTTTGCTTTTATTTGGTGCCTCTACTGTTATGTCGACGCTCTTTTTTATGCATTTGAATAGCGTATTTTAATATGGATGCAATGTCAATCCATGGACCGTCCTATAGATAGGAACATAGTCTTGTGGCAAGTCAGACCATGGTTTGTCTAGCCCAGTATTCCCAGTAATGGCTCTCTAGGAGTTCTGGTAGAATGATTTCCTAGCTGGTGAGGTCCTATGCCAGTCCTAAGCATACCCAACCCTGCTTAGCTTCTGATATCCAATGAGATTGGGTGTATTCAGGTTCATAGCTCACATTTCCTTGTGAAATCTGTTCAGCAGATGTGTTCTCATCATGAGTTCATGCAGAACTGTGGTTCTTGGGGCCTTTGTTGCTCGTAAAAGACATTTCCAGCACATTCTGCTTTTGAGAAGGCAAGACGACTGGAAACCACAATCGCTCCATAAATTTAACATGTCCTTTGGGGGAATTTGCCTTATTCTTTCCTTTTTTAAAGAAGTAGGGAGAAATTGGCTGTTTTGATTTATGCAATGTTTTATTAAACCATTCTGGTCTTGTAAATATTCTATTTCTTTCCTTTGTCAAATGTTTTCTACATTCAATACCAAACAATAGAGACTGAGTTAGAAAAATGTATTTTGCTGAAGAGAACATGGTACTTCACAACACAATGCCAGGTGACACTTGAGAACAGGGTTCTAGTCCTTTTGGCATCAAAGAAGATTTCAGATGTGGTTGGATATCAAGCAATGCTCTCCTCCAGAGTTGTTATATATGTGATGGTTGTCCTTCAATTTTTTGTTCTTCTGGCATGTAGCCCATCTTAGTCTCTTGATGAAGGGATAGTTAAAGGAGGGGCCTGAAAGAGCATAGCTAGAATTCTGAAATGATGTGTTTTGTGCATTTTGGTTGGCCAATAGAAATATCACTCTTCGGTGGATTTTGTTTTATTCTCCTTATGGCCAACAAGGCTACGCCTGAATATATACCTCAGATCTGTGTTCTGCTGGTTTGCAAGGAGTTAAAGCAAAATCAGAAATACACAATGTGATCCAAACGAAGGCCAAGAAATACACTTTTAGTGGGAGAGGTTGAGATTCAAATAGTTGTATCAGAGTTGCCCTCACATTTCGTTCTGAAATGGAGTTAAGTATTGGAAGTGATTCCACAGAAAGTGACAGGGAAACCGAAGGTCCACACTGACCTCAGTCGAAAGGAGTTAAACTTTGTTGGAAATAGACGTGAGAACTGTCACAACACATTGTGTGCAGCTTGTTTGATGTGCTAAAATTAGTGCGTCAACAGTGTTTGGTGCTATTCCCACCTTGAGTCCCACTTTTGGGGAGGAAAGGCAAGTTATTAATAAAGGGAGTCATTTATTCCTTCTGTTTAAACAGTCAGTGTTAAGGAAGTCCATGTTGATTTCCATATTGAAAGGCAAGTATTATAATTTTTAAAATCTTCCTAATATTGAATTTGTTGGACTATAAAAGCTGAACCAAATTAGGTGGGCTTTTCCCTCCAGTCAAGCAGTTCACTTCCAGTACTTAAAAGCTGTTGTGCCATGGACACGTTTTGTTTGGGAAATGTAATTCAAATAAACATGGGACAATATGGTCTACTTTAGGGCATTGGAGGATTTCCAGTACGTTTTCTCATCCAAAATTTTCAGGAATGCTCTTCATTGTGCAAAAGGCAGGCATGCCACCCTTCTTGTCTCGAATGCTGAAAGTCTGTATTACAGGACTGTATGGACCTTTGCCTTGAGGCCTTGCAGGAAAGGGGGGTTATCAATGAAATATAGTGGTATAATTTGCCTGCCTCCGTGTTGCCCTTCTAGTCTCAACCTGTATGGTCCAACTGAAGGCCTTTCCTAAAGCGGTTACGGCAGTTGTTCACTTCCCCACATTCTGGAAATTTGCCGTGTTCAGTGCTGCCTGAACGATTGGTGGCATAATAGAACAAAGCACTTATTCCAGAATGCTTTCTATGGAGATGGGATCTTTCCAAACGAACCCCCCCCCCCCCCCCCCCCGCGGTGCTATTACTAGCTGCGTTCTCTGTGTTGCAGTCCCAGTGCCTTTCATCAGAGCAGCATTGATATTGCAGGGCTACATAGTCTTCCCTTTGTTTCGGAGGTGTGGGTCTGTGCTGATGCCGCCACAAATCTAGCACTGAGAGTGAAGCGTCTTGTTTCTTCTGCTCTAAACCCAAGAGAACAAATGAGCAGGCCCTGCAGTTGGCTTCTCTTGTCTCTTCCAGGCGGGCGCGACGTCCATGTGGGCTTCCTGCTGTGGGCTGCTGAATGAAGTCATGGGCACTGGAGCGGTTCGTGGCCAGCAGCCTGGGTTCGGCAGTGGGGCCAACCCATTCCGGTTTGCACCGAGCACAGATTTCACTGTGTATACCTCTTCGGCACCAGCAGGAGCAAATCTCGTCTGTAAATCATGCGGCCTCACATTTTCAGTGTTCAGGAAAAGGGTGAGTCTTCTCTGCCCCCTCCCCCCCCCAAATAGCATCATATGTGCGAAACATTGATTATTTATTTCCTATAAAGCATGCAAAATTTTCTTAAGCTCTGCAGAGGTGAGAAGACAGTTTTGGCCTATAGGCCCAGGCTTTAGCCAGTATGATAGAAAAGAAGTGTTAACCAGCATTCTAAGGGCCACTGGCAAAAATATTGGGGCGGGGTATAGAATCTGTGGGTTGTTGTAGGTTTTTCAGGCTATGTGGCCATGTTCTAGAAGCATTCTCTCCGGACATTTCACCTGCATCTATGGCAAGCATCCTCAGAGGTTGTGAGGTCTGTTGGAACTAGGAAAATTAGGTTTATATATCTGTGGAATGTCCAGGGTGGGATAAAGAACTGTTGTCTGTTAGAGCTAAGTGTGAATGTTTCAACTGGCTACCTTGATTAGCATTTGATGGCCTGGTGGTTTTTTGATGTGGCTTGTTAGTGCCTGGGGAATCTTTTGCTGAGAGGTCATTAGCTGACCCTGATTGTTTCCTCTCTGGAGTTTCCCTGTGTTTGGGTGTTGTTTTGCTGTTATAATTTCAGAGTTTTTTTTAATACGGGTAGCCAGATTTTGTTCGTTTTCATGGTTTCCTCCTTTCTGTTGAAATTATCCACATGCTTATGGATTTCAGTGGCTTCTCTGTGTAGTCTGACATGGTGGTTGTTAGAGTGGTCCAGCATTTCTTTGTTCTCAAATAATATGCTGTGTGCAGGTTGGTTCATCAGGTGCTCTGCTATGGCTGACTTCTCTGGTTGAAGTAGTCTGCAGTGCCTTTCATGTTCCTTGATTTGTGTTTGGGCAATGCTGCGTTTGGTGGTCCCTATGTTGACTTGTCCAGAGCAGCATAGTATACAATAAGACTCCTGCAGAAGTGAGAGGATCCCTCTTGTCCTTTGCTGTACGTAGCATTTGTTGGATTTTCTTAGTGGGTCTGTTGATAGTTTGTATATTATGTTTCCTCATCAGCTTCCCTATACGGTCGGTGGTTCCCTTGATGTATGGCAAGAGCACTTTTCCTCTGAATGGATCTTTGTCTTTACTCTCGTGGCTTGTTCTCGGTCTTGCAGCTCTTCTGATGTCTGAGGTGGAGTATCCATTGGCCTGTAGAGCCCAGTTGAGGTGGTTCAGTTCATCTTGGGAGGAGGTAGGGTTTGCAGATTCTTTTTGCATGGTCTGCGAGGGCTTTAATTGTGCTTTTTTTTTTTTACTTGGGTGATGGTTGGAGTTTTTATGTAGGTATTGATCTGTTTGTGTAGGTATCCATCCAAGATGAGGAGGAGTAGGTATCTATGTGTGTGTAGGTTTTCTGTAAACCTCCACCTCCTCTGAGATGAACTGAACCACCTAAACTGGGCTTTGCAGGCCAATGGATACTCCACATCAGACATCAGAATTGCTGCAAGACCAAGAACAAGCCACAAGAGTCAAGACAAAGATCCACCCAGAGGAAAAGTGTTCTTGCCATACATCAAGGAAACCACTGAGCGTATAGGGAAGCTGATGAGGAAACACAACATACAGACTACTTCAGCCAGAGAAATCAGCCATTGCAGAACACCTGATGAACCAACCTGCACACAGCATATTATTTGAGAACACAGAAATGCTGGACCACTCTAACAACCACCATGTCAGACTACACAGAGAAGCCATTAAAATCCATAAGCATGAGGGCAATTTCAATAGAAAGGAGGAAACCATGAAAACGAACAAAATCTGGCTACCAGTATTTAAAAAAACTCTAAAATTATAAGAGCAAAACAACATCTGAACACGGGAAACTCCAGAGAGGAAACAATCAGGGTCAGGTAATCACCTCTCAACAAAACATCCCCACAGGCACTAACAAGCCACACCACATCACCGCCAGGCCATCAAATGCTAATCAAGGTGGCCAGTTGAAACATTCACACCTAGCTCCAACAGACAAGAGTTCTTTGTCCCACCCTGGACATTCCACAGATATATAAACCGAATTTTCCTAGTTCCAACAGACCTCACAACCTCAGGATGCTTGCCATAGATGTAGGTGAAACGTCCAGAGAGAATGCTCGAAAAACCTACAACAACCCAGTGATTCCAGCCATGAAAGCCTTCGACAATACAAAAATTGAGTTGGAAGAGACCTCATGGGTCATCCAGTCCAACCTCTTGCCAAGAAGCAGGGGGTTGCTTCATTATAACTTTTATACATCAAATAAACATTATAATGAAATTACCAAAGTGTTTTTATAATAAAACTATGTTACATTAGGTTTATCTTTATTTGTCTGAATTGTATTTCAAAATTCATATCAAATTAATATAGACTGGGTTTCGATATTAATCTCATGTCAATGCATAGTTGATCGTATGGCACAGTGTGAGGCATAGTCTGAGTCAGGCCTTTTTAAAATACTGTCTCTCAAGCAACAAGAAATGACATTTATCCAGCATCTACCAGTCCCCATGTGTGCCATGGGTTAATGGAGAGTCTACTGTAGTGTTTCTCAACCGAGGCGTCAGGACCCCTGGGGGCGTCGCAAGGGGAGGGGTTTCCGAAGGGACACCAAAGACAACCAGAAAACACATATTTCTGATGGTCTTAGGAATGCCTTTGGCAGAGAAGACTGAAGATCTCTCCGCCTGTCCTTGTCTTCCTTTTTGGAAACAGACGGCGAATCCTCCTACCAAAAGCCCTCCTCTTGCTGTTATTGTAGGTGAACTATAAATCCCAGCAACTACAACTCCCAAATGTCAAGGTCTATTTTCCCCAACCTCCACCAGTGTTCACATTTGGGCATATTGAGTATTTGTGCCAAGTTTGGTCCAGATCCATCATTATTTGAGTCCACAGTGCTCTCTGGATATAGGTGAACTGCAACTCCAAAACTCAAGGTCAGTGCCCACCAAACCCTTCCAGTATTTTCTGTTGGTCAAGGGAGTTCTTTGTGCCAAGTTTGGTTCAATTCCATCATTGGTGGGGTTCAGAATGCTCTTTGATTGCAGGTTAACTACAAATCCCAGCAACTACATCTCCCAAATGATGAAATCAATTCCCCCCAACCCCACCAGTATTCAAATTTGGGCTTATCGGATATTTGTGCCAAATTTTGTCCAGTGGATGAAAATACATCCTGCAGATCAGATATTTACATTACAATTGATAACAGTAGCAAAATTAGTTATGAAGTAGCAACGAAAATAATGTTATGGTTGCGGGTCACCACAACATGAGGAACTGTATTAAGGGGTCGCGACATTAAGAAGTTTGAGAACCACGGGTCTACTGTATAACGACGAACCTCTGCCTTTTTAATGGCAGAGTTGAGAATTGAGTATTCTTATTCTATTGTTGTTTATTGTTGTTTTATTTGTTTCCACCTTTTCCTGATCCCTTCTCCCTGGATATTTACATACATCAGGCATGGGATGCCTCTCAGTGACCATTATTACTCATAAAAGAACATTGTACAGTTAAGGGCCGTTACCTTCCCAAAGTCCCCTGCCCCAGTATCAAAAGGCCAAAGCACGCCAGGCCATCCTGATTTTAATTCTGAAACCCCTTCTTGATGTGCTGAGAGCATCTGCCAGGTGTATTTCTCTATTTCTGAGGCTGTGCTACTTGTGACACTGATGTGTTCTTTGTGTGCCACCTCAGCACGTGTGTTGCGAGTGCAAGAAGGATTTCTGCTCCCTGTGTTCGGTCTTGCAAGAGACCCGCCGGCGGTGCTGCACCTGCCACTTGCTGCAGGAGACAGCCTTCCAGCGGCCCCAGCTGATGCGCCTGAAGGTGAAGGATCTGCGGCAGTACCTGGTCCTTAGGAACATCCCGACCGATACATGCCGAGAAAAGGAAGACTTGGTGGACCTTATACTGCGCCATCATGGCTTGGCCTCCGAGCAGGAGACGGAGACCAGCAGCTTGTACTCGGCACACTCACAGACTTCTAGTTTTTCGACTCATCCTGCCTCTCTGTCAGGATCGGTCTCGTCCTCTCAGGGAGAGCTTGCACATAGACACGAGAGCACAGGAAATGAAATGCAGTTACAGGTAGGTGAGCAGAGGGTGGACAATCTCTTTTCTTCTCTTTCTGGGTCTTGGGACAGGTAGGCAGAAGTCAGAGGGAGGGATGGAATTAAGGAGTGACTCTTATCCTCTTGGATGTTTAGGGGCAAAGCGAGAGACTCTTAGCAGACCTTGGTGAAGAGGACGAAAACGCTGAAGAGCAGGTAGGTGGTGAGCCACTTGTTGAAACGGAAGCTGAACTTGCATGCTGTTGACAGTAATCCTATCTATATGTTAATTGCCTTATCTGCCATTCAGGGAGCAATGAAAATGACATTGAAAAACAGATCACAATCTTGCCATGATGTCGTGTTCGGGCATCAGTCATGGCTATCCGAACTGACCCAGTGTTGAAACACCACTTTTACCAGCTCAAATTGTTTTTGTTTTGTTTTATTAAATTTTTCAGTTGATACAACAACAAAAGAAGAAAAGGGAAAACAGGAAAGAGAAAAAGGGGGGGGGGAGTGGAGTTCTTAGTAGATTAAACTGTGACAAATATTAAATATGTCACAAAAGAAGAGGGAAGGGGTTAAAGGCAAAGAAGAAAGACACTTACCAATGTACAAAGTTTTCTTAATGTCCTTATGACACTAAATAAACATTTTCTTTTTGATACATCTATTTCTTCATATCAATGACAAGGATTATATAAAATATGAAGAGTTTCCATGTAAAGGGAGGAACTCAAATTGTTTGATAGTGATCTTTTGAGAAGGGGGTGCTGAAGTGCCTGAGCTGCAACAAAAATGCACATTTTCCTCAGTTTTGGTTACACTGGAGCAGGGTTTTTGTTTGTTTGTTTGTTTGTTTTTGGTTTTTTGTGGGGTTTTTTGTTATTTTTTGTTGGTTTTTTGTTTTTTTTGCTAACTTGCTAAGCAGAGTGGTGCTCAGGACTTTGTTTTGTTTCCCTGTTGCTTGCCAAAGGATTATGAGCACTATCACACAGTCTCCTCAGGGTGTTGGTAAGACAGCTGCTTCTTTGCCAATAGCTAATGTCTGTGTCTGGATTTCAGACCCCGGGGCAGTCTAGGAAGCGTACAAGGGCCTCGCTTTCTGACATTTCAAGCCTGGAGGATATTGAAAGACTCAGTGTTCGCCAGCTGAAGGAAATCCTGGCCCGCAACTTTGTCAATTACTCAGGATGCTGTGAAAAATGGGAGCTGGTGGAGAAAGTGAGCCGGCTGTACAGGGAGCATGAAACAAACCACCGGACGCGTAAGTCCACTTAAGAATATCTTCTGATTGTTAATGAAAGAATACTTATTGGGGTAGAGAGTATCTGTTTTAAGCCATTGCCTACACCAGAGCTTTCCAAATGCGCAAACGTCATGAGAAATGACAAAAAAATTGGAAACATATGTTATCTTACAAATCATACTATATTTCATCACACAATAGTTGCACGTTTTGTCCCTTCTTTAATGAAAAAGGGGGGCAGCGACTCTTACGCTATGGGAAAAAAACTGCCTTTGATTCTCAGTTTTCAGTTTTGCATAAAAAGTAAAATCCCTCCCAGACAGGAGGAGGAGGGTTTCAGCTTCCAACAAACAGCTCCATCTCGTTTGTTTCATTTCTTAAACTGCCTTTAAACAAGGAGGAGGCAGGAGGGAAGGTTCCACCTTCCATTCCTTCCCTGATGTCAAGACAATTTACAAAACCTGAAAGAGGAACTCTTTGGAGAAAAGTGAGAAGATCTGAGTTCCAGAGCCCTCCATTTCAGGTTTTTAAAACTGCCTTCAGGCCTTGGAAGAAAAGACAGAAGAGTGGAGCTACAGAGACCTCTATTTCATAGTTTTTAAGCTGCCTTACCTTCGGAGAAGGAAGGATTCAGCCCTAAACAGCTCTGTAATTATTATGCAAGGAACACAAAAATACGAATTTTGCCACCGAAAAATGGGCACGACTATTATGTGATGAAATACAAATATGTTGGGTCTCCCATTAGTTATCACAATTTATGTACGTGTCCGTATCTGATAAGGAGTTGATTTAACCTCTAGTTTGCTGGTAAAACTGTATTAATGCCTCATGAAATTATGCAAGAAATGTTTGGAAAGCTCTGGCCCACCCATTACTGCAGCAGCCTTCATTCTCACTTTTAGGGGCTACTCTAACTTCTCCCTTGATGCTTAAAAGGGTGACTTCACCTTACACACATAGCTGGCAAAGCTTCCCTTTTTGTCTGCATGTAAAAGTATTTGTGTGTGTTGCTGTCTCTGTTGGGTTATGAATGGAGAAGACTTCAGTTTGGGCAAGGCTCTCCTCTAACAGTAGCTCTGTTGCTCCTTGGCAGAAGGGGAGAAGCCCCCCCTGAACGAAGAGGATGACAACCTCTGCCGGATCTGCATGGATGCAGTCATTGACTGCGTGCTCTTGGAGTGTGGCCACATGGTCACCTGCACCAAGTGTGGCAAGCGCATGAGCGAGTGTCCCATCTGCCGCCAGTACGTGGTGCGGGCCGTGCACGTGTTCAAGTCCTGAGTGGCTGAGGCCAGCACCGGAGGCTTCCCCAGGGAGAGGCGCAGTGGCCGGGCGGTCCCACGGTAGTCCTCAGTTCCAGTAACTCATAGCATCTTGAACCGAAGCCTAGGAGCTTGACAGATGTCCTTCCGCTTTGTCATTCAAGACAGTGTGGGGCAAAGTGGAGAATGGCCAGAAACTGAGTTGAGTCACATGTGGAGCGGGGGATCTAGCGCTGCGCATTGCTCTCTTCTGAAGAATAGCACACAAGCCCATGGCGAGGTCAAGGAATCAGAGCTTTGCCTTTCCTAGAAAGGAGAAGGAGCTGATTGCATTTCGTTTGCGAAAAAGTTCCTCGCTGTCACTTGACGGAATGCAGCAACCTCTTGGAGACTCAGTCACGCTTCCCCCAAAACCCAGGAAGTGGCGCGGGGAAGGCGTCACGTTCAGGGAATGGGGGCTCTTGTGCCAAGTACCCAGAATGTCATTCCACATCTATCCAGCAAAGGTTAGTCGCCTTAATCATGCTCTTTAATAGCTAGTTGTTTTTTTTAGGAAAGGAAATTATGAGAAATTCTGGTCCTAAAGCTCTTCTGCATATAACTTTAACTTCTGTATATAACTTTCACTTCCAAAATCAAGGACTTTGCTCACAGTGAACATGGGCAAACAGAATTTTGATATAGCTATGTCTTTTCTTGAAAATGCACACTGAATGGCAGTTAAGGCTTCACATACTTAAGAGTTGTGTTTTGGTCCTTTCTCACGCTATTCAGTTCATTCGCCTGCAAGGTCTTGCAGCTAAAAGCAGTGACTGATGGATCTTTGGGGTTCTCCTGGCCACATACAAAAATGACTGAAGAAAGGAAATGTGGCAATTATATGGAGATGCAAACTACACAGCACTAGTCCTATACAGCTAGAATGTAGTTTGAATTTGGACACAGTAGGAAAGAGAGAATAACTTGAGAAAAGGATGGCTACTTTAGATACAGGTCCAGCATTTTCCTGACACAGTGCTTCCCTTTTGTGTAAAGGACAAGCCTCCCGAAGGGTTTTCCAGTTGCACAAAAGCCAGGCCTTGATGGTTCCTACTCCAAAAACAGAGTCCCCAGTGGCACAGTGGGTTAAACCGCTGAGCTGCTAAATTTGTTGCCTGAAAGGTCGCAGGTTCAAATCTAGGGAGCGGCGTGAGCTTCCGCTGTCAGCCCCAGTTTCTACCAACCTAGCAGTTTGAAAACATTAAAATGTGAATAGATCAATAGGTACTGCTCTGGCGAGAAGGTAACGGTGTTCCATGCAGTCATGATCTTGGAGGCGTCTATGGACAATGCTGGCTCTTTGGCTTAGAAATTATGAGCAACAACCCCCAGAGTCGGACATAACTGGAATTAATGTCAGGGGAAAACCTTTACCTTTACTACTCCAGAAGCAGAGCTTATCCCAAAGCCATGCACAAGGAACAAAGGAAGTGGAGCAGTCATTTGTTTTCATATTGTAAACTGACTTATTTTTCAGAAGGGAGCAAAACGTTAAGGCTTTATTTTTTGAAGATTTTTTTTAAAGATAAGGTGCAGATAAACCATCGAGTCCTTGTTCAGGGGAGTCAAGCCGAAAAAGAATGTAGCATATCCATAATGTTCTGAACAACGGCTGCAGAGTCAATAAAACATTTTGTTAACTGGCTTTTTCTGTTGCGTGTGTCTCATTGCTGAAATACTCCGAAAAGAGTATATCTCTCTCTTTATACATTAACTCAATTCTTTTCTTCAGGCATAAAAAAATCACTGCCCTGAATGTAGGATTGTTAAAGAGCTTACTACCAAAGCTTTGTCATCCTCAGTATTCCTTTCTCCCTTGTCGAGTTTGCTTCCATCCTTGCTCTGCAAAACCTTCTGGTCCTGGTGATGCTCATTCATTACCTCTCTTTGAGGTAGCCTAGCTATATACTGGCCTCTTGTGGTTGCATCTCAGCACTGCATACATATGTGCCTATTTATTTCTTTTGAGGTATCAGCCCCCACCCCAATGTGTATTTTTGTAGTTGAAACCCCACTAGCATTTTAAGTTGGACCAGGTTTGGTCCAGATCCATCAAGCCCTTTGTGGAATAAGCATACATACGTATTTTCACTTTACTTTATATCAGTGTTTCTCAACCTGGGGGTTTCAGAGGGGTTGCCAAAGACCACCAGAAAACATACATTTCTGATGGTCTTAGGAACCCCTTTGGAAGAGAAGGCTGAACAGATGGAAAATCCTCCCACCAAAAGCTGCCCTCCACTGGGATTGGCCGGCCTCTCAGCCAAGGGGAGGGCTGTTTCTGTGACTCCAAGCAGGGAGGGGGGAGCAGGCGTGCTTGATGCATGGCAGCGTGGTGCGCATTCGTTGGTGGGGTTCAGAATGCTCTTTGATTGTAGCTGAACTATAAATCCCAGCAACTGCAATTCCAAAACTCAATCCCCCCCCCAACCCCACCAGTATTCAAAGTTGGGTGTATTGGGTATTTGTGCCAAATTTGGTCCAATGAATGAAAATAGACCCTGCATATCAGATATTTACATGATTCATAAAAGTAAAAAATACAGTTATGAAGTAGCAATTAAAATAATGTTATGGTTGCAGGTCACCACAACATGAGGAACTGTATTAAGGGGTCGCAGCATTAGGAAAGTTGAGAAACTAATTTTTTTACATAGTGGTTGGTGCTCTTTTGTTTTTACCCAATTTGGGTTACCCAGATGTTACTGAATGACAACTCATCCCTTTTGAGGGTTTGTCATGTGGACTGGGGATGGTGGGAATTGCAGCTCCCGCTTTTGTATGCATATCCCATGAAGGCAGGTGGCGGGCTCCTATCATCGCATCAACCCTCCCCACCTTGAACAGAATGTACAGGCAGCATGTGTTTTTTAAAACAATCATTTATACAAATTCAACAGAGGTAAAACTGCATGAGGAAGGAAGGTCAATGGGAAGAAAAACACCACTTAACAATGGCACTTTATATATATATATAACTGTGTTCTTTCCCCTCTTCACTTTACAATCGGAAATTAACAAGGTGAAACCTTAAAACAAGAACCTAACAAAACGGCCAAACTTGTGGTATAAATGCATTTGTTCTGCAAGTATCCGAGTTCAGAAATCGCATTTCCCTCTGTTCACAAACATGGCATTTTCAAAAATGCAGAAAAGGGGAGTTTATACAGGGGCAACTTGGCAACATGTTCGTCCGTCGGCTGTCTTTTCCGCCTCCTCTCTGCCTCATGCGTACAGTGTTTCTGGAGTATCGAAACTGTCCATCCAAACATACTTTTTTTTCCCCAAGGGAAGGAATCATCCGACTTTCCCCTCCTCCCAACCAGAATTTGTATGCCAACTGTTTTTGTCTTTGTTCTCCCTTTACCTCAAGAACATGGCAAACTGACACCCAAATCACATCATTAGCCACTGCCTTCGGGGTCGCTGCATAAATAACCTTTTTTAAAACAAATTTGTACAAAAATAGTTCTACTTAACATAGGCTGTACGAAAAGAAAGTTCAGAAGGCAGAAACGCCAAGTAACAATGCAGGAATCACTGCTTTGAGTCTCTCCCAAAACATGTAGACAAGACCCAGTCCTCCGCTTGGCCAGGGCAATCCTTCGCTGCCACAAAAGGGAAAAGTATGTCACAGGCCCTGAGCAGAGCATTGGGAGACCACTGAAAAGTTTCAAAGAGTTTGAATTGTGGTGCTCAGCGCACTCCCCAAACGCCACCCCGTGGCAACTTCGGGGGGGGGGGGGGGTGTCCAGTTTCTCTGAGGAGTTTTTGGGCCTCCCCTTTTTCACCTCTATGGACACTCATGCCCCCAGAAACACTAACTCAGCTTCTGCAGCAGTTTCTCTTCCACTTGGCTGAACTGAACGCTCACGGACATCTCCGCTATGAACTGCTCGCAGCCCTCCTTGGTCACCTGCTTGCAGTACCGCAGGTCGATCTGGCAAATGCTCCCGCAGCGCTTGAAGTAGGAGAGACACTGGTCCGTCACCTTGTTGCAGTCTGTCGAGGAAGAGAGGGGGGGGGGGAGGAGGCAGTTCTAAGTATGACTTTCAAGTTGCATGGTCATCTGTCAGGAGAGCTTTGATTGTGTCTTCCTGCCTGGTAGAATGGGGTTGGACTGGATGGCCCTGGGGGATCTCTTGCCAACTCTAGGATCCTATAGTTTTGTGAATAGCTGCCTTTCAACAGCTATTGCCTTTGAGCTACACAACTCACAGCTCTGTGCTATACAATTCAAGGCCACAATTCTAAGAACCCCCCCCCCAATATAAACATCTTTAGAATCATAGAGGCTTTTTATATATGAGTAAAGCTTTCTTATTCTGCTAGTGGGACTAAAATTAATGTGCATCTTAGATTTAAAGAAATATGGTTGCTAACATGCTAAATCAGGGGTCCTCAAACTTTTTGAACACGGGGCCAGTTCACTGTCCCTCAGACTGTTGGAGGGCCGGACTATAGTTTACACGGGAATATTGTGAAACATTTGTTTTATATATTGTGAAACATTTATTTCTAATTACAAATAAATGAAAATTTGACTTCAAGCATGTCGTAGCATGGGTAACAGGCTTACTATAACAGCAGGAACCCATGAATATGTTTACTGATCAGCCTATTGGCCAAACTTTTGGGCCAATAGTTTGTGGCAGCCACACAGTTTCTGGATGAGAACAACTACTTTCAAAGTAAGGGCCGCACAATTAAACAGAAAATAACACTTTCAAACCAGGAACAGATTTCTGTTCTACAAATTAATATTACGTTTATTTATACACCACTTTTTGTCTCCACAAGGAGACTGTGGGCCCTTCCAGACGCCCTATATCCCAGGATCTGATCCCAGGTTTTCTGCTTTAAACTGGATTATATGAGTCTGCACTGCCAGATAATCTGGGATAAACAGAAAACCTAGGATCAGATCCTGGGATATAGGGCCTGTCTGAAAGTGCCCTTCCAAACAGCCATATAACCCAGAATATCAAGGCAGATAATCCACAATATCTGCTTTGAACTGCATTATCAGAATCCATGTAAGCCAGTTAAGTGTGGATTTTATACAGCTGTGTGGAAGGGGCCAAAACAGCTTACATTTCAATACAATTTTAAATCTACAAATATATGAAACATTACAATAGAATTAAACATTATTACTATTCTTTAAAGCAGGCATGGGCCAGCTTGGGCCCTCCTTGTGTTTTGGACTTCAACTCCCACAATTCCTAACAGCCAGTAGTGGGAGTGAAGTCCAAAACAAGGAGGGCCCAAGCTGGCCCATGCCTGCTTTAAACATTCAATGGAAAGCTATCAAATCACATTCACAGCTGAATAGGGAAAAGAGACCCTGACATTTGGGAATTGCAGTTCTGAGGATTTATAGTTCACCAGCCATCAAAGAGCATTCTGAGCGCCTCCAAAATGGATCTGAACCAAACTTGGCATACAGAACTCCCATGACCAACAGAACATACTGGAAGGGGGGGGGGGGAGAGAGAGAGACATTATTATTATTATTATTATTATTATTATTATTATTATTAAACTCAGTTGGAAGGGACCCCCAAAGGTCATTTAGTCCAGCCCCTTCTTTCTGCCAGGCAGGAAGATAGCATTAGTATATTATTATTATTATTAGACTCATACAATTGGAAGGGACCCCCAAAGGTCATCTAGTCCAGCCCCTTCCTTCTGCCAGGCAGGAAGATAGAATTACTGCAGGAGCAATAACAACAACAACAATAGTCTCCTGAAGTAAACTGAAGGGCATTGGACTTGAGTTTTGGAGTTGTGGTTTACCTACATCCAGAGCGCACTGTGAACTCAAACAATGATGGGTCTTTACCAAATTTGGCACAAAAACCTGATATGCTGCAAATGGAATACTGGCCTTTGTGTGGCCCCTTTGCCCTGCTGCTGCTGCTGCTGCGGAGGGCGAGGATGAGGAGGCGGAGCTTAATCTGAATGGAGGGAGGGAGCGGCCAAGTGCCGAAGGAAAGAAGGAAGAAATGGAAAAGCCAGGAAAGGAGAAGGGAGGGAAGGGATTAAGGCAGAAAGAAGGAAGGATGGAAGGGGAGAAGGATATAAGGAAAGAAGGAAAGGGGAAAGAAAGGCAAAAGGAGGGAAGGAAGGATTGGAAGGCAGGCAGGCAGGCAAGCAGATCGGGGCCTTCCTGCCCCCAGCCCCCAGATGCTCCATCTCCGTCTCCCGTCCGGGGGCAACAGGAGCAGCAAGAGGAGAGTGGCTGGCTAGGAGCGTGGAGAAAAGAGACAGACGTGCATCTCGCTGCCTGCCAACCTTGCAGCCCCAGCCATGGTGCACCACGCCTCATACACCCTGGAGCTCTACAGGCGGAGATGGAGCATCCGGGGGCTGGAAGGGGGGCAGGAAGGCCCTGATCTGCTTGCCTGCCTTCTCACTCCCTCCATTCAGACCCAGCACTCAGAGTGTCCGCGCCTCCACCTCGCCTCCACCTCCCTCTTCCTTCCCAGCCCCCGAGCGGGAGAGGATCCGGCCCCCGGGCCGTACTTTGGGAACCCCTGTGCTAAATCGACACAGAAGCAGAATTAAACTGTAACCTACACTAAAAACAGTTTCAATGTATTTACATAACAACAACAATAATAATAAAACTTTATATTCCACCCTGTCTCCCCAGAGGGACTCAGGGCGGATTCCAACATACAGTGGCAAACATTCAACGCCTCCATAAAACAAGTACCAACATCATAACCCCCGAAAAATCCCACAACAACATTTAGAACCTAACATCAATAGATCAAAGCAAATGTAATCAAACAAAAACTATATAATGATGTAATATCTGAACATAAAACAATTCATTGATCTACAGAAGTCAACTATCATTCACAACATTGTGAGAGTTGGTTTTGTGGCCAGGGATGATAACTGGGCTAACATGGATTAGCAGAGCCCGGATACAAAATAATTCTCAACCAGAGGTCTGGTAGTGATCTTACACTGTCTAATCCTCCTCTTTTCCATATGCTAGTGCACAAAGGTGAGTCGTTTTTGGTTTTTTAAGGAAAGGAGGGGGGCAGCTTTATTTCTTTAGGGAGGGATTCCAGAGGTGGGGGGCAACCATGGAGAAGGCCCTCTCTCTCATTCCCACTGGCCATACTTGGGATGGGGGTGGGACTGAGAGCAGGGCCTCCTCTACTGACTGCAGTGCCCAAGCTGGTTTGTAGGAGAAGATGCGGTCAGTCAAGTAGCCTGGGGCCGAGCCATTTAGGGCTTTAATGGTAATGACCAGCACTTTGTATTTAGCCAATGAAGCTGCCATACAGGGCTCCAGTAAGTAACCTGGCTGCCGATCTCTGAACCAGCTGAAGCTTCTGAACTATCTTCAAAGGCAGCCCCATGTAGAGATCGTTACAGTAGTCTAAGCAGGATGTGACTAAGGTGAACTATGTAAAGAACAGTTCAAATACTACAGTGTGCTCTGAATACCCCTTTCTTGAAAATATTTTGGTTTTCAAAATAAATTTAAAAGGTTTTGCCTCTCAAAAAGGAACAAGAAAGGGGCATTCTAGCTCCTGGATACATGAGGGAAAGATGTCCAAAAACTAAAGACAACATTAGGGACTGCGCTGACAGCCTAATTCACCTTATGAAAGCGAGACGTGTTGTTAAATAATATTTCTGCTGTCGTCCCTGATAGTTCAAACTAAGGGATTGCGGTAGGTTTGCCAAGCCCCATAATCCCCATTGTACCTTGCAAGATGACCTCAGTCAAGGAGTCCCGCGTAGGGGTCCCCACCGCTGTGAGCAGGTTGATGGACTGGTCCGTCATGTGGTTGCAGTAGCTGAGGTTGAGTCGGGATAGGAGAGGCATGTGGCGGATGATCAGGCGCAAGGACGCATCGGTGATATCCAGCCCCGATAGGCGCAATTCTGTGATATTGCGCAGTTTGCTCCGGTTGTCGATTTGACCTGTGAAACAAACCATCAGGGGAAATTAATAACCATTCCTCTTCACATAATGCCTCCTGGTCTCTGTTCTTCAGAGGTTCCAGACCCTCTGTATCCATGGATTCTCCGTTCCATAGATTCAATGGCCCTTTGAATGCAACCATAAGTCTGATGTGGCCCTTGATGAAAGTGAGTTTTGACAGCCCTGTCTTTGAAGTACCAAGACTCTCAAGAACAAGGCTGCTACACATAATAAATGAGATGTTTATGGAAGACAACAGAATGAAGCACATTTTGCAGGCGAACATAACACAGGAGGCAACCAAGACACAGGATCTGTGCCTCCCATCTATGTCCTACTTGGCATCTTATCAGCTCCTTTGTCTGCTCTTCACTAGCCCCACCTGCTCTTGCTTATATTTACAAAGGATTTTCTTTAAAAACCTGAATATTACTCATAGAATTTGGCTAGCTTTTCCCTGCCAAAAAACGAATGTTTTCAAGAAATACAGGTAAAGGTTTCCCCTTCACATTAGGTTGAGTCGAATCCGACTTGGGGGGGGGGGGGGAGGCTTATCTCCATAACTAAGCCAAAGAGCTGGCGTTGTCCGTAGACGCCTCCAAGGTCATGTAGCCAGCATGACTGCATGGAGCGCCATTACCTTCCCGCTGAAGTGGTACTGATCTACTCACATTTGCATGTTTTCAAACCACTAGGTTGGCAGAAGCTGGGGTTATCAATGGGAGCTCACCCCATCCCATGGATTCAAACTGCTGACCTTCCGGTCAGCAATTTCTGCAGCTTAATGGTTTAACCCGCTGCGCTACCGCATCTGACCCATATTCTACGCTCAAAGGAGAGAGCCCTGGGCTCAAGGGTTCCTCCCCAGAAAGCAGACCCAACCTCTCCCTAGAATCGAACAAGAGGAAGTACCAGGCCTGTTGTCAGTTGGAGGGGACAAAAGGTCTCGCATTTGGGCATCTTTAAGGCCCTCCACCCACTGGGCATCCAGCATTCGGAGGAGTGGGCAACTGGAGCTGCAGAGAGCGGACACAGCAATCCATGAGCATCCTGCCAACAGCAAATCTCGGAGGCCTAGAGAGGAGGGAGAGAGAGATAAACAGAAAGGAAAGGGAATTTTGGTATCATAGCTGAACTAACAGTACTACACAAGAGAGCATCTTCCCCAAAATGGATTGGTATAGAAGCTTTTTTTCATGCAATCACACAAGGAAGAGCCCCATTGCAAAACCTAGAGCTCAAAATGAACATAGCTGAATGCACTGGTGCCCAAGCTTTGGGATGCATGAGGCACAAAGCAAAGCAAAGGCTTTTTTTAAAAAGGATGCCACAGGCACAAGAAACAATGAGCACAAATAAATTTGACAATGGAGCCCAAAACATCATCTCCCCCAGAAGGATCGCACTCTTTATGGCAGGGCTTGTAGACAGGATCCCAGACTAAGGCAACCTCTCCCTGTTGCATCAACAGCAGACATTTGGCTGAGGAGCCCACACAATGTGGAGCCCACACAAGGCAAAGTGTATTGGGATACTGACTGGCAAGTGCCCACTACCACCATGTATGCTTGAGATGTATGACAGCCCCCTCCATCTCAACAGACATTACCTGGGAGTCGGTTGATGAGCCAGCTCAGCTGCTTCTTGGACGTGTTTGTCCAGCTCAAATCGAGGCTGACTGGCTGCCTCCGAATAATGCCACTGAGCATGAGGGGAGTGATGGACTTGCAGTGGTTTAGGTCTATTTTGGTCCACAGTCTTTTATCACAGCACCTGGAAGGAGAAGACAGAAGGTTTCATAAGAAAATCATCCTGACACTTGGGCTGAAAGAGATACCTACTCAAATCACATTGAAAAATAACATCACTAAGGAGGGTTCTCCACAAATTGGGAGTCAACTGGGAGGCACAGAAGAAAAAAAGCATGAATGCTCTGTACAAATAAACAAGATGGTGAATACAAACTGAGAAAATGCAATCAGGACATAGAATGCTAACATTATGAATAGTCATGTAAATATCGGATATGCAGGATGTGTTTTCATTCACTGGACCACATTTGGCACAAATACCTGATATACCCAAATTTGAATACTGGTGGGGTTGGGGGGGGGGTTGATTTTGTCACTTGGGAGTTGCAGTTGCTGGGATTTATAGTACACCTACAATCAAAAAGCATTCTGAACTCCACCAACAATGGAACTGAACCAAACTTGGCACACAGGACTCCCATGACCAACAGAAAACACTAAAAGGGTTTGGTGGACATTGACCTTGAGTTTTGGAGTTGTAGTTCCTCTACATCCAGAGAGCACTGTGGACTCAAACAATGGTGGATCTGGACCAAACTTGGCACAAATACTCAATATGCCGAAATGTGAACACTGGTGGAGTTTGGGGGAAAATAGACCTTAAAATTTGGGAGTTGTAATTGCTGGGATTTATCGTTCACCTACCTTTAAAGAGCATTCTGAATCCCACCAATGATAGAATTGGGCCAAACTTTTCACACAGAACCCCCATGACCAACAGAAAATGCTGTTTTTCTGATAGGCTTTGGCGACCCCTTTGACACCCCATCATGACCCTCTCTCAGACGTCCCAACCCCCAGGTTGAGAAATGCTGCTCTAGGATTACTGGAGGGCATCTGAGACCCAGGATACTTCTCTGGTGCCCTCCAGAGGAGAAAGTTGAATCCTAGATAGGTTTTGGTTGTGGGAGGCAGCACATTCCTTGCTCCTGCACAACCAAAATAGTTCAATGTGTCATTTGAATCATACTGAATTTTGTAGAATGAGAGAAGAGTTCCCAAGAGAACCAGATACACTCCAGTAACAACTCCATATACACCAATAAAATGAGCCCACCTTCTGCACTTTTTAATGGCACTGTGAGGTCTATTATTCATTCTTTTGATTTATATCAGTTTCTTACTGCTTAACTGAGGCACAAAGCAGCTCTAGAAACTTCCTCTTTCTTTCAAAACAAACCCATGATGTTCAGCTTTGAAATCTTGATTTGGTGTGATTTCTTTCCCAATTTACAAGCACAACATCAGTGTCCTCGAGCCCTTGATCCCATTACAGGATCCAACCTCCTGCATGTCTTACCATCGATTCCAGGTCCTGCACACTCTCATGCAGAGACACAGCTCGCTGTGACTGAGGTAGCGGAAGACAGCCATCCAGATTTCCCTCTGCATTACGTGGGCTGCCCCGTCGTCCAGTGGGAGAGAGTCTGGTGGGGGGCTGATGGGGGGTGGGCGGATAACGTGGCGCTCCATCTGCATGCACTTGGGGGGCGAGAGGGATGGGGGAGGCCGGGGGAGGGCCCGGGGGGTGCTGACGTTGCTGCTGCGCAGGTTGAGCGAGAGCTGGTGCCGGAGCTCCCGAGGTGTGCCATTGAGGCTCTTGTTGAAGCGGTGGGGCCGCTCCGGACCAAGCAGGCGCTTGGGCTCCTCGTTCTCGCTCTCCGGCTCGGACTTGATGGGCTGGTGGTTCTCCTGGGCCAGGCTGTTCTCCGTCTTTTGGATCTCCTGGTTGAGTTCCTTGCTGAGTTCCTTGCTGAGCTCCTTGTTGGGGAGGCGAGTCTTGCGACGGATCTTGAACTTCTTCTTATCACGGGATTCCGCCCCCTCTGAACTGGGACCGGCCATCGGGGAGCTGGAACGAGACTGGTCACTGTCTCTGCTTTTTGGAGGGTCCTCAGGGAGGTCATCTTCAGGCTCCTGCTTGAAACGCCGCGAGGGCTTGACCATGCCACTCCGGTCATCTGGAGACTTCCAGGATCGCCTCTGGAAAGAGAAACCCCATGCTTTAGTATCATACCCTCACTAGAAATGTGAGAGGAGGAGGAAAAACCTAATGTGGAGAGGCCTCTTTCTTTTCCCACCATCCCAATCCCTTTTTTTCTGCAAAGATAATTAAATGTATTATGAACTCTTTTTAAAAAGACATATTCTTGTTACATCAAGTGCAGACTACCCTCCTCATGGAGGCCCACCTAACACCTACATTGCCGTCATTCCAGGACAAAGTGAATACAGTAGAGTCTCACTTATCCAATATAAACGAGATGGCAGAATGTCGGATAAACGAAAATGTCAAATACGGAATCTTCTACTGTTACCTGTCCGACACGGTACCAGACACTTAGAGTACTAACAACAGGGTTAAAGGAAAGTAACGCCTCGGAGCTAGAGTAGCCCAGAGGAGCGTGGAAATCACAGCGGGAAGGAGGGAGGACGCTTCCACTTCCGGTCCTGCCTCTTTTCCCCCTTTCCTCCTCCTTGCCTTGCCCTTTTCACTTATTGGGAATGGAGAGGGAGTTGGGGAGCGCTCCTTTAATTGAAGGGGAAATGCTGGAATAAAAAGGGAGTGTTGGATAAGACGGAATGTCGGATAAACCAGACTCTACTGTACATGCCTTGTACATAAAAGGCTTGGGGGGCCTATCTTTGCTTTTACATGAATCCACACTTAAGCATGGCTTTGTATTGCTTTGAAGTATTTGAATTGTTCTGATACATTCTTGTTTGTGAATCTGCTTCAAGCTTGAACCCAAACTTGGAAAGGTGCTGGGCCGCATCCTTCCAATAGGTCCAATTTGAGGCTAAATTTGGGAAGAGGTTCATCAACAGAAAGACATACTCTAAAGCAGGGGTCCTCAAACTAAGGCCCAGGGGCCGGATACAGCCCTCCAAGGTCATTTACCCGGCCCTCGCTTAGGGTCAACCTAAGTGTGAAACGATTTGAAAGCACACAGCAACAACAGCAGCAGCAGCAGCAATCCTATCTCATCAGCGAAAAGCATTTTAACTAATATTTGTTAAAATGGTTCTTCATTTTAATTATTTTATTGCTTTTAATTGTTTTTTGCACTGCAAATAAGATATGTGCAGCGTGCATAGGAATTCATTCATGTTTTTTTCAAATTATAATCTGGCTCTCCAACAGTTTGAGGGACTGTCACCTGGCCCTCTGTTTAAAAAGTTTGAGGACCCCTGCTCTAAAGCTTCAGCATGGAGAATTTCAGCTCTTCTCTCTCTTGCTCCCAAAATCAGTCTTTTAGTTCCACCCTCCCATGGTTGAAGAGTGAACCAGGCAATCCAGCTTAAAAGCACTTTATTAGAGTTAAGACTCTCTTCACATTGCACTTGCACAGAATTCCAACATACCACCGTCACATCCAGCACTTTTTAACCTGTACCCATCATTGGCCCGGCCCTGTTTTTAATGTGTAATAGTGTAATGTTTTTGTCAGTGCTTATTGTTTTATTTTTTGCTTTGTATTGTATTGTTATTGTTTGCTGTTGTTGTGTTGAGGCCTTGGCCTTTGTAAGCCGCATCGAGTCTTTCGGGAGATGCTAGCGGGGTACAAATAAAGTTTAATAATAATAATAATAAGCAGACAAGAGCAGATATGTCTCTCCGATTGAGGGCCTGTTAAGAATTAACACTACAGGCATCCCATATTCCACCTGGCTCCCTTCTCTTCTCTCTCTTTCGGAAGAAACCCTGACCCTTTAGCATCAACCTGAGCAGGCGGACCCTGCCAGGACTCACCCGCTTCCTCAGGGCTGGTTCTGGAGGCTTTTCAAATTTCCGCTTTCGCCGCAAGTGAGCTTCTTCCGACTTCCTCCGCAGCAGCGGGTCCACCAGAGAGGGCTTGGGGGAGCGGTCATCCACTTTCTTCCGGGGGGGCTCCTCGCACTCCCCTTTCCGCTTGCTGGGATCCGGGACCACCTCCTTGTTCTCCCGGTTGATCTTCTGTTCTTTGAGGAGGGAGCCAGGGAGGTTGGACGCATACTTGAACCCAGGCCCGCGCTTTTGCTTGTACACCAGAGACACAAAACACACAAGCAAACTTTATATCTTATGTCTTTTTACTGGGGCTTTCTAGGCAGCATCAGAAAATCAACCCTGGATTTGACACTTTCACCTATTTTAGGGGTGAGAAAGGTATTTCGTAGCATCACTCAATAAAGCTAGGTAAGACTGGAGAGCTGGCAATGCTTCACTCTACATAATGGCTCACTACCTCGCTAGGGAGAGGCAGACAAGAGTCTCATTAATGCCTTTCCCCATGCAAAAAAATAAGGAGTCTATGAGAGTTTTCCATTTGGGCATAACTACCACTCTTTGAAGAGAAACACATTTGCCTATTACACCAGAGCTGAACCTTCACAGCAGGCAAGGAGAGCTATACAATTTGAAAAGAGCCAAAGATCCCTTCCTGAACATGAGTCTTTTGCTATTCCAAGGAGTCACAACTTTAGGTTAAGCCCATTCTCAGATGTGGCCCCAGGCAATGAAGCCCAGCAGACCTAGCGACTTTCACCTAAATTGAGAATGTGCCCTCAAAGCGTCTACCATTTCTCCTCCCAAGAGCTTCTCTGCTACTTAGTTTGGGTCCTGAGCTTAAAAAGGGTCCTCACCCTGGCAAGGAAACTAGAAAAGACCCAAAATCTTCCTACAGTAGGAACGGTGCCACCTGCCAGACCGCATTCTAGTCTCCAAACGCAAACAAAAGAGCCCCTGGGGAGGGTAGCTTGGCATTCCTGGAAAGTTCAGAAGATGTGGCTCATCAGTTGGGACACGGTCACCTAGCAGTAGCAAATGGCCCATGGCATGTCCAAAAAGGAGGAGCAAGCTTGCAAAAGAGAAAAGAGCAGACTTGCAATCGGTGCGACTTCATTCTAGTGACACTCACTTTCCCCGTTTTGCCAGCATGGTTGCACTTTGGACATTCCCAGCAGTTTGGCAGCTCTTCGTTCACCACGCCATCCGATTCCCGCACCTGGTAGGGAGAGGGGGACAGCATGAGCATGACAGGAAAGCTCTGTGGGTTACATTGGACCGGGCCTAGATCGTTGCCTAAGGGAAGGAGGGCCACACTAACGTCTACCACTACAAGCACCTTGGGAAGTCTGAGATCCGTACGCCACTGAGCCAGACACATCTGCGTTGCCTCCCCACTCGCCCCCCCTATCCCAGGGGGCCACTCACCCCTGCTTTCCACCGGCCCTTACCTTAAGGCATCCTGGGTGTATGATTTCGTTGCAGATGGAACATTCCATAAGCATGAGATTAAACTTGCCCCCCTCCTCCTCCGCCGTGTCTTCCTTCCCTGCTTCCCCACACACCAGGCACACAGCCGTATGGGGCAGTACTGGCTAAACACCCGCAAGGGAAGAAAGGAGAAGAGGGTCAGGAAGTGGGTAGCAATGAATCAGCGTCGGCCCCTGCCAAAGTCTTCCCTCCCCGAGCTCTCGGCACTGGGCATGGCCGGTTTGTGGAAAGGCCCACAATGCCTCTGCGGCTTATCATTCTTAACTCAAAGGCTGGGGGAAGTGGGGGGGGGGGGGCGGGGGGAGGCACAGAGCTCTCCACTTTGTCTACAGTCACTTTTGGCAAAGTAGCTATTGGGATCTTGTTTCGAGTCCCGCTACCATCAAACGCAGCGAGCCTGTAGTTTACAACTCAGCCCCACAAAATATTATTTTCAGAACTAACTGCACCCTACAACCCTTTATTAGGTGGTTTGGTCACTCCATGCCCCCATCCTGCGGAATTGTACATTTGAGGCCCATAAGAAGCCTTTTTCTGAAACAAGAAATAATGATCAGAAAGTTAATAAGAATTCTTGGGCACCACAGTTGGCAAATGGGTTAATCAGAAAAAGTAAGTGATTGTCAACAGAAGCCTGGTTACTGGTATAGATTTCTGCTCAGTCAACATAACAGGGCCTCTTGGCCTATAGGAACAGAATTTTGAGCCTTTAAGGCCAGAATCAAGCAGAAAATGCCTGGGCTGCCAGGAGGAAGGCGAGATTGATGTATTTCTGTAGAACCCAATATAGCATCCAATTCACTCAGTGAATACAGAAGTAGATGCCATTTCAGAGCAGTGGCAAGTGACCAGAAACACTTGCTACTTTCAGCCATTCAACTAATCCTTCCAAAACTATGCCATTCCAGGCAAATCTAGTTATTGGGGGGAGGGAGCCCTTTCTGCCAGTTAGAGCAGACAAAAAAGGGTCACAGACCTGGCTTGCCTTGCAGCGCTCTACGCCCTCGTCCACAAAAGTCGAGATCACATTTGTTTTGGGGGCCGGAGAAAGACTCGCCAGCATTTTCCTGGCCGGACAATGCCGCGCAGGTGACCGGAGGCTTACCGCAATGCACTGCCGCATAATGCAGGACTGCTTCATGCGGCCTGGCCCGCCAAACTTCTTCATGTCTTTGCAGAAGTGGCACTCGCCGCACTCGGTGCGCAGACAGGCCTCGCACTTGCGGCATCGTGTTCTTCTCCGGCGGGCACCAGCCGTGGTCCGGTTTGCGGCGAGTTTGACAGCAGAGCTGGGCCCCAGTTTGCCTTTGGGCCGCCCAACGGACCGATTCTAGGGAGGGGAAAAAAACAAAAGGCCCCACCTTAACTAAATGCTGAGAATTAAATCCTGATTGTGAAGAGGCAACAAAGCTGAACAATGAAGAAACCACTCTGATGTCATTACTACAGGTGGTCTCCAAGTTACAAATATCTCTTAGTTAAAAACGGGAGTAAGGAAACAGGAAGTAAGAGAAATCTACCACCAGGAAAGGAAAATAACTCCCTCATGAGTAATCATGAGGGAAAGGACTCTGAAGCTTTATCCTCAATCCTTGTTTCCACAACAAGCCACATTTTTCAAAATCCAATGATCACAGGGACAGAAATTGAGGTGAAATCTTCTGAACAGGGGCACAGGCAGCAAAGAAAACACACAACGCCAAGGAATATATATTTTTGGCTATAGTTACACTTAAAATATACCTGTTCCAACTTACATACAAATTCAACTTAAGAACAAACCTACAGAACCTATCTTCTTCATAATTTGGAGACTGCCTATACTTTGCATTTGTACAACTGTTGGAGTGCTGATTTCCCCATACATTGTGTTGAAGCCACTGAAAATTTTAAAAAAAAAACCTATGCTACAAGCGAAGGGTCTTGAATTCAAATCCCAGGCATCTCCAGGATGCCAGGTGAACACTTAACCTTGCAGTAGCAAGTTTAGATGAGCGCAAATATAAGACTTGCTCTAGAGAGGCACTGCATGTTTTCATTTTGTGTGTGCACGTTCCCTACATGTTTTCAAACACTAGCTTTCTCCTCATGTTGCTCACATGTCACACTTCCAGGCGTGGTTCTGAAAAAAAATCCCTGAATGAATACACTACAACTTGCTCACCCCTCAAGCCCATCGCTTCTCAGATCACTTGCAGTTCCCAGAAAACTAAACCATTGTGTTCAAATACCTGCACATTTACATGAATTAAGAAGCCCAGAGCTCTAATGTCTTGAGAGGGTGCTTTGAGGTGCAAAATAAATTACTTGGAGGGGTAAACAAGTTGGTCTATCCCAGCAAAAAAACTCTCCCTGAATGCCAAATAAATCTGTAAGCCTGTGCAGTGTCACAAGACACTGTTGTTGCTGATCCGCTCATGAATCAAAGGCATGCAAATAGGAGCTGGGGCAACAATTCCAGATCTTGTTCTTGGACAAAAAGAAACTTCTGCTCTGAACCTAGAAGTCAATCCAGTGATGGCTCCACTCTCTCTGGCAATTCAGGTGCCAGTTAAATACATCGGTACTCACCTGATCATTTAGTAGGTATTGAAGTGGCTACTTTATTGTTTCAGCTCAGGCATGGGCAAACTCCGACCCTTCAGGTGTTTTGGACTTCAGCTCCCACAAGTCCTCACAGCCGATAGGAATTGTGGGAGTTGAAGTCCAAAACACCTGGAGGGCCAACGTTTGCTCATGCCTGCTCCAGCTGCTGGATTTTGCTTTATAGAGAGAGAGAGAGAGAACATAGAGAGAGAGAACATAGCAGACTGCCTAGAAAACCCGCAACAGAAAAATGTACCTGAAGGAATTCAGAGACTCAGATCTAGAACACATTCCCGGGAATGGAGTTTGTAAATGCTGTGGAACATGTCGTAACATGTTTGCTTGGAAGAAAATCCCCAGAAAACAACATTTACTCTCTGAAAGACATGTGGCGAAACTAAAGGCCTTGGTCTTGAGTTTAACCAGCAGATGCTGTAGACGCTTGTTTTCTGCTCCCCTGGAAATTAAGTATTGGGACCATGTGTTTAAATGACAGGAGAGGAGATCCCACCTGAACATTAGGAAGAACTTACAGCTGTCCAACAGTGGAACTCTCTGCCTCGGAGTGTAGTGGAAGTGCCTTCCTTGGAGGCTTTTAAACAGATAGCTGGATGGCCATCTCTCATGGGTGCTTTGATTATGCCTTTCTTGCATGGCAGAGGGCTACACTAGATGGCCCATCGGGTCCTTTTCCACGTGATTCTACGTGTGTCTATTTCTCTCCAGGCTGTGATCCTTCCCAGGGAAACAAGGGTTCCCATGCCTAGCTCTAGAGGGATATGAACAAGATGAAAGGTGTCCTGAGAAGGGCCAGCAAAAGGGTCTAAGATTTGGAAACAATAATAATAAAACTTTATTTGTAGACTGCCCTATCTCCCCGAAAGGACTCAGGGTGGTTTCCAACATGCATGGCAAACATTCAATGCCAAAAGGAAAGAAATACATATAAATTACATCAGGACAGACCACATCAAGCCCTCTAAGGAGCCTCTTAGGAGGCTGGGTCTGTTTCGCTTAGAGAAAAGGCAACTAACATGACAGCCATGTTTCACTATCTGAAAGGATGTCCCATTGAGAAGAAAGGGGCAGGCTTGCTTTCACACTACTCTGGAGACTGGGACACAACAGAGCAGTAGATTCCAATGGCAGGAAAAAAGATCCCACCAAAACATTTGGGACAACTCCCTGACAGAGCTGTTGTGCAGTGGAATATTCTTCCCGCAATTCTGGTGGAGCCTCCTTCCTTCTTTGGTGGTTTTTAAGAAGAGGCTGGATGGTCATCAGTCAGGAAAGCTTGGATGGCATCTTTCCTTATGGCAGAAGCCCCTTGGGGGGCTTTTCTAACACTGTGATTCAATGAAAGGAGGAGGGGCACATTTCTGAATAAGGAGCAGCTAGCATATTGATGAAGATCAGTTTCAAGGTAAGCCGGGATATGATCACACCCGTATTCCTCACAAGCAAGGGGGGGGGGGGGGGACAGAGACTTCTTGGTGGTGGCCCTCCCCAAGGAAATTAGACAAGCACACACCCTAGTAACTCTCAGGAAGGAGTTGAAAACCTGGCTATTTAAGCAGGCTTTTGATAATAGCTAAGTGTATCCACCACACTATTGGACAGAATCTTATATGGTTATTAGAAGTATAATTTATAATGCTGTATACTTTGATCATAGGAATTGGCTGGTTTTAAACAGCATTTATATATATATACTGCTTTTAGAGGGATAAATAGTCTTTTAAACTATTTATTTATGTTTACACGGTTCGTACTATTTTGTTTTTAATTAATTGATATGCGATACTGTCTGTGTTATATCATTTGTGTATTTGTAGTTTTGTTGTAAGCCGCCCCGAGTCCCTTCAAGGGATATAAATAATTATAAAATAATTATAAAGTAATAAAATAAACATAAAGCTTCTTATTATCCTTACCCCATGCATATTTTACTCAAGAGAGAAAAGTCCTTTGCGATGGCAGCTCAAGGGGTGTCAAACTGCATTAACCTGACAGTGTAGACACCAGCACCTTTCGCAGGACACGCCTTTCTGGGCCGAAGTTTGTGACAGCAGAAGGGCTGCTGATGCCTTTTGGAATGCCCCATGCCTGGAAAATGGGAAGACCACCTTCAGGGGAGCCAAACACCGCCTTGGCAAGATGAGATCCCGAACAAAGAGACAGAAAAATTGGGATCCACCCACACTGCAGAGATCACCCAGCCCCTCTTGCTTACACACCACAACAGCCCAGATTGCCAAAGATACCCCTTGCAAAGCAAAAAAAAGCACTTCTTCCACTTCCTGGTGCAAATCAAGGCGCCTCGGGGCAAGTTCGGAAGCTCCTGGGAGCACAAAAGCCCCTCCAAGTGGCTTCCGTCGGTCTGCTTTTCCTCTCCCTTGAAAATATTAGCTTTCTTTCGAGACCAGCTAAGCTGGGGAAGGGGAGGTGGCAGACAAGGGAAGAGCCGCCGTTCCCACATTGTCTCCTCCGCCCCCCGCCCCTCCTGGCCTTTTTTTCTCTCTCTCTTCCCGCGAAGCCGCCCAGCCCGAAGGCTTTTGACCCCTCCCGGGCCCCTTCCCCTTCGAACCTGCTCCTGCTCCTGCTCCGAGTCGTAGTCCTCCTCGTCGGGGCTGACGGACATGGCCATAGCGCATGGCGGGCGGGCGGGCGAGCCGGCCTCCCCCACAGACACAGAGAGAGAGAGCGCGAGCAAACAGAGAGCCACACACCCCACACACTCACACTCGCGGAGGAAGCGGGGGGACGGCGCCTCATATAGGCCGCCGTCGAACCAGGAAGGGGCGGGACTCCGGCCGCGCCGGCCAATGGCGAGGCGGGGCTCGTGGAGAACAAAGAGCGGTCTCCGATTGGCCGAGAAGGGGAAAGAGGCGGAGCGAGGAAAAAGGGGGGAAATTGGGCTGTCCTGACAGAGGTTGGTCAGTGGCCCCAAGAGGGGCGAAGCCGGACGGAGCTTTCCGCCGCTTTCTTTGAGGCAACACTTCTCCAAGGCTGCAGGGTATAGTAATTATATGTTGTTGTTCATTCGTTCAGTCGTCTCCGACTCTTCGTGACCTCATGGACCAGCCCACGCCAGAGCTCCCTGTCGGCCGTCACCACCTCCAGCTCCTTCAAGGTCCGTCCAGTCACTTCAAGGATGCCATCCATCCATCTTGCCCTTGGTCGGCCCCTCTTCCTTTTGCCTTCCACTTTCCCCAGCACAATTGTCTTCTCTAGGCTTTGCTGTCTCCTCATGATGTGGCCAAAGTACTTCAACTTTGTCTCTACTATCCTTCCCTCCAATGAGCAGTCGGGCTTTATTTCCTGGAGGATGGACTGGCTGGATCTTCTCGCAGTCCAAGGCACTCTCAGCACTTTCCTCCAACACCACAGTTCAAAAGCATCGATCTTCCTTCGCTCAGCCTTCCCTAAGGTCCAGCTCTCACACCCGTAGGTTACGACAGGGAATACCATGGCTTTGACTAGGCGGATCTTTGTTGCCAGAGTGATGTCTCTACTCTTTACTATTTTATCGAGATTGGACATTGCTCTCCTCCCAAGAAGGAAGCGTCTTCTGATTTCCTGGCCACAGTCTGCATCTGCAGTAAAATGCTCATTTCGAATGACATCATAACTCAAAATCTGCTGGATGAATTGCTGCCAAATTTGACCACAAGACACCTACTAACGCAAGGAGTGACCATCACTAAAAAAAATGGATTCTGTCATTTGGGAGTTGTAGTTGCCGGGATTTACAATCAAAGCGCATTCCGAACTCCACCAACGATGGAATTGAACCAAACCGGGCACACAGGACTCCCATGACCAACAGAAAACACTACAAGGATTTGGTGGGCATTGACCTTGAGTTTTGGCGTTGTAGTTCATCTACATCCAAAGAGCACTGTGGACTCAAATGATGATGAATCTAAACCAAACTTGGCAAGAATACTCAATATGCCCAAATGTGAACACAGATGGAGTTTGGGGAAAATAGACCTTGATATTTGTGAGTTGTAGTTAATGAGATTTATAGTTCACCTACAATCAAAGGGCATTCTGATCCCCACCAAAAATAGAATTGGGCCAAACTTCCCACACAGAACCCCCATGACCAACAGAAAATACTGTGTTTTCTGGTGGTCTTTGGTGACCCTTCTGACACCCCCTCACAACCCCCCCCCCCTCCCCCCCCCCCCCCGGGTTTAGAAATGTTGCCTTAAGTCCATCCATTCCAACTCCCTTCACTGGGTCATGAAAACATAATCAAAGCCCTCCTGACAAAGAGCCATGCAGCCATAGATATAGATAGATATATATGATTCACACACACACATATATTTATATGAGGGATATAGTATCATAGATTTTAAAGGGACCCCTAAAGAAGGATAATTATATGTTGCATGTTCCAGAGTAGGCAAACCAGACAATCTCATCATCAACAGACAAAGAAACAACAAGAAATACTGTTTACCCACAAGCATAAAGAAATTAGATATATTAGAAACCAACACTTTCTCATTATTTTCAACTCCAGATCACCAGACTGGGCCACAGCAATGCCTGGCAGGGGATAGCTAGTAATAAATAATAATAATAATAAGAAGAAGAACAACAACAATAACAATATGAGCTGTAGGGAATGTCTACACTGTTGGATGAATATACTTGAATGCTGCTAGCACTGACATGCCTCAAGGGTATAATAATTATTATTAATGATTTTTCTTTGTGTCAGGAATGACTTGAGAAACTGCAAGTCGCTTCTAGTGAGAGAGAATTTGCAGTCTGCAAGGACGTTGCCCAAGGGATGCCCAGATGTTTGATGTATTATCATCCTGTGGGAGGCTTCTCTCATGTCCCCGCATGAGAATAATAATAACTTTATTTTTATACCCCGCCTCCATCTCCCCAAAGGGATTTGGGGCAGCTTACATGGGGCCAGGCCCAATGGTACACTTAAAACATAATACATTAAAATCACATCAACAAAATAATAACAGAAGCAATATAACAAAATAAAAAACCAATAATATTAAGCAATATAAAACAAAACGTCACGGCCAATAACCAATGGTAAGATTCAGTGTCTCGTTGTGGGTGGGCAGACTGGTGCCACAACCATAGTGGTAAGAGCTAGTGAGTAAAGTGCATATATCATATAGCAGCATTAAGGATAGAAAATTTTATCAGTGAAGGTTGAAATATAACAATGTTAAAGTGCTTAAGGACAATATTTTGTGTGTGTCCTGACTAGGACTCGCGATCCAAGGAATTGCCTAGTCAAAGGCACAGTGGAACATCCAGGTGCTTAAGTCCATGCAGAAAGTGGACAAGAAGGGTGCTAGTCGAATCTCCCTGGGGAGAGAATTCCAGAGCTGGGGGGCCACGACTGAGAAGGTCCGTTTCCTCGTCCCCACCAACCACACCTGAGACAGAGATGGAAGCAAGAGAAGAGCTTCTCCATAAGATCTTAAAGATTGTGTGGGTTGTAGGGGAAGATGCAATCACAAAGATAGGCAGGTCTGAACCGTTTAGAGCAGTGGTTCTCAACCTGTGGGTCCCCAGATGTTTTGGCCTTCAACTCCCAGAAATCCTAACAGTTGGTAAACTAGCTGGGATTTCTGGAAGTTGTAGGCCAAAACACTTGGGGACCCACAGGTTGAGAACCACTGGTTTAGAGCTTTATAGATGATGACCTGCACCTTGAATTGGGACCGGAAACTTATCGGCAGCCAGTGGAGCTGTTTAAACAGGGGGGTTGACCACTCCCTGTAATTTGCTCCAGTTAACAATCTGCATCAAGTCAGAGCACACTGACAATTGACCTGGACCACATTTGGCACACAGAATCCCCATGACCTAAGAAAAATACTGGAAAGGTTTGGGGGAAATTCATCTTGACTTATAGCCATTGTAGGTACTGGGATTTATAGTTCACCAGCAATCAAAGAGCACTCTGGACCACACCAATGATGGCCTGGACCTCACTTGGGACACAGAACCCCCATGACCAACAAAAAATACAGGAAAGCTTTGGGGGAAATTTATCTTGATTTCTAGGAATAATAGTTCACCTACATCCAGAGAGCACTGTGAACGCAAACAATGATGGATCTGCACCAAATTTGGCATGCATACCCAATATGCCAAAATTTAAATACTGATGGATTTTGGGGAGAATTGGCCTTGACATTTGATAGCTGTAGGTACTGGGATACATAGTTCAGATGCAATTAAAGAGCACTCTGCACCCCACCGATGATAGACCTGGATCTAACTTGGCACACAGAACCCCTATGACCAACTGAAAGTACTGGAGGGATTTGATGGGACTGACCCACCATGGTGGGAGTTGTAATTCATCCTGCAGCCAGAAACCCAAGCTAGTTAATATTAATAATACATAATAATAGAAGTTGGGGGGGGGGGGATGTCTGCACTGTTGAATGAATGCACTTGGACACTGATAGCACTGCCATACTTCAAGCGAATAATAATAATAATAATAATAATAATAATAATAATAATAATAGCAACAACAGCAACAGAACAACAACAACAGATTGTATTTGAAACCTGCCTCTCCTAATGGCTAGAGGCAGGCTATGACAGTCAATGTCTTATGTCCTCCAATGCGATTGCTGCTGAAAGACGGAAATGACTTGGGAGGTGTTCTTTCTCAGCATCTCTAGGTCCTCCCATCATTCCAGTTTTTCACTTTCAGGGGAACGCAGAGGGCTGGGTATAATTCTAAACTGCCAAAGCCCTAAAAACTATGAATGCCTCTGAGTAATTGCTTAGGGAGCTGGAGAGGTTTTGCTTAGAGGAGAGAAAATGAAGATCTCACATGTTTAGCCCCTGCGCTATGTCACCACTGGTCACTTAACCTGGCCTTGCTTTCTTGAAATTAAACCCTGTGGCAACAGGCACTGCTCCATGTATATTTAAATCGGTACAATTGGTGAGGAAGCCAGTCCCCACTCCTAGATGTATCAGGTGCATCCCATTTCTGATCAATGATATTACAGTGGAATTCTCTGTAGTAATTGTTTGCAGTTTCCCAGTGGAGTGGGATTAGTGGGCAGGTGACAATGACGAACAGAGATTCCCGCAAGCCTCTTTCACGCCGTCCTCCTCCTTGTGCAGCAGTATAACACTGTGCATTCAAGCACATGCATGAACCATATAAAATGCAAGGAAATGGATTTAACAGTTGCTGAAGCCACCGGTCTGAATGGAACAGAATGGGGAATTGCAATGCATGCTGCCTTGAGATAATGATTTTCGCAGTCCCCTTTCCATATTCATTGGGGCTAGAGGGACAGGACACAAATGTGGAAAACCCCTTTAAAAAGAAGCTTTTTAAAGAAGCCATGACCAATAGAAAACACTAGAAGGGTTTGATGAGCATTGACCTTGAGTTTGGGAGTTGTAGTTCACCTACATCCAGAGACTACCATGGACTCAAACAATGATGGACCTGGACCACACTTGGCACGAATATTCCATATGCCCAAGTATGAACACAGATGGAGTTTGGGGGAAATAGACCTTGACATTTGGGAGTTGTAGTTCCTGGGATTTATAGTTCACCTACAATCAAAGAGTGTTCTGAACCCCACCAACGACAGAATTGGGCCAAACTTCCCACACAGAACCCCCATGACCAACAGAAAATACTCAAGGCCATCCAGTCCAACTCCCTTCACCAGGACAAGAAAACGTAATCAAAGCCCTCCTGACAAAGAGCCATCCAGCCATAGATATAGATAAATATGATTCACACACACACAAGTATAATAGATTTGAAAGGGACCCCTGAAGAAGGACAATTATATGTTCCATGTTCCAGAGTAGGCAAGCCAGACACTCTCCACATCAACAATGACAAAGAAACAGCAAGAAAGAAGCTTAAAGAAATTACATATATTAGAAATCAACACTTTCTCATTACTTTACTTTCCATATCAACAGACTGGGCCACAGCAACGCGTGGCAGGGGACAGCTGGTCTATATAAATAAAAATGTAATGTTTGTTTGTGGGATTACCAGAACTCAAAAACCACTGGACGAATTGACACCAAATTTGGACACAAGACACCTAACAACCCAATGCATGTCCTTCACTAAAAAAAAAAATTGATTTTGTCATTTGGGAGTTGTAGTTGCTGGGATTTATAGTTCACCTACAATCAAAGAGCATTCTGAACCCCACCAACAATAGAATTGAACCAAACTTGGCACACAATTCTCCTATGACCAACAGAAAATACTGGAAGGATTTGGTGGGCAGTGTCCTTTGGTTTTGGAGTTGTAGTTCACCTACATCCAGAGATCAATGTGGACTCAAACAATGATGGATCTGCACCAAACTCTACACGAATACTCAATATGCCCAAATGTGAACACTGGTGGAGTTTGGGGAAAATAGAATCTTGACATTTGGGAGTTGTAGTTGCTGGGATTTGTAGTTCACCTACAATCAAAGAGCATTCTGAACCCCACCAACAATAGAATTGGGCCAAACCTCTCACACAGAACCCCCATGTGGGCCACAGCAACACATGGCAGGGGATGGCTAGTGTTTAATATGTTTTATGTTATGTTTTTATGTATAGTGTTTTAATTGATTTAAATCATATTTATATGTTATTGATTTTAGCTAATGTTATGTATTGCTTTTGTATGTTTATTGCTGCATTGAATTTTGCCATGTACACCACTCTGAGTCCCCCTTGGGGTGAGAGAGAGCGGTATTAATATTAATAAATTAATAATAAATTGATCATAGAATACTAGAGTTGGAAGAGACCCCATTCTGTCATGCAGGAAAACCACAACCAAGGGACTCCCAACAGCCTCTGTTTAAAAGCCTCCAAAGGAGGAGCTTCCATTGGACTTTGAGGCAGTGAGTTCCACTGTTGGAACAACTCTAGAAGTTCTTCCTAATGTTCAAGTGGAATCTCCTTTCCTGTTGAACCCATGGCTCCATTGAGCTCTAGTCTCCAGAGCAGCAGAAAACAAGCCTGGCTCTAGTTTCTGATACAGAACATATGCCATCCAGTAGTCACCTTCTGCTCGCCTACAGAAAACCATATTTAATAATCTAGAGCTGATGTGGTCTATCCGAGGGAGCGGGGCTGGTCAGCAACAGGGAAGGAGTGGCAGGCAGTGTGAAAGAAGCAGAAATAAAATAAAATAGAATAGAGGAAGAAGGAGGCTCACAGACCAGATTTTCATCCTCACAGCCCACTGGTGGTCCGAGGCCCACAGGTTAAGAACTACTGATCTAGACACTATATTCCTTTTGATCAATGTTATTTTGATCAATGTTATTCTTGAGAATAATAATGACCTCTGGAGGTGAAGCCACATCTCTTAACTATGGGTTATCCATTGAAACATCCTGCTAAACCATAGTTAACCCAAGTCACTCCTCCTGCAATGATTTCTTCATCTTACTTGCCAATGCTCCCACTCTATGCTTTGTCAGTTCAAGCATTACATCAAATTGGTGTCTTTGTGGTCCTCACTCTTGCGAAGGATGAGATATAAAGCCAGGGCAGCCATGTAGATCCACAAATTTTACTAAGCAATGGGAATCAGGCTACTTATTTACTACATGTCTTCTTGAACCACCTCAAAAAACCTCACACTGGTGTTGATCCAAAGGAGAAGTATCAGTTGGCCAGGCTTTTGACTGGATCCAACAAGGTGAGGAAAGACAAAGACGCCCAAATGGCGATGAAGTTTGGTTCTAAAATCCTACCTTTGCATTTTTCTTAGGCCAGGACACCACTGGGACTCCAGAAATGGCAAGATGTGGATCGTCGTCTGCATGCTCCTTCAGGATATTCTGTTTCAAAAGGAAAACAGGCTGGTGAGGCAGAAGAAAACCTAGCCCAAGGTAACTTGCTGGAGGAGAGGGATGATCTAAGCTGGAGCCTCAAAGGTTAGCGGTTCCTTCAGCTTTCTGATGTAGAAAGAAGGGTGTGAACCCACAATTATTAAGCAGGCCTTATCATACCACTACCCCCACATTTTGCAGCTAAAAGGAGGTCACCTGGGAAGCTTTCATCAATGATAAAAAGAATGTCTGTTTAAGACTTACAACTCCAGTGGAAGTTGACCTAGAGCAGTGTTTCTCCACCTTCCTAATGCCACAACCCCTTAATACAGTTCCTTATGTTGTGGTGACCCCCAACCATAATATTATTTTTATTGATACTTTATAATTGTAATTTTGCTACTGATATAAATTGTAAAGTAAATATCTGATATGCAGGATGCATTTTTATTCACTGGACCAGATTTGGCACAAATACCCGATAGTCCCAAATTTGAATACTGGTGGGGTTGGGGGGGAATTGATTTGGCAATTGTAGTTGCTGGGATTTATAGTTAACCTACAATCAAAGAGCATTCTGAACTCCACCAATGATGGAATTAAACCAAACTTGGCACACAAACCTCCCATGAGCAACAGAAAATACTGTAAAGGTTTGGTGGGCATTGACCTTGAGTTTTGGCATTGTAGTTCACCTACATCCAGAGAGCATTATGGACTCAAACAATGATGGATCTGGACCAAACTTGGCACAAATACTCAATATGCCCAAATGTGAGCACTGGTTGAGGTTGTGGGAAATAGACCTTGATATTTGGGAGTTGAAGTTGCTTGGATTTATAGTCCACCTACAATAAAATAGCCCCTTGAACCCCACTGATGATTGGGTCAAACTTCCCACACAGAACCCCCTTGCCTTGAAGGGATTCACTGGCGCAAGCCTCTCTCCAGCTTTCTGCACTCTCCCTCGCCCGCACACCACACTACCATGCACTGAGCATGCCTGCTCTCCCCTCCCTGCTTGGAGTCTTGGAAACAGCCCTCCCCTTGGCTGAGAGGCCGGCCAATCACAGCAGAGGAGGGCCTTTGGTGGGAGGATTTGCCATCTGTTTCCAAAAAGGAAGAGAAGGACAGGTGGAGAGATCTTCAGCCTTCTCTGCCAAAGGGATTTCTAAGAACATCAGGAATATATGTTTTCTGATGGTCTTTGGAGACCCCTCTGAAACCCCCTTGCAACTTCCCTCAAGGGTCCCAATCCCCAGGTTGAGAAACGCTGACCTAGAGATTCCTAGCTGACCTAGAGATTCCTAGCGAGAACACCTCTCTAAGAATGTTTATGTGTTCCTTTGCAATACTGTGGTCAATGTCTGACACAATTTGATCCTAAAGTTCTGCAGGAGGAGCTAGAGATTGCTAGAAAGAAACTGTCTTGGGAAAAAAAACCCTGCATTATAATAAGAAGTCACTTTGCAAGCAAGTATGACATTGAGGAGTCCAGAAACCAAGCCCAAGACAAACTCAGTATTAATAACGTGCTTGGTGTGGAGTGTGACCCCTCTCCCTACCTTCATATCTTCCAAAAGAGCCTGAGGATCCTCTATGCCTTCGGGAACGCATTTCTTATTCTCTGGAAGGGATTCCAGTTTTTCAACGAGGGCTTTCAAGCCCTTCAGTTCAAACTCTGTCAAGTGAGTCCATTTGGCTGAAACCTCGGCTGCGGGGGAGCCGGTGGGCGTTTTGGGATAGTCGGCTGGCGTGGACTTTACGCTTTCATCCGAAGCATTAGACAAAGTCCTTTTGAGGCACCGGCCACCAGCTGTTGCTTTCGGCTTCTTCCCAGGAATTTCTCTCCCTTCTGAATGCGTGCTGTTTGGAGAAGACGCTCCATCCACAAAGGCCTTGGGGTTTTTTTCTGGGCTCTCCTCCTTCTCCTGGGTGTGAATATCACACAATTCGTCATCCATGTCTGCACAGGAATCTGAGGAGAAGCTATCTAAGCTGTGTTTCCTTGTTGTATCTAGGAAAGAAGAAAGGGAAATGTGAAGAAAATTCTGAAAGTAGAGCTAGAGAACACATGCCAAGGACGCTGGTCATTGTCATTCCAAACACCATAGCCAAGGAAAGCCAACCAGTAACCTAACCATGTTACTTCTTTAGAGTATGACCTCCACTGGGGTTTTTGTGAGTTATCATTCAAAAAGCAACCCAACCAGGTCTTGGTTCTGGGGCTCCCTTCCTTCTGCTGATCCTATGGGTTCTACTTCCCATATAAATAACAGCATTTTGGGTCCAGAATTCTTTCCACCTTCAGTAGGTTCAAAGAAGATTTCTGCTCTTTTATATGCAGATGACATGGTGTTAGTCTCAGTCTCACTGTCAGCTGGACACCATCCTATCAGAGATACCTAAGGAGGACAAAATCATCCTCCTGGGGGATTTTAATGCAAGAGTCGGGCAAGACTTTGACCTGTGGCCAGGGACCATAGGAAAAGACGAGATTGGAAACAGCAACTCGAATGGCATCCTGCTTCTCACCAAATGTGCAGAACACAACCTTGTCATCACCAACATGCTCTTCCACCAGAAAAACAAGTTCAAAACATCATGGAAGCACCCCAGGTCAAAGCATTGGCACCTCTTAGACTACGTAATCACACGTGCCAGAGACCGCCGTGACGTGCTTCTCACAAGAGCCATGACAGGTGCTGATGACTGCTGGACAGACCACAGGCTACTCCGATCCATGATGGCTATCAAGGTCGCCCCCAAGCGCAGACTCCAAGGAAGAAAGACAAGGAGCAAATGAACACCCAAGCCCTTCAGGAGCCCTCCAAACAAGCCCTTCTCCAAAGAGCACTCAAGGACCATCTACCCATAGAACATCCTGAAAATGTTGAGGAACATTAGAACAAACTGAAGACCTCCATCATCACAGCCTGTGAAGAAACTATTGGATACCAAACCAAGAAACATCAAGATTGGTTTGACGAAAATGACAACGCGATCCAACAACTAATTTACAAGAAAATGAAAGCCTTCCAAACATGGCAGAGAGACGTCAACTGTGCTGCTAAGAAAAAGATCTATGCCAGTGCAAAAGCTGAGGTCCAAAGAAGGACAAGAGAAGAACATCTGGTGGACAAAGAAGGCTGAAGAAATCCAACACCTGGCAGACACCCATAATGCTCAGGGATTTTTCAAAGCCACAAAGGTCATCTATGGACCAAGAAACCATGGCATACATACTCTACGCTCATCAGATGGAACCAAAACTTCTGAAGGACAAAAAATCAATTGCACTACCAAAGCCTCCTGAATCGCAGCTCCAATGTGGCCGAAGAGGTTCTCTCACAAATCCCACAACAACAAACCAGGGATGAGCTTGCAGCACTGCCTAGTTTGAAATAAGTCAGCAATTTTTATTTTATTTTATTTTTGTCGTGTCAGGAGCGACCTGAGAAATTGCAAGTCGCTTCTGGTGTGAGGGAATTGGCCATCTGCAAGGACGTTGCCCAGGGGACGCCCGGATGATTTGATGTTTTTATCATCCTTGTGGGAGGCTTCTCTCCTGTCCCCGCATGAGGAGCTGGGGCTGATAGAGGGAGCTCATCCGCCTCTCCCCAGATTCAAACCTGCGACCTGTCGGTTTTCAGTCCTGCCAGCACAGGGGTTTAACCCACTGCACCACTGGGGGCTCCTCATGTCAGCAATGCCATCAGCCAACAAAAAAATAACAAAGCCAGCGGACCTGACGGGATCCCTACTGAAATCTTTAAAGAGGGAGGACCTGACACAACAACTCCACCAGCTCATTGAAAAAGTATAGGTGACCGAGAAAATCCCAGCAGATTTCAAGGATACCACCATCATCACCCTCTTCAAAAAAAGGGGAAAGAACAGACTGCGGAAACTATTGAGGTATCTCCCTTCTAACCTCTGCTGGGAAAATCCTCGCAATAATCCTTGCAAACCACTTTCTAGCCCTCTCAGAAGACACCCTCCCAGAATCCCAGAACAGCTTCCGTCCCTCCAGAGGAACCGTGGACATGATCTTCACTGCACGACAGCTCCAAGAAAAATGCAGGGAACAAAATCAACCACTGTACATGGCATTCATTGACCTTGCAAAGGCATTCGACACAGTGAATCGCAGCGCCCTCTGGACCATCCTCCAGAAAATCGAGTGCCCTAACAAATTTGTGAACATCCTGCGGATCCTCCATGATGACATGATGGCAACAGTCTTGGACAACAGTAGCTCCCAAAGTGACCCATTTAAGGTGGAATCAGGTGTCAAACAGGGATGTGTTATTGCCCCAACTTTATTCTCCATCTTCATCGCTATGATACTTCATCTTGTGGATGGGAAGCTTCCCACCGGAGTGGAAATCATCTATCGGACAGATGGCAAGCTATTCAACCTCAGCAGACTGAAAGGCAAAACCAAGGTTACAACAACATCTGTTATAGAACTCCAGTATGCTGATGACAATGTTGTCTGTGCGCATTCAGAAGAAGACCTACAAGCCACTCTAAACACCTTCGCAGAAGCATACGAGAAACTTGGCCTCTCTTTGAACATTTAGAAAACCAAAGTGCTCTTCCAGCAGTCACCACCCAATCCCTCTCCAATGCCAGAGATACAGCTTAATGGTGTAACATTAGAAAACTTTGACCATTTCCGCTACCTTGGCAGCCACCTCTCCACCAAAGTCAACATCGACACCGAAACAGAACACCACCTGAGCTCTGCGAGTGCAGCATTTTTCCGAATGAAGCAGAGAGTGTTTGAGGACCGGGACATCCGTAGGCATACCAAGGTGCTTGTTTATAAAGCTATTGTCCTCCCAACCCTGCTCCCAACGCCTGCGAGACGTGGACTGTCTACAGATGTCACATGCAACTCCTAGAATGTTTCCATCAGCGCTGCCTCCAGAAAATCCTGCAAATCTCTTGGGAAGACAAGCGGACAAATGTCAGTGTGCTGGAAGAAGCAAAGACCACCAGCATTGAAGCGATGGTCCTCCGCCATCAACTCCGCTGGACCGACCACGTTGTCCGGATGCCTGACCACCGTCTCCCAAAGCAGTTGCTCTACTCTGAACTCAAGAACAGAAAATGGAATGTTGGTGGGCAGAAAAAGAGATTTAAAGATGGGCTCAAAGCCAACCTTACAAACTCTGGCATAGACACTGAGAACTGGGAAGCCCTGGCCCTTGAGCACTCCAGCTGGAGGTTAGCTGTGACCAGCAGTGCTGCAGAATTTGAGGAGGCACGAATGGGGGGGGGGGCGAAAGAAATGTGCCAAGAGGAAGGCACGTCAAGCCAACCTGACCGGGACCGCCTTCCACCTAGAAACCAATGCCCTCACTGTGGGAGACAATGCAGATCAAGAATAGGTCTCCATAGTCACCTACGGACCCATCCTGGAGGATTATCCTACTTGGACAACGAGGGATCACTTAAGTAAGTAAGTGTCCAGAATTCTTTCCACCTTCAGTAGGATCAAAGAAGATTTCTGCTCTTTTATATGCAGATGACATGGTGTTAGTCTCATTTGCCCAAATAGGTCTAAGAAGGCTGCTTACTAAGCTTGGCATTCTGAAGAAAAGCTGAATATCAATTATAATAAAACAAAGGTGATGGTGTTCATAAAAGACAGTCATACTTCAGATGGTCCATTGGTGGCCACCAGATTGAACAATGCAGGGAATTTAAATACCTGGGAGTACATTTTCCAGAGCCTCTATCATGGAAGCCTCATATAGAACACAGCAGAGCAGTGGCACTAAAATCAGTTGGAGGAATCCTGAGATTTTATAACACTGCAGGGGGCCATATGGTTGCCCCCGCTCTAAAAAATATTCCAGCGCAAAGTTACTGCCCAGATGATGTACGGCGCCACAGCCTGGAGATGGGATGATTCACAGATACTGATGATTCACAGACACAGGCCCTCCAGAATACATTCCTTAAGAAACTGCTGAGACTCCCACCAGCCACTCCAGTAACCTTTGTCAGGGCAGAAGTTGGTCTACCCTCCATAAGATCCCGCATTCACTTTTCCCTATGCAACAACTGGAGGATCATAAAGGATTCCTCAGCTAGGGTTTTCCCAAAGCTATGTTTTGAACATCTGTCAGAATGCAAAGTCTGGAGCTCAAAACATCAGAAATTGCTAGAAGTATACCCTACCCTGTCTCATGAGCCTTCGATCTTGAACTCAAGAGAGAAGCTGAATGAATACATTTACAATCAAGGCATTTAACTGGACAGCCAGGCTATTAGCAGCTCCAAATTCTCAACATGGTTCAAGCTGTACAAATCTGACCATGAAAGGGGTATGTACCTAACCAACCTTACCGGGCTTTAGCACAGGTTAACCACCAGCTGCAGTAAATCTTGCCAGTTGAAAGGTTGGCAGTTCGAAGACCGGGTCAGGAGTGAGCACTTGACCTTTAGCCCAGCTCACTGCCCACCCAACAGATTGAAAACAGCTGTGAGTAGAAAAATAGGTACCGCTTACTGGGGAGGTATTTTAATGGCACCATAAGGAAATAGGGGGTCCCTGGTGGTGCAGCGGGTTAAACCGCTGAGCTGCTGAACTTGATGACCGAAAGGTTGGCGGTTCGAATCCAGGCAGTGGGGTAAGCTCCCACTGTTAGGCCCAGCATCTGCCAACCTAGCAGTTTGAAAACATGCAAATGTGAGTAGATCAGTAAGTACCACTTCTGCAGGAAGGTAACGGCGCTCCATGCAGTCATGCTGGTCACATGACTTTGGAGGTGGAAATGGAGATGAGCACCACCCCCAGAGTCGGACTCAACTAGACTTAATGTCAAGGGGAAACCTTTACCCTATAAGGAAATAACAGAAAATGCTAGCGACTCCATAAAAAAAGGAGGAAATCTGTGAACAGGGCTCTTCGACATGGGATGCTTTTATCCAGCCCGAATGGGGTTGATTACCCCTAAAGGGTTCTTGCTTACTTCAAAAAGGTAACATCCCAAGATCCAATCTGAATGTAAGACTGGGGTGGTGTTAAAACAATGGGCATTAAAATATCCAGCTATCTTCTTACGTGACAAGTAGCATGGATGGGCATGTTATTTGACTGGCCCCACTAGTTTGGTGATGACCCTTGCTGTATTAGGTTCCTATATGTCTCTTAATATAGAAAATGTGCCGTCTTTTTTAGGGCTGGACAGCCCGTCCTATCTGAGCATTAAATGGGGCACCGTAGGTCCTGTATTCAGGAGAATGGGCCCTACGTGTGGCTCTCAAATTATAGACCAAAGGCTTGGGGATGGGTCAGAAGGGAAAGATCTGCCATACCAGAGGTGGTCACTAGAGGGACTGGATCCAGTGGTAGCTTAAAGTATTATAGCCCATCACTAGTGGCGAAGGTGATTGTCTTCCAAAGGTAGGGTTTTGGCGGTAGCCCAAAAAGTAGCTAACAGATTCAAGCATTGGGTCAGTGACATCAGCAATGAATGCTTCCACTGACAGCTGGTAGTACCTTCTAGTCGTTCAGACTATAGAAAAGGCTAAGATATCTTCACCTGACAGAAGGATTGCAGTAGGATGCAGAGAACTTCTGAAGATCAGCTAACCTGGTCATGTTCCCAGCAAACATCTAGCCCCCGGTGACACAGTGGGTTAAACCCTTGTGCTGGAAGGACTGCTGACTGGCAGGTCAGCGGTTCAAATCCGGGGAGAGCGGGTTGAGCCCCTTCTGTCAGCTCCAGCTCCCCATCCGGGGACATGAGAGGAGTCTCCCACAAGGATGGTAAAACATCAAACATCCGGGCGTTCCCTGGGCAACATCCTTGCAGATGGCCAATTCTCTCACTTCAGAAGCGACTTGCAGTTTCTCAAGTCACTCCTGACACGGAAAAAAATCTAGCTATGTGGGGTGAGGACACTACCCCCATAAGAATTCTGCCCTCCCAAGAAATTTCCCTTTAGTCCCCAACTTTCTAGCCTTCCTGAAACTTCAAACATTGGGTGATCGTTTAGTAATGCAGGTTCGGGCATCCAATCTGGCAAAGTGATTGAGAGGAACGCAAACACAGCAAATAAAATGGTTCAAACGGTGTCTCTACAATGCTAGAAATTGGGGAACTAATAGAAAGATTCATTTGGAGGAGACAGCATGATTATTTAAGCCAACAGCCTCATTTGAAGGGCTAAGATGGTGGTGTGAGAGAGGCACCTCCACTTCTGACCCGGTCTTCCCCTGAGACTTAGGAGGCATTGAGGCACAAGGCCAAGGCTGGAGAACACGCTAATGCAGCCAATCAGATAGAACAATGTGAGCCAAGAATGCTGACCTTGGATAAGGAAGCCTCTTGTCTTCCACAACTAACTGATGCCCGCTTCATGTGACCAAGCAAGATATTCCCCTGTTCGCTATGCACTATCGCAGCCCACTTAATGCTACCTAAAGTGCAATGGTCAGCTAAACGATGTGAGAGTGCATCAACTGCCTAGAGGTCATATTATTTGGGTGGTTTACATAATTTAATCCAAGTGCCCAAAGGGTATTTCCTTTATGCAGAACCTTGATACGATGCCTATGTTCCACTAAGAGCATGGATCACATTGATCCTCTTTTCTTCGGGGGGAATTTACAGCTCGTGACTCCATCCCACCCCCAAGTAACAACAGAGTTAAGCCTAAATTTCCATTCTCCTTGCCCACAGGAAATGGGGCCATCTAATTTCAGCCAAAAACTTGCAGTTGAGCTGCCCATGGTTTAGCCATGCACACCTAGTCCTCTAGGAAACAATAAAGGAGTTTGTATCCCCCAGTTGAGCATGTTAGGTCCATCTATGCAGGAACCACGAGGCCCCTTCCAAATCTGGACTGCAAAAGAATCCACTCACCAATGAACATTGATTCTTTCTGGTACTCTTTGCTGAGGTGGGAGCGCTGGGCCACACAAAAGACGTACCTCTCTAGGACATACCAACACATCTCATAGTAGAATGGGTAGCGGAACTTGGCCTGCACCTGCAAGCAAAATGGGAAAAAATCATCAATCCATCTGGGCGGCAGGGAAGTTTGCGGTTCCTTGAATCAGTTATCATCTTATCGAGCGTACAGGCCGCCTTCTTTGCAGGAGCGGGAGGAGGGGAAGCGAAGGTGGGTGCCAAGGGAGATGGATGCTTTCTGCATACGCAATGAGCAACCCTGCCTGCCTTCCCCGAGCAGAGAGCTGAGCGCTTCGTTTTGTGGTTCACCAATTTTGCACTTTCCTGGGAAGGGAAAGGGAGCGAGGGAAAGGGAGGGCTGAATTTTCGAGATGGCTCCCTCCTCCAATCTCCCAGGAAAGAGACCTTCCACCTCCGGAGCCAGTTTCCCTGGCCTGGTGTGTAAATATTCATAAACGTGGTCACAGATAGATGAGAATCTCCAGAGAATGCCCATTTAAAAAGGAAAGCGGCACATTTCTTCGATTACCTGGGCATTACATCCCATTTCTCACATCGCTGCACCCAGCCCACCTCCCCACCCCTCCAGGGCTAATCCAAGGAGGACAAAAAACACATTCGAAAGTACGGCTTCACAGAGCGCACATCTCGTGCATGGCACTTGCAAACACAGGGCTTAAGGTGACTTCAGAAAATAATAAGACAAATTTATAGAGGAGGCTAGTCCACAATTGCCAGCCGCAAAAAACCTCCATGTTCAGAGGTAGTGGGACTCTCAATTCCATGTGCAGAGAGCAAGGAAGGGGCAATTGCCTTCAAGAATTGTTGCCAGAAACAAGCATCTCAGGGAAGTGAGAACATTCACTTCCTGAGAAACTGAAGGAGGAAGAGAAGCTAATTCCACTGAATTCCTCTTCTGCCAGAAACAGGATCTGATGGGTCTTCGCTCTGGTCCAGCCCGGCTCTTCTTACCTTTCATAAAATGCTTGAGCACCATAGAAACTGAACCCTTTATGTGTACCCTTTATACCTCCAGCTTCACATATTACAACTTATCCAGTGTTGCAGTCTAGCAAAAAAATCCAGCTTTTTAAATATGGGTAGTTTCACACTGATACTGCAGCTGAAACGTGGTCCTGAGATTTCATGGGGAGGAGGGAGCGGCTGAGAGATGGTACTCACATTCAACTCCCCTAACCTGGAAACTCATGAAGTTTCTTTAGGTAGCAACTGATCTAATCAGATGCAAAATAACTAGGACTGTTGAGGCTAATGGTTTGAAGTACCAAAATGCCCCATCTTGTGAAGCTGGCCCTGGATTTAGCCCAGCGTTGTTAGTTCAGACCTATGCTGACACAGCTTCCCCATCAACAGCTACAGAATCCTTTTAACTGGATTTGCTACCCACAAAGGAGGGCCAGGCTTTAACACAACATGTTAACCGCCAGCTGCAGTAATTCTTGCCAACCGAAAGGTTGACAGTTTGAAGCCTGGGTCAAGGTGAGCTCCTGGCCTTTAAGTCCAGCTTCTTCTACCTAACAGTTTCAAAAACAGCAATGTGAGTAGATAAATAGCGGGGAGGTATTTAAGGCAACCATAAGGAAATGCCAGAAAAATGCTGATGATTCAATCAAGGAGGAAGTTTGCAAAAAAAAGCTCTTCGGCAGGGAAGATGGAGTGACAGCACCCCCCACTCCCCGTGGTCGAAACCGAGCAGAGCCTCCAAGATGCCGAAGCTGGAAAAGCCTATCTATACCTCTATCTATGTACAGTTGTCTGTCTTGTCAGTGTACAACGGCACTGAATGTTTGTTGTATATGTATTCTGTGATCCACTCTGAGTCCCTTTCGGGGTGAGAAGGGTGGAATATAAACACTGTAAATAAATAAATAAATGTGCTCCATCACTGAACTCTTGTTTTGTCAACCCAGGGTGACTTTCCTGCAATACCCTTCTGCACTCTCCCTTAAAAATGGAAGATCTCTCTAAGGCAGGCGTCCTCAAACTCCCAGAATTCCTGACAATTTAACAAGCTCATAAGGGCTTCTGGGAGTTTTCCAATTTGCTATCCAATGGTGCATCACAACGGTCAGACCAGACATAAGGGGAATCAGCAATGCTAAAAGAGGGATGTTCAAAAAAGGAACTCGAATTATGGTAGGGTTTTTTTTCTTTCAAATTTGTTTTGCCCATTGTTTTCCTAAGAGAGCACTGCAGGAAACAAAATTTTCAAAGAATTGGACTTACTAATGGGAAGCTGCCTGTTCCACCCCTCGGCCTTCAAAAGGTTTTCAGCCACATGCCTGGGGAATATTAAAGACAGCGTTTGCTCAACATTTTTGCCCACAGGTTTCCGAGCGTCACCAAATTTAGTCGTTTGTTTTTTTATATATACTCGATATATTCAAATTCAAATGCACAAAACAAGGCAAGTCAAAGGCATGCAGTGCTCCCGTGTGCCGTCAAAAGGTCAATTGGGAATTGGCAATTTCAGTTCCTAATGGCCAGGCCATACGAGCTCCATCCCGCAGCCGATTCCTACTATGCCTCTCATTCAATGTCTTCCTGAAATAGGCCCTGCATGTGCTGCGCAAGAGGCGGCCACTGTGAATAAAAGATGAGGGGGCCTCACGGCTACAAACCCGTTTGCTGAGGGGCAAAAGGGGCCGAGGACCCAGGCCAAAAGGCAGCATCTCTGATGTCTCCAGTGTCAGAAACAGGACTCCATACCAAAGGGATTCTTGATGTGAGGCAAAAAAGCAAGGATGTTTGAGAGCATTACTTTTAAAAGACCAAAAGGGAATTCAAGGCATTGAAGCAAGACCCAACACCCTGAGAACTTGTCATTATGAGTACAGAAGACAGACCTTTTCCTATAAGAACATATTGGTTGTGGAATTGCCTCCCAAGCAGAGGGTCCAGCTATACTGTGGATCAGTGGTTCCCAACCTTTTTTTGACCAGGTCCCACTTGACCAGGACCCACTTTGACCAGGGCTCACTTTGATCAGGGATCACTTTGACCAGGGCCCACTCTCCAACGTTAGTACCAAAAGGGCTGGGGCTGGTTAGCTCTTGAAAAAGAAGCGGAAATTACAAAATAAAATAAAGAGGAAGGTGGTTTGCAGACCAGATTTTAGTTCTCGTGGTCCACCACTGTGCCGCAACCCACAGGTTGGGAACCACTACTGTAGATTCACTGCAGTGTGACCCCACGTGAACTGCCATGGATCAATGCGCTGGAATCCTGGGAGTTGTAGTCTAGGGCAGCATAGGCACTGGCTGGGAAACTACCAGGAAAACTCCCCTATATTTATCATCTTGGTTTGAATGATGACAGAAAGGTGGAACATAAGGACAAAACAGCAGTGCACTGCTTCTGTACTTTGCAAGAGCTCAACAGCATTAAGGGAGGTGATTATTTCAAAAATTAAAGAATCACCGAACCAAATGATCTGGAATACCATCATTTAAGATTCCAATATATCCTCTACCAAAGGAATAAAGCCTGTGCCAGAAAAGGCTTAGAGGGGAGGTTTTTAATTGATGCTTTCCAGCTGCAAGTTCTATGATCAATAATTTACCACTCACCGACGTTTTTCTTCCTTTGCTAATTATTTCTCAACAGTAATATCCTCGCCGGAGAAAGATAGCTTTCCTAGTTCAAAGGGAAAATAAATGAAGATAGCCCAGAGACTTCTACAAAAGGCCTGCTTTTTGCAGGGAGGGCACCTTAAATCTCGTAAGGAAATAGGAGGAGGTGTCGGAGCGAGAACTGGGCCCTTGCAGCTTGGAGCACAACTAGGCATCTCCTCCAAAGAAAGAAGTTGGCAGTTACTACACCATTCTTTTGGTCATGGGCATTCCATAAGAAGGACAGAGTTTACATCTCAATGTTCAGAGTAGGACTTTGTGAGACAATGACAATCTTTAATGGAAAGAGAAATGCTACCCGCAGAATCCAGATGGTTGCTCTTGCCAGGGTTCTGCCTTGCCAGATGAGACCAAAACTCTCAATTGGCAGCAACCTATGGAGGAAATGAAGCATCCTATTTTCTGCAGCACCCCACCTTAGACAAAAGGGGTGTTGGGGCCCCCCAAAATAGGTTCATATGCCCCCTCAGGGCACACTCCTGGCATAGCTGGGAATGCTAGGACTTGTAGGCCACCTGCATTCTGTCTCAATGTCTCGCTAATGCTTTCCTGCCTCCCCCAGGAATTAGGAAACACCCATCTAAATTCTCCATCCTAGAATAAAACCACAGAGGGGGATATATTGTGACCAGGTTATAAATCACAGTTACTGCCTCAACCCTGCTTCATCCCGGTCCAAGGCAAGATCAGGCAGTCAAAACAGTAACTCACTATTTAAAAACCGTGGGGAGGGCCATAGCTTGAGTTCCAAGTCTCCATCTGAACTGCAAATTAGGAAGAAGCAACAAAGCTTCATGATTCCCCAAATATTCAGTGCATAAAGAATTTTGAGCCACGAAAGAAAAAGAAACAAGATCCCATGACAAACAGATAAATTGGACTGGATGAGGGCTAATAAGTCGAAATGAAATCCAGACAAGACAGAGGCACTCCTGGTCAGTCGGGGTGGGGATTCCCCCAAGCACTCGCTGAATTTCCAACAGAGCTCACAACCTTTGAGGATGCCCGCCATAGATGTGGTCAAAACGTCAGGAGAGAATGCTTCCGGAACATGGCCATACATCCCCGAAAACTCACAGCAACCCAACGATTCTGGCCACGAAAGCCTTTGACAACACATTATCTGCAAGTCCAAAAACCTGGCCTTGAAAATGTGGCACTTCACCCATCACTGGGACATGCTAGGTATAACTGGACTGGCTCTTACCTGTCCTGCAAAGATCCACTTTTCCAATGTGAATCCGCGGCTAGACCACAGCTTAAGAGCCCTCGATCCACCCAGCAGACCCAAGAGATTCCCTACTGCAAAGTTACCTGTCTTTTTCCAGGTCTCAGGATCATCCGCAGCTTGCCTTTCCCACAAAGGGAATTTCATGCATGAGCAAAGTTAGAAGGGATTGGAGGATGCTTACCCTCGTTCTGTCCTCAATCTCGTAGATGCGAAGCTGCATGGGAACATTAAAGCTATGCAGGATGTTGCCCCCAAACACCAGGGAATCGACTGGCGTGTAAACAGCATGGATCCACCCTACGGAAGCAAGGAGGAAAAAAAAAAAGACAAAGGAGAAAGAACAAACCTAGTTGTAAAACGGTTTTGGAGCAGTCCAGTCATGTCCAAACTCAAAGGTACCTGGGAAAGATGTAGTTTGAAGTTCTTCGGCAGATAATCTATACACATAATAAAAGTGAAAATATGTATGTGTGTGTGGCTGGGGTGTCCACTTGGACAGGCTCCCACTTCCACAAACAGCTATAGCTCTCACTAAGGAGACACCAATGGCCCTCCCTCCAATGATACTGCGGGTTATGGTGAGCGCCATGAACATGTCCAAGACCCCTGCCAGTGCCCTCCACAAACACCACACTGCTCAACACCCAAGTGAAGGCTTTCATACAGGAACCATTTCATCCTAGATTTTATATGTTTTCTCCACAACAGACATCCAGTGTTTCGTAATCTCTCCATTGGAGTGGAATTTGTATGACTCTGCCCACTGCCTCTCCCATAACCCTTTCCAATTATTTTCTATGGCACACAGCAAACAGAGGAATTGATCAGCAACTGAACATACTGAAGAGGTTTGGGAGGAATTCGCCTTGATTTATAGGAGTTGTAGGTTCTGGGATGTATAGTTCAATCAATGAGCACTCTGAACTCCACCAATGATGGACATGGAACTAACTTGGCACACAGAAAGTAAGGTTGCTTACCTGTAATCATGTTTCTTCTAGTGGTAACTGTGAAATTCACACCTGTGGTATTTCCCTGCGTCCACGCAGCTGACTCGGATCTTTCTTGAAAGCTTTTCCTAATTAGGGACTCCAGCCCCGCCCATCTACTCCTAATAAAGCCAGGCAGCGGGGCTTGGAGCCTTAATTCCGTACCGCGAAAGACAGTCGGAGATAAAAGGCATGACAGAATGTGGGGAGGATGGGCGGGTTGTGTGAATTTCACAGTTACCACTAGAAGAAACATGATTACAGGTAAGCAACCTTACTTTCTTCTGCGTGGTACTGTGAAATCCACACCTGTGGTAGACTAGCGAGCAGTCCCACGGATGGCGGGTGTCATGCTAGTGCAGAAAAAAGTACTGCTCTCCCAAAAGCCATCTTCTTCCTGGCAGCTAAATCCAATTTATAATGGGAGACAAAAGTATGCGGTGTTGACCATATGGCCACCCGACAGATATCATGCAGAGGCACACTGTGCAAAAAAACCATGGAGGGTGCCAATGCTCTAGTGGAATGAGCATGGATCTGAACAGGTAAGTCCAGTCCTGCCATTTCACAAACTAGCCGGATAGCTGCAACTATCCAGGCCGCCACCTCTGGGTAGAAACAGGAAGGCCCACAGTATCCCTACGGTACTTAACAAAAAGTCGTAGGGACTTCCGTAATGGAGCTGTGCGGTGGACAAAAAAAAGAAAGAGCCCTCCGCACATCAAGAAGGTGCAAAGACTGCTCCAGGGGAGTAGAAGGATTTGGAAATAAGGTTGGAAGGACAATGTCCTGAGACATATGAAATTATGATGCTGCCTTAGGTAAGAAGGAAATGTCTGTGCCCAGCATGACAGCCTTATGAAATTTCAGGTAAGGACTATCGACTCAAGAGCCATAAGCTCGCTAGCGCGACAAGCAAAAGTAATAGGCACTAAAAATGCCATTTTCCATGATAGATGGAACATGTCAGAAGTGGCCATTGGCTCAAATGGTGGTTTCGTAAGGGCGAAAAGAACAACCTCCAACCTCCAAGGGGGGCACAGGCCTACTTGGGGCCAGAAATTTCTAAAGCCTTGCAGAAATCTCTTTACAAAAGGATTGGATAAAGGAGAGGGAAGAGAATGCTCGCTTCTAAACGAATCTATATTTGCCAGATTGACCTTCAAGAATAATAATGAGAGTCCTGAATCTGACAGAGAGATCAAAAAATCCAGGAGGAGGGAAGTGGAAGCAGACAGAGGCTGAACCCCTTGCTTTTGTGAAAAAATGCAAAAATGACACCACTTACAAATGTAAGAATGTTTAGTGGCAGGTCTCAGGGCAAGGTCCAAAATGCCCCTTACTGGTTGAGAGAGGGCTGAGGCTGGAGCTGCCACGCCGTCAACCGGAACTGAGTGACCTGGGAGTACGGGACTGGGTTGTTGCCCATAGCCAGCAAGTCTGGTCTGAGTGGCAACTGAATGTAACAGCTGCCTGCAAGTTGGAGCAGAATGACAAACCATGGCTGGCGGGGCCACCATGGTGTGATGAGAATGCAATCTACCTGCTCTGTTTGAAGACGACTGTCTTTCGCGGTACAATTAAGGCTCCAAGCCCCGCTGCCTGGCTTTATTAGGAGTAGATGGGCGGGGCTGGAGTCCCTAATTAGGAAACGCTTTCAAGAAAGATCCGAGTCAGCTGCGTGGACGCAGGGAAATACCACAGGTGTGGATTTCACAGTACCACGCAGAAGAACCCCTATGAGCACCAAAATATACTGGAGGTCTTTGGAGGGATTTATAGGAGTTGCAGTTGACCTACATCCAGAGCGCACTATGAACCCAAACCATGATGGATCTGGACCAAACTTGTCATGCATACCCGATATGCCCAACTTTCAATACTGGTGGGTTTTGAGGAGAATTGGCCTGGACATTTTGGAGTTGTAGGTACTGGGATTTATAGTTCACTGGCAATCAATGAGCACTCTGAACTCCACCAAAGATGGAATTGGACCACACCTGGCACACAGAGCCCCCATGACCAGCAAATAATACTGGAGGTCTTTGGCTAAAATTCACCTTGATTTGGGGAATTATAGTTGACCTACATCCACAGAACACTGTGAACCCAAACACCGATGGATCTGGACCAAATTTGGCACAGAGACCTGATATGCAGAAATTTGATTACTGGAGGGGTTTGGGGGGAACTGACCTTTCTTTCTAGGAGTTGTAGTTCACCCACAACCAAAGAAACTGTGACCTCCACTGATGGTGGACCTGGCTCAAACTTGGCACACAGAACTCCCATGACTAACTCAACCTACTGGAGGGGTTTGAGGGGACTGTCTCACCATAGTGGGAGTTTGCACTACAGCCAGAGAGCACACTGAACCCCACCAACGATGCATCTAGAGCAAATTTGCCCAACATAACAAACTTTAAGTACTGATGGAGTTTCTCGGGGTTAACCTGGCACGATGTGAGTTGTTGTTCACCCACCTTATGCATTTTGTACAATTAAAATATTGGCTTTTTCAAATAGCCCAGGCAACACTGGGTACCCAAGCTAGCTTAAAATAAAACATAGAGCTATAACTCTTACGATTTCATAGGATGTTGCCATGGGTACTAAAAGGGAATTGTAATGCTACGAAGGGCTGCTGATAAGTCTGGCTTTACCCAGAAAGAAACGAGATAAGAAGATGAAACTTTACATTTATTCCACATACTCTCCACTGATATCAACACACTTCTTACATCGGTATTCCAAGTTCTGTAAGCCTTGCAAAAAACAGGATTTCAGTTGTGCCTCAAACCAGTCATCCATAGCAGCCATGGCATTGGAAATGGTGTGATATATGGTACCCTTGAGGTGTTTCTTCAGGTTTGGAAATAGATGATAGTCGGAGGGAGTTAGATCCGGTGAATAAGGTGGGTGGTCAACCAGCTGAAAGCCTAGCTCCACCAGTTTTGCCATGGCCACTTGTGCAGCGTGAGCGGAGGCCTTGTCTTGCAGGAACAAGATTCCTTTGGACAGCTTGCTGCACCTTTTGACCTTTGGAGCTGCCTTCAATTGGTCCAAAAGTTCAGTGTAATACCTTGCATTGGTGGAACCATTTTGAAGGTAGTCCACTAGCAGCACACCCTCCTTATCGCAGAACACAGACACCAACACCTTCGCGGCTGATTTTTGCACCCTGAACTTATTTGGACGAGCCACTCTTTTGACTGCTCCTTGGTTTCAGGGTCATACAAATAAATCCAGGTCTCATCCTTAGTGGCCAGTCAATCCAGGAAGATCTTATCAGTCTGGAAACACTGACAAATGGACTGGGAAGTTTTCACTCCCATGCTTTTCTGATCTGTTTTAAACATTTGGGGACCCACATTGCAGAGAGCTTCTTCATGTTCAAATGTTCACGAATAATGACACAAACACATTCATGAGAAATCCTCATGATGTCTGCTATTCCTTTAGCTGAAATTCGCCGATTCTCCAGTATGAGGTTCTGCACAGCATTGACAATCTCCGAAACAACAACCACTCTCGGTTGTCCAGGACCTTCCTCATCATTGGTGCTGAAGTGGCCTATTTTAAATTTGGTAATCCAGTACTTAACTGTAGAATATGAAGGGCATTGATTCCCCAATGTCTGTGACATATCACCATGAATATCCTTCGCGAACTTTCCTTGCAGAAACAAGAATTTTATCACACCTCTGCTCTCATTTGCTGTGAATATCACCTTAGACTCTGCCATTTTGTTTTCCCGCATGCCTAGATCATTGTTGCCATAAGCTACAAACACAAAATTTTGAAAACATATATTAGACACATAAGGCTTTCATGTGATGTAACATTTGTTACCATAGAAGCAAAACAAGAACTCAAAGCCAAAGACTTATCAGCAGCCCCTCGTATAGCAGTGTATCGTGAGGATTTGCATTTGTTTAGAGGTTTGAAGGGGGGAGGTTGTACTACAATCCCTGACCCATCCTCCCATGCTGCCTAGGGGAGAATAGGAGTTGTAATCCCCAACAGTAACTCTTTCAGGCTGTGAGGATGTCTGCACAGGATCCGCTAACATTCTCCGAAGTCAAAGGGACTTATCCCTTTGACAATTTTTGCAAGGGAACTGCAAAGCATAAGCCTCAAAGCTTGAGAAGTTGGACCTCAGCTGGGAATCTAGAGGCTGACATGATCGTCCACATAATGCAACAAGCAGAGCTTAGAAAGGTTGTGCATTTGGACTATGGATGCCAGAATCTGTGACCCAGTATTGCCACTGATCCTGCTAACTGCCTGACACTTGAAACTGGAACATTTTCAAGCTCCGGTGCACAGAACAGATGATTCTGGAGAAAAGAGGGGCCCTTCTGGAAGATAGAGACTTACCTGAAGGGATGAAGAAGGTGTGCCCTTGCTTCAGTTCAATTCTTTGGCATAGCTCCACCCTGTCGCCCAAAAAGATATCACTCTGCTTCCCTGAGAGAACCCATTCCTCATAGAGTTCTAGGTTCTGTGAAGTTGGAGGAATCAACCAGAAGATCTAAAAATACATGCATTCCCCAAGTTACTAACAAGATAGATTCTGTAGGTTTGTTCTTAAGTTGATTTTGTTTGTAAGTTGGAACAGGTACATTTTTAATTGGCTAGTGTGTGTGTGTATATATACATTTTTTAATGAACCTATAACAGCAGAAGTTGCTCCAGATCATAACCTAAACTGTCCTCTACAGAAAACTACCCTTCAACATAATCACCATCAATTTGGACACATTTGTACCATTGTTTAACCCAGGCATCAAAACCATTTTGGAAAAATTCAAGGTTTTGCTTCATGACCCATGATTTTAAAGCTATTTGAATGTCATTCAAGTCATTGAATCTGAAACCACATATGTTGTCTTTCAGAGGTGAAAGTCAGAAGGGGCCAAATCACAAACATTCTTGAAGTGATGATGGTTTTCCTTAGGGGCACAACCTTCTTTGGCCAGAAATTCAATGAGAACTCTTTCTTTTAGCTTCAAATTTATAGTTCTAATCAGTCAATCAGAAAAAGAAAAGGCTGTATCAGTAGAGTAAGGTTACCTCTATCATATCATACATAGTCCAGTAGCTGGGAAAGAAAGAAAAGTTAGAGCTATGGAGGCATTGCTTTTTGACCCACCCTTGTTTATGTGTGTGTTGTGTGTGTGTGTGTATATATATATATAAAAGCTTTGGATAGCGCAGAGAAGGGTGAACATGCCTGTAGAGTTTGTTTTGCTGTCTGCTACCCAGATCAGAAGATTTCACCTCACTTTCTGTCACTGTGATAATTGGATTTTGAAAAAAATGGCTTGTTGTGGAAAGAATGATTGGTGATAAAGCTTCTGTGGAGACACTTTTTCCCTGTGATAACTCCTTCAGGAGTTAATTTAGCTTCCTGGAGGTAGATTTCTCTCCCTTCCTATTGTCTTATCTCCGTTTTTAACGATGAGTCATTTATAAGTCAGATGTCTGTAACTTGGGGACTGCCTGTACATCAGCAACAATTGTGTGGGATTTTCCATTGCAAAAACTGCAACTCCCAAAATTCCATAGCCTTGAGCTATGGCGGTTAAAGTGGGCTCGAACTGAATTCATTCCATAGTGTAGATGCAGCCTGAGCCTCCTGTTGCGGGGTATAAATAACATTATTATTATTATTTGAAACACAACAAGAGGCATGTAGCTGGGGGGGGGGGGGGGGGGGGCTTGAGGGGCTTCAGCCCCCCCCCCGAAATTCTCATGGTGGTTCGCGAAAAGACCTTATTGGTGAATTATTTAAACTGTTATGTTTATTCATATCATGATCTGATCACCATGCTCAATATATCCCATATGCATGGGGGTATTGGGGTAACAATACAAAAGGTTTGTTAAGGTAGTCCCTCTTTCACTCAGACTCAGCCCCCCCCCCCGAAACAAATTCAGCCCTCCCCCCCCAAATCGAAATCCTGGCTACGGGCCTGCAACAAGATGAGTCCACAGCAGACACTCTGCTGACTGTTGTATTGGATCACACATCGGACACTTCCCAAGTGTCTAGGACTGTGTGATGTATTGGCGAATAATGCATGCAGATCCCAGTAAGGTGGCCTTTTGCAGCTGGCAGATGGTAATCTTGTCAGCGCTTATTGTGTTTAAGTGCAGGCCAAGGTCTTTAAGCACTGCACCCAGTGTGCTGATCACCACTGGGACCATCTTGACTGGCTTGTGCCAGAGTCTCTGCAGTTCAATCTTTAAATCCTCATATTGTGTCAGCTTTTCCAGTTGTTTCTCTTCAATCCTGCTGTCACCTGGGATTGCAACATCAACAATCCATACTTTGCTGTTGTTGTTGTTGTTCTTCTTCTTCTTCTTCTTATTGTTATTATTATTATTATTATTATTATTATTATTATTATTATTATATTCATTATTATATTCATTTTTAGACCATTAAATGACTTAATTTGTTGGTGAACTGTTACCAATTCATAACGCAAGCCACCCAGAGGGTCCAAAAGCAGGGAGAAAATCTAAAAATAAATCAACAAGCATGTCCCATTTCTGTTTCAAGCATCAGCAAAATATTCCCCCCACCTTCGCCTTTTCTACTGCCCAAGCAAATTTCTTAAGAACGCAAAGGTAAGCATTTAGGAAGATGTTATAAGGGATATTTTAAAAAATCTCAAAAAGCTCGCACAACATTCACTTACTTTTCCGCCTCGGAAAACGTGATACCAAACTGATGTGCCTCCGAAATCAATGTGAAAGTCAGTGAAGCATCCTTTTACGCTCATCAAACAGTACCTGCAAAGGACAGAAACACATTTAAAGTATTCATATTCATATTCATATTCATATTTAATTACTTATTAATCGCCCTCCATCCAAGAATGCTCTAGGCGATTTACAGCTAAACTGTAAAAGATAAAATACATACATACAGAAATTAAAAATTAACAGAGATCGAATGCTCTAGTAAAAAGCCAGGTCTTAAGTGCTAGAGTAAAAGGTCCTAAGTCACGCATGGCTCTCATATAGGGTGGCAAGAAATTCCATAAGGCAGGGGCAGAAATAGAAAAAGCCCTGCGTCTGGTACTTTCCAAGTGCACTTCTCTAGGACCCGGTATATAGAGTAAGTCACGTTGGGCTGGTCGTTGCGATCTCCAATGATGGGAGAAGGAGAGGCGGTCCCTAAGGTACGATGGACCCTTGCCGTAAAGAATTTTAAAGGTCAGAACTAACATCTTATACAGGCCACGGTACTCAATTGGAAGCCAATGTAAATGTTGCAGCTCTGGTGTTATATGGCATTTCATGGGCGTTCTTGTGAGTAACCTGGCTGCCGCATTCTAAACAATATGGAGCTTTCGGGTCGTAGACATAGGAAGGCCAACATAGGAAGGCCAACAACAAGTACAAAAACTAACCAGTCCGCTGCAGGAAAGAAAACTGACTTCCAGGAATGTAAGAAGCTAAAGGCTTCCTTGTTTCGTGTTTTGAGGGCAAAGCCTCAAAATAACCCATTTGTCTGGAAAATACCTTTCAAAACCTTGGAGGAAAAATCTCCTGTACAATTTGGGATTCCTTATCTGAAATAGCTGGATTTTCAAAAAGATCACACACTTCTACAAAGGTGAGACATGATTATAGTGTTATCTACATGCGCTGTCCGTGGTCTGATAGTCCACTGTGAATATAGGGAAGGCTCACTTTGAATGCCCAAGAGACAGAAAGCTTCCCATGCCTTACAAATGGTGTCCAAGAGCAAAGTTTGATGCAGTTTTTTTTCCTGGAATTGAAATCGTTGTGACTGTTCAAGCGCTCCTAGGATGCATCCCAGGCATGGGCAAACTTTGGCCCTCCAGGTGTTTTGAATTTCAATTCCCAAAAACCCTAGCCAGTTTACTGGCTGTTAGGAACTGTGGGGGTTGAAGTCCAAAACACCTGGAGGGCAGAAGTTTGCCCAAGCCTTCTCTACACTATAAAAAGAATGCCGTTTGACCCCACTTGAACTGCCAAAGCTCAATGCCATGGAATCCTGGGAGTTGTCGTTTGGAGGCAACAAAACTCTTGGGCAGCGAAGGCTAGAGACCTGGTAAAAACATTCCAGAGCGTTGAGCCATAGCACTTCAAGTGGGGTCAAACAGCATTCATTCTACAGTATAGATCAAGCATGGGCAAACTCTGGCCCTCCAGGTGTTTTGGACTTCAACTCCCACAATTACTAACAACCTACTGGCTGTTAGGAATTGTGGGAGTAGAAGTCCAAAACACTTGGAGGACTGAAGTTTCCCCATGCATGGTATGGATGACCCCCCCCCCCCAACCAGTCTTGCAGAGCTTAATTCAAGAAATACACCTGGTTTTCTTAAGATTCTGGAAGAGCTGGAAGGACGGCAACGAAGCTGACAAGAGAACTGTGAAAGTACTCAACCTACTCTTTCCTCTCATTTGTGAGACTTGGAGAGCAGTTTTATGGCAAAGTAGCTGCAAAGAAGCACCCAGCTTTCCCTCTGTCGCTCACCCACACCACTTGATCCTGCAGCTTCCATTCATACCTAATGGCTGAACTGCTGCCTCCATTCTCCGGCTCACCACAGGCACCTTTGCCGGGGCACGAAATGGCACGCCACTTAACCCACTAACCTCTTTTCCTTGTTCCGGTGGCTGGTTCAGGGTCGGTTTTCCCCTGGCACTCTTTCATTCGCTCCCAGAGATAGAAAGGCACATTTTCCCAAGCCTTCTCTACTCCATGGAAGACCCCCGACCTGCTCGTCCACCTCACATTCTCCTAAAGGCTCAGAGGGGCCGCAGCATTCCCCGACTTCATCCCATCCCAGGTACGGGATCTCGGCTGTATGCAAACGGCATGCAAAAATCCCCGTAGATGATAGGCCAGGGAGACCCTTACCATGTGCCTTGGGAAGGCTGGCAAATCAGAAAGTCTTGGGGATACAGAAAGAGCTGCTGCCTAGCAACCCCATCCGGTGCCGCGAGTTGACAGAGTGATACGCAGCGCTGTCACGAAGACGCTCCATTTGCAGGCGCTGGCAAGGAGGGCACGCACAGGCTCCCATATCTTCAAAAACCTTTCCTTCGACAATGACCCTCCTTTTCCCCCAGTCTAACATATCAACAGCACTTCAAAATTGATTCTTCTTCAACCTGGGACCATTTTGGAATGTGCCAGGAAGAGGAAGATACCTCTCTGGATCACAGCAAAGTCCCCCCCAAGCCCTTAAGTCTCCCAAGGCTACAATCCAGAATAGAACCCAGCGTGCTGACGCTCAACTGAAATCGGCAAGCGCGACTCGGTTGGATGGTGACCTCAATTGCTTTTCAAAATACAAGTCCTTCCCTCTCCTGCACCGTGCATCCTTTCCTATAGCGTTTTAGGCAAGACATGGAAATCTGTGGAAACGCACTGAAGAAGCGTCAGTTGCTTTCGACCAAAATCAGGTGTGGACAATGACATTACTTGTCACAAGGATTGCCAAGAATGCAAAATGATTGCAAAGCCAACTCGGACTCAGAATATCAGGGTTGCAAAAGTTTTCTCCCCTTTTGCCATGAGCTTCCCTTTAACTGGGGACCAAACACAGGACCTTTTGGAGGCCTGGCATGTTCCTTCCCACACTGTTGTTTGGTGTTTTTTTTTTTTTTTTTTTTTTTGCCATTTGTGCTGCCCAGCTTTCTCATCCTGCAGATGCGCAATTTCATTCGCACCCCAACTCTGCCCTGAAGTTGAGTGCTCAGACTGGGACTTTTGGCTCATGCTGGGATGGGTGAAATCTTGATAAAAGGCCTCTCAAAACAGTTGCGTTCCCACCCGCAAAGGACCCCCTCCGCTCTCAAATTTCCAGTCTTAATCTAAGGAAGCATGCATCTTGCTTAACGGCAGCAGCTGATGAAAGGGTTAGGAATCTGGGAAAGCTCCATCCGCAAGGCAGTCTCCAGCGAAACGCCTTTGCGTTGACCTCTGCGGCTTCCTCCCGACACAACGCTGCAGTCACATGGCACGCTCCCAGCCCCGCTTCAACCGCCTCAGTGAATCTGACACTTGACGCCAGCCTCAGTGGGAAGGGTCCTCATCACAGTGCCTCTTTTGCTCTGGGAGACAGATGCTCAACGTTGCAAAGGGGCTTTCTCTATAGAGATAGCCATTGCTTAGATTGGGGGGGGGGGGTACCATGTTGGAAAAAGGCATGTACCAGTCCACCTCCAGGCATAGTATAGTTTCATTTGCCACAGGCTGGAGAGAGACACATTGAAAAGGATGCACAGTCCTATATGACTGAAACGACCAAGTGCATGTATGCGTGCATATGAGAGGAGAGACAAACACAGAACTTACAGGATTGTTGTGAGTTTTCTGGGCTGTATGGCCATGTTGCAGAAGCGTTCTCTCCTGATGTTTCGCCTACATCTATGGCAGGCTTCCTCAGAGGTTGTTAGGTCTGTTGGAAACTAGGGAAATTGGGTTTATATATCTGTGGAATGCCCAGGGTGGGAGAAAGAACTCTTTTCTGTTAGAGGTAAGTGTGAATGTTTCAACTGGCCACCTTGATTAGTATTTAATGGCCTAGCAGTTTCAAGGTCTGGCTTCTTACTTCTTTCTCCCACCCTGGACATTCCACAGATATATAAATCCCATTTTTCTGAGTTTCCAACAGACCTCACAACCTCTGAGGATGCCTGCCATAGATGCAGGCAAAACGTCAGGAGAGAATGCTTTGGGAACACAGCCCGGAAAACTCACAACAACCCAGCGATTCTGGCCATGAAAGCCTTCCAACAATACAGAACTTACACTCATTGCATATCCCAAAAGAACACTGTCTCCATATGTGCTTCACAGATCCTGTTTTAAAATAACTATCTATTCCATTATTTTAAGTCTCTGTTTTTTCTGTTTAGACATTTCTGTCTACAACCTCACCTTGGACCAGAAAATCCTGCCGGCTGTCCCATTTTTGCTTTGTTTTCTCCAATGGTCAAGGAAATTTAGAAATCATTGAAACCGTGAAAAGCACAAAACATACATACAGAAAGTATACTAGAGATTTTTTGCAAGCACACCAGTTACTTGAGGTTTCACTTAAATCAGACAACAGTGATGGCAATTCCTTCAACATGCTCAGATTAGAGGCAAATGCAGCAAAACTCTCCATTCACTGGGTTATCCTAATGAGAGAGAAAATGGCTAGGCTTTGCAACTGTCATTTTTCCCAGCACTGAATGTGTAGGCAAACGTTTCTATACCTAATGTTCTTTATTGCTCTAAACATTCAAGAAGTGCTATCGGCGTCCCTTTCCTACCTAGCAAAGCATTACTGTGATGTTCATATGTGCCATAACTTTGGGCCTGAATACGACAACAGACAAGGAAACACAATGGAAAACATGTAGTGTCAAAGGCTTTCATGGCCAGAATCACCGAGTTGCTGTGAGTTTTCCGGGTTGTATGGCATGTTGCAGAAGCATTCTCTTCTGACGTTTTGACCATATCTATGGCAGGCATCCTCAGAGGTTATGAGGTCTGTTCAAAACTAGGCAAGTGGGGTTTATATATCTGTGGAATGACCAGGGTGGGAGAAAGAACTCTTGTCTACTTGAGGCAAATGTGAATTTTGCAATTAGCCACCTTGATTAACACTGAATGGCCTGGCAGCTTCAAAGCCTGCAAGGACTCAAAGAACATGAAAGGTACTGCAGACTAATTCAACCAGAGAAGTCAGCCATAGCAGAACACTTGAACCAACTTGGACACAACATATTATTGGAGACCACTGAAATGCTGGACCACTCAACAACCGCCATGTCAGACTATGCAGAGAAGCCACTGAAATCCACAAGCATGTGGACAATTTCAACAGAAAGGAGAAACCCATGGAAATGAACAAAATCTTGCTACCAGTACTTCAAAAAACTCTAAAATCAGGACAATAAATAAAGAACAACCCTCAAACAACAGGGGGATTCCAGACAGGAAACAATCGGGTCCAGCTAACACCTCCCAAGAAAGGATTCCTCCAGGCAGGAAGCAGCCAGACTCTGAAGCTGCAAGTCTATTCAGTGCTAATCAGGGTGGCCAATTGCAACATTCACACTTGCCTCAAACAGACAAGAGTTCTTTTTCCCATCCTGGATATCATTCCACAGATATATCAACCCCACTTGCCTCAGAGGTTTCCTCACAACCTCTTAGGTTGCCTGCCATAGATGTGGGCGAAACGTCAGGAGAGAATGCTTCCGGAACATGGCCAGACAGCCCAGAAAATTCACAGCAACCCAAAAAATGTTTTGCTAGGAAGAAGAATTTAGCAGAAGTCTCGAAAACACCAAGGAAAAGCTAGAACAAATTGCCTTCAACTACAGTATGGCAATTAGGTTTAAAATAGAGACATGCCAAATGATAGAAATGGAGGTTTCCACAGTGCCAACTTCAATTTCCAACTGTTTCAGAAAGTTAAGCCTACTTCAGTTTGAGCTATTGAGAACTAAAGAAAAGTTCATAGAACTGTGCGAGTTACAAATGTGAAGCGTAGTGATGTACCAGTAAAAAGATAAATACGCGAGTGTTGGAAAATGATGGAAACAATACAGACTTATGAATTCACCCATGAGGAAGGACGACTCGCAACAGCAATCACAACAGCAATCCTACCAGAAAACGCACAAAGTGAGAAGCAATGCCTCGCACAAAAAGCCGCATCTACTGCCGGAAAAGAGCGCACGCTGCATGTATTCACTCAAACTCTCAGGAGCAAAAAAAAAAAAAGCAGACATGCAGGGACAGACAGACTCCGATTCTTACCCACTGACCAAGGCCTGGGTTTCAAGCCTAGCTCATGCCTGCTGGCATTACGAGGCCACCACTCCTGCAGAGGCAAAAACATAACGCTTCCCGCAAATCCAAGCAGATGGCTTTCTGTTCTCAGCCGGATTTCTTTCTTTGACAAGCCAGTGGGGAAAGTAAACCGCCTTCCTTCCCCCCACTCCCTCCCCCCTGGAGAGCACAACAGGAGGCCGAAAAGACTGTACCGCAAAGCCATTATCACAAAATGGCAAACTAAGACCAGCAAAAGCGCAGTTTGCCATATGGTCTCTACCACCCCCCATTTTGGTGAATTGGGAACAGCCTTCTTGGTGACTGCGCCTAGCCTATGGAACTCTCTTCCAAGGGGAATTTTACTGGCACCCGACTTTTTCTCTCCTCGCTATTGGGCAAACAATCTTATTTAAACAATTTGAGCAGAAAGATGCACAAAGGATGTGCTGGTTTTATTTATTTCTTTATTTATTTACCATACCATATTTACCATATTATTTACCATATTTATTTACCATTTACCAAGGGAGACTCAGAGCGGCTTACAGGTGTTGTTGGGGGACACCTGCTCAGCCCCACAACCACTGACTTGTGGGATCCCGCAAGGATCCATACTGTTCCCCATGTTGTTTAACATCTACATGAAGCCGATAGGAGAGATCATCCGCAGTTTCAGGGTGCGGTGTCACCTGTATGCAGATGATGTCCAACTCTGTCACTCCTTCCCACCTGCTACTTAGGAGGCTGTTTAGGTCCTGAACAGGTTCTTAGCCGCTGTGACGGTCTGGATGAGGGCGAACAAATTGCAACTGAATCCAGACAAGACAGAGGTACTCCTGGTCAGTCGAAAAGCTGAACAGGGTATAGGGTTACAGCCTGTGTTAGACGGGGTTACACTCCCCCTGAAGACGCAGGTTCGTAGCTTGGGTGTTATCCTGAATTCATCACTGAGCCTGGAACCCCAGGCTTCAGTGGTGACTAGGGGAGCATTTGCACAGTTAAAGCTTGTGTGCCAGCTGCGCCCATACCATAGCCAAGTCTGACTTGGCTATGGTAGTCCACGGTCTGGTTACATCCCGTGTAGACTACTGCAATGCGCTCTACATGGGCTTGCCTTTGAAGACTGTTTGGAAGCTTCAAATGGTCCAGCGGGTAGCAACCAGGTTGCTAACAGCAGCAGTGCTCAGGGGGCATACAACTCCTCTGTTGTGCCAGTTCCACTGGCTGCCAGTTTGCTACCGGGCACAATTCAAAGTGCTAGCTTTAGCCTATAAAGCCCTAAACAGTTCCGGCCCAGCCTACCTGTCCAAACATATATCTCCTTATGAACCAGCTAGGAATTTAAGATCTTCTGGGGAGACCCTGCTCTCGATCCCACCTTCGTCACAGGCGCGTGTGGCAGGGACAAGAGACAGGGCCTTCTCAGTGGTGGTTCCTCGGCTATGGAACTCCTTCCCTAGGGATATTAGATTGGCCCCCTCCCTACTGACATTCCAAAAAAATGAAAAACCTGACTTTTTGAACAAGCCTTTGAAAATGCAGTGTAATAGATGAATATGGAACTCAGGAAAGAATTACTATGGAACGGCTTGACAATGTCTTCAGAAAATGAGCTAATAGGAAGTTATTGGTGTTTATATGCTTTTAATGCTTTTTACATAGTTTTTATAATATGCGTTAAATGTTTTAATTTTGTTTTTATTATTGTTGTGGCATCGAATTGTGCCAGTGTAAGCCACCTCGAGTCACCTTCGGGCTGAGAGGGGTGGCATAGAAATGCAGTAAATAAATAAATATATACATACATTTTGGCACAATACAATGCCACATCGAAGCACAAACGTAACGGATTATAAATGCATTAAGCAGTAAATAATTACACATAAAACAATCTATCTCTATCTATCTATCTACATAATAAAAGTGAAAAATATGTGTATATGTGGTGGAGGTGTCCACTTACACAGCCAGCCGCTGGCCTCCACAAACAAGCTATAGTTCCAAGTACTGAGAAGCCTCCAAAGGCTACACTGCAGGTTACAGCGAGCACCATGAACATGTAGCCCAAACCCTGCCAAACATTGGGCCAAACTTCCCACACAGAACCCCCATGACCAACATGGTCTTTGGCAACCCCTCTGACATGCCCTCATGACCCCTTTGGGGGTCCCGACCCCCAGGTTGAGAAACACTGGTTTAGCTGCTTTGCTTGAACGTCCAGTGGAAGGTGCTTTGAGCCCCCTTTTGGGAGCAAAGCTAGGTATCAATCAAATGACTAAATTCAAATAGATATTTGCAAGTATTCTCCAGCTATCAGGCACACTGGTTCCTATACAAGAGGGAATGTACATAACGGCAAAAGAGGGGACTCTAAGCCATAACTGCCGCACATGCGAACATATTGCTTTGGAGTCTGGGATTTGTCACGTAGTCCCTAAATACTTGGCCATGGCATTGCCCATGGCTCCATGATGCCAGTAGTTTCACCTCACCAGATGTTTTCAAGCCACAAACATCCCCCCAGGGCAGGCATAAACATTGCAATTTAGAAAGTAGAACAAAATATCCACGCAAACGTTACCAGGCAAACCTCTGGGAGAAAATAATCGTTCTCCTGAAGCATTGTGCACAGACATCTCGGCAGGAGTTCCGCTTGGTGTCAAAAGCAACACATTATTGTTTTTTTCATTTGTCATCACTAAGGCTCAACAAGAGCAATCATCGTAGTAGTAATAGTAACAGTAGTAATCATCTCTACACATAAAAAAGTGAAAATATGTATGTGTGTATGTGGCTGGGGATGTCCACTTACACAGACAGGCTCCTGCCTCCACAAACAGCTATATCTCCCGCTACTTAGGAGACACCAATGGCCCTCCCTCCAATGACACTGCAGGTTATAGTGAGCACCATGAACATGTCCAATATCCTCCACAAACACCACACTGCCCACCACCCAACTAAAGGCTTTCATACAGGGATCATTTCCTCCAACATTTTTCATGTTTCCTCCACCACAGACATCCCAGTGTTTCTTAATCTCTCCATTGGTGTGGAATTTGCATGACTCCGCCCACTGCCTCTCCCATAACCCCTTCCGATTCTTTTCTATGGGACACAGCAAACAGAGGAATTGATCAGCAGCTGAACATACTAGAGAGGTTTGGGGAGAATTCACCATGATTTATAGAAATTGTAGTTATTGGGATGTATAGTTCACCTGCAATCTAAGAACTGCTTAGACTTAGCTGCAGAAATCTTTCTCCTTTCTGTTTTAGAAACTATGCATAAAACTTTGTAAAGCTCCACCAATGATAGACATGGAACTAACTTGGCACACAGAACTCCCATGAACAACAAAACATACTAGAAGTCTTTGGGGGGATTTATAGGAGTTGTAGTTCACCTACATCCAGAGTGCACTATGAACCCAAACAACGATGGATCTGGGCCAAACTTGGCATGCATACCCAATATGCCCAAATTTGAAAACTGGTGGGTTTTGAGGGGAATTGGCCTGGACATTTTGGGAGTTGTGGGTACTGGGATTTATAGTTCACCTGCAATCAATGAGTACTCTGAACTCCACCAAAGATGGAATTGGAACAAACTTGGCACACAGAGCCCCCATGACCAGCAAAAAAAAATACTGGAGGTCTTTGGGGGAAAATTCACCTTCATTTGGGAGAATTGTAGTTCACCTATATCCAGAGAGCACTGTGAACCCAAACACCAATAGATCTGGACAAAACTTGGCACACATACCTGATATGCTGAATTTTGATTACTGGAGGAGTTTGGGGGGAACTGACCTTCCTTTCTGGGAGTTGTAGTTCACCCACAACCAAAGAAACGGTGACCTCCATCAATGATGGACTTGGACCAAACTTGGCACACAGAACCCCCATGACTAACTCAACCTACTGGAGGGATTGGAGGGGACTGGCTCACCACACTGGAGGTTGTAGTTTACCCTACAGCCAGAGAGCACACTGAGCCCCACTGATGATGCATCCAGAGCAAACCTGCCCAACATTACAAACTTTAAGTCATGATGGAGTTTTTCGGGGTTAATCTGGCATGATGTGAGTAGTAGTTCACCCACAATCTTATGCATTTTATACAATTTAAAATTGACTTTTTCAACTAACCTGGGCAACACTGTGTACCCAAGCTAGTAATAAAATATTTTGGGGGCAAAACAATGCACCCACTAGGATGATGAGATCAAACCACTTCTGAACAAACTTTGCCATGAAAACCCCTGAAATGTATTCCCCTTGAAGTCTTCAGGAGCCAAAACTCCGGTTTTGCAGAGCTTTTGCAAACCTCATCTGATCCAGTTAGATGCTTTTTCCAGTAAGAGTGGAGACAATGTCTTCTCCTCTTCCTTTGCTATTGGCACAATCGGGACTCGCTATTTCCAGAAAATGCACCCCATTCCTATTTTTTGATATTCCATTTTTCAAAGGCGCAAGTGGAAATCGCATGGCGATTGCAATTGTAGATATTTTAGCCTCAAGGACAACAAAGGAAGGTATTTTGGAGACAGAAAGTAGTGCACAAACAGTACATTTAGCTAAGAATCCAGGTTAAATCCAATGTAAATGAAAACCATAAGTCCAAAATGACTTAAAGGTTCACCCCGACGCATGCAAATAAGCCACGATTTCAAAGCAATCCATGTCTGTCTTGTTTGGATACTCTTAGCCATGATCCTCAACTTGGACAAAAGCTCAGAATTATTTCTTTTGAGCTCATTGACTCACTGGCACAAAACGGGAAGAGAATAGTTAGCACAAACTTATTAAACCAGGGGCTTTCGGATAAACATGGTGCCTGAATTAAACCAGCTTGGCCTCTGCAGAAACAAAGCCACTGTCAAGTTATCAGAACACAAAAGGTCTATTTAGAAACATTCTCAGAAGCATACTAAAAGAATACCATCTTGATGAAAAGTCCAAGAACCTCAGCCCAAAGTCATAAAGACATGGAAAACATAGCACATCAGGACGAAAGCTTTTATCCGAACTGATCCCCTATCACTGTAGTTACCGATTCATAGAAATATTTGTTGGTAGAGTTGGATTGAAAAATGCCTTCTAGCTGTTCAAAGGTGAAAAAGATACAACCCCATTCTACCATGTCAGAATTCGACCCCTGCAATACATTACATTACAATCACATTTTGCAGCTCGCATCAGCAAGCCCTGAATAAAACCACTGCATAACATTGTGATTGACAAACAACACTCCGAACCATGGGGGGGGGGGGGGGGGGGGAGGGAAATGGAAGCCTCCTTCCTGGAGTAATTCCAAGACATACCAGAACAGTATGTTTCCTTGGTCTTTTTTATAAACACTTGTAGGGTGACAGTGCAATAACACATCAATGAAATACTAGTATTGCATAGGATCACCTCAGCAGTCCATGCTTCAACTTCAAAACTTCCCATTGGAGTTCCAAGAAATCACTACAAACCACGTCAAGAAAGCATGGAACGAGTAGAGACAGAGGTGCTACATCATAATAACATTGCAATAATTCACACCTTTCTAGACCAGTCAGGAAAAGTATGAGGTTTGCATCGCTCAGGAACTTTCCTATGTTCCAGCACCAACATTTATTTACCACATATATCCCACCCTTCTCAACCCTGAAGGGGACTCAGGGTGGCCTTACAAAGGCAACATACAGAAATACATTGGTAAATAAACAGAAGCATTAAAACCAAGTCAATTAAAACATAATATTACAACATCAATTAAAATCACATAATCCAGATCATATTCCATCGGCTTCATGTAGTCATCATTATAATCATCATAACAATAGTAATGACTTTATTTTTTATACCTGGTCTCCATCTCCCCAAAGGGACTTGGGGCAGCTTACATGGCGACAAGCCCAGATAACAGAGTTAAAACAAAGCACATCGCAGAGCATCAACAGCAATTTAAAACAACATAAACAACATTAAACAATATATAAACAGGTGTCAAAACCAACAGCAATAACATGGTCCAGTTTCGACATGGGTGGGTGGCCTGGTATCCAACAGATCAGAGGATAGGGCAATGAATAACGTGCATAGGGCATGTAGCTGTGTTAAGGATAAGAGCAATAAAAAAGATCAAACTCAAATTTTAGATAAAACGGTAGTAAAGTGCATAGTCAAATTTTGGGGTCCTACCTAAGGACAATTGTCACAGGAAAAGTTTAATCAAATGCATTATAGCCTCTTATTGCACTGCTCCCATTATTGACCGACGGCCTGATCCCAAAGCCATGTTTTTAGTTTTTTTTCCTGAAGGCCAGGAGGGAGGGAACCAATCTAATTTCACTGGGGAGGAAGTTCCATAGATGAGGGGCCACCACTGAGAAGGCCGTATCTCTCGTCCCCACCAGTTGCAAGTGGGGTTGGACCAAGAGCAGGGCCTCCCCCAATAATCTTAGCCTCCGAGGTGGATCATAAAGGGAGATATGTTTGGAAAGGTAAACTTGGCCAGAACTGTTTAGGGCTTTATAAGCAAAAGCTAGCACTTTGAATTGTGCTCGGTAGCAGACTGGCAGCCAGTGGAGCTGACATAACAGAAGTTGTATGCTCCCTATAAGCCGCTCTAGTGAGCAATCTGGCTGCTGCCTGTTGGACAACTTGAAGCTTCCCAACAGTCTTCAAAGGCACGTAGCGCACATTGCAGTAGTATATTCGAGATGTAACAAGAGCATGGACCACCATGGCCAAGTCCGACTTCCCAAGGTACAGACACAACTGGCGCACAACTGGGTTTTAATTGTGCAAATGCTCCCTTGGCCACCACCAAAACCCAGAGCTCCAAGCTCAGTGATGAGTCCAGGAGAACTCCCAAGCTGCAAAACTGAGTCTGGGGGGGCGGGGGGGGGGGGGGTAAACCTATCCAGCACAGGCTGTAACCCTATAACCTGTTGGGCCTTGCAACGGACCTGTCTTGTCTGGATTCAGTTTCAATTTGTTCACCCTCATCCAGACCATCACAGCTGCCAATCACTGGTTCGGGACCTGGACAGCCTCCTCAGGATCAGGTGGAAAGGAGTGAGAGAGCTGAACATCATCTGTGTACAGATGGCATCGAACTCCAAAACTCTGGACGATCTCTCCCAGCAGCTTGGAAGCTATTCCCTCTCCCATCCCTGAAGTCTGATCTGGTAAGACCCACACCATGGGATCCTATTGCTCCAGTGGTTCAGTGTAAACTCCTTCCAGAAGCCAATCCTCAACACTAGTGGGAATTAAACAGGGAGAGAAGTCAACGCAACTTACTTTTTCACTTTGGGATACTTCATCTCTGCTATAGCATTGGTGGCATCCGTCTGTTTCTCCTTCAGATGGGGAGGCCACATGTTGTCCACCCAGTCGACTAAGTCCACCTGAAAGACCACCCAAAGCCTGTGGTTAGTTAGGAAAGGCTGGAACAAAAAGGGACTGTCAGAAACAGAGAAAGATCTCAGGAAGGTGGCTTTGTCTCCTACTCTGCAGGGAAAAGATAGTTATCTTTCAAGGCATGATCTTTTTGAAGGTCTCCAGGTCAACACTTATTCTAGGGCAATGAGCCACACACGCTAGCTAAGATATATTTCCCATATAGTGTCCTATGACTAATGCTCATCAGCTTTATTATGGTTCCTAAGGACTGGCAGAAAAAGCATTCTGAAGATAAGATAGTACAAGGCCCACAATCGGCTGCTTCCTTACTCCAGAGTAACTCCACAGAAACACAAAGGCAAAGACGGATCTACAACTTAGGACCACCAGTCAGTGATAGAGGTAGTGTTGGAAATAGCAACCTTCTTCAAGTCTCCCTTACTAGTTATTTGTTATGAATATAATTCATATTGTTTACTATATTGTATGTATATTTTGATATGCAGTTTTCCCTTAACTCTATCTTGTTTCAGGTAGTGGGAGGGATTACAGATCATGTGATCAGATCTGGGACTATTCAGACTGAGGCTCTATTTTAGAAGTCAGTTTTCATCAGAAGCAGGACAATACAGTTTAGAAGTCAGTAGTGTCAGTATGCTGCAGTGTGTAGTCAGTCTGTATTGAGTCAATGTTCAGTAATGTATTAGACTGACGAGAGTGTTAGTCTACATGCAACAAAGAAGAGACTGAAACAGAATGCTTTAGAGAACTTACTGTTTAAACTCTCAACCAATAAGAAATGTACCTGTATGCTGAATATATGTAAGTAAATCAAGTAAGTAAATCAACTATGTTACTTCTAATGAAGACTACCTCTTTTTAGTCTCTTGAGAGCATGATTTAAAAGCAATATATTTTAGGGGAGAGTAGATGTTTTTGGATAATTGAAATAACACTTCTGAAGATCTGCTATATATTTTGTTCATTAGCACATCTTTGTTCCTAACAGTTTAGAAAGATAACCAGGTATATCAATCTAACAACTGAGAAACCTAATTTGCCTTCCATGAATACTAGTGGATATTTACCACTAAGGAGAAGATTCACTCAAGCGAATATTTAACTCTTCTCAGGAAGCTCATACTTTACAAAAGGATTATGATTATTCCAAATAGTGTGAATGGCAACTGATCTCCAAAAGGGTCACGTTTCCAAAAGGCTATGGAGATTTCTGGTTTCCCAAAAGGTTATGATTTCTAAAAGGTAGTGGTCTTTCCAAAAGGTAACTGTCATCCAATCAAATTAATTTTAATACATGAATTAATCAATTGAATATGCATATACATGTGGAGCATCCCTTATCTGAAGTGGTAAGGACAAGAAGTTCCGTATTTTGGAATGCTTGCATATACATCATAAGATATCTTGGATATGGGATCCAAGTCAAAACATAAAATTCATTAATGTTTCTTAGATATTTATAGCCTAAACCTCATTTTATACGCAGTATTTTTAATAGTTTTGTGCATGGAACAAAGTATGTGTACACTGAGACATCGGAAAACAAGGGTGGCAGTATCTCAGCCACCCACTGTCAACAATTCTAGAGTATTTTGGAACAACTAACCATGAGCCGAGTCCAAATGCCGATCCTTTTACAAATGCAAAAACCACCCGCAATGAAGATGCTACTCACCACATTGGGACGCTTGACAATGTTGGCCAACTTGGTGTGACTGAACTCCAGGCTGATGACGTTATAGAGCTTCTTGCGCTCGGCCTCGGGGGTCTCGTAGTAGCGCACAAACTGAGACATGCTCATCTCGGTGCCTTTTTGTGTATTGACGTCCATCACGTCCACGATCCGACGGCTCCCTGGAAGATTGTACATACAATGCCATCAGACAATTAAAATATATGCAATGTGAGGAAATTAAAGAAGTACTGGATGCATCTGCACAGTAGAATGAGTGCCGGTTGACAGTAGTTGAACTGCCATGGATCGAGACGTTAGGATCCTGGGAGTTTTACACAGTCTTTTGCCTTCTCTGCCCAACACTGCCGGTGCATTTGCAAATTACAATTGCCTTAATCCCACAGCACTGAGCCACAGCAATCCCGGAACAAGTGGAGAATATCACCTGGACAAGTTTCTGATGTGCAGCAAGAAAGGAAAAACAGTCACAAAATTAGAAGGAAGGAGTTCTGTGCCCACCAGGGGGCATTCAAGGACACTGGGAAACAAGAGCACAGTTTTTGTAGCTATACAACTGCATGGCATGACTAAAGGGTCTTTGGAGAGGGCAGGGTCTGAATTTGAGGGTCTGTAACACCTCAGACTCAGAAGGTTTTGTGTTGCACAGAAAGTGATCAAGAACAAAAAGCAAGGGTGGAAAACTAGCTTCACTTTCCATCTTGATGTGCTAGGTTTCTAGATCCAGGAATTCCGACTGGTTTGAAATGCAAAAATGATGATCTCAAAATCAAAGGGTAGCATTAATTAAATCATCATGAGGTTTCACTCCCCCATTGAGCCACCAGGCTCTAGACCAGCATCTGTGTCAAGGCTCAATAGAATCAGGAGAGTTGTAGTTTTACAGTCTTGAGCCTTCTCGGCCAAAGAGGACTGATTCCTCACCAAAGTACGACTTCCAGGCACACATCGCACTGAGCTAGGGCAGTTCAAGTGATGCCAGGCTGCATTCATTCTACAGTGTAGAAGCAACTCCACATTTGAATGTTTAGAAAACTCACAGGCTGGCCCAGCTTTCCTCCAGTATAACCACTTCCTGCATGCACATCGAGGCTGCAGTAGTAAGAAATGCCTGTCAAGAACTTTTGCTTGGCACTGTGCAGGGGGAGGCGAGTGGCACTTTTCTCAACTGCTGCGAGAAAGCCATCAAGCGCCCTACTTTCAAAGAAAAGTGATGATTAGCCTGGGCCCATTAAATGTCAGCGGTGCCATTAGCGCTCCATCGCACATCAGTGATGTAAAAGCTTCTGGCTAATAAACTAGATCCTAAAAGCAAGAAACAGGGACCTCCCAGTGTGTCTGCTTCAGAGCGCTGCAGCAAGCTCCAGCCTTGCCCAAGCTAGCAATTGCCTCCGAGAGACAAAAAGCAAACAGGTATAGACAGGACCTTGAAGCACAGGGATCTGGGTTCAAATCTCAAAGAGGAGCATAAAGTGGCTTAATGAGGGCCATTCATTAAAAATTTCACCTGACCCACTTCTATTTATCACAGGACTAGGAAACGGCACATGTGAAATGATATAAGTCTCTATAGGTTGCATGTCAATTTACAACTCAGAACTGAGAACCCTCTTGATTTTACAGGTGCTGAAGTGGTGTGAGGTTTGATAATGCACCCAGTGGAATACAGAGCAGTCTTCAAGTTCCTTTACTTGAAAGGCCGCAAACCAAGGGAGACGTTCGACGAGATGAAAGAGGTTTATGATGATTATTCTCCATCATATGATGTTGTCAAAAACTGGCATCGTCAGTTCAAATGTGATCAGATCTGGGTGGAAATAGCTCCAATTCCAGGGCAACCCCACTCTGCTATTGATGAACACACCATCAAGCAAGTGGAGGTTGACATTTTGGAAAATCGCCACGTAATCATTCACCCCCTAGCCCAAAAAACCCACCCAAGACCATCTTCACATACATAAGGTATCCGCTCGCTAGGTCCCCCGGCTGCTCACACCTTTCCAGAAGCAGGAACGAGTCGAATGCTCTTTGACTCTATCGATAATGATGTGCCATGGAAAAAGGAGGACTTTTTCAACAGACCGATCGTACAGGATGAAAGCTGAGTCCATCGCTATGATCCTGAGACTAAAGTCCAGTCAATGAAATGGAAGCATCATGCCTCACCACCTCCAAAGAAGGCACGTGCCCAACTCTTGGTAGGCAAGGTCATGCTCACAGTATTTTGAGACCAGCATGGAGTAGTATTGATGGATTTCCTAGCAAAGGGTACCATGATCAATGGGGCATACTATGCTTCACTGCTGCAGAAATTGCAGGAGGCCATCAAAACCAAGAAACGTGGCATGCTCACCAAAGGTGTGCGCCTTCTGCAAGACAATGCACCAGTTGACAACTCACCTGTTGCCCAAATATGGCTTTGAAATTCTACCGCATCCCCCTTCTTCCCTGACCTTGCACCATCGGACTTCCACCTCTTTCCAACAATGAAGTTATTTTTGAAGGACATGCATTTTTCAGATGATGAGACTCTGATTTCCGAAGTCACAACGTGGCTTTTGGAGCAACCTGTTGACTTCTACAAGCGAGGTGTTTACAGTTGCTTAAAAAGGTGGGAGAAGTGTGTGTCCCTAGGTGGCACCTACATAGAGAAGGACTCATAATTGTGCCAAGTTTCATTGCTCTCAGTCCACAGGAAGTGGGTCAGGGCAAATCTTTAATGAACACCCCTCATAAGTCACGACTGGCCCAGTACCAGGGACTGATAAAACCTTGGTTTTATCTTGAAACCACAACTACAGCTTCAATGGAGACATGTTGAAATACAACCAGGCAGGCTATAGCACCAAATAAGACCTTCTGCATCCCACAAACTCCAAAATGAACTTTGTAAAGGCTGGTCATTAATTCATTAACCAACCAATCAATTAAAATCCCTTCCTGCCCCCCTCACTAAAGTCCAAGCATAGGATAGGATGTCCCAACCCAAATGCAACATCAACAGGTAAGTTTTCTTATCCCCTCCGTTCCGGTCACTATCTACATCAACGTTTTTATTGCAATGCTTTTCCTTTCTTTCCCTCAACAGAAGATGGAGCCCATTTCTCCAATCTAAAAACACCCGCAGATATTTCATCCCATCCTCTTTCCCCTTGCTGAAAACTCCTACTGATATTTTGTCCTGTTCTTTACCCCTCTTCCAAAAATACTCCCACTGACATTTCATATTTTTGCTTTTTTGAGGATGCGAATCACATTACAAAAGGGCAAAACAATGCAATTTTACCCCATCAGAGGAAAATGGGGTTTAAAATAATGACCAGAAGGCGGGGCCAACACTTTGATATTTCTTTTCTTTTCGAGATCACGTGCTTCAATTGGGGATTCGAAAGCAACAAAAGACTCATTCTCTGGAAAGAACAAGACCAAAGGACTGCGCAAAAGCTAGGTTTCCAGAGCGCCTTCTGATTTAATGGAAGGAAACAAGTTACCTCTGCAAATTTTTTCAGTAATTAGGGCGTTAGGAACTCACATTGAAACAGGAGCATTTCCAAGTTACTTTTTCAAAGTTACCTTTCAACGGCATTTTAACCGGGAATTGATAGATTTTATTTTATTATTTATTTACTACATTAATACCCCGCCCTTCTCACCACAAAGGGGACTTAGAGCAGCTTATATAATTTGGCACAATTTGATGCCACAATTCCATAATATATAAACAAAACAATATAAAACAATAAAACAGATAAAACATCCCTCTGCAATGACAGAAATACAGCTTAATGGTGTAACATCAGAAAATGTTGACCATTTCTGCTCCCTTGGCAACCACCTCTCCACAAAAGTCAACATTGTCACTGAAATACAACACCTCCTGAGCTCTGCGAGTGCAGCATTTTTCCCAATGAAGCAGAGAGTGTTTGAGGATCGGGACATCCGTAGGGATATTAAGGTGCTTGTTTATAAAGCTATTGTTCTCCTAACCCTAGCTATACACTTGCAAAACGTGGACTGTCTACAGACGTCATACTTAACTCCTAGAACGATTCCATCAGCGTTGCCTCCGAAAAATCCTGCAAATCTCTTGGGAAGACAGGCAGACAAATGTCAGTGTGCTGGAAGAAGCAAAGACTACCAGCATTGAAGTGATGCTCCTATGCCATCAACCCCGCTGGACTGGCCACCTTGTCCGAATGCCCAATCACCATCTATACTCCAAACTCAATAATAGGAAACGGAAGGTTGGTGGACAGGAAAATAGATGTAAAGATGGGCTTAAAGGCAACCTTAAAAACTGTGGCAGAGACACAGAGAACTGGGAAGCCCTGGTGCTTGAGAGCTCTAACTGGAGGTCAGCTGTGAGCAGAAGTGCTGTAGAATTCGAAGAGGTACAAATGGAGGGAAAAGGGGAGAAGGCACATCAAACCAACCCTGACCAGGACTGCCTTGCAGGTCAAGAATAGGGCTCCACATATCCACCAGCAGGACACTACACTTGGAGCGCCATCATCCTCAAGCTACAAGGGATGGCCTAAGTAAGTTATAAATATAATAAAACTTTAAGACACGGCACCTAGCCCTGTCGCCATCACTAGTGTTGCTATGCCAATTCCAATTCCATATTGCACTACCTGAATTCCTGAGGGTGTAACCAAGCTTTCACCTTTTTCCTAAAAACCAGAAGGGAGGGGGCCAGACTGACTGCACTGGGGAGGGAGTTCCGTAGCTGAGGGGCCACCACTGAAAAGGCCCTGTCTCTCATCCCCACCAACTGAGCCTGCGACAGAGGTGGGACTGAAAGCAGGGCCTTCCCAGAAGATTTCAACATTCTCACAGGTTTATAGAGGGAGATATGTTTGGATAGGTAAGTTGGACCAGAACCGTTTAGGGCTGTATAGGCCAAAGCCAGCACTTTGAATTATGCTCGGTAGCCGACTGGCAGCCAGTGGAGCTGATGTAACCGGGGGCTTGTGTACTGGTGAGAAATCTGGCTGCTGCTACCCATTGGACTTTTTGAAGCTTCTGAACAGGCTTCAAAGGCAACCCCTTGTAGAGTGTATTGCAGTAGTCAGTTTGAGATGTAATAAGACCGTGGACCACCGCGGCCAAGTCTGGATTCTCAAGATATGGGCACAGCTAGCGCACAAGTTTTAACTGTGCAAAAGCAATCCTGGCCACTGCCGAAACCTGGCATTTCAGGCTCAGTGACAAATCCAGGAGGACTCCCAAGCTGCGAACCTGTGTCTTCAGGGGGAGTGTAACCCTGTCCAACACAGGCTGTAACCCTATACCCTGTTTGGCCTTACGACTGAGCAGAAGTAGCTTTGTCTTGTCTGGAATCAATTTCAATTGAATATTTTTATATACTTATCGATCTCCTCCAAGTAACAAAAAAGCATTCCCACGAATTGCTGTTTACGTTGTAATGCATTCGTTTCTCAAACATAGCCAACAGTATTGGGAGGAAATTATTCTTCCAAAGTAATTGTTGGATGTGTCTTAATTGTTGTTTTATTTTTTAATATTTTGATTGTACTGCGGTTGTTTTTATGATGCTAGCATCATATGATGCTTTTGTTAGGCCGCACTGAATCCCCCTTCGGGGGAAGAAGGGCGGGGTATAAATATAGGAAATAAATAAATATATATATAATAAACTGCATCTACACTGTGGAATGAATGCAGTTTGGTACTGCTTTAACTGCCATGGCTCAATGCTATGGAATCATGAGAGTTGTGGTTTTACAAAGTCTATAGCCTTCTCTACCAAACTACATGTCCAACAATTTCTTAGCATTGAGCCCTGGCAGTTCAAGTGGAGTCAAACTGCACTCATTCTACAAAGTTATAGATGGAGTTTTTAAAAAGCTATTCCCAAAGAAAACTTTGAAAACAACTCACCCACAAGTAGCTTGACGTCCCGTACTGTGAAATCCAGGTCTGGCATCCTGAAATGGGCAAAATTGGAGTGAGCATGATATTAAAAGGCTGAAATTCAGCAGCAGGTCAGAATACAGTTGAAAGGACATATACTGTACATCCGAAGAGTCATCTTGAGCCGTGCCAATGCCACTCAGCAGCCTAACCAATCCATTTTAAACTGAATTTAAATGGACGTTTTTACTGGAATGCATGATTTTAATGTCTTTTAATCTTAGGTTTATGGGTCCTCTACAAATGCAGTTTGAATCCTCTTGAACTGGGCTGGGCTTTAGCACAGCAGGTTAATTACCAGCTTCAATTAATCTTGCCAATCGAAAGATTGACCATTTGAAGCCCAGATCAGGCTGAGCTCCTGGCCTTTAGCCTAGCTTCTGCCTACCTAGCAGTTCGAAAGCAAATATGAGTAGAGAAATAGGTACCGCTTTAAGTGGGGAGGTATTTAAGGCACCCATAAGGAAATACCAGAAAACACAGGCGATTTGATGAAGGAGGAAATTTACGAAGAAAGCTCTTCGGCAAGGAAAGTGGAGTGACAGCATCCCCTCATGGCCGGAGCCGAGCACATCCTCCAAGATGCTGAAGATGGGAAAGCCTATATATACCTCCATCTATATAGAGTTGTCTGTCTTTTCAGTGTACAACGGCATTGAATGTTTGCCGCATATGTCTCCGAGTCCCCTTTGGGATGAGAAGGGAGGAGTATAAGTACTGTAAATAAATAAATAAATTGAACTGCCATGGTTCAAGGTTATAGAATCCTGGAAGCTGCAATTTTACAAAATCTTGAGACTTCTCTACCAGAGAGTCTATGCCACACCAAATTAAAGATCCTAGGATTCCACAGCATTCAGCCATGGCAGTAAATGTGGGATCGAACTGCATTAATTCTACAGTGAAGATAGTTTGATGTTTAATCCTATTTTAGAGTGTGCATGTTTTTGAGGTTTTAAATTGTATACTCTACTGTTTTTAATGTCGTCAGCTGCTTGGGGTTTCGGTTTAGAGAGATAAAGTTGAATATAAGCATCCTCATCCCTGAAACTTTGATGCCTTCTTAATTCAAATCCTGCATTTGCGGCCTGGCAAGCAGGTACAATTGCCATTTGCCCTGGCCCACCCCGAGCCCTTGAAACGCTACACATCCCCGGCTGTCATTTTGAGAGACAGAGAATATAAGACATTAAGAGCACTGTCTTACTTAATTCCCAGTCCAGCCTTATTTCTGAAGATGAGGGGGACACGAAGGGCCTCTCGCTGCACATACTCAAATGTGAAATCTAAACAAAACAGGAAATAAAGGCAGAAAAATTCGACATTACAATGATAAAGCAACCCTGTTGGAGAAGAGCAGGGGTGCATCATTCTACACCACAGAATTGATGCACTTTGACACCACTTGACTTGCCATGGCGTTCAGTCCTATGAGATCAAGGGAGCTGTAGTTTGACAAGCTCTTCAGCTTCCCCTGCCATCGAATGCTGGTGCCTCTCCAAACTACAACTCCCAGGACGCCACAGCATTGAGACACAGCAGTTCAAGTGGTATCAAACTGCATTCATTCAACAGTGTAGATCAGGCAAGGGCAAACTTCGAGCCTCGGGGTGTTTTGGACTTCAACTCCCACAATTCAGCTGTTAGGAATAATGGGAGTCGAAGTCCAAAACACCCTGAGGCCCGAAGTTTGACCTTGCCTGGTGTAGACGCAGCCTGAGTAATGCACAGATGCACCAAAACAAGGCAAGTTGATCATAGCTAAGCAAAGCCCCGCCAATTTCTGTACAATTTCTATAGCAGATTCCCAATCACGGTCTTCCAGGTGCTTTGGACTACAACTCCCAGAAGTCCCAGGTGCTTTGGTCAATTCTGGGAGCTGAAGTGCAAAACACCTGGAAGACCAGAGTTTGGAAACCACTGTCAGGGCTTCATGCAACGGAACCCAAGGGATGGGAATTTGGTGAGGGCCCGCACACTTGAGCAGAGAAGGATGAAGATCTTGCCAAACTGCAATTCCCAGGATTCCAGAGCAACGAGCCTCAGCAGTTCAAGTGGGGTCGAACAACATGCTTTTACCAGCACCAACCAAGAGATCCCCTATGAGTAGGGCAGCAGGCAGGAAATCAGCAGGTCAGTGGGCCCTGCACACATATGCACACGCACACACCGGGGTGCCTTCACACAAGGTACCTTTGCCCTCCATGGCCCGCACAAACTGTCCCCGGAAGCTGGAGCTCCTCAGCTTCTCCTCCAGGCTGAATCCCCGGACACTGACGATCTCCTCCACGTCAGAGAGATCCTCGTTCTCGTCATAGAGCCGCCGGCTGATGGATCGCTGCAAAAGGGAAGGAAGGCTAAGCCCCGTGGGGTCCACTCAGGTCAGGGCCCGTGATGGCTTTGGCGGGTTTGACCTCAGGCTGTGTTCTCTAGTTTCAATATTTAAAATAATATCACACTGGGTGGGGGTGGGTGGGGGCCTTGTGTTTCTGCTGTTCTGGAGATGACAAAGCAGAGTAATGGATTCAAATGGCAGGACAAGAGATTCCACAGTGAACGTTAAGAAGCACTTCTTGATGGGAAGGAGCTGTTCAGCAGCCTTGGGGCCCTTCTACACAGCCATATAAGCCAGAATATTAAGACAGAAAATCCCACAATATCTGCTTTGAACTGGGTTATTTGAGTCCATACTGTCATATATCCCACTTCAAAGCACATAATGTAGGATTTTATTCAGCTGTGTGGAAGGGGCCTTGGAGTCTCATGGAGGTTTTGATGGCCATCTGTCGGGAGATCTTTGATTGCCTTTTCCTCCCTTGGAGAGGGTTGGACTCCATGGCCTTTGTGGTCCCTTCCAACTCTATAAGAATAATGATCCCACACATTCCACTCTTTCTCCCCTTCTCTCTTCCTTTGGGGGGGCCTTTAAGCAAAGGCAGTGTGGCCATCTGTCAGGAGGGCTTTGATATGCCCTTCTACACTGCCATATAATCCAGAATATCAAGTCAGATAATCCACATTATCTGGCGCACCTTCCACACAGCTGTATAACATCCACACTGAACTGGATTATATGTAAGTGGACTCAGATAATCCAGTTCAAAGCAGATATTGTGGATTATCTGCCTTGGTATCTGGGTTATATGGCTGCATTGAAGGGCCTTGAGTCTACACTGCCACATAATCCAGTTCAAAGATAATCCAGATTTTATACAGATGTCCACAGTTAGTGTCTTCCTTCATGACAGAAGGGGGTTGGACTAGATAGCCTTTAGGGTCCCTTCTAACTCTAGGAGGCCCCTTCCACACAGCTGAATAAAATCCCACATTTTCTGCTTTGAACGAGGTTATATGCCAGTATGGACGCAGATAACCCAGGGTCATCTGGGTTATCTGCCTTCATATTCTGGGTTACATTGATGTGTAGAAGTGCTCTGGGTTATCTGAGTCCACACTGCCATATATCCCAGTTCAAAGCAGATATTGTGAGATTTTCTACCTTGATATTCTGAGTTGTATGGTTGTGTGGAAGGGCTCTGGGTTATAGGAGTCTACACTGCCATATAACCCAGTTCAAAGCAGATCTTGTGGGATTTTCTCCCTTGATCTTCTGGGTTGTATGGCTGTGTGGAAGGGTTCTGGGTTATCTGAGTCCACACTGCCATATATTCCAGTCCAAAGCAGGTATTGTGGGATTTTCTGCCTTGATCTTCCGGGTTCTATGGCTGTGTGGATGGGCCCTAAGGAGTCTTAAGACATGGTTTTCCTAGAGCTCTAACCGGGGTCAGGGCGGGAAGGGACGCTACTGGAGTGACACGTCTCTGTGACACACGTGAGAATGAACTCCAGAAAAAGGAAAACAATCAAACAGGGAGGGGGCTGATCTTAGAGACCTCTCCTAGATATCAACACGTGTTTTATTTTGTTGGGGGGGGGGGGGAGATGGGCAACAGGCCTTTCCCGTTTGTAGCCAAACACGTTGCGTTATGTAACGTAGGCATGTGGCGAGGAGGGAGGGAAACCCCCCTTCGACACGCGTCTTGCCGCCTCAGCTGCCATTATTTATTTTAGCTATTAGTTTTGTTTTGGTTTATTGGGGAAATAAAGAGATCGGATAGAGGGGACTCTCAAGAAAGGAGCAACGCCGAAGAGATTTTTTTTGCTCAGACACGGGTCACACGTGTGAACGCGCGATGGGGGGGGGGAGGCAGGGCGGGGAGGGTTGCGGTGCCTCTTGTTGACTCTCCCCTCCCCTTGAAGAAACCAACCTCAACCCTTAGGGAGGCTTCCCTCTGGGGAAAAAAACCCAAACAAATAAGACATGAAAAGAAGGGGGGTTCCCCAGTACCCACCAGTCTTCTTCCCGAATCTTGCCCTGTCTCCATGTTCCGGGGAGTTTCATCGCTCCGAGTGCCACGGTTCCGCCTTTGGGTCCGGCTGGGGAGGTTCGGCTTGGGTCCCTGCCCCCAAATAATGGGGAGGAGGAGGAGAGAGAAAGGTTCCCCCAAAGAGGAACACCCCCCCCCCCTCCTTGGAGATTCCCCACCCCTTTTTGGATCTTTCAAACAACAACACCCAAAACACCCCCCCCCCCGAACAACCCACGCCCGATCCCTTTTTGAAAAGGGCTCTCCTCCCTTTTAAAGTTTGCCCCCCCCCCCCGCGCTTCTTTTCTATTTTAATAATAAATCAGCACTTTTTCCAAAGGTGGCTGGAGAGGCACTGAAGGGAAGGGAAGGGAGGGGACGGGGGGCTCCCTGATCAATCCATCACTCAGTCAATCAAAGAGATCGCTTGGGCTGTGATTGTCTTTTTCCAACCCTTCCCCAAGAGATACAGAGAGAGAGATCTCCAAGGGAGGGAAGGAGAGAACGCCGCGCAGGCGTCACACTCGTCCCCGGAACGTAAACATTGGGGCTGGCGGGCGGGGGGGGAAATCCCGGATTGGGGCACCAGCGCGGTGCTTCTTCCTCCTCCTCCGCCTGCGCCGCGGCTGGGTGCTCATCTTGGCCAGTGTTGTTGTTGGGTCACGAGGACGGGCCAGCGCGCAGGCGCGGAAGTGCAAGGGCGCGTGCGGGACCGGCGGGAGGAGGAAGGCGGCTGCGAAGAGCGCGCGGCGGGAGGCAGGCAGGCAGGGAGAAGAGCGGGAGGAGTTCCTCGCCGGGAGGGAGGGAGGGAGGGGCGGGCGAGCGAGCGAGCCGGAAGTTCCCCCAGGAAGATGTTGTTGGGAGGCAAGGCTGGCCCACCTCTCAGGGTTGGCGTGAAGATCACGCGAGGGAGGGAGGGGCTTCTCCTCGAAGTCTAGGCTAGCTTTAGAAAGAGCCTAACGAACAAACAGATATATTGGGTTGTTATAGGTTTTTCGGGTTATATGGCCATGTTCCAGAACATGGCCTAGAACATGGCCATGTAACCCGAAAAACCTACAACAACCCAGTAATTCCAGCCATGAGAGCCTTCGACAATACACAGATATATTGTCGAAGGTTTTCATGGCCGGAATCAGTTGCTCTAAGTTTTTCGGGCTGTATGGCCATGTTCCAGAAGCATTCTCTCCTGACGTTTCGCCTACACCTTTGGCAGGCATCCTCAGAGGTTGTGAGGTCTGTTGGAAACTAGGAAAATGTGGTTTATATATCTATGAAATGTCCAGGGTGGGAGAAAGAACTCTTGTCTGTTAGAGATAGGTGTGAATATTTCATTGGCCACTTTGGTTACCATCCACAAATATATATAAACCCAATTTTCCCAGTTTCCAACAGACCTCACAACCTCTGAGGATGCCAGCCAAAGATGCAGGCGAAACATCAGGAGAGAATACTTCAGGAACATGGCCATACAGCCCGGAAAACTCACAACAACCCAGCGATTCTGGCCATGAAAGCCTTTAACAATACATCTGTTTGGGTTGTTGGGAGTTTTCTAAGCTGTATGGCCACATTCCAGTAGCATTCTCTCCTGATGTTTCATCAGCATCTATAGCAGGCATCCTCAGAAGTTGTAAGGTCTGTTGGAAACTAGAAAAATGGGACTTATATATCTGTGGCATGTCTATGGTATGAGAAAGCACTCTTGTCTGTCTGAGGTAGATGTGAATGTTTCAAATGGCCACCTTGATTAGCATGGACGACTCTTAACAGCTACCATGTCAAGACGACACAGAGAAGCCATTGAAACCCACAAGCATGTGCACAGTTTCAACAGGAAGAAACCATGAAAATGAAGAAAATCTGGCTACCAGTATTAAAAAACTCTCAAATCATAACAGTAAATAAAGAACAACACTCGAAAACAGGGGAATTCCAGACAAGAAACAATCATGGCCAGCTAATCACCTCCCAACAAAGGATTCTCCCAGGCAGTAAGAAGTCCCCACTGCCAGATATTCTGGGATAAACAGAAAACCTGGAATATTGGGCCTGTCTGGAAGGGCCCTGGGTTAATATTCATTAAAGGAAAGGGGAACAAACTTGTAACAGAGACAATGAAATTTTGGAATTAAAAGATAACATCAGTGGTCCAGGTGAAGGTTGTACAAGAAAAGGGCATGAGATGAGGATGGGAGCATAAAAAAGGAACAGTAAAACAGAATGTTTAAAAAGATAGAAAATTGTAATAGAATTAGATGCATAATATGTTTTAAGTGGGAAAAGTTCAAAACTAGATGGGAAGCATTTTATAATCATGTTTATTGTTCTTTTAGATAAGCTCTTATGCAAAATGTTAGCATGCACAATGATTTTATGTATAGCTCGATGTATTAAGACATCAATTTTTTTTCATCTTGTTTAAATATGATGTACCTTCCCAGTTTAGATATTGTTTCTTTTTTTAATCGTTAATTGTATGTTCTGTTTTAGTAATAAAAAAATTAAAAAATAGGAAGGGCCCAGGCAAGGCAATCTACTTGTTGCCATAGCAATGCTCAGTGTGGGCTTATAGGGAGGGCTCCAGCCACACTAGAGAATGAATGCAGTTTGACACCACTTTGAACTGTGATGGAGTCATGTGATTTGTAGTTTGGGAAGGCACCTGCACCCTTTGGCAGAGAACTACAGCTCCCAGGGTTGGAGAACAACGAGGTCCCATCGACACCGCCATATAATCCAGTTTCTGAATCCAGATGATCTCCTTTGAACTGGATTACACCCAACCGACTTCCACCAAAAGCCAAGGAAGTAGCCCAGACCCTGACAGTAGCCTGTCTGCTTTTGTGGACTGGATGAGGACGAACAAATTGAAATTGAATCCAAACAAGTCAGAGGTCCTCCTGGTCAGTCGTAAGGCAGATCAGAGTAATGGGTGGCAACCTGTGCTTTATGGGGACACAGGTCCACAGAATCAGGGTCTTGGACTCATTGCTAAGCCTGGAACCCCAGGTGTCGGTGGTGGCCAGGAGGGCCTTTAATAATTATAATTTTTAAAAAACTGTATTTATATTACGCTCTATCTTCCTGGAGGGACAAGGCAAATATTCAGTACCCAAATACAACAACAGTACATTCATACTAACAAAATTTAACAACCCGACATATAAACACAAATTATGACTTAACAACTAGAATTAAAGAAAAAACTCATCCTGTTATAACAGACATAAGACAAAACATCAAACATCGAATAGAAGAAACAATTTCCCAGTTCCTTGGGGCAAATAGATTGATCATTGCTCAAGATATCTATTGAGCTGGTGGGGTGAGCAGGGCACAGATACGGATGGTAGCTATTAATCAGAGGTATAATGGTACTATTACCAACTACTACTCCTCGTAAGCCAGTGAGCAAAGGTATGTATTCAGTTGTTTGTTGAAAGCTGCAACCATACCTTGAGAAGCCAGACTTGGCCATGGTGGTCCACACCTTAGTTACATCCCATTTAGATTACTATAATGTACTCTACATGGGGCTGCCCTTGAAAACTGCCCAGAAACTCCAACTGGTTCAGAGATCTGCAGCCAAGTTATTTACAGGTGCTGGTCCCAGGGAGTGTGCCCCCCCCCCCCATCCCTGTTACAGCAGCACCTTCAGTGGCTGCCAATGTTTCCAAGCCCAATTCATAGTGCTGGTTTTGACCTTTAAAGCCCTAAACGGTTCAGGCCCAACATACCTATCTGACTGCATTGCCTCTTACCAACCTGCCCAATCATTAAGATCTTCCGGAGAGACCCTGCTCCTTTTGCTGCCACCATCACAAATATGGCTGATGGTGATGAGAGAGAGGGCCTTCTTGGTAGCCACCCCGGCCCTTTGGAACTCCCTCCCCATTGAGATTAAAATTGCCCCTTCCCTGTTATCTTTTAAGAAGCAGTTGAAGACCTACCTACTGTTCAAGCAAGCTTTTGATGAATGAATTCAATTGCTAGTGACAGCAAGATTGAGTTGCACTGAGCTTAACGAAATATACTATTTAATGGATGAGTCTCCACAATAATTGTAATTGCTTTTAAATGTTTTTAATGCTTAATATTTATATATTTCTGGATGTTATTATGCTTTGTGTCATTTTCGTATTGTATTGTATGTAAAATGTGCTTTGATTAGTATTGTGTTATGTTGTGAGCCGCTTTGGGTCCCGTTGAGGAGAAAAGCAGGGTATAAATAAAAGATTACTATTACTGTTGTTGTTGTTGTTATATGGCAGCATAGATTCATATAATCCTTTATTTTATTTTATTTTATTGGCAGTGTAGAAAGGGCCTGGATTATATGACAGTATAGCTCCAGGCTGAGGCAAGACCGTTAAAGAGGTTTCAAACCACATCATTTTGTCATGGTAGGACTGTGTGCTAAATTTGATTCTGATCCACTGTTGATGGCATTCACAGGATGTGCCTCCTTCCCCTACCAAATGGCTGTGCCCAAGTACCTTGGCCCCTTCTACACTGTCATATAACCCAGATGATCAAAGCAGACAATCTACTTTATTTGCTTTGAACTGTATTATATGAGTCTACACTTGCCATATAATCCAGTTCAAAGCAGATCATTTGGATTTTATATGGCAGTGTAGAAGGGGCCCCTGTTGCTTGCCATTGGGAGAAAGATTGCTTCTGCCTATTTGTTACATCCTTGCAGGGTTGTTGTAGGGGTGATAAGGAATGGGGTGGCCCTCCTGTGAGGGGTTGCTGGTCATTGCAGTCAAACTCAGGAGGGCCACTCCTGGAACATTGTAGAGCAGTGGTTCCCAAATCTGGTTCCTGCAGGGGCTGTGGATTTCAGCTTGCAGACTCTATCTGTAGTGTAGAGCAGTGATTCCCAATCTCTAATCTTCCAAAGTTTTTAGGCTTCAACTCCCAGAATCCTCAGCTGCTTCGGATAATGGCAGGGATTCTGAGAGCTGAAGTCCAAAACCTCTGGAAGACCAGAGTTTAGGAAACAAGGATATAGACAGATGCACTCACTGTTGATGCCTTGGTTCTCAACTGTGGCTTCCATATTTTGTTCCTGCAACTGTTTTGGACTTTAGCTCCCAGGAGCCTCAGTGGTAGGCCGATGGCCAGGAAGTCTGGGGACTGATTCTCTCCGAATTGGGAGCTCCACCATTTGATGAGAGACAGGTAGGAGGAACATCCTGGTCCACAGCCTCTTGCCTCACAAACACAAGCATTTAATTATACAGTGTAGATGCTCCTCCTCCCATCCCAGAGAAAGCCCAAAACTTGCTAAAAGTATGTAAAATTCAAATTTTCACTCCAGGTAAGCAGCCATTGCCCGGTGTTTACTACATAAGCCATTCTCCAGTCCTTGGGAACAAGATGTACCATATCACCTTCACAGTGACCGCTCATTCTTTTTGAAGGAAGACCAAGGTGATAACAAAAGCATTTTGAAGTCATGTTCATTCCCTGCTCCTCTAACCTGTGGTTCAAGCTTTCCTCCCTTGTTGGATGAGTCCAGGGGAACAAGGTGTGGGACTGCAAACCAAAGGGGAAACAAATTTTTGCATCTTACGGCAGTTTTGAAAGGCAAGGTTCATTCTCCTTGTCGCTCCACACTGGCGAGACTTAATATGTTCCCATTTGGGTGTCTTTTCCTGTAGTTGAACTTGGCCGAGATGGTTGCCCCTCCATAGAAACGGAGACCGCTATGGACTTGACGGCTCCCAGCTTAGTTCAGGGAAGGAGCCGCGGCTCATTAAAATGTTGTTCTGTGTGCCGTAGCCATGGTTTTCCTGAGGCCACCTTTCTATACAATGCCACCACTGTACGAAATGGGGAGAGGAAGGCGGGGAGTGCGCTCAGTTCGGGTGTCGCTGCCGCTTTCATTCCCAGGGATCTGTGAAAAGCAACAACGCCGAACAAAGGCATACCTTTCCACCTAGGTGCCTTGGGTGGCTTTTGTTAAAAGTGCAAAAACCATGTGCAGAAATTGCATCCAAGGGCTTTTTCGTACGGATCCATTTTCCTTGTTCGCAATAAAAGGGGGCTTTAGGCAAAATGACAAGGTGCCGCCTTGCTGTGAAAATTCAATAGGCCTCGAAATTGGGGCCAAAAAGAGAGTAATAGATCCTTAATGGAGTGGTGATCTATCTATGTATATTTGTGGTTCCCAACCTTATTTTGACCAGGGACCACTGTGACCATGAACCACTCCAACATTAGTACCAAAAGGGTTACGAATCAATTTTTGGTCAACTTTAAATTCAGTTTGGTTATTTGGGGTGCTGATTCAGCAAATTGCATTGCATAGACCACATCAGCTCTAGTTTCTGATACAGAACATATGCCATCCAGTAGTCACCATCTGCTTGCCCACAAAAAAACATATATAAGAAGCCTTGGCACTATAAGAAGGTTTCACAAGACTAGTCGCTCTCATTGCAACAGTGTAGTAACAGTGAGGCCGCAGACCATATTTTAGTTCTTGCGGACCACTGGTGGTCCACGGATCACAGGTTGGGAACCACTGATGTGTGTAATAAAAGTTTATATGTGTGTGTGAGAGAGAAAGTGCATGTAATAATAATAATAATAATAATAATAATAATAATAATTTTTATTTATATTCCGCTCTATCTCCCTGAAGGGACTCAGGGCAAATTACAAACATAAAAGACAAACATTCAGTGCCCGAATACAACAACAATACATCTATACTAACAAAATTTAAACAACCCAACATAGAAACACTAATTATAATTTAACAACTAAAATCAAATACAAAACACAACCTGTTATAACAGACATAAGACAAAACATCAAACATCAAATGGATAAAACATCAAACATCAAATGGAAACAATGCATCTCCCTATGTTTGAATGTGTTATTCTTGATGGCTCCAACATCCATTCTGTGACTCCTACCAGCAATGGATCTGGACCAAACTTGACATGCACACAGGCCCCTTCTCCACTGCCATATAATCTAAATTTTCAAAGCAAATAATCCACATTATCTGCTTTGAATTGGATTATATGAATCTATACTGCCATATAATCCAGTTCAAAGCAGATAATCGCGATTTTATGTGGTAGTGTAGAAGGGTCCACACACACCCCATGATCAGTTTTAAGGACTCGAGTAGTTTGGGAGTGGGAGATGATGGGTGATAAAGGATGGGAATTGTAGTTCACCCATATGCGCAGAGCACTGTGAACCCTGCCAACAGTGGATCGGGATCAAACTTTGCACACAGTCCCACTATGACAAAAATTTTAAGGACTGGTGGGGTTTGGAGGGAAATGGGAGATGCAGTTCACTCACATCCCAAGAGCACTATGAATCCCACTGATGATGGATCTGGACCAAACTTGCCACACAAGACCCATCATGACAAACTTTAACTACTGGCAACATTTGGAGGGAACTGACCCAAGATCATGGGAGCTATAGCTCACCCACTTTCTTATGCTTTTTTGAATGGGACCATTAATCAAAACACAACAAACAAGGAGTGCTTCTAATAAAGAGCATGACAGGGCCCTTCCACACAGCCATATAACCCAGAATATCAAGGCAAAGAATCCCACAAGATCTGGTTTGGACTGGGTTATCTGAGTTTCCACTGCCATATTTTTCAGTCCAAACAGATAATGTGGGATTTTTTGCCTTGATATTTTGGGATATAGGGCTGTGTGGAAGGACCTTGAGTCCACACTGCCATATATCCCTGTTCAAAGCAGATAATGTGGGGTTTTATTCAGCTGTGTGGAAGGGGCCACAGATAAGTTATGAGATGCATTGTGTTGTTATTGTTGTGTCAATATTGTATATTGTGCTCTAATGGTTTTAAATTGTATATCGTTGATTGATCTTATCCTTGTTGTAAACCGCGTTGAGTCGCCTGTTAGGCTGAGAAACTGCGGTATACAAGTAAAGTAAATAAATAAATAAGTAATCTGGGCATTGTTGAGTAACTGTGGCCCCATCTGCACTGCCATATAAAACCCAGATTATCAGATTTGAGCAGGATTATATGTCAGGGCCCTTCCACACAGCCATATAACCCAGAACATCAAGGCAGAAAATCCCACAATATCTACTTTGAACTGGGATATCTGAATCCACACTTCCATATTTTCCAGTTTAGAGCAGATAATGTTGGATTTTATTCAGCTGTGTGGAAGGGGCCGCAGTATAGACTCCTATAATCCAGTTCAAAGACGATAATCCTCACATTCATCTTTGAATTGGATTATATGGTAGTGTAGACTCAGGCCCCTTCTGCACTGCCAGATAAAACAGGTTATCAAAGCAGCAAATCCACATTTTCTGATTTGAACTGGATTATTTTAGGGCCTTGTCCACACAGCCATATAACCCAGAGTATCAAGGCAGATAATCCACAATATCTGCTTTGGACTGGGTGAAGTGGGTGAAGGTGGTGGTTAATGCCTCCTTACAGGAGGGCAAGATTCCAGCGAGCCTAAAACAGGCTATTATCAAACCGCTGTTGAAAAAACCATCACTGGACCCCACTCAATTAGACAACTATCGGCCAGTTTCCAATCTCCCCTATTTGGGCAAAGTCCTGGAACGTGTGGTGGCAGCTCAACTCCAGGGATTTCTGGTAGACACTGATTATCTTGATCCGGCACAGTCTGGCTTTAGACCAGGACATGGAACGGAAACAGCCTTGGTCGCCTTGGTAGATGATCTGCGCAGGGAACTGGACAGGGGGAGTGTGTCCCTGTTAGTTCTCCTGGACCTCTCAGCGGCCTTCGATACCATCGATCACGGTATCCTTCTGGGACGACTCACAGAAATGGGACTTGGGGGTACTGCTTTGCAGTGGCTCCAGTCATTTCTTGAGGGACGGTCCCAGAAGGTGTTACTGGGTGACACCTGTTCGGCTCCACAACCATTGTCGTGTGGAGTCCCTCAGGGATCTATTCTGTCCCCAATGTTGTTTAACATCTACATGAAGCCGCTGGGGGAGATCATTCGGAGTTTCGGACTGCGGTGCTATCTCTATGCAGATGATGTCCAGATCTGTCACTCCTTTCCGCCTGTCACCAAGGAGGCTGTCCAGACCTTGAATCGGTGTCTAGCTGCTGTGTCGGACTGGATGAGAGCTAACAAATTGAAATTGAATCCAGACAAGACAGAGGTCCTACTGGTCAGTCGGAAGGCCGAACAGGGTATAGGGTTACAGCCTGTGCTGGATGGGGTTACACTCCCCCTGAAGACGCAGGTTCGCAGCTTGGGAGTGATCCTGGACTCGCCGCTGAGCCTGGAACCCCAGGTCTCGGCGGTGGCCGGGAGAGCTTTTGCGCAATTAAAACTTGTGCACCAGTTGCGCCCGTACCTTGGGAAGTCTGATCTGGCCACGGTGGTCCACGCTCTTGTTACATCCCGGATAGACTACTGCAACGCGCTCTACGTGGGGTTGCCCTTGAAGACTGTTCGGAAACTCCAACTAGTCCAGCGTGCGGCAGCCAGATTGCTCACCGGAGCGACATACAGGGAGCATACCACCCCCGTTGTGCCAGCTCCACTGGCTGCCAGTTCAATTCCGAGCACAATTCAAGGTGCTGGTCTTAACCTACAAAACCCTGTACGGTTCTGGTCCAGTGTATCTGTCCAAACGTATCTCCCTCTACGTCCCACCTCGGAGTTTGAGATCATCTGGGGAGGCCCTGCTCTCGACCCCACCACTCTCACAAGTGAGGCTGGTGGGGACGAGAAGCAGAGCCTTCTCAGTGGTGGCCCCCCACCTGTGGAATTCACTCCCGGGGGAAATCAGAACAGCACCAACCCTCCTCTCCTTCAGGAGGAGGGTGAAGACATGGCTGTGGAACCAGGCCTTTGGGCAACCAGGCAATTAGACAATGACAACCAAATAAGACAATCAGATGTGTAAGATCGGCAGGATTGTCGAAATGGAACCAAAAACAGATCTTTGAGTTAATGTACACTGATGGGTAGGAGGAAGATCCAGGTTTGTATTGTTTTACTGATTTTATCATTTTACTGATTTTATTGGATAATGTTGAATTGTGGGAATTTGTACTGTTATATTTTTGTGATGATTGTTTGTGTAGCAGGCGTCTAAGTGCGCCTTGCAGCTGTAAGCCGCCCTGGGTCCCCTTCGGGGTGAGAAGGGCGGGGTACAAGAACCCCAAATAAATAAATAAATAAAATCTGAGTCCACACTGCCATATCACCCAGTTCAAGGTGGATTGTATACAGCTGTCCAGAAGAGGCCTACACTGCCATATAATCCAGTTCAAAACAGATAATCCGGATGTTTTATGGCATGTAGGTGGGGCCTGTGTAGAAGGGGCCTGGCGGCCCTTTCACACATTCCTATATCCCAGAATATCACGGCAGAAAATTCCACAATATCTGCTTTGAACTGGGTCACCTGAGTCCACACTGCCATATATTCCAGTTCAAAGCAGATATTGTGGGGGCCCTTCCACACAGCTAAATAAAATCCCACATTATCTGCTTTGAACTGGGATATATGGCAGTGTGGACTCAGATAATCCGGTTCAAGGCAGATATTGTGGGATTTTCTGCCGTGATGTTCTGGGATATTGGGCTGTGTGGAAGGGCCCTGAGTGCGAGAAAGCAGGATATCAGTCAAAGTTGTTCGGGACTTCAACTCCCAGAAGCCTCGGCTGCGGTGGCCAATGAGCAGGGATCCTGGGAGCTGAAGTCCAAAAGGCCGGGACGGGCCTGGGACGGGCCTTCTTCGGTCTTGGCTCGGCCCCAGGGGGAGGCGCTGCGAGGAAGGAGAGCGCCCGGAGCCGAGCCTGACGGAGGGAAGCGGGCCTCATGGGGTGCTGAGGCGGCGGCGAGGAGAAGGAAGGAAGGGAGGAAGGAAGGGAGGAAGGAAGGAGGCAGGGAGGCGGAGGAGGAGAAGCCCACGCTCCCCATGAGCCTCAACGAGCACTCCATGCAGGCGCTGTCCTGGCGGAAGCTTTACCTCAGCCGGGCCAAGCTCAAAGCCTCCAGCCGCACCTCGGCCCTGCTCTCCGGCTTCGCCATGGTGAGCCCCCTTCTCTTCCTCCTCCCCCCCCCCCCGCTCCCACCCCTTTGGCTCTCCAGCTCGGCCTGGAGGACTCCAGGACCCTTTAGCCACTGAGAGGGTTGTTTTGGCCTTCCTCTGAGGCTGAGAGAGTGTGGCCAGCCTCAAGGTCCTCCTCTTGCTTTCCAGCTGGGCCGGAAGCAGCCCAAGTTGGGGATTCTTGATTGAAAGTGTTGCTTTGATCTTCCTCTGAGGCCGAGAGAGTGTGACCCACCTCTCCAGGTTGGGTATCCTTGATTGAAAGGGTTGCTTTGGCCTTCCCCTGAGGCTGAGAGAGAGAGTGACCCACCTCTGGGCACCCCCATTGGCTCTCCAGCTGAGCCAAAAGGACTCCAGGTTGGGTGGTCTTGATTTAAAGGGGGGTGCCTTCTGAGGCTGAGAGTGACACACCTCAGCACACTCCCTTTGGCTTTCCAGTTGAGCTTAAAGCATTCCAGGTTGGGTATTATCCATTGAGAGGGTTGTTTTGGCCTTTCTGTGAGGCTGAGAGAGTGTGACCCACCTAAAGGCACCCCTTTGGCTCTCTAGCTGGGCCTGGAGGAGCCCAGAATGGCTATTCTTGATTAAAAGGGTTGTTTTTGCCTACTTCTGAAGCTGAGAGAGTGTGACCCACTTCAGAGCACCCTCTTTGGCTTTCCAGCTGAGCCTAAAGGCCTCCAGGTTGGGTATTGTTGATTTAAAGGATTGTTTTTGCCTTCTTCTGAGGATGAGAGAGTGTGACATGCCTAAAAGCACCCCTTTGGCTCTCCAGATTGGGTATTATTGATTAAAAGGGTTGTTTAGCCCATCCTTTGAGACTGAGAGAGTGTGGTTGCCTAAAGTTATCCCCCTGGCTTTCCACCTGGGCCTGGAGGACCCCATGTTGGGTATTATTAATTGAAAGGGTTGTTTTTGCCTTCTTCTGAGGCTGACAGAGTGTGACCCACAGGGGGGCTCTCCAGCTGAGCCTAAAGGACTCCCAGTCAGATATTATTGATTGAAAGGGTTGTTTTAGCCTTCCTCGAAGGCTGAGAGAGTGTGGCCTGCCTAAAGGCATCCTTTTGGGTTTCCAGCTGGGTCTGGAGAACCTCAGGTCGGGTATTATTGATTGAAAGGGTTGTTTGAAAGCCATAAATAACACTTTCTTTCTTTCTTTCTTTCTTTCTTTCTTTCTCATGGTTGAGTGTGTGATCAAGCTAAAAGTTTTGCATGTGTCCAGAAGTCTACTCTTTATGCAAGCAAGTCTCAGGACCACGCAATATATGCCCAAGCAGTCCCAAGCGAGCCTCCTTGGCAAAAAGAACTGAGAAAAGAGCCAACCCCTCATTGAATTAATGGAAGTTATCTATTATCGAAAGAGGAAGATGTCCAAAAGTGGGGGAAGCCTGTACTGAGCTAGGAGGGATCGCAGGGTTTGGATTAAGGCAGGGGTCCTCAAACTAAGGCCCGGGGGCCGGATACGGACCTCCAAGGTCATTTACCCGGCCCTCACTCAGGGTCAACCTAAGTCTGAAACGACTTGAAAGCACATAACAACAACAACAATCCTATCTCATCAGCCAAAAGCAGGCCCACATTTCCCATTGAAATACTAATAAGTTTATATTTGTTAACATTGTTCCTCATTTTAATCATTGTATTGTTTTTAAGTGTTTATTACACTACAAATAAGATATGTGCAGGGTGCACAGGAATTCATGTTTTATTTTTCAAATTATAATCCGGCCCTCCAACAGTTTGAGGGACTGTGACCCGGCCCTCTGCTTAAAAAGTTTGTGGACCCCTGGATTAAGGCAATGACATACCTTGAAAGGACTAATCCTGGCAAATCGGGCCCTGTTTTTTTTCCCCTAGGGAAACAATTGGTGTTCTTCTTCTCTGCTTTGCAGTGTTACATTGAACTTGGGAATGTCTGCAACCCCTGAGAAGGCACAGCGTACCTATGAACCTTCATGCATGGCCCTGATCCGTGGTCGATCTCTACCACTTCTCAACTTGTGAGGCTGTGTCCCCCACGCTCACTATAAGAGCCAAGGCCTTTGGAACTTTGGTTTGCTGGACTTGGGAGGGAATAGACGGTAGCTCCAAGGGATGAAACTCATGGTCTTCCAGGCACAGACAGAAAAATTCCTTTCTGGACTGCCACTTACTAGGAGTATTAGTGGAGTAGTCCCAATAAAAGAGTGTATATCCAGGCCATGCATGGGAAAGTTAGTCCCTGGACTAGAACTGACTCTAGAGTGGTAGTCCTATATAGAAGTCATGCATGAAGACATTTTGAACTAGAGTTCTCAGCTGCCTTGAGGATCTGGAATGCAGTAGGCCAAAAATCACACCCTTCTAGCCTGGGCATGGAAATTGTACTTTTTTGGCTGTGAAATTTGGAGCATAGACACCCCCAGAAGCATGTACATATAGGCTGAACATGGAAAATTATTTGGATTTGTGCTCCCAGCTGGTTCGAAGAGTGGTAGCCCAGAACATAAATGGTCCCCAGTCAGAAGAGAGAGGGGGCTGCTAAAACATGGTTAGCACATTTGTACCTCATTTAAAGCAAGTGGTTGCTATGAAGTCAATGAGTAGGAACACCATCCTAATACTTGCAGCCCTCTCCACATATTCCCCTGACACACACTGGCATCATTGTTACAGTTATAATAATAGCCGCTTTGCATTTATATTGTCCGCTCCCTAGTTCTTCATTATATTTCATATGCCTGGTAGGCCATTTGTTTCATAGTTTAGGTGAAACTGCTTTGAATAACTGGGTGAAAGGTTGTGTCCATGGCATCACTGATACTGGGAAGGGTGTTTGAGAGTGTCTAAGTTCTAGTTGCGTAGTCCTGAATTCTGGCTGTGTGGCACAGCTTATCCCCAAGTGTGTGGGAGATGCACTCTTCTGTAGGGCAAATGCACTTTTGAACGCTCCCAGTGTTTGTCTGTTCTGTCCTGTGTTGTTAACCTCTCCATCTTAGAACAGAGCTCACCCGCATTGCCAATAAAAATATAACCTTCAGAGCAGCTGCCGCACACCCTTCTCCCTCCTCACCGTTTTCTTCTGAGCTGAGTAAAGCAGCCTCTAGGTGCGTCTGGGAAACAGGGTCTCAATTTACCCCTTCCTCACCCCCTCCGAGTGTTGTCCCCAGCAGTTTTTATTCTATTTTTTACATTTTCATTCCGCCTTTCTTCTAAGCTAAGATTCAAGGCAGCCGAGAGACATCCCAAACACAAACAGTGAAAATGTTGCAATTCATCCAATTGAATTCTAAAGTATAGAAAAGTATGGAAGTTCATTTGGAACATTTTAATCTTGTCTCATGCAACATATGGCATTGTAAGGATAAAACCTGGACAGATGGCTGAAATGAGATCCAAACAAAATAGCAATAGAAGAAGAGAACAAAAAAGTCAATTATCAAAGGTTCGGGCAATAGCTGTTTAAACAACACATAAAAGATGCATCAGGCCACTTCAACCTTTCTGGATGGGGAATTTTGCAAATGAGCCCATCAGTGAGAGGATGGGCTCATTTTTTCCTCTGTAACTTTTTCCTTCATTGTACTAGCTTTTTAACTGATTGTTTGTGGCAAATCCCACAGGTGATTTTAAGAAAGAATTTAAAAGACTTGAGTTGCATCCAATAATAATAATAATAATAATAATAATAATAATAATAATAATATACTTTATTTATATTCCACTCTATCACCCCAAGGGGACTCAGGGTGGATTACAGAACACATATGCGGCAAACATTCAGTGCTGTTATACAATTAACAGGACAGACAATACATAAACAATACATATCCTTCCCCACTGCAGTGGTAACCACTCCTAGCCAGCTGGCTCTTGGATTGCTGACTGAGGATAATGAGAGGTGTAACCCACACATCTAAGGGCTTCCAGGTTGGGAAGTGTACTCACTTACCTGGGGGAAAGTCCTCATTAACTTTAGGCTTATTTCTAAGCATTAAAAGGTATTAAAAAATCCTGTAGCAACCTAGAGGCTAAGAAGAAGACATTCCTGAAACTTTGACTAAACAAAAGTCGTTTCTAGCTTTTCAACAGAAAGGAGGAAACCATGAGAACAAAATCTGGCTACCAGTATTTAAAAATTCTAAATTCAGGAGAGTAAATAAAGAACAAATAAAGAATAAAGAATTCCAGACAAGAAACAATGAGGGCCGGCTAATCAACTCCCAACAAAGGATTCCCCCAGGCAGGAAGCAGCCAAGCTTTGAAGCTGCAAGGTTATTCAGTGCTAGTGAAGGTGATCAATTGCAACATTCACACTTGCCTCAAACAGACAAGAGTTCTTTCTCCCACCCTGGACTTTCCACATTGTATGTTATTGTTTTTGGAGGGGCGGATTTCAAAGCTTTGGATAATCAGGGTTGGGGATCACAACTTCCAGCATCTTCTCTGTAGTGTCACAAGTCAGTCTCCTACCCTCTGCCTTCTCAGGAGTCTCTTTCAGACGTCTGTTTGGACTGTCAACATCTCCTTTGGTAATTTCTGACCTTGAAATTTCTGGAAATCAATCTTTTTTTTCATCAGAACTGGGAAAGTGGGGTTTATATATATGTCTGTGGAATAATGTCCAGGGTGGGAGAAAGAACTCTTGTCTATTGGAGGCAAGTGTGAATATTGCCACTGGCCACCTTAATTAGCTTTGAATAGCCTTGTAGCTCCAAAGCCTGGCTTCTTCCTGCCTGGGGGAATCCTTTGCTGTGAGGTGTTAGTTGGCAGTGATTGTTTCCTGTCTGGAATTTCTTGGTTTTTGGTGTTGTTCTTTATTTACTGTCCTGATTCTAGAGTTTTTAAAATACTGGTAGTATTGTTCATTTTCGTGGTTTCCTCCTTTTTGTTGAAATTGTCCACATGCTTGTCCAATGGCTTCTCTGTGTAGTCTGACATGGTGGTTGTAAGAGTGGTCCAGCATTTCTGTATTCTCGAACAATATGCTGTGTCCAGGTTGGCTCATCAAGTGCTCTGCTATGGCTTAAAGCTTTAAAATCAGGAAAGTCAATAAAGAGCAATACTCAGAAAATAGGGGAATTCCAAACAGGAAACTATCAGGGCCAGTTAACACCTCCCAACAAAGGATTCCCCAGGCAGGAAGCAACCAGTCTTTGAAGGTGCAAGGTCATTCAGTGCTAATCAAGCTGGCCAGTGGCAACATTCACACCTGCCTTAACCAGTCAAGAGTCCTTTCTCCCACACTGGACTTTCCACAGACATATAAATCCCACTCGCCTAGTCTCCAACAAACCTCACAATCTCTGAGGATTCCTGCCATTGATGTGTGTGAAACAGCAGGAGAAAATGCTTCTGGAACATGGCCAGACATCCCGGAAAACTCACAGCAACCCATTTCTAGCTTGTCTCAAAGGTGCCAAAGGATTCCCCTTGGTTTTTATGCTGAAACAGACTAACATGGCTGTGCCATTGAATATGATTTCTAAGCAGATATCTTTCAGTTTGCATTTTTTTGCTATGTATGTGCATTTGCTGTACAGGCAGTCCCCAAGTTAAGAACAAACCTACTGGATCTTTTTGTTCATAAGTTGAATTTATTTATTAATCATAACAGATACATTTTAAAGTGTAACTCCAGCAAATTAATGTGTGTGTGTGTGTGTGTTTCAGCTTTGGATAACACCATGGTGTCTGTGTCCGTGTTCAGAAGATTTCATCTCACTTTCTATCCCTGTGATAATTGGATTTTGAAAATTTTGGCTTGTTCTGGAAACAAGGATTAGTGATAAAGCTTCAGTGGAGACTCCCCATGATAACTATTTCCAGGTGGATTTCCCTTCCAAGGAAAATCTCTCTCACCACCCATTGCCTCAGCCCCGTACTTAATTATGAATTGTTTGTAAGTCAGATGTTTGTAGCTCAGGGACTGTCTATACTTGCAGATGTAGTTAGGTAGACAAGCTAATAAGTATTATTATTTAAGTATTATTATTTCACATCAAAAGCATTGCATAAATTAGTATAAAACTGATAAAAATAGAATGAGCGCAGGCAGCTAAATATCTTTTGATCAAAAGCGGGCAACAGCAACAGCATTGTCTGTAGCCTCCAACAATTCTTCCTCTGTACATGAGGCAAGGCATAGTGGACAAGCATACAGATGCGGAGTTATCTGTTCTGCTCCACATTCACACAAGATGTGGGATTCTTTTAGGTAGTGCCATTTTGCCAGATTGTCTTTTGATCTGCCCACTCCACTTCTGAGTCTGTTCAGGGACTTCTAAGTTGCCCATTCTTGGTTTGCCCCTGGAAGAAGACCCTCCTGGGGGCCCATCCAGTTGGGATTTCCTAGTTTAGCTGCCCAGAGGGTTACCCTTGCTGTTTCTGGGGGATGCCAAGAGGAGTGGTAGTTCTCATAAAGTTTTTCCTTGATTTGAGTCTACTGGGAGGAGGCTGGTAGCCATGTAGTGGATGACTTTCACAGTGTTCAACCTTATTTCACATTTAGCAGCAACTTACATTTGCACATCGGGGGGGGGGGGGGGATGCCAGCTGGCTTGTAGAGTTTATCAACAGGTGTAGGTTTGAGACATCCTGTGATTATTCTGCATGTTTCATTCAATGCTATGTTCACTTGCTTTGCATGGGAAGACTTATGCCAAACAGGGCAGGCATACTCAGCAGTTGAGTAAGACTAGGGCTAATGTTCTTTTTAATTTTGGGTCTGCACCCCATGTGCTGCCAGTAAGTTTCCGCAGGATGTTATTGCGTGCAACTACTTGGTGTTCAAGCAGTGTTTCCTATATGCTAATGTTTGATCTAAGTTGACACTGATATATTTATGATGGAAACAATGTTCAAGCTCTTGATCTTCCCAAGTAACTTTCAATTTCCTGTTGGCTTCACAGTTGTGTAGGTGGAATAATAATAACAACAATAATAATAATTTTGACCAAAAAAGCACACACTTGTGTCTTGACAGGGATAGGCTTCAAGTGGTTATCTTTGAAGTAGCTGGAGAGATCTTTCAAGGCATTAGTAAGTTGGATTTCAGCTGTATTGTCGAAGGCTTTCATGGCCGGAATCACTCAGTTCTTGTGGGTTTTTTCGGGCTATATGGCCATGTTCTAGAGGCATTTCTCCTGACGTTTCGCCTGCATCTATGGCAGGCATCCTCAGAGGTAGAGGTCTGTTGGAATTAGGACAATGGGTTTATATATCTGTGGAATGGCTGGGGTGGGGCAAGGAGCTCTTCCCTGCTGCAGTTAGGTGTGAAGTTTAGCTAATCACCTTCATTAGCATTTGAAGGCCTGCCTGAACCTGGGAAAATCTGTTGCTGGGAGGTGTTAATCTGTGCCTGGTTTCTTCCTCTCTGTTGTTTAGCTGTTATAATTTTAGAGTTCTTTAATACTGGTAGCCAGATTTTGTTCATTTTCATGGTCTCTTCCTTTCTGTTGAAATTGTCCACATGCTTGTGGATTTCAATGGCTTCTCTGTGTAGTCTGACATGGTGGTTGTTTGTGTGGTCCAGCATTTCTGTGTTCTCAAATAATATGCTGTGTCCAGGCTGGTTCATCAGGTGCTCTGCTATGGCTGACTTCTCTGGTTGAAGTAGTCTGCAGTGCCTTTCATGTTCTTTGATGCGTGTCTGGGCGCTGCGTTTGGTGGTCCCTATGTAGACTTGTCCACAGCTGCATGGTATCCGGTAGACTCCTGCAGAGGTGAGAGGATCCCTCTTGTCCTTTGCTGAACGTAGCATTTGTTGGATTTTCTTGGTGGGTTTGTAGATTGTTTGTATGTTGTGTTTCCTCATCAGCTTCCCTATGCGGTCAGTGGTTCCCTTGATGTATGGCAGGAACACTTTTCCTCTGGGTGGATCTTCATCTTGACTCTTGTGGCTTGTTCTTGGTCTTGCATATTATTTGAGAACACAGAAATGCTGGACCACACAAACAACCACCATGTCAGACTACACAGAGAAGCCATTGAAATCCACAAGCATGTGGACAATTTCAACAGAAAGGAAGAGACCATGAAAATGAACAAAATCTGGCTACCAGTATTAAAGAACTCTAAAATTATAACAGCTAAACAACAGAGAGGAAGAAACCAGGCACAGATTAACACCTCCCAGCAACAGATTTTCCCAGGTTCAGGCAGGCCTTCAAATGCTAATGAAGGTGATTAGCTAAACTTCACACCTAACTGCAGCAGGGAAGAGCTCCTTGCCCCACCCCAGCCATTCCACAGATATATAAACCCATTGTCCTAATTCCAACAGACCTCTACCTCTGAGGATGCCTGCCATAGATGCAGGCGAAACGTCAGGAGAAATGCCTCTAGAACATGGCCATATAGCCCGAAAAAACCCACAAGAACTGGATTTCAGCTGTTTAAAAGTCTAATAAGTGAAGGACAAGTAGCTTTTCTGGACTGCTTGTATAGAAATAAATCCCATTCAGCTGGGGACCTGGTGTGGTGTAGTGGCTCAAAGCACAAGCTGTTCAAATCTCACTGCCGCCACAAGTGACTGAGCTTTCTCCCTCTCAGCCTCCCATCTGTAGCATTGTGCGTAATGAATAGAGCAGCCCATCTTGCAGTGTTGTTGTACAGGTGGCTAAGATCAGGAATTTAAAATCAACCCAGGGCAAAATGTATAGTTAGGAAATCCCCTTCCCTTGGAAGTCCAATTGGCACCAAGTATGGCATCATTCCTGTGCCAAACCAAAACATTGCTTTTTATTAAAACCTCGAAAGGTCTAATTCATGTGCACATGTCCTGCGTTTGGCATTGTTTTAAAGTCTCTTCATTGGTTTTAAATTGTGTGGTTTTGACTGGTAAATTATGTACCCTATTTTTAATCTTTTGCATTGATTTGGTTGCAAGCTGGCCTGAGATCTTCCTCTGAAGGGTGCGTTTTAAAAACTCATACATAATTGCCTTGAGTGTTTGCAAAGCTTTCTGTGCCAGAGGTTCAGAGGGAAAAATGTGGCTTCTCTGGTGCTTGTCTCTCTTTCTCTCTTCCCATACAAGCTGCCTTCAGTCATAAAAAGCTTGCTTTACAGAGGCAGCTTCTGCTTTTCATGTTCTCAATCTTAAAGGGTTGTTCTCAAACTACAGTGCTCTTGTGACAGGAGAAAAGCGGATGCTGTTTCAAAATACTGCCTCTTCCGCATGGCAGCTGGCCGATTTGCTGCTCTCAATGGCTAAAAACAGGTTGGGGCTCTTCAGGGGAGGTGACATCTGCTTGAGTGACAGGAGACTGGTGTTCCAGTTGGGGCTGCAGGGCAGCACGTGACCCCTCCTTCCCAGTGAAACGCTTTAATTTTGCAGCTGCGCCCATTAAAAAAAGCCCCTTGGCGCATATATTGTATGTGGGCTGTTACCAAGGAGTGTGCTTTTAAGGACATGCAGGTGGAACCAGTAAAAGAGCCGTGTGGATTGAGTCTGGGTTAGTGCCTGGGTTTGTACCCTTGTCGAAGCAGTGCTTTTGCTGGCAGATCAGATTAGTTTGGTGCAAATGCAGTTGCAGCCAGGGTTACTTGGGGCCAGGCCTGTAAAAACCACCTGGAAAACTCCAAAAAGAACACACCCTCCCACCCTCCACCCCCCCACCCCACCCCACCCCACCCCCCCACATACACATAGTGAAATTACACTGACAAGAAAATATGGTTCCTCTGTCTTTCACGTAGTGTGTCAGAAAATTGGTTCTCTCCTAGCTGACACTGGGTTCAGTGGGCCAAAGTGCTCAAGTTGTTTCCAAAGCACACAAACCATCACCCTACCCCTGATGAAAGAAAAAAAGATGTATTTTCTGAACTGGGATGGGAACTTGCATCATGGGGAGCTTTTTTGTCTCTCTTGGCTTTGTTTTGTTTCCAGGGCCTCCCCTTTCTTTTCTTCTGACTGGCAGCCTCAGCTCTCTGAGGTTTCAGACAAAGGTCTTTTTCCATCACCTGCTTCCTAATCCTTTTCGAACTGGACAGACCAAAACCAAACCTGGGATTTTTTTGGTGTGAAAAGCCTACCAATAGAGCTTTGGCTGCCCTCTGCGTAGGTTTGAAATCAGTTGGCAAAGACTTCATTTCCCTACCTACAGCCAAAGCTTGTGATCTTACGAAAGGCGCCGATGACTCCTTCATGTCCTGAGGAATGCCAGGTTCCTTCTGTGGGCCAATCTGCTTTTCACAATTACAGGATACTCAGGTCAGAAGGCCCAAGCCAGGCTCCAGGTATGTGGAACTACAACTCCCATAGTTCCACAGACATCTAGAGGACAACAGACTGTTTAGTTGTAGTGTGATGGAGAATATTCCCTGTTGTGCCCATCAAGGGGACTAATGTCAGGATACTAGTGTTTCCACCATTATCTGAAGAACTAGCCAGGGTGGGGATGTCTAGGTGTTTTCCTGGTGATTCATTTTGTTTTCAAAGGAAGCACACTTCCTAGTTAATCTGGCGGGGGGGGGGGGGGAGCCCAACCATTCATATATTTTTAAATTGTACCATTGTTTTCTTGTTGGCTTACAAGGAACAACATTATAGTGAGAGAACTAGAAGAATTTCACTGTGAAACTGGGAAAGGTAGAAAAAAAATGCATCATCAACTATTTTGCTTTTTGTTATCTAAGTTTTTCTTGGCAAAATCATTGGATTGCTGTGAGTTTTCTGAGCTGTCTGGCCATGTTCCAGAAGCATTATCTCCTGACGTTTCTCTCACATGTATGGCAGACATCCTCAGAGGTTGTGAAGTCTGTTGGAAACTAGGCAAGTGGAGTTTATAGAACTCTTGTCTGCTTGAGACAACTGTGAATGTTGTCATTGGCCACCTTGATTGGCTTTGCATTTGCATTTGCTTTGTTATAGTAAATGTGTGCATGTGCCTTTAGGTTACCTGTCAATTTATGGCAACTCCATGAAGTTCTCATAATTTAGGCAAAGCATAGTTAGAGGTGGTGTTGCTGGATGGTGTCCTAATAAAGGGTTGCCCACCTGTTAGTGAAATCAACTTTGGCTGGTTTGAAGTCATTTACTGCTCCCAACTCAAATCTGCATCCAAACAAAACCTTTGACTGAAGCATTGTCAAGCAGTAATGTGTGCTTATAGGCCAAGACAGGTAGCTATTAGCTCTTGCATACTAACTTGAGGTGTTAAGGACCTGGATCTATGCCTATTTGCTCATTGTTTTCGAATTGCAAATGTGTGTAGGCACCTCTGTCAATGGATGCCGCTCCTTCAATGTCACAATCTGCTTGTTTCCTGTTCTGGGAGGTTCCAATTTCTTCCGTTCTTTCTTCCCGGCAGCCCATTATTGTTACTAGTGGGAAACATTTTTTCTGTTTTGTTTCCTGGTGGGTACAATTTTATTACATGCGTCACAACTGACCCCCCCCCCCCCCAAGCAAGTGCTGGCTTTTGTCCAAGGCGCAGGCCAACACCTCCCTGAGAGCATTCCTAGAGACGTTTCCCTTCTCTCTCCCCCCCCCCCCCTTTGCAGGAACAACAACAGGGGGGAATTGTATAATACTGTATTGTCCTGCAAGGAAGTGAGCTGGATTGGTAGTTTTTTCTCCCGTTAGGGAGAAAGTTGTTTGCTGTTTAACCTCTGGTTATTAATAGAGCATGGAAAGTAAACTTTTGGGGTGGCTGCAGCCTCCAGAATCTTCCAGCTAGCGAAAACCTTTCTGGGAGTTGTGCAGGACAAAATTACCTTTTCCACACTTTGGTTATTTGCATGGTTTTGGATGACCGAACGATCTATGCTGGTGTTCTTTTGTGTAAGAGGATGCCGGCTCTGACTCCCCGCTGCCACGTTCCTCCTCTGAGAAATCTGTGGAGCATTATAAAGTAACCAGATGCCATTCATGGAATCACAGCAGGGTAGACTTCAAAAGGATTTTGGAAGTCATGCAGACATAAGGATTGCATCATAAAGAGAGCCAGCATGATGGATCTGGGTGCCTTTACAAATCAAATGCCATGTTCAGAGCTTGAAAAGTTGGGGGTTTAAAAGTAATGTGTTCATGTTACTTCAGGATAGTGTCAGGAAATAAATTTGTAGTTCCTGCTCCTTGCAGTTGTTCAGAAATAAACACATTGTTGTGCTTGTTGTTTTGCCTGTTACTTTGCGTTGCTTGAAAGAAAACTTTTAGGATTGACCCGTTCTGGTGGCAGATTCTCCTGCTTGAGGATGAGGGTGATATGCATTTATATTTAACCTTTTTCCCAAGGTAGCTTACAATAATTAAAACATAGTTGACATTCACAACATCATTGTTATATTTCTTATATTAGAGTATTTTACTTATACCATGTATATAAGCTTTGTCTGTGATCAATATTTGCTTTCTGTGCCAAGGAACTGTAGACATTTATCTTATTTTCATAACTTACCTAATTAATTTTGGTGTCATTATTGTTCCTGTCCTTTATGAGGAAGGACATGGATCTGTTAGGGAAAGAGGAGTGCACCACAAACACATGGTGAAAACTGGCAATTTTTCCGGCTTCCGGGATTTTAAGAGGAATTATCCACCATTCATTCAAGTGTATGCATGACATACACAAGCATAGGTTGGGCACAAATGCATCATTACTTATTTGGACCACAGTGAATAGACCTAACCAACAGATGGTGGCAGGAGTGGAGTACCAAGTGAAGAACTCTTGCAGATACACAATAACAATATTAATCTTTTTGTGAATTGTATCTAAGAACACAAGACCTTTGCTGAACCAGCTTGGCAAAGCCTTCAAGTCCTAACTTCTTTTTTCATTGTACATCTGCTTCTGGTTCACACAGTTAGGGCACAAAATGTTTTGCCTTTTCCCCTGTTGTTTGTCCCTGGCAGCTGATGATTGGAAGGTAGACTGCCTTAGAACATGGAGCTTTCTTTTAGCATGATTGAGCTTGGTTTCTGTTGTATTAGACTGAGACATAGAAGATCCAGGTTCAGGTCCTTTTGCTCAGCCATGAAACTCAGAGGAAATGGTTCAAGGTTACAATCTCAGCCTGATCTACCTCTCAAGGTTATTGTGAGGCTCAAGTGCTTTGATTGTGTGTTCCTGTATGGCAGGGGCATGGACTGGATAACCTTTGTGGTCTCTTCCAAGTCAGTGACTCTAAGTAGGCTAAAGGAAGACAGCCAATGAGCCTTGCCTCATTGGAGGAAAAGTAGGAAATAAACTTAATAAATAAACAAAATATGTCTGATTGATTTTCTGTCCTGCAAATTTCATTTTAAACAATGCTCCTCCCTCTCCTCCCACTCCCCATCCCTTTCCAGGTGGCTATGGTGGAAGTCCAGCTGGATGCCGACCATGACTACCCACCTGGGCTGCTGATAGCGTTCAGCGCCTGCACCACTGTGCTGGTGGCCGTCCATCTCTTTGCCCTCATGATCAGCACTTGCATCCTCCCCAACATTGAGGCCGTGAGCAATGTGCACAACCTAAATTCGGTGAAGGAGTCTCCCCACGAGCGCATGCACCGGCACATCGAGCTGGCCTGGGCCTTCTCCACCGTCATTGGGACTCTGCTTTTCCTAGCAGAGGTGGTCCTGCTCTGCTGGGTGAAGTTCCACCCACTGAAGAAGAAGACAGGTGATGGCAGCCGGGCTAGCAACTCTACCATCACAGCCGGTGAGGCAGCGGCCATTACTTCCACCACCATCATGGTTCCCTTCGGGTTGATTTTCATTGTATTTGCGGTTCACTTCTACCGGTCACTGGTGACGCACAAGACGGACCGCCAGTTCCAAGAACTGAACGAACTCGCCGAGTTTGCGCGCCTGCAAGATCAGCTGGACCACAGAGGCGACACCTTGCCGCCTCCAGGCAGCCATTTTGCATAACTCAAACAAAAAAAAACTATGCCAAGAATTCTTTTTTTAAAGCAAGTACAAAGTGCAAAAGTTTCTACTGTGTTCTCTTGACTCCCTTGTGCATGAATTTGGCTGGACTGTGGCATTCTGTTTGGAAAGAGAGATTAGTAGTACTGTACCCTAAGCTTTTAGTGCTGTTAAAAATACAGTGATCTGTTCAAGTAACGGTTTAGAGGTCTGAGACGGCACAAATACCAGAGGGGGAAATGTGCCATGTTGCCCTCAGACCCTTTGTCTTCCCAGTTATCACGAAGGTTGTTGTCTTTGAAAAGGTGATTCCTTGGGGCAGGGGACTGAAAAATGCTTTCTGAGTGGAATAGGATGAAAAGGAAGTTAGAGCCTTAGATTGTTTAACAAGAAGGCATTTTTGCGTGTCAGATTTATGGTCCACAACCTGAACACAAATGAAGGTCTCCAGGGGCTAAAACCCCAACACAGCAGGAGTAAGAGTCAAATATTGAGCTACATGTATATCAGGGAAGCACCAATCACCTCTTAGCAAATCACTTCAACTTCCAAGATCTTTGCCTTTAAAAAAAAAGAATGGTAGGCTATGTTTCTAGTCCTTATGGATGCAAAAGTATGTTTTTAAGCACACAACAGATTTCTAGACTGACGGATGATAACCCTCTCATGCTCCCAAATCATTCCCATACTTGACAGAAGAGGAATTGCATGGTGCCAAATAAGACACTCTGAACAAATTGGCTTTTAGTTGCAAGAGTTATGCAGAATTGGGCTTTAGTGCTGGCAGACTCTGGATTATTCCTTGCACGTTTTTGGAATGTTTCTGTTCAGGCAAAAGAATAATGTTAGAGAAAGAGAAGTGCAGAGAGGAAAAAAGACATACAAAAGACACTTGACAGTAAAAGGCTGCACTCCTGAACAACCTGGCCTAAGGGTAAGGCCCATTGAACACAGTGGGATTTACCTTTAAGTAAATATGCATGGGGTGGGGACATATGGAAAATAGAGGTTATTTTTCTCTGTTGGGATGGGGAGTACAATCCAGCAAGGATGTTGTTCTCAGGTCACAAAGCTAAGAAAATGTAATACTTTGGATTACAAAATCTCAGTTCAATATAGTCTATGCCTTTGGTGGCTGGAGATTTTGGGAGCCCAGAAAGTAAATTTTCCAAACTGTCATCAGCTTGTAAGAACCCCGATGGTGCAATGGGTTAAACCCTTGTGCTAGCAGGACAGAATACTGACAGGTCGGAGGTTCAAATTCAAGGAGAGCGTGGATGAGCTCCCTCTGTCAGCTCCAGCTCCCCATGCGGGGGCATGAGAGAAGCCTCCCACAAGGGTGGTAAAACATCAAAACATCAGAGCGTCCCCCAGGCAGTGTCCTTTCAGGCAGCCAATTCTCTCACACCAGAAGCAACTTGCAGTTTCTCAAGTCACTCCTGACATGAAAAAAGCCCAGGAGAGGCTTCATAAAGATGAGTGAGGCTCACCTCTGGGCTGGATGGCATACAAACATTGAGGCCAGATGGAAGAAATGTGGCCCAGATGTTGTAGCTGTTAAGTTTACCGCTTAAATAACAAAATGCAGACTTTGCAGAGAAGAAGCCATGGGTGAGAAGGTTTCTGTTTACCCTTCATGTTGTTTGCTGCGATTTGAGGCCTGAATTGTGATTGTACAAATCACAGAGTCCTGATGTACATTAAGGGCTTCCTTTTGCACCGTTTTGTGGGAGTTTGTTTTCCAGCTGTCACAGTTTGAAGCTAGCTTTGAACTGCATTGAGTGGTCAGTCTGGATGGGGCCTCAGAGAAATACCCCCATGTTTTTTCTCCAGACCTTTATGTCTCTACCTGGTGATTGGAGGGAAATTGATTCCTCAGTGCAGTCAAGTCTCTTTCTGGCATGGAAAATCTTTCTTCTTTGGTGGTAGAACCCGTTTTGGTTTTCAGAGGAAACCATAGGGCCTAGTGAGCCAAGGGTTTGATTTGCAGTGTTTTATATGTGCAAACAAGTGCCAGATTTCACTTCATCCCCAATGAACCATGAACACAGCTCTCCTGGGAACCCTTTGGGATTTGGGTCAAAGAAATAGAATAATGGTTTGAAGAGCAGCATAATGTCAGCTCAGTTCATTGGGCTTCAGGGGGGAGAAGATTTTTCCTGGTCTGCTTGAGCCTTTTAACTGAGATTGAGCCTGGGGCTGTCTGCAGGCAAATGGTGTGCTCCACTACTGAGTTAGGAGTCTTCCTTAGCATCTGGAACTTGCGTGTGCCTCTGAACCAGAGGGAGGATAGGTGGCAGGACAATTGTCATTGGCAATCGTTTTTAATCTGTTCTTCTTTTGGCTTTATCACCTCAGATAGACAGGGAAGTGTAGGAAAGGAAACTGTGAAAAAAGACTCCCATGGATTTATTTAACGCCCGCAGGCCCCAAGAAATCACCAGAGAGTACAGGGCAGGCTGCTGGTTGATGCTAACTGGGGCAAGTTCTTGAAACCTTTCTGTTGACATAGGGCCCCTTATTTTCTCAAAGGTAGGTATAGCAAGGGGAAGTTGTAATTTTGGACCACAGCTCCCATGCTGGCTGGGGGATTGTGGGAGTTGTATTCTAAAGTGCAATTTTCCCAAAATGATTTTGCCCTACCAAATTATGTCAACATTGGGCTGGATTTAGTGAGATTTGCACTTTTGCAGTGAAGGTTGGGTGAAATGACTACTGGAATATCTGGGGATCATTTGCTTCCTTTTTTCTGGGAGGGTTAAAAGGTGGTATATATAGGTCTGGAACTGAGCATTTTCTCACTGGGTTCCACTTTTGCTTTTGGGTTCTCCACCCTTAGTATCTTAGGAATATGGTTATGTCTTGGCTTTGTTTCTCTTCTCCTGGTCCCTAAATTGTAGAAGCCCAATGGGAACAGTGGTAGTTTCAATAGGAAAGGTGTGTTGACTATCTACCAAAACAGCAGGCCCTGTTTTTAAAGGTCAGTTGACTAGCCTTCATTTAGGGAATGGAAAGATATAGCGTCCTTCCACACATCCATATAACCCAGAAAATCCCACAATATTTGCTTTGAACTGGATTATCTGGGAGCCCTTCCAGACAGGCCCTATATCCCAGGATCTGACCCCAGGTTTTCTGCTATAAGTCTGCACTGCCAGACTGGGATAAACAAAAAAACCTGGGATCAGATCCTGGGGTATAGGGCCTGTCTAGAAGGGCGCTGAGTCCACACTGCCTTATATTCCAGTTCAAAGCAGATGTGTGGTTTTATTCAGCTATGTGGAAGGGGCCATAGACAGCTTGTGCAGCAGTTTGCTCCTGGAGCCTTTTCACACCATGCAGTTGTAATGCTATGATCCCACTTTAGTTGCCATGGCTGTGTCCATCAAGAATCCTGGGGTTTGTAGTTTGGGGAAGCACTCACTGAGAATTCTAAACTGAAGGCCACCCTACAGCATTCACTGAGCTCCAGAAGTAAATGCAGAATAAAAAAATAAGAAAACAATTCTCAGATTTTTTTAAAAAAATAAACCTCTTCTTCTTCTAGCCAAAGTGGCCATTATTTTATAAATAGCCCCCCCCCCCCCCAAAGTGTGTGTGTATGTGTATATATAAGTACATACTGAATAAAGCAGATGCTATTACTGGAATACTTAAGCTACTACCTGTGTTTTGAGGTCTTGGTCCTTAGAAGCAACCTTCCATTTTTGCTTGGAAGATATATTTGGGATCTTTAAGACCGTTCAACATTTGGAATTGGTAAATATTTGCCTTTGATGCACTGAAGACTTTTATCTGTAGAAATATTTATGAAAACGTATTGGAATGTGTTTTCTGCTCTTTGTTTGTTCGAAGCAATCTTTGCTGCTTTGCTTTTGTTTTGTTTTTGTTTCGGAGGTGAGTTCCTTCTAGTGCCAAGGTATTTGTGGCCTTTGCAATTCTTTCTTGGGCAGCGTTCCCAGAGGTTGCAATTGAAAGCTGGAAGCACTGGCTGTTTTTGAATTGGAGAGTTATTTCAGGAAGTGTGCGTGTTTGTACCTGCGCGCTTACTGGAATATTTTGGAAGAAAGCATTGTGTTCTCCGAGGGCATCTTGCTTGCCTTTGCAGAGTGGAAATAAATGTCCTCCCTTCCCTATTTCCCTTCCCATGCACTTTTCTGAAACAAAAATCAACAGTTTTTATGCCTTAAAGAAAAGGAGATTTTTGCCATTGTCGTGAAAGACAATTTTGGGGAAAATATGAAAAATGAGGTCCAATTCATTTACAGGTCTATACCAGCCTATTTCAGAGGGTTAATACCAGAAAAAGGGGCCACGGTAGCGCAGCGAGTTAAACCGCTAAGCTGCAGAATTTGCTGACCGGAAGGTTGGCAGTTTGAATCTGCAGGAAAAGGTGAGCTCCCATTGTTAGCCCCAGCTTCTGCCAACCTAGCAGTTCGAAAACATGCAAATGTGAGTAGATCAATACGTACCACTTCTGCGGGAAGGTAACGGCATTCCATACAGTCATGCCAACCACATGACCTAGGAGGCACCTACGGACAACACCGGCTCTTTGGCTTAGGAATGGAGATGAGCACCACCCCCCAGAGTTGGACTCAACTAGACTTAATGTCAAGGGGAGATCTTTACTTTAATATCAGAAAATTTGGTACTGGAAGCAAAAAAATAACATGGAAAAAATAGGGCTTGTTTCCCAGACCACAAAAAGAACAGTTCGATACATTTTGGTATTTTTTAAAAAAATCGAACTTTATGCACTTGTGCAATGAAACCTCCACACCGTGGAAGCTTTGCATAAGTAAAGAAGAGCATTTTGAACCTTGTAGTAAGCGCTTGAAGTCTTCCAAAATGCATTCCAGGCTGACTTGTCTTCCATGAGCCTCTAGTTTTCCTTTTCCTTTCAATTTTGGAGACCAGACCTTTAAAGCTATGCCTTTTTTTAAAATGTGGGGCTATTTCTTTGCCCTCCCCTGTTCTCTCTGTTGTGCAGGACATGAAATCCAGTAGGTTTGGCTAGAGCAGAATCCCACTATTTCTCAACTTAAGCTGTCTTTATTGCATTATTTACTGAAGGTGAGCCAAAGGTTTGTGTTTCTCCATTTACCCTTCACCATCCTCCCAATGCCAATGCTGCCAAAAAGAACTTTCAGCCTGACAGAGGATGAGGAAGGGGAAAGGGAGCTAAGTAAGTGTTTCATTCTTTGCGGCTTTGTTAACTGAGGCATGCTGGCATTAGGATACTTTCATTTGTGATAACTGAAGTTTAAAAAAAACCATGCAAGACTTTCAAGATCTTTGTGTTTCTTCATCAGGCATGATGTTTTAAAAAGTGGGGATGAAGGCATCAAGTCTGTCCAGTCAAAGATGCAATGATGGCGAACAGGGTATGGGTATTCAAATTTGCCTTTCCCTGCGATTCCATGTTCTGCCTGGGAGTGTTCTTGAGGCCTTCTGGGGAAAAGAAACCAGGAGTGGTTGCTGTTCTCTCGGTTTTACTGTAGGCGAAACACAGCGGTTCCTTCGTCGGAGGCGAGGTCTATCTTTGTAAGAGATTATGTTTCCCTGCCCAAGGCTAGAAATATCCCTGAAATGGCTAGCTGTTGCAATAACTGGTATGTTTTAGATACTCAGGTAGGAAGGAGCTGTACTTCAGTGGCAAGACATCCCACTTCCATCCTCCATTTGCCGTTTGAGCATACCACTAAAGATCCAGGAATGGAAGCTGGGATATTCTACATGCAAAGGTGCTAAATTATGGTCCCTTCCCATCAATGTGTCTTCTCCTGTTGAGACTTGACCCATCTTGGTAGGAAGAGTGACCTTTGCCTGCGCATTTCAGTTTGTGGAAACATCATAGACGTTAATGGAGGTGAATCATGACTGTGTCCACTCTACATGAGTAATGACCCCTTTTGTGCCATATGACACTCGCAAGAGTCCCAGCTTTGCTCCACAGGCAGCCCTGATATTGGAGAATCTGAGTTTCAGAGAGTAGAGGTGTGCTGGCTTGAAGACATACAGTCATGTTCCCACAAGTACTAACTGCACCCCATTCCTTGGTCAAGTATATACACAATGGCTGTTCTTCCAGTGTCTTCTCGGTATTGCTCTAGCAATAATGCCCAGGCTGTTGAGCAACCTAATCTGATTCCTATCTCTGACTCCAGAAGAGTAGCAAATGCAATAAGAGGGGGAGCATTGTCTGCCCCAAGAAGCTCAAAATGTCCTTTTCCCTTGCTGGACTGGGGGTGGGAGGAGCGGGAGACAACAAGAAAACCAGAGTGGGTATAACTAATGGTCATGTTGCTTGGATGGGAGTTGTAGTCCAAGGCATCTGGAAGAGATCGAATTGGGAGAGCTGTATGACAGCTTTCTAGAGATGGGGTTTTTTTTTAGTCCGAACCCTCCTCCCAGCCCCCTTGGATTATGCACTTTTTACAAGCTCAAAACAACAGAAGTTTTTTATATTTTATATATACGCTTTCTGGGGACATCTGAATGTAAAGCTACCTTTTTTGGTAACATGAATTTTCAGAAGCTGTCCAGTTGATAACACTGCAAATACAACTGACCAATCAAGTTGCATCACAACGTGAATTGGATTCTACATCATTTTATTTGGAAGGCAACTATAACGGTGCCCTTTTAGTAGTAAGTTATTCACAGGCATCCTTTGAAATGGGTGCATGCTGACATACATAATGGGAGAGTAATGCATGATCCTTTTTACAAACACGATAGTTCTGCCAAAGCTTTTTTATTTTCTCTTCCAAGTTTAAGTGGGATTGTGTTGGTAATTCCTCTCTGTGCCCAGGGGAAAAAACTGTTTCTGCTATATCCTGGAAGGACTGAGTGGGGAAGTGTCGGAAATAACCCAACGTGGTTCTGTTTTGCACGGTCTGGTTTGGGTTGTGTGCGTATGTGTGTGTGTGTTTTTTTAAAATCACATTTCTCTTGACGACTTTGTACCTACTCTTGTTTGAAAATAATGGCTCAGATGACTAAAAATGAAACTAGAAAATAAAAATTATTTTTCCAGTTTACTCTGTCCATGGTTTGGGTTCTTCAGAAATGATGTTTCTTTCTTCTTAGGTTCCAGGAAACTGATTTGTCTTGTTGGGATTTGGTTTTTTGGGTTGCATTTTGGTTTGCTAACAATGAGCCTGTTGCAGATCAACAAAGAAGGACAAACCTTTCTGATTACTTCCATGCATTCACAGGAGGAGGGGAATCTCTGATTATGGGGTCAAATCTGGTCCCAATCCATTTGTCTGGGATTTCCCAGATAACCACCTGTTGCAACCCAGGCCTGGGAACACCTCTGACAACAGCACCACACAAAAATCAAGAATATAAGCAAACAGTTTATTGTAGAAACACAAAGGAAAAAAAATCAGGAATAAAGAAAGTAGATGTATAATCCAAAAATGTTTAGCAATAGGTGATAAACCAACATGAATCCAAATGTCTCCTACAGATTCAAAGGTAATACAGTCCAGGAATAGCCCAAAATCACAAGAACACCTTGAGTCCACAAGCAAAAGCTATACTTAGTAAAACTTGAACAGGAACCCCAAAAACTCCCAGAATACTTGAATCCAAAACCAAGGCTTGACTTGAAACAAGAACCAGAGAACCCAGGCCTAGCTTGTCACTTGAATGCCACGTTGCCTGAACTAACCCTTAGGTAAACAACTTGCTAATTAATAGGCACCCGTGATGGCATGCCATTTCCCACAGACTCTCTCCCTAACTTTCCCATACAGTCGCTCTGACCTACAATGCCTATTTTCTGCTCTGATCTGTAAAAGAAGACCTTTGTTGATCTCCGTGGCTCCAGGCATTTTCCCCTGAGAGCCTTCTGTATCACTTAGCTCTTTGGCCAACTCCTTATCTAATGTTGCAGTTTCTGGCTCTGCTGACTGACCTTGAAGCCCTGAACTTTCCGAGTCAGATTTCTTACAGAGAGACACATCATTCCCCTGACTTCATCGCTTCAAGCTCCAGGCAATCCACACAATCCTCTCTAAATCATCAGGGAACCCATCAGCCTCAGGCTGATCTACATCATCACCTTCCCTTCCCAATATTTGGGACTTGCCCAGAGTCTCCCAGTGGGTTTCTAACGCTAAACAGGGAGTCCGAATTCAACTGAAACGATGACTGGCACACGACTTTTGAAATGTACCTAGAACTTACATCCCAGCTATTATGGCTTCATGGTTCTTGGGCTTTATGGTTATCAAGCTATCGTTACTGCTCATCTTCTCTGTTTGTTACAATTCTTGTTGTCCTCAAAGTATTTGTTTCTATCTAAACATTTTCATAGAATTATAACAAAACTGAATAAAAGTTCTTGTTTTAAAAAATGAAGATATATCATTGGCTTTCAAAGATTTATCTTTTTCAATGTCAAAGTTCTCCTACATGTACAAGGAAGAATGAAGTATCAGTCATAAACCTTTGACTCAAGATTCTTATTTGAAGAAGTCTTAAATTAAGTGGGGGAGGTAGATCTCCGTTCTATTCAAACTGTTTTAGATTCTCTCCATGACAACATCCAATTTCTGTATTGTATGACTGACACTCCACTGTGGGTTACAAGCTACGCTCCACATCAGTTATAATTAACCCAGATCCCAAAAGATCCCATGAATGCTTGGGCAAATCAGAACAGACATACTCTTGAATTACTTCAGAGGAAGATCTCACGCTTGGTGTTCCCCATGATGCTATACATGTCTTGGGGGTTGACTTACTCAGGACCCAGTCATACCGGATTTGCCAAAACACTGAATATACACAAGGGGGTAAATAAGAAACAAAGGCCCAACGTCCCCTCAAGTGATTGAAGGAGGCCCTTCACCACAGCAGAGCAATGATTCTCCATGGAACTGGTTCTCTCCATGTACATCTGTCTCTAGTTACATGAACCCAACTCTGATGTAAACTGAGGCCTACCTGTATGTTCCCTGCTCAGCATGAAGCAGTTGTCCCCCATAATATACTGTTAACTTAAGGGGTTTTTTTTTGTTGTTGTTAACTGCCATCAAATTGTATTGTCGAAGGCTTTCATGGCTGGAATCACTGGGTTGTTGTGACCTCACTACCTCTGATGATGCTTACCATAGATGCAGGCGAAATGTCAGGCGAGAATGCCTCTAGAACATGGCCATATAGTCCGAAAAAACCTTCAGCAACCCGGCCATCAAATTGACATTGACTTATGGCGACCCTATGAATGAGAGACCTCTCAGTCTCCATCTCAAGAATCTTGCCCAGGTCTTACAGACTCAGGGTTGTGGCTTCCTTGATAGAGTCTCTCTTGGAATCTGGTCTTCTTTTCCTACTGCCTTCTGCCTTACCAAGAATTAGTGTCTTTTCTAGTGACTCACATCATCTTATGATATGGCCGAAGTATTATAGCCTCAGTTTAGTCATCTCGAGGGAGAGATCAGGCCTGGTTTAATTTTCTATTTCTGCATATTCTCCTTGTCGAAGAAATGGCCTTGTTCTTCATGAAAGCGCTTCTTGCAAAATGCACATTTGTTTTCATGCTACACGACATGTGGTCTGAAAGCCCATTGGACTAATGCTTCTCCTTGAGAATCCAGGTGCTGCTTCTAGGAACAATGATCTGAAGTAAGTAACCACCAAAGAATTGTGAAACGTCTTCCACTTCTAACATTGGGGAAAACCGACTGTGTCCTCACTCCTTTCTCTATCTTGGCTTCAGTTGCTAAATGAAACCAAAAGGACCTTGAACTATCAGAAGGAGAGAATGAAAGATAGGCCAAAAACTCAGCGGTACCAAGTATATATTTGGGAGTGAAGTAGTTCAAGGAGGCCTCTCTGTTGGCTATGGCTTCTCATTGGTCACAAACTGCCATCATTTTTTCTGAGAGTGAGAAATGTATTCTTCAGTCATCTTTAACTTATGCACTGCTTCATCTAACACACCTTCGGTGTCTGCCAGTTCGACCTGGAATAAAAAATACAAAAGGAGAGGTGTCAGCAACTTATAAAGCTGGAGACCGGCTCAGGTCTGAAGGGAATGTGGCCCATGGAGAACTCTTTCCTTGCATATGGCCTTCACTGGCAAAAAAGAAGAATCTTTTAGAACCATAGGAAGGGACTGCAGGGGCCACCATGCAGGAAAACACAACGTTCCTGGAAAATGCCCATCTGGAAAAGAATCCAGAGGGAAAAGGCAACAGGGTGGACTCAGGTATCAAATAGCAGGGCAGAGACCAAACCACTCAGAATGACCCCTACATTATTTATTTATTTATTTATTTATTTATTTACAGCATTTATATTCTGCCCTTCTCACCCCACAGGGGACTCAGGGCGGATTACAATGTACACATATATGGCAAACATTCAATGCCAATTAGACATACAACGTATATAGACATACACAGAGGCTATTTAACTTTTTCTGGCCGCCAGGGGAGCTGTCGCTTTCATCGCCCATCTGCGACACTGATGAAGTACTTCTGCATTCCCCGCATGCTTTGCTGGAGTGCTTTTTGCTGGAGTGCTTTTTGCTGGAGTCTTTTTTATGGCCTCATAAATTAGTTAAATTAGCCTCTCCACACATAGGTGGTACCTAATTTTCCTACTTGACAGATGCAACTGTCTTTCGGGTTGCAAAGATTGACAACAAGCTACACATTACCTTTGGGATTGGATAGCGAGTTGGCAAGGGAGCTTCTTCCCGGCCAAAATCAATCATGGTTCCACACTTTGCAGCACCGGCCACCCAGAAACCTTCATAAAGCTGCCCTGTCTCCAAGTAGATGAACTTCCCCGGGCCGTGTTTCTTGCCGTTTTTCCAGCTGCCTTCATATCGATTTTCATTTTCTGCAATTGACACAGAGCTTATTTATTTATTTATTTATTTACAGTATTTATATTTCGCCCTTCTCACCCCAAAGGGGACTCAGGGCAGATCACAGAACAAATATACAGCAAACATTCCATGCAGATTATGCAATGACAAGACAGATAACAGATAGAGGCTTTCCCATCTTTCAGCATCTTTGGAGGCTATGCTCAGTTCCAGCCACAGGGGGGGTGCTGTCGCGCCATCTCCTTGCCAAAGAGCTTTCTTTGTTTGTAAACTTCCTCCTTTTTCTGATCAAAACGCCTGCCTAAATACCTCCTCGCTTTAATACAATTCCTATTTATCTACTCACATTTGTTTCAAACTGCTAGGTAGGCAGAAGCTGGGCTAAAGGTCAGGCGCTCACCCTGACCTGGGCTTCTAACTGTCAAATTTCCAGTTGGCAAAATTTATTGCAGCTTGGTGATTAACCTGCTGTGCTAAAGCTCAGCCCCTTGTTGGAGGGGGCTGGCTTGTTTTTGCTATCTCAATGGGCAAAAGTACTGGCTTGTGTTTTCATTCAGTTGTGCAGCATTCTTCAGCAACTTCCCTCTCCTCCCGTTGGGTTAACAGAGTGAACAATCTTCCAGCTAACTGAATGCAAACAACTTTTGGACTTTGAACTCAGTTTGCAGCAGCGTAAGTAAGCTGAGGACAAAAGAGGAGGAGAAAGGCACAGGCATGGAAACAAAGCTGGACTTTCTCTTGCTCTTGCAAGATGCTGTTGCTGTTGTTTCCCCTCTTCTAGAATGAGATGTGGTACTCAAAAAGAAAGAAAGATTCTTTCCAGATTTGAGAACATAAGATTTTAAGCTGACCCTTGCCTCCAGGCTGAAGAAATGGTCTTGTTCCCAAACTGGTCATAAATTGGCTAGGATTTCCCTTTGTCTTCTATGTGCCAAGGGCTTCAGGAGGATTTCTCCACACCGGCAAGTTTCGCATTGGCAGCTCCGCAGGCCCCACACGACTGAGTTTACAAGGCCGGGTGAGGGACAAGTGCTTTTTTTATTAGGGTCACTGCAAACTACTGTCCCAAGATCAAATCATCCACGCTGGCCAGGGGCCCAGAATGAGTAACCGAAACCTGGCATTCATGCCGGGTGGTTGGCTCTCGATATCTTACTCACGGAAAAATGAAGGAAAGAAAAAACCCAGGCGCTGAAAGGGGGGACACAGCCCAGCCAAGGCCAGGCATTCCTGTTTCTATGCAATGGCAGGCCATTCCCAGTTGTGGTGTCCAGTTCACAGAATCCCTGTGTTGTTATACTTTCTGTGCCAATACTTCCCCACCTCCAGCACTGCTATTTTAACACGTTCTTTATTCGTTTGGTTTTTTTTTCTAATCTTGTTTTTTAGAGGAGAATTGCTGCAGGGCAGGATAAAACCCCTTCGGAATAAACAAAGGGGCCGTTTCGCACTGCACAACCCCTCGGCATAAACAAAAGGGCCTTTTCCCACTACACAAAGATTGCCCTATGATTCCATGTTAGTTGCCATGGTTCTAATTTATGTAATCCTCCGATTGGTAGTGCCACTGTTGACTAATGGGAAACCTGTGGATTTCATAGGGTTTCATACCCCCAAAAAAGTCCTGATTTGGCAAGGGCAGTTCCCAATTAATCCTCTGTGGTCCCCCCTTTTCAGCTGTTTATGAAATATCACATTTTTTCACAGCTTACTTCAACTGCTGCAAAATGAGTACAAAGTGCAAGAGTAGTCAGTACTCAACCATTAGACTATAGCGCTGGAGAGTGGTGTTCATGCTCACCCATGGAAACCCACTGAATGACCTTAAATGAGTCATTAATGCTCATCCCCACAAAACCTAGGGTTCCCATAAGTCAGAGACAACTTGAAAACACACAACAACAACAACAACAACAACATTGTCATGGTCAACAGCCCATACTTACTATGGCGTAGCATTCCTGTCCCATTTGGCGCATCCTCAAACCACTGGCCTTCATAAATGGAGCCGTCCTTGTAGTACATCCGTCCCCAGCCTTGTCTCCTCCCGGCATACCAGTCCCCTTCGTAATACTCTGTCTCCGAGAAAAACTTAACTCCGAAACCCTAAAGTTACGAAAGGATGAAGAAGTGGATTAACAGCAGAACATTTTGCCTCCTTCCACTGATGCTTAGAGAGAGCCAAAACAGTGCCACACAATCATGTCAGGTCCCACTTCAGGAGAAAGGTGGCTTAGAAGTAAAATAAAAATAATAAATGATGTCATTGATCTGATCAGTGAAACTAGAAGGGATAGTTATAGCTCATACGAGGGTTATCAAGAAAGTAAGGTTACAAGGCACGTAGCTCTCGTGGGGAACTTTTGTGGGGGAAGTTGGTAGCACTGCCGTGTAGCAGGAAGCCAGTGGAAGTGAACGAGCAGTGCCAGTCATCAGTAGCTCATCGACTGGCATTGTGGTGAAGGTTAGAAATGAGCGTCCTCATTCTGTTTCCCTCCAAGTGCGAAGTTCGCGCTGGAATACGCTACCTTAATGCTAAGGGCATGAACGCTGCTGCGATTGATCATGTATTCATTTCAGTTTATGGAGAGGACGTAATGACAAGACAGCATGTGACAAAATGGTTATGCAATATATTGTGGCACTGTGAAGAAACTTCACCGAGCCATCCAAAACAAACGTCATGGGATGCTGATGATGGGAGTCTGTCTCCATAATAATGCGTGTCCACACACTGCTCATGGTTGGGATGTTTTAAGCCACCCCTCTCACAGTCCTGATCTCCCATCCAGTGGCTTTCATCTGTTCACTAAATTGAAGGAACACCTGAGTGGAAAACACTTTTCCGATGACGAGGAGGTGAAAATTGAAGTGATGAACTGGCTGAAAAAGGTGGCATCAAAAACCCGTCCCACGGATAACAAATCTATTGAACTGAATGGTGATTATGTCCCCCGGCTGTGGAACACTCTCCCTGCAGACATCAGACAGGTGCCCTCCCTCATGTCCTTCCGAAAAAGCCTCAAGACATGGCTGTTCGAGAAGGCATTTAATTAAGTGCTATAACAATGTGGTAAAGATGACTGGAATGGAACAAGGAATATGAGATTGGTTATGATTCCACTATGAGACGAAGCGGATTTTTAGTGTAGTTTTTGTAATTGTTATGTAGTTTATATGTTGTTGTAATTGCCTCTTTGTAAATTGTCTTTTATATGTGTGTACACCGCCATGAGTCGCCCTAAAGGGCTGAGAATAGCGGTTAATAAATGCATCAAATAAATAAATAAATAAATAAAATATGTGGAAAAAATTATGTAATACCTATACTACAATCCATGTAAGTTTTATTAACATATATTAATTCTTTGTAATTTTTTAAAAAATCTTGTAACCTTACTTTCCGGATAACCTTGGTAGATGCCTTGAGTCTTAACCTTAAAGAGGGCTTCTTTGTAGGGCCCTACTGCACTCCACTTTTATTCCCCTTAACTTCTATGCCAACATCGTATAGAACCCAGGATTTTACAGTACGGAGCAGAGAGCTCTTGGGTCTCACCAAACTACAAACCCCAGAAATCCACAGAGATACTGACTTGAAGACAGTCTGGAGCTAACCTATAACCTTTGCTTTCCCAAGGCTTTACATAGCTGATGATAGTAGTTTTTCAACAGATTTCCAGGGAGGTGGGTATGTTACAGGAAAACTGAAGCAGAAAGAAGTAGAAACACCCAGTAAATCTGCACTGAAAGTCAGACTGACTTGAGAGATATACCTTGAGATATAGGGTGCACCCACACTACATAGTTACAGCATTTTGATGCCAGTTTAAGTGGCATTGTGCCATCTTTGGATATCCTGGGATTTGTAGTTTTGTGCAGTACTTAGACTCTTCTGCTAGAGCAGTGATTCTCAATCTTCCTAATGCCCAACCCCTTAATGCAGTTCCTCATGTTGTGGTGACCCCCACCCATAAAATTATTTTGCTACTGTTATGAATCATAATGTAAATATCTGATATACAGGATGTATTTTCATTCACCAGACCAAATTTGGGACAAAATTTTTTCGATATGCCCAAATTTGAATACTGGTGGGGTTAGAGGGGAGTTTGATTTTGACATTTTAGAATTGTAGTTGCTGGGATTTATAGTTCACCTACTATCAAAGAGCACTCTGAACTCCACCAATGATGGGATTGAACGAAATATGGCACACAGGACTCCCATTATCAATAGAAAACACTGGAAGAGTTTGGTGGGCATTCACCTTGAGTTTTGGAGTTGTAGTTCACCTGCATCCAGGGAGCACTGTGGACTCAAACAATGATGGATCTGGACCAAACTTGGCACGTAAACTCAAAATGTCCAAGTGTGGAGTTTGGGGGAAAATAGACCTTGACATTTGAGAGTTGTAGTTGTTGGGAATTATAGTTCACCTACAATCAAAGAGCATTCTGAACCCCACCAACGATAGAATTGGGCCAAACTTCCCACACAGGACCACCATGACCAACAGAAAATACTATGTGTTTCTGATGGTCTTTGGTGACCCCTCTGACATGCCCTCACGACCCCCTCAGGGGTCCTGACCCCCCAGGTTGAGAAACACTGTGCTAGAGTATTGTCATTCATGGCAGTGCATCCAGTTCTAAGTCCCTCACCAAAGTACACAATCCAGGATTTTATATGAGTGAAAGCAGTCTGCTGCGTTCAGGAACCAAAGGGATACAATTATGCTGTGTGGGTGCACTCTCATTTTCTTTCACATTATGCAGAAAAAGCAATAAAGGAGTCTTGCCACCGCTTAAGGATAAAACAGGTTTCCTCACACCTGATGAAGTGGGCAGCAGCCTGCAGAACGATTCACCCAGTGAAATGCAGGACATTATTAGAGACTTGGCAATGAAACAGGAACACTTTTGCTTCTGCGTTTTTTCCCAAAAGGCACTGAGCCATTTCCTTTGATGTTTGTTTTTTTAAAAAAACTGAATCCCTGCAGGTCACTGGTCTGTGGCACACAGCCACCCTGTCTTTGTGGGTCCCTTGTGATCCCCTCAATCCCCACAAGAGGCCGGGAAAGGGCAGCGGGAGGCAGCTCTTGACCTCCGGCAGCTTCCCTTTCCAGCATGGAAGGCGGCCCCTGTCCAGAAGGAGAAAAGGGGAAGTGACATAACACCACACAGATAGGATTTGTCTCTTGTTGAGTCTCAAATACTGAGACCGCTATAGCAATTCGATCCTATTTTATTTGGCGACAGCTCTTTCTTGTAGAATCCTGGGATTTGCAGTTTGTAAAATATCCCTAGTGGAACTACAATTGCCAGGATTCCATTGCATGGAACCATGCCATTAGAAAGTGATATCACCCTGGTGGCGCAATGGGTTAAACCCTTGTGCCAGCAGGACTGAAGACCGACAGGTCAGAGGTTAAAATCCAGGGAGGGTGCGGATGAGCTCCCTGTGTCAGCTCCAGCTCCCCATGCAGGCACATGAGAGAAGCCTCCCACAAGGATGGAAAAACATCAAAAACCGGGCATCCCTGGGCAAAGTCCTTGCAGACAGCCAATTCTCTCACACCAGAAGTGACTTGTAGTTTCTCAAGTCGCTCCTAACACACACAATAAATCACACTAGTGGGGCCGCAGTGGTGCAGCAGGTTAAACCGTTGAGCTGCTGAACTTGCTGACCGGAAGGTCGACGGTTCAAATCCATGGGACGGGGTAAGCTCTCGCTGTTAGCCCCAGCTTCTGCCAACCTAGCAGTTCGAAAACATGCAAATATGAGTAGATCAATAGGTACCGCCTCGGTGGGAAAGTAAACAGCACTCTATGCAATCATGCCAACCACATGACCTAGGAAGTGTCTACGGACAATGCAGGCTCTTGGAGATGAGCACCACCTCCAGAGCCGGAGATGAAGGGGAAGCCTTTACCTTTATCTGTGTGTTTGTGTTTCATTTTTTGAGGCATTGAATGTTTGCTTTGTGTCTGATTTTTTCTGTATATGCTGAAATCTGCCCTGAATCCCCTCAGGGAAACAGGGCGGAATACAAATAAAGTGTTGTTTTTATTACTACTGTGACTTCGCAGTGTAGATGGGTTCTTCATTATGTCTTCATTATTAGCAAAAGGTAATGATTGCAGGTAACTATATACATGTAACTAGTTATTTCCCAACTCTGGAGGGGTTAAAAGTGGGCAATTTGGTGGGTGAAGCAACTTATCCAAGCTTTTATGTGGCGCTTGTTTTGACACAACGTTCTGTGTTCATAATGGTAACGTTGGGCTTCCCAATCTCTCTGCTCGGGGCAAGAACAAAACATGCCAGATGCCATTACAACGAGGGAGTTTTATGATCCCTGTAACCAACCCCAGTCGGTATTTGGGTCACAGCATTGTAGCTGAAGTTTCCAAACAGTTTCCAAAGGCAGCCCTACATAAAATGAGTTGCAGCAATCAAGCTGGGATGTAACTTAGGTGTTTGTCCAAGCTGTGGACCTGAGAAAAAGCAGGACTTACATGCATTTTGTCGTTCTTCCACCAGCCCGAATACACTTTCCGATAACCCACCCCGGATGGGTTAGGAATGCCGTAGATCCCATAGCCCTCGCGTTTCCCGAATTGCCAGTCTCCGCTGTAGATCGCGCCAGTCTTCTGCCATTTTTGTATGCCTTTGCCTGGCAGAGGGGAAAAAATGGTAAGAGGAGATGCCTGTTACTTTCTGTTGAGGCTGGTGTTCTCAAACTGTGAAGGGCATTAGAGAGTGCTAAAGGGGGTTCTGAGGAATACACATATGAAATAGCAAAAAGCTCCTGTGAGCTTCAAAGAAAACCCTGAGGTTGCCCAGGGTTTCATGGTAGCACCTATGAACAAATCCTACCTAAAAGCCACTCTAAACATCTTCGCAGAAGCATATGAGAAGCTCGGCCTGTCATTGAACATTGAGAAAACCAAAGTGCTCTTCCAGCAGTCACCAGCCAATCCCTCTCCACTGCCAGAAATACAGCTTAATGGTGTAACATTAGAAAATGTTGACCATTTCCGCGACCTTGACAGCCACCTCTCCACAAAAGTCTACATTGACACTGAAATACAACTCTGCCTGAGCTCTGCAAGTGCAGCATTTTTCCGAATGAAGCACTGAGTGTTTGAGAACCGGACATCCGTAGGGATACCAAGGTGCTTGTTTCTAAAGCTATTGTCCTCCCAACCCTGCTATATGCCTGTGAAACGTGAGCAGACATCACATGCAACTCCTGGAATGATTCCATCAGTGTTGCCTCCGAAAAATCCTGCAAATCTCTTGAGAAGAGAGGCGGACAAATTTCAGCATGCTGGAAGAAGCAAAGACCACCAGCAATGACGTGATGGTCCTCCACTATCCCGACCGGGACCGCCTTCCGCCTGGAAACCGATGCTCTCACTGCTGGAGAACATGCAAGTCAAGAATAGGGCTCTACAGTCACCTACATACCCACCACCAGTACGCCGATCTTGGGGGACAATCTTACTCTGACAATGAGGGATCACCTAAGTAAGTAAGTAAGTAAGTACAAATCCCTTTTTCATACCTGATTATTCTCTTCTAGAATTCAGTTGTATTTAATTGCTCTCAGTGGTGCAAAAAGGCACCAAAATGCTGTATTTCTTCAGTGCAAAGATGCACTTTTCCCTCTATATATAAGCATTTCTAAAAATAGGGTGTGCCTTAGAATCGCAGGTGTATCTTCTGTATTTTGGTTGGTGGCAGTGCAACTGAAATTAGGGTGCGTTTTACAATTGGTGGTGTCTTACAGTGGAAGAAATAAGGCAACAAAGCCATTTGAAATGTTTTTGGAGGTCCTGTGGCATTCCCAGGTGCATGGAAAAGCTAAACACAGAACTACAAACAGTCCCCAACTTACAAACAAGATAGGTTTTTTAGGTTTGTTTTTAAGCTGAATTTGTATATAAGTTGGAACAGGTACATTTTTAAACTATAACTTCATCCATGTGTGTGTGTGTGTGTGTGTGTGTGTGTTCTGGATGGCATAAGAGGGAAGAGTTAAGACCCCTGTGATGTTTGTTTTGCTGTATGTGCCCCTGTTCAGAGGGTTGAATCTCACCATCTGCCCCTGTGATATCAAAATTGGATTTTGAAAATTTTGTCTTGTTGTAGAAACAAGGATTGGTGATAAAGCTTCAGCTGAGACACCTTTTCCTCATGATAATAACGGTTCCGACCCAGCTTACCTGTCCAAACGTATCTCTCCTTATGAACCATCTAGGAATTTAAGATCATCTGGGGAGGCCCTGCTCTCGATCCTGCCTTCTTCACAGGTGCGCTTGGCAGGGACAAGAGACAGGGCCTTCTCAGTGGTGGCCCTTCAGCTGTGAAACTCCCTCCCTAGGGATATTAGATCGACCCCCTCCATCCTGACCTTCCAGAAAAAAGTAAAAACCTGGCTCTTTGGACAAGCTTTTGGAAATGCAGTGTAACTGGATAAACATGGAATTATGAAAGAACAAAACATGGAACGGCCTAGACGATGCTACTGGAAAATTAGATTAATAGGAAGACATTGGCTTTTATATATTTTAATGGTTTTGTATGGGTTTTATAATGTTGTTTTATTGTTTTTAACTGTATACTATGAAATGTTATGGCATCGAATTGCTGTCAAATTGTAAGCTGCCTTGAGTTGCCTTTGGGCTGAGAAAGACAGGATAAAAGTATCATAAACAAACAAACAAACAAACAAACAAATAAATGATAATAACTCTTTCAGGGGTGAATTTATCTTCCTTCCAAGGGGTAGATTTTTCTCTCTGGTGTTGTCTCACGCCTGTTATTTAACTATGAATCATTTGTAAGTCAGATGTTTGTAACTTGGTTTTCAGACCTTCTTGGGTTTGGGGTAGAACACCTCCACCTGAAAGGAGAGTCCTCTGCAAGCCAGCAGTCCAATTCCCATATTTTGAGCATCAGCTGGGTATACAGTGTTCCCTCGCTACTTCAGGGTTCATTTTCCGCGGACTCACTGTTTTGCGAGTTTTTGCCTCTCAGTTTATGAATAGTTGCCATTGCCAGAGCAGCATTCTAATCCCACCTCCTGGCAACGATGGTGTGTAGAAGGGGTTTCATCCTTCCTCTCGGGTGAGAGGCAACCAATTAAGAGAGATTGCAAAGCAAAGCAGAGATAGCTAGCAAAATAAAAGGTGTGCAATGCCTTTAAATCTCTCCTCTCTTCTGCCTCACCCTCGAAACTCGATATGCATATATAGCGTCCCTACTTTGCGGATTTTCACTTTTCGCGGGTGGTCCTGGAATGTAACACCTGTGAAAAGTGAGGGAACACTGTACCTGTACTACACGTTTCTATCTGTTTAATTTCTATGGTTCCATCTTATGGAATACTGGGTTTTGAAGTTATATGAGGCTCATAGAATTGTCTCCTAGAGAGCTCTGAGTCAATCCTTGAACTTCAGTGTTAGAGCTTTTTTGTTGAGTTCCAGGGTCAGAGAAGCAGATGGCGAAAAAGAAGAATGGCCTGACTCAGAGGAGCGTGCTTGCTCCATCAGTGTTTAACATCTACACCAATGACCAGCCACTGCTAGAAGAGACAGAGAGTTTCATCTGTGCTGATGATCATGCCGTTACTGCTCAAGCAGGGAGCTTTGAGAAGGTTGAACAGAAACTCTCCAAAGCTTTAGGTGCTCTTACTGCCTATTACAGGGAAAACCAACTGATTCCTAATCCATCTAAAATGCAGACGTGTTCTTTTCACCTTAAGAACAGACATGCATCTCGAGATCTGAGAATTGCCTGGGAAGGAATCCCACTGGAGCATTGCAACACACTAAAATACCCGGGAGTCACTCTGGACCGTGCTCTGACTTATAAGAAGCACTGCTTGAATATCAAGCAAAAAGTGGGTGCTAGAAATAATATCATACGAAAGGTGACTGGCACAACCTGGCAATCACAACCAGACACAGTGAAGACATCTGCCCTTGCGCTTTGCCACTCTGCTGCTGAATACGCATTCCCAGTGTGGAATACATCTCGCCATGTTAAAACAGTGAATGCGGCTCTTAATGAGACATACTGCATTATCACAGGATGTCTACACTCTACACCACTGGAGAAATTATACTCTTTAGCCGATATTGCACCACCTGACATCTGTCGGGAAGTAGCAGCCAGCAATGAAAGGACCAAGACATGGACATCTCCGGCCCATCCTCTGTTCGGATATCAGCTAGCAAACCAATGCCTTAACTCAAGAAGCAGCTTCCTAAGATCTACAGAGATACTTGCAGAAACACCTTAGCAAGCAAGAGTCCAAAAGTGGCAGGTGAAAATCTGGAACCTCAATCGGTGGCTGATACCAGATGAGAAACTCCCTCCTTGGCACACAGAAGACTGGGTAACCTGGAAGGCACTGAGCAGAGTGCGCTCTGGGACCCTGAGATGCAGAGCCAGTCTTAAGAAACGAGGCTACAAAGTGGAGTCCACGACAAGCAAGTGTGGAGAAGAGCAAACCACAAACCACTGACTGCAATGCTGCCACATGCACAACGGAGGACCTTCTTACAGCGACTCCAGAGGCGCTCCAAGTGGCCAGCTTCTGTCAAAGGAAATCTAGCATAATGCCAGGTTCTTAACTTTGTTTGTGGGTTTTTTTAAAATGCATTATAACCGTATTCTCAATTCGCTTTTGACACAACAAATAAATAAGCATTAGAACTCTCTAGTGTGAATTCCCGCACCAAACTACAAATCCCAGGTTTCCATACAGTGGAACCATGAGACTTAAAGTGGGATCGAAGCGGTATAACCACAATGTGGCTCCATCCCCAATTCACCAAATGCCTCCCTCTCTCATCGCTTGCTCCGGATTATTCTTACCGTGTTTCATATTGTCCCACCATTCTCCAGTGTATTGATCCCCGTTGACGGCGTGAACCGTGCTCAGCAAGCCGCATTTCTGAGCCTTCCTGTCCCATTTATGCCACAGAGGTTCGGTGGTCTTGGGGAATTTCAAGGTAGGCATGCTGGTTTGGCCTGGAAGGGGACAGTTTGGAAAAGAGACACATAAACCAACCATATTGTGCAAAGATGATTAAGGGCTGTGACTTCCTATGTTCCCCTTGTTGCTATCAAGGTTTTGGTAAGATTAGAGAGTGAACATTTTGCATCAGAAGAGCGATAAAGAACGTGACAGAGGGGAAACAAGTTGCTATAGGACTGCGATTCCATGGCTATCTCTTAAAGAATCCTGGGATCTGCCGTTGTATTGGTTTTCTGTAACCTGCTTTGAGTCTTTTCTTTAGAGAAAAAAGACAGGATGATGATGGTGGTGGTGGTGGTGGTGGTGATGGTGATAGGAAAAAGGAAGCCCCAAGATTTCCATGAACCAGCCACTTAGCACACATCTTCCTTTATGGCTTATATAACATTTTGAAATGTGTAGATCCTGATCTTGTCCACAGCCACCTATGTAAACAGTTTAATTCTCTTTTAATGGTTGCATATTTGTATATTTTAAATTGTATACTAATGCCTTTATTTCAAGCCTCTTTGAGTCCCCTTTGGGGAGAGAATCTGGGGAATAATAATAATAATAATAATAATAATAATAATAATAATAATAATAATATAACAATCAGTCCTAGACACTTGGGAAGTGTCCAATGTGTGATCCAGTACAACAGCCAGCATAGTGACCTTGTTCACTGTGTACTAATCTTGTGTTTCAAATAAAAACAACAACAACAATAATAGAATTCTGCTAAATGCATTTTTCTTTCTGTCCCCAAATGTCTAGCATTGCACTGATTTAAAATCTCAGTGGAGCCTTGAAAAATGGACTTTCAACCTGTAAAGAAAAAGGGAATTGCCAAACTACAAATCCTAGGATTCCATAGTATTAAGCCAGGGCAGTTAAAGTGGATTCACTGCATCTGCTTGTCCAGTTTTGTTGGATTCATTTCAATTGGTTCAGCTTGAGGATGTGGACAGGATCCTTGGAGAGGTGCGACCTACCACATGCACCCTGCCCATCCTGGCTGATAAAAGAAGCCAGAGGGGGGTTTGGCAGAGTGGGTGAAGGTGATGGTTAACGCCTCCTTACAGGAAGGAAAGTTTCCAGCGAGCTTAAAACAAGCTATTATAAAACCACTGTTGAAGAAACCCTCACTGGATCCCACTCAATTCGACAACTATCGGCCAGTTTCCAATCTCCCCTATTTGGGCAAAGTCATGGAACGTGTGGTGGCAACACAACTCCAGGGGTTTCTGGTAGACACTGATTATCTAGATCCGGCACAGTCTGGCTTTAGGCCGGGACATGGTACTGAGACAGCCTTGGTTGCCTTGGTAGATGATCTTCGCCGGGAAATGGACAGGGGGAGTGTGTCCCTGTTGGTTTTTCCTGGACCTCTCAGCGGCCTTCGATACCGTCAATCACGGTATCCTTCTGGGGCGCCTCATAGATATGGGGCTCGGGGGCACTGCTTTGCAGTGGCTCCGATCCTTCCTTGAGGGACGGTCCCAGAAGATGTTACTGGGTGACACCTGTTCGGCCCCACAACCGTTGCTGTGTGGAGTCCCACAGGGCTCAATCTTGTCTCCGATGTTATTTAACATCTACATGAAGCCGCTGGGGGAGATCATCTGGAGTTTCGGAATGAGATGCTATCTCTACGCAGATGATGTCCAAATCTGTCACTCCTTTCCACCTGTCACCAAGGAAGCTGTCCAGACCTTGAATCGGTGCTTGGCTGCTGTGTTGGACTGGATGAGAGCTAACGAATTGAAACTGAATCCAGACAAGACAGAGGTCCTATTGGTCAGTTGTAAGGCCGAACAGGGCATAGGGTTACAGCCTGTGTTAGATGGGGTTACACTCCCCCTGAAGACGCAGGTTCGCAGCTTGGGAGTGATCCTGGACTCATCGCCGAGCCTGGAAGCCCAGGTCTTGGTGGTGGCCGGGAGAGCTTTTGCACAATTAAAACTTGTGCGCCAGCTGCGCCCGTACCTTGGGAAGTCAGATCTGGCCACGGTGGTCCACGCTCTTTTTACATCCCGATTAGACTACTGCAACGCACTCTACGTGAGGTTGCCTTTGAAGACTGCTCGGAAACTCCAACTAGTCCAGCGGGAGGCAGCCAGACTGCTCACTGGGGCGTCATACAGGGAGCATACCACCCCCCTGTTATGTCAGCTCCACTGGCTGCCGATCCAGTTCCGAGCGCAATTCAAAGTGCTGGTTTTGACCTACAAAACCCTATACGGTTCCGGCCCAGTGTATCTGTCCGAATGGATCTCCCTCTACGTCCCACCCCGGAATCTAAGATCTTCTGGGGAGGCTCTGCTCTTGACCCCGCCTCTATCACAAGTGAGATTGGTGGAGACGAGGAGCAGGGCCTTCTCGGTGGTGGCCCCCCGCCTGTGGAATTCACTCCCCGGGGAAATTAGATCTGCAACATCGCTCCTTTCCTTTAGGAAAAAACTAAAGACATGGATCTGGGACCAGGCATTCGGACAAGCGGGCAGATAAAGAAAGAACTTTGATGATGATTAGTAAATGATTAATGGATTAGATCTATGGAACTCTGAAGATGAAACGCTGATCACGAGAATAGTTTTTATATGATGTGTTATGTATTGGTTGTTGATTATGTTAACTGTGATAACTGTTTTTAACTATGGTTTTGTATATTATGTGTAATTTGTGTAGGCATCGAATTGTGCCTTTTCTGTAAGCCGCCCTGAGTCCTCCTTCGGGAGTAGAGAAAGGCGGGGTATAAGTACCCGAAATAAATAAATAAATAATTTAGAACTGTGTAGTGCGGAAAGAAAGGCCCTGGGAAAGAGGCAAAATGTGGGAAGGTCAAAAATGGCCGAGGATCCCTTATTTCTAAAGGCAAGCTTACAGCCCTGATCCACTTGGTAGGAAAGCAGTCAGTATGTTTCCAGCGGGTTCTTTAAAGGATCTTCAAGTGAGCAATTTCTGGGCTGGTTTGCCCAGGTCCCTTGAGGTCGTGACATCATGGGAAAACCTCAGGGGTGGGTTAATTGTGAGGCACCAGTCACCCAGGAGATGACTGGTAGCCCTGTAGCCCTTTCCCAGTGCTCCCAGTTTAGTGCATAGCATTGTATGTTATCGTTTTTGGAGAGGGGATTTTGAAGCTCTGGATAATCAGGGTTGGGGATTACAACTCCCACCATCCTCTCTGTAGTGTCACAAGTCAGTCCCCTGCCCTCTGCCTTCTCAAGGGTCTTTTTCAGGTGTCTGTTTGGAAATAACAGTCAACATCCCCTTAGATAATGCTTGACGCTGAGATTTCTGGAAATCAGTCATTTTTTTTAATCATAAAGGAAAAAAAGAACAGAATAGAAAAGCAGCAATCACACAAAGAAGGAAGATTTTGTAATACGGAATGCTAAACTACACAGCTTGCCTTCTAGCTAGTGCAACAAACGACAAAACGACACCAGAGGACAAACAAACAAGTAAGCAATTTGATAGATCCCAAACTCACTATCTGATGTGTTGTTGAAGGTTTTCATGGCTGGAATCACTGGGTTACTGTGAGTTTTCCGGGCTGTCTGGCCATGACGTTTCACCCACATCTATGGCAGGCATCCTCAGAGGTTGTGAGGTCTGTTGGTAACTGGGCAAGTGGGGTTTATATATCTATGGAATAATGTCCAGGGTGGGAAAAAGAACTCCTGTCTGTTGGAGGCAGGTTGAATGTTGCCACTGGCCAGTTTGATTAGCATCAAATGACCCTGCAGCTTAAAAGCCTGGCTGCTTCCTGTCTAGGGAATCCTTTGTTGGGAGGTGTTAGCTGGTCATGATTGTTTCTTGTCTGGAATTTCCTGGTTTTTGGTTTTGTTTTTATTTACTGTCCTGATTCTAGAGATTTTTTAAAAATACTGGTAGCCAGATTTTGTTCATGTTGATGGTTTCCTCCTTTTGTTGAAATTGTCTACATGCTTGTGGGTTTCAGTGGCTTCTCTGTGTAGTCTGACATGGTGGTTGTAAGAGTGGTCCAGCATTTCTGTATTCTCAAACAATATGCTGTGTCCAGGTTGGCTCATCAAGTGCTCTGCTATGGCTTAAAACTCTTAAATCAGGACAGTCAAAGCAAAGAGGTCTGGCTGAATGGGTGAGTGGTCAAGGTGCGCTCCCTTTCCCTCGGGCGCAACTTTGGACTGAGGCAGAGAAGCAGCGTAGAAAGGGGAAGGCAAAGGCGTGGCCTGAGGCCTGCCCCCCCCCCCCCATGCAATCCCACCTCCTTCAGGGCAGAGTGAGCGGCACCGAAGGAAAGGACAACAATAAACTATACTCACGAAATTAATGCTATGGTAAACAACAAATCTCAGTTCTAACGCAATGTCACATTAAATAATCAAATCATAATGAATGTAAATTGAAGTATATGAAAATTCAATTTAGTAATGCATTCGGAAACATTGGAATAGTATCGTAAAATATGCAGTATAGCGCATGTTTCTTTGATGTTCAGCAGATGGTGCTGTTTTTGAAAAAAATTACCTATCACAGGTGTGAAATCTGTATAATAGTAGGTTTGTGAAAACATAAAAACATGCACCTATTTGAATGCTATGTTGTATCAAAATTTCAAAGCAATCGGTGAAGAATTTGGGGAGATTTAAGGTTTTGAACAAACGAACATTTACATTTTTATTTATATAGAGTATTTTACTCCTTTACTTGATATTATCTAACCAGACTTCTACTTTGGGTAACACTCTTCTAATTCATCAATCCTACACAGTTTGCTCCTTGATCAGCTTTGTCTGTCTGTCCATCTTGGATAATTCGCAGATCTTCTTGCATTTGGGATGACTGGTCCCTTCCATCTCTGAGCACAGACAATTTTTGCTCCAGTTATCCTATATTGTAATACTCTTACTTAAACGGGCATGGATTGTGGTTCTCTGGCCACCTTCTCTGTTCTGCATCCTGTGCTTTCCATCATACTGTCTGCTTCCCCTGGCTCAATACAATACTCACCCATGCTGGAATGCAGGCAGCATCAATAGTCCTCAATCGGATTCTCCTATGGCACATCTGGACAGTTTACACGACTACATAAAAGATGGAGATATCGTCACGCCTGCTGCTGCTGTTATCCTTAGAAAAATATTTCAAATATCAATAAAAAATAAAATTAAGACAAGAGCTCATGGTCGACATAACAACTGTGAATACTGACTAGTGCTACAGGAGATCCACTGAGTTAGTAGGATTTTCTAATCCATCTATTCATTCATTTGGTTAGGATTGGGACTGAACGGCAGGATTTAAGGTAACGCAATATACAAATAAGGATGTATCATTGTATTAAAATGCACAGAAAGTGGTTTGAATTCTTTGTCTTGCATTTCAAAACTTAGGATACAATTCAGTCCAACTGTAAATGAGATGTGAACTCACCTGTCATCTTCAGGTGAGTTTGCGGTGACCTTCTCAGTGACTGCTCCCAAACTCCCCTGGAGAGAGTGTAAGGGTACATCTACATTGTTACAATGCATGGGAGTTGTAGTTTCACAAGGCCTTGAGCCTCCTCTGCCCCTGAAGGCTGGTGCCTCATCCAACTAGAACTCCCATGACTCCAGAGCACTGAGCCATGCATTAATTCGATGGTCTAGATGCACCCCTAGACCTTTCCGTTCAGGGGGCTTTGAACTGAGTGTGTATGAATACCTTTTTCAAATGTTGTTTTAATATTCCTATTTTGCTTTTTCAAGTAGTTCTTGTTGTGAATAAAATCTCAGCTTTGGGGAAAAGGTAGGATCGAATCATAGACTCATCAAGTTGGAAGAGACCAGATGAGCCATCTAGTCCAACCCCCTGCCATGCAGGAAAAGCACAATCAAAGCATCCCCGACAGACGGCACTCCGACTGTGCTTTTCCTGCATGGCAGCGGGTTGGACTAGATGGCCCATGTGCAATTCAGAAAGGCAGGGCTGAGCAAGTTTAGCCAATTTAGGGACAGTTTTTCTGCCATGGGAAACCAGTGACATTTGCAACTGTTTTTTTTTTTTAAGTCATGCTTGATATTAAATACTGTTCCCCTTTCCCCAAAAAATGGAAATAGTGAATTGCAGCTAATGGAGCCTACCAAAAGAATCAGTTCACTCCTTTTGAGGGGGACAGAAATACACCAATCTGGAGGAATTAAGGGTGCAAAATCAGCCCAGAACTTTTTTTTGTCGTGTCAGGAACGACTTGAGAAACTGGAACTCACTTCTGGTGTGAGAGAATTGGCCGTCTGCAAGGACGTTGCCCAGGGGACACCTGGATGATTTGATGTTTTTATCATCCTTGTGAGAGGCTTCTCTCATGTCCCCGCATGAGGAGCTGGAGCTGATAGAGGGAGCTCATCCGTCTCTCCCCAGATTCGAACCTGCAACCTGTCGGTCTTCAATCCTGCCGGCACAGGGGTTTAACCCACTGCGCCACCGGGGGTCTCCAGCCCAGAACTGACCATTGCACATCCCTCCAATCTCTATCCATAATAAAAGTGAAAATGTGTGTGTGTGTGTGTGTGTGGCTGCAGTGCCCACTTCCACAGAGAGGCTCCTGCTTCCATAAACAGCTTTAACCCACTGCTGAGGAGCCACCAAAAGCACTCCTTCCAATGACATTTCAGGTTATAGCGAGCACCATGAACATGTTGCCCAACCCCAGCCAATGTCCTCCCCAAACACCATACTGTCCCCCACCCAAAGAATGCTTTCATTTGGGGACAATTTCATCCTAGATTTTTTGTGTTTCCTCCACCACAGACATCCCAGTGTTTCTTACTCTCTCCATTGGTGTGGAATTTGCATGATCCCGCCCACTGTCTCTCCCTTAACCCTTTCCTACTCTTTTCAACTTTGTCTGCACACCAAACAGAGCAAAACAAATCAGCAACTCAACATACTGGAGGAGTTTGGGGGATTGGCTGCACATGATGGAAGTTGTAGTTCACCCTGCATCACATCAGAGCACTATGACCCCCACCGACAATGGACCTGGACCACAGTTGGCACACAAAATCCCCATGACCAATGAAAAATACTGGAGATTTTTGGAGGGACTTCACCTTGATTTATAGCAATTGTAGGTACTGGGATTTATAGTTCACCTGCAATCAAAGAGCACTCTGGACCCCACCAATTATGGCCCTGGACCATGGAGAACCCCCATGACCAACAAAAAACACAGGAGGGCTTTGGGGGAAAATTGACCTTGATTTATAGGATTTATAGTTCACCTACAGCCAGAGAGCACTGTGAATGTAAACAATGATGGATCTGTATCAAATTTGGCACACATACCCGATATGCCAAAATTTGAATGGGGGGGGGGGCGTGTTACTGGCCTTGACATTTGTTACTTGGAGGTACTGGGATTTATAGTTCTCCTGCAATCAAAGAGCACTCTGCACCCCACTGATGATGGACCTGGATCTTACTTGGCCACACAGAGCCCCCATGACCAACTGAACGCACTGGAGGGATTTGATGGGACTGACCCACCATGGTGAGAGTTGTCATTCATCCTGCAGTCAGAGAGACTGCAGTCTATAGAGATTCCATCCATCTGACCAGGAGTCCCATCCCGCAGACCACAAATTTTGAATGCGTCCACCTGAGGGTGGGTGACCGGGACAGAATAGGGATTCTTGTAGTGTACCGTCCACCTCGCTGCACTACAGTCTCCCTGCCTGAGCTAGCGGGGGTAGTCTCGAGCCTGGTGGTGGAGTCCCAACGGCTTCTTGTGCTGGGGGACTTCAACATCCATGCCGAGGCGACCCTCACAGGAGCGGCTCAGGACTTCATGTCTGCCATGGCAACCATGGGGCTGTCCCAACAAATAACTGGCCCCACCCACTGTGCTGGACACACATTGGACTTGGTTTTCTGCCAGGGATGGGAGCAGGGTGGCGGTGTGGAGGAGTTGTCCATCTCTCCGTTGCCATGGACCGACCACTTCCTGATCAGATTTAGGCTCACTGCGCCCCCTAACCTCCGCAAAGGTGGAGGACCCATTAAGATGGTCCGCCCCAGGAGGCTTATGGATCCGAACGGATTCCTGATGGCTCTTGGGGATTTTCCCGCCACCTCGGTAGGTGACCATGTCGAGGCCTTGGTCGCTCTCTGGAATGGGGAGATGACCAGGGCAATTGACAGGATCGCTCCGGAACGTCCCCTCTCAAGTAACCGAGCTAAACCAGCTCCTTGGTTCACTGAGGAGCTGGCAGCGATGAAGCGAAGGAAGAGGGAACTAGAGAGCGTGTGGCGCTCGGACCCAAGCGAGCCAAACCGAACACGGTTTGTGTCCTTTTTAAGGGCATATGCCGCGGCAATAAAAGCCGCAAAGAAAACTTTCTTTTCGGCCACTATTGCGTCTGCAAAAAACCGTCCGGCGGAGTTGTTTCGGATTGTCAGAGGTCTATTAACTCCCCCTACCTCGGTGGGAGCCCTGACAACTCGGACACGCGCTGTGAAGCATTTGCTCGGTTCTTTACAGACAAAGTCGCTTTGATCCGTTCTGGGCTGGACGCCACATTAAATGCAGTCTCTGTGGATGTGACACAAGCACCTGCTTGTCCTATTTTGATGGATTCTTTTCAGTTTGTGAAACCCGAGGATGTGGACAAGATGCTTGGAGGAATGAGGCCTACCACGTCCATCCTAGACCCCTGCCCATCCTGGCTTCTGAAAGAGGCCAGAGGGGGATTGGCTGAGTGGGTAACGGTGGTGGTTAATGCCTCCCTTCGGGAAGGCACGATTCCAGCGAGCCTAAAACAGGCTATTATAAAGCCGCTGTTGAAGAAACCATCACGGGACCCCACTAAATTTGACAACTTTCGGCCTGTTTCCAATCTTCCCTTCTTGGGCAAAGTCATGGAAAGCGTGGTGGCCTCACAACTCCAGGTATTCTTGAGAGACACGGATTATCTGGATCCGGCACAGTCTGGCTTCAGACCGGGACATGGTACCGAGACGGTCTTGGTCGCCTTAGTGGATGATCTCCGCCGGGAGCTAGACAGGGGGAGTGTGTCCCTGTTGGTGCTTCTGGACCTCTCAGCGGCCTTCGATACCGTCGACCACGGTATTCTTCTGGGACGCCTTGCAGAGATGGGCCTTGGGGGCACCGCTTTGCGGTGGCTCCGGTCATTTCTGGAGGGCCGTACCCAGAAGGTGTTATTGGGGGACTCCTGTTCAACACCACAGCCTTTGACCTGTGGTGTTCCTCAGGGCTCCATACTGTCCCCCATGCTGTTCAACATCTACATGAAGCCGCTGGGTGAGATCATCCGGAGTTTCGGGGTGCGGTGTCACCTGTACGCAGATGACGTCCAACTCTGTCACTCCTTCCCACCTGCTACTAAGGAGGCTGTCGAAGTCCTGAACCGGTGCCTGGCCGCTGTGACGGTCTGGATGAGGGCGAACAAACTGAAATTAAATCCAGACAAGACAGAGGTACTCCTGGTCAGTCGCAAGGCCGAACAGGGTATAGGGTTACAGCCTGTGCTGGACGGGGTCGCACTCCCCTTGAAGGCGCAGGTTCGCAGCTTGGGTGTGACCCTGGACTCATCGCTGAGCCTGGATCCCCAGGTTTCAGCGGTGACCAGGGGAGCATTTGCACAGCTTCGGCTCGTGTGCCAGCTGCGCCCGTATCTTGGGAAGTCTGACTTGGCCACGGTGGTACACGCTTTGGTCACATCCCGCCTCGACTACTGCAACGCTCTCTACGTGGGGCTGCCCTTGAAGACGGCCCGGAAGCTCCAGCTAGTCCAGCGCGCGGCAGCCATGTTGTTAACCGGAGCGGGACGCAGGGAGCGCACAACGCCCTTGCTGTCCCAGCTCCACTGGCTGCCGATCAGCTACCGGGCCCAATTCAAGGTGCTGGTGCTAACCTACAAAGCCCTAAACGGTTCTGGCCCAAAATACCTTGAGTACCGCATCTCGGCCTAGGAGCCCACGAGGACCTTGAGATCATCCGGGGAGGCCCTTCTCTCGGTCCCGCCTGCCTCACAGGCACGCTTGGCGGGGACTAGAGAGCGGGCCTTCTCGGTGGTGGCCCCCCGGCTGTGGAACTCCCTCCCTGCTGAAATTAGACAGGCGCCTTCCCTCATGGCCTTCCACAAGGGCCTGAAAACCTGGCTCTTCGAAAAGGCCTTCAATTAAGTGCTATGTTTTGGAATGACCACCGGAATGGACTATGACCACGAGATTGATTATGACCCAAACAAGACGAAGCGGATTTTTAGTTTAATTAGCTGTGTGTTAGTAAAATGTGTGTTATGAGCCTGAGTTACTGTAACTGTCGTCTTTATGTTCTATGTTCTGTACACCGCCACGAGTCGCCTTCAGGCTGAGAGTGGCGGTCAACAAATGCAAATAATAAATAAATAAATAAATAAATAAGAGAGCACACTGAACCCCACTGATGATGCATCTAGAGCAAACTTGCCCAACATGACAATCTTTAAGTATTGATGGAGTTTCAGGGGGTTCACCTGCCATGATGTGAGTTGTAGTACACCCACAACCTTATGCATTTTGTAAAATAAAAAAATACTTCTTCTAATAACCCAGGCAACGCCAGCTACCCAAGCTAGTAAATGAATACAGTTTTCATAGAATCATACATTTGGGAGCAACCCCCCAGGGCCATCCAATCCAACTTGATTTTGCTACGCAGAAGGAGACAATCAAAGCACTCCTGACAGATGGCCATCCAGCCTCTGCTTCAAAACCTCCAGAGAAGGAGACTCCACCGGACTCCGAGGCCAAGTATTCCACCATTGAACAGCTCTTACCATTGGGAAGTTCTTCCTAAAGTTTAGGTGGGATCTCTCCTGCACTTTGGATCAAGCAATGGACACAGGAGCCGGTGGAGCGCTGGGCTTTTTGGGAGGCTCTGCCCAAAGGCCACAAAAGGCAGCAATGAGCACTGGCCTTTGTGCAGTCTGGACACTGAAGCTGGCACTGTGGCAGAAGTAGCCATGGCAACCCAGGCAAACCAAGCATTGCAAGAGGACAGGCTGGGAGGTGGACTTTGTGCTAGGCCTGCCCTCCAGAGGACGGCCAGGATGGCTCAAGGCATCTTTTTGTGCATGCAGATGTATTTGCAACACTGTCTTCACTTCCTCCATTTTGTTTTGTTTTTTAAATCACATTGGGTGCAATAAAAATTGCATGATGCAGGGAAGCTTCTTCTGCTCAGGAACCTTTTGAATACAAGCATTTTGCCCTCCTCCTTTCCTCTCTAGCTGGGGAATAAAGCCCAGCTCCGTGTCCCGATTTGGCAGGGACAGTCTCCATTCATCCTCTCTCATCCCACTTTCTCCGTTGTCTTTAAAAGGTCCTGGTTTCTCTCTCCTGCTCTGGCTTGCCCCCCTTTGCCCTTAGCTTGCTTCAATTGCTGCAACCAAAGCTCAAAGTGCAACAGGTTTGTTTGTTTTTGTTTTCTTGTTTTTTGTACTCGGTGCATAGCAGAGATATGAAGAGGCGCAGGTGGATCCTTGCCCTTCCCAGTCAATTCCAGCAAAATCAAACCGTTGGCCACTTTCATAGGTTGTCTACTCTTCCTTTTGCCACCTTGGCAGCACACTATTATTGTCCTCATTTTCACCTGTTACATGTTAGAGGGCATTTGAACATGCTTGGCCCATGATCCTTGGTCACTTGTGCTCTGTCTTGATGGAAAGGGGACAAAATGAGGGTGCGGCCCTGGATGGGACTAAAGTCAAATGGGTCAGATTGTGTGCAGCACTGCCACCTAGTGTTCAAAAAGAAGAACCTCATCCTGTTGCTTGCCAAATAAGCACAATACCTTTGTAATAATTTCTAAATTCCAGTTTAATTCCATCCTGATGTGCTTTTTAGAGGGGATGTGTTAACTGTATTCCACTGTAATAGTTTGCTTCTGCCTAAAGGAGCATCCGTGTGGTAGAATGAATGCTGTTTGACCATACTTTAACTGCAGTGGCTCATTGCTGTGGAACCATTCAATTCTGAAGAAGTCATGCGGGCAATTGGATCAGGAAGGTGTCCATGGACATCAGGCTCCTCGGCATGGAAAATGGAACAATGGCACCTCCTCATGGCCAAGTCGAGCACAACCTCCAGATGCCAGAGATGAAAAAAGAGGAAAGTCTTGCCTCTGTCTATGTCCTGTCTGTCTTTGTTAATTGTATAATGGCATTGAATGGTTGCCATATATGTGTTCTGTAATCCACTCTGAGTCCCCTTAGGGAGATAGAGCAAGATATAAATAATCAGCTCTAAGTCCCCTTGGGGAGATATAAGGTATAAATAAAGTATATTATAATTATTTTTCATGTCAGAAGCGACTTGAGAAACTGCTTCTGGTGTGAGAGAATTGGCCGTCTGCAAGGATGTCCAGGGAATACTCGGATGTTTTGATGTTTTACCATCCTTGTGGGAGGCTTCTCTCATGTTCCTGCATGGGGAGCTGGAGCTGACAGAGGGAGCTCATCCACGCTCTCCCCCTATTTGAACCTGTGACCTTTTGTTCTTCAGTCCTGCCGGCACAAGGGTTTAACCCACTGCTCCACCGAGGGCTACTAGTATATTATATTACATTATATTACTAGCTTGGGGACCCGGCGATGCCCGGGTTATTAGAGAAAGGAATTGTGTATCAAGGTTGGTCTTTATCAGTTATTTATATGGCTCGCAGTGGTCTCAGGAAGTTAGTGAAGGTACTGCGAGTCCCATCATCTGTGGTCCATCCTCCTCCAAACTCCATCCTGGATGGAGTGGGTCATGGGGGTTCTGTGTGCTAAGTTTGGTCTTGATCAGTCATTGGATGAGGGCACAGTGGTCTCAGAAAGTGAGTTAAGTTACTGCAAGTCCCATCATCCATAGTCTCCCTCAAAGATCACCAGAATGTTGAGTTGGCCAAGGGGGCTCTCTGTGCCAAGTTTGGTCTTTCTTGGTATTTGGATAAGTGTCGCTGTGGTTTCAGGAAGCGAGTGAAGGTACTGGAAGTCCCATCATCCATCATTTGTCCTCCTCCAAACAGCATCGGGATGTAGAGTGGGTCATGGGGGCTCTGTGTGCCACGTTTGGTCTTGATTGGACATTAGATGAGGGTTGCAGCTGTCTTGGGAAGGGAGTGGAGGTACTTGAAGTTCCATCATCCATGGTCTGTCCTCCTCGAAAGTGCACCAGTATGTGGAGTGGGTCATGGGGACTCTGTGTGCCAAGTTTGGTCTTGATCAGTCATTGGTGATGGTCTCAGTGGTCTCCGGAAGTGAGTGAAGTGACTGCAAGTCCCATCATCCATTGTCAAATTCTATCAAACCGCACCAGGTTGTAGAGTGGGTCATGCGGGCTCTCTGTGTAAATTGTGGTCCTGATCCATCATTGTTGGCAGTTGTAATGGTCTTAGGAAGGGAGTGCAGGTATTGCAAGTCCTATCGTCCATGGTGCATCCTCCTCCAAACTGCACCAGGATGTAGAGTGTGTCATGGAGACTCAGTGTGCCAAGTTTGGTCTTTATCGGTAATTGGATGAGGGTTGCAGAGGTCTCAAGAATTGAGCAAAGGTACTGCAAGTCCCATAATCCATGGTCCATCTGCCTCCAAACTGCAGTAGGATGTCGAGTGGGTCATGGGGGCTCTGTGTGCCAAATTTGGTCTGTATTGGTAATTTTCTGACAGAGCCCCTGGCCTTTTCCTTTCCTCTCTTTGTCTTCTCGGAATCTTGGAATTGAGGCTGGCCAATCAGAGACTATATGCAAATTTCCTTCTCTCATGTCTCCATTTCTGTCATGAACCCTTTTCTCCACCAGGGGCTCCTGTAAAGCTGGCCAATCAGAGACCATATGCAAATAGCACCACAGCGGGAGCCAATCAGAATCTTGGAACTTTCAGGCTGGCCAATCAGAATGCTGGCACATACACCGCCACACATCTGTCCGCCGCATACAAACTTTGGCTTTTATTATATACACTAGCTTGGGGACCCGGCGCTGCCCGGGTTATTTGAGAAAGAAATTGTGTATCAAGGTTGGTCTTTATCAGTTATTTATATGGCTCGCAGTTGTCTCAGGAAGTTAGTGAAGGTACTGCGAGTCCCATAATCTGTGGTCCATCCTCCTCCAAACTGCACCAGAATGGAGAGTGGGTCGTGGGGGCTCTGTGCACCACGTTTTGTTCTTGATCAATCATTGGATGAGGGTCACAGTGATCTCAGAAAGTGAATTTAGGTACTGCAAGTCCCATCCTCCATAGTCTGTTCTCCCCCAAACCCCACCATAATGTTGAGTTGGCCAAGGGGGCTCTCTGTGCCAAGTTTGGTCTTGATCGGACATTAGATGAGGGTTGCAGCAGTCTTGGGAAGAGAGTGGAGGTACTTGAAGTCCCATCATCCATGGTCTGTCCTCCTCGAAAGTGCACCAGGCTGTAGAGTGCATCATGGAGACTAAGTGTGCCAAGTCTGGTCTTGATCAGTCATTGGCTAGGGTCTCAGTGGTCTCAGGAAGTGAGTGAAGTGACTGCAAGTCCCATCATCCATTGACAAATTCTTCCCAACCGCACCAGGATGTAGAGTGGGTCATGCTGGCTCTCTGTGTAAATTGTGGTCCTGATCCATCATTGTTGGCAGTTGTAATGGTCTTAGGAAGGGAGTGCAGGTATTGCAAGTCCCATCATCCATGGTGCATCCTCCTCCAAACTGCACCAGGATGTAGAGTGTGTCATGGAAACTCAGTGTGCCAAGTGTGGTTTTTATCGGTTATTGGATGAGGGTTGCAGTGGTCTCAAGAACTGAGCAAAGGTACTGCAAGTCCCATCATCCATTGACAAATTCTTCCAAACCGCACCAGGATGTAGAGTGGGTCATGCGGGCTCTCTGTGTAAATTGTGGTCCTGATCTATCATTGTTGGCAGTTGTAATGGTCTTAGGAAGGGAGTACAGGTATTGTAAGTCCCATCGTCCATGGTGCATCCTCCTCCAAACTGCACCAGGATGTAGAGTGCGTCATGGAGACTCAGTGTGCCAAGTTTGGTCTTTATCGGTAATTGGATGAGGGTTGCAGAGGTCTCAAGAATTGAGCAAAGGTACTGCAAGTCCCATAATCCATGGTCCATCCCCGGCCAAACCACACCAGGATGTAAAGTGGGTCATGAGAGGTCTATGTGCCAAATATGGTCCTGATCAGTCGTTGGATGAAGTTAACAGCATTGGGATTTATCCTGTTTTTAATTGTTTGATTTGCCTAGTTTGTATTGCTATGTTGTGTGTTGAGGCCTCGGCCTGTGTAAGCCGCATCGAATCCTTCGGGAGATGCTAGCGGGGTACAAATAAAGTTTAATAATAATAATAATAATAATAATAATAATAATAATTAACAGCGGTCTCAGAATGTGAGTGATGGTACTGCAAGTCCCATCATCTGTGCTTCAGCCTCCTCCAACTGCTCCTGTTGGACCCGGCCAATCAGAGACCATATCCAAATACCACCACAGCGGCAGCCAATCAGAAAGCCGGCACATACACCGCCACACTTCCGCCGCATACAAACTTTGACTTTTATTTTATTTATAGATAGATAGATAGATAGATAGATAAAGATATAGATATAGATTAACATAACCATGGATATGGTTATGTTAGGCACAGATTAACACCTCCCAGCAACAGATTTTCCCAGGCGCAGGCAGGCCTTCAAATGCTAATGAAGGTGATCATGCTGAACATTCACACCTAACTGCAGCAGGGAAGAGCTCCTTGCCCCACCCCAGCCATTCCACAGATATATATAAACCCATTGTCCTAATTCCAACAGACCTCTACCTCTGAGGATGCTTGCCATAGATGCAGGCGAAATGTCAGGAGAAATGCCTCTAGAACATGGCTCTATAGCCCGAAAAACCCCACAAGAACCTAATAACCATGGATTGTTTTCCAAATTTTGCCTGTAGCAGTCCCTCGGTATATCCACTAGGGCTTTGGTCCCAGGATCCCAAATCTGTGGAGGTTCAATTCCCATTATATGCAGTGATGGAGTGACACAACGTCTCTGGCGTACGACGGCAAAACCCAGGTTTGCTTTTGATATTGTTTTTTTTTTAAATCTGCAGAATCTGAGGATATAGGGGGCAATCCATCATTTCGGCTCTGTTTTGTACAGCATCTTGAGTCCCATTATTAGAGGAAAAACATGAACGAGGAGAGGGAGAGGAAGGAGAAAGAGGAGACAAAGAAATTGCACTTGGAGAAAAAGGTGAGAGATACATCAACAAAACACATAACGCACTGGGTCTCTAGCAAGGTCGGTCATTCTGGAGGGCAGCATAAACCAAAGCCAACTTGATACAGGCTGATGCATGGATATGGGATTCATTTTCATATGGAATTTAGACCACAATAAAATGAGAGGGAATGGCCTGGTGGGCATTATGCCAAACATAATTAATAACCAAAGTCCCAGATTAAAAACTCATCAGTGAAGCAAAGACAAAGGACAGCGGCATTTATTTTATCTTAGCCAAGATGTGATGCTTGCAAGCTCCTGTTACAAAAATTACAAGCATAAGAGAGTATATGCTCTGCACAACGGTTTTTATACAGATGATATACTCGTGGACAACAAGTTAAACATGAGCCAACAATGGCAAAAAAGCCAATGGGATTTTGGCCTGCATCAATAGGAGCATAGTGTCTAGATCTAGGGAAGTCATGCTACCCCTCTATTCTGCTTTGGTTAGACCACACCTGGAATATTGTGTCCAATTCTGGGCACCACAATTCAAGAGAGATATTAACAAGCTGGAATGTGTCCAGAGGAGGGCGACTAAAATGATCAAGAGTCTGGAGAACAAGCCCTATGAGGAGTGGCTTAAGGAGCTGGGCATGTTTAGCCTGAAGAAGAGAAGGCTGAGAGGAGATATGATAGCCATGTATAAATATGTGAGAGGAAGCCACAGGGAGGAGGGAGCAAGCTTGTTTTCTGCTTCCTTGGAGACTAGGACGCGGAACAATGGCTTCAAACTACAAGAGAGGAGATTCCATCTGAACACGAGGAAGAACTTCCTGACTGTGAGGGCCGTTCAGGAGTGGAACTCTCTGCCCCGGAGTGTGGTGGAGGCTCCTTCTTTGGAAGCTTTTAAACAGAGGCTGGATGGCCATCTGTCAGGGGTGATTTGAATGCAATATTCCTGCTTCGTGGCAGAATGGGGTTGGACTGGATGGCCGATGAGGTCTCTTCCAACTCTTTGATTCTATGATTCTATGATTCTATGATTCTATGATTCTATGATTCTATGATTCTATGATTCTATGATTCTATGATTCTATGATTCTATGATTCTATGATTCTATGATTCTATGATATCGAGCTAGAATTTGGAGGCTCCCGCCCAGGAGAGAGGAGCCCTCAGACCCACCAAAGAGGATCCGGACCCTTGGCAAGCGAGGAGGAAGAAACCCAGAACTTTCCCTGATTTTTTCCAATAAATCTCACCAAGGTTGAAGAAAAGCCACCAAGTTGTTTATTGCGATCCAGCTGGAAAGGATGTCAAACCGCGATAGTTCGTCAGGAGAGACATGCATGCAGTACATTTAGTTACATTTTTATCGAAAAACAAAGCTTTCAAAGTTCAAATTTCCCTCCCCCCGCCCTTCAGCCGGCTTCTTCCTGATTGGTTGATGCTATCAGCTGGAGAGGAGGCGCAGCTGGCTTGGCTGCGCCTCCACCAATCAGAAAGCCAGCGCCGCTTCCAGCCTGCAGCCAATGAGAGCGGAGGAGACGGTCCTTGGGCAGAACAATTAAAAGAATGTCCAGATGATTGGATTAGGCTGGTTCCAATTGTCCAAACAACCGGCGATAAATCTATGAAAAGATTCCTCAAAAGCCGGTCTAGTCTCTTGAAAGAATGTGATATGCAGATGTGGCTGACATGACTGCCAGCCCCAATTTTTCCCTGGTCACAGATATGAATCATTTGTGTAATCGTATGGTTTTCCTGGTCCATGGGGGAAATGACAAAAGGGAAGGAAATGGGAACATCCTGGCCTCTTTTGAAAGCAGGGTGTCCTTTGTTTGAAAAATGACTTGTTTTTCCAAACTGTCCCCTTCAGCAGTCTTGCTCCAAGACTGAAGCAGGGCCAAGGTATTATCTTGCAATTTGCTCTTTGTTTAGATCCAGAGTCAATAGGGAAGTGCCTTGGGAAAAGGGTTACCCAAGGTTGTTGATGTGCTGAAAATCACAAAAGGTGGCTTCCTTATATTTTCATATGTAGACATACGCACAGGGGTCAGGGAGATACATAGGGAATAATAAAACATAAAGGGAATTTCATATACCCATCCCACCCACCAGAGTCCAAAGGAAGAAAAAATGTCCATAAGCATAAAATCATAATATCCCTTGTTCATGAGAAGGGAGTCCATAGGGCTTGGGAAAAGTTCCATAAAATTTGCAAAGTTCCTTGAAAGTTTAATAAAGTTGTCCAAAGTTGTAAAATCCAGAAAAAGCAAATGGGGAAAGGTGTCCCAGTGTCCATGGAATCCTTATAATCATCCATCAATGCTGGAGATCAAAATCTGGAGGAGAACTACAGATCTCTTCACACCAAGGACCAAGGCGGCCCACCGACATCTTAGGGGTTCCATGGGTTGACTGCGACAGTCCCCCGGAATCAGCAGGCTCCTTGGACATCCACAAAATGGTGGCAGCGAGGCAGTGTCTTTGGAATAACATCTGAACTCCATGGCATGGTTTTGGGGACAAAAAGGGTTATTCCTGGGGCGGAAAGGACAACAGAGCGTAACCGAGATAGTCATTAGTCTTAGAATTCTCCCAGGAGAAGATCAGCACCGTTTTTGGAGCGATCCAGTAACTCGCGGATAGCGGGGCCTGAGGGGTTTCCGTATCCGCAGTTTAAGGGAACGCAGTTTCGGCCTCCCCGGGATGCAAAAATCACATCCCAGGAGGGCTGGCAGCCGTCTGCAGCCCGGGAGAAGAAAGATTTATTGAAAGGAAAGTTTGAGGCAGTAAAAGGACACAATGTAACACTATGGAGAAGGAAAAGTTTCAAATAATTGATACATTTTATTGGGGGGATTAGTTACAATGTTAGGAAGGGAGGAAAAGCAAAGAAATGAGAAGGCTGTAGCTGCTGCTGTGGCCAGGTTCATGCAGTTGGCCCAAGCGGGGCATTGTTGATCTGTGGAACTCCCTGCTGCGGGTCAGATTATTTTTTATTTATTTATTTATTTATTATTTAAATTTATATGCTGCCACTCCCCTGGGGCTTGGAGCGGCTTACAAGACCAGCTAAAATCTAACAAAATTTAAAAGCAATTTAAAACAATTTAAAAACAACACTATCAAACATACATCAGATACATCGGCCCCAGACCATGCAAGGCCTTAAAGGTAAAGATTAGCTTGAAGGCAGGGAGTTCCACACTCGGTCCCACAACCAGGTCCATTGTTCGAGTTTGAATCATCCCTCTTCTGTTTCTGGTTGGCTGATCTCTGATGATGTCACTGGAAATCCCCTTTAAGCCAGGTGGGGAAAGCTCTGTGGAGGGAGAGGAGTCTCTGGGAAGTGTTGGCATTCCAGGCCTTCAGGGGTCCTGGATGGGGATGATGGGATTGTGAAACCCAGACCCTGGGGTACAATGGAAGCTGATCTCTGTGGTCTTGGCTTGGGCTAGTAAACAAAGATGCCTGTAGTTGGGCAATTGGAAGCTATCACCTATTGTTTGTTACACTCGTTGCCTGAGATTGAGAAGCATAGCTCCGTGGCCTCAGCAGTTTAAACAGTTTACATTTTAAGAATAAGGTAGAATAAAAGTACAGTTTATACATTTCAGACTTAGGAAATAGATACAGTATATAAAAGGATAAAAGTCACACAGAAAGGGATATATATAAGTCTTGGCTTTGGATGTCTAAGCATAATTATGTCTTTTTCTAGGCCAGCCAGATAAAGGATGTTGTAGTGACCCAAAGTCTCCTTTGTCTTGAGCCACGCCTAGGGTCATTTCTCAATGTGAAACAATAGCTTCCTGGCCTAGGTCAGGTAGTGGTTAATGTTTTTTTCTGTCTCAGAAGTAAAATAGAACATGTTTAATAGAATAATAATAATAATAATAATAATAATAATACACTTTATTTATATTTTGCTTTACCTCCCCAGAGGGACTCCCGAGTGGATTACAGTACACATATAAGGCAAATATTAAATGCCTTTTACACAACAAACAGCCACATACAACACACAAACAGAGACAGATGCCTTCCCCTTTGCATCTCTGGCGTCTTAGAGGCGATGCTCAACTCCAGCTGTGGAGAGGTACTCTTGTTCCATTTTTCATTTCGAGGAGCCTGCTGTCCATAAACACCTCCAATCTTTTTGCTGGGATGTCTGCATGTCTACATGGGACACCAGAAGCTAGGGCTGACAGTTGGGAGCTCACCCCGACTTGCTCCTTCAAACTGCTAACACTCCGGTCAACAGCTTTTCTTGCAGCTAGCGGATTTAACTGTTGTGCTACCGTGGTTAATAAATACAAGTGGAATAAAATATAGTTTATAGAGGAGAGAGAGAGGTCTGGGGGTGCTGGGGAGGCCTGGGAGCTTTATGCAAAAGATAGGATGCTGCTGTTTCTCATTCTGGCTTGTTGCCCTTGGAAACAACTAACTATAAATCCTTTTTATTAGGAGTGGGGGTAGAGGTGTTCGATAACAGTTTCACCAGCTCTCATTACTACTTTCCAAGAGAAGGTTACACTAAGAGAAGGGGCTGCCGAATCTGAGTAGCCCTTTGCAGCGGAAGGTGAAATGTTAGCCAATCTGTCCCGGAATCTGCTTAGGTTTGATTTGGACTGGATCAAATGACTTTCCACAGCTAAACTTAGACAAAGATAGGACAGTGGAGAGTGAAGGGAGGGGCGGAATACCTCGGCTCTCTTTCCTTCCTTCCGAACACCCTTCAGAGCTATCAAATGGCCATATTTCTCTCAACAGGAGGAGAATCTGGCTTTCACTTTGCCTCTGCCACCAAGCCTCAAGTCTCCCAATCTTTTAGTATCTATTGGTACTAAACTCATTTGCAAGGATGATTAGAAGGTTATGTAAGCAAAAAGCTTGTAACTGTTCAAAACCGCAGAAGTCTTGCTATCTACTCTCCCACCCAAACCTTTTCTTTTCTTTTTAGAATATAATGGAATGACAGAATCCAGCCTGAGGAAAGCTCTGGAAGCAGTGATGTAGTGCAGCCAAGGATCATTGAGTCAAATCTGCTGCACTTTCCTTGTGAGTAAGTATTATAGGATTTGCCATGCCTTTCAGGCTTCTAGGGCTCCCTTCTACACTGCCATATAATCCAGTTTCTGCTTCCAGATTATCTGATTTGAACTAGCAGTGTAGGCTCATATGATCCAGATCAAATCAGATAATTTGTATTCAGAAACTGAATTATATGGCAGCAGAGGCGGCCCTAGGTAATTTTCAACGGTAAGCAAACAGTATTTTGGCGCTCCCCCCCCCCCCCCAACCAATCACTGATATATATTTTCTGTTCGTCGTGGGAGTTCTGTGTGCCATATTTGGTTCAATTACATCATTGGTGGAGTTCAGAATGCTCTTTGATTGTAGGTGAACTATACATCCCAGTAACTACAACTCACACATGTCAAGGTCTATTTCCCCCAAGAGCGCCCCTGGGTAAAATCAACTATACTGCAAATGCTTACTTTGCGTAATGGGTTGAGCCGCCCCTGTATGGCAGTGTAGATCCACTCTCTGCTTCCTCCGATTTGAACGCTACCCATTCTTTGGAAGGGAAACTAATGTTACCAGCAACACTACATTATTATTGTTGTCAAACACAGACCCCTACCTCTTGGTCAAAATATTAAATTGATAAACTTGGTACCACTGAGGAGAGTTTCACAGATTGCAGGAGCCTGAGGCTTTATGAATTGGCTCTACGGATATCCCGTGGTTTGGAGGAACCCAGCAGCAGCCACCAGTGCCCAGGAAGACTTTTGGGCAACCATCACCCCTTTTTATTCGTTCATCGTGGGGATTCTGTGTGCCAAGTTTGGTCCTGATCTGTCATCGGTGGGGGTCGCAGTGGTCTGTGGGAGCCAAAGTGATTGAAAGTTCTCCCTTGACCCGACTATATGTGACAACTGCAGACAATTTCCAACCTCCCTTTTCTGGGCAAGGTTCTGGAGCAGGTGGTTGCCTCGTAGCTTCAGGGATTCCTCGATGACACCAATTTTCTAGATCATTTGCAGTCTGGCTTTAGGCCTGGGCACAGTACCGAGACGGCTTTGGTCGCCTTGGTGGATGACCTCCGTAGGGAACTGGACAGGGGGAGTGTGACCCTGCTTGTTCTCTTGGACATCTCAGCGGCTTTCGATACCATCGACCATGGTATCCTTCTGGGGAGACTCGCTGGGATGGGACTCGGGGCACGGTTCTTCTATGGCTCCAGTCCTTCCTGGGTCGTTCCCAGTTGGTGAAGCTGGGGGACTTCTGCTCAGACCCCTGGCCATTGACCTGTGGGGTCCCGCAAGGATCCATTTTGTCCCCCATGCTTTTTAACATCTACATGAAGCCACTGGGAGAGGTCATCCGGAGTTTTGGAGTACGGTGCCATCTCTACGCAGATGACACCCAACTCCACTACTCTTTTCCATCAGATTCCAAGGAAGTCCCGAGGATACTGGACCAGTGCCTGGCCACTGTGAAGAGCTGAATGAGGATTAACAAGCTGAGGATCAATGCTGACAGAGGGCCTCCAGGTCAGTCGCCCATCTGACCAGGATATTGGGTGGCAACCTGTGCTGGTCGGGGTTGCACTCCCCCTGAAGTCACAGGTCCACAGTTTGGGGGTTCTCCTGGACTCAGCGCTGACGCTTGAAGCGCAGGTGGCGGCGGTGGCCAGGAAAGCCTTCGCACAATTAAAACTTGTGTGCCAACTGCGACCATACCTCATGAAGTCTGACTTGACCATGGTAGTCCATGCCTTAGTTACCTCTAGACTGGATTACTGCAATGCACTCTACGTGGGGCTACCCTTGAAGACGGCCCGGAAATTACAACTTGTCCAACGCTCAGCAGCCAGATTAATAACTGGGGCGACTTACAGGGAGCGATCAACCCCCCTGTTTAAGGAGCTTCATTGGCTGCCATTCATCTTCCAGTCCCAATTCAAGGTACAGGTTCTTACCTATAAAGCCCTAAATGGTTTGGGACCCACCTACCTTCATGACTGTATCTCTCTCCATGAACCAGCCTGAGCTCTTTGATCTTCGGGGGAGGCCCTCCTTTCGCCCCTGCCAGTTTCTCAGGCTCGCCTTGTGGGTACAAGAGAGAGAGCCTTCTCCTCTGTGGCTCCCCGACTCTGGAACTTATTGCCCAGTGAGATCAGGAAAGCCCCTACCTTAGAAACCTTTAAAAAGAATCTCAAGACCTGGCTCTGCCACTGCGCTTTTGGAAAGTAGCCACACAAGCTTTAGCTATTGCCCCCCCCCCCCTCAACATTTTGACCTAGGAGTACCCTCCCCTCCCCCTTGTACGAAGGTACTTTTATTACACTGTTTCTCTATGAGTTCTCCCATGCAAATAATCCGCTCCTGTTTATTGCTTTTTATGCTTTCTGTATATTGCTTATTGTATTTATATGTTTTGTACTTTACTCCAATGTTGTTTATTTTAATGTAATTTGTATTTTATTTTTTATTTTTGTAATCTGTTGTTTGGGCTTGGCCTCATGTGAGCCACCCCGAGTCCTCATTGGGGGAGATGGTGGCAGGGTACAAATAAAGTTTATTATTATTATTATTATTATTATTATTATTATTAATCCCATCATCTGTTGTCCATCCTCCTCCAAACTGCACCTGGACGTAAAGTGGGTCATGGGGGTTATATGTGCCAAGTTTGGTGCAGGTTCGTCTTTCGTGGAGGTCGAAGTGGCCTGTGGAAATGGGAGCCAATCAGAAAGCTGCCACATACACAGATAGATACATACACACACATACAAACACTGACTTTTATAGATAGATATAGATAGATTCATACATATTGTCTCTAATCCTTTTTTTAAAAAAATAATCTTTATTAGGTATATTTCAATGTATACAAAAGGTAAAGATGAGAAAAGGGGATATATAAAGATATAAGCTTTAAAACCACTATAGACAGGGTTTGGGGGGAAAAAGGGGGGAGGGGGGAAGAAGAGGTTAGAGGGTTAGGTGTTAGGGAGGTGGGGTTAGGGTATTTCGGAAAGCTGGGGGGGGGGGGTTGAATGGGGACGAGTTTTGACTTCCTAGTCTTCTTTCTCCGCGTCTTAGGTTTCTTGAGTTTCTTGAGATTTCTTGAAAAGAGAAAAGTTCCTCCTGTAGTTTCTCCCTTTTGGTCCTGTTTTTCCTATCTTTTCACTTCTTCTCACCTCTCTTCAAAGATTACTTCTTTTCTATAAATTCGTCAAAAGGCTTCCAGTCGGTTCTTTTTTAGCGGGCGTCCATATGAATCTTTTAATGCATAGGTCAAAATGTCCATCTCTCTTATTTCATGTACTTTTTCTAACCATTCCTCTATTGTTGGGACTTTGCTCAATTTCCAATGTCTGGCAAATACTATTCTTGCTGCCGTCGTTAGGTAGATTAGTAAGATGTCACTGTTTGTATCCAATTCCCATTCTTCCTCAAATATTCCCAGAAGATAGCATTCTGCTTTGTTCTTTATCTTTATATTAAGTATCATCTCACAGGCTTCATTTATCTTCTTCCAAAAGGATTGGGCTACGGAGCAGGTCCACCATTGGTGGAAGACTGTTCCTACTTGCTCTGCACACTTCCAGCAATTGTTATTGGTGTTCTTGTACATGAGTCCTAGTTTCTGGGGCGTCATGTATTATCTGTGGAATAACTTATACCAGTTTTCTCTTAGGTCAGTAGAATAAGTATATTTGATCTTCTTGGTCCAGATTTGTTCCCATTCTCTAAGATTGATGGGTCTCCCGATGTTCCTTGCCCATTTTATCATGCATTCCTTGATTGATTCCGTCTCTGTTTTCCAATCTAACAGCTTGCTATATATACATGTTATGTTCTTTTTGTCTTTCTGTAGTATTTTCTCCCAAAATTCATCTTTCTCCTCAAAACCCGCTTTGTGATCGTTATTAAAGTGTTCTCTCAGTTGGAAATATTGTAGCCAGGAGAATGTTTTGAATTCACTAGTGATTTCTTCTTTTGTCTTTAGTTGGAATGATCCTTCTCTCCTCACTATGCAGTCTCTGTAAGTAGGCCACTTCCTCCATCCTAATAGTTGCCTCTGTTCCCCCTCCAGAGGCGATAACCACAATGGTGTCTTGGTGTAAAGATTGTTTCTATATTTCTCCCAAATCTTCAATAATCTTCTTATAGGGTGATTGTTAAAAAAAATTCCTTTTTCACTTGATTGTTCCATAGATAAGAGTGCCAGCCGACTCTCAGGTCGAAGCCTTTGAGGGCTAGCACTCTGTCTCTTTCTAGAAGTATCCAATCCTTTATCCAAGTTAGTCCACACGCATCATGGTATAGATTTAGATCGGGTAGACCTAAGCCGCCTCTTTGTGTTTTATCAATCATGTGTATGTATTTAATCCTCAGCTTCCTGCCCTTCCACATAAACTTCAATATTTCCTTATTCCATTCTCTAAATATTTTGTTGCTTTGTATTATGGGGAGGTTTTGAAAGAGAAATAATAACTTCGGTAAAACGCTCATCTTGATTGTGGCTATCCTTCCTAGAAGGGAAAGGTTCAATTTATTCCAGTTACTCAGATCTTTTTTGATTTTGTTCCAGACTGTCTCGTAATTGTTCTTGAAGGGTTGAGAATTCTTTGCCGATAGTTGTATTCCTAAATATTTCATTCTTGGTACTATTTGCATTCCTGTGGATTCTCTTAGTCTTTCTTGGTTTTCTTTTGTTATGTTTTTCGTTAATATCTTTGTCTTCTCTCTGTTTATTTTAAATCCCGCCAAATCTCCGTATTCTTCTATTTTCGCTATCCACTTCTGGATGTTTCGTTTTGGTTCTTCTATAACGCCAATAAGATCATCAGCAAAGGCTCTGAATCTCAATGCTCTTTTATTTACGCTTAAGGACGGTAGGCTTTTATCTTCTCTCAAGTTCTTCAGCAGTATCTCCAACGTCATTATGAAGATAAGCGGGGAGAGTGGACAGCCTTGCCTTGCTCCCTTTTTTATTGTTATTAGGTTTGATTAATAACCATTTATCCAGATAGTAGCCTTCTGCTCACTATAAATCGCCTCAACCGCATTTATAAATCTGAACCCACAGTCCATCTCTCTTAAGATTGACTGGAAAAATTCCCATCTAAGGTTATCAAATGCCTTTTCAGCATCCACCGTGATAAAGGCCACTTCTGTCTGATGGTGTAGTTCATAAAATTCTATTAAGTCTGTGATATTTCTTGTGTTCTCTCTCATATGTCTTCCTGGGAGGAAGCCTGTCTGTTCTTCTCCAGTCCAGTTGTTTAAGAAAAGCTTCAATCGTTCGCTTAGGATGCTAGTAAAGATTTTGTAATCCTGGTTGAGTAAAGATATCGGTCTGTAGTTCTTTGCATCTGTTGGATTTGTACTCTCTTTGTGTAGGATGGTAATATTTGCTGTTCTCCAGGAATCTGGTATTGTTTTTTCTAACATCACCTTATTCATTAACCTCTTCAGATATGGTGTAACTATCTCTGACATTGTTTTATAGAATGTTGCCATGAAGCCGTCTGGGCCTGGGGCTTTCGAGGGTTTCAGTTTGATTTCGTCTTCTGTTATTTCTTTGTTTAATAGCTCCCTATATGCTTCGGAGATCTTCTCTAGTCTTTGGTTTCCTAGATATGTCATTATTTATTTCAAAGTTTTCTATACCGACCTTCTCAATCTCTTTGAGGGACTGAGCCCGGTTTCCAACCATAAAAACACACACAATCATTAAAATATCATAGTTCACAATTACAGTAACACATTTAAAATAATATATATAAAACTACGGTGGTCAGTTGTCGTATTAAAATCAAATATACATCATCTTCCATCCAGAATCCTAGGGTGTTGTCTCATTCATTGAAAGCCTGTCTCCACAACCACGTCTTCACCCGTTCCTAAATGTCAGGATAGACGGGGCGGTTCTGACCTCTGGTGGGAGAGAGTTCCAGAGTCGCGGGGCCACCACTGAGAAGGCCCTGTCCCTCATCCCCACCAGACGCGCTTGCGAGGACGGTGGGACCGAGAGCAGGGCCTCTCCAGACGATCTTAATAATCTTGATGGTTCGTAGGGGAGAATACGTTTGGAGAGGTAAACAGGGCCGGAGTTGTTTAGGGCTTTATAGGTTAACACCAGCACTTTGAATTGTGCTCAGAAGCTAATTGGCAGCCAGTGGAGCTGGTGTAACAGCGGAGTGGTGTGCTCCCTGTACCCAGCACCCGTTAGTAATCTGGCTGCTGCGCATTGGACTTGCTGCAGCTTCCGGGCAGTCTTCAGAGGCAACCCCACGTAGAGAGCGTTGCAGTAATCTAAGCGGGATGTAACCAAAGCGTGGACCACCGTGGCCAAGTCAGACTTCCCAAGATATGGGCTCAGCTGGCGCACAAGTTTTAGTTGTGCAAAAGCTCCCCTGACCACTGCCGAAACCTGGGGCTCCAGGCTCAGCGATGAGTCCAGGAGAACTCCCAGACTGCGAACCTGCGCCTTTAGGGGGAGTGTGACCCCATCCAGCACAGGCTGTAACCCCGTACCCTGTTCGGCCTTACGACTGACCAGGAGTACCTCTGTCTTGTCTGGATTTAGTTTCAATCTCTTGTCCCTCATCCAGTCCATTACAGCGGCCAAGCACCGGTTCAGGACTTCAACAGCCTCCTTAGTAGCAGGTGGAAAGGAGTGATAAAGTTGGACATCATCTGCGTACAGATGACACCGCACCCCAAAACTCCGGATGATCTCTCCCAACAGCTTCATGTATATGTTAAACAACATAGGGGACAGTACTGAACCCTGCAGGACTCCACAGTACAATGACCGACGAGTCGAGCAGGAGTCCTCAAGTGACACCTTTTGGGAGCGACCCTCGAGAAAGGACCGGAGCCACTGCAAAGCTGGACAAGCAGATGCTTGTGTTACATCCTCAGAGACTGCCGTTAATGTGGTGTCAAAGCCCAAACGGATCAAAGCGACTTTGTCCGCAAAGTACTGAGCAAAGGCTTCACAGCGAGCTGCCGAGTCGTCAGGGGACCCACTCGAGGTGGGGTTCAACAACCCTCTGACTACTCGAAACAGCTCTGCCGGACAATTCTTTTCGGACGCAATATTGGCCGAATAGAAAACATTTTGCGCGGCCTCTATTGCCGCACCATACGCCCTTAGATAAAGGCGCAGGCGTGTTCGATTTGGCTCGCTGGGCTTTTTCCACCACACGCTCTCTAGCCACCTCTTTGTTCGCTTCAACTCCACCAACTCCTCGTTAAACCAAGGAGATGGTTTAGCCCAGCGACTTAAGAGGGGGCGCTCCGGAGCAATCATGTCTATTGCCCTAGTCAACTCACTATTCCAGTGAGCGACCAGGGCATCGACAGAATCACCATCCAAGGCAGTGGAAACGTCCCCAAGAGCCACCATGAATCCTTCTGGATCCATAAGCCTCCTGGGGCTTAATGGGTCCACCACCCCTGCGAAAGTTAGAAGTTCCAGCGAGTCTAAACCTGATCAGGTGGTGGTTGGTCCACGGCAAAGGAGAGATTGACAACTCCTCCACACCGCCACCTTCTTCCCAGCCCTGACAGAAGACCAAGTCAAGTGTGTGTCCAGCACAGTGGGTAGGGCCAGATACTAGCTGGGACAGCCCCATAGTTGCCATGGCGGCCATGAAGTCCTGAGCCGCTCCTGAAAGAGTGGTCTCCTCTAACTTGTTTTGATCTTCTGTATATAGCTTCTCATAGAAGTTTTGGAACTCCTATACAATTTCTTTATCAGTTGTAATCTCTCCTTTGTTTGTGCATATCTTTGTTATATGATTTTCTTGTTTCTTTTTTCTTATCTTCCAGGCTAGCCATCTTCCTGGCTTGTTGACATTCTGGAATTCTCTCTGTTTAACAAATCTTAGGTGGATCGCCATCTCTTCTGCTTCCATCAATTTTCTTTGCCTTCTCAGATGTTCTAGTGATTCTCTTACTTCTTTATCGTCCACGTTTGATTTAAATCATTGCTCTTCTTTCTCTATTGCTCTTATTATTTCCTCAATTTTTTGTTTCTTTATTTTGTTTTTGATAGCCTTCTGTTTGATGAAGTTGCCCCTCATGACGGCTTTGCAGGCGTCCCATAAGGTTTCAATCTTGATGTCTTGAATATCATTAAGCTCAAAGTACTCCCTCAATAGTCTCTTATTATCCTCTATATCTTTTTCCTCTTTGAGAAGGTTCTCGTCTAATCTCCATTTGTATGGTTTGGTTTTCTGGTTTATGGTCATTTCCATCGCGCAATGGTCCGAGAGATCTCTTGGAAGAATTTTGATCTTTGTAACTAGGGTGGTAAGAGTTTTTGAAGCCCAGATCATATCAATTCTAGACCATCTACCGTGCCTATCCGAAAAGAAGGTGTAGTCTCTCACTTCTTCATTATGAACCCGCCAGATGTCTTCCAGATCCCAGTCTTCTTTTAGTTTCAGGAATTTGGCGGGTAGGGTATTTGTATTATTTTTTATTTCCTTGTATAATTTTTACTCCAATCATCCTCCCTTCTGTGTCTCTAAATGCCAATTCGGGTTGCAAATTATCCTTAGCATAAATTGTTACTCCACGCTTTTTTTCAGATGCCAGTGAGTGGAATTCTTTTCCCAATTTATTTTGTGTTAGGTAAATTGCATGTTTTGGGACTATATGGGTTTCCTGCAAGGCCACGAGGTCATAATTTCCTTTTGATTTTACTAAATAAATTCCTTCTTTTAGACGGCGAATTAATAACATTCACATTATTGCAAAAGAATTATTTCTCTTACACATACACTTTCACTCATTTTTTCCATGTTTTTCATCCTTGGTCTCTCCTGGTTTGTCTTCATTATCCCTTTATCCACAACTAAGTCCTTTGGTCTGTTGCCTTGTTGTTTTGTGTAGTCTGGGGAGACACATAGATGTTGTTTAACATCTATATGCAACCACTTGCTCAGCTGGTTCGAGGTTTTGGGCTTGAGTGTTATCAGTATGCCGATGACACTCAGCTGGTGCTGAAGATGGAAGCCCGACCGGACTCTGTACCCGACTGTTTCCATCAGTGCCTCGAGGCCGTTACTGGATGGCTGCGTGCCAGCAGGTTGAGGGTGAATCCAGCAAAGACGGAGATCCTATGGCTGGGTGGACCGGGCAGTGGGGACATCCATCTGCCCACCCTGGATGGCGAGGCATTACGCCCGTCATCGTTGGTAAAGAGTCTGGGAGTCCTTTTGGACCCTCTGCTGACAGTGGAGGCCCAGGTCTCTGCCGTGAGCAAAACCGCCTTCTTTCACCTGCGGCAGGCTAGACGGCTGGCCCCCTACCTGTCCAGGGACGACCTAGCTACGGTGATCCAGGCCACGGTCATCTCAAGACTGGACTACTGTAACGCCCTCTACATTGACCTCCCTCTGTCAGTGATTCGGAAGCTCAAGTTGGTACAAAACGCAGCTGCTCGGCTTCTTGCGGGAATTCCGATGAGATGCCACATAACACCAATCCTATTACAGCTGCATTGGTTACCAATTGAGCACCGGATCACTTTCAAAGTGATGGTACTCACCTTTAAGGCCTTGCATGGTCTGGGGCCAATGTATCTGAGGGATCGTCTCACCCCCTACCAACCCCAGAGATCCCTCTCTCCGTTCTGAGGACCAAGATCTATTGGAAGTCCCCAGTGTCAAGACCTTGCATCTAACAGCAACCAGACGCAGAGCCTTCACAGCAGTGGCGCCATCAGTCTGGAATGCTCTGCCACCTGAAGTTCGTGCCCTGCGGGACTTACCAGCTTTCCGCAGGGCATGTAAGACATACCTGTTCCGACAGGCTTTTAATGTTTGATACTGTTGTTTTTAAATTGTTTTAAATTGCTTTTAAACTTTGTTAGATTTTAGCTATTCTTGTAAGCGGCTCCGAGCCCCAGGGGAGTGGCGGCATATAAGTTTAAATAATAAATAAATAAATAATAAATAAATAAATATGGCGTTTTTTCTGTCTTCCTCCTAATATACGTTAATCTGAAGGAGAGCTTCCATGATCTTTCATAAAATCCTCAAAAAATTCTGCAGCTTTTTCCTCATTTGTTAACCAATACTTCTGGCTTCTGTAAGTTACCATCAGGCCTTCAGGTTTCTCCCATCGGAACCTTATGTTAGCTTTTTTTGAGTTCATCAGTGAGGTAAAAGTACTTTCTTCTTTTTAGTATCATTATCTGGGGAAATTCCTTCATGATGATGATTTTGTTGTCTTTGTAAAAAGATGGGGTTTCACTGTTCTTTTTTAGAATCTCGTCCCATATTCTCTTTTTGGAAAAGTGGACGATTGTGTCTCTTGGCGTATTTTTTTTTTTGAGAAATTCGTCGTTATCCTGTAGATTCTGTCAATCTCTTGGTCTAAGTCTTTCTGATCTTTATTGACTATCGATGAGGTCACTGATAGTACTACTTGTCGTAATTTTTCATCTGGATCTTCTATGATATTTCTATATCTTAATTGAAACTCCTTCTCCTTCATCTCCATCTTTTCTTGCACTTCTTCTGTCTTTCTGACTTCCCTTTCCAATTTTTAATTTTCTAATCTAATTGTTTGTGTACTTCCTCGAATTTGTTCTTATCTTCTTTCATCATTTTTATATCCGAAGCCATATTGTTCATCTCTTCTTTAATCAAACTTACTTCTTTAGTTAGGTCCTTTTTTAAAGCTTGCATTTCTTCTTGCAGTTGTTTCTGTTGTTCTTCTTGCTTTGTTTCTATTCTTTTAAAGTCTTTCTGTAGCTCATCCAGTTTCTCAGAAAGTTTCAAGATTTCCTTTAAAATCTCTTTATTTATTGAATCTTCAGTGCCTGCACCTTTTCTCACTTGGCTTTTGTTTTCTTTGATTTCTTTGATCTCCTTGATGTCTTTGTCTGCTTTCGTTTTTGGTGTCGCCATCTTTAGAACAATCTTCTGCCTGTTTTCTTTGTATTTATTAAGTGGGTGTTGTCTACTATGCTTTTCTCGACCTCCAGGCCAGATAATTCTTAGGATGGATCTTTGTATTAATTTTGGGGTATGTTGATGTCCTTTCCCTCCTTTAGCTTCCCTTGAGCGGTTATGGTAATTTCCAAGGTGGCAATGGGCAACAGACACAAGAGAGTTACAGGAATATAGAAACCGAAAATACAAATGGAAGTTCTTCTAAATCCCCTCTTTCCCCTTATCTAAACTAGGGTAGATAATGCAACACCTGTAGAGGGGAGAGGTATCTGGCGAAATATATGAATAGGTGAATATTTTAACACCAGGCTAGATTCTGTCTCAGTACCCAAAAGAAATTGTAAGGTGGGGGGTGAAGGTGAGGAACGATGCGGAGGTCAGGGAGAATTTTAGTTGTGGGAGGAAAGTTTTTAGATGGTGGGGAGGTTTGGGGGTTTAGGAGTACTTGCCCTTTTACGCCTCCATTCTCCTTCTTCCTCAGACCATTTTTACAGTTTTCTCCCTTTCTCCCTCTCTCCTCTCCTCCTCTTTGGTTTTGGACCCCTTCTTCTCTAAATTTTCTAAGGTTTTGTTGTTATATTATTTATTTTTCACTCTTCTTCCTCCCTCCTCCTTCCCTCAAGTCCTGTGTAATTTTGCAGTGATCTTGCCCCTCCTTAAGCTTCCCTTGAGCGGTGGTGGTCTAGCAAAGTGTGTGGAAATAAGAGTATTTTAACGTTAAAATACTCTAATCCTTAAATAACATGGTTATCCTTGGCTTTTGCTTCTATGTCTCTCCTTTCGCCTTTCAAGTCTTTTTTCTTCCTATTTCCACCTTCTGCAACTGGCTTGGTGGTCAGCTGGACCACATGGTCCCACGACTCTCACATGGCCCACAGCCCTCCACTGCCCCCAGAATAGGGCTGATTCTCTTCCTTTCCCCAAATTAAACCACCCTCTCACCTCTCTGAAAAGGAGCCCCTGGTGGCGCAATGGGTTAAACCCTTGTGCCAGCAGAACTGAAGACCAACAGGTCACAGGTTTGTATCCCGGGAGAGCACGGATGAGCTCCCTCTGTCAGCTCCAGCTCCCCATACAGGGACATGAGAGAAGCCTCCCACAAGGATGGAAAAATATCAAAACATCTGGACGTCCCCTGGGCAACGTCCTTGCAGACAGCCAATTCTCTCACACCGGAAGCGACTTGCAGTTTCTCAAGTCACTCCTGACACGAAAAAAAACCTCTCTGAATCCCTCCACCAACCTCTCACCCCCGTGAGTATCCCAGTTACCACATATTTCATGCACATATTTCATACTCCACTTGCCCTGCATTCACCTAACCTTTGACCCAATAACCCCATGTTAACTCTAACCACCCCGTGGATACTAATACCTACCCATTTGCTGGGTTTCCCCAGTATCTGCAGACCTCTTGTGTATGTTTTCTCTTTCCCCGTGGATATGAGTCTAAATTACACATTCACAGGGTTCCCTCGATATCCATAGACCTTCATGTGTGTGTGTTTAACATGTTATGTTTTATATATCAAAATTAAAATCCTTTTGGAGAAGTATGCCACCAATCAAGTCCTTGTGATGACCTTTTGCCTTCACCTCCTGACCCAGGAAGTCCATCCAGCTGTCTTCCTGGGCTTCATCTACATAAGAAGGACTCAATCACCCATCACCTTCGGACCGGTCTGTTTTTGAGCAATTTAGAGCGGCTATGGATAGCGAGATCCAAGCCATTGTGGGTTGCCTGGTAAGAAAAGAAGCCAGTATTCCAGAATAAATCTTACCAAGTTGAAGAGAAAGCCACCGAGTTTTTTATTTCATTCCAGCTGGAAAGGATGACGATTGCAGTAGCCTGCCAACAAAATCAACATGCCCATTGGGCATAGAGATATAATATTTATAGCCTTCAGATTCAAAAGTTCCCATGCCCACTCCTCCACCCCGAGCTGGCTTTGTTATGATTGGCTGTGATGTCAGCAAGCCAGTAGGGGAGCCAATGGCGGCCTGAGCCCTGTTTTGGCCACTCAGCCAATGAGGAGGAAGGGAGGCGGGCAACAGGGAAATAAATGAAGAAATGTCTAGTTGTCAGGATTAGGGTGACCAGTGTTTGCCAAACAACCCAATGATAGCTTAAGTCCTCAAGTCAGATCAGAGTCATTGTTTTAGTCCTTTGAATCATCATTTTTCGTCTAGCCCCAAGGGCTAGATCAGGGGTCCTCAAACTACAGCCCACGGGCCAGCCCCAGCCCCCCGAGGGCATTTATCTGGCCTGCGGGGTGTGTGGAGAAGTGGCAGGCAATGCAGCCCCAAAGCCGTGCCGCCTGCTGCCTCCCCTGCCTTCTCCCAGCTTCACTACGAGGCGAGACCCTGTCCTGAAGCCGAGAGAAGGCAGGCCCGGCCTGGGGAAAGGGCAGGCGGTGCGGGTCATGGGCGTTCTGTGTGGGAAGTTTGTGTTGGGGTTCAGCCTGATCCTGATCTGTGTGATTCTCTGACAGTTTTTCCAACTGAGTAAGCTCTCCCTGACCCTGACAGTGTGGAATCTGTTGTTGATGCAGAGGTCAGCAGCGATGAAAACGAAACTCAAACTGGAGGAAAATGTTTTGGAAGTTAGCCGTGATATCACTAGCCGTGATATCTCTCCACCTGGGGTTTTTAATGAGGACCGAAGAGAACAGATAGTTAGAGACAGAAATGTTTCCCAGTTTCTACGAAGGTCAAATCGGTTACAGGAAAGACAGGCCCAGACGTCAAAGTCAAGGGGCGTTTCAAAGAATAGCTTCTTTGGTTTAAGAGGCCTCCTGCTGGGTGCCTCTTTAGATCAAGCAACGTTTGGGACTGTGGCTGTGCCTTGGCAGAATTCCTGTGTTTCATGGCCGGTAATCCCAGAGGCTTAGCTATCAAGTTCATAGTTAGTAAAAGGCTAACAGATTCCTGGTTCTTGTATTGTGGCTTTTGAAATTTTGCTCAAGTTCAGAGATTCTACTGACTGCTGTGTTTTTCTGTGGCTTTTTAACTTTGCATTTACCTTTCTTTTGTAACCAATTTTTCATCAATAAACAAGGATTGCTTTTCCTACAGTCCAGTGTGGTGGATTTAATCTTATGGTCTCGTTTCTTGAACTGGGATGCAACAGTTTGGCCCAGTTCTGTCATTGGTGGGGTTCAGAATGCTCTTTGATTGTTGGTGAACTATAAATCCCAGTAACTACAACTCCCAAATATAAATGTCTATTTTCCCCAAACTCTACCTGTGCTCACAATTGAGCATATTGAGTATTTGTGCCAAGTTTGGTCCAGATCCATCATTGTTTGAGTCCACAGTGCTCTCTGGATGTAGGTGAACTAAAACTCCAAAACTCAAGGTCAATGCCCATCAAACCCTTCCAGTATTTTCTGTTGGACGTGGGAGTTCTGTGTGCCAAGTTTAGTTCAATTCCATAAATAAATAAAATAAAATAAATAAATAAAATACTGTCTGTGTATTTATGATTAACATAAATCAAAAACCACTGGACGAATAGACACCAAATTTGGACAAAATACATATATCGGGCCAGCAACAAGTGACCATCACTCATAAAAACACTGAAAAACACAGCAGAAGAGACAAAAAAGCAAAAAACATTGCAATGCATGCGCAAAACAACATATTTATACATATACACACATATATACATATACACACACACAAAATACATATACACAGACTGGGCCACAGCAACGCGTGGCAGAGGACAGCTAGTTCTATAATGTAGTTGCCCCGCTTCCTCGCTTTGGAGGTTTTGCAGTTTATTTAAATTGAAAAGCAACCGGCAGAGCAAGAGTTAACTCCAAGAGACGGCGGGAGGGAGGGGGGACACTTGGAGTCGGGGCGGAGCCAAGCGGAAGCCAGATTACATCGGGCCAATAGGAGAGCAGGAGGCAATAGCCCGAGCCAAACGGATGCGCCTGCGCAGTCGGGCTCTTTGGTTTTTTTCTGCTATTTCAAGCATTTGGCAGGTGCAGTTTCAAAAAGAACTACAAGGTGCCTCTCAAAAATGTATGCAGTTGATACTACCTGATTATTCAAAGGCTTGAGAGTACTGTGTAAAGGGATAAAAAAAATCACCTTAACACTAATAATATTAGCAGTATTAGTCCATATTAGTAGTATTGGGAGTAATAATAATTAAATATTTTAAATACTTATTAATTACTAGTAACCATAGTGCAGGGTGTCTCTGAAGTCTCCATACAGAGGGAAAATGTTCAAACTCAGTTGCTATGAGTTTTCCGGGCTGTTTGGCCATGTCCCCGAAGCATTCTCTCCTGACGTTTTGCCCACATCTATGGCAGGCATCCTCAGAGGTTGTGAAGTCTGTTAGAAACTAGGAACATTGGGTTTATATATCTGTGGAAAGTCCAGGGTGGGAGAAAGAACTCTTGTCTGTTGGAGCTAGATGTCAATATTTCAATTGGCCACCTTGATTAGCATTTGATGGCCTGACAGTTTGTAGGTGTGGCTTATTATTGCCTGAGGGAATCCTTTGTTGAGACGTGATTAGCTGTTCCTGATTGTTTCTTCTCTCGAGTCCCCCTGTGTTTGAGTGTTGTTCTTTATTTACTGTTACAATTTTAGAGTTTTAAAATACTGGTAGCCAGATTTAGTTCATTTTCATGGTTTCTTCAGTGCCTTTCATGTTCCTTAATGATTAAGACATCTAGAAAAGGCAGTTTTCCTTCATTTTCTTTTTCTACATAGGGACCATCAAACGCAGCATTGCCCAAACACGAGTCAAGGAACATGAAAGGCACTGCAGATTACTTCAACCAGAGAAGTCAGTCATAACAGAGCACCTGATGAACCAACCTGGACACAGCATATTATTTGAGGACACAGAAATGCCTGACCACTCAGACAACCACCATGTCAGACTACACAGAGAAGCCACTGAAAGCCCCAAGCATGTGGACAATTTCAACTGAAAGGAGGAAACATGAAAATTGACAAAATCTGGCTCCCAGTATTTTAAAAAACCTCTAAAATCAGAACAGTAAATAAAGAACAACAAATAAAGAATTCCAGACAAGAAACAATCAGGGCCAGCTAATCAACTCCCAACAAAGGATTCCCCTAGGCAGGAAGCAGCCAAGCTTTGAAGCTGCAAGGTTATTCAGTGCTAGTGAAGGTGATCAATTGCAACATTCACACTTGCCTCAAACAGACAAGCAATTGAAATCCATGTGCATGTGGACAATTTCAACAGAAAGGAAGAAACCATGAAAATGAATAACATCTACCAGTATTAACACCAGTATTTAAAAAAGCTCCAACAGACAAGAGTTCTTTCTCCCATCCTGGACTTTCCACAGATATATAAACCCAATGTTCCTTGTTTCCAACAGACCTCACAACCTCTGAGGATGCCTGCCATAGATGTGGGCCAAACGTCAGGAGAAAATGCTTCTGAAACATGGCCATATAGCCCGAAAAACCTACAACAACCCAGTGATTCCGGCCATGAAAGCCTTCGACAATGCATTGTGAGGTCTGTTGGAAACTAGGCAAGTGGGGGTTATATATCCATGGAATAATGTCCAGGGTGGGAGAAAGAACTCTTGTCTGCTTGAGGCAAGTGTGAATGTTGCCATTGGCCACCTTGATTAGCATTGAATGGTCTTCCAGCTTCAAAGCCTGGCTGCTTCTTGCCTGAGGGAATCCTTTGTTGGGAGGAGATTGACTGACCCTGATTGTTTCCTGTCTGGAATTCTCCTGTTTTCTGAGTGTTGCTCTTTATTTACTGTCCTGATTCTAGAGGGTTTTTTTTAATACTGGTAGCCGGATTTTGTTCATTTTCATGGTTTCCTCCTTTCTGTTGAAATTGTTCACATGCAGAATTCCAGACAGTAAACAATCAGGACCAGCTAACACCTCGACAACAGATTATAGACCTTTAATATTCATAAATCTTGTATATTTTTATATTGGATATTGTATTTATTTTAAAAAATAATTTATATTACAATATATTTTAGATCTTGTACATTTATATTTTACATCCTATTTTAGTTTAAAAAAATATTTATATATTGTTTCAAGTTTGTATGCTTTTAGTGTAGAACCCCCAGTCGTGCAGTGGATTAAACCTCTGAGCTTGTTTACTGAAAGGTTGCGGGTTCGAATCCGGGGAGCGGCGTGAGCTCCCGCTGTTAGCCCCAGCTTCTGCCGACCTAGCAGTTCAAAGACATGCATATGTGAGTAGATCAATAGGAACCGCTACGGTGGGAAGGTAATGGTGCTCCATGCAGTCATTCCGGCCACATGACCTTGGAGGTGTCTCTGGACAACGGTGGCTCTTTGGCTTAAAAATGGAGATGCGCCCCAACCCTCAGAGTTGGACACGACTGGACTTAATGTCAGGGGAAAACCTTTACCTTTTAAAATATGTTTCTTATATCTTCTCTGAAGGGACTCTAAAGTGGTGATTGTTATATTTATGTATTATATTTATTATCATTTCTCAAAAGAGACTCAAAGTGGTGGTGGCTATATTTACGATGTTATATGTATTTATTATATTTATTATAATATATATTGATGATATCTTTTCCCTGGTGAGACTGAACAGTGTCTTCTGTTAGAACAGTCAGGCTGACCATTATGACGTTGCTGCGGAGGGGCGGGGCTTGGAAGGAGTGCGGGGGCGGGGCTTGAGGGCTGGGCTGGGGCAGAGGCCGATTTCGGGCGGGGCTCAGGGGCAGGCGCCGGGGGAGGGGACGAGGCTCGTGCGGAGGCAGGTTTGGGGCGGGGCTTGAGGAGTGGGCGGCGCCGTTGCTGACGTCAGAGGCGCACGTGGGTCCCGGGACCAGCTGAGCGCTGGCGGCGCGCGGCGGGGCTTTTGCTGCTGTTGCGGCGGCTCCTGCTGCATCGGCCCCGCCACCCGCCTCCGCGCCATGGGCCTGCCCTTCCAAAAGCGGCGGGAGGAGTGGGCCGAGCTGGAGGAGGAATTCCAGCAGCTCCAGGTAAGGCGCCAAACCAAGTGGCCTGCTTCTCTCCTTCCTTGATTCTTGGGATTTGGACTTTCCCCCCCGTCTTTGTTGCGTCTTGTGTGAAAGGCAGACGCGTGTCGTCGGGGGGAACAGAGGTTCGGGTCAACGTGTCCTTCTCTGTGTCCCCCGAGAGCTGGCAAAGGATTCTGGGAGAAAGCTCCCTTGATTCTTTGGAACCGCAGCTCTCTTTGGGAACCCCGTTGCTTTGGGCATTGCTTTTCTTGCCTTTGGAGAGGGCCATGGCCATGGACTGGGGCTCTTCCTGCGGCATTCCCAGTCCCTTGCCAGCCCCCTCTTGCCTTGGACTGATTGCCTCCCTGTGGAAATGCAGTTACTTTCCTTCATAGATAGATATAGGTAGACACACACACACATATACAGGTCGGATATACATACCTATATTCTATGAATATACCTTGCACGTTTTCTTGGGAGAAAGTCAGGAGATATATATATATATATATATATATAGAGAGAGAGAGAGAGAGAGAGAGAGAGGATTATAATAATATAATGGAATTTAGGCATTATATACACACACACTCCATGGATCTTGGGAGAATAGCAGGATACATACATATATTAGACATATATATCTAATGCAATGTAATGTATGTTGGTATATACCTTAGATCTTTTCTTGGGGGAATGGCAGGATACCTACATTACATTATATATATATACACACACACACACACACACACACACACACTAGCAGTACCCTGTCAGGAGTTGCTGTGGCCCAGCCTGGTGATCTGCAAAATAAAGTAATGAGAAAGTGTTGGTTTCTAATATATGTAATTTCTTTATGCTTGTGGGTAAACAGTGTTTCTTGTTGTTTCTTTGTCAGTGTTGATGTAGAGATTGCCTGGTTTGCCCACTCTGAAACATGCAACAATTGTCCATCTTTAGGGGTCCCTTTCAAATATATGTTATTATATTTACATATAAATATATGTGTGTGTGAATCATATCTATATCTATATCTATGGCTGGAACACTTTGATTATGTTTTCTTGTCCTGCTGAAGGCAGTTGGACTGGATGTCCTTAAGGCAGCATTTCTCAACCTGGGGGTTGGGACTCCGAGCGGGGGGGGGGGGTCGTGAGGGGGTGTCAGGAGGGTCGCCAAAGACAACCAGAAAACACAGCATGTTGACCATGGGGATTCTGTCTGGGAAGTTTAGCCCAGTTCTATCATTGGTGGGATTCAGATGCTCTATGATTGTAGGTGAATTATAAATCCCAGTAAATACAACTCCCAAATGTCAAGGTCTATTTTCCCCAAACTCCATCTGTGTTCATATTTGGGCATATGGAGTATCCGTGCCAAGTTTGGTGTGGATCCATCATTATTTGAGTCCACAATGCTCTCTGGATGTAGGTGAACTACAACTCCCAAACTCAAGCTCAATGCCCGCCAAACCCTTCTAGTGTTTTCTGTTGGTCAGGGGAGTCCTGTGTGCCAAGTTTGGTTCAATTCCATCATTGGTGGAGTTCAGAATGTTCTTTGATTATAGGTTAACTATAAATCCCAGCGACTATAACTCCCAAATGACAAAATCAATATTTTTGAGTGATGGTTACTCCTTGGGTTAATAGGTGTTTTTTGGCCAAATTTGGCAGCAATTCTTTCAGTGGATTTTGAGTTATGATGTCACTCAAAACGAACAGAGCATATATATATATATATATATATATATATATATATATTGTAATATATGTTTGTATATATCTTGGAGAAAGGCAAGATACATGCATGCATATATTACATTATATATAGATATAGATATATATAATTAAAATAATATAATATAATGTAGGTATGTATATATGTATGTACCCTGCCTTTCTCCTAAGGTAACCCTAGACAGAGTGCCCCCCAAAAAGAGATACCCTCGTCCTCATTTCATTGGGAAATCCGTTCACAAAGTCTGTCTTGAAATCCCTGAAGGCTGTTTGGGCCAAGCATGCCATAGAGCCATGTTGGAGGACCTAACAAACGCCCAGAGGGGGCATGTGCTGTTAACTTGGCGGTGAAGAGTGAGCAAAAGGCCAACCAGAGCATCCAAATTGCGAAATGACCGCCATTTGACGCCATGTTAACTGCCATGGAATCCTGGGGTTTGTTGTTTGCTGCTGCTTACCACACTACTAATTCCAGCATCCCATAGTTGTGGCAATTAATATGGGGTCAAAGTACTCAAATGTTGCAGCCAGAATACAGCCAATAAGCCCTGGACTTGATTGGAGAAGACTTTCCTTTGTAACCATGGACCAGGCATGGTGTCCTTCCGAGGAGTTAGAGTCCATCTCCCATTGTCCACTTGGACCTGTGGCACAAACCTTCTTTTGGGTCGAAACCCAGTTTTCCGTGCCTTCATCACTGAGGGAAAAGGCAAGGGGGTGGCGTTAGCTTCCTTGCCAGGGAAATTCTAGAAAAGAGGACTTTGGGAGAAAGTGGATGACGGGAAAGGTCCACCCACAAGTCTTCACAACTGGAGGCAATACAGGACATACTCATTCACTCAAATGTGTAGAATTCTTTGCTATTCTGATGTGCCTTTCCAGAATAGGATAACCCCTAGCACTATGTCCCAGAAGCACTTGACTAGAGTTTAAGACTCTCTGCACATTGCACTTGCCCAGAATTCCAACATACCACCTCTCACACCAGCACTTTTTAATCTGTACCCATCATTGGCCCAGCCCTGGTTTTATTGCGTAATAGTGTAATGTTTTGTTATTGCTTATGTTTTTAATTTGCTTTGTATCGTATTGTTATTGTCTGTTGTTGTTGTTGTGTTGAGGCCTTGGCTTTTGTAAGCCGCATCGAGTCCTTCGGGAGATGCTAGCGGGGTACAAATAAAGTTTAATAATAATAATAATAATAATAATAATAATAATAATGTATGGAGGGCCCTCAGCTCTGTCCATAGCCAGAAGTGTATCTTCAGCTACACTTGGAGACGAAGAGAGGGGATTGGGGTGATGCCTCTGACAAGAGGAAGTGGCTTTTGGAAAATAGAAATCTCCATAACCTTTGGGAGATTTTATGATCTTTGGAAAGGCATTACCTTGTTAGAAATCATAACCTTTTGAAAACGAATGCTATAACCTCTTGGTAAAAAGCATGACCTGTTAGAGTCGTATAACCTTTTAGGAAAATGGTATTAATGCAGGGCAATTAGGTTTCTCAGCTGTTAAACTGATGTACCTAGGTATGTCTTTGAACTGTTAGGGACAAAAATATGCCAGTGCACAAACATACATATATTCAGCAAACTTTCAGAAGTGTTCCTTTTAGTTGCCCAAAAAACATCTAATCTCCCTTAAAATATATTTGCCTTTAAATCATACTCTCAAGAGACAAAAATAAGCAGACTTCTTTAAAAATAACATAGTTGGTTTACTCATAAACTTCATGTATTCAACATACAGTTGCATTGCATATCAATCCAGTTACAGATAGGATTTGAAGTAGTTTCTCTGTGTAGGTTAACACAGGGCATCTTTCTTAGAATCAATAGTCTATAGTCCGAAGCATCTCTCTATTCTGGGAGTCTAATAAAGTCTCTGTCTAGTCTGAAAATCCAATGGAGTCTCAAAGCATACAATTTCTGCTGGCGTCTGAAAACATACTGTTCTAAAATGGAGTCTGAGTCCTGAACAAGTCCAGTTCTGATCACATGTTCTGCAGCCCCTCCCCCAACAAAAGTTAGGGTAAAATTGCATACCAATACACACATATACAATACAGTAATCAATCTTAATTATATATATAACAAATAACTAGTGGTGACTTGAAGAAGGTTGGTGTAGATTATGGACTGTTGGTTATGAGAAAGATACCCTGTGATACCGACACAGAGAAACTACTTCAAATCCTTAATGGAACTGGGTTGATATGCAAAGTACCCGTATGCTGAATACATGAAGTTTGTGAGTAAACCAACTGCATTACTTTTAAAGAAATCTGCATATCCTTGTCTCTTGAGAGCATGATTTAAATGCATTTTTAAGGGAAAGTAGATGTTTTTTGGGCAACTAAATGGAACACTTCTGAAACTTTGCTGAATATATATATATGTTTGTGCATTGGCATATTTTTGTCCCTAACAGTTCAAAGACATACCTAAGTATATCGGTTTAAAAGCTGAGAAATCTAATTGCTTTGCTTGAATGCCATTTTCCAACAAGTCATGCTTTTTACCAAGAGGTTATGGCATCATATTTCAAAAGATTATGACTTCTAACAAGGTCATGTCTTTCCCCAGTTCATAAAATCTCCAAAAGATTATGAAGATTCCCATTTTCCAGGTTGGGGAATGGAGCTTTCTCAGACAAAGCCTAGACTTGAGCTTGAGCTTTGGCCACGGCTGACCCTGTGACCCCAAAGGCTGAGTGAGGCATCTGAAGGGGTCGCCTGTGAGTTCACTGCGTTCAAGTTGAGTCCACGGTGGCAGGAGGGAAGACGAGCTGGCAATAAATTCCTTACTTATTAACCGACCTGTGATTAAGACGTGGAAAAGGTCGGAAGGGCCAGAAAAGGTAGCTGGAGTTTGGAAGCGCCAACAACTTATGGAAAACTTTCTACAAAGGACCCAAAGCTTACAACTCCACAACGTATTCCTTTTCAAGTTTGAATCAATGGCATTTGGTGTGAAGGGCTTTTCCACTTCTGTGTCATCTCATCTTTTTTCCCCTCAAGTTCAACAACATCAGGATAATTGCAGCATTGGAAATAGTAAATCAGATGGGAAGGGGGATTCTCTGACCTATTTAGAGCATGCAAATTGGCCAGATTTGTATGATCTCTCTCCCTTATTTTTTTCCCCGCTGGAGTTCTGTCTTTTTTTAAAAATTGCAGTTGTAGTATGGATTAATTTTAAAGCATCCTCCTTCTCCCCCGCTCATCAAAAAGACTCCCAGAGCAGCTTGGAATAGATCAGTGTCAGAAAAAAACCCAAAAACCTCAACCTACATCCTTACGGTCTAAAAAAAGAACAGGATCCAAGAAAAAAGGCTTGAAAAAAAGAAAACATTCCAACTTGGGCACTATTATGGTTTGTGCGTCCCTGATCGGGCATTTCCCAAATGGCCAAGATGTTTTCGGACTGTTCAGTTTATACAAACTTTATTTCACACACAACATTATTACAGCATTATTACATTATATCAGCATTTCTCAACCTGAGGTTTGGGACCCCTGGGAGGGTCGCGAGGGGGTTTCATATATTTCTGATGGTCTTAGGAACCCCTTTGGCAGAGAAGGTGAATATCTTTCCACCTGCCCTTCTTCCTTTTTGGAAACAGATGGCGAATCCTCCCACCAAAAGCTCTCCTCTGCTGGGATTGGCCTGCCTATCAGCCAGCTGCTCAGCCAAGGCGAGAGCTGTTTCTGAGACTCCAAGCAAGGAGGGGAAAGCAGGCATGCTTGGCACAAGGCAACATGGTGCGCATGTGTGGGCAAGGGAGAGTGTGTGAGGCTGTAGGGAGGCTCACGCCAGTGAGTCCCTTCAAGGCATGGGTTTTTGTGTGAGAAATTTGGCCCAATTCTATCATTGGTGGGGTTCAGGATGCTCTTTGATTGTAGGTGAACTATAAATCTCAGTAACTACAACTCCCAAATGTCAAGCTCTATTTTTCCCAAAGTCCACCAGTGTTCACATTTGGGCCTATTGAGTATTTGTGCCATGTTTGGTCCAGATCTATCATTGTTTGAGTCCACAGTTCTCTCTGGATGTAGGTGAACTACAACTCCAAAATTCAAGGTCACTGCCCACCAAACCCTTCCAGTATTTTCTGTTAGTCATGAGAGTTCTGTGTGCCAAGTTTGATTCAATTCCATTATTGGCGGAGCTCAGAATACTCGTTGATTGTAGGTAAACTATAAATCCCAGAAACTACAACTCCCAAATGACAAAATCAATCCCCCTCCTCAATCCCACCAGTATTCAAACTTGGGTGTATCGGGTATTTGTGCCAAATTTGGTCCAGTGAATGAAAATACACCCTGCATATCAGATATTTACTTTAAAATTCATAACAATAACAAAATTACTGTTATGAAGTAGCAATGAAAATAATGTTATGGTTGGGGGTCACCACAACATGAGGAACTGTATTAAGGGGTCCAATTCTGGGCACCACAATTCAAGGGAGATGTTGACTCTAAGCTGGAATGTGTCCAGAGGAAGGCTACTCAAAGGATCATGGGGCTGGAGAACAAGCCCTATGAGGAGTGGCTTAAAGAGCTGAGCATATTTAGCCTGCACAATAGAAGCCTGAGAGGAGACATGATGAGGGCCATGAATCAAGGTGAGGGGAAGCCATAGGGAGGAGGGAGCAAGCTTGTTTTCTGCTGCCCTCGAGACTAGGACTCAGTGGAACAATGGCTTCAAACTACAGGAAAGGAGGGTGAAGCCACCTTATCACGAGGAAGAACTTCCTAACTGTGAGAAAGAGCTGTTCAGCAGTGGAACACTCTGCCCCAGAGTGTTGGTGGGAGGCTCCTTATTTGAAGGCTTTTAAGCAGAGGCTGGATGGCCATCTGCCAGGAGTGCTGTGAATTCGATTGTCCTGCTTCTTGGCACAATGGGGTTGGACTGAATGGCCCACAAGGTCTCTTCCAACTCTAGAATTCTATGATTCTAGTCTGACTTCACTTTGCAGTTACATTTAAAAAAGTAATTCCCCTCTATTACTTGATACAGTGTTTAAATGTAATTCGTGGCCCATTCCTCCTTGCAAATGTTAACTTAGCTGCTTACTACGATTTGTTGTGTTTTCTGGGGAAGAACCCACTGGATTGGTAACAGAATGGCCTACATTTTGAACCGTCTTGCTAAAAATGCCCTTGACTTCCAGTGTTGCTAAGTGATGTAGCTACGAAGGAGGCAACACAAAGTAATAATAATAATACACTTTAATTATATTCCACTCTATCTCCCCGAAGGGACTCAGAGTGAATTACCGTATACACATATATAGGCAAAACATTCAATGCCTTTTATACAGTGAACAATGACATAAAACACACAAACAAAGACAAAGGTTTCCCTTTCCATCTCCGGCGTCTGGAGGCGGTGCTCAACTCTGGTCATGGGGAGGTGCTCTTGTTCTATTTTCCATGCTGAGGAGCCTGTTGTCCGTCGACCCTCCTGGTTCTGTTGCCGGCATGGTTGCAGGGCACCTTTTACCTTCCTGCCGAGGCAGTACCTATTGATCTACTGACATTACATGTTTTCGAACTGCTAGGTAGGCAGAAGCTAGGGCTGTCAGCAGGAGCTCTCCCTGACCCACGCCTTCGAACTACCAATCTTCCAGTCAGCAGTGGTTTAACCTGCTGAGCTACCACGACCCCTAGTATGTTTTTTTCCTCCAGGCCACAGATTTCTAGAATTGCAAGAACTTAAAATCTCAGTTGAGGATCTAGAACTAGAGTTAAAGCATCCCAAGAAAAGGGGGTGGCAAAGCGACCAAGGGAATGTGAATATGGGTTTGGTCTATGAGCGATTGTCAATGTCTCACCTGTTAAGCAACTGGAGGGAAAATTTCATTTTGGGGGAGATTAATTCTCCTGATACTTTTTACTCCACTGCTGGATGAAGGTGTTTCCTGTTTGTTACATTGCGTCTGCAGCATGATTTGGCGATGGCAAAGAAAAGGCAGACAAGTTTCTCCCAAAATTGTGAGAGTTCTTTCTGACGCAGGTGGTGCTTCTTTCTTGTTTGCGTTCCTGTTTTCCGCTTCCTCTTCTTCAGCCGATTATAAAGAAGATGAAGAAACAGAAGGCTGGATTCCTAATCATTCCGCAGGGGCTCAGCGCTGTAACCGCAGGGACTTAATTTCATTATGCGAATCTTCCTTCTGATTGTTTTGTACCACCCAAAGGAATATGAGGCCTGTTTACTCAAATGTGTCTTTCTTCTCATTTGAGTGGTATTTTTTCACCGCCATATCCAGCCCTGTCAGTTTTTCCTGCATCTAAATTCTCCAACTGCCTCTTTTATACTCATCACTCTACTCTCCCTGCTTTCATCTAGTAATTTAATCCCATTTTACCAAATTTATTCTTTAATCAAGTTTTATCGTGTTCAGATATATTTTGTTTAACTATTACAGGGGTTTCAGCATAGTGATTAGCGTCTATTTGTGTATTTTATTGTTGATACGGTCAGTGGACTAATCAATAACAAATCTGAAGTCTGTTTTGGGAAAACCAGGAATCTCCATAGCCATTTGGAAAGGCATGGCCTTTTAGAGACCATAACCTTTTGGAAGTGTGACCCCTTTGGTGACCCCTTGGCATTCATACTATTTGGAATAATCACAATCCTTTTGTAAAGTATGATCTCTCTGAGAAGAGTTAAATACTCATTTGAGTGAATCTTCTCCTTAGTGGTAAATATCCACTAGTATTCATGGAAGGCAAATTAGGTTTCTCCGTTGTTAGACTGATATACCTGGTTATCTTTGTTAGGAACAAAGATATGCCAATGCACAAAATATATAGCAGATCTTCAGAAGTATTATTTCATTTGCCCAAAAAAACTCATCTACTGTCCTATAAAATATATTGCTTTTAAATAATGCCCTCAATAGACCAAAAATAGGTAGTTTTCATTAAAAGTAACATAGTTGATTTACTTACAAACTTCATGTATTCAGCATATAGGTACATTTCTTATTGGTTGAGAGTTTAAACAGTAAGTTCTCTAAAGCATTATGTTTTAGTCTCTTCTCTGTTGCATACAGACTAACACTCTCTCCAGTCTATCTAATACATTACTGAACATTGATTCAATACAGACTGACTATATACTGACACTGACAACTGCATACTGTACTGACTGATTTATAAAATGGAGTCTCAGTCTGAATAGTCCCAGATCTGGTCACATGGTCTTGAGTCCCTCCCACAACCTCAAACAACAGAGAGTTCAGGGGGGAAAACTGTGTGTGTGTGTGTGTGTATATATATATATAGTATAGAGAGAAAGAGAGAGAGAGAGAGAGAGAGAGAGAGAGAGAGCAATAATAATTATATACATAATTGTGGATTCAGGTGTCAAACAAGCATGTGTTATTGCCCCAACCTTATTTTCCATCTTCATTGCTATGATACTTCATCTTGTTGATGGGAAGCTTCCCACTGGAGTGGAAGTCATCTATCGGACAGATGGCAAGCTCTTTAACCTTAGTAGACTGAAAGCCAGAACCAAGGTCACCACAACATCTGTTATAGAACTCTAGTATGCCAATGATAACATAGTCTGTGCGCATTCAGAAGAATACCTACAAGCCACTCTAAACACCTTTGCAGAAGCTTGGCCTCTCACTGAACATTGAGAAAACCAAAGTGCTCTTTCAGCAGGCACCAGCCAATCCCTCTGCAATGCCAGAAATACAGCTTAATGGTGTATCATTAGAAAATGTTGACAATTTCCACTACCTTGGCAGCCACCTTTCCACAAAAGTCAACATTGACACTGAAATACAACACCGCCTGACCTCTGCGAGTGCAGCATTTTTCTGAATGAAGCAGAGAGTGTTTGAGGATTGGGACATCCATAGAGGTACCAAGGGGCATGTTTATAAAGCTATTGTCCTCTCAACCCTGCTATACACCCGTGAAACATGGACTGTCTACAGACGTCAGACTGAACTCCTGGAACGATTCCATCAGCGTTGCCTCCGAAAAATCTTGCAAATCTCTTGGGAAGACAGGCAGACAAATGTCAGCGTGCTGGAAGAAGCAAAGACCACCAACACTGAAGGAATGTTCCTCTGCCAGATATCTGAATGCCCGATCACCGTCTCCCAAAACAGTTACTCTACTCCCAATTCGGAAAACGGAATATTGGTGGACAGAAAAAGAGATTTAAAGATGGGCTTAAAGCCAACCTTAAAAACTGCGGCGTAGACACCGAGAACTGGGAAGCGCTGACTCTTGAGTGCTCTAACTTGAGGTCAGCAATGACCAGGAGTGCTGCAGAATTCAAAGCAGCATGAATGGAGGGTGAAAGGGAGAAACGTGCCAAGAGAAAGGCATGTCCAGCCAACCCTGATCGGATCAAGAATAGGTCTCCACAGCCACTACTTGGGACAACCATCATCCTCGGGCTACAAGGGAGCACCTAGGTAAGTATACATAACAACTAGTATAGGAGGCTTGTAGAAGGTTGCTATTTCCAACAGTTTTCAAAGCAAATTCAATAATATCCCTCTCGAATTGTACTGTAATTTTGTTGGATCACAGCCTGATATCGCATTGGAGGGATTCTAAAGTGGTATTCAGGGAGGCATCTCATTTTTAAACAAGGAGCTGGGATCTTTCTTCTTATTCTTCTTATTATATTTATTTTTCTTTCTGCAAGGAGATTCAAAGTAGATATGTCATTTAGCTATGGCATATAAACAGACTCTTTTGCTTTTGGCATGCTGAATTGCCTCCCCAGAAGTATCCAAGTCATTTTATGGCTAAAGCTTTGGCACACTCTTGTCCTTCCTTTTTTGGAAAATGGAAATCTCCAGAACCTTTTGGAGGTTTTATGATCTTTGGAAAGGCATGGCCTTGTTAGAAGTCAAAACCTTTTTCAAAATGATGCCATAACCTTTTGGGAAAATGGCATTCCTGCAAGGCAATTGGGTTTTTCAGTTGTTTCTTTGAACTGTTAGGGACAAAGATGTGCCAATGCACAAAAACATATATAGATATATACAGCAGAGTTTCAGAAGTATTCTTTTTAGTTGCCCAAAAAGGAATCTACTTTCCCTTAAAACCTATTGGTTTAAATCATGCTCTCAAGAGACAAAAATAAGCAGATTTCTTTAAAAACAACATTGTTGTTTTACTCACAAACTTCATGTATTCAGCATGCATGTACTTTGCATATCAATCCAGTTACAAACAGGATTTGAAGTAGTTTCTCTGTGTAGGTAACACATGGCATTCTTATAATCAACAGTTCATGGTCCAAAACACCTCTCTGTTCTGAGAGTCTAACAGAGTCTCTGTCTGGTCTGAAAGTCTAAAGCAGGGGTCCTCAAACTAAGGCCCGGGGGCCGGATGCGGGCCTCCAAGGTTATTTACCCGGCCCTTGCTCAGGGTCAACCTAAGTCTGAAACAACTTGAAAGCACACGACAACAACAATCCTATCTCATCAGCCAAAAGCAGGCCCACACTTCCCATTGAAATACTAACAAATTTATATATTTTAAAATTGTTCTTCATTTTAATTATTGTATTGTTTTTAAGTGTTTTTTGGCACTACAAATAAGATACGTGCAATGTGCATAGAAATTCATTCATGTTTTATTCAAATTATAATCCGGCCCTCCAACAGTTTGAGGGACTGTGACCTGGCCCTCTGTTTAAAACGTTTGAGGACCCCTGGTCTAAAGCATACATCTCCATTGAAGTCTCTAAGTGTACAGTTTCTTCTGGCATCTGAAAGCATACTGTTCTAAAATGAAGTCTGAGTCCTGAACAAGCCCAGACCTGATCACATGGTCTGCAGCCCCTCCCACAACAAAGAGTTAAAGAAAAACCGCAAGCCAATACACACATATACAATATAGCAAGCCATTTGAATTATATACAAATATATAGGTTGCTATTTCAACCACCCTTTGGAAAGTGATACCTTTGGAGCATTGTCCGGAGCATTCTGGTGCCCAAAATGACAACAGCCTCCCTTGAATATTTAACCTTTATATGCCATATGAATACGTTTCACACAAGCAGGCATCTTGATTTTAGAATGTGGATCGGAACTGCTCCGCATTCTCCCAAATGCCGGAGACCCATTCATTCAACTCAGTTGACACGGGGCTAATAAATCTAATGGAGTGGGTCTACTCTTGTTGGCAGGAAAAGAATCTCGGCCTTTTGCTGAAAGTTAGCTTTCTCTCCTCTTGCAAACAAATCAAAGTGGTGTTTGCGGAAGTTTAATGGGAAAGGATTTGGTTAATGTTTAATGTGCCTTTTATTAAGAAACAGAGGCCAGAGCTGTTGAATATGTTCTGATGGAGTGAAATGGACATAGTGCAAGGAGTTGACTCGATAAGCTGCTAGGATGTGCCTATGGATTTCTGTGTAACATCTCTAAAAATAGGTGGCGTCTTAGAATTGTGGGTGTTTTTATATAGATAAATACAGCTTTTCCCCATGTTGGTAGTATGGAAATTGTGTGTATTTTACAATCAGGGGCACTTTTTTTTCGTGTCAGGAGTGACTTGAGAAACTGCAAGTTGCTTCTGGTGTGAGAGAATTGGCCGTCTGCAAGTAAGTTGCCCAGGGGATGCCCGGATGTTTTGATGTTTTTACCATCCTTGTGGGAGGCTTCTCTCATGTCCCTGCATGGGGAGCTGGAGCTGACAGAGAGAGCTCATCCACTCCCTGGATTCGAACCCATGACCTGTCGGTCTTCAGTCCTGGCGGCACAAGGGTTTAACTCACTGCGCCACCAGGAGCTCCTGGCACCTTAAGATCAACAAAATACAGTCATCCCCTTTTTACAAAACACCAACTCCCAGCAATCAGGACTACTGGGAGTTTTGGGAGTTGTAATCTTTGTAAAGGATCTTTCCCAAACTGAGAGCATTGTAGACTATTGGACAACCATCTCCCTGCTCTGAAAAAAGCTGGAAGTCACTTCCAGCTTTAGAAAAAGGCTTCAGTAACACATGTGTTTATAGGGGACACTTGCTGGTTGGCCGTTGGGTGGTCATGACTTTACGCAGCCAATTCGTGGTTTCCCTAATGGCAGAGAGATCCCTCCTTTTCTATTTATATCTTTATCTGTTCCTGCAAATGAGGCTGTGCTGGTGCTGCCATTGAAGCAGCTGTTCGGGAGGAACAGATGGTGAAGGATGGACGGCGGGATTAGACCTTCGGAATGGGGTCAAAGGTGCCAGCCGGACAAAGAGAGAAATCGGTTTCGAGGATCTCTCTTCTGACTTTGTTTCTCTGGTCTCCTTGCTGGGTTGTTTTGGAGGTTGGTGTCCTGCTTGGTGGTTGGACCTCACCCATGTGTCTTTCCCATCCAAATCCAGCCCTAGAAAGAGGTTGGGTTGGGGTTGATGATGTCTCAGACTACAGCCTCACTTGAATTTGCTTGTCAACATCATGGATTTACTCAGGGTCTGTTTTGGTGACTAGTTGGGGTGCTCTCTCAATGTCTCCTGCCATTTTGTTGTTGTTGTTGTTGTTGGTAGTGGTAATATCTCTGTATGCTTCCTGATTCCCCCTTCCATTTTGCAGGAGACTCACAAAATCTACAAACAAAAGCTCGAGGAGCTAAACACCTTGCAGACCACCTTCAGTGGTTCCATCCAGAAGCAAAAGCGGGGGTTAAAAGACTTGCAGCACAGCTTTCAAAGGTAACGGGGGACGGAAGTGTCCCGACTTTGCCACTTAGCTGGAGGACAATCCAGGGACACTGGATTACAGAATCCTCTCATTTAATCTGGTCCATCCCAAAGCTGTCTATATTATTATTATTATTATTATTATTATTATTATTATTATCCTCACAATCGTGGAAAAAAACAAATATGGATTGTCGATGTTGCAATCCCAGGCGACAGCAGGATTGACGAGAAATGACTGGAAAAGCTTACATGATAAGAGGATTTAAAGATCGAACTGCAAAGACTCTGGCACAAGCCAGTAAAGGTGGTCCCAGTGGTGATTGACACACTGGGTGCAGCACCTAAAGACCTTGGCCTGCACTTAAAAACAACCAGTGCTGACAAAATTACCATCTGTCAGTTGTAAAAGGCCACCTTACTCAGATCTGCACGTATTATTTGTCGATGCATCACACAGTCCTAGACACTTGGGAAGTGTCCAGTGTGTGATCAAATACAAAAGCTAGCAAAGTGATCTTGTTTCCTGTGTACTAATCTTGTTATGTATCTAATAATAGTAATAATAATAATAATAATAATAATAATAATTTTGTACCTTGCCCTATCTCCCCAAGGGGACTCAGGGATTTTTTCCCATCGTCTGCTCTTGAGTAGAAGGAGTCGGAGGAGTAATTCTTCAGCTGATATGGTCCCCAAGAGTCCATGACTTAGGATGCATCTACACTGCAGAATTAATGCAGTTTGATGCCACTTTGAACAGCCATGGCTCAATGCTGTGGAATCCTGAGAGCTGTCGTTTGGTGAGGTCCCAGCACTCTCAGGCAGAGGAGGTTCAGTACTTTGGGGAAACTATACCTCCCACAATTCCATAACGTTGAGCTATGGCTGTTCAAAGTGACATCAAATAGGATTCATTCTACAGCAGGCCTGGGCAAACTTGGGTCCTCCAGGTGTTTTGGACTTCAACTCCCACAATTCCTAACAGCCTCAAGCCCGTTTCTTTTCTCCCAAGTGTGAGCACTTGTGGGTTGCAGAATGCTCCCGTGAAAGCTCCTACTTAACTCTATCCATCGCAAAGGTGTCACAAGACTCTTGGTTGAGTTGGAACCATCTAGCACAGCTCTTCTGGTGAAAGCCGAGTCCATTAAACCGGCCCGGACCTCCTGTTTCTGAAAATGCCATGTTTGTGTTCCCGGCTTCACAGATGCAAACACAACTGCAGCCTGGAGGAATCGGAACTCATCCAACAAATCAACAGCCAGATCAAAGAGCGGCAGAATGTCTTCTTTGACATGGAGGCCTATTTGCCTAAAAAGAACGGGTAGGTGTGGGTAGGTGTTTCCTTTGCGTGTCGGCTGTTTCTCACCAGTAATTGAATCCGTCAACATTTCCCACAGGAGAGGGGTTCAGCGAGAGAAATACACACAGCCTTGTTATTAGATTCCCCTTAGCAGGATCCCTGGGGCCTGCCTTCCTCTGGTGCAAAGTGGATGTTTACCTTAGGTCTCACAGCCTGAAAGCTGAACTAAGGCCCCGTGAGGGTGCACATAGCTTCCTGCTTTAGGGACAATTTAGGGACAATTGAAGATATTGACTATTAGCCAAGTCCAAGGTTGAAAGGGAACATCATCAGTGTCCCCAGCTGGGGAGAGATCCTTTTGGAAAGACTGCATCTCCCAAAATCCCTAGCAGTCCTTTTGGCTGGAAGTTGAGAACCAAAAGAAAAGAATAGGATTGGGTTGTTGTAGGTTTTTCGGGCTATATGGCCATATTCTAGAAGCATTCTCTTCTGACGTTTTGCCTGCATCTATGGCAAGCATCCTCAGAGATTGTGACCTCACTACCTCTGAGGATGCTTGCCATAGATGCAGACGAAACATCAGGAAAGAATGCTTCTAGAACATGGCCATATAGCCCGAAAAACCTACAACTACCCAGTGATTCCAGCCATGAAAGCCTTCGACAATACGAAGAATAGGATTCATGCACCATCTGAAACCTGGTTTATTTATTTATTGCATCAGAAGCGAATTGAGGGAACAGTTATCATATATTTTAAAAAAACACAAAGTTAAAAACTTGGCATTATACTAGATTTCCATTGACCAGAAGCTGGCCACTTGGAGTCACTTTGAGAAGGTCCTCCATTGTGCATGTGGTGGGACTCAGACTGCATTGTAGTAAGTGGTCTGTGGTTTGCTCTTCTCTGCACTCACATGTCGTGGACTCCACTTTGTAGCCCCATTTCTTAAGGTTAGCTCTGCATCTCGTGGTGCCAGAGCATAGTGTGTTTAGCACCCTCCAAGTAGCCCTATCTTTTGTGTGCCCAGTAGGGAGGTTTTCATCTGGTCTCAACCACGGTTTAAGGTTCCAAGTCTTAACCTGCCTCTTTTGGACTCTCGCTTGCTGAGGTGTTCCTGCAAGTATCTCTGTAGGTCTTAGGAAGCTATTTCTTGATTTAAAGCATTGGCTTGATGGCTGAAATCCAAACAGAGGATGGGCTGGAGATGTCAATGCCTTGGTCCTTTCGTTATATAATTTCTCCAGTTGTGTAAGGTGTAGACATCCTGTGATAATGCAGCTTGTCTCATTGAGAGCCACATCCACTGTTTTAATGTGATGAGATGTATTCCACACTGGGCATGTGTATTCAGCAGCAGAGTAGTTAAGGACAAGGGCAGATGTCTTCACTGTGTCTGTGTGTGTTCCCAAGGTTATGCCAGTCAGCTTTCGTATGATATTATTTCTAGCACCTTTTTTTTTGCTTGATAGTCAAGCAGTGCTTCTTGTAAGTCAGAGCACGGTACAGAGTGACTCCCAGGTATTTTGGTGTGCTGCAATGCTCTAGTGCAGTGGTTCTCAACCTGAGGTCCCCAGATATTTTTGGCCTTCAACTCCCAGAAATCCTAACAACTGGTAAACTGGCTGGGATTTCTGGGAGTTGTAGGCCAAAAACATCTGGGGACCCCAAGTTGTGAACCACTGCTCTAGTGGGAATCCCTGCATGAGCAGTTATGGCACGATCGTCATCATAGATGAAACACTCTGTCCCTTCTGGCAGTTGCTGGTCATTTGTGTAAATGTTAAACACTGACGGGGCCTGGTAAAATGCATTATTTGCCATTTACCTGACCAGGCCAAAGCGTAAATCCAGTGAAGTGTTTGGGAGAAAATGTATGTTCTGCGTTTTCATAAAAATAATTTATTTATGTCACTATCCAAAAGGTTATGCTCTTCCTTCTTATACAGAAGTGTCTTTATATGGCAGTGATTCTCAACCTGTGGGTCCCCCGGTGTTTTGGCCTACAACTCCCAGAAATTCCAGCCAGTTTACCAACTGTTAGGATTTCTGGGAGTTGAAGGCCAAAACATCTGGGGACCCACAGGTTGAGAACCACTGTTATAGGGGATTGAAACTGATGCAGCCCACTGTGTTCTTTTGCATCTGCCTAAGGCTTACCTGTTGTGTATGTTTGTGTATCAAAATAGTCATTAGCCAATGGAGGGTAAACAGTCCAAAAATAAAATGCTTGAGAACAATTTTTCGTAATTCACATGCCATGCATAATTTTTATTGTCCTTCTCTGCTTTTCTTCCCCTCCGAACTGCAAAGCCCCAAGGTTTTTGATGGAAAACTTAAACTAATTCCAGGATTGTGTGGGAGTAGTTCTGCCATCATTCAAATATTTAACTTGATTTGTTCGAGCTGGAACCAAAGCAAGATTTTGGAAGATAAGTTTTTTAAAAAAGCATCCCCAAATTATTCCATGCAGATATTTTATTCAGAGTGTGGCCATCTACTTGGCAAGCAATTTTGGTGTCTGTGCTCAGGATGCGATCTCTTGTGCTTGAGACAAATGCAAAAGTTGAAAAAAAAACCCCGAAGGGGCAAAAATATCCCCCCAAACAAAAGCTGTAAGTGGCTCCTTTGCAAGTCTGACATGCTCTGTTGTTTCCTTTGCAGGTTGTATTTAAATCTGGTGTTGGGGAATGTGAATGTAACTCTTCTAAGCAATCAGGCCAAGTAAGTTGTCGATCTTCTATTCCTCTGTATCAGGGATGAGCAGAAGTCAGGCTTGGTGGGGATCTACTTCAGTATTTTTAGGGGAATCCTAAGAGTCGCTGTCTTTTTGTTTAAAATTAATACATTCTGAGCCTAAAGTTCAGAATGTATTATCATGTCATGGTTTGAGAGTTAGACCAGAACTCCAGAAAGCACGGTTTGAATCCTTGCTCAGTCACTGGTTGACCTTAGGCAGGTCATACACTCTCAGCCTCAAAGGAAGGCAATTGCAAAGCTAAGAATAAAGCTGGTCAATAAACTCTACAAGAGGAGGTGCCTGACTACTGTGACGGTCTGGATGTGGGTGAGCTAATTGAAGTTGAATCCAGACAAGACAGAGGTCCTCCAGGTCAGTCACAAGGCCGAACAAGGTATAGGGTTACATCTTGTGCTGGATGGGGTTACACTCCCCTTGAAGGCACAGGTTCACAGCTTGGAAGTCCTCCTGGCCTCATCACTAAACCTGGAACCCCAAGTTGCAGTGGTGGCTAGGGGGACTTTCGCATATTTAAAACTTGTGTGCCAGTTGCGCCCGTACCTTTGGAAGTCTCTTGGCCACGGTGGTCTATGCTCTCATTTTATTTAGGATAGACTACTGCAATGCGCTCTACGTGGGGTTGCCTTTGAAGACTGCTCAGAAACTTCAAATAATCCAATGAGAGGCAGCCAGGTTAATAACTGGGGCATCATACAGGGAGCATACAACTCTTATGTTGCACCAGTTCCACTGGTTGCCAGTTTACTACCAAGCACAATTCAAAGTAGAGTAGCATCTCGCTTATCCAACCTTTGCTTATCCAATATTCTGTATTATCCAACGCAGTTTAGGGTGGGAGAAAGAAAGAACTCTTGTCTATTTTGTTGCTAAATTCATAAATACAGTAATTACTACAAAACATTACCATGTATCAAACTGCTTTTTCTGTCAATTTGTTGTAAAACATCATGTTTTGGTGCTTAATTTGTAAAATTATAATGTAATCATAACATAACTTTTTCTTAATCCCTCCTTATTATCCAACATTTTTGCTTATCCAACGTTCTACTGGCCCATTTATGTTGGATAAGTGGGACTCTAGTGGGCTTGCTTTGACCTATCAAGCCCTATATGGCCCCGGCTCAATCTCCCTGTCCTAATGCATCTCCCTCTATGAACCACCACAGAGATTAAGATCTTCCAGGGAGGCCCTGCTCTTGGTCCTGCCACCATTACAAGCGTGATTGGTGGGAACGACAGAGAGGGCCTTCTCAGTTATTGCCCCTCAGCTATGGAACTCCCTCCCTGGCGAGATTAGATCAGCCCCCTCCCTCCTGTCCTTCAGAAAGATGGTAAAAACTTGGGTGTGGGACCAAGCCTTTGAGACGGTGCAATAAGGCAGCAATAGGAAATTTTACCCTGCCAACAAGTCAATATGGATGATCTGAGATGGTCTTAAACAGTTGATTTTTACATGGGATATAAATAAACTATAAATAAACATAAACACTAAAATCAATTATTTTAGTGTTTATGTTTGTTTATAGTTTATTTATGTTCCAGCATTGAATGTTTCCCGTATATATATTGTGCTCCACCCTGAGTCCCCTTTGGGGTGAGAAGGGCAGAATATAAATGTTTTAAATAAATAAATAAATAAATAAATAGTATAATGGTTGGAGCGTCAGACCATGACTTCAGAAAGTTAGAGTTCAAAGTCGCAGTCATATTTCTGCCATGGAAACGCACTCGGTGGTCTAAGTGGGTGCCACTGTTGCCTTGGAGGAAAGCAACAGTGGCAGGGAATCATGCCAAGAAACCCCCAAAAGAGGATGAGCATCAGTTGGAGTCAACCTGAAGGCCCATGACAATAACCACAATCCCTGAATGGAGATCGGTCTGTCCATACAAACATCTCCCTCTGGCCAACTGAGGTGTCCTTTGTTTCAGTACTTTAGTTCAAAGCAGGCTTGGTTTTTTGGGTGTGTGCTGGCTCTCAAAGACTTTCGCTGGTTTTGTTCTAGGTTTGCCTACAAAGATGAATATGAAAAATTCAAGCTGTACTTGACGATAATCTTATTACTTGGAGCAGTTGCATGCCGATTTGTTCTTCATTACCGGTAAGGTTGCATCTATAGGCATTCACGCTGACTTCTACTCATGTCTTGTGGAGGTGCGGCCCATCAACTACAGTCTTTCCTGGACAGAGATAAACTGGCTGGAATAGTTGGTGTACAGCAAAGTTCCCCTTTAGATTACTAGGGTGTGATCTATGTAGGGCTGCCCCTGGAGAGGACTTATTTTGCCACAAGTGCAAAACGTATCTGCTGAGCTGTTGGCTGGAACAATGTTGAGAAGCCAAAGAACAGCAGTTTGGAGGGAACTGCCTTGGCTCTTGCTGTGCTTCCACTCTGAATTCAAAGTTCATTCTCAATCATAAATGACTCAAAGCAGCTGGGTCTGATTTGCATACTGCTCAGGAACCAGGATGCACCCACTAGAGTTGGGTACAAAAGTCATGCTCTTGGAATTAAAAAGAAAAAGGTGAGCAAAGAGGGCAACCCTTTGGCTGTCTCTGGTACTGATCTAGTTCCAACTAAGGCTTTGAACACATTAGTCACAAATGCCATTTTTTCTGTTGTGACCAGTGGGTAGTTCTATCCCACTCCACTGTGTAACTGTATTTGATAGCCCGAGTCTTTACTATACGCCTGCAGTGCAAGGAAGTGGACTGATATCCACAAAAGCTCATGTTGAAGTCGCAGTTAAGTCTGAAAGGTGTGGCTACATTCCTTTCCCCAGGTGCGCATCTTCGTTTTTATGCTACATACAAAAAGTGAACATGAGGATTTCTTTGAAAAGGTTGAACCCTTGACTAGAGATTGCTTCAAGGCTTCTTCCAAAGTGCACCCTGAGACCATGTTTTCTTCCATAATAATACATAATAATACACTATATTTTTATTCTGCTCTATCTCCTCGAGGGGACTCAGAGCGGATTGCAACATACACAGATAGGCAAACATTAAATGCCTTAATACAATGGAATAACAATGACAGACAAATACACAGAGCAAAGGTAAAGGCTTCACCTTTTGTCTTCGGCTTTCTGGAGGTGATGCTCAACTGTGGCCATGGGGAAGTGCTCTTGTTCCATTTCCAAGCCGAGGAGCCTGTTGTCCGTAGGCACCTCCTGGTCGTGCTGCCAGCATGGCTGCATGGATGCCTTTATTACCTTCCCGCCGAAGTGGTATCTATTGATGTACTCATATTTGCATTTGCATGCATGAGCTAGGGCTGACAGCAGGAGCTCACCCCAAACAGCAGCTTCAAACTGCCAACCTTTAGGTCAGCAAATTCAACAGTTCAATGGTTTAACCTGTTGCACCACCACAGCGCCATCAGATTCCACTCTTCCTATAACGTCCATTTGGCTGGCCAGACTTACAGATCTATTTTATTTGCATGGCAGGGGATTGGACTGGATGGCCCATGTGGTCTCTTCAAACTCCATGATTCTATTTTTCAAAAATATGGTTGGAGTAGCAGAGGAGGCAGGTCTATCCACTGTCCTCTTTCATTTGGATTTGGGAGGCAGCGGCCGTTTGCCTTGCCTGTTGCAGGCTGGCAGATGCAGCTATGGGAGAGCAGAATCCCACTCTTTCTCAGCTCAAAACGTGTTGCTGGGCCCCTGCCAGGGTGGCTTTGCCACTTGATTGGATTGATCTAGATATAATGGGATCCCTGCACTGTATTAGCCCCGAGGCACCTCTGCAAATTGGATCACACGCTGCTTCCTTGGCAGGCAGACCTCTCCCCCAGGAGGAATTCACACTTTCCACTGAGTCTACAGAGGGGTCTAGTGTAGAGTGCTTTAAACATGGGGCCACGGTAGGGGGGGGGGGGAGTATTTTTCAAAACCTTCTTTCTGGGTGGTTAGAGTGAAAAGGTGGTTACATGTTGGAAGCGTTCTTAGCACAGTTACGTTGCTATTATTATTATGTTAAGTTTTTATTATTACCCTATTTACTCAAATGTAATGCTCACTGTTTTTGGATAAATTACTTTGCCAAAATGAGGGCATGCATTAGATTTCCATAATATGGTCATCTATTTTTTCCTCTAATAAAGTTTTATTAAAGTTCCTGCTATACACAACCCACCAATTGCAGCTGCAAAACATGAAAACAATGAATATACATTAAACTAATGAACAAATTAATTATAATTTTGTGCCAATCAAAAATTCAATAAAATACCGATGACTGCAAATGGAAGGCATGTCAGATCTGGGATTCACCTCTGGCATCTTTCCTTGGTCAACAAAGCAATATGCTTCTGATTCTGCCCTCATCTCTGTATACTTGATTGGGAAACATTGCACACCAGGAAAATGGACTTCATTGCAATACGGCCATTTTCGTGCAGAGCCAAAGCCAAAGGGGAAGCTACACCAGGAGCTCCTCTTTGAGTGATGTCACCTCTAATTTAACTGTCATAGCTCAATGGTATGCAATCCTGGGATTTGTAGTTTGTTAAGGCATCCATTCTTTGGCAGCGAAGGCTCAAGACCTTGTAAAACAACATCCCCCATGATTCCATAATAGTGAACAAAGGCAATTAAAGTGGATTCATTCAACAGCATAAATGCTCCCCAAAGTTTTCTTTTCCATCACTTTAAGCTTTGGTGGTCTAATACTTTTGTTTTAAAAGATGCCATTCTAAGCAGGCATCAACTGTAATATGTACTTTTTAGCCAAATTTCAAAAAGGGCACTTTCAGCCTCTGCGCATTACATTTGCCAGCAGATTTTGTTTGTTTTGTGTCAGGGTTTTGGAAATGGAGGCACGCATTAGATTTGGCACATTAGACTCGACTAAATATGTCATTTACTTTATTTATACCTCACTCTTTTCCCCAAGGGGATTCAAGGTGACCAACAGCCAAACACTTTGATTAATTTGAAACAAAGCAAATACAAATATTAAAACCACATGGGTTGGGTTATAAATACAGTGGAAATATAATAAATACATATCAAATGGATTTCAAAACACACAGTGTCCACCGCCAACCCCCCCCCCCCAACCTCCCCAGGAACATGCCCTTTGTCCTTTCTCAAAGGCCTACTATCAGATAAAGGTCTTTACCTGAAAGCAAACAAGAATGGGTCCTCCTGTACACTCTTGGGAGGGATTTCCAGTTTGGGAGCAGCCACCGAAAAGGCCCTCCCATATTCCCATGCCCGTCTCCCATCATTACAGTAGGATCTTGGTCTGTACTGCAGCCAAAATTGTGACTCATTTCTCCAGCATTGTTTATAGCAAAGTGTGGCCCATGGGCTGCTATGATGGTTGTTACTACTATTATTCTTATTGGCTCACAAACCATTTTGATGCTGTCCTTGGTGCCCTCGAGGGCATCTCTGCAAGTTCCTGGGGGTTTTGGATCAGTACTCAATGCAAAGGGGGGCCAACATTGCAACACAACATAGTGCTTTTCCTCCTTGGTTTCCCCCCAACCCTGAACACATGGCCCCAAATGAAACTGAGCGTGGTTCCATTATGAAAATGCCCCTCACCCTCCCTTTGTACACATACAAACCGCTTGTCTATGGAAGTCTCCTGCTGTCTAGTACTCTTTACATTAGTGTTTCTCAACCTGGGAGTCAGGACCTCTTGGGGGGGGGGGGGGGGTCACGAACGGGGTGAAAGAGGGGTCGCCAAAGATGATCAGAAAACATAATATTTTATGTTGGTCAATAGCGGTTCTGTGTGGGAAGTTTGGCTCAATTCTATCTTTGGTGGGGTTCACAATGTTCTTTGATTGTAGATAAACTATAAATCCCAGCAACGACAACTCCCAAATGTCAAGGTCTATTTCCCCCAAATTCCACCAGTGTTCACATTTGGGCATTGTGAGTATTCGTACCAAGTTTGGTCCAGATTCATCATTGTTTGAGTCCACAGTGCACTCTGAATGCAGGTGAACTACCACTCCAGAACTCAAGATCAATGCCCACCAAACCCTTCCAGTATAAGGGAGTTCTGTGTGCCAATATTGGTTCAATTCCATCATTGGTGGAGCTCAGATTGCTCTTTGATTGTAGTTAAACTGTAAATCCCAGCAGTTACAACTCCCAAATGACAGAAATCAATCCCCAGCAGTACTCAGATTTGGACGTATCGGGTATTTTTGCCAAATTTGGTCCAGTGAAAGAAAATACATCCTGCATATCAGATATTTACATTACGATTGTTTGAGTCCACAGTACTCTCTGGATGTTGTACTACAACTCCAAAAACTCAAGGTCAATGCCCACCAAACCCTTCCAGTCTTTTTCGTTGGTCAAAGGGAGTTCTGTGTGCCAATATTGGTTCAATTCCATCATTGGTGGAGTTCATAATGCTCTTTGATTGTAGGTTGAAGAACTGTATTAAGGGGTCGCAGCACTAGGAAGGTTGAGAACCACTGCTTTAGATGTCGGACCAGAAATTTTCCAGAGAGTTTGAAGGGCGGCTGCCTGACTCTCCAGTCCTTCTACAACTGGAAAATCCAGTCTGGAAATAAGAAATGGAGCCAGTATATACACAATCGGCTTGTGTTGACACGTGCATCTGCACCACTGAAGTTAGAGAGTAACAACAATAACAACATATCTTTATTTATACTCCGCTTTTCTCCCTAACAGGACCTAAAGTGGCTCACAATATAATACAGTACAAATCAAAGCACATCTATAGAAATAAAAATGTAATGTTCGTTTGTGGGATTAACATAACTCAAAAACCACTGGACTAATTGCCGCCAAATTTGGCCACAAGACACCTACTAACCCAAGGAGTGACCATCACTCAAAACATTGATTTTGTCATTTGGGAGGTGTAGTTGCTGGGATTTATAGTTCACCTGCAATCAAAGAGCATTCTGAACTCCACCAGTTATGGAATTGAACCAAACGTGGCACACAGGACTCCCATGACCAACAGAAAATACTGGAAGGGTTTGGTGGGCATTGATCTTGAGTTTGGGACTTGTAGTTCACCTACACCCAGAGAGCACTGTGGACTCAAACAATGATGGATCTGGACTAAACTTGGCACGAATATTCCATATACCCAAATATGAACACAGATGGAGTTTAGGGGAAATAGACCTTGACAATTGGGAGTTGTCGTTACTGGGATTTATAGTTCACCTACAATCAAAGAGCATTCTGAACCCCACCAATGATAGAATTGGGGCAAACTTTCCACACAGAACCCCCATGACTAACAGAAAATACTTAGCCATCCAGTCCAACTCCCTTCACCAGGGCAAGAAAACGTAATCAAAGCCCTCCTGACAAAGAGCCATCCAGCCATAGATATATATATATGATTCACACACAGAGAGGTATAGTATCATAGATTTGAAAGAGACCCCTAAAGAAGGACAATTATATATTGCATGTTCCAGAGTAGACAAACAAAACAATCTCCACATCAACACTGACAAAGAAACAACAAGAAATACTGTTTACCCACAAGCATAAAGAAATTACATATGTTAAAAAACAACACTTTCTCATTACTTTATTTTCCAGATCACCAGACTGGGCCACAGCAATGCATGGCAGGGACCGGCTAATTTAACATAAAATCAGACAAAGCATAAAAATGTCCAGAAATAAGATATAAATAAATATTAAGCATTAAAAACATTTTAAACCAATTACAGTTGCAGAATAGCCTTGCTTTTTCCGAACCATCAACACCGTACCTGTTCCTTAATTATAGCTACTGCTTGGTGACTTTGAATTGCAGTTCCTTTTTCCGTGTTGAGTGAAAGGGGGAGCAGAACGTCCCTCTGTCATCAGGCTGGAGTTCCTAATGTGCCGTGTTTCCTCCTTCTGCAGGGTGACGGATGAAGTCTTCAACTTCCTCTTGGTGTGGTATTACTGCACGTTGACGATAAGGGAAAGCATCCTCATCAGCAACGGATCCAGGTACTCTCCCGCCAGATTTGGGGAGCACTTTGGCTGCCTTTGGGAGACCAATGGTCTCGACCACTGTGGGGAAGTGGGTCAAACACCAACCCGCTTGGAAGCCTTTGCTCTCTGGTTCGGTGAGCCAGGGAACCTCCACTCTGTGGAGCAGAGTTCAAGGGCAGATTAGCCCATGAGGCGGATAAGCCATCTGTTGAAAATAACACCCTGGGTAAAGATCACCACATTATCTTCGAGATGTCTTAGGGATGAAACTGTTATTCTCCAAAGCCAGAGAGTCTTGCGGCACAGGCTTTCACTTTTCAGTCCTCTTCTTTAGACATCCGCCACACATTTGGCCATGGCTGGGGGCTTCCCTGGGTTTGAGCCTCAGCTTTCGAGGAGTATGCATGCTTTCATCCTTGGTTGGATCTACATGGCCAGATAATGCAGTTTGAAGTGCACTATATAGCCAGTGTTAGACCCATATAATGCATTTTGGACTGCATTGAGCTGGATTATATGGGTCTAGACTAGGCCTTGGTAAACTTGGGTCCTCCGGGTGTTTTGGACTTCAACTCCCACAATTCCTAACAGCCTCAGGCCCCTTCCTTTTCCCCCTCAGCCACTTAAGCGGCTGAGGGGGGAAAGGAAAAGGCCTGAGGCTGTTAGGAATTGTGGGAGTTAAAGTCCAAAACACCTGGAGGACCCAAGTTTGCTCATGCCTGTTTTACACTGACCCATATAATGCATTACAGGAAGTCCTCAAGATACAAACAAAATAGCTTCTGTAGTTTTGTTCTTAAGTTGTCTTTGTGGGGTAGATTTCTCCCACTTCCTGTTGTCTCAGCCCCTGCTCTTCACTATGAGTTGTTTGTCAATCGGACGTTTGTAACTCAGGGACTGCCTCTCTTTGGCAGAGTAGAGCCAGCCTTTTGGGGGAAAGGTATTTAGACATCTCAGCCAGAGAGCTCTAGTTCCTCCTAAACTACAAACCCCAGGATTGCCTAGGATGCGGCCACGGCAGGTCAACAAGCACCCTCCCTGAATGGGATCCTGATTGGTCACTTGGTGAAACTGAACTGCGTGCTCTTCCTTTCAGGATCAAGGGCTGGTGGGTGTCTCATCATTACGTCTCGACTTTTTTATCAGGCGTTATGTTGACATGGTGAGTTCTTGCCTTTTTTATCGCGTGTCATGAGTACTAGAAACTCAGGCTGTTATTAATGTTTTGCAAAATGAATCAGTGATAAAGTTGATCCACTGAATCAGCTGCTGAATTGCAGTCATCGCTTCTGTGCCTTCCATTGATTCAATGGGTTTGTGTCCGTTGAGACTCATAATGGGGGGCCAATGACGACAAGTGGTTTGCAGATGCATATGAGGCAGCACTGCAGGGATAAATGGGTGTTTGCCTTAATATTTCAATTAAGAGCATCTTGTAAAGGCTTTCCTGGCCCATTCCATTCAGACCTGGAGACCTGAGGGCTCTTCCAGACAGGCCCTATATCCCAGGATCTAATCCCAGGTTTTCTGTTTATCCCAGATTATCTGGCAATGTGGACTCATATAATCCAATGTGGACTCATATAATCCAACTTCCTGACTGAAGAAGAGATGTTTAATTGTGGATCTCTCTGCCTCAGAGTCTGGTGGAAGCTCCTTCCTTGGAGGCTAATAATAATAATAATAATAATAATAATAATAATTTTATTTTTATATCCCACCTCCTTACTTACTTACTTAGGCGATCCCTCATTGTCCGAGTAAGATTGTCCCCCAAGGTCGGTGTACTGGCGGTGGGTATGTAGGTGACTGTGGAGCCCTATTCTTGACCCTTATGTTCTCCCTCATTGAGGGCATCCGTTTCCAGGTAGAAGGCGGTCCCGGTTTGGGTTGGCTTGACATGCCTTCCTCTTGGCACATTTCTCTCTTTAGCCCTCCATTCATGCTTCTTCAAATTCCACAACAGGGCTGGTCAGAGCTGACCTCCAGCTAGAGTGCTCAAGGGCCAGGACTTCCCAGTTCTTGGTGTCTATGCCAGAGTTTTTAAGGCTGGCTTTGAGCCCATATTTAAATCTCTTTTCCTGTCTTCCAACATTACACTCACCGTTCTTGAGTTCGGAGTAGAACAACTGCTTTGGGAGACAGTGGTCAGGAATTCAGACAACGTGGTTGTGAATTAAGACAGTGTGGCCGGTCCAGCGGAGTTGATCCATCTCCCCAAAGGGACTCGGGCAGCTTACATGGGACCAAGTTAAAACATAGCATATTAACAAAAAACATAACATCAGTATAAACAACATAAAACAACATTATAACAATATATGAAACAAGCATCAGACATAACAACCAATAGTATAATTCAAGTCTTTTCAACAGAGACTGAGTGGCCATCTCTTGGGAGCGCTTTGATTGTGCTTTTCTTGCATGGAAGAAGGGGGTTGGACTGGACGGCCCGTGCCATCTCTTCCAACTCTGTGATTCTATGACTTGGGGCAAAAGCATGTTAACTGGTCTTGATGTTGATTATGTGTTTATGACAACGATAACTCTTTGATATCCCTCTAACTGCAAACTACCAATTCCAGCATTCTGTAGAAGGCAGCCATAGCAATTCAGGCAGTACCAAAGTGTGACCGTTGTGTTGTGAATGAGACCTGGTTGTGGAGCATGAAAGATCTTAAAGAAACACCGTGTGAGATAGTATGGGGGCAGATAGATCAATTGGCCATGCTGTGTTCTTGTTTTTGTAGTACACCAGAACAGGAACACACCTGACCTTAAACACCATACCAGCTTGGTAAAATCAGCAAGCAGTTTATTGAAGAATATATGTAGGCAAAGCAGTAAAATTAGCAAAAACAGTAAAGTTCCCAAAACAAAGAAAAGCCCATGACCTTCAAGGCAAAATAAGATTCATTGCAACAACAATCCGTGAAACAGGGCAGCATGAAAAATCCAATGCACAAATCAGGAGCTTGACAAAAACTTGGTACATGAACCTAACAACACTTGAAAGCAACACCATCATAAAATTCCAACCTTGACCCAACTGAGGCAACTCTTTCCCATGAATCAATATAAGACTTTTCCAGATCCCAAAACCAAAAGGAAAGCATTTCTCTTGACCTTATCACCGGATAAAAGTTTCTTATTTCTCTTTTCCTGTAAATGAACTGATCTTCTTTGTGCCTGAGCACTCTGTCTCTGTTTACAAAACCCTTGCTTTCTATCTACACTCTCATTAACTTGATTCTCATTAATTTCTGCACCTGATAAATCATCTTCAGACAGTTGCTCTGAGAAAGACTGTGAAGGGCCTCTCCCAAGAATGTTACCTTGTGAATCTTCCTGAGACAGCTCGGGCCTCTAGTCTGAGCTTACCTCAGGCCCAGGCAAACCCTCTTCCCCATTGCCAACAGACCCAGGCCCACCGTCAGGAACATCATACCCATTCCCATCATGAACATCAAATATAATCACAGGCTGATATGCAACAGTTTTATTGCTTTCCGGCTTGATTCCTGCTCTCTTTGGGGGCAGTGTTTTAAGGCCATGTCCTTCCTCCCCAGACCATAATACTATACCTGTAAGCCTGTTGAGATTGGCTTACGACACCCTCCATTTCCTAACCAAAGTATCCTTAAATGCCCCCTTGGCAAGTTCCGACAAGATGTTTCTGCACCACTGGAAACACATTTTTGAAACGCCTTCAATTGTTGGCTCGCTGTTGTTGTTGATTTGGTTTTTAATTTCTCAGCGCAGGATTTTTGATGCAGTCGGATGCATCCTTGGGAGCGGAAGCATCATAGTGTTATTGTTTTTCTCTTTCTCTTCCTCACAGGCCAGATGGTCTCATGTACCAAATGTTCCGCAACCAGTTTTTAGCTTTTTCCATTTTTCAGAGTGAGTATTTTGGCAAGCTCTTTACCAAAAAATGGGAAATTATCTGTGGCGGGTTGGGGTTTTGTGTGGTGAATCTTAAGTAGTATAAATGGGATGCAATGTTGACTTGCTCTTTCACTTAAAAGCCCTGCATGAAACACTAATATGTGTCTGAGAAAAGAGGGTTATCATGAAGGTAACCTTCCTTTATTTCATCCAGGCTGTGTCCAGTTTCTACAATATTACTACCAAAGCGGCTGCCTTTACAGACTTCGTGCATTAGGGGAACGAAACCAACTGGATCTCACTGTGGGTGAGTTGTGCATTTGGACCATATTTCACTTTTTTCGTGTCAGGAGTGACTTGAGAAACTGCAAGTTGCTTCTGGTGTGAGAGAATTAGCCCTCTGCAAGGATGTTGCCCAGGGGATGCCCGGATGTTTGATGTTTTACCATCCTTGTGGGAGGCTTCCCTCATGTCCCTGCACGGGGAGCTGGAGCTGACAGGGAAAGCTCAACCTGCTCTCCCTCTATTGGAACCGCTGACCTATCGGTCAGCAATCCTGCCAGCACAAGGGTTTAACCAATTTAGAGTATTTATACCCTGCCCTTCTCACCCCAAAGGGGACTCAGAGTGGCTTACAGAACACACATATGGCAAACATTCAATCCCAATTATACAATTAACAAGGAGAGGCAATACAAACAGAGGTAAAGGCAGTTTTTCACATCATATTTCCGGCATTTTGGAGGCTGTGCTCGACTCCGGCCACAGGAGGGTGCTGTCGCTCCATCTGCCATGACGAGGAGCTTTCCTCCAATCAATGTCCTTAAGGGCGCCTTTATTACTTCCCTATTTAACTACTCACATTTCTGCTTTCAACCTGCTAGGTGGACAGGTGAGCTAGGGCTAATGGTGGGTGCTCACCCCAATCCGAGCTCAAACTGTTGACCTTGCGATAGGCAGGATTTTTCTGCAGCACAGCGGTTTTGCCTGCTGCGCTAATACTGGCCCCATAGCATACCAGGGATATCGCTCCAGAGGAAGGAAGGACATTGCTGCCCCAAATTGGAATCCCCTCTCTGTGAAATATCCCTTCAGTCGCTGAATTTCTGGCATTGTTTTCACTTCAAACTTAGTTGTACATTTATAAAATAAGAGGCAACTTGTCTCCAGTTATGCCTCACTATCAGTTGGAGAAATTGACCCTTGGGAAGAAGGGCGGGAGAGAAATAAAGTTAATAATAATAATAATAATAATAATAATAATAATAGTAAGATCGATACACTGGGTGCAGTGCCTAAAGACCTTGGCCTGAACTTAAACACAATCGGCGCTGACAAAATTACCATCTGCCAGCTGCAGAAGGCCACCTTACTGGGATCTGCACGCATTATTTGTCCTAAACCCTTGGGAAGTATCCAGTGTGTGATCCAATACAGCAGCCAGCAGAGTGTCTGCTGTGGACTCATCTTTTTGTGTTTCTAATAATAATAATAATAATAATAATAATAATAATAATAATAATAATAATAATAAAGAACCAGCGAAACTGTGTCAGCTTCAGGATTTATTTCCGCAGAAAGAATAAATAGAACAAAAGGATTTGAATCTGAATAAGACAAAAATTGAAATGGATTTCCTCCAACTCCCTGAAGGATGCTGGGGCTGAGATCCTATACTGGTGTTGCACTGTGAAAAACTCTACCCAAGGAGTTATCCATTGATTCTCCCATGTGACCCTTGTGTCGAATGGCGACATTGTGTAACTGGATGCGCAATAGCGTGCAGAAGCAAATGGATAACAGAAGAGGCACTGGCATCAATTTTGGCACGGTGCTGCTCTTGGGACGTTACCCTCGCTCAGCTGTGCCATTTTGATCTCTTTCTAGAGGGATTTCAGTCTTGGATGTGGCGAGGCCTGACCTTCCTGCTTCCCTTCTTGTTCTTTGGGCATGTAAGTTGGACACCATCTTTCCTTCTTGAAAATATTGCCAAGGTGATGGTACTAGTTGCAACAAACATAGGCTGGGTTGTAGCTGTAGTTTTATATGTGCTACAGTGCAAGGTTTCAACGCGTGCCAAACTGAAGTGAAGACCCCGCTTAGGCCTGCCTGGGCTGCCCTTGGGTCAGGGCAGAGGCAAGGATCCTCTTCTTCCCTCCCTCCCTCCCTCCCTCCCTCCCTCCCTCCCTCTTTAGTGATCCACTCCCAGGACTCACCTCTGAACCACTACAGCGCCCACTCCAGCGGCTGGTAGAGATCATTGCAGATCAGAAAAGATCCAGTTACGTCCTTATAGCCCAAGGGTGGTTAAGTGTACAGCATGTAGTTCCCAGGACCATATTTGTGATCCTCGAGTATCAATTTTGTTTGGTCAAGTGTGAAAACACGTGAAAATAACCCTGGAAGCACTCCAGGATGCCGTCATACCACCTCCACACTCCTGATTTCATCTGCGGTCCCTCCAAATTGAGAGGAAGGGATAGAATCATAGAGTTGGAAGAGACCTCGTGAGCCATGCAATCTAACTCCATTCTGCCAAGAAGCAAGAAAATCTCATTCAAAGCACCCCCGACAGATGGCCATCCAGCTTCTGCTTAAAAGCCTCCAAAGAAGGAGCCTCCACCACACTCTGGGGCAGAGAGTTCCACTGCTGAACAGCTCTCACAGTCAGGAAGTTCTTCCTAATGTTCAGGTGGAATATCTTTTCCTGTAATTTGACGCCATTGTTCCGTGTCCTAGTCTCCAGGGCAGCAGAAAACAAGCCTGCTCCCTCCTCCCTATGACTTTCCCTCACATATTTATACATGGCCACCATGTCTCCTCTCAGCCTTCTCTTCTGCAGGCTAAACATGCCCAGCTCTTTAAGCCACTCCTCATAGTGCTTGTTCTCCAGATCCTTGATTGTTTTAGTCGCCCTCCTCTGGACACATTCCAGCTTGTCAACATCTCCCTTCAATTGTGGTGCCCAAAACTGGACACAGTATTCCAGGCAGAATAGAAGGTTAGCATGATTTTCCTGGATTTAGACACTATACTCCTATTTATGTAGGCCAAAATCCCATTGGCTTTTTTTGCTGCTGCATGACATTGTTGGCTCATGTTTAACTTGTCCATGAGGATTCCAAGATCTTGTTCACACGTACTGCTCTCAGGACCCGCAACAGGACTCACTGTTGCCATTTTTGAGAAGCAAATGGAACCATTGGACGTGATGAGTAAGGGGTATGACCCACAAGTCAGTGAGCAGGGAAATTGGACTCTACCTGAGCTGTAAAGGTAGCCCAGGGAGGTGTGAGAGGGAAGGGGAAGCCATAGCGCAGTTCCACCGGGTGAACATTTCCACTTTCTGTGCAATGCCAAATCTTGGCCCGTGTGAGTCAAGGTCTCCCCAAAGATGACCGTTCAGTACTCTGCCAGTCCCCTTTCTTGACTCTCCCTTTCTCCTCCCCTTTAGTTCTGGCAGCTCTACAATGCAATCACGCTGTTTGAACTGTCGAGGCATAAGCAATGCAAGGAATGGCAAGTAAGTCTTTTGCTTTCATATAGCCCAATAAATCAGACTGTATGCAAACCGCTTAAGCAGCTGAGGGGGAAAAGAAAAGGGCAGGAAGGTGTTAGGAATTGTGGGAGTTGAAGTCCAAAACACCTGGAGAGCCAAAGTTTGCCCATGCATGGGTTAGCCCCATTGATTCCTAGGACTGTTCAAGTCAGGCCTAATGATAGGAGTAAACCTTGTTGGAAATAGCAACCTTCCAAGCCTCTACTAACTGTTTGTAAATGTGTATAATTGTCGAAGGCTTTCATGGCCAGAATCAGTTGCTGTAAGTTTTTTGGGCTGTATGGCCATGTTCCAGAAGCATGCCTCTGAGGATGCCTGCCATAGATGCAGGCGAAACGTCAGGAGAGAATGCTGCTGGAACATGGCCATGCAGCTCGAAAAAATTACAGCAACCCAATGTGTATAATATTGTATGTCCATTTTGGTTTGCCAGTTTGACTGTACCTCTTTGGTGTGGGAGGGGCTTCAGACACAGGACTCCGTTTTATTATACAGTATACTTTTAGACCTCAATGGAAGAGGATGTAGTGTGTCTCCTTTCAGGCTTCAGTGAGTACGGTTATACAGTTTGGACTATATCTATATATTTAAAGACATTGGACTATGGGCTAGTATGCTGAAGTTTGTTAGTAAACCTGAGATGTTGTTTTTAAAGAAGACTACTTTGTGTTTTTTAAAAATCTTTGAATGCATATTTTAAACAAGAGGTTTTTAAGGGAGAGTAGATAGGCAACTTCAGCTTCAAAGAAACAACCATCCTCTACTAATCCAATATATTTTTGTAGTGGCATGTCTTCATCCTTGGCAGTTTAAAGACATGGTTCATCAGTTTAACAGCTGAATCACCTGTGTGCCATTACATGAATGCTTATGAATATCACTTGTTCAAAGAGTTGACTTCTAATAAGGTCATGCTTTCCTTGACTAGTGGTTTTCAAAAGTGGTCTCCACATGTTCGTGGAGATTCACATTTGCCAAATGGATGTGACATCATTTTTGCCTTTTCAATGAGGTTATGGTGCACTTATTTTCAATAGGTTATGGAATTTCCAGTAAACCTAAGAGCTGAGATGGCCTGCTGCTTGGGAACAGGGCTCATATTCCCCCAAGATGGGGGAATTTCAGGGTGTTTCTTCATACATTTGTTTTTCTTCTCTCTTTTGGAAGCACGGTGCTCATCTAAATTGTACCACAAACCCCTGCTCTCTCCTATTTCCAGGTTTTTGTGCTGGCTCTCACCTTTCTAGTGCTCTTCCTTGGCAACTTCCTGACGACGCTGAAAGTGGTGCACACTAAATTCCAGAAGAACAAGCTCAAGAAGTTGTGAGAACGGACGACCGTGCTGCCGAGAGGCACTCGGAGCCTGGGCCTGTCGTTCTTTTTGCTCTTTCCTCCACTGTGATTGGACTTGTGTCCCAGACAGTCTTCCTGCTTTGACGCTGGCCCTGTGCTCAGCCAACCCTGGAGAAATGCCATCCACACCGTGCCCTGAAGTCTTCCTCCTCCACTGGCCCCTTTAGGGAGTGCCGCTCTCCCAGCCGGTAGTCTACGGATAGCACACTACATTCCCCCCCAAACCTCTGGCCTTTCCAGAGGGAAAAAAAGACTCTCCGGAGACAAAGGAAAGACCGTTATTCTGGAATAAAGCTTTGATTTAGTGCTGTCTTTTGGTGTTCCACCTCTTGGACTCTTTCTGACCACCCCAAGCTACTGTGCATGGTGCATTCCACCCAAGGCTGCCCCTTTCCTGGTGGCCTCTTGGAAAGTGGACTGGATTTCTGTTGAGGGCTAGCATTAGCATTTCAAGGGAAATTTTGCAAGGTGACACCTCCCAAATTGAAAATGGTTTTACCTCCCACGGTCCCCTTATGGGGCACCTTTTTGGCCTTCTTTGAGCCATTTTAGGGCTAAGGGAAGTGCTTTCTCTATGGGAAATGATGTTGAAGTCACCTTCTGAGTTGTATCCTTTTGAGAAAGCTTTCTCTTTGACCCAGGAAGGCCTAACTAGGCCCAAAATGGGCCAGAACTACCTCTTGTTCCCTCTTGGTCTAAAAAGTGGGGAATTAAGCAAACACGAGGGACCTAGGGAATCAAATGGGCCCTCCTGTAAGGATAATCTGAGAGCGGGACTGTTTAAGGTTCTTCCTCACTGCTTGTTTTCCCTTGCTGTCAGTGAGCAACATATAGAGCGTATATAGAGGCTCTTTTATCCTAGGGAGCCTCTTCCAACTCAACCAGCTTCTGGGGCAAGAGAGTAACTAGATCATCTCTTGAAACACAATGAATGATATCGCTAATATGTCACTTTGCTGGCACAAAAGTTGAATGAATGTTCTCCATCTCTGGTCAAACCTTGTTATGCCTTGGGGGGGGGGGGGGTAAGGAAAGAATAGCAAATAAAAGAACTGCCTCCGCTGTAGAGTGGGTTTGCTGTTGTTGGCTCTCATCCTATGGTTAGGACCTGTTTATCGAATTCTATACATCCCTCCTTGAAATGCATCGGAATCATGGCTTTGAAGGCAGATAGCCGTTCCCTCTAGCCTTACCCCATTGGCAAAAGTTTAAGAATAAGCCAAACTGAGAGAACACAAGGGGGGGGGGGGATTTGTCTGTTCGCAACGACAAATCTGTCACCTTGCTTGTCCAGTTCTTAGTTGCGTGTCATATTATTTTGTGTGTATTTCCTGTGTTTTTAGGCCTTTTAAAAATACCTACCATATTTCTTCAATTGTAAGACACAATTGATTGTAGGACACACCTTAATTTAAGTACCATCAACAGATACACATAATATACATCTGCAATTCTGAGACACGCCCCATTTTTAGATATGTTTATATTGGGGAAAAGTGCATCTTAGAATTTATTTATTGATTCTGTTAGAAGCAAATTGAGAATACAATTATAATGTATATATATATATATATATATAAAAACCACAAACAAAGTTATAAACTTGGCATTATACTAGATTTTCTTTGACCAGAAGCTGGTCACTTGGAGTGCCTCTAGTGTCATTGTGAGAAGGTCCTCCATTGTGTATGTGGCAGGGCTCAGACCACATTCTAGTCAGTGGTCTGTGGTTTGCTCTTCTCCACACTCACATGTCGTGGACTCCACTTTGTAGCCCCATTTCTTAAGTTTAGCTCTGCATCTCGTGGTGCCAGAGCAGTCTGTTCAGTGCCTTCCACATCGTCCAGTCTTCTGTGTGCCCAGGAAGGAGTTTCTCATCCAGTCTCATCCACTGATTGAGGTTCCAAGTTTTTACCTGCCACTTTTGGACTCTTGCTTGCTAAGGTATTCCTGCGAGTTTTTCTTTAGATCTTAGGAAGCTGTTTCTTGATTTAAGGTCTTGGCTTGCTGGCTGATATCCGAGCAAAGGATGGGCTGGAGATGTCAGTGCCTTGGTCCTTTCATTATCGGCTGCTACTTCCCAGTGGATGTCAGGTGGCGCAATACTGGCTAAACAATATAATTTCTCCAGCGGTGTTTAATGTAGACATCCTGTGATAGTGTGACATGTCTCATTAAGAGCTACATCCAATATTTTAACATGGTAAGATGTATTCCACACTGGGCATGCGTACTCAGCAGCAGAGTGGCAAAGCACAAGGGCAGACATCTTCACTGTATCTCGTGATCCCCAGGTTGTGCCAGTTAGCACTCGTAATATATTATTTCTAGCACCCACTTTTTGCTTGATAGTCAAGTAGTGCTTCTTGTAAGTCAGAGCACAGTCCAGAGTGACTCCCGGGTATTTGGTGTGCTGCAATGCTCCAGTGGGATTCCTTTCCAGGTAATCCTCAGAGCTCGAGATGCTTGTTTGCTCTTAAGGTGAAAAGCACACGTCTGCACTTTAGATGGATTAGGAATCAGCTGGTTTTCCCTGTAATTTGGCAGTAAGAGCACCTAAAGCTTCAAAGAGCTTCTGTTCAACTATTTCAAAGCTCCCTGTTTGAGCGGTGATGGCATGATCATCAGCATAGATGAAAAACTTTGTCCCTTCTGGCAGTGCCTAGTCAGTTGTGTAAGTGTTAAACATTGATGGAGCAAGCACGCTCCCCTGAGGCAGGCCATTCTTCTATCTTTTGCCATCTGCCTCCCAGGCCCTGGAACTCAACAAAAAAGCTGCTTTTTGTAGCAATCTTAGAATTGAAGAAATACAATATTCTGTTTTACTCTCTGGTTCAAAAGGTAAAACCCTACTTTGGTTATCATTCAAATGCTGCAGGACGACACATTCCTCTTGCTTTCATGCTGCTGTGTCTGATAAATTCTGCTGAAAAAACTCTTTCCAAACATTCTTTCCATGTGCAAGGTATCAACAGATTGGTTTTATTTTCTGGCGCTTACTTTTGGCGATTGGTTAGCAGGCAAGATAAAACAAGGGATACTTCTCATTGCAGTTTTATTTCCTTGATTTATAAACACTTGGGAATCAAACAGCAAAGATCTCAGGAGGGTTTACAATGGTCTCTTATACAGGTCCAACGCTGTTTGGCAATAAAAGTGTTACAAAATAGGGTACAAAGTCTGTTACTAAATTATAAGAAGTTCTTTGAGGTTTGCATCTTGTTAAATGTCTTTCTTGCAGGTAAAGAGAGAGGTTGTGACCTTTTAAAAATGACACCCTACTTTTAATGTTGCCTTGAACAGGAACAAAGGAGTTACCATACTGTCATGTGCAAACAGTGTTGAGAAGACCACACAGTATTTCTGTTTTTTTGTTGTTTTTTTTTATAAAAGTAAGATAAGCAAGTATATGAGTATTTTAAAGAAAGCTATGTTGTGACATTTAGGTATTTGCGGTACCTTCCAGAAATGCATCATAAGTAAGAAAACAACCCCAAATTTTCATTCCATGTGGATAAGGTATAAGTAAAGCAGAAAGTACTACATGAAAACAAATTAGCTTTCCTATTAAAATCCAGTCTCTCTCTCTCTCTCTCTCTCACTCTATATATATATGTATATATATATATACAGTTTGAAATAAGATATTGCTTGCTTATTGCCGAAGAGAGCTAGCAAAATGCTTTGGCTGGGTCCGTGTAATGTCAGGAGTATCATAATATGGCACACGGCTTGGATTTTGTCTGTCGTTTGGCTTTTTTCATAGTGTTGAGAGCAATGCTGGCAGCTTCCTGGAAAATGGGCTCGACGTTTTCCCGGAACTTGGCGGAACACTCCAGGTAAATGTGGGCGTTCATCTGGCGGCTGGCATCTTCACCCTAGAAAGGAGGACATCGACAAGGCATCAGGCTAAAGATGAGCAACAAGGTCAAAGAACAAAAAGTATTTCTGTTTTACCTGGGAGCAGTAAAGCATCTGCGGTGCAGACAGTGCTGCCTGATATAAAAAGATGAGACAATGCTTCCCCTGCTGTCTATAACTGAAACTGACTGCGGTGGGCAATGTTGTCTAGGGGAATATCTGCCTAAGAAAACTCTCTGAAATGTACGGGGTTGCCATATGTTGACTTGAAGGCACACACTCATCCAAATCTGTGTATAACCTTGGAAGTTTGGTTGGTATAAGGAACTACAAACATACTTAATAAGAGGCATGTTCAACTGATAGAGGAAGAATTTGTTTCTGAGTCATCACGCATAAGTCTTGTTTGGGGGTAATTTCCAAAGAAGGAAAAAAATCAGTTGAAAAAAGGTAAAGCAGCAGCAGTAGCAGCATATCAGAAAATTCTGGTGCCAGCAGTAGAGCAATTGAGCTTCAGCAATACTGTTGCGCTCCAGGCCTGGAAACACCTATGATCACCGCACCACACAAGAGTCCAGGTATACAAGCAAGCAGTTTATTGTAGAAGCATATAAAAAGCATATAAAAATCAGGAATAAGAAAGGAAGATATATAATCCAAAAAAGGTTTAGCAACAGGTGATAACCAAACAATAATCCAAATGTCTCATAAAGTTCCAAATATGACAACGTTCAGGAACAGCCAGGAATCACAGATACAGCGTAAGTCCACAATCCAGAAGGTATGACGAATAAAATTTGGAACAGGAGTACATGAACAGGAACATAGAAAACTTCCAAGATGTATTAAATCCAAAATCAAAACTTGACTTGAATCAGGAACAAGAGCACTCAGGCTTAGCTTCTCACTCTAACACAGTGTTGCCTGAACTGATCTTAAGATAAACAATTTGTTGCTTAATAGAAACTCATGAAGTCATTCTGTTTCCCGTGAATTTCCCATGTAATCTCTGAACAACGCAATCTATTTTTGGCTCTGATTTGTAAATGAGGACTTTTGTTGATCTCTGTAGCTACAGGTCAGTTCTCATGGGAACCCTCCTTATCACTCAGCTCTTCACTCGATTTCTTATCTGCCGTGGCTACTCTTGACTCCCATGAATGCCCTTGAGGCTGCCTTGCACTTTCCAAGCCCGTTTTCTTACAGAGAGAATTATCTAGTACCAACAGACCTCACTACCTCTGAGGATGCTTGCCATAGATGCAGGCGAAACGTCAGGAGAGAATGCCTCTAGACCATGGTCATATAGCCCGAAAAAACCTACAACAACCCAGAGAGAACTATCATTTCCCAGACTTGAGAGCCCATCATTTTGTACCACAGGAAAGCTCACAATCCGCTCTTAAATCATCAGTTAAACTATCAGCCTCTGGTGGCAGATCTATAACAAATACAGAACTAGAGTCAAGCTTAAAAGATATGAAAGACTGTATTCAAATAATTACATAACTAAATAGGAAAGTAAACACAGGGCCTGTCTAACTAACTCACAGCAGACAACTTGTTTCTCTCCATCCTCACTGGAAAAGAACAAAAAATTGAGAACTCAGGAGCTTTCCATGTGTTCAGAAAGGGAGAAGTATCAGAAAGGTGATTGGAGGAGAGAACAGCGTGGCGGACCGACAGAGAGGCCAATGTGGGAAAGCTTTCCCTGTCAACAAACTCCTCTGCCAATCTTAAGTCCTTGATGAGGACCACAAACTTGTGTAGAATGTGGCTGAGTTATAACATGCCTTTGCTGTGTACCCACCTGGCTGTAAGTGATGGGCTCCTGCTGAGCCGAGCGGAGTCTGCGCAGATGTTCTTTGTCTTTCCGGAGGTCTGTCTTGCAGCCGACGAGGACGATGGGGATCCCACGGCAGAAGTGGTTCACCTCATGGGACCACTGGCAAAACAAAAGATTAAAGTTTTAATGGGAAGGTGGAAAGCAGAGCAGATGGCTAAGAAGCTACGTTAGGAGGAAGCAGAGGGAATGCCAATGTGCAAGGCAACCAAGATCAAAAATTTGGAAATAAATGATGGAAAACAAGACATCATCTTAGCCTTGAAACCGATTTAAGCTAGATATCCGGCTGAAAGAGCTTTTGACTAAGCCCTTCAGGATTAAGAGGCTACTCCTGGAAAAGCTCTGTCTTCCCAGTACTCAGCCCCAGTCACCTCTAGTGTTAGGTGGTAATAATAATAATAATAATAATTTATTTGTTACCTGCCTGTCATGAGGCGGAGCACAACACAGTTAAAACATACCCCCATAAGATATATACCATAAAATACATAGATTAAAACACACCACCACCAGATACATATATTAAAATACAATAGTGATAGTACTCCTGAAAAGGGAGTACTGTCACTATGGGTCCAGATGGGGAAGGAGAATGCTTTAGCAATCAGAATGTTTATATGGTCTCTATATTGTTTTAAAGCAGAACTCCCACGATTTATTTTGTATTCCGGAAGTAGGCATAGCTCAAATGGCAGAGTAGGCTTTAGAAGGCTGGGAGTATGGCAGAAGCTTGACGAGGAAACTTCCTTTCTTTGAAAATCTAGACCAGTAGTTGGTCTAAGTTCTGAGCTCCCAGAAGTCCCAAGAAACAGAAGAAATGGAGACAGAGAAGTCAACAACATCAGAGGCAACTCAAGGTTGAGAACTGCTGGCCCAATAGATGTTATCTGGATGGGTTTTAGAACCTTCATAGTTGGCTTCAAAGATGTAAAGCTTCCGCCGAAAGTGCCTTACCTTAATCATTACATTCTCAAAGCTAGTAGGGTTCATGACGTCATAACATATTAAAACCACATTGGTGTTTTGGTAGGACAGCGGTCGCAGGCGATCGTAATCATCTTGCCCTAAAACAGAGAGAAGATAGGATTTTTTAATTCGAACCTAGTTGGCTGAATTGCTGTGTGTGATAATGAGAAACTCCCCAAAGGAAAGTGGCTTTGGGCGAATTTAAGAGCAGCATCTTGTGCTCTACACACTCAAGACTTTGCAGATTTGTTCTGGCATCTGCTTTCAAGGCCTAGGGTCCATTTCGACAGATGTGTAGCTACTGGGACGCATCTGTTTATTTCTAAAGGTGCCATACAAAATTTGTGGCTGCAACAGACTTACAGGAAACACTCTGAAAGTGTAGCCTGGTTTTCAGGGATGTTATGGATCTGGCAACGAAGACTTCTCATTGGAGGGAAGGATATTGGAGGCAAAGATGAAGTACTTTGGCCACATCATGAGAAGAAAGGAAAGCTTGGATGATCCTGGGGAAAATGTAAGGAAAAAGGAAGAGGGGCAAACCAAGGGCAAGATGGATGGATGGTATCCTTGAAGTGACTGGCTTCACCTTGAAGGAGCTGCGGGTGACCACAGCCGACAGGGAGCTCTGGCGTGGGATGGTCCATGAGGTCACGAAGAGTCGGAAGCAACTGAACAAATAACCAACAACATGGATCTGCATGTGAGTTATTGGGGATTTCACCAAACCATAGCTCTGTGGGAAATCCATGGCTGCTGCAGCAGTTTAAGGTAAACGCACTCCTCCACAAAACACAAGAACTGTTCTCCTCTGGAGTCAAAACACAAATGAAAGTAGTCTACTAAGACTGACAGCTCCTCCTAGCTGTAGTTTGAGAAAAAAAGAGGTGATCAACAATATCTGTTTCTAGTTCTGTAGTTACTTCTGTGCAGCTGTCAGGATTTTTGTATTGTTCGACACATCCTTGCAAGATTGCACATAGACAAGAACACCCGTTGGGCAGCCATTGCCAGCAGCAAATAAAAAAAAAATCAAATAGTACCTCTTGTGCAACATAGTTGTTAACTGGGTCTTTTCTAAGTTTGTAGAAAAGCACAAGCAAAATAAGAAAAACCCTTTACCAGGCCTATAGGCAGTTCCTATCTCTATGGGTAAAAGTCAAAACATGTCTGTCTGTCTGTACCACAACAGCTGTCGCTAGGTGAAGTGCTCTCTGTGATGTCACTGGGAAATAAATGTGTCATGTGTACAAGGGGAAAGGAGGAAGGAAGGAAAGAGCCACAAAGAGAGCCAAGTTGCTGTAGAGACATTGTAAGGGAGGCTCTCTCAGAGCTGGAGAAGGGAGAAAGGGGATCGAAAGGAAAGTAAAAAAGAGAAAAATAATGGAATGGAAAGGAGAAGGGAGGAAGGGAGGGAGGAGACATTGCTGTCATGGAGACATTGTGAGCTAGGCCCTCTCACAGCTGGAGAAGGGAGAAAGGGGAGTGAAAGGAAAGAAAGAGAAAAAGAAGGGAAAGGAAAGAAAAAAGAAGGCACGAATGGGAAAGTAAAAAGGAAGGAAGTCCACAAAAAGTACCATGTTGCCATGGAGACATTGTAAGGGATGCTCTCTCGGAGCTGGAGAAGGGAGAAAGGAGAAGGAAGGCAATAGGAAGAAAGAAAAAAGAGGGAAGGGAAAGAGAAAAGGTATCAGGGGAGGTTAAAACTAGGGTGAAACACCATGTATATACACTAGTAAAGCAATACATTGTCAAGTAAGAAACCCACAAAGTGAGGTAAGAAACTGCACATGTGTACACCTCTTTACTGTGTACTTGGAGGAATATCAAGGTGGGAAACCTTTGAACTTTGAACACATTGACTTCAGAATGAATCCACATCAGCATTAGTCCTTTGGGCAGTCAGACATTTGTGGCGTTTCCCTGGAGTGACAGCCCCTGGGACTCCACCTTTGACTGTGTGGGATTTCAGACCGTGTACTTGTACACCTTCAATCTCCTTGCTTTCCCGAGGGTGCTGTCCTTTTGAGGCCCTCCTCCCTTCAGCCCCTGTTGCCTGTGCCATGCTGCATTGGCTTAGTCAGAATGGAATCAAAGGTTGGATGCCACAAACCTGTCATCTGTGCAAATTACACAACTCCTAGGCAGTGATGGGCTCCTTTGATGTGGAGCAGTAAATAGTGCAAGAAAAAGACACAGGACTCTTACGCCAGGGCAACCATGCCGAGGATTGACTTGTATTGCCAAAGCCAGCCTAAAGGTGTCCCCTCTGGTGCGCACTCTGCGCTGTGGCCCATTCAGAACCCCCTTTGCCTTGGTCACCTCATTTGCAACTAGGGAAAGATTGCCTTATCTCCTGAGGCTTTGGGAGGGCTTTTTGAGATAAAGCAAAGCTCTATGAATGTCCCAACAGCAGGGCATGAATGTGAGCATTACAGTCGTCCCTCCACATTTGTGGTTTTGACTTTTTGCAGATTTGATCAAGACCTTCTTGTGTCCCAAAACCCAACGGATATGGAGGGATGGATGACTATCCTAGCAAAGCTGCTTGGGAGCTTCTTTTGGTGGTCTGTGACCATGCTTGTGTTTGGAAAGCATTAACATTTGGTTTTCCATCTATAGAAAACACAAAACGGCAAGTTCTCAGGCTTCTTTGCCAATGGCAGCAAGAGATTCTGTTCATAAACTATTAACCAATTTGGGGGGGGGGGGGACCCTCCTGATAGACAAGCTGCCTGCCACTGTGTCGTCTTTCCCCAGATTTCTTGCACTCCAGAAATTTGAGGAAATTTTGACAAAACAGAGCAAGGTTTTCTTGAAAGCGAAATTACCTGCTGTGTCATATAAGTGGAGGAAGACTTCTTTCTTGCCCACAGTGACGCTGGTGGTGTATTTCTCAAAGACGGAGGGAGCGTATTGCTGCCAGGAGAGGGAAGTACCGAGCTGTTAGTCCACACTGTGAAACCCCCTCATATCTCCCTTTCGACTTTCTCAGGACCCCCTTCACTCTTTCAAGTGCCTGTCCTTGTAAAAACCGAAAGTTGTATTGACAAAAACACAGCACTTCAGGGATACCACTTGGCTGTTTGGAGTTAGGCAATGTTATGATGTGAAGGCACCATAGTATCAGGAAGAGACCCCCCCCCAAGGGCCATCCAGTCCAACCCCCTTCTGCCAGGCAGGAAAATACAATCAATCAACCCCTAACAGATGGCCATTTAGTTTAAAAACACCCAGAGAAGGAAAGAGACTCATTGGGTCTCTTCCTAATGTTCAGGTGGAATCTCTTTTCCTGCCTTTATTTATCTTATCTATCTGTCTGTCTGTCTGTTTATTTATTTATTTATTGCATTTCTATACCACTTTTCTCACTCCTGGAGGGACTCAAAGCGGTCTACAACATAATAAATGGCAAAAAATCAATGCCTGGCATGCATATAAAAACAATACATCACATATCTAAATAACATATAACTGTAGATTTTAAAACATTACAAACTATAAGAAATGTCAAACAAGATCATAAAACATTTTAGACATTGGATCAATCCCGTGGTTGCCCTTTAGCTGCTTCAGTTGCCAAATGCCTGCTTGCATAGCCAAGTTTAAAACTCTTTTCTGAACATCAGGAAAGACAGGGCTGATCTAATTTCACTGGGGATGGAGTTCCACAGCTGAGGGGGCACCACTGAGAACGCCCTGTCTCTCACCCCCACCAATTGCACCTGCGAGGGTGGTGGGACTGAAAGCAGGACCCTCCCAGCTGATCTTAACACTCTAATGTGCTCATAAAGGGAGATGCATCCAGACAGGTAAGCTGGACTGGAACCATTTAAGGATTTATAGACTAAAGCCAGTACTTTAGTCTATTTAGTGACTGACAGCCAGTGGAGCTGATGTATCAGGGGGGTTGTATGCTCCCTGTATGCCTGGACTTGAAGCTGCTGCTGCCAGAGCCCCAGTTGCAAGGAGGAGATTGCAAACAGGGCTCTGGCAGCAACCTCCTGATCAGCAGGTAAGGAAGGAAGGGTCTAACGCTGGGCAAAGGGAGAAAGCAGGAATGGTGGTGTTGGATTCTTCATTCCTTTCCTTTTGACGCAAGGTAGGAAGCCCTGTTCGCAGGCTGGACTGCAAGGAGGAGGAGGCAGCCGAATTCACAGGTCAGTGAAAGCAAAGGGACAGGAGAAGCTTCACCACCCTTGTGAAGAGTGAAGGGAAGGGAGCACATAGGCGATCTCACCGTTTGGCTGGCCCAATGGAAGACAGCATCCTTTGTGAGTGGTTGAGAGAGGGGTTGATTGATCTCAATGATCCACGATGTAACTGATTTTTGCCTCAGTGGTCCATGGTCTCTTAAACGTTGGGAAACACTACAATAGGGCCACACTGGTTGCAAAATTAGTTTGAAAATGGTTGTGTTCTTGTACTCGGGCATATAAATGCCGAAGTGTGCAACCGGCTCCAATGTGCTAACAACTCAGGCTGTGACAGGAAGACCCATCGTCGGCACATCCTGCCACAATGCGGTTGAGTTAATAGGGCAGACGTTTTCCTGAGATCGTGGCCCAGTAGAAAGCCTCCCCTGGGTGAATTCCATCCACCTTTGGGCTGGAGAAAATATATATGAGGCCGATGGGCCTGGCATGGAGAGTGACGTTGCTTGGACGACAATTCTGGGAAATGAGGTTTCGAAACCTTGCTCAACTATTGAAAAACTGGCATCACACACTTCTCCCTACATAATACTTTAAAAACTAAGGCTAATTGATGATACTGCAAGTTTGGGTTTAAGTCCTGAAAACAATGTGAGCGTAAGACGGTTATGGCTTTGCAATTTTTGTGAAGATATTTTCACTTCAAAACTGTTTCTCTTGGCTTGCAATCTGCCTCTTGTCCCTTTTGGCACAGATGTTTGGTATTACACTACGTCACACGACTCTTGTTCCTGGGTTATCAATGTCATTTCCTAATTGGCTCTATCATCAACACACGGAAAGAGTTTATTAAACTGCCAACCCTTTGTTTTTACAGGAGGGACATTTTGCAATAGATTCTCAGTTAACCAGCACTCAAGTAACGGAAACTCTTGAGTGGCAAATTAATGTGAAGATATAAAACTTTAAAGAAACAATAAAATACAATTATTTTTAACTCTCACATACTGTGTTCACAAAGCTGTTTGTAAATTGTCAGTACAACTGTGTTACATTGTATTTGACTTTATTTGCCTCAACTGTCTTTTAATGACCATCTATCAATATCAAGTCAATCCAGAGTTCATTGGATGGTATAGGATTAGTTTGAGTTATTTTGAATAGGAACTTTAAAGCAATCAGAAACTACATTGATCTGACATCTACCTATCTTCGTGGAGTCTGGGGCCACTTCCACTCAGCTGCATAAAATCCACACTGAACTGGAACATATGGCAGTGTGGACTCAGATAACCCAGTTCAAAGCAGATATTGTGGATCATTTGCCTTGATATTCCAGGCCCCCTTCCATACAGCTGAATAAAATCCATACTTAACTGGATGATATGGCAGTATGGACTCAGATAATCGAGTCCAAAGTAGATATTGTGGATTATCTGTCTTGATATTCTGGGTTATATGGCTGTGTGGAAGGGACCTAAGAGTCTACTGTCTCTTTTAGATGTCCTTCAGTCTTAATTTGGGTCTTGACAAGATCCCAAACTCAAGGGACCCCTTTATGATTGAGTCACAGCTCTCTTGATTGTAGGGACTGGAGGGCCAAGCTTTTGAGGCTGAGAGAGTGTGCCTTGTGCAAGGATTCTCCTCCTAGCGTTGAACCCTGCTCCCTAGAGCCGTGGCCTGAGGCCCAAAGCGCCCCTCCAGCCTGGCTCTCAAGAGATACAAGGGAAGAGTCCCATTTCCAAAAGGAGGGGGCTCCTCTCCCTGCCTTCCAGGGGTTTTGGACTTCAATTCCCAGAATCCCTAACAGTTGGCGACGCCGACTAAGGCTTCTGGGAGTTGAGGTCCCACTACCAAAGGTAAGCAGAAGATGTTGGAATGTGACTGGAACATCCCTGAGGGCGAGGGGCCAATTGGGGCGGGGGGCGCGCGGGCGGGAAAAGTGAGGGTGCTGATTGGCTGGTTGGCGAGGGCGGGCTGGAGGGGCCCAGCTCTCCCCTCACTCACTCACCTCCGGGAAGGCGCCGCGGGCGTAGACCAAGAGCAGCGAGGTTTTCCCGCAGCCACCGTCGCCCACCACCACCATTTTCAGCTCGTGGGCTTCTTGGCCGTTCTTCTTCTTCCTTGCTCCCTGCTTCGCCGGGTCACGGCCGTCCTTTCCCTCCGGGAGCGAGCCGTTGGTGTGGGCCATGAGGGCCTTGAGGGAGCCAAGAGGGGGGAAAGCGCGGGAAAACGCTTCTGAGGGGGAAAAAGTCCTCGAGTTGGGCGAAGAACCTCCTCGCTCGCCTTTGCTTCTCAAGGCAGGCTGAGAGCGAGAGGAAGAAGAGGAAGGCTGCGGTTGGGGCCTCGCTTCGAAGTTTCCCTCACCGAAGAGGGCGGGCGCCCGCTTTCTTCTTCTTCCCGCTTCGAAAAAAGCGACATTTCCGAGGAAGGCACCATCCCAACCGTCCCAGAGCAGCCTTTGCTTGCTCTCCAGATGCTGGGCTTCAGGCCCCAGCGGGTCCTGACCTCCCAAGGACGAAGAATGGCAGCCAGCCTGGCACTAAACCCCCTTCGAGGGGATGTCTCAGTTCCTCTCGTTTATGGGCATCCCATGACGTGCTCTCAATAGGATCTCGGACTATTAGCAGTGGTTCTCAACCTGTGAGTCCCCAGATGTTTTGGCCTTCAACTCCCAGAAATCCTAACAGCTGGTAAAGCGGCTGGGATTTCTGGGAGTTGTAGGCCAAAACACCGGGGGACCCAAAGGTTGAGAACCACTGCTGTTAGGAAAGAAAAGATGCCTGTGTCACTTTAACAGCTAACAAGTGTGGCTGCAGCCTGCTTCCAACTAGCCACATTGACTCAAGTCTCATGCTCCATCAAATCTCATTTACAAAACCCTTCTGAATATAATGTGCTGCGGTAAAAAGTGCCCTCTCTGTCATTTCTCCATTAAGTATTAATTATGAGCTTTGCTCTGTGAGAGATAGTGGATTATATTTCTCAACGAGGCATGAGCAAACTTTCTAACTTGGAGCTACATGGTGGGGTGGGTGGGCCAGGAGTGAGGGAGTTCTCCCCAAGCCATATCCCTACCCTTTCCTCCCCTTCCTTTTTTTTTTGGAGGCAGAAAGTGAAGGAAAGATGGGAAACCATTGCTCTCATGTGTTTGGATCCCAAAAGGGTTAGTCTTGGTCAGGATGGGATGGTGGATGAGAGAGAAAAAGTGTATCAATTAGACCCTGTATTGCCTACTCCTGATATAATAATATAATAATAACTTTATTTTTGTATCCCACCTCCCTGAAGGGATTCAGGGAGGCTTACATGGGAACAAGCCTGATCAACATAGCTGAACTATAACACATTAAAATTCATAAAACAGCAACATAAAGCAAAATAAAACAACAGCATAACACAATATGAAAACAACCATTGAACAGACAACCAGTAGCCTGAAGTAGCAAAACAGTTCTGGGCTCTGGTGAGAGGAGCCCATACAAATCAGTTTTGAGGACAGGGCTGATAGATAAAGTGCAAGTGCCAGATGACAGAAATTGGGGATAAAGGGCAATATGAGGTGGAACACTATATCTCTGGGCAGGGGACAGTAGTAAAGTGCAGGGACTGGATTTTGGGTCATAGCTGGAGGCCAACATTTTCTGAAGAACTGTCTAATTGAAAGCACATTGGAACATCCACATTTTTAGATCTTTGCAAAAGATGGACAGGGTAGGTGGCAGCCTGATCTCCCTGGGGAGGAAATTCCAGAGCTGGGGGGGGGGGGGGCACCACTGAGAAGGCCCTCTCCCTAGTCCCCACCAGCCACATTGTGAAGGAGGTGGGAGTGAGAGGAGAGCTTCCCCAGAGGATATTAGAGATCGCACAGGTTTGTAGGGGAAGATGCGATTGCGAAGATTGGCAGCTCCCAAACCATTTAGGGCAGGCATGGGCAAACTTTGTAACTTGGGGGCCACATAGCGGGCCGGCAGGGAGGGGGTTCTTCCCCAATCCCCTCCCTGCCCTTTCCTTCCTTTCCTCTTCTCTTCTCTTTCGGAGGCAGAAAGTCAAGGAAAGATATTTGGATCACCAAACAGTTGGCCTTGGTCAGGATGAGATGGTGGACAGGAGAGAAAAAGTGTATCAATTAGACCCACTAGTAACTACTGATATAGAATCCTAGAGATGGAAGAGGCCCCCAAGGGCCATCCAGTCCAACCCCCTGCCATGCAGGAAGGCACAATTAAAGTCCTCCCAATAAACAACCTCTGGGGAAAAGCCTCCAGAGAAGGAGACTCCACCACACTCTGAGGCAGCCTATGCCACTCTCCAACAGCTCTTGCTCTCAGGAGTTCTTTCCGATATTTTCAGTCGAATCTCTTTCCCTGCCATTTGAAACCATTGCTCTCATGTGTCCTGGTCTCTAGAGTAGCTAAAAGTCAGTTTTCCCCCTCATCCTCAATGGGACACCCCTTTAAATCTTGAAACATGGTTCTCATGGTCCCTCTCTACCTTCTCTTCTCCCAACTAAACATCTCTCAGGAGAAAAGAAGGAAGGAAAAAGAGAAGGAAGGATGGGAGGGAAAGTGAGGGAGGGGAAGGAGGGAGGGAGGAAAGATAATGAAGGAAAGACAAAAGGGAAGGAAGGAAGGAGAAAAGGGGAAGGAGGGTCGACTGTGAGAGCCGTTCAGCAGTGGAACTCTCTGCCCCGGAGTGTGGTGGAGGCTCCTTCTTTGGAAGCTTTTAAACAGAGGCTGGATGGCCATCTGTCAGGGGTGATTTGAATGCAATATTCCTGCTTCTTGGCAGGGGGTTGGACTGGATGGCCCATGAGGTCTCTTCCAACTCTTTGATTCTATGATTCTATGAGGGAGGAAAGAGGGAAGAAAGGACAAAAGGGTGGAAGGAGAGGGAGGGAAGGGTGGAAGGGAAGGAAGGAGGAAGAAAGAGCACTTGATAGGTGATAACCTGCACCTTGAATTGAGACCAGAAACTTATCGGCATCCAGTGGAGCTGTTCAAACAGGGGGCTTGACCGCTCCCTGTAATTCACTCCGGTTAACAACCTGGCTGCCGGCCTTTGCACTAACTGCAGTTTCCGGGCCAGAGTGAGTTACAGTAATCCAATCTGGAGGTAACTAAGGCATGGACCGCCACAGTCAAGTCAGGTACGGTCGCCTGCTGGTGCACAAGCTTTAATTGCACAAAGGCCCTCCTGGCAACTGCCGACACTTGAGCATCAAGCGTCAGCGCTGAGGCCAGGAGGAGCCCCAGACTGCAGACCTGTGTCCTCAGGAGGAGCGTAACCCCATCGAGCACAGGTTGTTACCCTATCCCCTGATCTGCCAAGCAACTGACCTGGAGGACTGTCTTGTCAAGATTAAGCTTCAGCTTGTTAGCCCTCATCCAGCCGATCACAGTGGTCAGGCACTGGTCCAGGACCTGGGGAGCTTCCTTGGAATTTGGTGGAAAAGAGTATTAGAGTTGAGTGTCATCTGCGTAGAGGCGACGCCGAACTCCAAAACTCCAGATGACCTCACCCAGTGGTTTCATGTAGATGTTAAAGAGCATGGGGGATAGAAAAGAACCTTGCGTGACCCCACAGGTCAAAGGCCAGGGGTCCAAGCATGAATCCTCCAGCTTCACTGACTGCATGTGGCCCTCCAGGAAGGAGTGGAGCCACTGTAGTGCAGCACCATTCTGGAGAGCTGACCCAGAAAGATACCATGGTCGAAAGCTGCTGACATGTCCAAGAGAACCAACAAGGACACACTTGTCAAGTTCTCTACAGAGGTTATCCACCAAGGTGACCAAAGCCATCTCGATACCATGACCAGGCCTGAAACCAAACTGCGATGGGTCCAGAAAATCGGTTTTGTCCAAGAATCCTTGGAGCTGAAAAGCCATCACTCACTCCAGAACCTTGCCCAAAAAAAAGATTTGAAATTGGCCGGTAGTTATTCAGTACTGAGGAATCAAGGGATGCCTTCTTCAGGATTGGTCTTACTATTGCCTGTTTCAGGCAGGATGGAATTTGGCCCTGATCCAGCGAGGCCCTGATCCTTGAGCTGGAAGAGACCCCCAAGGATCATCCAGTCCAACCTCCTGTCATGCAGGAAGGCACAATCAAAGCACCTCCGATAGACAGCTTCTACAGCAAAACCTCCAGAAAGAAGACACCATCACACTCCAAGGCTGCCTAGGCCACTCTCCAACCGCTCTTACTCTCAGGAAGTTCTTGATCTTTTCAGTCGAATCTTTTCCTTTGCCATTTGAACCTATTGCTCCCTTGTGCCCTGGTCTCTAAGAGCAGCAGAAAGTCAGTTCCCTCCCCCATCCTCCTCAATGGACCACCCTTTTAAATCTTGAAACATAGTTCTCATGTTCCCTCTCTACCTTTTCTTCTCCCAGCTCAACATCCCCCAGGAGGAAGGAAAAAGAGAAGGAAGAAAGGAAAGGCAAGGAAAGGAAAGGAGGAAGAGAAGGGTGGAAGGGACAGGAGGGAAGGAAGGAGGAAGGGAGGGAGAAAAAGGGAGGTAAAAAGGAAGGATAGGATGGTAAGAGAGAGGAGGGTCTGAGAAAAGAGCCCAAGGGGCCACATCTGTCCCCTGGGTCTGAGTTTGCCCATACCTGTTCTAAAGAAATCCAAGTTGGCCACTTTAGTACACACACTGGTTACATCGTGGTTTGACTACTGCAATGAGCTCTATGTGGGACTGCCCTTTAAAAAGTGTCTGGAAACTTTCATTGGTCCAGCGTATGGCAGCCAGATTGCTGATCGGAGCTGACTCCAGGGAGCATACCACCCCCCTGCTGAGACAGGCCCACTAGCTCCTGATTAGTTTCCGAGCCCAATTTAAAGTGCTGGTTTTAACTTATAGAGCCCCACATGGTTTTGGTCCAGGATACTCGAGGCACCATGTCTTACCCTTAAGATTGAGCAGTGAGACACTTATATAATAAATAAATAAACTTTGTTTATATACCATCCTATCTCCCCAAAGACACTCAGGGTGATGTACAACAAAGTCAGTAAACATTAAATGCCATTAATTTTAATTGTTTTTTATATTGTATGTTTTAATGCTATTGTAAACCACCTTGAGTGTGTTGGAGAAAGGTGATAGAGAAATTTCCCAAATAAATAATTTTATTTCTCACCCGCCTCTCCTCATGGCACAAGGCAGTTACAAAACAATTACAATACATAAACACAGCAAAAATACTACCAATACCCACACTAAAACGTACCTCCATAAAAGCTACATATCTTAATGTATCTCTGTGAAATACATATTAAAACCAATAAAATAGATGGAACAAAGGAAATGCATTATGTTTATGTTTAAAGACTGTCTGGATAGGCCTGCTGGAAGAGACAGATCTTCGCTTGTGTCTTAAGTTCTGACAGCTGATTTAGCTATCGGAGCTCTACCGGCGGGTTGTTCCACAGCTATGGGGTGCTGATAAAAAGGTCCTCTGGGTGATGGTTGCTGGTCGGGTTCTGGCTGGTTGGACCACATGCCCTCCAGAAGACTGAAGTGTGCAGGGCAGATTGTATAGGAGAAGGAAGGTGCTTCTTTAGGTTATCTGGACCCAAACCTTGTAGGGCTTGAAAAGGTCAAAACCAACACCTTGTGCTTTGTCCAGAAATGAATTGGCAACCAATGGAGTGACTTTAGGATAGGTGTCATATGCTGACTTCTGGATGTTCCTGTAATCAATCTGGCTGCCTTATTTTGAACTGGTTGGAGTTTCTGAACTTGGTACAAGAGTAGCAAAATGTAAAGTGCATTGCAGAAGTCCAACCTTGAGGTTACCTGTGCATGCACTACCATCTTGAGGTCCTCCAGATCTAGGAAGGGGTGCAGCTGACGGATCAGCTGAAGCTGCCAGTAAGCACTCCTGGCCGTTGTCGCATCTCCCTGGGCTGACATTTGAGGAGATGGATCCAGGAGCCCTTGTCCCAAGCTGCACACAGAGTCTTCCAGGGGGAGTGTAACCCCATCCAGAACTGGTTGACACACCTCCATCCCCAGATTAGGACCCTTGATGGCAAGCGCCTCTGTTTTGTTTGGGTTTGTTTTTCCTTGTAATGTTAAGCATTATGAAGTTAACAAACTTACCTACCATCTTTTATAGAGATAACTTCTATATGCTACACTTTGGGCAGTTTTCTCTCTCTCATGCTGTAAGCTGAATATGTCTAAATCTTTGACAAAGAAAAAAACAAATCCCTTGCTCTTTTTTAGTACAGGTAAATTTTTCTCCAAAAAATATGCACAAATGTTGGAAATATCAGAAATCACAAGATGAATTCAAGAAATTAATATGAATGTTTCCATGTCTTACTATTAACTTTTTGAAATAACCTCTTTTAAAAATTATGTTCATTTTAACTAATAGAACGGTATTCTGGAAATCCAGGGGGGGAATTCCCTAATTTATTGACCTGTTTCTTTTTGCTTTTCAGATTTGAGTTATACAACCATATAGCATTTTGTGTTTAAACATGACCTTTTATTTTAAAGCCTTCCTTATAATTTCAGATAAAGCAGTTGTATGACAAGAAGTTGACAAATCTTTTATCCTACTATATCACCAACTAAAAGTGTGTATAGCATTTTCAATGTCACCAGGAATGTTTTTGTTAGGTATAATGGGTAAAGAACTGGACAGTAAATATGGACTATTTCTCAGATATACGATAGCAGCAGTAAGCATGCTGTTTGGTCAAACTTGGACATAGAATGAAGGACCGATAATAGAAAAATGGACTAATACAGACGCTGAGTTACCCCAAATTGCCAAAATGATGTGTGTTTTAAAGGATAACCCAATTGAAGATTGCTTTTTTAAAAGGCTGGAAACTTTTATGTCTTTTTAGGAGTAGGAAAGCTAATGATGTAACAATTTGTGGCTATGGGTACTAGCACTTCCAGTAGGATTACTAGGTTGAATTTGTAATGGTAGAATAAAACGTTTTTCTCTCTTTCAAAAAACAAAAACCAATTAGAACACCAAAACTTCCAGAGATGGAAAAGAAAACCTTGGGGTGCATCTATGCTGTAGAATGAACCCACTTTAACTACCTTGGTTCAATGCTATGGAGTCATGGGGGATGTAGTTCTGCAAGGTCTTGTGCCATCACTGCCAAGGAATGCAGATGCCTCACCAAACTGCAAATTCCAGGATCGCATAGCATTGAGCCATTAGTCCCCTCAGGGAGATAGGGCAAAATACAATTATTATTATTATTATTATTATTATTATTATTACAATTAAATTACAGATGACATCCCTCAAATGAAGGGATGTCATCTGTAGTTTCCTGAGGTAGCTTCCCTTTTGGCTTTGGCTCAGCATTAAGATGACCGTATTACACAGATCTAATGCACACCCTAATTTTGGCAAGGCCATTTAGCCCAAAAAGGTGAACATTAGATTTGAGTCAATAGGGTAGATCTTTTTTTCTTGTTTAATATCAGAAAAGAAGATTCCTTTCCAGAGAGCAGTATGAAACCTCACCGAGGAGATGGTAATCCATGTTAAATATGAGGAATTCCTTCCCGCTGCCCAGGACCCATTTCTGGATGTGTCTGAATACCAACCAAGAATAATTGGAAAAAGGCAAGCTTCTCAAGGTTTAAGCCTGGATCCCGTTATTCATAACGACTAGAGAAGACTCATGGAACGAATGGCAGCTTGGTTAAGTCAACACTTAACCTAAACAGGGTTGGCCTGGAATTCAGGCAGGAGAAGGGCCTTTCAAGAAGTCTGTACTGTCAGCTTTTTATGTTTAAACTGAACTTAAAAGGCAGGGGAGCCTCTTCCAATCCCAATTTAAATGCAAACTTCTCATCTCAGATGACTGTCAACTCCCCCATTCATTCCATGCCTTCTAGGAGCTCATAACTCGAATAACTTAACTAGATAACTAGAACTGTAACTAGAATGGTGGTGCAGTGGATTAAACAGCTGAGCGGCTGAACTTGCTCACCAAAAGGTTGGCAGTTTGATTCTGGGGAGCGGGGTGAGCTCCTTGTGTTAGCCCCAGATTCTGCCAACCTAGCAGTTTGAAAACATGCAACTGTGAGTAGATCAATAGGTACCGCTTCTGTGGGAAGGTAACAGTGCTCCATGCAGTCATGCTGGCCACCTAAGAGGCGTCTATGGACAACACCGGCTCTTTGGCTTAGAATTGGAGATGAGCACCGCCCCCCAGAGTCAGACACGACTACACTTAATGTCAGGGGAAACCTTTACCTTTACTTAGAGCTGTATTGGCCATTTAAAAGGTCACTGACTTATGAAAGGGAGCCTTCCTTCAAATTGTTCAGGCCAACATAGTGTTTCCCAGCCCTTTTGTCCACAGTCTCAGACATAGTCTAGAATGAAAGGTTCTGCACCAGGATTTGTGGGTAACTGAAGTCTTGACTGCTCCAAAGCCAGCACTTTTAGGTAATCCTGAGATTCGTGATATGATTTGTAAGAAACACTTCAAAAACAGCACGTTGCTTTGTTACATGAGGGATGAAATGTTACACCAGTGAAGAGTTTTAAACCCACAGAGACCAAAAGGAATGGCTTGACACCTCTAAAGTTGGAAATTACATGACTATTTTAGACAAAAGGCACAAGTAGCCAACAAAAAAAACTTAATGGTCATTGTCATAAGCCTTCATGTATGCTCATGTTTATGGTGACCCTAGCTAAGGACTTTCTTGGCACAATTACCCTCTGAGGTTGACAGATTATAAAGTGTAAAGTCTGAGCATGGGCCTCCATGGCTGAGCGAAGATTAGAGCCTGGTTTCTCATAGTCCTAGTCCAACACTCAAACCACTGCACCAGAGCTTTTAAAACATTTCATGTCGGTGACACACTTTTTAGACACTCATCACTTTGTGACACGGTAATTCAGTTTTATTAGCAAATGAGCTTAAACCAGCCTCTTATAAGAGATAGACACATAAATAAAGGTTGCTTACCTGTAACCGTATTTCTTCGAGTGTCAGTCCGTGAAATGCGCACCTATGGGTTCTTCCTTGCGCATGCGCAGAAACTCGGAACATTCTAAGTTTAAATGAATTAAAAAATGATTATTTTGAGCCGTATAGGCTCCGCCTATCTCCCTGCCCCCCGGATATATGTGCCGAGCGGCGCCGCCATTATTTAGTTCCCCAGCGCTAAACAGCGGCTAGGAGAAAGGCATGACAGAGGGGAGGACAAGCGGGTCGTGCGGATTTCACGGACTGACACTCGAAGAAATACGGTTACAGGTAAGCAAACTTTATTTATTCTTCGTGTCGTCCGTGAAATGTGCACCTATGGGTGAATAGCAAGCTACTGACCTGGAGGTGGGTCATGCCACACAGGAGAAAAGAACTGCTCTGCCGAAACCGGCATCTTTCTTTGCTTGTATGTCAAGCTTGTAGTGGGAGGCAAACGTGGACGGTGTAGCCCATGTAGCTGCTTTGCAAATTTGGTCCAAGGGGACTCCTTTGAGAAATGCTTGGGACGTGGACACAGAGCATGTTGAATGTCCCACAAGGTGAGATGGAGGGTCTTTGCCTGCGAGTTGGTAGGCTAGACGGACTGTCGCGACAATCCAGGAGGCTAGTCCTTGGGAGGACACAGGATGGCCAAGCATGTCTTTCCTGTATTTCAAAAACAATCTAGGAGACTTCCTATAGGAGGAAGTTCTATGTAAGTAAAAGGACAGTGCTCTTTTAACATCAAGGGAGTGCAGAACTACCTCCAACTGGGAGGATGGATTGGGGAAAAAAGTTGGTAGAACGATGTCTTGCGACATATGAAAATGGGAGACCACCTTAGGGAGGAACGTGACATCGGTACGGAGGACGACCTTGTCAGGGTGGAATCTAACATAGGGAGGGTCTGAGCGGAGGGCCATGAGTTCGCTGGCTCTCCTGGCTGAGGTAATGGCCACAAGGAAGGCCGTCTTCCACGACAGGTGGGAGATATCATTAGAGGCCATGGGTTCAAAAGGTGGTTTAGATAACTGGGATAACACTAGCTCCAGGCTCCACTGCGGGGGGGGGGGGGGGGGGAAGGGGAGACGGGAGGGTGGATATTTTTGTAGCCCTTGAGGAACAATTGTACCAAATGGTCCTGGAAAAGGGACGGCAAACCAGACTTTCTTTGGAAGAAGGAAATTGCTGCCAGGTAGCATTTCACCGAAGAAAGGGAGAAACCTTTATTGGAGAGATGGGTCTAGTATCATGGGTGTAGGTGCAGAAACAGGGTTGTGTCCTAGTGATTGAACAAAGGATTTGAAAGAGGACCACTTATAGTCATATGATTTTTTAGTGGCGGGTTTATGAGCTGCCAAGAGTATTCGGGAGACTTCGTCAGAAAGAACTAGTGTGGTTTGATCCTCCACGCCGTCAGGCGTAGGGATTGCAGGTCTGGGTGCAGGACCAGGCCGTTCTCCACTGTGAGAAGGTCTGGGGTCTGGCTGAGATGGAGGTACTCCTTGTTGGAGATTTGGAGAAGGGGGGCAAACCAGTGTTGCCGTGGCCACCAGGGTGTGATTAGAATGCAGTCCGTATTATCCTGGATTATTTTGGCTATGACTGGAGATAGAAGAGGAAGAGGGGGGAAGAGGTAGAGGAGGCCAGGCGTCCATTGGAATAGGAAGGCGTCTCCGAGACAGCCTCGGGATGCGCGAGGGTGGAGCCGTGCGCAATAGAGAGGACAGTGATTGTTTATTGGAGATGCAAAGAGGTCTATTCTGGGTTCGCCCCACTTGCGTGTGAGGACATTGAACTGTTTGGGGTGTAAGTGCCACTCGTGGTTGTTTTTCGATGATCTGCTTAGGGAGTCTGCCAGGGTGTTGTCCTGGCCTGGCAAGTGAATGGCCGTGAGGAGGACGTTCCTCTGAATGCACCACTCCCAAATGCGTTGTGAGGTGTAGAGGAGTGTTCGTGAGCATGTTCCTCCCTGCTTGTTGATGTAATATTTGACAGAGGTGTTGTCTGTTACTATCTGTATTACATGGTTGGATACAATGCGTGTGAAGGCCCGAAGAGCCTTTTCCACTGCCATCATTTCTAGAGCATTGATGTGGAACTTCTGGTCTTGTGGGGACCAGTGGCCGCTGACCTGAAATCCCCTGAGATGCGCTCCCCATCCTGAGTTGGAGGCTTCGGTTGTGAGGGACATAGAAGGACGGTGATGATTGAACGGCATCCCCGATTGAACATTGTATTGCTTTGTCCACCATGAGAGTGACTGGAGGACAGGGAGGGGCGGTTGTAGGACCCGTGACTGGGGTTCGTGAAGGGGGTCGAACGTCCTGAGAAACCAATTTTGAAGGGGTCTCATTCTCAGGCGAGCAAAGGGTGTTACGTTTGTGGTAGAAGCCATGTGGCCAAGGATAGACTGGATAGCCCAAGCTGATGTTTGGCAGGATTGCTGTAGGGCCAGGATAGATTGGCGCAAATTGAAGAAGCAATCTTCTGGGAGGAAGGCCTTCTGAAGTGTGGAGTCTATTACGGCTCCTGTGAATTGGATGCGTTGTGTTGGGGTCAGGTGAGATTTTTCGTGATTCACGACCAGACCCAGGTCCTGTAAAAGAGATAAAGTGTAATCAGTATCTTTACACAATTGTGACCGAGAGGGCGAGCAGAGCATCCAGTCATCCAGGTAAGGAAAAACTGTAACGCCTTGCTGGCAGAGGTGTGCGGCTATGACAGACATACACTTGGTGAATACTCTTGGCGCTGTGGACAGGCCGAATGGGAGAGAATTGAAAGAGAAGAATTTGTTTTGGACCGCAAAGGTAAGGAACCTGCGATGGGAGTGTCTAATTGAAATATGAAAGTAGGCGTCCCGTAGGTCCACCGTAGCTAACCATGAGTCTTTTGGAATGAAGGGAAGAATATTGGGAAGTGTTACCATGCGAAACTTACGTGGTGTAATGAAAGTGTTGAGTTTACGTAGATCAAGGATGGGGCGTAGACCGCCATCTCTCTTATCTACCAGGAAGTAACGGGAGAAAAAGCAGGTGTCTGTATCGTGTGAGGAGGTAGGCGAGATGGCGCCTTTTTGGAGGAGAGAGTAAATCTCTTCCCAGATGGTCTGGGAAGGTGGGGTTAGTACGATATTGCCAACTGGAGGGTAGTTGTCAAATTCTATAGCATAACCTCTTTTAACGATGTCCAAGACCCAGGCGTCCGTGGTTATGGACTGCCATGTTGGGAGGAAGGTATGTAGTCTGTCCAGATATGTAAGTGGTTGGATGTGGGATGGAAGGAGGGTGGTAGTAGGTGTAGGTGTGCTAAAAACGACGTTTGTTGGTATTGGGGGGTCTGGTACCGCTGGAAGGCAGGGGTGGTCGTCTTGACAATGTGGAGGGGGTGTAAGGCCTCTGTCGTCCCCTGTAGAATGAGGTGTTGTAGGGCCTATTGTAATATTGAGGATGGTAGTAGTAGGACCCCCATCGCTGGCGTTTGTGTCATTTCATGGGAGTGTTTCAATTGAGAATCTGTTTCAGGATTGAAAAGCCCTGCTTCATCCATAGGGAGATTCTCAATCAGGGTGCATTGTGATTGAGAGAGGATAGCTGCCCTTAGCCAGACGTGGCGGCGAAGGGCCACTGATCCTGCAATAAGTTTACCTGAGGTGTCAGCAATATTTTTGGAGAGGTCTTTTTGTAGGGAGGCCAAAAGGAGAGCTTCTTGTCTAAAAGCTGTGGCCAGAGGTTGTTCAGTTGGAGGTAATAGGTCTAAATAGGGGGCTATTTTATTCTACAAGAAAGTCTGGTATACGCTCATGTATACTCCATAGTGAGCCATGCGTGCAAAGAGGCATGCTGAGGAGTAAAAATTTTTGGCCATAGTATCCAATTTCCTCCCTTCTTTGTCAGAGGGTGAGGTTTGGTTAACTTGAGTTGGTTTAGGTTGAGCATCAGTGACAACAGAATTTGCTTTAGGCATTTTAGCCAGCCATGAAGCTGTGGAGAAATCAATACGGTACAAATTTTCTGGTCTTTTAGGGGTTGCCGGGACCGAAGCCGGGGCAACTCCATTATTTTTGAGAATCTTTAGTAAGTAGGGTAGAGTGGGCAACACAGTGGATGAGGGTTGTTGTTGTTCAGTGGAAGTAAAACATGGATCAACTACCGTATCGGTAGATTCTGGAGTAGCTAAGTTTAAAGCTCTAGTCAGTCTTATTAGAAGAGCTGAGAATTTTTTGAATTCCTCCAAATTTTGGGGGGAAGGGTCAGCATCTGGTTGGGTGTCTAGGATGGCAGGCGTGTCATCAGTGGATTCAAGGTCGATGGTTTCTGAGTCTGGCAGGGGTGGATTGTTGGGATCCTGTTCGGGTGAATGAGTTTGGGCCTCAGTTTGATCTTCCTGAGGGCGAGAGAGTGTGGCCGTGGGAGGGTCACGGGGGGGCTGAGGGTATCTAGGGTCCTCCGGGTGAGAGGCATCAAAGCCTCTATAGTGATCAGGGTGAGGAGGGTAGTAGAAAGGGTATGGAGGGAAGGGAGGAGGAGGGGGGTAGAGGTGGTAAGGGTACTCTGGGTACCCATATGGATGAAAGTGTTCAGAGGAGCGAGGACGGGGCCTTTTGGGAGGAGGAGAGGAGGACGCTGCCGGTTCCGCCTCAGGAGTAGGGGATCGGCGGCGGCGGCGGGAAGATTGCGCAATCGGCGCAGATGAAACAGGGGAAGGAGTTTCTCCCGGGACCGGGGTTTGTGGAAGATTAGGAGATGGGAGGGGGGAGGCTTGGGAGAGGGGAAGCGGCGGGGGAGAAGCCGATCGGCCTGCGGAAGGCTGAGCCTCCAACTCCAGCTGAGGAGCCAGGAGTTCGAGTGGGGGGAGGTGGGAGTGGTCATCCAATTGGAGCATGGTGGGGAGCGGCTCCTGGAGATGCAGTATGGAACCGGAGGAATGGGGCATCGGTTCCAGTCTGGGAGGACTCAAGGACTGTGTGTCAGTGAGTTGCCGTCCCTTTTTCTGTTTACTTATTTTCTCGTTCATTTTTCCGGGTCTCGTGGCCTGTTTGGAAGATTTTTGTCTTTTTGCAGGCGGTTCCACAGGGGAAGCATTTGCCTGATCCAATTCACGCCTTTCCCCAACGCGTGGGGATGGAGGCTGAAAGGGCTCTATTAATGGAGATAGGGAGGAGGTAGGGAGGGATTGTGGAGCCAGAGCGCGCTCATAAAGCAGAGCTTTTAAACGGGCATCCCTTCCTTTACAAGCCCTTGTAGTGAAACTAAGGCAAATCTCGCATGATTGGAGATTATGGGATTCCCCCAAGCAAAGGAGGCATTTTGAATGCCTATCAGCTTCGGGGAGGGTGGCCCCGCAAGCTGAGCAATTTTTGAAATAGAGGGAAGACATCCTAGCCTGAGGGTGAAGAAGGAGAGTTGTCAGTCGGTCCGAATCGGGGGTTGGAGAGAGGCAGGCAATCAAGTCCAGAAATCAGTCCAAGTTAGTCCAGTAATCAAAGAAATCGAGGAGAAGCTGTTCCGAGATGCTGCTAGTTTAGCGCGGAAAAAGGAACTAAATAATGGCGGCGCCGCTCGGCGCATATATCCGGGGGGCGGGGAGATGGGCGGAGCCTATACGACTCAAAATAATCATTTTTTAATTCATTTAAACTTAGAATGTTCTGAGTTTCTGCGCATGCGCAAGGAAGAACCCATAGGTGCGCATTTCACGGACGACACGAAGAATAGATTGTAATAACAAAATGTATGGGAACATATATCTCATGAATATAAAAACCTTTCATTTATTGGGTTGCTGTGAGTTTTCCGGGCTGTCTGGCCATGTTCTAGAAACAGGAATTCCAAACAAGAATCCATTGGCCAGCTAACACCTCCCAACAAAGGATGCCTCCAGGCAGCAATCAGCCAGGCTTCGACGCTACAAGGCCATTCAGGGCTAATCAAGGTGGCCAATTGCAACCTTCACACTTGCCTCAAACAGAGTTTTTTCTTCCACCCTGGACATCATTCCACAGACATATAAACCCCACTTGCCTAGTTTCCAACAGACCTCACAACCTCTGAGGATGCCTGCCATAGATGTGTGCGAAACATCAGGCGAGAATGCTTTCTGAGTGTTGCTCTTTATCTACTGTCCTGATTTTAGAGTTTTTTAATACTGGTAGCCAGATTTTGTCCATTTTCATGTTTCCTCCTTTCTGTTGAAATTGTCCACATGCTTGTGGATTTCAATAGCTTCTCTGTAGTCTGACATGGTAGTTGTCAGAGTGGTCCACCATTTCTGTGTTCTCAAATAACATGCTGTGTCCAGGTTGGTTCATTAGGTGCTCTGCAATGGCTGACTTCTCAGGGTGAATTAGTCTGCAGTGCCTTTCATGTTCCTTGATTTGTGTTTTGACATTACTGCTGCATTTGGAGGTCCCTATGTAAACTTGTCCACAGCTGCATGGTATATGGTAGACCCAGTTGCCTAGTTTCCAAAAGACCTCACATAGATGTGGGTAAAACATCAGGAGACAATGCTTCTGGAACATGGCCATACAGCCTGGAAAATTCACAGCAACCCAGTGATTCCGCCCATGAAAGCCTTCAACAGCACTTTCATTTATACTTTTAAAAATACATGATTTATTGCTTACAGTATTTCACATAGACCTAGAGATTTCTACACAACGCAGCCAACACACAAACATGTCACAACACAGAGTTTGGAAAGCTCTGCACTACACCATGACAGCTCTCCCAACCTCAAAGTGATATATGAGACCTTTGACATGCTGGCTTTCCTTTTGTTTTGCTTTTTATTTGGTTTAGTGTTTATTGTTCTGAAGTTGTTAAGGCACTTTGAGTGTTCTTAATGTGAAAAAGCAGAGTGCAAAATTGATAAGCTTCTGAGTTAGAAGACTTGGCTTGCAATGTTTATGTGCAACCCAACACGCAAAGTTCAACAATGCTTATACAGAGGGATATAGGAATGCAACCCAAAATTCAAACTGATTACTAAAAACATACATAAACAAAATCTTGTTTGGAGAAAAACTGTTTTAAAATAGCTTATGCCAAAATCACATAGCTGTATATTTTGCACGACTTGGTTTTACCACTAGATGGCCTTCCAAGTCTGAACAAAGGGAATGCATGCCTTGGAAAACCCAGAAAGGGAAACCACCATTCCAAAACGCAAGAGGCAGCTGGCCAAGGAATATGTCAATTGTCCAAGCAAGAACACAGGGCCAAGATCCAAAAGCACAATATATTTATAGCCGGCATCCAACAGGGCTTTGGATCTTTTTTCATTTGATTGACAGTCCCACAGGCTGCATGGCAAATCACTTCTGGATACTGCCAGTTCCAAAATCAGCTTTCAATATTTGTCCAAAATGCATTTGGCATGTAAGAGCCCTTGACTTTAAATTAAATATCATAGCTTATTGGATGTCGGTCTTCGCAGAGGGGAAAAATAACTTCTGACTTACCAATTAGGTTTTTTAATGAGAAACATTTCAGAGAGGAAATATCTAGAACTATGAGCTTCAATACACTATGTAGCAGGATTTGAAAAAACATTGTTCCTGGTTTGCAAGTGTTATTCCTGTTTAATTGTGCGGTACTTACTTTGAAAGTAGTGGTTATGTGCCAGAAACTTCATTTTTGTGGCTGCCATTTTTAACCTTTTAATGTGCCATTTTTAACTTTTTTTGTGCAGATTTTGAAATAAACTTTTTCAAACTTTTTATGATAGAACCAACTAGGAAATGACATTTATAACCCAGGAACAAAAATTGTATTACATAGTGTTAGAAGCATATAATTACTGGCACTAATAGAAAACCTAGATTGCATAAAACAATATATTTATATCATTTTGTTTCTTCCTATAGCATCTCAAAAAAGATGCAGGATATAATGGCACAGACCAGCTTACAGACAGCCAGTAAGTACATACAACTCCATTTTTTTAAACAAAAAACAAACAAACCCCAATCTATGGGGAAATTTCATTTTCTTAAACCCCAGTTATTAGGCCTACACTGCTCACACTGCTCTCTTTCACTTTATTAATTTAGCTAAATGATACTGGAAAGTCTGTGTTTAGTGCAATTGGTTTGAGAGAAACCCAGCTGAATTATATCCTAAAGTGATAGTAAGGAAAGACAAATATTGTTAGAACTTACCCCAACTTGCAAAGTTGAAGTACTTTGGCCACATCATGAGGAGACAGCAAAGCCTAGAGAAGACAATTATGCTGGGGAAAGTGGAAGGAAAAAGGAAGAGGGGCCGACCAAGGGCAAGATGGATGGATGGCATCCTTGAAGTGACTGGACTGACCTTGAAGGAGCTGGGGGTGGTGACGGCCGACAGGGAGCTCTAGCGTGGGCTGGTCCATGAGGTCACGAAGAGTCGGAGACAACTGAACGAATGAACAAACCCCAACTTGTTCTCATTCAGTTATGTATCTATTGCTGAAAGGCAAACCACTTTGGTATGGTTTGTGAAAATACAAAGTTAGCGCTACCACAGAATGACTAATCCACAATTTTAGGGACAACTCCAGGAAGACAGTAGGCCAGTGCAGGTGAATATATTCTTTATTAGAAAAGTGAAGGAAGGAGGAGAGAAGGTAAGATATACAAATGTCAAGCTGATTTCTTACAAGGCAGTAGCATGGCAGGTCCATGAATCATGTTCATTTTCAAGGGGGAAATTAAAGGTTTTCACATTATTGACTGTCCATATAGGACAGTGGTTCTCAACCTGTGGGTCTCCAGGTGTTTTGGCCTACAACTCCCAGAAATCCCAGTCAGTTTACCAGTTGTTGGGATTTCTAGGAGTTGGCCAAAACATCTGGGGACCCAACAGGTTGAGAACCACTGATATAGGATATGGGTTTTTTCTGTCCTCCTCAGTCAGCACAGATAATACCTCCAACAGACCACCAATATTATTTGTCAGTAACTATCAACTACAGATTTATTATAATGTTACATATTTTGGTTACAGTCAAATGAAAAGGGGTGACATATGTCTGTAAAGCAGGGGCAGGTAAAGAGCAAGCAAGCAGATGCAGTTGGACTGCAACTCCCAGTATTCCTCACCACTGGCAAAGCTGGGTAGGGCTGACAGGAGTTGCAGTCCAATAGCAGCAGGGCACGTGCACTTCATCCACTGCTGTGATAGAGTAGCTCCATGAATACCAATTTGCTCCTTGAATGGACAGTTTTCCATTGAACCAGACTTTCTATTTAGACACAACAGATGAGGTCAGCATTAGAACCACAATACCCAAAGATCTTAAGCTTTTTAGATGTAGGTTTTTAAAAACCAGGCCCTAAAACCATGGTTGCACAACATCAGATTTCCCCAATGTAATAATAATGAAAATAATATTTATTTCTTACCTGCTGCTACCTATAGAATCAGATAGAGAACAGATTAAAATATAACACACATCAATTAAAAACACAACTACTTTAAAATAATGTCAGTTTAAAGGGAACATAGATATAAGAATACACATTAAAACAATGAGTCTATACTGTAAAATTCATAATTTAAAAACCATCTGGATAGGCCTGCTAGGAAAGACTGCTCTTGAATGCTGTTTTAAATTCAGAGAGCATATTCAGCTGTCGAATCTCTTCTGGCAGGTCATTCCGCAGTCTAGAGAAGCTGAAGAAAAAGTCCTCTGGGTGAGAGTTTCCAACCTAGTCCTAGCTGACTGGACGAAACGTCCCCCTGAGAACCTGAGTGTATGACGGGAATTATATGTAGCGTACTCTCGCTGCATCAACACTTCAAATCCTATAAAAGCTGTCTGCTCGCCATGCTAACTAGAACTTATTAAAATTGCTACCAAAAACATATGGTGGGTCCCACAATGGAAAAGGTTACAACTGCATGGTTGTACTACAACACGTCACACGTAGCTAGGCAATCTATGAGCTATTCGTCCAGGGCAGTGCTCAACACCATACACAGGAAGTAGGCAGTGGACTCCATCAGAACATGTGCAGGACCAGGGCCTCAGGTTTCCTGTGCAGCAACTATTGTTAAGCAACTTTGATTACACTGCTTCCCCATTTCTCACTTAATGTTAGAAGAAAACACTTATCGTTCTAAAGTAGGCATTCTGAAGCCAAGATTGTGCTGTGTATTTTACCACTTAGTCGTTTGCAAGCATATGTGGTTCTTTTTTTTTTTAAATCTCCCAATATTCTTATGTTTATCCATTTTCCCAAAATACTTTACTAGGGATTACAAACAGCAACTAGTTATCCAAAGACAGTGTAGCCCAATGATGACTGTTCTCAAATTATTTTTGCTCTGGAATAACACAAACTGAGAGATGATTGAGTACATACATACTACACAATCTAATTGACTTATAGTCTCCAGCAAAAGAACTGGATAGTTTTTCCCTGAACTGTGTAAAAATCAGCTCCTTTTCCAAAACACACTGTATCCAAAGTAGAGCTCTTCTTCAGGCTATAGGCTCTGCAACTCCATATGCAACATAGCCCCACTTTTAATTTTGTATGTCTTAAGAAACTTAGAGATCTGCTGGATCAAACCAAAAGGTTCAGCTGGTTCCACATCGTGCTTCTCATAGTATCCACCAATATAAAATGGAGCTTATAGCGATACCTTTGAGGCAAATCTGTTGCTTCCTAGCAACTCATTTTCAGTGGATCACTGCCTCTGAACAAGACCTTATTTAACATAGAAAAGCTATTAACTCTTGATAGGTATACCTTTCAGAAATGTGTCTAAAGCCATCTAAGCCACACCTTGTAGCAGTGAAGTTTATTAACTCTGTAGTGAATTGTACATGAAGGTGTTTTTGGTGTGGCCGCCACATTGTTTTTACTAGGCAACTGGTTTTAGTGACAGAGCAAGTTCTTTCTCCATTTCCTCCAGACAATGTTTTCATCACTTTCCTCTGCTCTCTCCCTGTCAAGCCACTAATTAAGCTCTTCTCTTAGCTACCCTCTTTCATAATTAGGCTCCCTAGCTCACCCAGTGCATGCACTCAGTTTTGAGGCTAGAAGTTGATTCCAAACCTCATTCCCAGTTTAGTCTTTTTTCCTGCCCTTAAAGCTGCCCCTTTCTCAATCCAGCATTGTTCAAGCATTCAGTTATCACTCTGGAGACCAGCACTGGAAACCCCACTTGTTCATGAAAACCCATTGGGTGACCTTAGGCCAGTCACACTCTCTCTGAACCTCAGAAGAAGGCAAAGCACAAGGGGTAGCACAACTGGGAAAAGGAGAAGAAGTAATTATATGAATTATAAAGTAATTATATAGTAATTATAGAGATGTTTTTGTAATGAAATGAATGCAATAAAATTATTTTTTAAAAAGGAGGAAGGCAAAGGCAATCTTGTTCCGAATAAATCTTGCCAAGAAAAACCCCACAGTCAGTTCACTCTAACTCAGAAACAACTCGAAGACACACACTTAGCGTTCTTTCTTTAGCTACTTTGCTTTAGAGCTAACTGTTATTTAAAACTCCCCACTGCCAAGACCTCTTCCCATTTCCCAATGAGACTGCAATCCCAAAGGATAGCTTTCCTTCCCCTCACAGAAGCTCACTTGCAAACTGCTTTGAGTAACTGAACATGAAGTCATTACAGCCCTTTAGCCAATCAGTTTCAAAGCTTTACCCTAAAACAACACTGCACTTAGCAGGTTGAACCCTGAGTGACCGAGGCTCAAATCCGACATGAATTTATTGTGGCCTTAAATCTCTTGTGTCTTAGGAAAGGAGGGGAGGGCAATGCAACAACACTCACAGAGATTTAGACAGCCATGGTCAGGAAAATAGTTTGCATAAAGCAAGGTGTATCCCTTATCTGCAGAAAAAGTACAAGCGGGCACAAACTGGATAGTTAGTGTAGTAATGGATCATGATATGCAGAAACAATAAGAAATGTCATGTGTTTCCTTCAGAGAGCAATGCATATGATTTCATTCCAAAGAATTTAAGACTTAAAGGTTTAAATCAAACAAAGATGTTTGAACTGAAATTGGCTCATAGCATTTAATCCTTCAGGAAAATCTGGAGATTTAATAAAACAATACTTCTTTTTAAATAAGTTTCCAGGTTAACAAATACAGGAAGAGTGAAAATAGAGGTTCTATGATGTATTGTAGGAAGACACGTGTGTGTGTGTATGTAAAAGAGGCTTCTACCAGGAAATTTACTTAAGAAGGCATGCTGTTTCTTCACTACAACCATCCACAGCAGTCAAGTGGAATTTCTTGAACACTCTTCTATACTATCCTCCAGTTGAACATTTCCTGTCCTAAAAGTAGCAGAAAGGGTTACTTTGAAAAGGTCCATAATTTTTTATAAGCAGATGAAAGCATCTCAGCTTGTTGAAGTAAGACTGAAGTTTAGTTTCAATTAACTGAAAAACTGTGTGTTTTCTTCACAGGCAGGGGAGCCTTTCGGTTAATAATGCTGAGAATGAGAAATAAGCCAATGGCCCCAAGGTGAGTTGCTTAATCTATTTTAACTAGAATGTATCTACATGCCATATATAAATCCAAGTTTGACATCATTAACAGCCTGGGTGAGAAAGAAATATGTGTCTGGTTTGCTTTTGTTTGTTTGTTAAGGAGACAAACTTACAAAGTAAACAAAAGGAGGCAAACCTGTTTTTGCTTTTGTAAAATATCTGCTACAGACACAATCACCAACTATATGGAAAGATTACATTAATTCAGAGACAGACATTTCCATGTTTAGTTTTTTTAAAAAGCTCCTCTGCTAGAAATACTTAAGGTCTTTCTGATTATTATTATTATTATTATTATTACTATTCCACCTCTCCTCGTGGATATTCAACCATTCTATGTTAAGCCAATTCCATGTTTGAGGTAGAAAGCAAGTTATCTAGTTATTCAATGCTCATTCCACACATATCAACAGAAGAGGAAGCTCACACACTAAACAGCGGGTGTGGGAAACCTGTGCCCTCCATCTTATTGGACTGCAGTTCCCATCAGCTCCTCCTAGGGTTGTGATGACAGCAGTGCATCAACAACTTTTGGAGGGCCACAGATTCACCGGGGCTGTATAGTTGACCGCAAACTGGCAAATCACCAATTCACATCTCACCTCAGCCTTGCAGTTACTGAGTGTCTGCCTGCCACATGCGATCTCTCAGTTTGGGTTCCACATCTGCAGTATGGTGATAATTCTAGCCTACTGTATAAAACAGCTGTAAGAATTCAATGTACATGAAGTGCTTTGGAAATTCAGTAGCACTGTTAGCAGCAATCACAAGGAATGCAGAGAGAGAAAACTCCCCTGGTCACAAGTAGGAGACACGTAGTGACCTACATTATATTGACAGAACGGGGAGGGCAGGATGGAAGCATAAGGATGGCAGGATGTTCATCATGAACTGGATTGTCAGGATGACAGGAGCAAGCCTGTACTTTCTAGCAGCCATTCGTGCCTACTCTGTAGTAATTTGAAAGGAATTTTAAAACTCCAGCAAATGGATCTGTAGCTCACAATTACAGTCACAGGAATCTCAAGACTACACATACTAATTGACCAAATGGCAAATTTGTCACATCACTGTAAAAAAGTGTGCATCAATACTTCCTTCCAGTTGGTCACTTACAGGGAAGAAAAAGTCACCATAGGCCATGATTCTGAAGGCAGCTTGAAGGCCATCTAATACAGCCCTTTGCCATGCTGGAACTTACTGGTAAAGCACCCTGAGTAATAGTCTAAATTCTGTTTAAACCTGATCTGGATCCCACCACCTTCGGAAGTAAGCCATTCCATGGTTGAACAGCTCTTACCAGCAGGCAGCTCTTCCTATTGTTTAGCCGGCACCTCCTTTCTTGTAACTGGAAACCATTCATTGGGGGAGGGAGCAACAGAACACAATCTCACTCCATCTTCTATGGGACAACCCTTCCAAGTAAGGCTAGGCATGTGTGAAGTGATCCCCGTGCCCTGTATGGAGCAGACTTCCCTCTGAGTTTTGAACACCTCCAGGAGAAGATCCTCACATTCCTCTAGCCTCCATTCTAAAAGGGATCTGGAACCAAGGAACAAAACAAGTCATCAAGCCGTTTGGTTGAGTCATGGCACGCTCCCACTATCATCTCAAAAGACAAAGGAAGAAGCCTAGAATGGCACCCGAAACATGTTCACTCTCAAGCCGCTGTTGTGTAACTCCACAGGATTGTCTCCTTTGGGAAGAGAGTAACCTCCTTCACTGCCCTCCCCGAACTGGCAATCCTCTTGGCTTAAGCAATGGCTTGATCTCCTTCCCTCCCACAAAGACCTGAAGCCTGACCCGGTTCTATGTTGCAAATCCAGCCTGCTCCTTTGCCTTGTTGCTTCAAAACCGGTTTTACCTCTCCAGCAGATCTTTGATTCCTGACAGAAGAACAGAATGGCATGTCTTCACTCCCCACACAGGCTGAGGGAGACAACACCCTGAGCCGCCTCCTCCTCTTGCATATTTGCTGCAAGCCAGCTGCAGGAGCCAGGCATGAGCCAAGGATTGTAGCCACCCACCCCCCAATTCCAGAAGATTGGGTCCTACTACAGCAGGGATGAGGCCTGGCCCAAGGAGGGTTTCGGCTGGTGGGCACAAAAAGAAGGCAGGAAGGCAGGCAGCTGCTCCTTCAGATGAGTGGCATTTTCCAAGGCAAGGCCGAAAGAACCCACTGCTAGCAGTAATGGCTGGAGAGACACTAGAAGAGCGAGAAGCTGGCCGGCAATGCCAGGAACCAGGGTGCTTTTCAGAAAGTGTCAAGACGCCCCTTTGCTCTGCCGAGGCTCACGAAGGGCCTGGCTCTCTCCTGCCAGCCTTGTTAGATCACATCTTGCCAGAGCAGCCGCTCCCGAGGCAGGCAGGCGCGAAGTTTCTCCCCCCCCCCCCCCCCCCACACACACCCATAAGCCCGATGGGGGAAGGGAGGCCGAGGCCTGGCTGAGACAAAGGGAAGCCTTGGCCAGGAAGGCAGGCAAGAAAGCGCCGGCAGCCCCAAGCCTGGGCAGCCCAGCAGCGCTGCCTCCGCCGAGCTCGCCGCCTCTGACAAGAGGCCACGTCGGCCCTCCTGGGCCGCTCCTCCCCCCTTCCCCTCGCCAACCTTTCTAAGGGTCATGGCGGGGGGGGGGGGGAGAGAAGGAGGCGAGGGAGATTAGCAAGGCTGGCAGACCGGTTTGGCACGTGGGGAGGAGGAGGCCCAGGAAGCCCTTCTCCAGCCCCCAGCGAGCAGAGCTCTCCCGTCCCTGCAGTGCAGGCAACGGGGCTCTTCCTGTCGCCATTCTTTGGCGACACAAAGGGAGCAGGGCCGCCCGCCCCCCGGCGCCTTTGTCTCCTTCCTTCCTTCCTTCCTTCCTTCCTTCCTTCTTTTCCTTCCTTTCTGCCTTGGGCTCCGGCGCGAGTCCTGTGCCTTTAAGAGCCAGGCTCCCGGGCCTCCCCTCCCCTCCCGCGCCCAGCGGAAAAGCAGGCAGAGGCTGGAGCCCCGCCAGGAAAAAGCAAGGTTGGCAGGCTGTGGTAACCATCTTGCCCCCCTCCCCCCCCTTCTAGGAGAAAAGCAAGAAAGCCAGCCTTGCGTGGTTCCCATTCATGTTCCACAAACAACACCAAAAAATAGTAATAACAGTGGAAGAGAGAAGGAAAAAATGTTTGTTTTTTTCTGCCTTGATGGTTAATAGACAAGCTGTTCGCGCAACACCAAGTAGAAAAAGACAGGCGCCATGATAGGAGAGCATGGAGTTGGGGTTTTGGGAAGCCTCTTGGAGAGCCCGTTGGGCTCCAGGGGTGGTTTGGTTTGCTTCGCCCTCCTCCTCCTCAGGACAGGCTCTTGGAGCTGCAGCGCTGCTCTGGCGGGAGGGAGAGGACGCCTCCATCTTGAATGGCCGCCTCCGAGCTCTTCCTTGCGAAGGGAAGCCCTTGGAGGGCACAGCAGCCAAGGCAGAGCCCCACTCGCCTCTTCTTCCCATGGCAGGGCTTCTCCTCGAGCCTGCGCTTGGAGTTCGGGCTTCCAGATCCTGCTCCCTGCTGCCTACAGGCCGTAGAGCCATTTCCCCCAAAGAAACAGACAGAAAGAGAGAGGGAGAGAGAGAGGGAGAGCAAAGCAAGCTCCCGCCATTGTGGCTTGGCAGGCAGGAGAGTCGACGCCTTCGGAAAGAGGGAGACGGGCTTGCCACCAGAACATTAGCGACCCCCACCCCCACCCCACACACACACACACGCAAAGTCCCTCGGAGATCCGTCTTGGTTGCAGAGGCCTGCTCCTGCTCTCGGTTGCCCTGCAAGGGCAAAAGGGTCTACTTACCAAAGTTGAAGGCAGTTCGGAAGGTGACTGGCGGGGAAGGGGCTCTGGTTTGTTTTTAAGCCTGATTCTAAATAGACCTTGTGTGCTATCGCCTCAGCCCGTTTGCAAATCAATACATCTCCTTCAGCACATATCTCTGGCTTTGACAAAAACAAAAATCAGGTTAGAAGACATCAGCCAGCCCCTGGTTGCCCCTGCCCTGCTCCCCCCGGATGGGCTGGCCTGGCTCTCTCGGCGGGGCTGCCCAGCCTCCCTCCCCCCCCCCCGCCTCTCCTTGGTTCAAGCAGGACCCCCAGCCCCACTCCCCAGGCTCCTGGGCACACAGGCACACGCCTGGCTCATCCTGATGGGATGTCAACATTTCCAGTTCGATCTGGTTGAGCTTCAAAGCAGCGCAGAAACAAATTGGTTCAGATAAACAAGACAAAAAATGACATGCAGATGAAGTTTGGAAAAGAGAGAGATCTATAGATCAGGAGAACTGCAGTAACATTAACATGAGAACTACACTTAAAGGACAGAATGGATTGGGTACTTACAATGTAAAGGAAAAACAAACAAAAAAACCTGATCCTAATGGTTTTTGCCAGACTTCACGGCTCCTGTGACCTTGTTAGCACGGAAGGAGGATTGAACTGAGCAAGATGGCCAGGAATGGTAAGTGTTTAATACAGGAAACGGGCTCTCAATCGGGATGGCGCAAGGCAGAGGCCAGCTCTCCAAAAGCAGCCCATCCAAAAAGACACTATGTATTGACTGATTTTGGTCACTCAAAACTGTTACTGCGGAGCCTGACTGAAGGGCGTGCCATGACCTAGTTATATAGGAGAGACAAAGATGGGTTCCAAATCAAAAGGGAAAAATCCAGCTCTTTTTATCAAAGTCGTCCTTCTTCCTTTTGAGTCCTCTACATGGTGTGGTCAGACATTAACACAGACACGGGGCGCGCTCCTGAACGGGACGGGTGGCGTGGCTGCCCTCCAAAGCCAAGGATCCCCCTTTTTGGAACAAAGGAAAGCCCAGTCGGCCATTTAATTCCATTGCAGAAAAATGGCGGCCTCATCTGCTGGCCTCTCCTTAGCTGTCTGCGGAAGGAGGGCGTTCGAGCGGCGCCTAATAACTCAAGCCCCCCGCGAGCCGCGCGCTGATTGGACGCGTCCCGCCTGGAGCCCGCCGCCAGCCAATGACTTCACCGCGTTCAGAGAAGGGAGGGTGAAGGACGCCCGCGCGCTCAGGAAAAAAAAAAGGGGGGGGGGTAGAAACACACAACACGACCCCTCCGTTTCGCGAAGCCTTGCGAAGCCGATCCAGGGAGGAGAGGCGGAAAAAGAGGGCGATCCAGTCGCTCCTTCCACGGTCCCAAATGGAAGGTCCGACCTGATTGGCTCCTCCGGTGCTTGAAGCCAACTTGGCCTCCTCTTTCTCCTCCCTAAACGAGAAAGTGACAACACTGGGGCGCCCCCAAGTCCCTCCTTCCATCGGCCCCAAAGTCTCCTTGTCGGGAGGGAGGATGGGAAGGGGGGATGTGACTCCAAAGGCAGCAACACGGGGAGCCTGCCCCCTCCCCTTCCCCCCTCCCTCCCCCCCCGCCAAGAAAAGGCTCCCCCGCCCCCCTTGTTTAGGCAGCCTCCTCGCCCTCTCCCTCTGCCTCTCTCTGGGTAAATGTATCCGGCAGATTCGTCGGGGGGCGGCGGGGCGGGGCGTTGCTGGGCGCCGCGGGGGGCGATGGGCGTTGCGGGGGGCGGGGGCCGGGCGCGGGGCGGGCAGGGGGGCCTGCGGGGCGGGGGGGCGGCCGGGCCCCGAGGAGGAGCGCGCCGCAGCTGCCGGGAATGTGCCGCCGGCGGAGGGCGGTTAGCCATTAGCCCCAGCGCCGGAGCGGGGCATTGTGGGATGCCTCGGAAGCCAGCGAGAGAGCGCGCACACACACAATATGTGTTGGCTCGCGAAAAAAAAAAGGAGGCAGAGAGGCTTGGGAGCCCGCTGTAATGTAGGCAGGAGCAGCCCGATGTGAAGCGGGAGCTCGCCTTTCGCGGCGATCCGGCGCCGAGGCACCATGTCGTTCAAAGAGATCAAGGCAGGAGAGAAAGCCAAGCCCGGCGGAGAAGACCATGGCAAGAAGCAGGCTCCGAGTGAGAGAGGGAGACGGAGGGAGGCAAAGAGAGAGAGGGAGAGAGGGCCCTGGCTTTTCTCCTTCCCGGCGGAGGCTCCGGCTCGACGCAGCCCATGGCCGCCGCTGGTCCTTTGGCGGGGAGGCGGGGGGGGGAGGGGGGCGGCCTGGCGGAACGGGGAGAGAAGCGGGCTTGGGCTTTGAACTTTGGTGACTTGCCCCTTTCCTTCCTTCCTCCCTCCCTCCCTTCCTTTCTTCCTCTCCTTCCCAGGTTGGATCAACGGAATGGAGAGCAGCTCCCAAGCCAGCACCTCCGCCGAGAAGAAGAACCACCACTGGAAAAGTTACAAGTTGATTATTGACCCGGCTCTGAAAAAAGGACAGCACAAACTCTATCGTTACGATGGGCAACATTTTAGCATTCCTGTAAGCGTTCTTTCTCTGCCCCCTCCCCCAAAAGCAACCCCCTTCCTTCCCTCCCTCCCTCCCTCCCTCCCCTGTCAGCTTCCCCAACGCAGCTCCTTGTATACCTTCCCTCTCTATCTCTTGGGGGGTGGGAGGGGGCAACTGAGAATGACCTCAAGTGAAGGCTGCTGCCATCTATCTATCTATCTATCTATCTATCTATCTATCTATCTATCTATCTTAAATTCAAAATAGAAAAGTAGCTGGTGGGAATGGGAGGCAGAAAGCTGCAGCCTCCTTCATGCTGGGCTTTGCTGCAGAAGGGCTCTTTGACATGTGGGCCTCTGCCCTGCCAGGAGAGCCTTCCTGCCTTCCTTGCCTTGGGCTCCCCAGGTGGTGCCTTTTTGCAGGAGGGGCCTCTGTCTGGTGGACTTGAGAGAGTGTTTCCATTCCTCCTCCTCAGAATTCGGGCCTGGCCCCTGTGGATTGTGTCCGAGACCCCAGGATAGGACGCATATGGACCAAAACGAAGGAGCTGGAACTGGCAGTCCCCAAATTTAAGGTACCTGCAGCGTGCACTCTTTCTTGGTCATGGTTGTGTCTGCTTGAGTCCTACACACTTCTCAAATAGTGTCGAGCAATGCATAATGTTCTGAAGATAGGAGCATACTGTTTATCCTGTTGCTTGTCCAAAGTGCTCTTGCTCAGGAACTCTTTTGAGTCTCTTGTGGGAGGGATTGTAAATAACTTCTTGTATATACTCCATATCTTTACCAGTATTGTGGTCTTAAGGAAGGAGAGTGTCTCTCAAGTTCAAGAGCTGTTTTGAAGCCATGTCTTTCCTGACGGGTCTTGCTTTCCTCTCCCCTTCCTTCCCCTTGGCTCTCCCGCTGCCTTTCGTGCCCCAAAACGCCCCTCCAGATTGACGAGTTTTACGTGGGGCCCGTGCCTCCCAAGCAAGTCACCTTTGCCAAGCTGAACGACAACATCCGCGAAAACTTCCTGGCAGACATGTGCAAGAAGTATGGCGAAGTGGAAGAAGTGGAGATCCTCTACAACCCAAAGAACAAGAAGCACCTGGGGATTGCCAAAGTGGTCTTTGCCACGGTCAAAGGGGCCCGGGAAGCGGTCCAGCACTTGCACAACACCTCTGTCATGGGCAACATCATCCACGTGGAGCTGGACACCAAAGGTGGGAAGTTGGGCCTGAGCCACTGCCTCCTCCGCTTTGCCCTCTGCCCTTCTCCTGCCACTTCATGCCTCTCTCCTGGAGGGAGAGGCATTGGTTGAGGGGCTCTTGGGTGGGTGGGTGGGTGGGGAGGGCTCCCCTTGGGCTGAAAGGCCCCAGTCTGAAAGGCCTGTCACTCTGCTTCCCCCTCGAACTCCCTGCTCTTGCTCTGGGCCTGTGGTAGTCGGTCACGTGGAGCTGAGTGTGTTGTCTGTTGCTAGGAGACAGTCCTGTAATTTACAAAATGCTGCCATCCTCTCCATTTCACTCACTCATTCATGCTGACACTTGGCCTGCCAAAGGCTCTCCCTTCACCCCTTTGCCAAAAGGGCTTTTTGCCCTTTGCTAGCAACTTTTTTTTACAAAAAAAAAACCAAACAAGCAAACAAACCTGAGGCTAAGGAATCAATTGTTGAAAACTTATGACAAATATCTTCACAATATTCTCTGTCATACATATAGAAGTGTTCTGACCTATCTTTAAGTCACAATCTACATAGGGACAGGAGTTTGAAAAATCCTTTTCCCCCCCTTTGTCTCTTAAAGAGACAGTTACCCTTTTGTTCTTTAAAGCAAATGGCCTGGAGTGCTGACAAGGCAAGGCCAAAACAATGCCATTAGTATGGTAAGTTTGGATACTGTTATGTTTGTAGTTCCTAAAACTTTACAACCAGATGTTTATTTTGATTGTTTTGGTTTCTTTTGAGTATCATTTTCCTTTGACTGAAACACTGTTAAAATACAGTTCAGGCCAGACTGTTACTTTAACATACAAGGACTGATTTGTTATTTGCTTCAACTACCAGAAATCTCCCCCTGGCTGAATTGTAACAAGTACTGCACGTGTTTCAATGTAAAGTAAATGCTTAGAAAGCATGTATAAGTAATACATTAGTCTCATGTCAAGGAACATTGCCAGCTTCCTTTTTTTGTCCTAAAATATGTTTATCCTGGAGTTTTGCAACCACATGTATTTTGAACTCCCAAACACATTTTCCCCTGCTGTTGAAACTTGGTGTTTGTTTTCCTAGTCCTAGTGCAACTATTTTGATCTCTAGGTGAAGATGACCATTGGTGTCATGGTATCAATGTACACATGTCAGAGAATGAGATTTATAATTTCTTCCAAGGAAAAATAAATGTTTTGAGAGGAAATATGTCAAAGCAGGCCAATTAGATGGATGTATTATCCAGTGTTTTCTCAACATTTATCCTGAGCAGCCACTGCATTGGGACACAAGCTGTGATCCTCATCTACAGAGAGTAGGATGTAATCACTGAACTACACCTAAGTTGGTGTCTTGAGCTCTGCATTGTGAATCATTTATAATCAGAGCCCTGTATCTGTTAAGATGGAATGCTTAAATTTCATTCTGATTTTTTTGTTTTGTTATAGTAAGCTTTTGCTAGTACTGATACTGAACAAGCTTTCTGTGAGATTCTAATGCTAGCCATTTCAGTCTTCACCTTTCCAGGGTTTATGACTTAGTTACATGACATCTAATTTGTACGCAAGATAATATATGTACATGTAGATTAGTTGTCATCTAATTTTAAAACCCAAATCACCCCCATTGCCAACTTTATTGTTTTGTACCTTCAAGTCATTTCCAACCTATGTTGATCCTAAGGCCAACCTTTTCTTTTTAACCAAATCCTATAATTAAGTTCAAAAAAGCCTCTATACCCTAAAGGCCCCAAATCCCATCTGATCTTGGAAGCTAAGTATGGTCAGCCTTGGTTAGGATTTGGAAGGGGGACCAACAGTGACTACCAGGTGCTTATACACACAACTTATATGCCCCTGGGACTCCAGTATGGGTGAAATGGTACACCGTGTTCTGCTGTATGGCCTATTCTTTAAGGATATTTGTTCCCAAATTGTAGATATGGTTTTGAAAATGTTCCTGACAGATCTGTTAGCATTTTTGTTGCCTTGCTTCTTTCAGATTCCTATAAAGAATCTGTGGTGAGGGATTGCAAAGTTGTGTATGGTATCATATTCCACTAGGAACAATGTGGTCAAATCTTATCATGGCTCACCTTAATCCAATGAAGGCTATTTAGTAGTGATACATATGGATATATACATGATTTGTTGTTCTTGGGGATGTTTTTTATCCTTAATTTTCTACTATGTTCTGTTTTGGTCCTTTTATGACTGGTCTGAGATAGTAATAAAGTCGAAAAAGCAAGGATTATCCTTCCCTGCACTTTTCCTAGTGTGACTCCATAGATTGCTATAATGATATCGGTAGTGTTCTTTTCATCCATTTCTCTAACCAACATCTGCTTGACTGTAAAGTTTGCTAAGTGTTGCCATGAGCATTCCTCCTGAGTTGCCTCAAAATAGTTGTATTTGGCAGAATAGTTGTGAATGGCCTTAAACTTGAGACTGGCGCTCATTCAATTTTTTTCAGTGCACACATCAGAGCCTAGGACTAGCTGTTAAGACCTGGGACACTTAGATTCTGGCAATGGCTTGTGAGCCGCAGCCTTCGCTGGGTGTCCTGATCTGATTTATACCTGTGAGGAACCAAGTCTAACCAATTCAGGGAAGCTTGTTCTGAAGCAAGTGTGTATGTGGTTGCAGCATTATCTGTAGGAAAAAAATGGCTCTTTTGGGATCTCTGTTTTTACTAGACATTTGTGTAAGATTTTTTTTAAAATGAAAAAGGCCCAAGTGATTTAAATATCAGATTATGAAGAAATTGGTTTCATGGAACTCAACCAGTGTTTATAAAATTGGGCCTATCCTATTTGAAGATTTACACTCTGTAGCTGCTGATGCAGATAGACACCAGTGGCTTTGTAAAAAAAAAAAAAGAGTCCCATTTCTAAAAATGTTGGTCATCTGAAATCTTGTCAGAAGTGAGAGAGTTAATTTTGGTTTGATGTTGAAAAAACAGGTACTTGTTGATAAAATATCCCCAAATCTGCAAGGAAACAAAAGGTATCCCAACCTAGCTCTAACACGTTCCCTTTCCTAATAGATCACTCTTTGCTCTTTTCAAAGTGAGTCATTTGGGATTAGATCTCCTGCCTTAGACAACATTGAAGGTGAAGTAGTGTAATGGTTGGAGTGTTGCTTTGGAGAGACCTAAATTCAAGCCTCTGCTTAGTCAGGAAGTTCTGTGAGTGACATTGAGCAAGTTACTGTTTACCCCATAAGATTGTTGAAGGATAAAGTGAAGGAGAGCATGTTTGCAGTTGAGTGGTCCTCTGAGTCAGGATGGGGTTTTAATTTTTTTTAAATGTCAGCACAGTTGTTTGCATTTTCTGCAAAGATGGTGGTGTCCCGTCCCCGTCCCCCCCAAGTCTGTCAGGCTGATGTGGCAGCTGTTCAGCCTCAGTTTGCAAAGACTTGCACAAATGTGGATTCTAGTTAGACTGTGGTAGTTTTCACAGTTAAATACTATGTGAGTTGAAGTGTGTCAATACTAATAATAACAATAATGATGATGGTGATGTTGTTGTTTGGCCAGGTGAAAAGCGCATGCATTTTTATGAGCTCCTTGTGAATGGACTCTACACTCCTCAGACCCTTCCTGTGGAGAATGAGCCAGAGGCATCCTCTCCTGTGAATGAAGCCCTTCAGGTATTTATTTGGCTTTGTCTTGTTGTCATGTCATACACTGTCTTTAATAGGGAATATCTTAAGATGATCTTCATTTGCAACAAATAGTAGTTTGTCTGCAGTTGCCTGTCATTCTCAAGCAACACATTCTTCACATTCTTGCCCATACAGCTGTCATCTTCAGACACCCTTTTGGAGTAATGCATTAGAATGAGGGGGGATCACAATGAAGCTACAGATACACCTGAAACTCTTATTTAGAATCCTGCTAAGTTGGATTCATAGTTTGGATGCTGCAGCGAAAGAATATTTTATAACCCTGTAGCTCATCTTGTGTGCAGAGTCTGGCAGGTCAAATTTGTCCTACTTCCCATTCTTAAAACTTAAGGTTTTAATCTGTGTAGCAAATAAATGTTAGTTTAACAAACCACAGGTCACACATGGTTGTTTTGTTTTTGAGATTTTTTTAATGTGTTGCTATAAAATACACCCTCCCCAAAGATCTTAGACAGGCCTCTACGTTGGCAGTCTTTAGGAAGAATTTGAAGACCTGGCTGTTCCGATGTGCCTTTCCAGAATAGGAAATCTCCAACAACAAGTCCCAAAAGCACTTTAGTAGAAATTAAGATTGTTGGCACACTGCACTTACCCTATAATCCTACATATCACCTGTCACATCAGCACTTTTAATCTGTACCCATTACTCTGGTCTGGCCCAGTTTTATTGTGTCTCGGTGTATTGTTTTATTGCTTGTTGTTTTAATATTGATTTAAGTGTTTTGATTTGCTTTAGGTTGTGTATTGTTATGCTGTGTTTTGAGGTCTTGGCCTTTGTAAGCCGCATCGAGTCCTTCGGGAGATGCTAGCAGGGTACAAATAAAGATAATAATAATAATAATAATAATAATAATAATAATAATACAATAGTAATGATTTTATTTATATTTTATGTTATGCTACCTTCATTATTTAAAAAATGCATTTATTCTGAGTCTTGCTTATATGCATATATATTTAAATTAATTGGGGTTTTTTTGGCTGGAAGGCCATTGATGGGTTAGCGAAGGCTGCAGTCTCATGTCCCAGTAGCGAGCACCTCCTTGGGACAGGAGAACATATGGCCCACCCTCGGAATCTGTTTATAGTGGATCCCTTCCCCTGCTGGGGCCAAAATTGCAGCTACTAGTGAAGGAGTTGTAGAAATCCTAGTGTTTCTGTTGTGGAGCAGAGCTTGTGTGGCGCATACATGATATTTCCCAGTAGGCCCAATGCTGCTGACAGCTCTTCCCAAACAGCTGTTCGACAGCCTGTTGGGATCCTGATTTGAAGAAGGCATGTAGGGAGCACACACCCCTGCTTTCCTAGCAGAATTAATGGGGTTTGGGCAGCAGCTGCAGTAGGAAGAAAGACTCAGACAGGGAGGCTGTTCAAATGACCACAAAGAGTAGTGTTCGTATAACATGTTGTTATATGTATGTGCATAGGAAAAATCTCATTAACTTTAATGGGACTTCCTTCCGAGTGACATTCGTAGACTTGGATTGCAACCCATCTGTAGTGATGAGAATATTTCACAAGGATTGTGAGGACTTATATTCAAGGCCCTGTCAAGTCATCCCCTTTCTGGTGTCCTTGGTCCAACTAATATCAGCCTGACTTGTCACATAGGGGAGTTGTAGGGTTATATATTTATGTATACTGCTTACATATGATTGAAACTGTCCTGAGCTGTTTCTAACTGATCAGATCTTAATGTTTGATCTCCAGTTTTCTTCTTATTTATGTGTGCTGATATTACTGTCATACTACTTTGCAGAACAAATAGTTAAACTGTGGAATTCACTGCCACAAGAAGCAGTTGTGGCTGCTAGCTTTAAAAGGAGATTGGAAAAACTGATGGAAGGTGATGCCTTCAGTGGCTGCTTGTCATGATGCACCAGTTTCAGAGGCAATGTGCTCCTGTGTCCAGTAGCTGGAGAACATGAATAAGAAGCTGTGGTTGCACTTATGTCCTGATTGTGGCCTTTCTTTTGAAGCACCTAGTTGACCTCTCTGTGAACAAAATACTGGATTAGATGGATCTTTGGTCTGATGTAGCAGAGCTCCTCTAATTCTTATACCTTTTTTACTTACACTCGTTCTTAGACATTTTCTTTGAAGCTGCAACACAAACTTTAAAACAAGAAGTGTTCAGGTTTATTTGAACTAGAAAAATTGTATAAATAATGAACTTTGAATTTGTCGGGATCCCTAGATCTAAAGGGAAGTTGGAAAGGACCAGACGCAGGGCTTTTTCTATTTCTGCCCCTGCCTTGTGGAATTCCTTGCCGCCCTACATGAGAGCCATGCGTGACTTATGGCCTTTTACTCTCGCACTTAAGACCTGGCTTTTTACTAGAGCATTCGATCTCTGTTGATTTTTAATTTTTGTATGTATGTATTTTATCTTTTGTAATTTAGCTGTAAATCACCTGGAGCATTCTCGGATGGAGGGCGATTAATAAAGTTATTAAATGATGATGATGATGATACCCATCATCAGAGTGTGTTGCAGAATTAGAGCTCCAGAGTTTATTCAGGCTGTGTTCAATACACAGTTTGTGAGGGTGGCAATTAATCAATTAATTAAAAAAAACATCAAAAAGTAGATTGCAGGGAATTCTAGCTATCCATCCCATGCAAAAAACACCCCAACCTTTACGTTCATAGTATAATCATGGACGTTAACTTCTTCAAGGGTGAGTAATGATGGGAAATACTGAATCTCAGTTACTTGATTATTTGATTCTTTAATGTTTGGTTTTCTTGACCATGGTTTGGTCTGCCCTGTTAGCCTCATGATCATCCCATGAAAAGTAGGGATAGTGGTGTTTTTAAAAAACAGGCACTATCTGGTCAGTTCTGTGCTATTTTACAGCTTCTTGTTCTGTTCTGAAATTCAAGTCTTAGTCTGTTTGGAAAAGCTGCTGAAAAGGAGTTCAAACTAAATTTTAATTGAGAGCGCTTGGTTGGCTGGGCCTGTGGCTCTTGTAAAATCTATAGCTGGAAACATTCCAGCTGTCCTGTTGTGTGTTCAAAGATAGTGCTTTTTTTTTTTACTCCGCTATTTAGCAACAAACTCTTTCGTAGGTTGTATCTTTACCTGCTGGTATATGCACCCATGTGCGCGCAAACACACACCTGTTCTGTATTAGAATTATTTAAAAGATTGGTAGATTAGATGAAAGGGTGGTTTCAGGAACGTCTTGTCCTGTGAATAATCCTGTTAGCCACAACAAGGCTGGCAGTGAGGTACACTGTTTAGGTCTGTATGCAAGAGCTCTGGAGGTGTGTGTTTGTGTACATATCATTTGGTGTCTGGAGTTACACTTGGCAGTTGCCCATTCGCTTAGGAGTTTGCTGGGCCCTTGCTCAAGCCATCGGCAAGTGACAAAACAGCCCAGTAGGATGATTTGTTTGGAATACTTCCCTTGAAATGTTGACTGATTTCTTTCTAGAATTAGTTGAAGACAGACTGATGCCTAATCGTTTTAGTTCAGTAATGCTTGTTCTCTCTTTTCTCTCTCTCTTCTGTATGTGAAATGACGAGTGGTGAGTGGCTGAGGATCAGCATGCTACCTAGATACTACAATGGGAGGGATTAGAGGAAGAGAAGCTGAAGCCCAGATACTAGCCTTTTTTCGTTCAGCGCCACTGTAACAATTAGTGATGTTGTAGACACAGAGACAACAGAGACACAAACATAGCAAAAAAACTGTATCAAGTTCTATCACATCTTATTTATTACATGTATAAAATTGTTTCCATTTTTTCTTTGGGTCCTTCAAAATGCCCCCAGCAGTTTGCCACAGTAGTGATAATGTGTCAGCTGTATAGTTCTGGGATTCTGGAGAGTTGTAGTCCAACGCACATAGAAGAGGTTATACAAGGGAAATATGACATATACTAAGCTTACAAATTTAATACAGCTATGAGCAACTATCTTTTTCCTTAGGGATTTCTACAATCCTATTATGTTTTTCACTTCCTAGAAAATAACAGTGTCTAAAACTTCACATCTAAAACTTCACATAGTACATTTCTGTTATCTGGTAGTTATGATAAGGTTTACACTGAAATGTATGCATATTTTCTTGTTTCTCGTTTACAGTTGGCTGATACTCTGAAACGCCTAAAAGACAGTAGCCTTTCTTCCGTGGGATCATCAGCTACCCCCAACAGTAGCACCCCATTTTCCCACGATACAGCCTTTTCAAGTTGTCGACAAGATACACCCAACTCTTTCAGCCAGTTCACGCCTCAGTCCCAAGGAACCCCTCTCACCCCTCGCCTGGGGACTCCATTTTCCCAAGACTCTGCATACTCTAGTCGCCAGACCACGCCAGCATACCATTTTGGACAGGACTCCGGATATAAACCCAGGAGACATGAAACAAAATTTACGGATGCCTACAATCGACGCCCAGGCCATCACTATGTCCATAACTCAGTGGGTGCTTTTCGGAGCTCGGAACATCAGTTCAGTGCATTCAAGCCCCATCAGCAAGAGACTGTGCAATACCCCCACACCTCTCCGTTGAGCCACTCAGGTTCTTCAACATTCAAATCAGCCTTCTCCCCATACCAAGCCCCAGCAACATATCCCCCTCCTGAAGAGCCACCGTTTCCTCAAACGTCTAGGGACTTAGAGTACCGACGGCCACCTCCACCACCAACAGAGGTGGTAGTTGAAAGTAGCTCAGCTACCACTGTTGATTTTGTGCCTGTGAAGGAAAAGCCTGAGGAGCCGCCACCTTTGCCAGAGTCCAAAAGTCTTAATGAACCAACAACAGTGGCAGCCTTCTCACAGACTCCAGAAAGGAGTGAGACTCCAGGAACCCCGACCACAGAATCTGAAGTTCAGCATAACAGTTTAGACTCACGGATTGAGATGCTCTTAAAAGAGCAGCGATCCAAGCTCTATTTTCTCAATGAGCATGACTCAGACAATGAAATTCGAATGGAAGGTAGTCCCATCTCCTCCTCCTCTTCCCAGCTTTCTCCAATCCCAAACTTTGGTTCCAACTCCCAGCCCAGCTACAGAGCACAAACACCTTCCTCGCGTCCTTCTAGCACTGGCTTGGAAGACATCAGCCCAACACCATTGCCTGATTCAGATGATGATGAGCCGATTCTTGGAACCGCTTCTCTCATCCAAAATGCAAGAGGCACATCAGATGCTAGCATGACTCCTGTTGATCAGCTGAATAGGACATCCAAAACAGAGTCCTCTGAGGCTAAAGAAATGCTGCCTTCTAATGATAGTCCAACTCCTGAACAAATGGAAGAGGTAAGTAATTTGGCTAGATAGCTTTCTTTGAGAGCTATGGAGAGCCTTTGGTCTGGGAATTGTATTTCTGATTTATGTTGTCTGGAGTTGCATCCAATAATATCTGTATGTGTATGCACAGATGTGCACATACTCATATTCATGTGCTGTACACTGTTGGTGAAATAAGAGCTGTGAAGCTACCTGTATGCTATGTAATCCAGCCTTGGCATACTGAACCTGATTAGATTAAACCAGAGACGAAAGAGAAATTTTCTTTCCATGTTGAGACATTAATGTGCCTTTAAATTGCTGGTCTACAAAAGTAAATATTCCAATCAATGCAAGATGAAGTCCCTGTGCTGAAAACATTCTCCTCTACATTAGCTCCATTGAGTTTGTTAGAAAGAGTTTTCTGAAACCAGGAGAGAAGGGGGGCAAACGGTGTGTTTTCCATACTGCTGTTATACTGTTCTTCCCATGGGCAACAATCTTTAGCTGGGCTTGCTTTTGTCACTTAAATTTCTGCCAACTTTGTTTTTTTTAAGTTGTGAATGTTCACAGGCTCTTTTTATTTTCTTCGTAGTTTGCTTTAGATTTTTGTAAGCATTTAAGCGTTATGCTGTTTTGAAATACATAGCTGTCACAACCCACAGAGGGGGAAAGGATTGCATTGAGGGAACACATGAAAAGGGGACTTGCTGTATTTTCAGGGGCTCTGTGGAAAAAAGCAGGGAGTCTCCCCTCTAGAAGGTAGTTCTTAATTTAGAAAAAGATAATACTTTTCCTGTTACGCCTTCCTGGTAAGGATTAGGCTTGACAGTTCTTTAGTAACATATAGTTTATGTGGATTGGCATTTTAAAAAATCTATCAGACTACATTGTTATAATGCTGTATTGTACTTTTAACTGTCATGCCAGCATTGCAAGACATTCTGAGACTTGATATTTAAGGAATATTTGGCATTCACAGCTAGATGGGTCTTGGGCCTTGTTGTTTGTAGGTGCTTTCAGGTCATTTCTAATTTATGGCAACCCCAAGGGAAGCTTATTACATGGTTTTCTCGGCATGATTTAGTCAGAGAGGGATTTTGTTTGCCTTCCTTTGAGGCTGAGAGAGTGTGAATTGCCCAAGATTACTTAGTGGTTTTTCACAGCTGAGCAGGGTTTCCACACCTGAGCAGAATTATAGACCAGTGTTCAAACCACGCTTGGGCCTTACTAAATTACAAACCCAAGAATTCCAGAAAATTCTGCCATGGCAGTTAAAGTGGAATATAGCACTATAAAAGCATAGTGTGATAGGGCTCACATTATGAACTTGGTATGGTTTAGCTATCAAGCAGCAAACTGAAGTAGGATTCCATTGTATGTTCACTTTAACATAACACAGAGATTGGGACCCATTAACTCCTCCCTCCTCCCCCATGTCTTTCCCAGCCTGTTGCTCTGCTTGGGCTTGTGTGTGCCTGAGTGCATGCCTTCTTCTGGAATCTGTCATTTCATTGACATGGGCTCCTGACTTTCCCTTAATGACCTCTCTCTTACTTTTTTGATTGTGTGCATGTAGAGGCGGGTTGTGTAGAGGCAGATCGGGCCTAAACTGAAATAATGATTTCAGCCCTCTTTAGAAACATGAGCTGCCGTTTTTCCAGGTTGCAAATGAGTTGGAAAGGAGAGCCAGGCCTTAGCCTATGACTGGGCTGGAAAAGCAGAGGGTTGGGTTTCAGCCTATTGTGAAGCTGTTGTTAGTATCTATGCTTTCAGATAAGTCCTGTACAAGACAGAAGCTAGGCTAGAATATATCTCTAGTGTCTTGGTCAAAAAGAAAGGTCTCAGTAGTTCCACCACTTTATCAAAAGGAGATTACTCCTATTTAAAAAAGGGGGCTGTCAGTTGCCTTAATTTTTTTTTGTTTTTTCCATGATTCACACAATTTTAGCAAATAAATGCTATTACAAGGCATCCAGTAGCAGCGGTTTCTATGCTTGTAATTATGCCAGCTCTGAGGTTTCAGAAGGTTGTGGGGGTCTCATTTTATTTTTATCTCTTTCATATGGATAACCCACCCCCAAAACCTTAAGAGCCTTAGCTTTGTGTCATTAAGCAAACTGTTGCCACTAACATGGTAGAAATGCCAAACTATAAACCAAAGTTACCATATGTCTTCCTTCCACCTATAGTTTGTTATATTTTTATGTAGCCCTTTTTGTTTATCCTAGAAACAAGAGTCTTCACTACCTTTGTCTAACAGTTTGTAATTTTCTCATTCTTGAGGCTACTCAATGTGACTGTCAGATAGTGATCAGAAGGCAGGTCCCTCCACCGAAGGCCAGTGGCCATCTCCACCACACACCATACTTTGTACAATTGGATACATATTGTTAAAGCCAATATACTTGAAATCAAATGCATGGGGCTATCCCACCATTAGCCCCCTGCTTTAGCTTTGTAACAGATTCCAGCATGGTTCCACACATACATATGCGTGCGCGCACACATACACACATACATACATATATATGCATGCACACACACACACACAGTATGTTGTGTGAATGAGAAATCCCACAGATTCTAGAAGTTAGGGATACAATGGTGTCTCCCAGTTGCCATTACAGATCACTGGCAGAGACCTGCTATGGTTTTATTCCAGTGTTCACACAGCTGGTGGAGTGCCTCACTGAACTTACTGGGATATCCTTTCACAGCCATTCTTACCATTAGACAGCAAGAGGCACCTTAAAATCTGATTCTAGGTTCAATAAAAGAGCAGCAAATGGTCTGTTAGTTTATCAGTTGCTATAGCCTGGGTGGAAAGAAGAATTGTCTATGGCTCATACCAAAATAGGTGGCTTGTTTAGGGTGTCAGACAGCATGACTTGAATGGATAGACAATTTATTTATTTCTGCATTTGTTGACCGCCGTTCTCAGCCCTAGGGCGAATTTGTTGCTTAGCCTCAGGGTAGGGCCTTTTCACCTGCACCCATTATATGTTGACACATTTTCCAAAGTGAGTTTAGGCTGGTGATAGTAGACATCACTATGTTTGGCCTGATGTGTCATGGCCAAGGTCTCCCCTCCTGGACCAACCTGCACTTAGATGCTTTAGCTTCCTCTTTTAGTAGTGAATTCCCATCCTTTGATGGTACCTTGTGCTGCCCTGTGTCTTTTTCATCTGTTTAGGGAGACTTTGCATGACAAAAGTGGGAGCTCTCGTCCTATGCTGCACCTGAAACTTTTAAAAAACTAATATGGGGTACAAATGAGTTGTGTGCAAAAATTAGTGTGCTTTTCGAAGTTCTGATATGCAAAACTAGTGCAGAAGAATGGATGTTATATTTATTGATCTAGACATTATTAGTCAGAATTTTATCTATAATTAATTACACCTCCCCTCTCTTCTGTCTCCTGTTGTTCAGATGCCTGGTTTCCATTTTGCCAGTAAAATGCAATTAAGTAAATTTGTTGGAGTGGTAGTATAAGGGTGTGAAGTGTAGAAGAAAGTGTTTTTCCTTTCACTGGACTGTATAGAACCTAAAATTTGAATAACTGAGTGATTTCTTCTGTTGGTCTTGCAAGTGTTACATGGTTTTGCAATGTGATGAACTGTATGCCAGCAGTAAGAAAATCTATCTAGGAAATGTTGTAGTTGTTGGCTCTCAGCTGTTAGCTTTCTTCTTTAGGAATAACTCCACATCCCAACTTTGATTGCTTTCTGGTTCAGCAGAGCTCCTTTTATTTCAGAGACGTTTTACTTGCGACCCAATGACATCTTGACCCAGAATCCTAAGAAGATGACAGACAGTGTTGTGGCTTCTAACTAAGCTCCCTAAGAGCAACCTAGTTATGTGTTTGGGCATTCTGTGATTATTCTATATGTAGAGAACTTAGAAGTGCTGTGTTACCTCAACCCACTGAAACTATCAGAGGAAAATTATCTTTTGTGAATTTAACTAACAAGTGATGTTTAGTCAAAGAACAGTAGAAAGACAGTTGTGGTTGTAGGCAACAGTGCTTCTTTCATTCTCAAGTATCAGACTGAGGCTTTGAGGCTTTCAAAGTTTGCATATTTATACAAAGTAATGTTGCCAGAACTGACTATATATTTGGGGGGACTTTAAAAAAATAGCATTGGAAAGTTTGGGGGCAGCAACCCCTAGTTAACCACAAGAATTGCATCTGCTTTGTATTTAAAAATGGATTTTTTTCTAGTTACCCGTATATACTCGAGTATAAGCCAACCCAAATATAAGCTGAGGTACCTAATTTTACCATCAAAAACTGGGAAAACTTATTGACTCGAGTATAAGCTGAGGGTGGGAAATGCAGTAGCTACTGGTAAATTTCAAAATAAAAATAGATACCAATATATTACATTAATTGAGGGATCAGTAGGTTAAATGTTTCTGAATATTTACATAAAACTCTAATTTAAGATAAGACTGTCCAACTCTGATTAAACCATTATTCTAACCTTCTTCAGTGTAAATGTGCTTACGTATCTTTGCAATAATAATAGAGTAAAATAATAAATGTAATAAAATAATAATAAGAGTAAAATAATGAAATGTAGTAATAACAATAATAATAGAGTAAAATAATAAATATAATAATAGAGTAAAATAAATGTAATAATAATAGAGTAAAATAATAAATGTAATAAAAATAATAACAATAGAGTAAAATAATTTAAATGTAGTAATAATAATAGGGTACAAAATAAATGTAATAATAAAAGTAGAGTATAATAATAAAGTAATAATAACATAAAATAATAAATGCAATAATAATAGTAGAGTAAAACAATACATGTAATAATCAATAGAGTAAAATAATACATATAATAAAAATAATGTTAATGTAATAGCAATAATAATAGATTAAAATAATATATGTAAGAAAAATAATAATAACAGAGTAAAAGAATAAATAACTTTGACTCAAGCATAAGCTGAGGGGACTTGTTCAGCCTAAAAAAAGGCGGGGAAAAAGGCTTATACTCAAGTATATACGGTAATTATGTATCCAGCTAACACAGGTTTTGAGTGTGATAGTAAACTCATACCTTGGATCTAAGTTACACAGAAATCAAAAGATTTTTTTTAAGAATTAGAATGTACTTCTTTTGTTGGGTGGTAGCAGCTCAGTTTCTAACAAGAAATGCCACATCCTCTGATCCTGACATTTTGGTTGCTAATGTTTGAAAGGATGCATATAGTTTTTTCAGCAATAAGAGAAATGCACTTTATATATGTCCAGAAGTGTGTGTGCTATTAGCAGAGCACCTGATGAACCAACCTAGACACAGCATATTATTGCAGAACACAGAAAAGCTGGACCACTCAGACAACCACCATGTCAGACTACACAGAGAAGCCACTGAAATCCACGAGCATGTGAACCATTTCAACGGAAAGGAGGAAACCATGAAAATGAACAAAATCTAGCTTCCAGTATTATAAAAAAAAACTCTATAATAAGGACAGTAGATAAAGAACAACACTCAGAAAACAGGGGAATTTCAGACAGGAAACGATCAGGGCTAGCTAACACCTCCCAACAAAGGATTCCCCCAGGCAGGAAGCAAGCAGCTTTGAAGCTGCAAGGCCATTCAGTGCTAATCAAGGTGGCCAGTTGCAGCATTAACACTTGCTTCAAACAGATAAGAGTTCTTTCCCCCACCCTGAACATTCTTTCACAGATACATAAGCCCCACTTGCCTAGTTTCCAACAGACCTCACAACCTCTGATGATGCCTGCCATAGATGTGGGTGAAACATCGGGAGGTAATACGTCTGGAACATGGCTATACAGCCTGGAAAACTCACAGCAAACCTGTGTGTGCTATTGTTAGTATAGTTGCTGTCAGTGACGTTGTTGTCATGATTTGGTCATGGGTGAACATCATTCAGGTGGTTTCCAAAGTTTAATTCTGTTTGGGTGTATCAAAATCTTAGTAAGAGGAAACTGTTTTTCTATTCAAGCAGGGTGTTCTCTTCACTTGAGCACCCATGATTTAAAATGGAACAACGATAAAGGAATTATTTTCTTTTTCATGTAGTAGACAGACTTGTTTCTGGAAGAACCCATTCAACCATGGCTCCTTGCTCCCCCCAACTTCTGATCCAGAGATGAAGTGGTAGAAAAGTAGGTTACCTTTGTTCCAGTCAAACAGTTCTAGGAAAAAGGAGGTTAGCATTAGTTAAAGGCAGGATATCTAGTATAGTCTCCAGCAAAGGATCACCGCCTTGTCGGGGCGCTGGAGCTTGAGCACCTCAATGATGTCATGAGCGAAACCGTGAAGGGACACCCAAGACGGGACGGTTGTGGCAGAGAGGTCAGACCAAGCGTGATCCCTGGGGAAGGCAATGGCAAACCACTCCAGTATCCTTGCCAAGAAAACTAAATGGACCAGTACAACCAGAGATATGTCGGTATGCCATTGGAAGATGGGACTCCCAGGTCGGAAGATGGCCAAAATGCTACTGGGGAGGAGCAGAGGATAAGTTCAACTAGCCCCAGATGTGATGACGCAGCTAGCTCAAAGCCGAAAGGAAGGCTAGCGGCCGACGGTACTGGAGGTGAACGACGAATCCGATGCTCTAAAGATCAACACACCATAGGAACCTGGAATGTAAGATCTATGAGCCAGGGCAAATTGGATGTTGTTATTGGTGAGATGTCAAGACTAAAGATAGACATTCTGGGGGTCAGTGAACTGAAATGGACTGGAATGGGCCACTTCACATCAGATGACCACCAGATCTACTACTGCGGACAAGAGGAACATCGAAGAAATGGAGTAGCCTTCATAATTAATAAGAAATTCGCTAAAGCAGTGCTTGGATACAACCCAAAAAATGACAGAATGATCTCAATTCGAGTGCAAGGAAAGCCTTTCAACATTACAGTGATCCAAATATACGCCCCAACCACAGCTGCTGAAGAAGCAGAAGTAGATCAGTTCTATGAGGATCTGCAGGACCTACTGGATAATACACCAAAAAGAGACATTATTTTCATTACAGGAGACTGGAATGCCAAGGTGGGAAGTCAAATGACAACTGGGATCACAGGCAAGCATGGGCTGGGAGAACAAAATGAAGCGGGACGCAGGCTGATAGAATTTTGCCAGGAAAACTCGCTGTGTATAACAAACACTCTCTTCCAACAACCTAAAAGACAGCTTTACACATGGACTTCACCAGATGGTCAGCACCGAAATCAGATTGACTACATCCTTTGCAGCCAAAGGTGGCGGACATCCATCCAGTCGGTGAAAACAAGACCTGGGGCTGACTGTAGCTCAGATCACGAACTTCTTATTGCCCAATTTAGAATAAAACTAAAGAGATCAGGAAAAATATGCAGCCCAGTTATATATGATCTCACTAACATTCCTAGTGAATATACAGTGGAAGTGAAGAACAGATTTGAAGGACTAGATTTAGTAAACAGAGTCCCAGAAGAACTATGGACAGAAGTCCGAGACATTGTTCAGGAGGCGGCAACAAAGTACGTCCCAAAGAAAAAGAAAACCAAGAAGGCAAAATGGTTGTCTGCTGAGACACTGGAAGTAGCCCAAGAAAGGAGGAAAGCAAAAGGAAACAGGGATAAGGGGAGATATGCCCAGTTAAATGCGCAATTCCAGAGGTTAGCCAGAAGAGATAAGGAACTATTTTAAATAAGCAATGCATGGAAGTGGAAGAAGACAACAGAACAGGAAGGACACGAGACCTCTTCCAGAAAATTAGAAACATTGGAGGTAAATTTCAGGCAAAAATTGGTATGATAAGAAACAAAGATGGCAGGGACCTAACAGAAGCTGAAGAGATCAAGAGAAGGTGGCGAGACTATACAGAAGATCTGTATAGGAAGGATAATAATATTGAGGATAGTTTTGACGGTGTGGTGAATGAATTAGAACCAGACATCCTGAGGAGTGAGGTGGAATGGGCCTTAAGAAGCATTGCTAACAACAAGGCAGCAGGAGACGACGGGATTCCAGCTGAACTGTTTAAAATCTTAAAAGATGATGCTGTCAAGGTGATGCATGCCATATGCCAGCAAATATGGAAAACACAAGAATGGCCATCAGACTGGAAAAAATCAACTTATATCCCCATACCAAAAAAGGGAAATGCAAAAGACTGCTCCAACTTCCGTACAGTGGCCCTTATTTCTCATGCCAGTAAGGTAATGCTCAAGATCCTGCAAGGAAGACTCCAGCAATACATGGAACGAGAGTTGCCAGATGTTCAGGCTGGGTTTAGAAAAGGTAGAGGAACGAGAGACCAAATTGCCAATATCCGCTGGATAATGGAGAAAAGCAGGGAGTTTCAGAAAAACATCTACTTCATTGACTATTCTAAAGCCTTTGACTGCGTGGATCATAATAAATTGTGGCAAGTTCTTAGTGGGATGAGCATCCCAAGCCACCTTGTCTCTCTCCTGAGGAATCTGTACAAGGACCAAGTAGCAACAGTCAGAATTGACCACGGAACAACAGACTGGTTCAAGATTGGGAAAGGCATCCGGCAAGGCTGCATACTCTCACCCAACCTTTTTAACTTGTATGCAGAACACATCATGCGATGTGCGGGGCTGGATGAATGCAAAGCTGGGGTGAAAATTGCTGGAAGAAACATTAACAACCTCAGATATGCAGATGACACCACTCTGATGGCCGAAAGCGAGGAGGAGCTGAGGAGCCTTCTAGTCAAGGTGAAAGAAGAAAGTGCAAAAGCTGGGTTGCAGCTAAATGTCAAAAAAACCAAGATTATGGCAACAAAAATGATTGACAACTGGAAAATAGAGGGAGAAACCGTGGAGGCCGTGACAGACTTTGTATTTCTAGGTGCAAAGATTACTGCAGATGCAGACTGTGGCCAGGAAATCAGAAGACGCTTACTTCTTGGGAGGAGAGCAATGTCCAATCTCGATAAAATAGTAAAGAGTAGAGACATCAGACTGGCAACCAAGATCCGCCTAGTCAAAGCCATGGTATTCCCTGTAGTAACCTACAGATGTGAGAGCTGGACCTTAGGGAAGGCTGAGCGAAGGAAGATCGATGCTTTTGAACTGTGGTGTTGGAGGAAAGTGCTGAGAGTGCCTTGGACTGCGAGAAGATCCAACCAGTCCATCCTCCAGGAAATAAAGCCCGACTACTCACTGGAGGGAAAGATACTAGAGACAAAGTTGAAGTACTTTGGCCACATCATGAGGAGACAGGAAAGCCTAGAGAAGACAATTATGCTGGGGAAAGTGGAAGGCAAAAGGAAGAGGGGCCGACCAAGGGCAAGATGGATGGATGGCATCCTTGAAGTGACTGGACTGACCTTGAGGGAGCTGGGGGTGGTAACGGCCGACAAGGAGCTCTGGCGTGGGCTGGTCCATGAGGTCACGAAGAGTCGGAGACGACTGAACGAATGAATAACAACATCTAGTATAGTCCATCCTAAGTTCAAGTGCTGAACCTTACTCAGCACATAGAAGATGGCTTTGAAAGGCAGCAGATCACTGGAGCTATCTTCATAGACCTGTCAGCGGCTTATGATACTGTGAACCACCGCCTCCTCCTGAGAAAAATGTGTAATATCACAAAGGACTACCACCTCACCCGCCTCATAGGAAACCTGCTACAAAACAGGAGCTTTTTTGTTGAGTGCCAGGGCCAGAGAAGCAGATGGCGGAAACAGAAGAACGGCCTGCCTCAGGGGAACGTGCTCGCCCAACCCATGTTCAACATTTACACAAATGACCAGCCACTGCCAGAAGGGACAGAGAGTTTCATCTATGCTGATGATCGTGCCATTACCACTCAAGCAGGGAGCTTTGAGATGGTTGAACAGAAACTCTCCGAAGCTCTAGGTGCTCTTACTGTCTATTACAGGGAAAACCAACTGATCCCTAATCCATCTAAAACACAGACATGTGCCTTTCACCTTAAGAACAGACAAGCATCCCGAGCTCTGAGGATTACCTGGGAAGGAATCCCACTGGAGCATTGCAGCGCACCCAAATACCTGGGAGTCACTCTGGACCGTGCTCTGACCTACAAGAAGCACTGCCTGAACATCAAGCAAAAAGTGGGCGCTAGAAACAATATCATACGAAAGCTGACTGGGACAACCTGGGGATCACAACCAGACACACTGAAGACATCTGCCCTTGCGCTATGCTACTCTGCTGCTGAGTATGCATGCCCAGTGCGGAACAAATCTCACCACACTAAAACAGTGGATGTGGCTCTTAATGAGACATGCCACATTATCACAGGGCGTCTGCGCCCTACACCACTGGAGAAATTACACTGCTTAGCCGGCATTGCACCACCTGACATCCGCCGGGAAGTAGCAGCCAATAGTGAAAGGACCAAGGCAGCAACATCTCCAGCTCATCCCTTGTTTGGGTATCAGCCAGCACGTCAACGACTTAAATCAAGAAATAGTTTTCTTAGATCTACAGAGACACTCGCTGGAACACCTCAGCAAGCGAGAGTCCAAAAGTGGCAGGCTCAAACCCAGCACCTCAATCCGTGGGTGATACCAGATGAGAGACTCCCTCCTGGGCACACAGAAGACTAGGCGACTTGGAAGGCACTGAACAGACTGCGCTCTGGCACCACGAGATGCAGAGCCAATCTTTTTTTATATATATAATAGTTTTTTATTAAGATTTTAAGAATAACATTGAAAGAGGGAGAATATTAAAAAAGATGATATGAAAGTAAGAAAAAAGTAAGAAGTACATCCCCCTACCCCCAAGTCCACCAGAAAATACAAAAATATAAAAGACACAAAAAAAAAAACCGAAAGAAAAAATAGAAAAAAATAAAATAAAAATTGACTTCCATCTCTCCATCAGGTGTTGTGTCCTCAATGGTTTTTCCATTATATCCACTTCATAATGTTCCTCTTATTTATTTATTTCCTTTTCGTAGTTTTCATATAGAGTCCAATCTGTCCTCTTTATCGGGTTCCCGGTATTCTTTTTCAAGAAAAAAGTTAATTCGTCCATTTCTCTTATTTCTCTTAATTTCCCTAACCACTCTTCAGTGGTAGGGATATCTTCCTGTTTCCAAAACTTCGCCAATAATATTCTCGCCGCTGTTGTAGCATAGGTAAATAGTCTATCTTCGTTCTCATCTAATTGTAATTCCAAATCTGTAAATCCCAATAGATAATATTCTGGTTTCTTCTTAAAGACTCTCTTCAAAAAATTTTGTAGCTCTTCATGTACTTTCGTCCAATACTTCTCTATTTCTTTACACGTCCACCACATATGATAAAAAGTACCTGTTTGATGGCAACCCTTCCAACATTTATCAGAAGTATTCTTGTTCATTAAAGATAGTTTCTTAGGAGTGGTGTACCATCTGTGGAACATTTTTATCCAGTTTTCTTTTAAATCTGTTGCATATACATATTTCAATTTTTTGTTCCATATCTGCTCCCACTCCCTAAATTGAATAGGTCTTCTTATATTTTCGGCCCATTTTATCATACATGTTTTCACTTGCTCGCACTCCGTTAGCCAGGTTAATAATGTATTATAAATAACTGAAATTACTTTCTTATTCGTCTTTAATATTTTGTCCCAAATTGACTCTTCCCAGGCGAAGCCTATCTTATTATCTTGCTTGATATATTCTTTCATTTGCAGGTAGTGTAACCACGTCAAGTTACCATTTATTTCTTTCATTTGCTGAAAGGATTTAATTTCCATAGTATTCCTCACTAATATGTCTCTATATGTTGGCCACGCTCTCCAACCTAGTAATCTTCTTTGATGCGCCTCCATCGGTGAAACCCATAGAGGCGTTTTAGTATAAAAATGATTCTTGTATTTCATCCAAACTCTTAATAATGATGCTCTTACAAAATGGTTTCCAATTTTTTTTCCTTTTTTTCTCGGTCGTACCACGTGTAGGCATGCCAGCCTACACGTAGATCATGTCCTTCTAAGTTCAAACCTTTTCCATTTTCTAGTGTCATCCAGTCTCTTATCCACAAAAGGGCACTAGCCTCATGATATGTTTTCAGATCTGGGAATCCCAGTCCCCCTCGTGTTTTTTTATCAATTAAGTTCAAATATTTAATTCTCGGTCTTTTCCCATTCCACACAAATTTCAATAATTTTTTCTTCCATTTAATAAATTCTGTTTGATTTTTGATTATGGGTATATTTTGAAATAAAAACAATAATTTAGGTAAAACATTCATTTTTATAAGTGCAATTCTTCCTAATAAAGATAATTTCAGTAAGCTCCATTTCTTTAAATCCTTCTGTATCTTACTCCAAGTCAAGTCATAATTATTCTTCAATAGTTGGCCATTCTTTGCTGTCAACCAAATCCCCAGGTACCTTAATGTTTTCACTATTTCCATTCCTGTAATCCTTGTAATTTCTTCTTGGTCTTCTTTCCCTATATTTTTAGTTAGTATTTTAGTTTTCCCTTTATTTATTTTGAGGCCTGCCACTTTCCCAAATTCTTGTATTTTTTCAATCCAATTTTGTAAATTATTAATTGGGTCTTCCTCTATTCCCAATAAATCATCCGCAAAAGCTCTTATTTTGTATTCATATTTCCCGATTTTTACTCCTTTAACATTTGTATCTTCTCTTATTTTCATCATCAATGGTTCCAACGCCATTATAAAAATTAACGGGGATAACGGACATCCCTGTCTTGTTCCTTTTGTAATCTCAAGTTCCTCCAATAATTGGCCGTTTATCCGAATTTTTGCCTTTTGTAGGTCATAGATCGCATCAATTGCATTTATAAATTTAGTTCCCACATCCAATTCTTGAATCAATATCTTAAAGAAGTCCCAATTCAGATTATCAAACGCCTTCTCGGCATCGATTGATAAAATAGCCATTTCTTTCTGGTGGTTCGCCTCAAAGTATTCAATCAAATCCAATACTGTGCGGATATTATCTTTCATATATCTTCCGGGGAGAAACCCTGTTTGGTCCTCCCCTATCCAATCTTTCAGAAATTCCTTTAGTCTCGCCGCCAGTATATTCGTAAATATTTTATAGTCCACATTTAATAGGGAGATCGGTCTATAATTCTTGATATCTTCCGGGGCTGAACCTTCTTTGTGTATCATTACTATCTCAGCTTGCTTCCAGGTTTCTGGGATTCTTTGGTGATTTAATGCTTCATTTAAGACTTTCTTTAACATTGGTACCACAGTTTTTTTCATTGACTTGTAAAATCCTGCTGTAAATCCATCTGGTCCCGGAGCTTTATCTGCATCCATTTTATTAATTGCTCTTTCAATCTCTTCTTCCGTAATTTCTTTATTCAAATTTTCTCTTATTTCCTCTGTAATTTTCTGCAATTTCAATTGGCCTATATATGCTGTAATATCATCTTTCTTTATTCCATCTTTCGTATATAATTTACTGTAGAATTTCATAAATTCTCCCATAATCTCCTTATCAGTTGTAACAGTTTTATCTCCCGATATTATTTTTGTAATTTGTGTAGTTTGTTTCTTCTTTCTTACTTGTCTTGCTAGCCATTTCCCCGATCTATTCGCATTTTCAAAAGATTGTTGTTTTAGAAACTTCAACTCTCTTGCCTGTCTTTCCATTTCCAAGCCAGACTTCTCTTGATTGAGTCTTGCTAATTCTTTATTCAATTTTTTACACTGTGGTTTCTTTTTTAGCTCTGTTTCTTTATTAGCAATCTTATTCATCAATTCTTTCATTTTTTTATTTCTGTCTTTATTCTTCCTGGACCCATGTTGAATAAAGCATCCTCTCAAAACCGCTTTGAGGGCGTCCCAAGTCACTTGTATTTTTGTCTCCTCAATGTCATTAATTCCTAGATACTCTTGAACGATTTTATTATAATGTAGTTTATCTTCTTCCGTTTTGATCAAATTTTCGTTTAATCTCCATTTCCTTTGAAAACTTTTATGATTAATTAGTATTTCTAATGGGCAGTGATCCGAGACGTCTCTAGGTAATATTTCCATCTCCACAATTTTAGTAGCTAATTTTTTTGTTATCCATGCCATATCAATCCTTGACCATGTTTGATGTCTATGTGAGTAAAAAGTATAATCCTTTTTTTTTCATTCTTTCTTCTCCACGTATCCTCCAGCTCAAATTCTTTTTGTAAATCAAAAAACTTTTGGGGTAAAACACTGTTTCCTCCCCTTTTTTGCAGTTTATTCTTATCTTTTTGTTTGTCCATCACACCATTGAAGTCTCCTATCAGTAAAAGTTCATCAAATTCTGTTTCTCTCAATTTTGATTGTAAAAATTGAATAAATTTAGTCTTTGGGCCATTTGGCGCATATATGTTACATACTAGTATTTTTAAATTTCCCAGTTGAATTGTTACCGCCACACATCTTCCTTCCAAATCCTTGAATGCCAATTCTGGTGTTAAATTTTCCTTTATACAGGGTTAGTCAAAATGAATAGGCCAATAAGAAAATTAATTGTACCCGAATGTATGTTTACTGTAACCAAACCACAGCTACGTAGCGACAGATAAACTATCAAAGTTTTTTTTGAGCAACACACATGTACGTTAATGCCGCTAGGCGTCGCTAGGAGTCGCTGTTTTCAAAATGGCGGAATCAGGCAAAGAGAAGGCGTTTTGTGTGATGACATTTGCTAAAACAATGTCAGTAATTACGGTCCAGCGAGAATTTCGAGCCAAGTATGGCAAGGAACCACCTCATCGACATTCCATTGCGAGGTGGGTAAAGCAATTTGAGGAGACGGGCTGCTTATGCAAGGGTAAAACCACAGGACGACCGCGTGTCTCCGAAGACACAGTGGAATCCATTCGTGCATCCTTTCAACGAAGTCCCCAGAAGTCGACAAATCGTGTTTCCATGGAATTGAACGTTCCGCAAAAAACTGTGTGGCGCGTGTTACGCAAACGTTTGCAGTTCAAGCCGTATAAATTGCAAATGGTGCAGGCTTTGAAAAAAGGTGACTATTCGAAACAACACGATTTTTGCGAATCAATGCAGCGAAGACTAGAGGAGGAAGGCTTTGCCAACAGACTGGTCTTCAGTAACGAGGCAACGTTTCACCTGTGCGGGAAGGTCAATAGGCATAATCTCCGCTTTTGGGGATCTGAAAATCCTCATGCCGTATTGGAACATGTAAGGGATTCGCCGAAGGTAAACGTTTTCTGTGCAATAACCAACCGTCACGTGTTTGGCCCATTCTTTTTCGCGGAGAAAACCGTAACAGGCATAGTGTACGCTGACATGTTGTCTGAATGGTTGATGCCACAGTTAGAAGAGAAAGTGCCCGATTTCGTATTCCAACAGGACGGTGCCCCTCCGCATTGGCACAACAGTGTACGCGAGTACCTCAACGAACACCTTCCCAGACGTTGGATTGGCCGTGCTGGAGTGACTGATCTTCCATTCCTCCTGTGGCCCCCCAGGTCCCCCGACCTCACACCATGCGACTCTTCTCTCTGGGGGTATGTGAAAGACACTGTGTTCCGACCTCCATTACCGCTGACCTTGGACGACTTAAAACAGCGCATATGTGCTGCATTCGATGCCATTACGTCGGATGTGCTGCAACGGATGTGGAATGAACTGGACTATCGCTTGGACGTCTGCCGTGTCACACGGGGCGCCCATATCGAACATCTCTGAAGGTGAGACAAAACTTTGATAATTTATCTGTCGATACGTAGCTGTAGTTTGGTTACAATAAACATACATTCGTCTAAAATTAATTTTCTTATTGGCCTATTCATTTTGACTAACCCTGTATATGTTACCACACCCTTCTTCTTTTTTTCATTTTTTATTTTCTAAATGTGCCACGTGTTTGTGGCAAATATTCGTTTCTTGTAGCAGGATGATGTCCCAATTTGCTTTCTGTAATTTATTCCACACTTTTTTGCGTTTCTGGGGTGAGTTCAGGCCGTTAATATTATTTGATAAACACTTAAGTGATTAAATGCAGAGCCAATCTTAAGAAATGGGGCTACAAAGTGGAATCCACGACATGCGAGTGCGGAGAAGAGCAAACCACAGACCACCTGCTTCAATGCAACCTGAGCCTTGCTACATGCACAATGGAGGACCTTCCTGCAGCAACACCAGAGGCACTCCAAGTGGCCAGATACTGATCAGAGGACATTTAATCAACTACCAAGTTTGCAAAATTTGTGCTTTTTTTTATCTGTTTGTTTGTTTTGTTCTGTTAGAAATGTAATACAATGGTATGGTTGCTGATGACACGACAAATAAATAAATAAATAAATAAGTCACTTGCGAAGTAAAATAGTTCTTGCCTAATTCTTAGTGCCTTAGAAGCAACTCTAAGGGACTGATTTGATAGAAAATTCTTACCACAGATAAATGGTATGGTTATCTGAAGGATTATTAGCAGTACAATTTTGTGATCATTGTGATGTAGGTTCACAATCAGAATGGTATATGATCTTGTGTGTGTTGCAAATCTTCTTTCTACTTTTTTATTTTTCCAGCATTCAGTAAAATGCTTTTGGGTAAAGACAGTTCTACAAATGAGGGAGGTTGCTGTTGGTGGTGACAGTGATAATGTTATTAACACATTTCTCTCCTGCCCTGTGTCTGTTGATCTTAGAGCAGCAATACCATAAAATCAACCTTTATAATTGAAAACAGTAGAATGTGCTCCTTTTGACTTGAACACTATCCATTCATTAAATAAATAGTCTCTGCCTCTGAGTACATTTTAGTCCTTGAAACAAAAATGAAGAACATATATCCAAGGAGTCAATATAGCTCTGAATAGCAGTTGTGAGAGGCAGCTTTTGTTTTCTTGACTTGGCTGTGGTGGCCCAGTGGCATAATTTTGAGGGGAAATGCTGAACTAGATGGACCTGGCCCAGTAAAGCCATTCTTCTGGGTGCTTACATTTCCCTACTTAACCACTCTGTGATTATCTGACATTTTCAGCCATTCAAGCGCTGTACTTTTATGTGAAGTCCCCGAATAGTCACATAACTGTGTCAAAGTACCAATGAACACATTGCATTAGGGCATGGAGGGTAGCCTGTGTCCAGTATAACAGGTTCTTAAGTATTGCTCTGCAAAATCTGGTTGTCCCTAGGAGTGCAAGAACTTTATCTCTAGCATAACAGGTGTAGGAAGGATATGGACCAGGACCGCAGTCTTAAGTATCTTGCGCTGGCAAAAAGTTTCCAGTACAAAACAAGCCATTGTTTATGAACATTTGCCTCCCTTGGAAATCCCCTCTTCTACAAGAGGAGTCTGGTGTGCTGCCCTCCAGATGCCCACTGTGATCACCTGGCTCCCCTGCCCATGGCTCCGCACCCACTCCTCTTTTCTCTTTTGCCTGTTTTACTGGCATCTGTTGGTGGGAGACCGGAGATCATTATGAAGCAGCACCTGAGCCTGCCACATTGTGCTGCACAAACACACACTGTGGTGGCATTTCTTTACAAGGCAGGTAGTCTGGGGAGGGAATTCAGTTTTCAGGGGAATCACTTGCTCTGCCCCTCTGCGCCTGGATCATCTTAACTTTCCCCTTGTGAGTGTTTAATAAAGCAGCATAAATGCAACCAAATGTTGTTCAGTTTTCTTTCCTCCCGGCAAGGTGCCCTTTTGTATGTTAACAAGCATCTGGATAGAACTGCAGCTGTCACTGCACCATCTGCATTGCCCAGTAGGTGTACAGCAGATGACAGGTGTCAAACAATGGCCTTTTGCTGAAGAGGCCAGTAGGCTTCACCACACAGGTGAAAGCAGCCTGAAACAAAAGCTGTGCTGTGTTGAATCCTTTCTGAAGAATAGACTGAGTTGTGACAGAGCTCAAAGACCTCCTCTGGACAAAGCTCTTGATTTTCTTTGTCGGTCTTCCTCTTCTTTACTGGTCATTGCTACATTGACTTTATATTAGGCATTTTGCCAGCTATTTGCAGAATTGATCAACTGAGCAGTGTAATGGTTTAGATGCTGGACTTGGATGAGAGAGAGACCTACATTCGAGGTTGATTTCACACAAGCATATGCATTGAACATACTATCAACTGATGATCTGCATGAGGAACCAGATCCTTGCAGATTAATTGCCGCAGAAAGAATATAGTTATTGCTCCATGTCAACATAAGTACAATGTGTCTTAGTGGCTAGACTTTTAACTCGTGTCTAAAAAACCACTGAGCACTGATACCTCATCTACACTGCCTTATAATCCAGTTTCTGAATCCAGATCATCTGCTTTGAATTGGAATAATGGTAGAGTAGACTCATATAATTCAGTTCAAAGCAGATAATCTGGATTCAGAAACTGGATGATCTGGCAGTATAGATCCAGCCTGAGAGTCTTTTCTACCTCCTGGTTCCCCTTCCTTTAGCTTATGTGTCTTAAAGCTTGTGCAAACATATTAAAACATTAAGCCTACCATTGGAGTTTCTGTCTTGCAGGTTCTTCGACATATAAACAAAGCTTTGTCTGGTTGAATCTTCAAAATGAATCCAAGTAATGTTTCTGCCATATACAACCCTGTATATCATCTGCCACATTATCTCCTTCTGTCAAGATTTTAGATTTGTGTTCTTTTAAAATCTATGACATAAGGCCATTGACAGATAAACCTAGCATCATAGAATGAACCATACTTTGCCTTTAACTTCCAAATAGCCCTATTTTTTTCTCTTCCTATATCATGCAATCTGCTTATGTTATTTGCCATTTTCCATGATTTCTCATAAAACTTTAGCAGGCTATTCATCCTTTTGAAAATTATTCTAATTGAAGTCAGCTTCATTGAGTATATTCTTCTCTCAGTAGGCTTTCTTCTTATTTTCAATATATTTTCTCTGGTTTTGTCTCAATTCTCCTTCAACTCTAACCTAGATTATATCACTTCTTTGTTCTAATTAAATATACCAATGCCCAACTGTGAAGGTGTTGGGAGCCCGACACAAAGAGTTGATGGTATCTCATCCACCAGTGTTGAGTCTTCCTGCCTATCTGTAAACATGGTTCAGATTTCTGTCCATGTAAAAAGATAAGGGACACAGATGTTCATATTTTTCTTTGGTTATATAAGGAAACTTGATAACCAGTTTTGAATCAGGGCGAACTTGTGTAAGCTGGTTTTCAAGAAAGTACATTAGATGAGTGCCACTAATGAGAAAACCAATTTTTAATGTTATAGATCCACATGGTGTCTGGTTTCAGAGCTAATCTAACTAGGCCTGTTATGAAGGGTTGACTGGATATTTACATAAGAGAAGAAAGTCTGTTATGTATCCAGATCCAAAGTTGTTTAGGGCTTTGTATGTTTGCAGCAGAATTTTGGATATGACTCACTAATAATAATAATTATTATTATTATTATTTTATTTATTTATTTATTTAATTATAGACCACCCTATCTCCCCAGAGGGACTCAGGGTAATTTCCCACACATATGGCAAACATTCAGTGACAACAAAGAGACATATGACAGATTACATCAAAACATGACACACCCCAGAAAATAGAACAGCCATTACTATCAACTCAGTAGCCAACAAGCAGCCAGTACTGTTCTTTTAACACAGGTGTAGTATGGGACTAGTATGTGCCCTGTTAGTAAAGACAGTTGCTGTGTTCTGGAGTTACTGCAAATTCCAAACCAGGCACAAAGGGAGTCCTACATGGAATGCCTTACAATAGTTAAATCAGGATGCTGTTAGAGTATGGATCTCATGGTTGGTTCTGTCCTACTACTACCAGAGTTGGACTTGGTCATGAGTGCTGTGTGATGCTGCAGTCAACTTAGCCTCTAGTGATAAGGATCCGGCATCTTCTTCCCCTTGTGCCAGGACAGATCGCCCAATTCCTAGGCCTGGCAACTGCAACACCCATAAGAGTTCTTCCCCCACCTTCCTTCAGTCCTCCGATTTCTAGCATTGCAGAGAGTGAGACACTGAAAATTGCTCACATCTAGAACATGTCTGTTTGCTGTGTCTGCATTTCCTTGGTCACTTTGCCCTTTTTTCTTTGCTATTTTCTGCTAGTACAGTAGTGTCGTCTGCATATCTTAAATTACTAATGTTTCTTCCTGCAATTTTCATGCATTCTTTGGTGCACTCCATTATTCAATGTATGTTTGCCATATGATCCTTAGTTTCTCTTCCTTTCCTGAACCCAGCTTGGACACCTGGTATCTCTCACTCCACATATCATTCACTCTCCTGCTTCATTTCTTGATCCTATAAAAGATATCCCTACAGCCCTTGATTCTGCTGTTTTGTACAGACATTAGCAAAAGCCTTGTTTTAGGGTGTGATCAGTTTCTTCCTGGACTCCAACATAGTCTCTTTCAGTTTTTTCTTCTGAAAGCTGGAACATACATTTGAATTATGGTTATATTGATGGGTTTTTTCTGAAGACCTGTTGATATTATGTAGTAAAGTTAACATTCCAGCCTTCATCTCCTTTTGCTACATCTCTCTATTAACTTACTCTAATTTTCTTATATTTTCATTTCCATAGTAAAATACAGTGTAATTGTTTGAATCAATATGTCTCATTTCTGTCCTCTTCAGTTTGCTCTCCTCAAGCATTGCAATACTTAAATATTTAATTTCTTGTTTTACTATCTTTTCTATGTCTAGTTTCCTCTGATTCATGCTTCACATATTCCATATCCCTTCAGTATCTGAAACCAGACACCATTGCACACCATTGTTAGAATCATAGAATCCTAGAGTTGGAAGAGACCTTGTGGGCCATCCAGTCCAACCCCATTCTGCCAAGAAGCAGGAAAATCGTATTCACAGCACCCCCGGCAGATAGCCATCCAGACTCTATTCAAACTTCTCCAAAGAAGGAGCCTCCACCATACTCCAGGGCATAACACAAATAATAAGTTAACATCCTTTAAAGCAGTGCAGATCCCACCTCTTTGTAAATCAGTACTTTCTTTTATCACTGTTTTGTCTCTTTAATTTCTAAAGATGGTGTTTATCTTTATTATGCTTTGCATTCAAATAATAGATTATGACAACAAAACATAGTAAAGGCAAACTATAATGTCCACATTTTGCAGAGAAGTAAGAGGAGAGAAAGAGAACTTTGCTATGAAATCATCATGTAGTCCTTGAGAAAATGGAGTTTGGTCTTGGTCTTCCTCCAACTGAAACAAAAATGCTATGCCTGATCTGTGTGATTTCTTTCCCATGCTCAGTTTCATTTTTACTTTTTCACATCTCCTTGAACTACTTGGTTATTTATATAAAGAATCATGGCTTACAGTCAGTGGTATGGGATTTTCTGCTGTGAATGCATTTTTCAAATGTAAGATGTTTATATAAGAAAAAAAGTTCAGGTGAAATATAATTGTTCTACCTGTTTTCAATCATTGTTTTACATTTTGCCAAAGCCTGCTAAAGAACATACTACAGACTTTACATTTCACTTTTTAGATTTAGCTGCCCTCTGGTGGTAGCAAATTTATTAAAGGTGACTTGAATCCCAGATTGCATATACAGACAGTCCCCAAGTTAACAAACAAGACAGGTTTTGTAAGTTTGTTGTTAAGTTTAATGTGTATGTAAATTGGAACAGGAACATTTTTTAAGTGTAACTCCAGCCAAAAAATATGTTTAGCTTTGAATAGCATAGAGAAGGGTTAACACCCCTGTGTTGTTTTGCTGTCTATGTCCCTGTTCAGAAGTTTTCACCTCACTTTCTGAAGTTTTCACCTCACTTTCTGTCCCTGTGAAAACTGGATTTTGGAAAATGAGGTGCTTTTTTTAGAAACAAGGATTGCTGATAAAGCTTCAGTGGAGATACCTTTTCTCCATGATAACACTTTCAGGAGTGAATTTCTTTTCCAAGAGGTAGATTTTTCTCCCTTCCTGTTGTCTCACCCCTGTTTGTAACTAGGAGCATTATGTAACTTGAGGACTGCCTGTAGAACATATTAAATCTGATCTCAAGTTATCATCATTTAGAATTAAAATAGGTCCTGGAGTCAATATATCCAGAGTCACCTTTGGTGCCACCCTGACTGGCCTTGCAGGAAAGCACCTCTAGTTTTTAGTTAGTCTTCAGTCGTAAGACTTGAAGGTGTCTTACAATAGCGGAGACTAGTGAGAGTGTGGTCTCACCTAAACAGCATGTTTCTGTCTTCCTCACAGTGTCATCAGTCATCAGGGGAAGACATGGAGATCTCTGATGATGAAATGGCCTCATCGCCAAGCACAGAATGTGCCAAAAACATTGTGGTGAACTCGGCTGTGATGGCTTCCTCGATCCCCATGCCACCACCTGGCTTCCCCCCTTTGCCTCCACCACCTCCACCCCAGACAGTCTATCCAATGCCACCCCCTCTCCCTCCGCCACCACCACCAACTCACCCTGCAGTGACTGTCCCGCCTCCGCCCCTGCCAGCACCCCCAGGGGTTCCCCCTCCTCATATCTTGCCTCCACTCCCTCCCTTCCACCCTGGAATGTTCCCTGTCATGCAAATGGATATGATCAGTGTCTTGGGCAACCAGTGGGGTGGCATGTCGATGTCTTTTCAAATGCAAACCCAGATGTTGAGCCGCCTGATGCAAGGGCAGAACTCGTACCAGTACCCTCCTTTCCTGGGGAACCGGATGCAGTTTGTGAACCTTCCTCCTTACCGACATTTCTCCATGGGAGCAGCTGTCAACCGGGGACAACAGTGGCCGCCTTTGCCCAAGTTTGATCCGTCTGTTCCTCCCCCGGGTTATGAGCCCAAGAAGGAAGACCCACACAAAGCTACTGTAGACGGTGTGCTCTTGGTGATTGTGAAGGAACTTAAAGCAATAATGAAAAGAGACCTGAACCGGAAGATGGTGGAGGTGGTGGCCTTCAGAGCATTTGATGACTGGTGGGACAAGAAAGAGCGCTTGGCCAAGGTAGGTGTCCTGGTGAGGTCGATCATGTTCGGCATCACTGGAACCATCCTTTCCTGTGGCTTCTGTGGAAGGGTGGCTTTCTATGACTTTCTATGGGCAGACACGGTTTGCATCACCTCCTTCTTGTGTCCTCTGGGTATTTTGTTCTGATGGCCCCACAGTTCTGCTTCTTGAATTGTTTTTCTAACATGGTTGATTCAGTTGCTGCCTCACTCGTGTGATAAAGTCCTGTGACTCCGAGTCTGCAGCTATATGGCTGGCATTCTCAAACCTCCAACTCAATCTAACCCTACAGCAAGGATGAGGCTATGGCACACATTGGGGGAAATGGTGTGCTTTTTGCAGCCATAAATAGCTCATCCAAAATTAAGAGTGGTGATAGATTTTGCCGTTCATCATTGGATATACATAGCAGTGAAAGACATTAAAGGTGAGTGTGATAAATGGCAGTAAACAGGTGTTCTGGCATAGTCTTAATGCTTTTGAACTACAATGTAACTGGTCCCATTCAGGAAAATGAAAGATTTGTGTAAGTTGATGATGCAGTTGTGTTCATTATAGGTTTATGCATTGGGTTCTCGTGTTCTTCTTCAGGCATCACTTACTCCAGTGAAATCTGGTGAAAACAAAGATGAGGAAAAGCCAAAACCAAAGGATCGCATTACGTCTTGTCTCCTGGAGAACTGGCATAAAGGCGAGGGTCTGGGTTACGAAGGCATCGGCTTAGGCATTGGACTACGAGGAGCCATCCGGTTACCATCTTTCAAGGCAAGAGCATCTAGTCATTCACAATATGAATAAAGCTTACATGTAGTACTCTGAAGAATTTTGTTGGAGTTAGTAGCAGTCTGAATGTCTCTCATGTCATTTTGCATTAAACCCATCTTTTTCAGTGAGGTCAAAACTCTCCAGCTCTTCTCTTGTAAAAACATATGTGCCCTTTAGCTCTGTAATCTGTATACTGGCTGACAGTAGGCTGTTTAGAACATAACGAAAGCTTTTACTTTTGTGTGTGTCAGGAGCGACTTGAGAGACTGCTTTTACTGACCACCATACTCTCGTTGGGTCAGGCATAACAGAATGAAGGGTTACCTGTCATCTCTGTGAGTTCAGACAGGGCACTGGAACCCTTGAAAGAAGGGCAACTTGAATATAGTTTTTGCTTGGACCAGCCTTTAAAACATTTGGGCATTAGTAGGGAACAACATAAACTTTTGCGGGGCTTGACAACTTTTAGTTTGTTCTCGTTCATGAAAGTACTGAAGTTCCCCCTAGTTGAATTGTTCTGATATCAGTAAGTTACAAAAATGTATTGAGAAACATAACAAGGAAAAGAACGAAGAAACCAAAGCTACTTTGATACTGTTGTATAGCCAATTTCTTACTTTTGTAAGATTTTTTGTTCCTGAGGTAGAGTTATTAAGTATAGATCTCAAACAAATTCATCTCCCCAAATGAGTTAATTCTGGCCTTTTGCAGGTGAAGAGAAAGGAGCCACCTGAAGCTGCCTCAGCTGGAGACCAGAAGAGACTGCGGCCCTCTACATCGGTAGATGATGAAGATGAAGGTTAGCAATGCTTAATCCAGACTTGGTTGTATGTAGTACTGAGCCATTGAAAGAAGTTAGATTGAAATTAGCCATCAGCCAGGTTCCAAACAGATAAGAATTGCAAATTGCTCATTTCTGCAATTTTGTGCCCCCTCCACCAGCTTTCACATGCTTTTATCCTCTAGAATCTGAACGCGATCGAGACCTGCCTGATGCAGCATCAGACCTCTCCAAGAAGGATGCTGAAGCTGTAGGCCTCAGAAGGAGACCGGGCAGGCCATTGGAACTGGATAGTGAAGGGGAGGAGGCGGACTCAGCTAAAGAGGAGGAGGAAGAATCTTCTTCAGAAAAGGAGCCAGAGCAGGAGGAAGAGGTGATGAAACCAGCATCTGACAAGGTACATCCCTCCTTTGATCTAAGTTATCTTTTCGGACTCTGTTGTTCTATTTTCAATATGTGTTATTGTCTTTGTCTGCAAGCCCCTTGGTGAACTGGGAAAGTCTGTTATTTCCATTGCAGTCGACATTCAAAAAAGAAGTTGATCAAAAGCTGCCCCCTTGCTCACAAAATACAACTACAGTGTTCGCTCACTACTTCACGGTTCGCTTTTCGCAGACTTGCTGTTTCACAGTTTTCCTCTCTGTCCTCCCTTCTTCCAGCCTTGAAGGGCCTTTCCTTCCTTCACTCTCTCTCTCTTCACCTGGTAAAGGGAAAGGCGAGGAGGGCTTGCTCCTTTATCTTCCTTCCTTCCCTAACAGCCCTTTCCTTCTCCTGCAGCCACAGCACTGACAGGGAGATGGGTGGGGGGAGCTGCGGGGAGGAGGAGGAGAGGAAGGCATGTGCAAGCGGGGAAGGAGGATGGGGAGGAGGGGAGGGAGAGCCAGGTGCACAAGGAGGAGCCAGCATGAAGGGTGGTGTGCAAGGGGAGAGAAGGAGGAAAGGGGGGGGGGGGAGGAGAGGAAAGAGAAGGGGAAGGGATTGAGTGAGAGAAAGGGGGGAGGGAATGAGAGGACTCGTCGGAGCCACTCCTAGGAGGGGGCGGTCCTACGCCTCGCATGCGCTGAGGCAGTACATATACAGTATAGAATAATAGAATCAAAGAGTTGGAAGAGACCCCATGGGCCATCCAGTCCAACTCCCTGCCAAGAAGCAGGAATATTACATTCAAATCATCCCTGACAGATGGCCATCCAGCCTCTGTTTAAAAGCTTCCAGAGAAGGAGCCTCCACCACACTCGGGGGCAGAGAGTTCCACCGCTGAATGGCTCTCACAGTCAGGAAGTTCTTCCTAATGTTCAGATGGAATCTCCTTTCTTGTAGTTTGAAGCCATTGTTCCGCGTCCTAGTTTCCAGGGAAGCAGAAAACAAGCTTGCTCCCTCCTCCCTGTGATTTCCTCTCACATATTTATACTTGGCTATCATATCTCCTCTCAGCCTTCTCTTCTTCAGGCTAAACATGCCCAGCTCCTTAAGCCACTCCTCATAGGGCTTGTTCTCCAGACCCTGGATCATTTTAGTCGCCCTCCTCTGGACACATTCCAGCTTCTCAATATCTCTCTTGAATTGTGGTGCCCAGAATTGGACACAATATTCCAGATGTGGTCTAACCAAGGCAGAATAGAGCGGTAGCATGACTTCCCTAGATCTATACACTATGCTCCTATTGATGCAGGCCAAAATCCCATTGGCTTTTTTTGCCGCCACATCACATTGTTGGCTCATTTTTAACGAGGACTCCAAGATCTTTTTCACACATACTGCTCTCGAGCCAGTCATTGTCCCCCATTCTGTATCTTTGCATTTCGTTTTTTCTGCCTAAGTGGAGTATCTTGCATTTGTTACTGTTGAACTTCATTTTGTTAGTTTTGGCCCATCTCTCTAATCTGTCAAGATCATTTTGAATCCTGCTCCTGTCCTCTGGAGTATTGGCTATCCCTCCCAATTTGGTGTCGTCTGCAAACTTGATGATCCTGCCTTCTAGTCCTTCATCTAAGTCATTAATAAAGATGTTGAACAGGACTGGGCCCAGGACGGAACCCTGCGCCACTCCACTTGTCACTTCTTTCCAGGATGAAGAGGAAGCATTGGTGAGCACCCTCTGGGTTCATCCATTTAACCAATTACAGATCCACCTCACCGTAGTTTTGCCTAGCCCACATTGGACTAGTTTGTTTGCCAGAAGGTCATGGGGGATTTTGTCGAAGGCCTTACTGAAATCCAGGTACGCTACATCCACGGCATTCCCCGCATCTACCCAGCTTGTAACTCTATCGAAAAAAGAGATCAGATTAGTCTGGCATGACTTGTTTTTGATAAATCCATGTTGACTATTAGCGATGACCGCATTTGTTTCTAAGTGTTTGCAGACCACTTCCTTAACAATCTTTTCCAGAATCCTGCCTGATATCGACGTGAGGCTGACCGGATGGTAATTGTTTGGGTCATCCTTTTTTCCCTTCTTGAAGATTGGGACCACATTGGCCCTCCTCCAATCTGCTGGAACTTTTCTCAAAGAACTCGCAAAGATTATTGCCAATGGTTCCAAGATGACTTCCGCTAATTCCTTCAATACTCTTGGGTGTAGTTGATCTGGCCCCGGGGACTTGAACTCATTTAGAGTGGCCAGATATTCCTGGACGACTTGTTTCCCAATTTGGGGTTGGATGTCCTCTAATCCCTCATCCACTCCATCTTGCTGAGGTTGAAGATGACTTTCTTTTTGTGAGAAGACCGAGGCAAAGAAGGCATTAAGTAGTTCTATCTTTTCCCTACCCCCTGTCAGCATTGCCCCATCTTCTCCTCGAAGAGGCCCTATCACCTCCTTGTTTTTCTTTTTTCTACTGACATAAGAAAAGAAGCCCTTTTTATTGTTTTTAATGTCCCTGGCAAGCCTGAGCTCGTTTTGTGCTTTAGACTTGCGGACCTTTTCCCTATAGGTGTTGGCTATTTGAATTCTTCTTTGGTGATTTCTCCCTTTTTCCACTTCTTGTGCATGTCTCTTTTGTGTCTTAGCACAGTTAGAAGTTCTTTGGACATCCATTCTGGCTTCTTTGCACTTGTCCTATTTTTTCTCTTTGTTGGCACGGTTTGTAATTGTGCCTTGAGTATTTCACTCTTTGAGAAATTCCCATCCATCCGTAACTCCCTTGTCTTTTAGTATCTGTGTCCACGGAATGCTGCTCAGTGTTTCCTTCATTTTTCGGAAATCAGCTCTCCTAAAGTCTAAAATGCGGCTTTGACTTGTCTTGACTTGTTTGGCCTTCCTTTGTACCTCAAATTGCAGGAGCACATGGTCACTTGCCCCTAAGGATCCAACCACTTCAACTGCATTGATAAGGTCCTCCGCATTTGTTAAGATGAGATCAAGAGTAGCCAACACCCTTGTTGCCTCTTCTACCTTCTGGACCATGAAATTGTCTGCAAGGCAAGCGAGGAATTTGTTGGACCTTGTACTCTTGGCTGAGTTTGTTTTCCAGCAAATATCGGGATAGTTGAAATCGCCCATGACTACTACATCTCTTCTCTGTGCCTGTTTGGTCAACTGTTGGCAGAAAACTTTATCAAGTTCTTCCTCCTGGCTTGGTCGTCTGTAGTAGACGCCTACAACGACATCTTTTTGAGTCCCAGTTCCCTTGATTCTTATCCAGATGCTTTCAAACTGGTTTCCTGGATTGCTGTCTTGCATCTTTTCTGCAGCGTAACAGTTTTTGACATATAAGACTACTCCGCCTCCTCTCTCCTTTGTTTGGTTTCTATTAAAGGGGTTATAGCCCTCCATGTCTACATTCCAGCGATAGGAGTCATCTCACCAGGTTTCAGTGATGCCTATGACATCATATTTGTGGTGTTGTGCTAAAAGTTGGAGTTCGTCTTGTTTATTTCCCATGCTCTGTGCATTAGTGTAAAAACATGTGAGCCCCTGAGCTGTTTAATTGGGATTATTGTGCTTTTGGTACTTGGTCCTCGTTATGTTTGTGCAGCCCTCCGTTCAGCCTTCTGGCAGTTCCCTGACATTATGGGTAAAGTAGCGTTCGCAAGGCTGTTGTCCCCCTCCCCCGCTGGACCTAGTTTAAAGTGCGCCTAATGAGGTTTGCGAGTCTGTGAGCAAAAAGGTGTTTTCTTACTTGTGTGAGATGCACCCCATCCCTTGCCAGTAGACCATCCTCCTGGAAAAGCAGGCCATTGTCAAGGAAGCCAAAGCATTCCTCCTGACACCATTTTCTAAGCCAGTTATTGACCTGTACTATTTTTCTGGCCCTTGTAGGACCGTGCCTTACAACTGGGAGGAGTGTCCTTGCTTCACGGATTTTCACTTATCGTGGGTCATCCTGGAACGGAACACCCGCAATAAGTGAGGGAACACTGTAAATACAAAATGGTGATACCATTATTGGGCCAGCTCCAAAGCACCGAAAATATCACCCAAGTTTTTGAGGCTTCACCACTTTTTTTCACCAGGCAAAGATGTCTAAAAATAATGGAGAAGAAAAGCAACAATGTTAGAGTCACTTGCCTACATTTTGTCTCAGATATGACTTCTGTTGCCCATTAAGATGGTCTGGGGGATCTCCTTGCAGACAGAGGTCACTCCTCTTCCTGGCTATGTGGGCACTGGGGACAACAGTAAAACACAGGCAATAATATTTCAATCCATTAGCAGCGGCAAAGTAATTTCTATTGAGATTTAGACTCTATCCTGTGCAGTGCCAATTGCTCCTTTCTGTGTCTTAGTCAACTGCTTCTCCTTCTATCTGGATGTTTGTACCAGATGTGTGAAGTTGTCTTGGAGTTCAGTCATACCATAATATAAGCACCTAGCTGACATATTTCTTCCTTTCCCCTTGTGCAAAAGTAATGAAGGTTTCTGAATTTTCAAAATGTCTTGTGTCCCAAGGAAGAGGAGGAAGAGGAAGACATCAATGAAGAAGAAGAAGAAGAGGAGGACGTGGAAGACGAAGAAGTTGAAACAGAAATGAGTGAAAAAGAAGAGTATCAGGATTCTGAAGAAGGTATGAGGTCTTGTGAGTGTCCAAATAAATGCAAAGGTTTTGATTCGAAGATATGTTTTGTCTTGGTTACTGGATGATGTATGCTGCATTCTTTGCCATTTCTGAAATTCATACAAAAGGGTCTACTGCACCCATACAGTGCTTCCTTTTGAAAATTCTATAGTGAAGCAGCCTTTTTCCTGAGTGTCCCACCCATCTTCTATATACATATGTATTGCGGTTCCCAAATAGACTTAATTTCAAGGGAAAACCTTTACCTTTACTTTTAAATCATCTCTCACCTTTTGATTATTTTGGCACTCCCTACCTATTTTTCATTTTCTTTTTTGTACTTACTGGAATTCTTTGGTTTGAGCAAATGTGTTGTAGAGAAGCCTCATTTAATCCTTCTCTTTCCAACAGACGATGTAAAAAGCCTGGTTTCCTCCAGAGCAGAGCTTGAATCATCTGATGAAAGTGATGAGTCCTCAGACTTTGGGACAAGCTCTGACTCCGATGATGAAGATGATGAAGAGGAGGAGGAGGAGGAGGAGGAGGAGGAGGAGGCAGAGGAGGAGGAAAGCTATGAGGAGCAAGCAGAAGATAATGAAGGGATATCTCTACAGCAAGAAAGAGAAGATGCTGAGCTAGCTGAGGAGTCGCTCCTTCACGAGCCTGAAAACGATGATGAAAAGGAGACAATTCTGGAATTGTTTGCAGTGGATGACTACATGGGAGAGACTCCTCTGGTACTGGGACAAGTTCCAATTCCAGAAGGAGAGGAACGGAAGGAAGATGTCCGGCAACCAGAAGAGGAAAGTGGGGAGGTGCCTGAAGAGTCTCTTGCTGCAGAAGTTCTAATAGTTATTGAGAGAGCCCAGGAGGAAAAGCTACAATTGTCTCCAGTGTGTACACCAGGTAAAGGAGCTTTTCCTGCTAATCTTAGTACTAGCTATATACTCATATTTGATGGGGAAGGTTCTTTCTGAATGTATCTATTTCTGTTTGTGTCTGCCTTCATTGGATTTTTGTTAGAAGAGATGAGGCCCTGCTTATGACTTGGAATTTACTCAAACAAGTCTCAGGCTTCCATGGGCTGCAGTAAAAATGTCATGTTCATCTGTCATTTATTGTGAATTGGAACTGGGGCAGGGAATGATCAGGCATAAGGTGAGGAGACTGAGTCCGATGTATCTCAACTCCATGATTCTGGACTGTAGCCCACTGTTGAACTTAGCGGAAAAAATGTTCTTGTGGTGAGTGATGCGTGATGGTCAAGCTGCTCAGGCATCATCCAGACATCATCCAGGCATCATAAAGACTCCTGTTGTGAGACTTTAGCCAGTTTTATAACCACAATGTACTGTCTCAAAGGAGAGACCATTGGCAACCAAATCAGTGTATTCACTTTTGTTTTTTTTATTTCCTTCAAGTGTCAGTGGAGGAACCTGAACCAAATATCGAGCACAAGCCTGAAATGCTGGATGGTCCAAAGCCAGAGACTCAGGAAGATGAAAACCTCCGTCCGCCGACATCATTGGGGCTGCTTGGAGATGTCTTACCCAGCAAGACCTCATTTTTCTCCAAGCAAGAAGACAGCAGTTTATATGCCCAAGCAAAACCCAAGCTGTCCTTCATGGCCGAGGAGGAAGGTCGGCTTCCTCGAACTCCAGGGAGGGAAGTGCTGTCTCACTTGGAGTCTCCCATGCTTTCCATGGAAGCTGTGCCATCTTGTTCGCTCCCCCTCCCCTGTGGGATGTCAGGCAAAGAGGAACTGTTGCTTCTTCCTGACAAGTTCCCGGGTCAGGTACCCATGACCAAACCACCGCTAGAGGAAGAGCTGCCTCGGACTCCGGGCCGGGATATTTTAGCAAAGTGCTCGCACAGCCTCTCCAAGTCTCAGAGTACGGACACTATCCCACCCACACCAGGCAGCGATGCTCCTCTCACAGGGAGCAGCTTGACTTTAAGTTCCCCTCAAGTCCCAGGCAGCCCCTTTTCCTACCCCTCTCAGTCCCCCAGCATCAACAGTGGTGGCATTCCTCGGACTCCTGGGAGGGACTTCACTTTCACGCCGACGTTTCCAGAGCCTGGTGCTACCCTTCCTTGCTTTTTATCCAGCAAGAAGCTCTCTGAGGACGAACCTGATGAGAAGGTCTTTAAAGAGCCTCTGAGTGCTTCTCTCCTGGCTGGTGTGAACAGTGTACCCTCCCCCATTCCCTTTGCCAGCCCCCCAGTCGCAGCTTTCCATGCACATGTCGAGTTGCCGCCCAACCAGCCAGTACCTCTCACTGTTCAGTCTTGCTTGTTCATTGACTCCAAGATGTCTCTGGAGGAACACAGCATGGACACACAGCCCCTCTTGTCCTTTGCCCCAGAACAGACGGGGTCCTCCCCACCCCTCCCTCCTCCCCCGCCCTCCTCTGTCTTGCCCCTCAAAAGGAAGCCAGGTCGACCCAAACGATCCTCTCCGCTGGGGCCGATGTTGGAGCCTTATTCCAGCAAACCCCTCGAGCCACCTCTCCTTCCAATCCCAGTTGCCTTGACTGAAAGTGCTGTGAACAAAGAGTTGCTGAGTGGCCACCCAGAGGCTTTCTATCCCCTGAAAGACCCTGAAGCAGTGACTCTGGATTTCCGGAATGACTGCTTTCATGACAAAGTTAGCCCTGAGGTTTTATCTGAGAAGCTTCCCTTCAAGGAGCTGGAGAACCAGTGGAATGAGGATGTCAAAGAGGACGAGGCTTACCTGAAATGCAAGAGACAGTGGAGGCGGCAAAAGAAGAGGCCAGACGACCTCCCAACAATTCCTTCCCCTGAGTATTCCCCACAACGGTTTCACTTTAGGCCCCGGTCAGAGTTTGAGGAAATGACCATTTTGTATGATATTTGGAATGGAGGGATAGATGAGGAAGATATCCATTTCCTTTGCATTACGTATGATCACTTGTTGCAGCAAGACAATGGCATGGACTGGCTCAACGATACCCTGTGGGTATACCATCCTCATATCCTTTTCTGCTGGATTACTAGTCTAGCTTCCACGCTACTCTAGGAGAGACAGATTTATTGGCTATTGCTGTAGTTGAAGCAAAGAGCCTTCACAATGAAGTAGAAAAAGTATTAATATCTATTTAGATCTCATAATGACAGGGAGAGTTCAACAATTGTTAAGTGAGAAGAAAATGAAGATAGCAAAGAAAGTATTCTGATGCATTGTGGTCCACAAAGTCCTTTTCTGTGTTTAGACACTAAAATAGCAAAAGTCCACTTTGAAGGTTGACTTTATCTGTTTGTTATAATATTATGTTATTCAGCTGTTGAGTTAAATAACATAATGGGACCCAAGATAGCTTACAACATAGTAGAGCAATGTCCAGTTAAAACCTTAGTATAGCTATTTCAAACAAGTGTAAAGCCAATTAAATAAGCAATTCTATTAATAACACAGTTAAAACATTTTAAAACACTTAAGGCACAATTCAAACAAAAGCACAGCACAATATATTAAAAGGCCTTTCTGCCACACATGTTAAAAAGATGACAGTCTCTGTATGCAGAATTAGGTTTAATACAGCAATGAGGGCCAGAAAGCATAAGCTGAAATGAAAGTGAAGCAAAATCAGATGATCCAAAACAAACAGAACATCGGAACTGATAAATTTCATTTCAGTATGAATGGAAGCAGTGAGAACTCATCATTTTAGGCCTATTCTGATTCTGTATGCTGAGCTGGGCTTTGCATACACTATGTTAGATCGTTATTTTAGACAGGGGGAGAGCTTTGCATTCTGTATTTGACAAGATGGAAATAAAAGTGATATGTTTTCTTTCATAGGCCTCTATTTAGACATTGTTAGTTATCTCAACGTGTAAGGTACAAATGAGGTAAAATGTACTTTTTCATTAAACCAGTTGAAGTTGGTGGAGCAGCATGTGAGCATGTGAGTCTACAAGTGTCCCAAAGCTATTTGTGAAGTGAAACTATTCTGTGACACTGAAAAGCTTTTGCAAAACACTTACTACCTTGTAATCCAACGGTTGCATGCTGCTGTTAGAATTATTTAGGAAGGCTGAAGGGACAAAAAACCACACATTTTGCTAGGTAATCATTGGATCAAGAGCCCCATAGAAGGGATTTCCCTTAACACCAGTCCACCAACCAGCTTCTCTACTGCAAAGAAGAAGAAACGAGATGATGGGATACGGGAGCATGTTACAGGCTGTGCGCGAAGTGAAGGCTACTACAAAATCGACAAGAAAGATAAGCTAAAATACCTCAATAACAGCCGTGCATTTGCTGAGGAGCCTCCAGCCGATACACAGGTGGGACATCTCCCTCCTTGCTGCCAAGTGGCTATGCTTTGGTCAGTTTTTTGCCTGTGAGGTTTAAGAATTCCCCAAGATGTCCAGCCTGTGATATCTACCTGGAGAACAAGGTGGACAGTGGGAGGAGTGATCTTCTTGGGTAGACCTCAGTTCCTGTTGTACTGCTGAACCAGAAGAGCCGAACAAGACTAGGAAGAGAGTGGTCAACAATGTTCAATGGTAACAGAGAAACAGCCCTCTGGAAGTGTAGGCAGTTATTGCATTGGTTCATTTGCAGATAGAATTAGGGTTTTTTATAGATATAGAGGGGACAAGATAAGTAACCCCCATGTTAGCAAGACAGCTTAATTAGCTGATACCTGACCATCCATACCTGAACTTAGCCAGCCTGAACTATATATAGAGTCCTTCTGCAATCTTGATGGCAAACATGACTGGAACCAGGGGCGACTCAACCCATTACGCAAAGTAAGCATTTGCAGTACAGTTGATTTTGCCCAGGGGCGCTCTTAAGGCGCTCTTGGGGGAAAATAGACCTTGACATATGCGAGTTGTAGTTACTGAGATGTATAGTTCACCTACAATCAAAAAGCATTCTGAACTCCACCAATGATGGAATTGAATCAAATATGGCACACAGAACTCCCACGACAAACAGAAAATATATATCAGTGATTGGTTGGGGGGGGGGGGTGCAAAATACTGCTTGCTTACCATTGAAAATTACCTAGGGCCGCCTCTGACTGGAACCAAACCTTTTGAGCAACTTTCTAACCCTTCCCTGGCTCTGTTTTCCTTCTCAGGGAATGAGCATCCCTGCCCAGATCCATGTTTCCACCCGAGCAGGCTCTGAGAGGAGGTCAGAGCAACGTAGGCTCCTCTCATCCTTCACTGGCAGTTGCGACAGTGACTTGCTCAAATTCAACCAACTCAAGGTAAGTTGTACTGCTTCCTCACCCTGACCACGGCCCTTGCTGGTCAGTAACCTGTTTGTCATCCAAAGGGCTATGTTTTGGTTAAACCATGGCAAGAAAGGAGTCGCCCTAAAGGGCTGAGAACGGCGGTTAATAAATGCAGCAAATAAATAAATGAAATGCAGCAAATTGGGAAGTCTTGAACTAAGTGACAGCAATGTCTGTTAGCCTTGTAAAAGGAAGTCTGCAGGTCCCTCTGAGAGGAGAGGCTTGAAATGACAGGGAAGGTTTGTGGCCCAAATGAAAACAGCTTCATAAACAGTTCACAATAGTTTTGCCTTTCTTTCTCATCTCTTTTGCAACATAGTTCCGAAAGAAAAAGCTAAAATTTTGTAAGAGTCACATTCATGACTGGGGACTCTTTGCCATGGAGCCGATTGCTGCTGATGAGATGGTGATCGAGTATGTGGGCCAAAATATCCGGCAGGTAAGCCCAGAGAATACTCCTAGTGCCGTAGTGTGTTTGCATGTGTGTATGTATGTGAGAGAAAGAGCACAATAAACGTAACTCATACATGCTGAATACATACTGACTCCTGTCTTATTGTGCAGGTCATTGCAGACATGCGAGAGAAGCGATATGAGGATGAAGGCATTGGGAGCAGCTACATGTTCAGAGTTGATCATGACACAATTATAGATGCAACAAAGTGTGGAAACTTTGCCAGATTTATTAATCACAGTTGCAATGTAAGTATTCCTTGGCTTCACAAACGTCAGATTTCCTCTTATAAGGAACACCTGTTATATACTTGGCTTTGTAGTACAGTGTTCAGTTGGGGGAAGGGGACTGTTCTCCTTTCCCTTTTGCTTTGGGAGACAAGAGCCTGGGCTGATGCTGCATTTGGGAGAAAAGCCATATTGTATTCCTGATTTACCTGACACGTCTAGGAGAGTTGTGTTCAAAAGTTGATGGCATAACTCTAGAAGGTTCCAAGTGACATGCTACCCTTCTTTGTATGAGCTCATAGATGGCCATGGCACAAGGCACAGTTACAGCCAATCAACCTGCTCATACGCAGAAAGGGAGATTTAAGTTGATTTCATGCCTTGTTTATTTTTCCCTCCTTCAGCCAAATTGCTATGCTAAAGTCATCACAGTGGAATCCCAAAAGAAGATTGTCATCTACTCAAAGCAGTACATCAATGTGAATGAGGAAATCACTTATGACTACAAATTCCCCATTGAGGATGTCAAGATCCCTTGTTTGTGCGGTTCAGAGAACTGCAGAGGGACCCTGAATTAAAGCCCAAAGTTGTTTGCCACATGTTGGCTGTGTCCGGATTGTGGTAACCAAGGCGGTTGCACTTTTGCCAAACGAGGAGGAGGTAGAAGCAGAGGAAGGGGCAGGAGAGACATCCACCGGATGGCACGGTCTGTCCATCGGTCAGGAGAAGTGCAAATTGCAGACGCACACTAAGACTCTTCAAGCTGCAGGTGCTTTCCCCCCTTGAACCCAGCGCTCCCCTCCCTGGCAGATAGCTCCCATTATGCAGTGGCACCATAAATCAAAACACTATCCCCCTCTCTCGCTCACTCCATAATGGCACAGCTCTCATGGGTATAGTAATGTACCTTTGCATCATTCAGAAACGTTCCTCTTTACATAAGACGCTGCTACCTTTTTGTCATTAATTTTGTTTTTAGGGGTGGAGGGAGTGAGGGAAAGGCATTCAGCTTTTTTAAAATGTGAAGGGTGGGGGGCAGGTATCCCTAAATGGATTGGAAGCTAGCTGGCATAGCTGTTCAATGAACATCAGGTGCTTAGGCTCCAGGGCAGGCTGGGGATTTCTGTTTGAGTTTGTGGAGCACACTTGTCTCTTCTCCCATCTCTTGATCCAAGGAAGATCCAAAATACCGAAAGACGTATATCTTTGCCTTCTCAGTGTTCCTGTGTACTCTGTTAGTGTACTTGTGGAGTGAGTGGGAGAAACTGTTGGTTGTGCTAGAGTGATAGTGAAGAGGACCCTCACCTTTCCTTTTCAAAAGAAAAGCAGCATTTGTTTGTTTTTCCTTCACTGTAGCATTGCTTTTTGCTGTAGAAGTCTTTGGCCCACCAGTTCCAGTCAGGCATCTCCTCTTCCTCTCTGTGAGGCTTCCTGAAAAAGCCAGCACAAACCTGCTCCAAATGAAGCAGAAGGATTGGGCTGAGGGGCATCCAAACCCAAACCAAAGGCAACACTTTTGCCCTTGGTGCTTCTCCACCATCAGCACTTCCTAGTGTGACCCTTTAATAGTCTCCTTAAGCACTATCCCCATAGGTTTGTGCCTCGGTACTCTGAAGGTGTCTTGTAGGTTTTGTCATTCTTGGCCAACTGAACAGTGTCGTCCTTGGTGGCTAAAGTCCTGCTTGTTAGTATTCAGTTCAGCCGCTTTTGAAGGTGATGCACCAGGAAGGGTGAGTGCACTGCGAGGGGAGCAGCTCTTTTATGGCCTGAAAAAGCAATACTTTTTTTTTTATCCTGACTTACTACAGCAAGCAAATTGTATAGCCAAAATAAGGCTTCATTTGAAATCACGACTCCTAAATCAGATTATGGCCTGTGTTCCAACAATGACAAGCTGAATGAGTTTTTTAAAATTGGAATTGCCACCCAAGCAGATAAATTTTATGTTTGAAACTACAAATCATGTGTGAGGGCAAGGCAGTCCCTTTAAAAATTGGTCCAGGTTTGCTGAGAAAGTATCAAGGTAAGCAAACGTTGAAACGTTTGCTCTTTTTTCAGTACTTGCCTGTCTCTTGCTCCAGGAATGAATTTACTGGACTTTAAATGTAGTTATACTTAGGAGGAGCTTGCTAGAGAAGAACAGGGCATGTCTCAATGCTGTCTTAATCCAATTGGCCTCATCTTCCCCTCCCCAAGCAGGGCTAGCATTTGGCGTCCTGCATTCTCTTGATGGGACCTTCCCAAAGCACTTCCCATAAGGTCGTAGGATTTTCCTAGCAAGCCCCTCTCATCGTGGCCTGTGCCTGCTTTACAGCATTAAAAAGTGAATGGACTTCCCCCTTGCAAGACTTCAAGGGTCTAGAGCAGGCATGGGGAACCTTCGGCTCTCCAGGTGTGGTGGACTTCAACTCCCACAATTCCTTGAGGCCAAGGTAAGCCTTTGGGGTGAATGCCGAGCCTCAAGGAATTGTGGGAGTTGAAGTCCACCACACCTGGAGAGCCGAAGGTTCCTGACCCCTGGTCTAGAGGAAGACGGAAACTCTGGTGCCTTCTCGTGTTTTCTAGCCGAGGCACTTCATTTGACCGCGGGTTTGCTCAGTCTTTATTAACTTGATTATAGAAGTGAAATACCAGATTGGGAGCAGCTGGGTGGACTCCCCAGTATCTTGTTTCTTTGATACAATTTTCTGCCTTCTTACGACGCCTCTCATGTTGTGTTGTCTAGTCCCATGCACCTGGACTTCCCATTCTCTCTCATGCCCATCCATGAGTGCAATCTGCGTGGAGTGTCTCCACGCAGGCGGGCTTAGGGGCGCTTGGGCAAGAGCAGTGTCTGGCGAGTGGGCGCTTCATCCAGCCCTTTTTTCTGTGAAGCCAATGGTTTGGGAGCCAGGCTCCCTTCGACAGTCACAACAGCACTAGGACTACTGCGGTCTCTTGTGTTCTGTGAGTTAATTTGAGCCAGAACTTGAAACAGCTTCTGGGTGTGTGTCAGCCATGGCGCACACCACCCCAAGGACTAGCCTGGCAGTGATCAGGGCAGGAGGGAAGCAATGTTCTCCCAGACCCTTCCCTGGCTTTGGTGGGAGAGGGGTCTTAACCTATTTGCCTGCCTACGCACAAGCCTATCCTGACTCCAAACTCAGCGTCCATGGGCACTCCTCATACCCCGGGGTGTGCTTTGTCCCTTGAAGGGCAAGAACTCTGGCAAGCATGTGGTCAGCTTCTCTGTTGCCGGCTCAGACGAGGGTCAGGGCTACTTCCCAAGAAGAGCTTTCCGAAAGGAATAGCAGCTCAGTCTCGAAAGAGGCACTGCAGCTGCAGAAGTGACCTGGGCCCTGCCGCACCCCTCCCACCCCAGAGGAGTGCCAAAGCTTTGACAACCTACCCAGCGGCCTTGTCTTTGAGGCTCCGAGGAGGGCAGGGGGGTCAGCTTGGCATCCACAGAGGTGTCCTCCCTGCCAACCTCCTCCAGCCAGGGTGGCTCTGTGCTTTGGAGACCAGCCTGCTTGGTTGCATACAATCATTTCTCTCTTCCTCGTTTGAGGTTAAACTGTCGGGGTTCAGAAGGAGCCAGTCCCAGAACCAATCTTTCCATTATCAAAGCAGCTTGTTTCTACAATGGGGGAGGAGGATATAATTTTTAAATTTGGATGGAAAATTCTGTCTTGTTATTTGTGACCTATATTCAGGGATCATTTCAGTGCTTTTCTGTATAAAATGTTTTGTTTGTTTTTTTAAAAAAGAGGGAAAATGAAAATTTTGACGTTTCAAATGGACTCATCATCTGTACATAAGCACCGTTCCAACTCTTCTCTTCAAACACTGTTTCTTGTAGAAACACGTTGATTTGGGTTTTTGTTTGTTGGGAGGGCTGTTTCCTTTGTACTTTGAAAGCATGTACATAATTTGTTAAAAGTGACTATTGTAGTTTGGAGTTCTTTTTTAAAAGATTGCCTGGCGAAGACCTCAAGGAGAGAGTGGACCTTTGGGAGCATGACGCACTGAGGGAATGCGCCGGCACCGTTTACAGCTTGTGTCAAGCTATGTATAATGTAAATTCTGTACAAACAACACTTTCTTTTTGGTCAGATACATAGATCAAACTAGAAGCATTAAGAAGCTGAAGAATTTTTAAAAAAATGCCAAGTGGAGGCTTTTTTTGTTATATGCCTTTCGGATACCTTAACGTGAGAAATCTATTTATTTCAGACAAGAAAAATGTGTATAGTCTATTAATGACAACCTAAAATGTATTTAAGCAAAACTGCAACTTTTGATTATTTTTTTCCAAATTTCATTTATTTCATAATGTTCCTTCTCAATTACCAATGTAGTATTTGTAGAAATGACAAGGAAACTGTGTCAGTCCCGCTCTGGCGCTCAGTGGTGTCCCTGGGCCCATGACTTGCTTGCGGAAAGGGAGGAATAATGCCCTGCTCAGGGTGGCACATGCCACCATGGGGCTCTCTGCATCTATTCAATGGGAGCACTTGGGAGTGGGAAGTTACTTGGGAGGGGAACAAAGGAGACACTAAATTCAAGGGGTACTTCCTCCAAGGAAAAGCTGAGGTGGGAAAAACGTCAGCCCTTCTTTTCCTGTTTCATAACTTCTGGAAAGACCCCAGTTTTTACTTCACAGTATATAAAATAGCCTCCTTCAAAAGGGGAAAGGAAAATGGTTTGCAATAAATGGCATCTATTTTTGTGTTCATTGGAAAACAAAACCAGAATTAAATATCTTGCCTTTGAGATTTAGGGTTGTTTTTTTTTTAACAATTTCTGCTCCTTTTTCTTTTCAACAACTGTATAAATTTAGGACCGTTCCGTGCACCTAGGCGCTGTCATCAGTATGTACCTTGTTTTGAAGAACGTGGGTTTTTCTTTTTTTGTTGTGGGTGTGTCATGCTGTAAATATTTGTTCATATTTTTGTGTGAATTGAATACTATGTACCATTGTATTATAGTAACTTTTATAAAGCAAACCATAAATATACTGACCTTTCTTACAAAAAAAGACCCCCCTGTGTTTGGTTCATTGGTGCCACAATCATAATTCATGTAAGGACTTAAACATAAAAGCGCATAGAGGGGAAGGGCTGCCTTTCACCTTTAAAGGGATCCCTCAGTGTCCCTGAAGAAAAAATGTTTGAGTATGTGTCTTTGTCAAAGCAAAGATTGCTGTGAGGCAAACGCTCTGGAAGAGGCTCAAAGGCCCATTGGGGCAGAACATTGGAGTCAATGGAAGAGAGGGTCTCCAAGTAAATAAAGGAAGACCACCAGGCACCTAGAGCTGGAAACAATTTCACATGAATTCTGCAGGTGGAACTATGTTAGGCACCTCCAGGACCTGCAATTTTGCTGCAAGGGCCCCCAATGTAGCCAAAAGGTCTGGGGCATAGCCAAGCGCCTCCATGATTCCATGTTCCATTAGTCACAGAGTGGCTATTGACAGAGACTATCATCTCTTTGGTCACAGGAGAATGGAAGAAAAGGCCATCTCTTGTTACAGCCCCAGAAAAGCTTTGGGCTCATGGCCCCAAGTGCTTCTAAGCCGAGCATAAATGCAACAGCCTTCCTCCCATAGTCTCTCTCCATTCCCTCAAGCAATGGCAAGGGGTTGGATCAATGGTTCTTGTGGTCCCTTTCAACTCCCCGAGTCAATGAAATGACTCGTGAATAGGAAATAGTGCAATCTGAACCTCATGGTCTTTTGCGAAGGTGGCAACTGCTCTCTGTCCTCAGCTCTTAGGCAGGATCAGTCATGACCAGAGACAGAGGTGGGAGGTGTTTGACCAGCAGAAGTTGGGAAAGGTCATCGAAGGAAGGGATGCTCCCAAACTTCTGCCCCTGGCAGCTGTCATCCCACTGCCGCAACTACTAAGAGTGGAAGGAGAAGGGAGGAATGCCAGTTTCATCCATACAAGCCTTCCTGACAAATGCTTGGATCAGGACCAGACACGTTTGGTGGTGGCTTGTTTTCCCCCAGCCAATCTTTTCAGAGGATTCTTGCTCTAATGGACCCAGAAAGAAACCTTTTTGCTTTGAATCTTTTTATTTGATAAAAAACAGGCCAGGGGGGAGATGACTTCTGGACTTCTGCAGAAGACTTGAGTGAGATCAGTTTTGCCACTGCTTGCTTACTGCCTTCTGGTGGGACCCAAGGATCCCCTCTTCTGTAGGATATCACATGACAGTGGAGTCTCCGCTAGGTGTCAGGATGGTGAGGTTTCCCCGGGCGTCCTGGTCTGCTTCAATTGCTTCAAACAAAGACTTGAAATTCCCAGCACCAAATCCCTAAATGAAGAGAATATGGTGGGATTATTCCCCCCTCTTTTGTATGGTTGAGCTATAGATCTGCTTGGGCTCCTGTGGTTCAGAAAGCCAGGATTTTTAAGGCAGATTCTCCAGCTGCAAGACTTCCTCCTCTGCCAGACTCCTCTGAAAAAGAGGGTGAGAAAGCCAGGCAAACAGAAGGGCGGCTTTGCGCCTTGCTTATGGCCTCAGCTGTCACGGCGGCTTCTCCCTAGGAGTCAGTTGTTCTTATTCAATAGATGACAAAACTTCATTTATGAATCTTTCATTCTTCCTGTGAACAAACAGGAGTGTGATGTTTCTCATTTCCCTCCCATTTGTCCATCTGCACATTGTTGATGGCCCTTAAAGTGTGATGCTTGCACTTTGGTTCTCACAGTTCTATCCTGTGGCATCCTGAGATTTGCAGTTTAGGGAGAAGGTTTCAGAATTCTCAGACAGAGACCTTTAGTATCACCCCAAACTACAAGGCCTGAGGAAGCAGTCATGGCAGCTAAAGTGGAGTCCAAGGGCCCCCAGAAGTCTAACATTATTCAGAGTCCTATTTCTCAATGCCTGCCTGGCTAATGGCTCCCTCTAGTGCTGGCACAGGCATTTACATTCCCAATTTCCTGGAAAAAAGGCTGAACCTAAAGCAGACAGGTTGGGAAGGCCCCCTTGAGCTGTAGTCCCTACTCAGTATTTTACAGACATTTAAAAAACTAGAAGTATCCTCTCTACTCCATAAGAGGGGAGCGATTATGCTATGATTTTGGGGCTCTCTGGCTGTTTTCAGTGGAAACAAGGGCCTTATTTATGCTTATTTGTTCTTTTATTTTCGGTTGACTTTCAGTTTACTTCCTGATTAAATGCAGGCTGGGCATAAAATAGGATGGGAGAGTAGAAACATGGCACAACTGAGCCCTGATGCCCTCTTCCTGCCATCTGTGACAGATTTTGTTCAGCCTAGCCTGGAGCAAACCCTGGAACCCAAACCAACCTGGTGGTTGTAGCGCTGTATGACCTCCAGGAAGACCGTAGGCCTGTCCTGAACAGGCTTGGTGAAGATCTGGAGTAGGTATCCCTTCTCGTCAAAGTCCACTAAGATTTTGAGCTCCTTCAAAACAGGAAAAGAAAAAGCACAACGGCTAGTCATTTTATAAGAGGCCACAGTGATGATTTTCAAAAGTATCTTTACAAGTTCAAGGAAATATTCTTCCTCTTCCTGCCTTCCTCACAGCTCAGACCATGGCGCAAACCATTATTCCGCACCACAATGTGTAGTCTTGGCTGTAGTACCTGACGTGGCTCAGGACAATCAGCAACCATTCCTAAGGACCACCCTGAAGGAGGAGAGCGTGGAGTGCACAAATGTTCCTCAAGTTACACCTCAGTCTCGGGTCTCCTTCAGTCTTCCCAAATGTGGCATTCTGTTTTGGGATTTCACACACCATAACACTTCCATTCAAACTGTCATCAGTTGACATCTAAAATCTCGTCAGGCTGTCCCAAGCAATAATATAATAATATATAATAATAAAACTTTATTTCTAGACCACCCTCTTTCCCAAAAGGGACCCAGGGAGGTTAACACACAATTCCCTCCAAATTTGCTGAAAATCCATTTTTGTATGAAGCAGGTAACAAACAGATAAAAGCTTAACTTTACTGAGACTGAGAAGCCTGTCACCCAACTGACCTCCAGTTTAGTGATGTTCTCCTTCACCTTGATCTTGGCTGATTTGAGCTTCTCTCGGAGTTGCTGGTAGTAAGTGGATGGAACCGACATGAACTCAAGGCCCCGTGCTTTCAAGTTGGTAATCTACAAGAAAGGGGGTACTTTTGCCATCGTGCAGGTCATTTCAAAAGTAACCCATTTTTTGGTGGGCATGTGGGGAGGAAGATCCCATGGATAGCTCTTACCGCAGCAATTATGTCGGAAGTATTTAGTGCAATGTGCTGGACTCCAGGTCCCCCGTAATAGTCCACATATTCCTGCAGAATACAAGAAAGGACACAGGGCATCTACAGAGATAGCGGCCACAATCCTAACACAGTGCTAATCTTGCTATATGTGGTGCTACACATGAAGGCCAGCATCCTGTTACTGATCTGAAGGCATGCAAGTGTGCGTTATAAACATATCTGCTTTTTAAAGTCATGACCAGGGGGAATCCCTTGCTCTTCAGTTCTGTCCTCAAACCATGTCCTCAACTACACACTAGCTCTACATACAGGCCTCTGTGCACAATTCTGATTCATTTCAAGCGGTGATCTCCCCCAAATATAGGAAACCTGGCTACTTTATTTCAAGAAAAAGCTATCTTTCCCTCCTGAAAAAAAACTTGCCTGCTTTAGCTAGAGACCCAGAAGGTCCAGACTTTTACCTGAATTTGAGATTTCTTCTTGCCCATTGCAGGCTCATTAATGGGCATCTTAATGGTCTCTTCATAATTGGCCACCACAATAGAGCGGAGAGCACTGAATGCTGTGTGAACCTGCTTATCGTCCACTGACCAAAAACGGTGGAACAAGAGATTTTTCTGGTACCTATGGATGTGCAAGAAATGCAAAAGACGGTCATAAAAGAGAGTTGCAGTACACAAGTAAACCTTGGCTATCTCAACAAGTTGGTGTCTCTAAATCAATCTCTTCTTTTACGAAAAAGGGCCTGAAGCTCATGAAATCAGTATTTAGGCAGAACGCAAACACAATTAACGTCAAATTTCCCTTATTGCTATCATGAAAACTTGGCAACGTTATTATTATTTATTTATTTATTTACAGTATTTATATACCGCCTTTCTGCCGTTCTCCCAACAGCTTTTCCCAACCCATGTCCCTTTGCACATGACTGGGGATAAGGAAAGCTTCACTCAAAACTATCTGAGGAGATCTGGGAGAAGGAAGGCTGCTCTCAGCATCCTGTGTTGCCCTCAAAGTAATCTCGGGGGCTGCAGAGTGGTTTGCATCACTTCACATGAAATGGATCTCACCAGGAACACTCACCAGTCTGCCACAGAGACCATCTCCTGATCAGGTTGGTTGCCCACCACGTGGTCAATGAAACTCAGCTTTGCTGGTGGCCTGCAAAGGAAATGCAGATGAGATCAGAAGTTCCATGACGAGTCGCTTTAGTGCGTCGCACAATTACTTGTCAGCCATGACCAGTGATTCACATACACTCAACTACATTTATATGCCATTCGCTTTATGAAAGACCTGCTTCTGATGCAAATGAAGCCTCCAGGGAAAAAAACAAAAAAACAGATGGATGGATGGAAGGAATGAAAAACAACACAGCCACATGTGTTTTGGACTCTTCTTGTGGGTGTTGCTGTAAGGATTTTTTACTGACCAAATCCTGCATTTTAACATTTTTCCCAACACCACTGTTGCTCTGTCTTCACTGAACCCTCTGGGCTTAATTCCTCCTAAGGAGCAAGTACTGGACTTTTCCAGGATACGTAGAAACGTTCTCTGATGCAAAGATGGAAGCATTTTGGCTACACATAGACCTCCAAACTCACTGCCTGGATGCTGGGAATAGTGGGAATGACTAGAATCAGCCTTGAAATACTTACAGTGTTTTTAACAGGGGGTCCTTAAAAAGTGGAGGCTCAAACCCTGGCAGGAAAAAGCCTTTATAGCCCAGCTTTTCGATGAGGGTGTGGGTGGTGTCTCCATACTAGATGAAGGAAGGAGGGAAGGCCAGAATGTGAATGACCCTCCTGGCAAGTGGGCCAATCCCATCCAATTAGGAACCAAACCGAGAAGACCAACCCTTTTAACTTTCTTACCGTCTGAACAATGGCATATTTCACTTTCCCATATTTATCTTCCTCAATCCAGGGCTCTTTCACTATCTTGGCTCCACGCTCTCTAGCTTTCTGATGAAAGAAGAAAGACAGGAAGGAAGGAAGGAAAAAATAAAAAAGATATCAGAAATCAGAAAAAAGAAAAGGCATTTATTGGAGAATGCACGAGCAAAGGATAGCAAGTTTCTGAGTTCTGCAGAAACTTGCAAAGGTCAGCAAGTGCTGACCTCGGCTGTGGTTTACCTGCACAATGAATTCACAGTCCTCTACTTCAAAGGCAATGTCTTTGACTCCATCTCCATGCTTCACTAAATGCTCTCCCATGTCTGCATAATGAGAAAGCGAAGCAAAAACACAAGACAGTTTCATGGTGGAGAAAATCATCAGAGTTGCCCCAAAACGAAACCTGGGTGAGTTCTTTAGACTACAGTTCCCCACATTTCCCAAAGCAACTGACAGCTAAGAAAGTAATGGTCATAATAAAAACAGTAAGAATCATTACGTATTTTGATGACAACACTAACAAGACAGACATGTGGAAAGATGAAAACAAAATGTAACTATCCCATTAGAAACAGCAATTAAAAAAAAACCTGGGATGAGAGCAGGTAGATAAAACTGATCAAGCACCAATATATCTTGCATGAACAAGAAGGAATGTAGCTCTTCTAGTAACAAAAAGAGCTACTCTGAATAGGCTGGAATTTTACCTTGATTTCCGGGATTGAGAGCAGAAGAGAAGACAAAGATTATCTGGAAGAAATGAGAACAGGAATGAAGTGGAGCTGTGGAGGTCACATGATTGAAGGAACTATACAAAATCCCATGGCAGAGGTACTGGAGATGTCATGAGGAGATGGCAAAATGGGGAGAGATCCCCTCCAAAAAATGCTATCTCTCTAAATGAAATTCTTCATCAGCTAGATTTGGGGTCAAAGAGGTCAGAAGTGTTTCTAAATGCAATTATTCTGTGTACTATTCATGCTCTTTGCGAAAATTTGCATTTTGGATACATTTTAAAGATGATTTGTTTTGCCTGCTTTTTGTTGTCAGAATGTTGTTGTACCATCTTCCTGACATCACCAAGGCAGTATGCAAAACAGAAGTATCAAACCCAAAGACAACAGGCCGTCAAAAACAATGGCCCAACTCCAACGAGAGTAGATCCATTTGATAAATGAGAGCTTGGCACGAACAATTGGATTTAGAGCCGAAAAACAACATCTGCTTTGGCAGTAAATGGAGAAGATAAATGTGCTCACTTACCCTGCTCTAGAAATCAGCTTAAAATACTTGGGCTGAGAAATCCGTTTTGATTTAGCATCATAAAGAATATCATGTTGGCACCACTAGCGGCTTAATATAAAACCCCATCTCTTCCCATTCGAAATCTCCATCCGTTGTCTCCTCTACTGCTTACATTCAAATAAGTGAAGTGTCTCCTTGCCTTGCTGTCTCACCTTGTCTTGCTTGATCACATGGGATGCTACCTCCCGGCTCCCTGTCTCCAGACCTCGATAGGCAAATTCTTCAAACCCCATTTTGTTGCAATAAAACGAGGCGGCCTTCCAAATATACAAACAGAGATATGTCATTTCGGTTCAGGTATTCCCAAACCCTCTCACAGCCCAAAGCAACATTGAAAGTGGCCCATTTTCCTTTGCTTCCTGTGCCTGCTGAATGTCTCTAGATTTGCTGTAAGCTGCCCAGGAGAATAACGGAGATTAATGATTTCTCCAGAGAAATATGATGGGTAAGTTTTGTATTAATTATATTTGTGGCGTTTGGATATGTTCTTTAATTTTCTAAAACCTTTTAATTGTTTATTGTACTGTTTAATCATGATTTTTTTTCCCTTTTGGCTATAACTTGTATTTGGTTGCTGAATAATAATAAAATTGGGATTGGGAATTGAACAACATATTCCAGAATCTGAGTGGAGGGTCTGTGGAGTTGCAGTCCCTAAAGGGAACTTTTTGTAGTTGAAGTCCACATCTAGCAAATGAAATAAGGATGCTTTCCAGACTCTGATCACCAAGGTGACAGGCCAATGTGGGTCTTAGGAAGCTTGGCGGCTGCCGTCTTGCTTTCTCCCCTCCCGCTCTTGGGTCAGCAGTCCCACCCCACATACACGCCCCATGGCCTCCCAGCAAACAACCGAGCCCAGCCTCTTCTGGGTTGCATCAGGCAAGTCCAAAGACCAGTCTCCTGCAACCAAAGCCATTCACTCGTGTGTTAAACACACTCTCCGCAGCCCAACAACCTGTATACCAATTGTTCATTCAAAGTCAGACACTCCTCCCCTGCCCCCCTCCCCATCAGTGTGCCATGCCCCTTCTCAGCAACCAATGGCTCTGCTGTGCGCACCCCTGCCACAACACACCCACCCGGGGTTTCAAGCCAAAGCATAGGGATTCTGGAGGCTCTTCACCACAAAGGCTTCTCAACCTGAGTCTCACCTGCTTGGCATTTCCAACCCAGAATGTCAAGGAATGGAAGTGGAGAAACCGGCCTCTCTCCGGCTGAAAAGGGGAAGGAAGAGGAGTCAAGAGTGGCTCTTGAGCATCGGGAGGAAGCAGTACACGGAACAGGCCATAGCCTCAAAATCCAACTCAGAACCACACCTGGCTGTCCTTTGATGCTTCCCGGACCTCCAAGTGTCCTGTGTATGGGAAGCCAACCATTTGGCAATTGAGCCTTGCACTATGGGCAACTGTCAGGGGTTTTCCAATGCCCTAGAACTGGGGGGACAACATCAATACTCGGGATCATTGTAGGTCCTCAAAGTCAACTTGTTTTTGAAAGATATACCCTCCAATGGTTTGGAAGCAGCAATCCTAATTTATCCTCTGCCGTCCCACGTTTTAGCAGCTTGAAAATTATCCCCTTTTTCCTCTCCTCCTCTGCCTCTTTGCCCTTTGACCTTGGCTTACTTCAGTTACTGCAAACCAAGCTCAAAGTGCAAGAGCATTTGGAGCTCAAGTAACTAACTAAACATGGCTTTCTCCGATTTTAAGGATTTCTGCAACTACCAACCCCAGGATTTGATAGGAGACACAGCAGTTAAAACGGGATCCAACTGCTATAAATGTAAAGTGCGGGTGCATCCTTTCTCGAACTTGAGATGGTGACGGTTTTGATTGATTGATTGATTTTCAACACTAACAACTGAATATCTAATCAAAATGATATCTATTTTAAAACAAAAGAAACAGAAGGAAGAAAAGGGTGAAAGAAAAAAAGCACTGATCCTCTACTCCTGATTGTAATGGGGATAATTTTTTAAAATATTATTATTATTAATACCCCACTTTTTCTCTCCAAAAGGAGACTATTCTACCATTCTATTATTCTACCATTACAGATCCAGCTAAATAACCCTACTAAAATTACTAACAACCATTGAAAGATTTCTCATTGCTCAACACATGCGTAAAGGATTTCCAATATTTTTTTAAAAAAATCTTTAGTTGGCATATTCTTGGAAACCCACATTAATGTCACAATTTGGGCGAACTCTGCAATCTTAACAACCCATTCTTCCACTTGGATTATAGAAGTTGTAGTCAAAAAAGGGCACATGTTTGGCTGTTCTCCTTCGGCAGCTATCGGTGTCTTTTCTGAGAACTTTGGGGGCAATTTGATGCTCTGGTGCAGCACTTTTGAACGTACTTTAAAAGGTGAACTAATATAAAGAGGCACTTGTCCTTCTTGCCAGGAGTGCCAAACTTATTTTGTCATCCCTCTTAATAATAATACATAATATCTTCATTTATATCCATCTCCCAAAAAGGGGAGGGGGTGCAAAATTATATCCATATTAACAATATGGGGAAATAAAACATACATGAGCTATAGTCTTAAAGAAAGAATGTTCCCAAACTCTTTGTCCGGTTGACAAGCTTGGCGCTGGATTTGTTTGAAAAGGTCTTTCACAAGCGCTTTGATAACCTTGCCATGTTAAATATTAATTCTCCTAGAAAATATTGACCAAGCTGGACAGAGGGGATGAGCTAAAGAAGATAGGAGTGACGAGGGGCAATCTCTTATCTCCTTAAAAAATCTTTTAAAAGGGATATGTGTTTCCTTTGTGCCTTGTCCCCAAGATACCTGTTGCTTAAATGCCAGACTAAAGGGGCTCAACTTTGGAAGGTGATTCCATTGGATTCAACAGAAGGCCCCTTCCCCCAGGAAGCAGCACACAATGTTAGCTTGGTTCATAGGAATCAGGACACAGTGCAGCTTGTTTAGCAAAGACACTGCTATTCTTTTTCAAAGTCATCACAGGATTGCACAGAGGACTTCTATTTTAGGGTAGGATCCAACCAAAAAAAGACTTGTTTCAGTGGGACTTGGAAATGCCTTTCCATGGGCTAGATTAGGGCTTATTTGTTGTTTAGTCTTTGAAAAAGTTGTATTGTTTAAGGTAGGACTTCGGTAAGGCATCTCTTCATTACTCTGCCACAATGGAGAACCAACACAAGATCAGAGCAAAACTGACGCATTTGATGGATGGGCTTCAAACTCGAAGACATTTCTAGCGCACACCTAAAATTGTAGACTATTATAGCTGCACAAATACATAATTCATCAAGGCACACCCAACAGATGAATTCAGAACTGCCTGCTTTGTCCAGGTGAGTGTACATTTTGCGGCTGGTGCCCATTTGTCTGGAATAATGTGGGGAAAAGCTTAGGTGGTGAGTCGATTCCTTCCTGAAATACAGGCATTCCCCATGTTACAAACAAGATAGGGTCTGTAGATTCATCCTTAAGTTTAATTTGTTTGCAAGTCGGAACAGGTCAAGCAAAAAGTGCACTCTTTGTAACTTGGCCAAAAAGCTGCACATTATAGTTTGTGTGTGATTTGAATCCCATTTAAAACAAAAACAAAAAAACAAAAAACACCAACCATAGAAATAGATAACCCTTCCCTCCAGGAGCCTCTCCTGTTTATCCTGCCCCAGCTTCCTTGGGAGTGTGGAACGAATGCAGTTTGACACCACTTTAACTGTCCTGGTTCATTGCTATGGGATTCTGGGAGCTGTCGTCACAAGAGAATGCTGCCGCCTCAGTGAACTATGAATTCCAGCATTGCATAACATTGAACCAGTGCAATTAAAAGTGCTGTCAGAAAGGATGGAGAAATCGATAGGAAGAAAAGGGTTTTGAAAAGATATGGATAGGAAGAAAGAGGAAAAGGGGGTTTGGAAAGATCGATAGGAAGAAAGGGGGGAAGGGGTTTGGAGAGATCAATAGGAACTAAAAAGAAAGGGGTTGGAGGAAAAAAAATGCTTTGGCTCAGTAATAAGATTTCATAGCAGCGAGGAAGGGGAGATGCCCGTTTGAAACCATTAGTTGTACATAAGTCGTAAGTTCATAACTCAGAGACTGCCTCTACATAGGTTTAAATAGTGTGTACTGTGGTGTACTGTGGACTGTATTTAAAAGAGAAAGATGTGAAAATGATCAATGTTGCTATTATGCCAGCAGAGTTCAAACACCCAAAGAAAGGGCCAGGCAAAGGGACCAAGGGAATGTCCATAGAGCATACAGAAGTGTTCTATCACATGTAGAACCCAATTTCTCACTCTCTGTAATGTTTGGAATTTGGAGACCAAAGACAAATGTCTTTTCAAGACACAGACTTTGTATTGGGAGTCAATATCCTAATTTTGCCCCCTGATAGTTACACCCCTGGCTAATGCAATTTGCCTCATAATATAATTGACTGTGTGATGCTTTTCTAAGGGGGGGGGGGGGACATATTTAATGTAAACTTCAGCTTACCTTCTGTCCTTTATCGGTGTAAGTTGTCTGCCAAAAAGAATAAAACAGAGACATTAACAAACATTTACATTATTGCACCCCCCCCCCCCCCAGTGCAACACATGAACATGTTCAATCCATGATGAATGGCCCAACTAATACTAGAGAATGGCAATAAAATAAAGATAGAAATGGTAAAAAATGAATGATTAACAATGTAGTAAACACTCATGTGATATGAGAGATTCTTCCCCAAAGAAGGCAGTCCAAAATGAACAGTCCTAAAGTCTAGTTACAATTTGTATAGAAGTTCAACATCTTACCATGTTTGTTGTCTGTGGGAGCAAAAGAGATGACACTGAGAGCGAAGGAGGGAAGGACGGCCAGGGACAGCGCCGAAATCTTTTAATACAGCCAAAGGGGGTGGACTCCACCCCATCTCCTCCTCCTCCAAATGGAAAATTTAAGCACTTTCACCGAAAAGATAGCATTGCCTTCCTATTGGCTCTCATCTCTTTGGCTACCAGAAAAGAGAAAGGGAGGAACGAGTTTGTATATGTGTGGACTGCAAAGTCACTGGGATGGGTTTGGCTTCAGACCTGACCTTGACAAGCTACTGTCACTCAACTTTTGCTCTTCACTTTGAACGGAAAAGTAGCAGCGGGCGGCCTTTCTAAGACTGTTATAAAGGGCTATTGAACCAGTGTCGACTGGTGTATTGAACACACCTTTTAAGTACAGTTGTTGATATTGTTGCTAAAAGAGCCCGTATGTTTCAGCTACTTGTTGTTGTGATGTGGCTGCAGGTGGACGCTGAATTGTGGCAACCCTCTCCTATGTTGTTTTTTTTTTTTTTATGAAATGTGCTCTGCTGAGGTTTGCCCTTGCCTTCCTTTACAGGTTTCTGTGGCTGAACAGGGATTTGATCCTAGGCCTCCTCCAGACCTAAATCAGCACTCAACTATCCCATGATGGCCCATGTGGAGTATTTATACCCATAAAATGAATGGTAACTTAGCAAGACCACACTTGGGTAAGAGCACATCTTCAAAAAGTCTATTTTAGTTGAGAATAAGAATTGGATTTTGATCCATATTGGTAATGATGCAGCTCTTCCAATCCAATAAGCCTTTATTGGCATTTACATAGCAAAGAGGTATAAAATACAGTACAAATAATAGAAAAAGGAACTTCACATTTGCTACACATTCAGTTTACAGACTTCATTCAGGAATTTTGCCACTGAAAGGCAGCAGCTAAAATCTTGACAATTTAAAAACATAATTACTTTGTCTGAGTCACAGTAGTTTTTCAAGGAATCTATACCATGTGGTAGTAAGCTAGATCTTAGATCCTGGTAAAGTGGGCAGGGCAGAAGAATATGCGGGATGGAATCCAGCTGTCCTGTGCTACAGGGACAAAGCCTCTTATTGCTTGGTAGACCATTGAGTCTTCCTCTATGGAGCGGAGATGGCATGATGTTAAATCTAGCCAGCATGTAGGCGAGGGGTTAGTGAGCTCGATGCAGCTCTTCCATCATAGTTCAAATCCAACATCACTCTCCCCTGCAGTTCAGGTCTTTTGGACTTGCAGGACCTGTCAAGATCTGCAGTATCCACTCCTGCTTCCATTAATAATCTCCAAGCTTCCCTGAGTGATCTGATCTTGATATTGCTTCTGTTTTGACTCATTCTGTCACTTCTGAGAAGCCTTCTCCATCTAAGTCAAACATGATTGCGTCCAGCTTCCTTTGCAATCACCCTCTTCTGTATATATTGCCTTTGAGAACACTGGTTATGGTCACTGTTTCCAATTGGTTCAGTAGTCCCAATCAAGTCAAATCCATGGCCAGGTTAAGAGTCGGGGAGCCATTCTTTATTGCTTTCAGATTCTGGCTCATCCTGGAAGGCTGATGTCTCGACGGTACGCATTCAGGTCCATAGTCATCAAAAGATGCACAAAAAAAAAAAAAGAGCATTGTCAATTACCCCTCCCTAAATACAAACCCCAGCATTTCATCACAATTCAAATGGAATCATAGTGCCAGGAATTGTGTCTTGTGAACGGGCCTTAAGAAGAATATTTCCTTCTGCCTCGTCTGCACTATTCACTTTTACCAATAGATGGTGCAACTTCTTTATAAGATGGGTATTCCATTTCATACTATAGGCATATTTGCACTCATAGTTAAAGCAATTCAATGCCATTTGTCATTGTTCCATGCTACATAAAGCAAGGATGTATAGTCAGGCAGACAGTGAGTTGGGATTCTCCATAGAAAGGCTTTGTAGGAGAAAACACAAAGTTCCACAACAAACTCATCAGTGATCCCTTGTAACCAAGTCTGATTATCTTCCAAAGTTAGATCCGTGAATGACTGGATACGGACGTTCTTTCTTTCACATTTAGGATGTAGGTTTCCAGATGGAAGGCAGTCCTGACAAAGGTTTGCTTGAAGCACCTTCTTCCTCTTGACATGTTCCTCGCTTTCACCCTCTATTTCTGCTTCTTCAAAATCCATGGAATTGTTGGCAACTGCTGACCTCTATTCAACGCTCGGAGGCAAGGCCTTTTCAATTCTCTCTCGGTGTTGATGCCACATTTTTAAAGATTCACTTTAAGTCCATCTTTAAATCTCTTTTGCCATCCACAGACATTCCATTTTCCATTCTTGAGCTGAGAGTCAAGCAACTGCTTTGGGAGACTGGTTTCTGGGCATTCAGACAATGGTGCATTTGGCCCAACAAAGTGGATGGCAGAGGGTCATGGTTTCAATGCTGGTGGTCTTTGCTACTTCTTCCAGAAGACTGGCGTTTCTGCACCACCAGTCTTCTTCCCAAGAGATCTGCACAATTTTTCAAAGGCAATACTGATGGAAGTTGAGAGTTTTGGCAATTTGGGGCCTTTTACAAGTTGTTCAGGGCAGGGCCGTAGCCAGAAAAAAAATTCGGGAGGGGTTTAAAATTTCGGGGGGGGGGTTGAAAATTTCACGGGGGGTTGAAACCTGCCTCCTAGCTCACGCTGAAGCAAAGAGCACAGCAGGGGGCAGAGCAGCCTTCAATAGCCTGCAGCTCTGCCCCTGTCAACCACCTCCACCAAGTCTGGCCTCCTTAATGAGAGCATTCAACACTCCCCCCCCCCCAACTTCATTGCTTCACTACATCGGCTATTGCTGCAAGTAATGACAGTGTGAATAAATTGTCAATATTTACTTGAGATAGTGCTTGCAGTTCTGGAGGGACTGTTAATTTTTTGCGTCTCATAGACTTACCATGGGGATTTGGTTAACCAGTTAAAATTCATGAGTAAACCAGGTTTTTTTTTAACCTGAAAGATTTGGGGAGGGGGTTGAACCCCTAACCCGCCCCTCCACCCCCGGCTACAGGCCTGGTTCAGGGCCCTTTTACAGTTGCCCAGGGCCAGTTTTGGCCATTTGGTGTCTTTTAAAGGTTGTTCAGGGCAAAGAAACACAATATTTATAGAAATACAGAGTTGTCAAAATTCAAATTTCCCGTGCCCGCCCCCTGAGCTGGCCTCGCGGTGATTGGCTGGAGTATCAGCTGGCTGGGAGGTGAGGCTCAGCAAGGCTGGGGTTGTCCAATCAGAGCATTAGCCCCACTTCGGCTGCTCAGCCAATGAGGAGGCAGGAGGCGGGCCGGGTGCGAAACAATTAATGAAATGGGTAAAATGATAGGATTAAGGTGACCAATGTTTGCCCAACGACCCAGTGATAGTGTAGGCTCTCAAGCTGAGTCCAAGTTATTGTTTTAACCTTTTGAAATAACATCTTTGTCTAGCCCCGAGGGCCAGGTCCTTTGGTTTTTCCTTGCTGTGATATGGGGTTCATTGTCAGAGCAGAGACTTGATTTCAGATCAGGATATGACACGGTAGGGAAGCTGTGGCAAAATCCCCGGTTCCTTGCAGATAGGGAATTGCCCTTTATGTTGGCTGATCCAATATGTCCATAGACCCTATTGTTTCTGAATGGCCTGGCTATCAGTCCTTTGAGATCCAGACAGATAGAGCCATTTATTTATTGTCCATGCAAATATGTCTTGGTTGAGTCCTTTGTCTAAGGAATTACTGGCCCAGGAAGTTTGGAAACTCCAAGAGCCATGAGTTGCTGGCTTTATGAAAAAGGTGGCTTCTTCCTTCATTTTTCAAATATTGACATACATATAGGGAATGGGGAAATGGGGTATGGGAGCATACATGGAATCTGAGAGGGGAGGAGGGGAAATCGTGCAGGGTCTAGGAAAGTTCATAACAGCCCCCAAAGTCCATGGAAGTTTATAAACAGTCATAAAAAGTTCATGGGAATCTGTAAAGAGTCCAAAAAGTACCTAGAAATTGTAAAAGTTAATAAAAGTTGACAAAAATCCAGGAAAGTTTCTAAAAAGTTCATAAGAGTTTGTAAGAGTCCACAAGGATTCATGAGGTGCAAGTAAGTCCATGGGAGCACTGGATTGTCACAGTCCATTTAATAGACTGAAGGTTTATTTCATAAATTTTTAGTCCATGACAGGCTGGAGTGGCCTGCCAGAGGTTGGGGGTCCCCAGGGGTGACCACATGGGGCCCCTCTAATCCAGCAGGCTTCTGGGCTCGGGGTAATGTCCACAATGTGAAGGCACAACCATGGCTGCTGCGTGGGAGCCATGGAGAAAGACGTTCTGGTTACCACATGAGGTTCCACCTGATGAGGTGGCATTGTGGGGCACAGGGGTCTGTTCAGCAGAAAGTGAGATAGCAGTTAGTCTCAAATTAGTCCCAGGAAAAGATTGACAGTGGTTTGGAGTCGATCGGTTGACCCGCGGATACGGGGGCCGATGGGTTTCCTTATCCATGGTTCAAAGGAATGCAGTTTCGCCCTCCCTGGGATGCTGTAAGAGCATCCCGGGAGAGCCAGCAGTGATCTGAGGCTCGGAAAAGGAAAGGTTCATTCTGGAAAGTATTTGAGTCAGTAAAGGGACACAATGTATAACTATGAAGAGGAAAAGTTAGAAGGAAAGATGCTTCTTTTCAAAGATCCATGCTCTCAGGAACTGTGGAACTCCCTGCTGCGTGATCAGATCAGCTTGAAGGCTGGGGCCTGCAAGTTCGCCCTCAGTAGTTCAGAGTTTTGCCCATTGAGTGCCTTTTAAAGGTTGTTCAGGGCCTCTTTAGAATTGTTTAGGGCCCGTTTTGCCCATTTTGTGGTTTTTAAAGGTTGTTTAGGGCCTATTTAGGGTTGTCCAGATCTTGTTTTGTCCATTAGGTGCCTTTTAAAGGTTGTGTGGGGCCTCTTTAGTGTTGTCTAGGGTCGTTTTGCCCATTGGGTGCCCTTTAAAGGTTGTTTAGGGCCTTTTAAGGGTTGTCCAGGGCCTGTTTTGTCCATTGGGTGAGTTGTAAAGGTTGGTTAGGGCCTCTTTAGGGTTGTCCAGGGCCCGTTTTGCCCATTGGGTGCCTTTTACAAGTTGTTTAGAACCTCTTTAGGGTTGTCTAGGGCTCGTGATTGCCCATTTCGTGCCTTTTGCCAGTTGTTTAGGGCCTCTTTAGGGTTGTCCAAGGCCAGTTTTGCCCACTGAATGCCTTTTAAAGGTTGTTTAGGAGCCCTTTAATGTTCTCCAGGGCCCGTTTTGACAATTTGGTGCCTTTTACAAGTTGTTTAGGGTCTCTTTAGGGATGTCCAGGGCTTGTTTTGCCCATTGGGAGCCTTTCAAAGGTTGTTTAGGGCTCTTTAGGGTTGTCCAGGGCCCGTTTTTGCCCATTTGGCAGCCAACTCTCCACAAAAGTTGACCTTGATGCCAAACTCCAACCTCGCCTGAGCAGTGCGAGTGCAGCACTGTTTTGAATGAAGCAGGGAGTGATCGAGAAGATACCAAGATGCTTGCTCATAAAGCTGTTGTCCTCTCAATTCTATTGTGAAACAAACTCGAAATCTCAGGATTATAGAGCATTGGCTATTTGAACTGAGAGCATAACTGCATAATGGAGATGGATGCTGTGTCAGTCCAGGAGAGCTCACTTTGGGCTTCATTTTACCTCAGAACCATAATTATTAAAAACTAGCTGTACCCGGCCACGCGTTGCTGTGGCCCATTGTGGAGAAATGGGATAGAAAGAAAAGAGGAAGAGCTGGTTTCTAAGCTATCAATACACAACTGGAGTGGCAAAGTGTCAACCTAATATAGGCCCCTTTTCAGTCTCCTCGAGGCCAACGAGTTTTATGGATGTGTGGAAGGGCCCTGGGTTACCTGAGTCCACACTGTCATATAACCCAGTTCAAAGATATTATATAGATATTATTATTGTTGCTGTTGTTATAGACATATAGATATTATTATAGGCATATAGATATTATTATTATAGACACAATTATTATTATTAAAGGTATATAGGTATTATTATTATAGATGTTATTTTTATTTCATATCAACATTTTATTATTATTATTTACAGTATTTATATACTGCCTTTCTCACCCCTGGGGGGATTCAAAGCATTGCATGAATTAGTAAGGATGGGGCAGTAAGGAAGGCAGGCCCTCCCCAACCGGGCCTGCCTTCTCCCGGCTTCAGGATGGGGTCTCGCCCCATCCTGAAGCCGGGAAAAGGCGGGGGAGGCGGCAGGCGGTGCCCATGCTTTGGGCCCATGCTGCCTGCCCCCTCCCCAACCGGGCCTGCCTTCTCCATCCCCATTCCCAACCACCACCCCCCCTTCCTACCCTCCCTCTCCTCAGTAGCAAGCAATATTTGTTGTACAATGAAAAACTGTCAATAAAGATATTTTTTTTTAAAAAGGATGGGGCGAGACCCCATTCTGAAGCCAGGAGAAGGCGGGGGAGGCGGCAGGAGGCGCGGCTTTGGGCCCGCACCGCCTGCCCCCTCCCCAACCGGGCCTGCCTTCTCCCGGCTTCAGGATGGGGTCTCGCCCCATCCTGAAGCTGGGAGAAGTCGGGGGAGGCGGCAGGCGGTGCGGCTTTGGGCCCATGCTGCCTGCCCCCTCCCCAACCGGGCCTGCCTTCTCACGGCTTCAGGATGGGGTCTCGTCCCATCCTGAAGCCGGGAAAAGGCGGGGGAGGCGGCAGGCGGTGCCCATGCTTTGGGCCCACACCGCCTGCCCCCTCCCCAACCGGGCCTGCCTTCTCCTGGCTTCAGGATGGGTTCTCGCCCCATCCTGAAGCTGGGAGAAGGCGGGGGAGGCTGCAGGCGGCGCGGCTTTCGGCCCGCACCGCTTGCCCCCTCCCCAACCGGGCCTGCCTTCTCACTGCTTCAGGATGGGGTCTCGCCCCATCCTGAAGTCGGGAGAAGGTGGTGGAGGCGGCAGGCGGCGCGGCTTTCGGCCCGCACCTCCTGCCCCCTCCCCAACCGGGCCTGCCTTCTCATGGCTTCAGGATGGGGTCTCACCCCATCCTGAAGTCGGGAGAAGGTGGGGGAGGCGGCAGGCGGCGCGGTTTTGGGGCCGCGTTGCCTGCTGCTTCTCGACACCCCGCGGGCCAGATAAATGCCCTCGGCGGATCAGGTCTGGCCCGCGGGCCGTCGTTTGAGGACCCCTGTGTTAATCCCACAGACCAACATTACGTTTTTATTTATATAGATTGAATTGAATGGTAGACATGTAGTGAATAGGAAAATATGAAGGAAAAACCAACAATTTCATATATTAGTCCCAGTAATTGTATGTTTAGGATGTGTTTTTTACTCTAGGTTTGTTTCATTGTAGGTTTACGTGTCTTCTATCAAATTTTTTGTGTTTTTCTTTTTCCTTTCATCACCCTTTAAGAAGAGAAGCAGTTTTCTGGGCATTTCTAGGTTTGAAGAGATTTGAAATCTTCTTTTCCATTTTGTCCGACATTCTCCCTCATAGGAAAAAAATGGATTACGGAACATTTCCTTTGAATATTATGCTTCAGATGAGGCCTTCCCATATTTTTACATCTGACCCTCATTTTTATCCCCCCTTTAAAAAAAAAGAATTACTTGTGTTCTGTTTGTTTGACAGGGCTGGATAAGTGTTCTCCTCATATTGTGTCAAACCAAGTTGTGTGTATTGTGCATGGAATTACAGAAATGACTTTGGAAAAAGTGCTTATATTGGGTTTTCTTGACCTTTTATGATTTTTTGGTGGAGAAACATGTCTACACCGTGGTTTGGAAACTCCCAAAAACTTTACATCGTTGGGTTCTGTTGATTTTTTTTGGTCTTGATTTTACCTCAGAAATTACCTCAGAGAAAGAATAAAAAGGCCTTTAGAGAAGCTTCTGGCGCCCCAGCCAATAGGAAACGGGAACAGTCCCGCACGCGGCGAGGCCCCGCCCCCAACAGCTCTTCGGCGCGCTCATTGGCTGAGCTGCTTAAAAAGTGCAAGCGTCGCTCAGCAACAGGGCTGTTTTGGCCCTCGACGCCCGCCGTAGTTCGTTGGCTTGTCTCTTCGCGAAGCCCGAGTGCCCGTCAGTCGCGGCGATGTCGCGGGAAGGGGCGGAGGCGAAGCCCGTCACAGTCAGCGACGTGCAGGAGCTGATGAGGAAGAAGGACGAGATCGAAGCCCAGATCAAAGCCTACTACGAAGTGCTGGACGATGTAAGGAAGAGGGACGGGGGAGCCCAAACCCGGGACTACAACATCCATCATCCCCAGAAAGGCCCGTAGCCAGGATTTTGATTGGGGGGGGGGGGCTGAGTCTGAGCGAGAGAGGGTCTACCCTAGCAAACCTTTTGTATTGTTACCCCAATACCCCTATGCATATGGGATATATTGAGCATGGTGATCAGATCATGATATGAATAAACATAACAGTTTAAATAATGTACCACTAAGGCCTTCTCACAGACCACCATCAGAATTTCGGCTACATGCCTGTCCCCAGAGAAGCTTTTGGGAATGGGTTTTGCAATCCAAAGCTGGTGTGACAGGCCTCAGATTTCCCCAAGCTTCAGCAGGAGCACCGAAAGTCTTTTCTCTGCCTTTAAAATATAATATCTGTTGCTCTTGAACCTATTATTAGCGACTTTATTTCTTTCTTTCGCCTGGTTTGGAGAAATTATATCTTCTTGATCTAAAACTACAGGTTGTGTGTTTCTTATCCACAATCGTTCGGACCAGAATTGCTTGGGATTTGGTGTGATTTCTTGTCCATGGGATTCTTAACAACAACAACCTCATTTATGCTTCATCTTCGCCTTCTACACATAGCTTGAAGGCAATTTTGCCTACGATAGAACCCGCTGAAAGCAACTGCAGTGGACAGTTGTATGTTTCAGAGTGTTTTGGAATCCCAGGTAAAAGATGCTCAACCTGTCCTAACTGCCCTGGTCCCCTAGCATGGAGCCCTGGCGGTTAAAGTGGTGTCAAGTTGCATCAGTTCTACAGTGTAGGTGCACCCCTCACTGGGATCCCCTCTACACTGCCATATAATCCACATTATTTGCTTTGAACTGATTATATGAGGCCCCATCAACTCTGCAATATAACATCCAGATTATCTGCTTTGAACTGGATTATGTGACAGTATAGACTCAATGTATTGTCGAAGGCTTTCATGGCTGGAATCACTAGGTTCTTGTGGGTTTTTTCGGGCTATAGAGCCATGTTCTAGAGGCATTTCTCCTGACGTTTCGCCTGCATCTATGGCAAGCATCCTCAGGTTGAGAAGGTCTTCTCAACCTCTGAGGATGCTTGCCATAGATGCAGGCGTCTCAACCTCTGAGGATGCTTGCCATAGATGCAGGCGAAACGTCAGGAGAAATGCCTCTAGAACATGGCTCTATAGCCCGAAAAAACCCACAAGAACCTAGTATAGACTCAGATAATCCAGTTCAAAACAGATAATCTGGATTATATGGCAGTGTAGATCCAGCCTGAGGGCCCTTCCAGACAGACCCTATATCCCAGGATCTGATCCCAGGTTTTCTTTTTATCCCAGATTATCTAACAGTGGAGACTCATATAATCAGATCTAAAGCAGAAAACCTGGGATTAGATCCTGGGATATAGGGCCTGTCTAGAAGGGTCCTGAGTCCACACACTGCCATATAATCCAGTTCAGAGCAGATAATCTGGATTTTATATGGTAGTGTAGAAGAGGTCTCAGGTAAGCATCCATGGAATTGCAACCTTCATTACTTCTTTGATGGCTGATAGCTTTTATGGCAAGGTTGAGAGCCACTGTGCTTCTGACAGTTGAATGGAAGGGGTTGTATTCCCTCCTGTTATTAGAAGCAAGATATTAAATGCATCATGTTATGTGTAGGAAATCCCCCCTTTTCCCACTCCTTAATTCCCCTGGTTATTGGTTAAACTGATGCAAAATGCTCATTACTTTGAAAGGCTTTGGTCCTCATGTGCTGAGTCACTGGAGAAGGCCAAATGTGGAGCTCCAGCTATTGGCATTTTGCTCCTGAACAAGACATTGGGGTATATTTTTGGAAGAGTTTTTCTTCCCGTCCCTTTTGTCAAGTTAAACCAGGATGACTGAGGCTGGATCTACACTGCCATCTAATCCAGATTGCACTATGCAGCACGATTGTTGTTCCTAGGTTATACATGTAATTCCCTAATTGGCTCTATCATAAAAACATGGAAAAGTGTGTCAAACATCCTGCAGCACTTTTGCTCTTAGTTTTTCAATGATTCTGTCATAAGAGTCTCAACCAATTCAACCTAGTTTGTGGTGGCCATAAAAATGAAGTTTTTGGAGTAGAACAACTATTTTCAAAGTAGGTATCACACAATTAAACAGGAAATAACACTTTCAAACTAGGAACAGATTTTTTTCAAATGTTATATAGTGTTATCAAAGCAGATGATCCACATTAGCTCCTTTGAACTGGATTATATGAGTCTACACTGCCATACAATCCAGTTCAAAGCAGATGATCTCGATTTTATATGGCAGTGTAGATCCAGCAATAGACAACCCATTTTCAGCAATGTGGGGTGGGACATTTTCCATTGTATATCTCTCCATAATTTCTTTTAACCCAAACTTGTTCCATAGATTGTATTAACAACACAGAAGTTCAACGGTGGCAACTGGAATAAAGTTGAATCTAAAATTAAGTTTATTTACCTTTCTAGGAAGTGTGTTATTATTTACATAACTCTACAGGAATGCTAAAATTCACTGTTGTCTCTGCCTTTATTTTTTAAATCATAATATAAGGTTAACTACTGAACTGTTTTACTGAACTGTCTCATCATTAAAGGTTTACATGCTTTCCTGTTGTTAAAAATGCCTAAATAATGCTTTTAATTTAATTAACTGAAGTTTTAGAGCACTGTGTAGTTAGTTATAGAGGTATTTTTGCCAATCGGATATTTTAGTTCAGCTGTTTTTGGTATAGAAAACAATGCTTGTGTGATCTTTACAGCATATTAAATTAACACACTAAAATTTTTGCCCACTAAATAAAAATCAAATGTCTAAAATCCACTTTCCCTTGACTGGCTTTTTTCTAAGCCCCATTGAACTCAGTTGACTAGGATTCCAGCTTCAGTGAACACGATGTTAAGCTGTGTGTTTTGTAGCAAGCTCCTATTTTGTATTTCCTACAAAATAGCTCTGCAAAGTCACTTTGTTCTCCTTTTACCCTGCAGCAAAAAGGTGTTGGGATGCATGAACCCCTTGTGGATGTTGAAGGCTATCCGCGTTCAGATATTGATCTTTACCAAGTCCGGACAGCAAGACACAACATCATCTGTAAGTATTAAGTCCTTAATTTGATTGATTGTTAGTTCTAACTTAGTTCCATCATGCACAGTGGTGCTTACTTCAGGATTACACCCTGATTTGAGGGGGTTTTTTGGCTTGGAAAATGGGATGGGGATCCAAACAGGAAAAAAGCCCAAAACCTATCAAGAGTCTGAGGAGTAGAAATGCATACATATAAAGTTAAGAATCAAGAGACCTCTGAGCCAATGTTGTGTCTGGGCATCTGTTTCCATCATTTTTATGTAATAGATCTTCTCTATTAATGGTGGAGAGTGGACAAGATCAGAGATAGGCCAGGGTTCTCAGTGGGTGACAATACCAGTGTAACTCCCTGCTGCCCACCCCTGCCTTAGGTTATGGGTTTATTTTGTCTCTAGGTCTGCAAAATGATCACAAGGCTTTGATGCAACAAGTGGAAGAGGCGCTCCATCAGCTTCATGCCCGGGATAAGGAAAAGCATGCAAGGGATGAGGCGGAGGCTCGAGCCGAAGCTAGAGGCCAGGGCCTGCCCTCGCCTCAGCCTTTTGCCAAGGTGAACGCCATCACCCCAGGATCCCCGGCAAGCCTTTCGGCAAGTACTGACGCTCCTTGCTCTTGGTATCTGTCAGTCTGGTTTTTATTCTGGTTGTCAACCTAAGGGCAAATCACCTTGACTATGTTTCCCTCTGAAGGGCTTGCAAGTTGGTGACGAGATTGTGGAGTTTGGCTCAGTGAATGCACACAACTTCCAGTCGCTGCAGAATATTGCCACTGTGGTGCAGCACAGCGAAGGGGTAAGAATGAGGGATATTATTATTATTATTATTATTATTATTATTATTATTAGGACTTTGACCACTAGGCAGGTGAATTTGGGAGTTCTATTTTGTGTGGCCAAGTTGAACAATTGACCAGTGGTAGAGAAGGAGTTTAGTTTGTATCGATGACCCTGTTAGCTTCTCTTTTTAATTTTGCCTTGGGAATTTGAGACTAGAAAAAGATAATGGAAGCTAAGAACTGACTGGCCTGGACAACTATAGCCCAACCTGGAGAGCAATCCAGGCTGAACATATGTGTATTGTGTTACTTCTCTCTGCCCATAGAAAGCATTAAGTGTGACTGTGATCCGTGGAGGAGAAAGAATGCATCTGGGCCTCACCCCGAAACGCTGGAGTGGCAGGGGGCTTCTGGGGTAAGCATGCGAAACACCTCTCTGGTAGTGAAAGCCACAGCTTTTTGTATAATGCTTTAGACCAGTGGTTCCCAACCTGTGGTCCATGGACCATAAGAATGAAAATATGGTCCACGGCCTCACCATTACTACATAGTTGCCTGGAAACCACGCAGCAACAAGAGCGACTGGTCTCGCGAAACCCTCTTATAGTGCCAAGGCAACAGGGATCTCGGGAGGGGAGAGGCTGACTACCCACAAAAGATTGCTACTACCACATCAGTTCTAGATTATTAAATATGGTTTTCTGTGGGCCAGCAGATGGCGACTACTGAATGGCATATGTTCTGTATCAGAAACTAGAGTTGATGTCATCTATCAAATTAAGTTTTCTGAATCAACACCCTAAATAACCAAACCAAATCTAAAGTTGACCAAAAACTGATTCGTAACCCTTTTGCTACTAATGTTGGAAAGTGGTCCCTGGTCAAAAAAAGGTTGGGAACCACTGCTTTAGTCAATAATATAGAATACATCTTGTTCTCTAAACCTGCTCCCTTCTTAAATGAGGCACCAAGATGGGGCTTGGCCAGAGTAGAATATGATGGGACTATTACACCCATAGAATCCTAGAGTTGGAGGAGACCTGGTGGGCCATCCAGTCAAACACCATTCTGCCAAGAAGTAGGAAAATTGCATTCAAAGCACCTCCGACAGATGGCCATCCAGCCTCTGTTTGAAAGCCTCTCTAAAGAAGGAGCCTACACCACACTCCAGGGCAGAGAGAGAGTTCCACTGCTGAACAGCTCTCACAGTTGGGAAGTTCTTCCTAATGTTCAAGTGGGATCTCCTTTCCTGTAGTTTGAAGCCATTGAATCAGACATCCCCTGATCTGGAAACTATGCCTCTATTAATGCAGGCTAAAATCACGTTTGCCTTCTTTGCTTCAGCATCACTTTTTTGCTCATGCTCCTCAAGTACCACTTATGTCATTTTTCTGTACCATAAACATTATTTTATGGTGAAGATAAGATCATCTGCTGCAGAAGTGCGCATTTGTGGCCCTCCAGCTTACAAACATGGCCACCAGAAGTTAAGGGGCAAGGCAGTTGTTGTGATATATCGTGACTGACAAAGCCTTTCACGTGTTTGCATGTAACCGCTGAAAAACTGGTTTATAATAAAATAGCATTTTGTTGGTTTGGCTTATTTCTGTCATTTCTGCAATCATGATGGCAAACTGAAAACTAGAGGTATATATGAACACCCCCATCCACACTGGACCCCAAATCAACCACTCTGATTAGGGCCTGGTTCACTCTTGATCAGTTCGCATAACCTGCACATATGTACACAGAGACTAATTTCTTTCTTCCTTCTCATTCCCAGTTGCAATATCATCCCATTGCAAAGATGATTCCCAGCGGCAAGGCTCCCAACAACTTGGTGCCATTTCAGTTTGAGTTGACCACTTTAACCTGAAGAAGCTGGAACGGGGAACATGAATTGGGGAGGTTTTGGTGTTTCCTGCCAAAGAAGTTTATAGAGTTATTTGCACACTCAGATTGAAAGTGTACTGGTTCAAAGAGTTAGCTTGGCCTGTCCTTGTGCAGTTTGTTTAAAAATTAAAGACAAAAACAACAACAACAACAAAACCCCAGAACAGGCATTTCGCTTTAGTGCGGAGTCTGGTAAGTTATTTGTGACCTCCCTTTTATTCTTTCATGTTTGTTTCAGAATTGACCTGTAAAGGTTTATACTAGCATTTAAGGTGTAGTTTTTCCTGTTTTCAAGCCATACTCACTGAGAGGTTTCTGAAACCTTTTAAGAAAGTTAGCTGCTGTGGTATTTTGCATTGCCATATTAAAATCATTTTGAATAAACCTGCCTTTTCAAAAATGTGTATGTTCGACTTGTTGTGACTAGCATCCTGGGCCTCTGTGTGTATCTCATTTACCCCCCAGGGAAGGATGTATAGTATTGCAGTCTCAATCTGGAAGATTTTACAAACAGGTTTTAGCAGAGTTACAAGATGGATGCAATGTAGCTTACCTTGGCTTTACTTTTCTGTCTTGGCCGTAATGACTACCTTGATAGTCAATAATACTAGTGGAGTATCTCTTATCTGAAATACTCGGGACCAGAAATGTTTGGGGATTTTTTCAGGTGTTTACATATATGTGTGTAATGGAGATGGGACCTAACTCTAAACATGAAAGTCATGCACCATATGTTTCACATATCCCTTATGTGCATAGCCTGGGGGTCACTGTATACACAGTATTTTAAACCATTTTGTGCCTGAAATAAAGTTGGTGTACATTGAGACACCCAAAAGCAAAGATGTCTTACTTCCTTGGACAATGTTTGGAGAATTTTGGAATTCCAGATAAGGGATGCTCAGTCTGTATATGTCAATCCCAAAAAGCGCCTATTTTTCCTTGTTTAGATTTTGAAAGGTAAAGTAGCCCATTCTCACAGGTGTACAATCTAAGGGGGGGGGTGCAAAATCTCAATTTATTTAGCAGAAATGGCTGTTTGTATTAAATGTTGTTAGTCAACAATGTCCCAGAAAGGGACAGGAAGTAGTTGGGGATCTACATATATGTGATCAATATATAGTCCGTTGCTGGGTTGACTCTCATATGGTTTAGTGGGAGCTTCGGTAGTTTAGCTCTTTGGCTCTCAGTTGTTTGCCTGCAACTCATATCTGCCTTAGTCAGCAAAGAGAACAATGGGGAATGATGAGCATTGCATCCCAACAATAAGCAGAGAGCTACCTCAATCTCTAGTTTTGTCCTTATACTATGAGGAAAAATATGCTGGATGATGCCATGTCTTCTGCGTTGAATTACATTCCAGCTACAGTTCTGATTAAATTCTGTAAAGGCATGCCTCGCTTAACACAGTTTTTGAAAAAGGCGTCCTTTTGTATTGCCTTGATTTGGTCTGCTCAGCCCCCACTTCATTGTTTAAGTGGAAATTTGGATTTATTTAAAACAGGAACAGCACTGGGAGGGGTGCCGTTGGGATGGAGACATACAGGTTTTAGTGTTGGCAGCATCTCTGCAATAAACAAGGCAATAAAGCAGACACTGGATAGAAAAGGGCTTCTCCAGCCAATGGGAGCGTAATTGTAGATCTGGAAAGATCAGTGGCAGCTGCATCAAGAATCCTTTACTGAAGAGGTGTTCAAACCAGAAGAGAGAAAGGGGGAGAACAGGTAAGTCCAAAACCTGTTAGCCCCAACAAGGTATATCGGTATGAAAATAAATGTAGGCACCAAAAGGGAAATCAAAAGAAAAAGTTCCTGTTGGTAAAAGCTGTGCAACAAGGAAATGCGCGGTTGCCTTGGAATCATCCAATGGGGTCTCCTTTGGAGGTTTTCAACAGACTGGGTGGTCATCTGTTGGCAAGGCTTGGATTGTGTCTTCCTACCTGGTAGAATGGAGTTGGACTGGATGACCCTTGGGGTCTCATCCAGCTGTAGGATCCAACCATTGCTCCGTTTAGCTCAGCATTTTGTATACACATTGGCCATGGCCCCTCAAGATGCAAGCAAGATGGATTCATGGTCAAGGTTGTCCAGTGAAAATGGGAGAGGCCTCCTGTACCTTTTATTCAAAAGGACAGGAGCCCTCTCCAGTTCTCACTCTGGGCAACTGTATTTCTCCTTTGAGCCTGAATATATCTACAGTGTTGAATGATTGAAGTTTGGCCCCATGTTCACTGCCATGGCTCAGTGCTATGGAATCATGAGAGTTGTAGTTTGCTATTGTCTTTTTGCCTTCTCTGCCAAAGAGTGTTGGTGCCTCACCAAATTACAGTTCCCAGGATCCCACATCAAGGAACCATGGTAGCTCCAAACTATTAATTCTACAGTGTAGATCCCCCCCCCCCCCCCCCCCGGTTACTAGGAGAGGGCAGGATTGTATGCCAAGCCCACACTTCACAACTAGTCCTCTAAACATGGCTTTGCCTCTGGAGACATTTTCTCACCTGAGGACTTTTCATACTGCACAATTTTAACACTATGATTCCACTTTTCATGGCAGGTGAAATCCTGGGATTTGTCATTTGGGGAGGAGCATTTCGAATTCTCAGCCATAGGGTTCAAATTTCTCCCTAAACGACGAACCTCTGACTTTGCTGGGACAAGGTTCTGCAGGCGTTGCATGTTACCTGCTTGCATAACAAAGCCAGCTAAGGTGCCATCTTTGAAGTGACTGATACTCCGTCCAAGTTTCAATCTGACAACCTTTTTTGGGATGTTACAAAAGAGCAGCAAATAATTACTGATTTTATTTTTCAGTGGTCTTTGCAGGGAGGCATTTGCGGGCTTGGTATTTTTTGCCTGAGGCGCCCAAGCAACAGCTGGCCGTGGGGACTTGGCATGCTTTTGGGGATCGTGGGTGGAATGTGTGCCTTGCCTCAGGCTCCCAAATGTCTTGGGTCAGGAGCTAGGCTGAATATAAACAACATGTAGCTGGTCTCAAGCTCTGGACACAAGCAGTTTCAGCCCCCAAATTTAAAAAGTTACCCATTGTGTCAGGCAGCCAATTTGCGGCCTGTCGCTCTTGGGCAGTTGCCTGTTGCCATGGGAACGGGAATCCGATGCAAACAGTTGGCGTGCTTCTGCAGCTGCTGCTCTGCTTGGCACGGGGACCGGCAGGTGAGTTGGGGAGAGACAGGTGAGGCTGAATCAAAGGGGGAACGGGCGCTGTGTCAGCGCCAAGCCTCGGAAGGGCATTCCCAGTATTTTTGCTTTTTGGACACTTGAGATTCCACTCAGCTACAGAAGTGTACTCCTTCTGGAGAATTTTTTAATTGCCGGATCAGGATGTGTGGGACTCCAACTTTTATCACTCCTAGCCACCACTGACTGCTGACTGAAGGTGATGAGAGTTGTAGCCGACCCAGAGGTTGGCATTGTGCCTGTCCTCTCACTGTCATAGAAACACTGACTTGCAACTGTTGTTCAAACTTTATTTCTTCATCATAGAGATTGTTTTAATAGAGCACATAGATGGAGGAAGATGCCAGTAAACCGGAAACCCCTCTGGGGGTGGCATCGGCAGAAGCAGGAGCTGAGAGGCAAAGTGAGGAGAGGGAGTTGGCAGATGATACTCCAGAGAAGACTGACTCACCCATCCAGGACACACAAGAGCCAGGGAAAGGGACCCCGGATTCTGCAGGATCCATGGAAGCAACCCAAAAGGGCGATCTTCCGGAACAGGCTCCACAAGCCAGTGTCTCTCCAGATCCTCCACAAACATCTAAAGAAAAGCATGTAAGTATTAAATTCAGAGAGATGTCACCTTGAGCTCATGGATTCAGGATGGTCTGAGATTTGTTCTTGGGACTGATTAAGGCCAGTGTGGCTTCCCCTCCAGCTCATACCCCAAAGTTAACCAAAGTGACACCAGCATCTTCTACAACCCTCAAGACAGAAAGAAACTTAACTTGGAGGTATAAAATGTAACTTTTAGACTTCAGGAATGGATGCATTAGAGCAGTGGTTCTCAACCTGTGGGTCCCCAGGTGTTTTGGCCTACCACTCCCAGAAATCTCAGCCAGTTTACCAGCTGTTAGGATTTCTGGGAGTTGAAGGCCAAAACACCTGGGGACCCACAGGTTGAGAACCACTGCATTAGAGAAATGAAATACTGATGTTTATCTCATGACACACTGGTCCAGATGTCAGTTTTAAAGCTGTGAAATCTGGCCTTGAAGCACACCTAGACCAAGATCCTACAATGGTTTGGTCTAGTGTCAATACCCATTGGAAAAGTTATGTTAGGGGCAAACCCTGTATGGAATTCTGAGAATTATAGTTTGATGAGACACCAGCCCTCTTGATAGAGCAGGCTCAAATTAGAGCTCCTGGGATTCCTTTGCGTTGAGCCACGGCAGCCCAATGGGGTCAAACTGCATTCATTTGATAGTGTAGATGCACCTAGTGTTGTCATTTGTATAAAAGTACTGGTTGAGTTCCACACTTCTCTTTTGCTTTTTATGCAATTGCAATGGAAATGTACTCCAAGGAGGCAAAGGCCAGGCTCGCAGTTCGAGAAGCCCAAACTCCCAAAGAGAAGCCGCCTTCCCCTTCCCCCAAAGAGAAGGGCCGCAAAACTCCAGAAAGGGCCACAGGTCCCACGGCCAGCAGAGAGGAGGCTCACAACCCCGGCATCAAGGGTGAGAAAGAACAGGGAGGCCAAACAGGATTGGAAAAAGGCCAAGAGAGGAAGCAAAAGCAAGAAGCAGGTCTTGTGGCCCCTTCCCACCAAAGTCCCAGGAGTCCAGAGCGGGCCAGAAGTCCAAAGGAGCCTCCTTCTTCACTGGCTGACAGCCCCACAAGCAGGGACGCTCAGGGCAATCCTCAGATGAACCAAGAGGTTAGCCTTGTCCCCCGGCCCCCGGATGCACTCATCAGCAGTCAAGAAACGAGTTTCCAAACAACCCAAGAGGAGAGCAAACCATCCAAAAGACAAATTAGTTTCTCTCTGAGTCCAGCGGAGGAGGAGAAGTCCATCGTGTCGACAGCTGTCCCAGGCATGATGTTTGAAGACGAGAGCAGGCCGCTTGCTGACCATCCGCTTGTAAGTCCTGTTCAAAAAATAAAATATGACCAATCGGAATTGTGGAGGTGGGAATGAGAGACCTGCATTCACTAACCTGGTGTCCTCCAAGCTCACTCAACATGTCCCATTCTTCTGGGATCACAATATTTTTCATGTATGAGTTGGAGGAAGCCACAGTATTCTAAAGCCATCCTAGGGCAGAGGTGGGGAGATACAGTTGGCTGCAAGGAGTAAGGAAAAATGTCAGCAGACAAGACTTGATCCAGAGAAACCATGGATTTATATTGAATTTATTGTATATACTCAAGTATAAGTCCAGTTTTTCAGCCCTTTTTTAGGCTGAAAAAAGCCCCCCTCAGCTTATACTCGAATTTGAGTCCTGGCGGAAAGGCATAGGGCTGTAAAAAGGACTTCTTTCAGTCCCACAACTTCCTGCCAGGACCCTCATCTCTCCAAACAACAACTCAGCTCTTCTTCCTCTCCTCTCTTGCACAGGGCATGTCTTCCTCTCCTCTCTTGTGCAGTATGCACTTTCCTCTCCTCCTCTCTTGACGCCAGTCTTTCCCACTTTTCCTGATTCATATACACACAGTATATGTGGTAATTGGTATAAATGGTAATTGGTTAGGCTGAGGCAGAAGTAAGGTTGGAATTTATCTTTGGCTGCAAAATCTAGTTTCCTGGGAACTTGTGGCTTTCGTTTTGAGCATGTCAAGAAGCAGGTTTCAAGGGGTAATGACTCTAATATACACTTGGGAGAGATTGAAACGTGAAACTTCCGAAGATGAAAGGTGTGGCTGAATATGATTTCTCTTGCTGTGTTGTATCTCCTGTCCCCATGTTAAGGGGAGAGGTGAACAACATTGCAATCCTACGCTTGTGTACATGGAAGAGAATCCCACTGATATCAATAAGAGTTAGCCTTCCATATTAAACCTACAGAGGACCACAGCTGGAATTGTGAAAATAATTTCAGCACATTTCCTTCTGATGACTAAAATATGTCAGATCACACCATGAGGCTTCCAATCAGCATTGTCTTCCTGGCAATTTCTGTGTTATGTTTTGGGCAACCTTGAAAGTGCCTTTTGACAGTGTAAAGTTATAGTGCTATGAGTCTATTGCTGTGGTCCCAACTTTGGGATTTTGGGGTTTGCAATCTTTGTTGTTGAAAGCCTTCAATGCCTTTCTCATTTCTGATGGCCATAAGGCAAACCTGGGTTTTTTTGTGCACAATGTGTTCAGAGGGGGATTGCCGTTGCCCTTTTCTGAAGCTGAGTAGTGTGAATTGCCCAAAGACACACAATGGTTTTCCATTACCAAATGGGAATTTGAATCCTGCTCCCCAGAGTTGTCCAACACTCAAACCACAAAAATCATGGTGGCTTTCCTTTTAAAGTCTAGAGAGGGACATTTCAGATCTAACATCTCCCCAAGTTACGAATCCCAGGATTCCCTAGGATGTATTGGTGGTAGTAAAAAGTGGGATCGTTGTGCTATAATTGTGCCATATGCCCTTGGTCCCCTTCTTTCTCTTGCAGAGTTTGTCTTGGGTTTTTGGCTACGACAACAAACTCCCCGTTTTCAATTTGCTCGATGAAGACCGCAGGGTGATTCTGTATGTTGCTGGTCACACTGCCGTGATCCATGACATTTTCAGGAACAAGCAGTACCTCCTCCAGGTAAGACTGAAATACCGTTCGGAATGGCTCTAGGAGAACGGAAAGGACATATGAACCCTCCATCACCTTGTACATTTTTATTCTGCCTTCGATTGTAATGGGGCTTCACATTTATTCATTTATTTATTGTGTCAGGAGCAAATTGAGATTACAGTTATAATTTATAGAAAAACCAAAAACAAAGTTAAAAATTTGTCATTATACTAAATGTCCTTTGATCAGAAGCTGACCACTTGGAGTGCATCTGGTGTCGCTGTAAGAAGGTCCTCCATTGTGCATATAGCAGGGCTCAGGTTGCATTGTAGTCTGTGGTCTGTGGTTTGCTCTTCTCCACATTTACATGTCGTGGACTCCACTTTGCAGCCCCATTTCTTAAGGTTGGCTCTGCACCTTGAAAGGCACTGTTCAGTGCCTTCCAAGGCTCACAGTCTTCTGTGTGTTCAGGAAGGAGTTTCTCATCTGGTATCAGCCGTTGATTGAGGTTCCAGGTTTTAGCCTGCCACTTTTGGACTCTTGCTTGCTAAGGTGTTCCTGCGAGTATTTCTGTAGATCTTAGGAAGCTATTTCTTGATTTAAGACATTGGTATGCTGGGGCCGGAGATGTCCAAGTCTTGGTCCTTTCATTGCTGGCTGCTACTTCCCGATAGATGTCAGATGGCACAATATTGGCTAAACTGTATAATTTCTCCAGTGGTGTTGGGCACAGACATCCTGTGATAATGTGGCATGTCTCACTAAGAGCCACGTCTACTGTTTTAACATGATGAGATGTATTCCACACTGGGCATACATACTCTGCAGCAAAGCGCAAGGGCAGATGTCTTCACTGTATCTGGTTGTGATCCCCAGGTTGTACCAGTCAGCTTTCATATGATATTGTTTCTAGCACTCACTTTTTGCTTGAGGGGCTTCAGATGCTGAAAGCTTATTTGTGGGGTGGGAGAAATTTCCAATCCATTCCTCACCCCTCTCTCACCAGGGACTGGGCCTCTTCTTTCCTCTCCTCAGGGACACTCGAGTTGTGTTTCTTGCATCTGTCTCAGTGAAGACAAGCGATGGATAGTAACTGCTGACCGGAGCCCAGAGAGCTTGATTATCATTTGGGATGGCTATTCTGCGTAAGTATTGAATTGGATAATGGATGTTTGATGCTTGAGGATGCAGAAAGTTGTGAAGACTCCAGGTTGGGAAAAGGGTGTCACTTTTCTGAGATTACTTTCTTGTGCAGGTAGAACAACCAATACATTTATGCTGCGTGCCACAAAAATTGTGATCCCTATCCATAATTTTGCTGATGGAGCTGAATGTAAAAATATCAGCCAATTCATCAGTTTCTCTTTCCGGTCATCAAACCTGTGGGTCACATGTGTCCCCATGGTTGCTTTTGCAGTCCTTGCCCCCTCTTTTTGTCATTAGAAATGAGGACTGCCGCTCCTGGAAGCGTCCAAGAACAGTTGTCCTTGTCTATAACAAGCCTAAGGGCCATTCTTCGGAGTGTAAATGGGGGGAACATGCTGAGGGCTTCACCTCCTCTATAAATTTGGCTTTGGTTTGGAATGGAGGGGTTGCACTTGATGGGATTTCCTTCCATCCAAGTCAGAAGTGCTTTTCACTTTTTAGTCCAGCAACCTGGGATATCTCTGTAGTTCATCCATCTTGGCCCTGACTTCCAACTTTGTTTGGCTCCTTCGGGATGCCTACATTCAAGGCCCTAATTTTCTCTGCCCTACAAGGGCTGAAATAAAGCTCGTTCAATTTCGGCAGCTTCAGATCTAACTCTTAGTTGGGTGTCTTGCAATCTAGGGTCCCGGTGCACACGATATTCGATAGTCACCCAGGAGGCGGAGTCAGTGCCATCGCCATTTCCCACGATTCCCTGTTTGTGGCAACAGTTGGAGCCGAGGAAGTGCAGGTAAAGCCAGTATAAATACTCCGATGAGTCCAGGTTAGACCATTGTGGGGGGATGGGTATAGTCTGGCAGGCCTTCATAATACCTGAGCTCAGGCCTGTAGCCGGGGGGGGGGGGGGGGATTACGGATTCAACCCCCTCCCCTGAATTTTTTCAGGTTAAAAAAAAACCTGGTTTACTCATGAATTTTAACAGGTTAACCAAATCCCCATGCTAAGTCTGTGAGACGCAAAAAATTAAGAGTCCCTCCAGAACTGCAAGCACTATCTCAAGTAAATATTGACAATTTATTCACACTGTCATTACTTGCAGCAATAGCCGATGTAGCGAAGCAACAAGTTTTTGGGGGGCGGGGGGCTGTTGAATGCTCTCATTAAGGACGCAGACTTGGTGGAAGTGGTTGACAGGGGCAGAGCTGCAGGCTATTGAAGGCTGCTTTGCCCCCTGCTGTGCTCTTTGCTTCAGTGTGAGCTAGGCGGCAGGTTTTAACACACTCACGCCCCTGACATTTTCAACCCCCCTCCCCGAAATTTTTTTCTGGCTACGGCCTTGCCTGAGCTGACCCCAACATGTGGAGTGAGTTTGGTGGATGATATGTCATGGTTGTATCCAACTAACAATGGCCTTAGCCGTGGTGCATATGTGGGACTGTTGTGCACACAAAAGCGCATCAAGGAACCCAGAGTTGGGTATGTTTAAGCATTGCCTCTGTGCAGCGCACATTGCAAGCACACCATTGTTTGAGAACCATGCACTATATTGAATGTTGGGATGTAAAGGGATCTTGTAGCACCTTAGAGACAAACCAAGAGAGCAACATTGGTAGCATAAGCTTTCATAGACTAAGGGTACATCTACACTATTGGACGGATGTAGTTTGACTACACTTTTTTTGTGTGTCTGGAGTGACTTGAGAAACTGCAAGTCTCTTCTGTTGTGAGAGAATTGGACATCTGCAAAGATGTTGCCCGGGGACACCCAGATGTTTGATGTTTTACCATGAAGGGACATGGGGAGCTGGAGCTGACAGAGGAAACTCAACCTGCTGTCCCTGGATTCGAATCGCTGACCTGTCTGTCAGCGTTCCTGCCGGCACAAGGGTTTAATCCATTGCGCCACGGGGGGCTCCTGAACTGCCATAACTCAATGCTATAAAATTACAGGAGTTGTAGTTTGGTGCACTAAAGCAATGTAATTTCTTGGACATTGGATAAGGGCTCCTTTGTTCTACCAGAACTGCTAGAACAGGCATGGACAAACTTTCTAACTTGGGGGCCGCATGCTAGTGTTGCATGAAACCTCTCTGGGCAGAATTATTTGTTCCTTTCATACCTTCAGCAGAGAGTTCCAAAGGCTGCAGATACTTAAAGTGTACCTGTTTGGCTCTGCACATGTTCAGACAATCAGGAAACTAACTACAGACTGCCTATGCCCCCTTAATAAATTGGTTACCCCGAACTCTGTTCTTCTCTTGCCCCTTCCTTGCTGTAATGTATCTTTCCCAGCCATCATGTACCTTTCCTTGCTGTAATTCAGCCTTTCCCTTTTTTCTTCTCTTTCCGGATAGCTGGTTCCCCCATTAGAAAGCCTTTGATAGTTTAAGCTCTCTCTGCTCATTATATTTCTCTCCTGCCATCCTCCCTGTCTCAGAGCACACTCTCTGGCCTCTTCTGGGGCCTAACTCAACCCAGGGATTCTGAAGACTGTTTTCCAAGCCTAAGAAACTATGTCTCCCAGGACTGCTGTTAAAAAGAACTCTTTACCTGCTAAATAATCATATGTTCCTTGTTTTCCTTATCTGTTCCCATCCTTGCAATGTGTAACCTTCCTGTCTTTTTGTTCCAAAGCACCCCCGGAAACGCCCGATCTCGTCTGAACTCACTAGCGCTCCCTGCTAAGAGGACTGGCTGCCCAGTGATGGAAGGAAGGGAAGGAAGGAAGGATGAAAGGGAGGAAGGAAGGATGGAAGGAGAAAGAGGGAGAGAGAGAAGGGAGGGAGAGGGGAAATAAGGAGGGAGGAAAGAAAAGGAAGGAAAGACAAAAGGGTGGAAGGAAAGGTTGGAAGGAAAATGAAGGGTGGAAGTGAAGGAGGACGGAAAAAGAAGGAATGAAGTGAAGGCAGGCGAGAGGAAGAGAAGGATGGATGGATGGACGAAAGGAAGGAAGGAAGGAAGGAAGGAAGGAAGGAAGGAAGGAAGGAAGGGAAAGAGGAAGGAAAGTGAATAGGACAGAAGGACAAAGTGTGGAAGGGAATGGAGGAAGGGAGAAGGAGGGAAGGGAGGGACGGAAGAAAGAGAGAGGGAAGAAAGGACAAAAGGAAGGGAAGGAAGGAAGGAGGAAGGTGAAAAAGAGAGAGGGAAGGAGGGAGGGAAGAGGGAAGGACAAAAGTGTGGAAGGGAATGGAGGGAGAGAGAAAGAGGGAGGGAAGGGAGGGAGGGAGAAAGAGAGAAGGAAGAAGGACAAAAGGGAGGGAGGGAGGAAAGGAAGGAAGGAGAAAGAGAGAGGGGGAAGGACAAAAGTGTGGAAGAGAATGGAGGGAGGGAGGAAAGAGAGAGGGAGGAAAGGACAAAGGAAAGGAAGGAAGGAAGGAAGGAAGGAAGGAAGGAAGGAAGGAGAAAGAGAGAAAGGGAAGGGGAGGGAAGAGAGAAGTAAGGAAGGACTAAAGTGTGGAAGGGAATGGAGGGAGAGGAGGGAGGGAGGAAAGAGAAAAGGATAGAAGGACAAAAGGGAAGGAAGGAAGGAAGGAAGGAAGGAAGGAAGGAAGGAAGGAAGGAAGGAAGGAAGGAAATGAGGAGAAAGAGAGAGAGGGAAGGAGGGCGGGAAGAGGGAAGGAAGGAAGGACAAAAGTGTAGCAGGGAGGGAAGGCAACAGAGAGAAGGGGGGGGGGAAGGACAAATGAAAGAGAGAAGGAAGGATAGGATGATGAGAGAGAGGAGGGCCTGAAGAAAAAGCCGAAGGGGCCTCATCTGGCCCCCAGGCCTGGGTTTGTCCATACTTGTGCTAGAAGGCTGCAGGAAATATATCTGATTATTGATGTTTTGGATTTATATCCCGCTTTTTTCTCAAAATGGTCTCTGAGTTCCAGGCTACCTCAAGCTGTAGGGAGGTAGACCTGAGGAGGGGGAGATGGGGCGATGGAGTATCTGGAGATCTAGTGAGTATGGGTAGCTATGGCCTCAAAACGTCTGCTATTCTTCTTCTTTTTCTTCTTTTCACCAGAAAACTCGTATTTGGGACTGGACCTCAGGGGAAACAACTCCTTCCTGCAGTGTAGACCTCCTGCCCGAGTACGGCTTCCAAGTGAGAGACTCCCACCTGTATATGGCTCATGTTAAATATATTTTGGGATCAGATTTCAGCTGTTATCCTGTGCCTGGGCGTTAACAAACCCAATTTGTTAATGAAGTGAGAATCCCTCTTGGTATATTTGTGCTAGATTCTACCTTTCATTGCACAACCGAGTGGATACTACCCTCGCCATAACTCAAAACCACGCCTGCAACACCCCTCACATTAGTGGAGTGATAAAAATGCATCCAGCTCTTTCAGCTAGCTTCTGTGGAGATCTGTGTAGACTGTACTTTTAAGAGGCTAAATCAGGCATGGGCAAACTTTGCCCCTCCAGGTGTTTTGGACTTCAACTCCCACAATTCCTAACAGTCTACTGGCTGTTAGGAATTGTAGGAATTGAAGTGCAAAACACCTGGAGGGTCAAAGTTTGCCCATGCCTGAGCTAAATGATATGGGAATGTTTGATTTAGACACAAAATGTTCAGCATTTTCAGCTAAAATATTACAGGGGTTACTTTAACTTGCTTTATTGTTCTTCCAGCATTACATTGCATTTAGTTCAAAAGACCATAATGAACTGGTCAGCAACAGCGAAACTCAAGTGATATTCTACATGCGGGTATGTTGGAGTAAAACTATCTTGCATTACGTCAGTGTAAGGGGAAGAGGGAGGCCAGACCTTGCCCTTCCTAGTGGGCTCAGGCAGTAAAACTCAGCTGTCAGACCAGTCAGCATGTTACTGTTTTGTCCCTTGACTCAGGCAGCAAAATGTCTTGGTCTGGCCCTGATTTTCTCATATAGTGAGAACATATTTTCTGTTTGTTTTTCCACACTTCTGCTTAGGATTGTGATGTCTTGCACTACTTTGCTCCTGTCCTAACAGAGAAAGTGAGTATAAATATACCATTTAGGGGATTCAGAAGTCATTCCCTTGCCCTTGAGCCGAAACACCCATCTGGGTGACCAGATTGTCTGGCTGCAGGGCAAAGCTTGAGATCTTAGTTCACAAGGGAGCACTTCTCTCTCTATATATGCCTGCCCCCGAATTGAAGCCTTCATGAGGGTGTCCCCTTTAGGTCCCATTTGTTGGTAAGAGTAATAAATTGTGGGAAGATGTGAGAGGGCGCCTTCTCTGCGGGGACAACCTTGGAGGCCTGATTGGTACCAACACTGGAATCATTTCTGTGCCAAGTTAAAGCGTGGCTTTGCATTCATTCCGTCGGTGCTCATTTCCTGTATTCCATTGCACAATAGTCATACTTTTCTCTTCCCCCTCTTTGGAAAAATGGGGGAGCGACTATTATGCAAGGAAATAAAATTGGTACCTTCTATTTGCTGGATGATGAAGAAGAGGAAGAGAGCTCTGTGTTCAAACTGTCTTTGAGGGGGAAAAGGAAGCAGAGAAGAACTTGTGTTGGTTTAAACTCTTTGAGGGGGAAAGGGACAAGGGAGATCTCAGTGTTAATTTAAACCAGGCATGGGCTAACTTTCTAATTTGGGGGCCGGTGATGGATGGAAGGAAGGAAGGAAGGAAGGAAGGAAGGAGGGAAGGAAGGGAAGGAGGAAAGAAAGAGAGGAGGAAGGATGAAAGGGAGGAAGGGAAGGATGGAAGAAGAAAGAGGGAGCGAGAGAAGGAGGGAGGAAAGAGGGAAGGAAGGAAAGAAAAAAGAAGGAAGGAAGGACAAAAGGTGGAAGGGAATGGAGGGAAAGAGAAAGAGGGGGAGATGGAAGGAGGGAGGAAAGAGGAAAGGAAGGAAAGACAAAAGTGAAGGAAGGAAGGAAAGAGGGAAGGAAGGGAAGATAAAAGGGAAGGAAGGAAAGAAAAAGGGAGGGAGAAAAGGAAGGATGAAAGGGTGGAAGGGAAGGATGGAAAGAGAACGAGGGAGGGAAGGGTGGGAAGGAGGAAGGAAAGGGAGAAGGAAGGAAAGACAAAAGGGAGGGAAGGAGGAAAGGACAAAAGGGTGGAAGGGAAGGAAGGAAGGAAAGAGAGAAGGAAGGAAGGACAAAAGGGTGGAAGGGAATGGGGGAGGGAGAAAGAGGGAGGGGAGGGAGGAAAGAGATAAGGTAGGAAAGACAAAAGAGAGGGAAGGAAGGAAGGAGGGAAGGAAGGAAGGAAGGAAGGAAGGAGAAAGAGGGAAAGAAGGATGAAAGGGTGGAAGGGAAGGGAGGGTGAAAGTGGGAAGGAAGAAAGGATGAAAGGGTAGAAGGGAAGGGTGAGAGAAAGAGGGAAGGAAGGACGGAAAGAGGGAGAAAGAGGGAAGGACAAAAGGGTGGAAGGGAAGCAAGGAGAAAGAAGGAAGGAAGGAAGGATGAAAAGAGAAGGAAAGGGAGGGAGAAAGAGGGAGGGAAGGGATGGAGGGAAGAAAGGAAGAAGGAAAGAGGAAGGAAGGAAGGAAGGAAGGAAGGAAGGAAGGAAGGAAGGAAGGAAGGAAGGGTGGAAGGGTGGAAGGGTGGAAGGGTGGAAGGGTGGAAGGGAAGGAGAAAGAGGGAGGGAAGGAGGAAGGAAAGAGAGAAGGAAGGAAGGATAGAATAGCAAGAGAGAGGAGGTCATGAGAAAAGAACCCAAGGAGCCGCATCCAGCCTCCTGGTCTGGGTTTGCCCATGCTTGATTTAAACTGGGTTGTTGTAGGTTTTTTCGGGCTATATGGCCATGTTCTAGACAGAGGCATTCTCTCCTGACATTTGGCCTGCATCTATGGCAAGCATCCTCAGAGGTAGCGAGGTCTGTTGGAACTAGAAAAAAGGGTTTATATATCTGTGGAATGACCAGGATGGGACAAAGGACTCTTGTCTGCTGGAGCTAGGTGTGAATGTTTCAACTGACCACCTTGATTAGCATTTGATGGCCTGGCAGTGTTTGGGGCAATCTTTTGTTGAGAGGTGATTAGATGTCCCAGATTGTTTCCTCTCTGTTGTTTTGCTGTTGTAATTTTAGAGTTTTTTAATACTAGTAGCCAGATTTTGTTCATTTTCATGGTTTCCTCCTTTCTGTTGAAATTGTCCACATGCTTGTGGATTTCAATGGCTTCTCTGTATAGTCTGACATGTGGTTGTTGGAGTGGTCCAGCATTTCTGTGTTCTCAGATAATATGCTGTGTCCAGGTTGGTTCATCAGGTGCTCTGCTATGGCTGATTTCTCTGGTTGAAGTAGTCTGCAGTGCCTTTCATGTTCCTTGATTCGTGTTTGGGCAATGCTGCGTTTGATGGTTCCTATGAAGACTTGTCCACAGTCTGCATGGTATACGGTAGACTCCTGCAGAAGTGAGAGGATCTCTCTTGTCCTTTGCTGAACGTAGCATTTGCCAGGCCATCAAATGCTAATCAAGGTGGTCAGTTGAAACATTCACACCTAGCTCCAGCAGACAAGAGTCCTTTGTCCCACTCTGGTCATTCCACAGATATATAAACCCTTTTTTCCTAGTTCCAACAGACCTCACTACCTCTGAGGATGCTTGCCATAGATGCAGGCGAAACGTCAGGAGAGAATGCCTCTAGAACATGGCCATATAGCCCGAAAAAACCTACAACAACCCAGTGATTCTGGCCATGAAAGCCTTCGTCATTACATTGATTAAAACCGTCTTTGATTTAAACTGTCTTTGAAAGGGAGTTTATCAGTTTTATAATCACCCACAACAATTATTATTATTATTATTATTATTATTATTATTATTTTAATTTATACCCCACTTTTTATTTCCACAAGGAGACTCAAAGTGGCAAATTCAGTCAGGAAAAGGGGAAAAAATGATGTTGGAACCTCAAAAATAGGGGTGCAATTACTATGCAATGAAATATGGGTATTTTATTCAGTATGCGCATGTGGTCCAGTTGGCACCACTTGAAGTTGTTTTTACTGGTTTCAAATTGTATTGGGGTTTAAAGAAAAACAGCAGCTGAGGAATGATGACTATATTCTTTTCAAATGATTGTCATTGGCTGGATTGATAATCTTTTCCCTTCTGTCTTGGACAGACCTTTGACCGGAGCGTGGGGTTGTTCAGCCAGTCGTTGTTCCATTTCAGCACTGCCCAGGCCATCACTGGCACGATGGAAGGCAAGATGGCGCTCTGGGGTCCAATCCCACCTCCTTCCAGGGACCCCGCTTTGAGCGTGAAGCCCTATAACATGAAGGTCATCAAGCTGGTGCACTTGCAGAGGGAAGGCATCTCGGTGTTGGCCATTACAGATGGGTAAGCAGCTCACCAAGTTTCTTGAGTGCTGCTTTGTGCCACTTTGAACTCAAGATATCCCTACAGTGAGCAATTTCAAAATTTACCTGTCTATGTCATGATAGACTGATGGTTAAAAAATACAGACATACCCAGATTTGTTTAGAAGGGGTTTACCTTTGCTTCCCTCTGAGGCTGAGCGTGTGTGACTTGCCCCAATACGGGTTTCCTAGCTGAGCAGGAATTCAAAACGTGCTCTCCGGAGTTGTAGTCCAGCACTCAAAATGCTATATCCATAATAGGCACAACAAAGGCGAAATTCACAAAAAAGCATAACAAGCGGTAATGCAAATAAACAATGCTGCCATGTTCCCTTCAAAAAAGCAAAGGCATTTTAGAAGCATTTTAGCAGTCATTTCTCCAGTTGTTATTTTAGCAATCTGGGAGGTGTGGAAATGTTTTTGGTAAGTGACAAAAAAGTTACTCTTTCAACATGAGTTGCCACAGATTATTTTTCAATGATGAATAATGAAAACGAGGGACTTTTAAAAGCTCCGGGGAAGGTTACAAACAAAGCAACAGTCAGCAAAAGTGGGAGCAGTCCATGAATCTGTATGCTGCTTGACATTTCTCCATTTTTCACCAGCAGAGAGCAGTGCTGGGTATCGCAAAAGCTCTTATTTATTTATTTATCTATCGTGTTAGAAGCAAAGTGAGCATACAGGTGTAATGTATTTAAAAACATAAACAAAGTTAAAAATTTGGTATTATAGTAAATGTCTTTTGACCAGAACTTGGCCACTTGGAGTGCCTCTGGTGTCGCTGTGTTGTGCATGCGACGGGGCTCAGACTGCATTGTAGTCAGTGGTCTGTGGTTTGCTCTTCTTCACACTCACATGTTGTGGACTGCCAGAGCGCAGCCTATTCTGTGTGCCCAGCCTTTTGTGTGCCGGGAAATGAGTTTCTCATCTGGTCTCAGCCACTGATTGAGATTCTGGGTTTTAGCCTGCCGTTTTTGGATTCTCACTTTCTGAGGTGTTCCTACAAGTATCCCTGTAGATCTTAGAAAGCTATTTCTTGAGTTAAGGCGTTGGCGTGCTGGCCGAACAGATGATGGACCAGAGATGTCACCGCCTGGGTTCTATCATTATTGGCTGCTACTTCCCGGCAGATGTCAAGTGGTGCAATACCGGCTAAGCAGTTTAATTTCTCCAGTGGTGTTGGGCGTAGACATCCTGTGATAATGCGGCATGTCTCATTAAGAGCCACACCCACTGTTTTAACGTGGTGAGATGTATTCCACACTGGGCATGCATATTCAGCAGCAGAGTAGCCGAGCGCTAGGGCAGATGTCTCCACTGTGTCTGGTTGTGTTCCTCAGGTTGTGCCAGTCAGCTTTCATATGATATTATTTCTAGCACCCACTTTTTGCTTTATAGTCAAGCAGTGCTTATTGTAAATCAGAGCACAGTCCAGGGTAACTCCCGGGTATTTTGGTGTGCTGCAATGCTCCAGTGGGATTCCTTCCCAAGTAATCCTCAGAGCTCAAGATGCTTGTCTGTTCTTAAGATGAAAGACACATGTTTGCATTTTAGATGGGTTAGGAATCATCTGGTTTTCCCTGCAACTAGCAGTAAGAGTACCTAAATCTTCGGAGACCTCCTGTTCAACCATTTCAAAGCTCCTTGCTTAAACGGTGATGGCATGATCATCAGTATAGATGAAACTCTCTGTCCCTTCTGGCAGTGGCTGATTGTTTATGTCAATGTTAAACATTGATGGAAGAATCACGCTCCTCTGAGGCAGTCCGTTCTTCAGTTTTTGCCATCTGCTTCTCTGGCCCCGGAACTCAACAACAACAAAAACCTTCTGTTTTGTAGCAGATTTCCTATGACGCGTATGAGGTGGTATTCCTTTGTGTTGTTATAATTTTTTCTCAGCTCTGATAGGTTTCAACCTACAATAACGGTTAATCGTACCAGTTATATTCCTACAGTTCCTCGGTACTGATGCCCTGTAGGAGTTGAAGTTCAAAACCTGTGAAGAGTTACAAGTCTCACATCCCAGCTTTAAGACAAAACAAAGTTGATTTCTGCCAGATATATATCCCTTCTCTTTTTTCAGGAATTTTGTAACCTGTGACATCAAGGGGCGTGTGAAGTTCTACGACGGAAATCTACAGCTGGTGCATTGGTACAGCCACCTGAAAGTTGGGCCCATCCGCTCCATTTCCTTCAGCGGGCACCCACCGTGCCCTGTGGATGTCACCAAGTTCCCCATGTCTTGCACCTTATCAGGTGCACCTTTCATTCTTAGGTGAGGGACAAAGGTTGTGCTGATGTCAATGGGGAATTTGACCACGTCTCAACGAGCCTTTGAAATTCAGGAATGGTCTAGTCTTCGAGTTCCTGAATGGAGGAGGATGTTGGTCTAGATCAGGGATGGGACAACTGATTATTATCATCATCATCATCATCATCATCATCATGACCCATGTGATCTCTTCCAACTCTATTATTCTATGATTCTATGACTACCACCATTACCACTACCACCACCTTATTGTGTGTGTGTGTGGGTTCTTCTACATGGTCCCTGTGAAGTACACTCATATGGGTCTCCTGCACCTGTGCAGACAGGTTCGGAGCTCTCTAGAAGCTCTTAAGAGATACATTTTAGTGGAGGCCCCGCCCACTCTTCCCTTGTAGTATATATAGCCAGTGGGAGGGGATACCGCCCCAGTTCCTTTTTTCTGCTGCAATAGGCAGTTAGGAACCTGTCTCTTGCTCGTGAGATAGCTTCTGATCATTCTACTTATTTCAGTTTCTCAAGTCGCTCCTGACACAGGAAAAAAACTTATTTCAATTTGGACTTTTTCTTAGTTCTGGACTTGATCTCGGACTTTCTTTTGACCATTCTGAGCGCAACGTTTTGGATCTGATCTGATAGCTCGGCTGACTTGGACCAGTTGACTACCCGTACTTCTCAGGTCAATCTTTCCCCCTTCCAAAAAATCTACGCATTCTTTAAAAAATGTTCGCAGTGCGTGGGGAAACTCCCCAAAACAGATGGCCATAATATATGTTTGCTCTGCCTGGGTGAGGACCAATCAGTCCAGTCATGTACCATCTGCCAGTTTTTCACCCCTCAGGCCCACAAGAATCGGGAAACACACCTGAAGGCATTACTTTATGAGCAGGCTCTCCTATCGCCGTCCGTTCAGCCACCCAAAAGGGCAGCCTCTGAGCCTCCCGGCCCCTCCCCCAATGACAGGCCAACCACTGCTCTCAGCCCCCAAGGTGACCAAGCGCTCTTACCTCTAGAAGCCCTGGGTAAAACCACTTTCACTTTTGCCAATCTGCCCAAGGCTAAAAGGGCCAAGACTCTCTCTGTGCCCCGGGATGACTCTAGAAAGCCTAATAATCAGAAGAAAAGGAGACTGGCACCACTTTGCGGCCAGACAGCCCTCATGTCATCAGCTTCGCACATGCCTGCTGTGGTGAGTCCTCTAGGCGAACAAGCCTCTGTGCAGCTTGTGCCCTCAGTGCAGCCAGCTCCAGAGAGGTGGGGCCCTCCCCTCCAGAGCTCAAAGTAATGGCTCCTGAGCTTGAGGAAATGGCCTCTGCTCCCCTCCCGTCAATGGGGGGGGGGGGAGGCCAGCTGGCCACCCATCCCACTCCATCTTTGGGAGAGGCCACAGAGTGGAATCAGCAAAGCCCGATACCCGCCCCTTTTCCAGGGCTGCGTACTAACATCGCTACAGCGCAGAGGAGCTCAAGACCTCCATCCTGAGGCCGTTGGCCCTCACAGCGCTCTTATCATCATCATTCCTACAGGAGATGCTATTGCTCCCTGTCTTCCCGCTCTTGTAGCTCCCGATCCAGAAGTCCATCTCAGAGCTCCCTTAAATCTTGAGCCCACCCCGCACAGAGAACCTTTTTACGGGATGGAGTCACCTCCCCCTTATTATTACCATGGGATTCCATCTATACCATAAACTATTTCCAAGCCTATGCTTCCCACCACCGGAGCCAGTGCTATCATTCTCCACGGCATTATGCTCGCAATGCCCTTGGGGAAGAGGCTCTGCCCTCTCTATCCCCCTCACAGCCACCTTCCAACTCTGCAGGCTTCAACCCTGGTGGATGATCCAGTTTTTTCACATGACCAACAACAAACCCCTGCAGCAGTTCTACTACCTATTCTGCCTTATCTGCTACAACTCCTTAAAGCCCCTGGCTTGGTGCCCTCATCAGAGCCCACCACCTCTAGGAAGGCAGAAAACATCTATTGCATTGACTTGTCCTCTACAGTGTGGTTAAGCAAGCATCCTAAGCCCAACTCTCCACCACCACCGAGTTGGGCTTAGGATGCTTGCCTAACCACACTGGGTCTCAAACTTGCCCAGCGCACAGGTCCCAATTTACTCCAGCAGACAGGGAAGGAAAAAAGCTAGATACCATGGATACCATGGTCTCTTTGTTCACTTAGCCCACTACGAGGCCTATATGGGGCAATATCAACATTACCTTTGGAATAAGATTGCACTCTATTTAGAACACTTACCTGCAGAAGAATTACGTGTGGTGAGACATTCAAGCAGGAAGCGTGCCAACTAGTGCACCCTCCAAAAAGAACTTGCAAAACACACAGCTGACTCAGCTGGCAAGTTATTTACGGCCGCCATCACTCTTCAACAGCATGCTTGGTTGCAATCCTCCAGCCTCTCTTCAGCAGTTCATGCAGCAATTGAAGATCTACCATTGCATGAATCGAGCCTGTTCAACCCTGACACTGATTCTAATCTGGAATGTACCCACAAAATGCTCCAGACAGCACATAGGCTTAGCCTCCTATCTCAATCTTCTAGTCAACCATGCCAGCGTTGGGTGTCCTATTCTTCAATCTATCGCAGGTGCCCCAGCTGTACACCACCCGGATCGAGACATTGTATCCCATCTCAACTGACATGAGGGAGAAAGCCTCCTCTCCCGCTGAGAGGCTGCCAACAGGGTAGGGTCAGGCAAACCTACGCCCCCAGACGGCATGTTTAGTCCACTCCAGATGGGTAAAGTTGGGACTCCCACGTTGGACAGTCCTGATCACACAGTTATCTCAGTTTTTGAGTTACACACAGTTGAGCCTACTAGAGTTACAGGGCAGCTCTCACTTACCAGGTCCTGCGATGTGGAATTCACTGTACCTACCATACCTATCTTTCAGAACAGCTTTGCTCCTTTCCTGGATGCTTGGCACCAAATTACCTCTGAAAAGTGGGTGTTAGATATCATAGGGAGGGGCTATGCCATCAAATTTGCTGCCTTGCCTCCAACGGAATACCCTAGAACAACACCTCCCTCTGCTTCATTGCTGGAGGAAGTGCGGTCACTTCTATTGAAGGGTGCCATACAACATCTGCAGAGCTAGAATCTCCACGATGTTACTTTTTCAGATATTTTTGGTCCCAAAAAGGGGTGGAGGCCTACGCCCCATCCTGGATCTGCGGAAAGTTAGCTTCTACATTAAGCCCCAAAAATTCCACATTTTCACCCTTCCTGTAATTAATTATCTCTCTGACCCGCAAAGATGCTTGGTTTGTGACAGTGGATCTTAAGGACACCTATTTCTACATTGGAATTGGGCCATCTCACCACAGGCACCTTAGTTTTCAAGTTGGACACCGTTGTTACAGTTTTAATGTTCTTCCCTTTGACTTATCTACCACCCCAAGGATCTTTATGAAATGTATACCAGTTGTTGCAGCCTTTCTCCATCAAAATGGCATAGTCATGTACCCGTACATAGATGACTGGCTACTTGTAGCCAACTCCAGACTAGAATTACTCTCCCATATTCATATGACTCTGTCTCTCCTCTAAGACCTTGGCCTAGTTGTCAACTGGGAGAAATTTTACCTTCAGCATTCAAATTTATCCATTTTATTGGGGCAATCATTGACTCTGTTCAAAAGCTGTCCTAAGGGCTATAGTCACCAAGGTCCTCATGCAAAACAATGTCTGTGCCCAGGTTGTACAGTCCATCTTGGGCCAGATGGCCTGTTACGCAATTCGCCAGGCTCAGGATGCACCCCCTCCAAATATGGTTCCTGACTGTTTTCGAAGTGCTCCACAAAAGCCTGAAAACTGTGCTTTCCATACCCACTGCGCTGGTGGACGCAGCGACACAATGCCCAACAAGGGATGCCCTTTTGCCAACCGAAGCCCTTCAAAACACACACTATGAATGCATCCCTACAGGGATGGGGCGCACATCTGGACAGTCTAACAATAAAGGGTCTGTAGTCGCCGGTCGAGAAACGCCATCACATTAACTATTTAGAGATACTCACAGTTCAAAAAGCCCTCAGAGCCTTCGAGTCCCCTTTGGAACTGTGTGGTTAGTCTCCTCACAGACAACATAACAACCAAATTCTACATCAATAAACAAGGGGGGACCTGATAAAGTAGTCTGATCAGCCTTACACTACAGATTTGGAACTGGTGCATCCCCGCGGGATACACCTTCTTGCCCTCTACCTCCCCGGAGAGGAGAATTCCATGGCGGATTCACTCAGCAGAACTTCCAACTCCTGCCACCCTAAGCACTAGGACCAGTATTCGACCACTGGGACCTACCAACAGTAGAACTCTTTGCCACACACCCCAAAAACACAGTGCAACCTGTTCTGTGCCTGGCTTTCCTCAGACCAAACATCCAGATGCCTGGGGAACGTGTTCCTCTACAACTGGACTCCAGCACTCATACGTGTTTCTGCCCATACCCCTGATAACCTGAACCCTGTCAAAACTTCTGATAGACAACTCAGATTGCATACTGCTAACCCCGTGGTGGCCTTGCCAGCCCTGGTTCAGCTCTCTCCTTCAGGCCTCGCTATCTCAGCTTCAGGCTGGACATCTTCACATCCCAGGGAGGGCAGGTTCGCCACTCAGATGCACGGTCTCTCCGCCTCTTGGTATGGCGGATATGACTACAGCAGGCCTCTCCAACTCAGTGAGAGCAATCATCGTGGTGGCGCAGAAGGACTCTACAAAGAAATCTTTTGCTTATAAGTGGCAATCTTTTTCCTCTTTTGCGAAACAGGCTGGCATCGACCCTCCTTCGGTCTCGACTTCTGTGATCTTGGACTTTGTCTTGTCTCTCTCTCGGAAGGGACTATCCATCTCCTTCCTAAAGTGCTATTTGGCAGCCATTTCATGGTACCGATGGAAGGCCGGACACCCTTCCTGTTTCACGTATCCTTTAGTCCACCTGTTCCTGAGGGGACACAAAAATATGTATCCGCCAACATACCCATTAGTTCCAGCCTGGAGCCTAGAGCTCATCTTGTCCCAATTAATCAAGCAGCCCTTCGAGCCACTGGCGACAATCAACATGCAACACCTGTCCTGGAAAACGGCATCACGGTCATGACTGCGAGAAGGGCCAGTAAGCCGTACTTTGCACAGATGTCACCTTTTTACCAAAGGCGGTATCGTGTTTCTACCTATCATATATATCATGCTGCCGGCCTTCTTCCAGAATCCGTCCACAACCCGTGAATGCTCACTTCACACATTAGATGTCAGAAGAGCCCTCACCTTCTACGTTGATAGAACTCGCTCTCATAGGAAGTCCCCATGGCTCTTCCTTAAATACCGGCAAGATGCTTGGGCCTCCCAACAATGCCTTAGTGTCTGTCATCTTGGATTGTTACCATAATCTGATTAGCTTATCAGCTAGTAGGCCGTGATCCACCTGTCACAGTAAAAGCACACTCCACAAGATCCCACACCTTCCTGGAAGGGATGCCATTAGATGACATCTGCCGTGCAGCCACCTGAGCAACACTGACCACCTTTGTATCACATTACAAGGTGGATGCCCTGTCCAGAAGAGACATTGCCTTCAGCATAGCTGTGCTGTTCCCTGTACAGCATGACACCCAACTTCCAAGGACAGTAGCTTTCTAGTCACCCATATGTGTGCATTTCACAGGGACTACATAGAAAGATAATGGGTTGCTTACCTGTAACCATGTTTCTTTGAGTGGTCACCTGTGAAAGCCACACATCCCTGCCCATCCTCCTCGCTGGATGTCATGCCCCGGTTCTCTTGGCAGCAATCTTGCGGCTAAGGAACTGGGGTGGTATATACATTGGCTGTATATACCACAAGGGGAGAGTGGGTGGGGCCTCCACCAAAATGTATCTCTTAAGAGCTTCTATACAGTTCTGAAACTGTCTGCGAAGGTGCAGGAGACCCATATGTGTGCATTTCACAGGTGATCACTCGAAGAAATATACGTGTGTGTGTATTTAATTATTTAGGGATCGGTGACTCTTTTTTCACCTTTGCTCCACACATTTGCACCTCTGCAGAACACAACAAAAAGGCCTTTAATTTTCATTAGCGTTCCTCTCAATATGGAGACCAGAAGAGATGTCCTGTCACTTCCCGTCATCTTTTTGAGAAGGACTATGACAAAATAGGCTCTTGAGGAGGATCTTGGAGGGTAATGGGGGTGGGTTAGGATGGCTTTTTATAGATTTCCGCCCATTTGGTTTGGTTTTCAGTTGAGAATAAGTTGAACATGGTGCTAATTTGTGATAAAACCGAGAGAGTGGCAGAAGAGAGGTCCAGCTGTGCGATTTGACCTTCTTTTGATTCTTTTTCCATGTCACAGGAATTTTATTCTTTCCACGTCAAATTCATTAGTGGTCCATATCAAGCCCGAGGGTTTAAAAATCAGCAAATGCCTGGAGGAGCCCAAAGATGTTGTTCATGCCATTGCCTGCCACCCGAACAAACCCCTCATGGCCAAGGGGAGTTTTTGTGGTCTTCTGAAAGTGTGGCACTACAAGCTCGACAAATACCTGGTCAGCCGAATCTTTAAGGGCGACAGTATCCAGGCCCTTTGTTATAACCATGATGGTACTGATTTGTGGTATTGAGAAGTTTGGGATGGGGTTCTTGGGAGGATTCTTAGTGCATCCTGTCTTGCTAGATGGGGATTTCATGGGATGACTTTGATGCCACATGTGTTTTAGGCTCCTTGCTGGCAGTCGGCTTTGCTAGCGGAACCATTCGCCTTCTTGATTCGATCTCTTTGGAGAACGACCACCCAGAACCGATGAAGTTTTCAAAAGGCTCCATTACCATCATTGCCTTCTCACATAAGTCCCAGTATTTTGCCACTGCGGTGAGTATTTCCGCCTACAACCTGATGCTAGTATGAGCCCAATGGCATAGGTCAGCTCTTGAAACTATGGTCGCTATTTATTGCACTAAAAAATCTCTCCCAGAGGTGCATAGTCAGAGCCTCTTTGAGTTGATGCATCTGCTCTGAGACTATACCTAAGAACATCTTTGAGCTTCCTTTGTGGTGAGAAAAAGCAGGGCATAAATAACAACAACAACGGTGGTTTTAGCTATTTAATTTGTGGTAAAGATTTTAATTATTTTCAATACTGTTAATGTTTAATTCTATTTTTATGTTTGTATATTTTTATGTTTAAAATCATATTTTTATTTTTATCGTGAGCCACTTTGAGTCTCTTATTTAGAGAGATAAAGCAGGATGTAAATACAATTAGCAATAGTATCAATAATAATCTGTGCAAGCGAGGTCAGTCCAAGCTTTCCCAGTCAGGTTTAAGACTTAAGCTGCGTGTTTGGTCTTAGTCTAACACTATGACAGTTACAACACAGCATTATAACTGGGAATTGGGGCAGCTTCCGTACACTTCACAAGTAATACATTAAAATAGAACAACGTTGTTAACATGCAGTTAAATAAGAATATCAGATAATTCCAAAAGTCAAATTTGGAACATTCAGTGGACTGAGGAAATTTGGACTGAGGGTCCAAATTGGAGGAGAAACCATGGGGCTTAGTCTGGAAAACCCAAGCATGTAAATCAATCTCAGCACAACAGAGAGACAATACTTTGGAGTTTATGCATAGGTAGTACTATTTCCATTCAAACTACATAGAATTAATAATAGTATATCCCAATTAAGTTGGAGAAAGTGTGGAGAAACAGGGGATTGGAGCCACATGTGGCTAAGATACGGCCTCAGAAGTACAGAGATTCTGGGATTAAGTTCTAGCATGGATAATAAAGCAAATAGTGGGGGGAAACAGTACACTTCAGAGGAGCTCTACTAATGATTTCTTTTTTTGAAAGTGAGAATAAGGATCTAGTAAATCTTCTATTACTCATGTTCTGTGCCGCAAGACTCGAGATAGTCAAAACCTGGAAAAGATCAGATACTTCATCAGTAAAGAATTGGTTAAATAGAGTATGAGCTTTAGCCCCATCGAAAGAGCTATCTATTGTTGCTGAGCTGCTTCTTTTTTACTTTCCAGGATGAAAAACTTTCAGTGAATGTCTACAAGCAGTTTATGAAAGACGGGCAGAAAGTTTGGGACCTCCTGGCGGCGCTGCATTCCCACTGCCGGCCCATCCGCAGCCTTCTCTTTGGAGTGCAGTTGGACAGCGATGAACCCAGGCTGTTGAGCCTTGGGGAAGACAAACTTCTGGTATCTCGTTGTTTGTTGCCATAATGAGTTATGCTTGGTGACGTGAAAGACTTGATTAGGAGAAATGCCAAATCAGTGGTCCAAGAATGTGGTTGAGCTCCAATCTCTGTTACTTCGTTTACAGGTGGAGTATGACCTGGAAAAGACCACCCGCTACAACCTGGCCGTTCACCAAAGGCTCCGCATTGAGCAGGGAGCCATCCCCAAGTGTCTCACCTGGCACCCGCCTCTCACAACGGAACACTTTTTACTCACGGCCAGTGATGAGTATAAAATGAAGATGTACAACGTGACCACAAAGATGTGCAGGTATCTCTCTTCTGTTATTAGCCAACTTTATCCCTCTAAGCCAGGCTTCCTCAACCTGTAGCTTCCAGCTGTTTGTGCCTCTAAATCCCAGAATCCCTTGTCAGCTTGTTAAATGGTCAGGAGTTGGAGGCCCAAACAGCTGGAAGGACACAGTTTGGGGTGGCCTCCTGTAAGCGGTGTGCGAGTCTGATTAACTAGGTGTCAGCATTTTATCTCGCCAATACTGTGTTTCATTACAGTGGTGCCACTGGACTAAGCTCTCAGTTGGGTGACTCCCAAAGGCCAATGGTGACCCACTAAATCCTATAAAGCAAATCTTCTTCAACTGTGGCATGCAGACCCATTTGGGGTCCCCTAATTGAATCTGGGGGTTGTTAACAATTGTGCAGCTTGCCACCTAGTGGCTTTACATGAATCCAGGGAGGAAAGGAAAGCTATCAGAGTACAGGCAGTCCCCAAGTTACAGACAAGATAGGTTCTGTAGGTTTGTTCTTAAGTTGAATTTGTATGTAAGTTGAAACAGGTACTTTTAAAAGTGTAACTTCATGTGCTTTGGATAGCATAGGGAAGGGTTAACACTAGGTTTGTGCAATCCGGGTAAACCTTTACCCGTTTCGTGTCCTGGTTTTCGGTGGGGGCCCCAATCCATTTTTTGAGAGTCTTCTGAAATTGGGAGGGCAGATATCTGTTTTTGCTCTAGGGTGCCGAAAGAGCCATTTTCTATCGGCCCATTATGTGGGGAGGGCTTCCCAGGCTCCCCTTCTCATTATTTTAGACATTTAAGCTGTTAGAGGAGAGGTGCTCAGCTACAGGAAGGTACGTGCTTTAAGGAGACTTCTTACTTGTTTCTACTCTAGAGGAGAGACACTTAGCTGCAGACAGGCGCACAAGCTTTCTCTCCCAGGCCTGCACGCCACACACACTCTTTCCAAGGCAAGGAGGCAAGTTCTGTTTCTTACTCTAGAAGAGACGGAGAGGCGCTCAGCTGTAGGCAAACGCGTGCTTTTTCCCGGGCTGCACCATGCCATCAGCTATGCACTCTTTCCAAGGCATTTTAAGGAGGCTTCCCACTTTCAGTTAGGAAGAGCGATGACCTCCTGGAAGAGAAGAGTAGTTTTCTGGGAATTAGGGTTTACTTTTTGTTTTCTGGGGGATTAATAAAAAAGATTAAACAGTGAAAAGCAGAGGAGGAGCCGAGATTGGCTCCCGCTTGCTTTCGTGTCAGGCGGGTTTTCGTACTGGGAGGGCCCTTACAATTACGGGCTTCCGAAGTACTGAAGGTACCAAAAGAAACAGGAAATGGAAGAAACGAATTCCACGCACAAGTCTAGTTAACACTCCTGTGGTGTTTGATTTGCTGTCTGTGCCCCTGTTCAGAAGATTTCACCTCCCTTTCTGTACCTATTATAGTAATTTTGAAGAATATGGCTTGTTGTGGAAACAAGGATCAGTGATAGAGCTTCAGTGGAGACTTCTTTTCCCCATGATCATAACTCTTTCAGGAGTGAATTTCCCTTCCTAGAGGTAGATTTCTCTGACTTCCTGTTGCCTCCACCCCATTCTTAAGTAGGAACCATTTATAAGTCGGATGTTTGTAACTCGGGGAATGCCTGTATACTATTTTATCTCTTGAGGCTGCAAACCAAGCATTCCATCCTGGAATGAAAAACGTTGAAGATGCTCTGTATCCTGCAGTATCAAATATAAAACCAAGATTTGATTCTTTATGTCAAAATAAACAAGTACACGCATCTCATCAGTGTGAAAATTGGCTTTATTCTTTAATAAATGGTAAAAATTATGGGTATCCCAAGTAATTTTTTAAAAAATAGATTTATTTCTTCATTTATTATCAGTAAATGTTGAATGCTTATACCTGTTTTATATACCTGCTATGCATGGCATTCAAATTCTGGGACTGAGGGTGTTCATAGGTGTACGGCTTATGCCACTCAATTCAAAAGCCGATTTTCTCTGTTCAGAAGAAAAGGCAGAAAAAACTGTGAGAGAAGATGGGATCTTGTCATCTAGATCTCTGTAAAGCACCCATAAAAGAACTGGTGCAAGTGCATTGTATGGGCCTTAGCTGGGATCATCCCGAGCGTTTGGTGAACAAATTAGTTGTGATGGGAAAGCTCTGCTTCACTATCCCTTGGAGTCAATGTGAGACAGCAAAATTGTGATAAGTGTTCATTGGTTTGGGTTGCTGTGAGTTTTCCGGGCTGTATGGCTATGTTCCAGAAGCATTACCTCCCGATGTTTCACCCACATCTATGGCAGGCATCCTCAGAGGTTGTGAGGTCTGTTGGAAACTAGGCAAGTGAGATTTATTTATCTGTGGAATAATGTCCAGAGTGGGAGAAAGAACTCTTGTCTGTTGGAGGCAAGCGTGAATGTTGCCATTGGCCACCTTGATTAGCATTGAATAGCCTTGCAGCTTCAAAGCCTGGCTGCTTCCTGCCTGGAGATACTTTGCTAAAATCAGGACAGCAAATAAAGAACAACACTCAGAAAACAGTTGAATTCCAGACAGGAAACAACTAGGGCCAGCTAACACCTCCTAACGAAGTATTCCCCTTGGTTAGGAAGCAGCCAGGCTTCGAAGCTGCAGGGCCATTAAGTGCTAACAAAGCTGGCCAGTTGCAGCATTAGCACTTGCCTCCAACAGACAAGAGTTCTTTCTCCCACCCAGGACATTATTTCACAGATATATAAACCTCTCTTGCTTATTTTCCAACAGACCTCCCAAACTCTGTGTGGCCTGCCATAGATGTGGGTGAAATGTCAGGAGAGAATGCTTCTGGAACAGCCCAGAAAACTCACAGCAACCGAGTAATTCCGGTCATGAAAGCCTTCGACAACACATGTTCATTGGTTTGTTTTAGAAAGACTGTCCTGGGACCCACATACGGTTCGCCCCTTGAGAAGATCCTGGTCCTTCCGCTCGAAGAAGGCCGTGACCCTCAGAAACGGTATCTGGCCTACATTACCACAGATAAGGTAAGTCAGAGTCATACAGGACACTTTGGTAACTGGTCACTTCCTCCCCCAGAGGAAATTTCCTGGTTCTTTGTTTTTAATCACATTTATTGCATTTGAATGTTATTTATTTATTTATTTACGGCATTTATATGCCGCCCTTCTCACCCCGAAGGGGACTCAGAGCGGCTTACAATATATATATGTTATATCCAGACACTACTAGTTAATTGTGTGTTTTTTCTTTAATTTTGTATTTGCTTTGTTTTCAAATGTGGTTGAGAGCCACCTTGAGTCCTAACGGCAGAAATGCTGGATATAAATAAAGATGGTGGTGATGATGATGATGATGACGACAACTATAACAATAACAACACTGTGTAACACCATTTTTGTTCCCAGGTTATACATGTCATTTCCTAATAGGTTCTAACATAAAAACATGGAAAAGGCATATTAAACTGCAAACAAATTGTTTTTGTGGGACATCCTGCAGCAAATTTTGCTCTAGTTTTTCAATGAATATCTCGGGTCTCAACCAATTCAATATAGTTTGTGGCTGCCACAAAAATAAAGTTTCTGGAGGATAACAACTATTTTCAAATTAAGTACCACACAATTAAACAGCAAAGAACAATTTCAAACCAGGAACATTTTTTTTTCAAATTTTGTTACATAGTGTAATTTGTTTGCCCCAGACATCCTGAAAGTGAGGGGTCCTTTAAGTTAGGCCGTAGGTTCACACTTGTGGCCCTCCTGGTGTTTAGGCCTCCAACTCCCAGAATCTCTAACCAGCTTGTCCCATGGCTCAGAATTCTGGGAGTCCAAAACACAAGTTTGACACCACTGAGTTAGGGAATAGCAGCAGACCCGTAGGCCTGTGCTGCCCTGGTCGTTTCCCACCTCTGGTATAGATGCTGAACATTGGAGGTCTTTGGAGGGAGTGATATTGGGTTCTCTGTTCTGCTTTTCAGGTCGGTCTGCAGGTCTTGCCTGTGGATGGGAACCCACACAAGTCCTGCACTGTCATTTGCCACCCTACTGGCGCCTCCAACCTGGCCTGCTCTTATGATGGGTGCCACCTCTTCACGGCCGGGAGCCATGACTTCACCGTGATGAAATGGGATGTTAATTTAAGGTAAGAGAGAGTCTCTTTGCGTTCTAGTATATCTGTACGTTGCATGTTACCGTATTTCACGAATGGCTGCATTATCACTTTCTGGCCTTGAAAGGGGTAGATGAATTCTGCAACAGTTCTTAGATGATGATAGGTGAGGGGTTATTTCCAAAAAGGGGAAAACATTTCAAAATGTAAACTGGCAAGAATAGCAGCAGCAGTTTAGCAGATCAGAAGCTTCTAGTGCCATAACTAGAGCTATGGAGCTTCAGCAATGCAGGAGCACAGTCAAGCTTTCAAAGTTATGAAATACTTTATTGAAAGAACTACATTTCTATATAGGAAAGATAGGGCCTAGCTTTCTAACTCTCTCTGGAGACATCTTGTCTCTATCTATGCTCACAGGAGAAACACAAAATGGAGGTCTCAGGGGCTTGTCATGTTCTCAGGAACTTTGAATCAAAAGAGGTGTGTTCCTGAGAAGCATCAGTCTAACAAACAGTAGAAATAGGAGGAGAGAACAGAGAGATCGGCAGACAGAGAGACCAACGAGGGAAGTGCTTTTCCTTGCTTATCTGCCTATCTGATCTGCCTATCTATATCCTTAATGTGGACTACAAACTTGTGCAGCATGGGGCTGAGTTCCAACAATAAGGAATGTTTCCTTGCGTGTTTATGCTGGCAAGGGAAAACAATTGCAGTCCTGACATTGGGAATGGCTGGGCAGGGCCATAGCATACCCTTGGCTTTCTGCCCAGCTGTGGCAGTTCAGGCAAAGGCAAGGGCGAAAATGCTCCATTCGGAGCCAGCTTTAAGTACGTTCATCTCACTTGTAACACAGCAAGGGGAAGCAATGGGCATCATAGCAAGAAAGCTTTTGTGCCGTGGTTTCTTTTCCCTGATAACCCATCATCTCCGTGGCTGCATCAGTTGGAGGCCTGGCCTGAGCAAGGCTCCCAGGAAGGCGGCAGAATATAAATGATCCCGTTTTATAATTCTTGGCTGGGATCCAGGAAGCCCTAAATGCTGCTGTAATTTGTTGATGGAGGGAAGCACTTTTGCCAGCTAATTAGAGGCATTTCGGCTGCTGCTGGTGTCTTCCACATCGCCACAATATTTAATGTCCAAAGATAATAATCGCCCCCCCCCCCCAAAAAAGTGTGACTTGCACAAGGTGGGGTCCCATCCAGGATGCAAGTGCCCAGGTCTAAATGTTTAGTTTTTTGTGAGATTGGAGGAATAAGGAAGGCAAAATGCCACCACGTTAGCCACCATTGTCTCTTTTCGCTCTTAGAGGTGTGCTACCAGTACGAAGGTATGATTATCATCATCATCACCACCATCATCATCTTGATTAAATGTAAAATGACAAATTGGTAGTATGCTTCTGAAGGCATGCTGGGGAATTGTTTTTCTCATGATATCTGGCATCTAATGACTGCCTGCTGTAAGCTGTCCTGAGTCCCTCTTTGGAGATGAGAAGGATGGAATACAAATGCCCGAAATAATAATAATAATAATAATAATAATAATAATAATAATAACAACAACTGATCTACGAAGCCACAATCGTGACATAACCACATATAGTCCATATGCACCAAGATTCAGAGTCTGGCGCTTGTCACCTTAGAAAACCACACATATCCATGTATACTAAGGAGACATCATACTGGAGGGTATTCATTCTATGGACTGATTCATTGTGAACTAGGGCCCAAAACTGTTTATACCATGATTGAAAATGTACACCTAAAACACAATGAAGTATAGCATTCAGACAGAATTTTCTGAATTAAGACATTGTTTGAATGTAAAATGACTGATCAAGCCTGTTGTTACCTATGCATTTGCTGAGTCCCTCTAGCTCATTTCCAAAGGCCCCTGGGAGACGTCTCTCGATTGATCGACCAACTGATTGATTGCCTGCCTTTCTTTCGAAACAGGGACCTAAATGCTATCGCCATTATTCTCCTGACTCACACGCCATTTGCATTGTTCCTTCTCTAGCGCCCTAGAAGCCGTTGTCTTTCTGGGCGGGAAAGATTTAATCCCGTTCTACAACCTCCTGGAGGGTGGCAGAGAAGGCCTGTTTTTCAAGGTAATTTAAAGGTTGGACTGCTCCTGTCTTGGCAGGATTTATACGCCGCTTTTCAGTGGGAATGCTCTCCTGGCAGCTTATGGCAGGCTGAGAAAAGCAATACAAGACACATCACCACAAATCCAGGAATGTTTTTTTGTTTTAAATGTGGAGATCGACATCCGGTGTACAAACCATGCAAAGGGTCATCAATATGATCTTGAAAACAGGAGGGCAGATTCCACCACACCACCAGCACCTCACTAACAGAGATAACACCAAGCCATGCAATGGGAAATGTTTGGGTACCCTGACAGGGAAAGCTCTTTCTGTCATGTTCATGCATCAGTATATCAGAGATCTCCAACAATTATTATTAGTATTGCACACAGGTGATAGGAGGTTATTTGAACCTCAAGACTATTGTATTATATTCACTATCTCCAATATATGGCCTCAATATAGGCACCAGGTCCTACCTGATCTTGCAAGCTAAGCAGGGGCAGCCCTGGTTGGGACTTGGATGGGAAACGGTCAAAGGAAAACCAGATGCTATAGGCTCTATTTCAGAGGAAGGGCCTGGCAAAACCATCTCTGAGGATTCCTTGCCCAAGAAAACCCTAGGAATTCATGAGATCATCGTAAGTTGACAGGCGCCTTGAAGGCTCATCCACACATATTTCAGCATAGTTCCCTGTTTTCAGGTCTAGTTAGACTTCCATGTGTTTTCCCTCAAGGGAATTTTGCGTAGAATAATATAATAATAAGTTGGAAGAAACCCACAAGGGCCATTTAGCCCATTATTATTATTATTATTATTATTATTATTATTATTATTATTATTATTATATTTCTAGAGTTGGAAGGGATCCCAGGGGGGCATTCAGTCCAACCCCACTCTGCCAAAAAGGAAGATAGAATTAGAAGATAGATATCCATTATTATCCCTCATCATTGTACTCTTAATGTTGAAAGAGACCCCCCAAAGCCATTCAGTCCACTCCCTTTTGCTAGGAAGGACACATGTATTTTATAATCTTGCAGGTCACTGGATTTGTATTCTAAACCATGACTCAAAGTAGTTGTTGTGCATTTTATGTGCTTCCAGGAACTGGAAGATTATTTTTATTATGCTCAGTTGATCCACCAAGGGATCAACACCATGGAGCCCAGAAAGGTGTCTACGCACATCCCGCTGGAACAGATTCCTTCCGTCATGCGAGCGATGGGCTTTTTCCCGACTGAAGATCAGGTCAGTCTTTCAGCAACCATGACCATTTAAGTAGGGTTATTTGCTTGCCTTACATTACCTACCAATGTCTGAAAATGCATCAAAGGAAAGGAGATGACTACTACTAGGAGTAACACTACTACAGAATGTGCTCCTGATCTGAATTAAGCCCTATGTTGTTTTTCTGCTCCAAATCCTTTCCCTTTTGATGACCGCCGATACTGTTTACAATACATCAAAACAAAAAGAGAAGAGGTTTCCAAGCAGGTGATATTCAGAGCCTTGGCCCAAACTGAGAACATGTTTTGGCTCAGGGCCTTGCAGCTGCCCTTCTTCAAACTCAATCCAAAGTTGTCATTTCATGAGATATTTGGAACTCTCTGCAAACTGCACACTAGGTGATTCCATAGGCCAGAGCCACAGTTAAAATGGCATCAAAGTGAGGTAGTTGCACAGCATGAAAGCGGTTTAAATCTGGCCCAGTTGAGCATAGTATAGTTAATAAACCTGAAGTAGCAAGATGCAAAATTCGTCCAGATTCCCCCACTGAAACTAGTGAAAGCTGAGAAAGCCACCAAGTGTCCCAAGATTTAATAGAAAGGGCTGCCATGGTTTTCTCTTACTCGTTGTATGCCGTTAAGTCATTTCCAACTTATGGCAACCCTAAGGTGAAGTTATGAGATTTTCTTGGCCTTGCCTTCCTCTGGGACAGAGAGAGTCCGACATCTAGTCTAGCCCCCTTCAGTGAGGCAGGAAGACACAGTCAAAGCTCTCCTAATAGACAACCATCCAGCTTCAGTCCAAAAACCTCCAGAGAAGGCTACTCCATTGGAAGAAACCCCTAGAAGGCATCTAGTCCAGCCCCCTTCAGCCATTCAGGAAGGCACAGTGAAAGCCCTCCTGAAAAATGGGCATCCAGCCCCCCGGAGAGGTTAATCACTATAGAAGTGGAGTGCTAGTGTTGTTCAAGTGTAGGTACTGCTATAACTTTTATAATTTGCACAATTTGTGACTTGAGCTGCAGTAATTACCACTAAAATGGGTAAGTTTCTAATTAAGAAAATAAAATCTGTTGACAGTGATGTTAGCGATGAACCTTATGGAGCAGCAAGAGAGGAAACTACACAAGAATCAACTGTAGGACACAAAAAGTTGAAAGGAAAAAAATTAAACCTCGTTTATATAGTAATTATATGAAACGTATATATAATACATATATGTTATATATATTGTATGAAACTCTTATAAGGGGTTGGTTTAACCTCTGTCTTGCTAATAAAACTGAATGACCGAGGCATGCTTCAAAAGCATGTCATCAACATGAAACCTTTGGAAAGCTCTGCTCTAAAGGATCGCCTTTTGTGGCAAAACTGTCAAAGAGGGCATTCGAGAAGATAACAGTGATAATGGAGAGAAGCAGGAGTACGTTGGAAAATGGTGCAGGATGTCGAAACAACTTCCGACAGAACAAGCCTTGTGTTCCAGTCCTGCAGCCCAGCTCCTCTAGCTGTATGTGAGCGTGCTAGACAAAAGGTGCCTTTTTTTGTGCAGGAGGCCCGGGGGGGGGGGGGGGAGCGCTTCAAGGCTGACCGAACATGTAGCCCAGTTCCCTGTACACTGTACTGCAGCAGGGTGGATTCATGGCCTAGTTCCCTCCATTGAGCAGAAAAGGACAAGACACAATGAGAACAGGGCTGAAGCTGCCCCACTTTTCGCAAAACAGCTGGAGGATATGGAAAGACCACTGATTTCCCTCCCTAACATAGTAAAAAAAAACAACCTCTTTCTTTCTATTGTAATCCTGGGTAAAATGCTAAGGTGAGAAGTAAAACAAATATTGCTGGCCTTGTGGCAGACGCGGGAAGAGATGTGCTGTGCTGTTACACCCAGACGCTTTATAAAACAAACTATGATGTGCTGTCCCTATGTCTGGGCAAACCGCTGGGGCTTTCTGGAGAAAATTGAGATAATCAACAGTGGAGTCTATTGCGAGTTCTAAACATCAAAAAGGATATTTATTTCAAAGTCTTGCAGACTTGGTACAGTTCTTTCAAAGTTGCAATCAAAGTCAATAGATAAAATCAAACAGATATTCCTTCTCCAAGAGGCAAAGGGTCCAGGAATCCCTCACCCTAATCCAGAGCCCTTATCCATAGAAAGAACCAATCTTTCTCTAACTATCTAGGTTCCAGACTAGCCTTGGAGAAAAGGCAATACGGCCTATCTCCCTATAAACTCTATAAAACTCAATTCTATTCTATCTATGACTCAATTTAGTTTTCCCTGCATGGCTATGCTGTGAATGCGCACTAATGGTATCCTTCTGCGCATGCGCAACATAGCTCGGAAATCTTCAGTTAAAATTCGAATAGGACGGCGGTTGGCCCCGCTCACACTCCCCATGATACTATAAATAGCCCGCGGAAGGCTAACCGCCTCAGTTCTCTTCATCCGCGCTAAAACGCAAGCAGCTCGGTCTTGATTAGAACTGTTTTTCTTTACTGTGGGGCTTGGGTCCGGAAAGTTTGCTTCAAAATGTCACAAACGAAGGGTTTTAAACGCTGTAGTGCCTGCCCTTCTAACTTTCCGGATAATGATGCCCATAATCTGTGTATAGCGTGTCTGGGTGAGGGGCATCTGACACAGAGCTGTGCCATTTGCCAGTCCTTTACTCCCCAGACAAGGAAGAATAGGGAGATTAAATTAAAGGCGGCTCTTTATGACCGCGCTCTCCTCCCTCCAAATGAGGATCGTCATAATGGCGACCAAACCCAGTCAAAACAAGACTTACCTTTGAAGACTCTAAAGAGATCCAAGAAGACTAAAAACGTTGAGAAATTGAAAGCGCCCACCATTACAGTGAAGAAGACGACTGGTCTCTCCAATGGAGCGGCTTGGCTCGCTCAGCTAGTAGAGAAAGGAGAGGAGACCTCCCCAGCCGCGGCGGAATCCAGGCCTGAGCCGAAGCCGACCCAACCACGCCACGAGCGTGCCTTGCAAGCAGAGGGGGAGTCGGCATCGGCGAAGCCACGCCTCGCGCGTGCGCGGGAGGCCGCTCAGAGAAGCGAGACCACACCCCCGATGCCGATGCTCTCGGCACCGGCACCGCCTCCACCCCTCTCAGGCGAAAGGGAGGAGGAACAGCGCGGGGCTTCCCCAGCTGGCCCATCGACGTCGGCTGCAGCAGGGAATGCCCTTGGTGAGCAGACTCGGCGCCGGTCGCGCGCACCTTCGCGCGCAAGGAAGATAAGAGGAGCGCGCAGGGATAGATCCAGCTCCAGTGATTCCGCATCGACGTGTTCAGATTCTTCCTGCTCAGTGAGGAAGCGTCGGCAAGCACGGCTGGAGAGGGCATTTTCAGTGGCATCTTCAAAGTCCTCATATTATGGGGGTCGAAGGAGGATGAATGAATACCCCCCCCCCACAAGCGGGGTTTTACCAGGTGACTCCCAATGGGGGGATTGTATATTTTGGAGACGACAACCTACCTTCTCCTGTGGTCCAGAGAACTAGCAGACAGCCAGCGCCGAATAAAAGGGCCAACGCGTCAGATCAACGCCTTCAGCCTGTGAATAGAGAATGGGGGCGCCCACTTAAGAGCTCACAGTCTATGAATGTGGACGTATTGGAGCGCACTCGTTGTGATGACTTGAATATGGACAATGCTATTGATACAGACGCCTCTGAGGAGGTGGATGAGGCATCAAAAGAGGAGAAGGACATGGAGCATTCTGCAAGTCGATCTGATGACTATAATAAATTTATGCAATTGATAGGGAGAATGATAACTGCCTTGGACATTGCAATTCCAAAGCCATCATCAACGGTTGATGATCCAATGTTTCCTTCGGAAGAGCAAGACAATCCATCGTCTGCTATACTCCCTACATTACCTTATTTATTGAAGTTGACTAAGATCCCTGATATGTCCCCTTCTATTGTTCCTGCCATCCCTAGAAGAGTAGACATTCTCTATAAGGTTGATTTATCCACAGCTAAGTGGATAGCCCGCCCTTCTGCCCCTAACACCGTGGTTGCAGAAGCGGCTAAGTCCAAAAAGCCTAAGAAGTATTCTGTCTCCCCGCCTGATAAAGAGGGCAGAAAGATAGATTCTTTGGGGGAAAAGGTTCATATAGCAGCAGGGTTGTTCACTAGGATTGCACACTATGCAACATACCTTAGTGGTTACCAAAATTTTCTGTGGAACAAGTTGGCACCATTTATTGACAAGCTACCATTAGAGGAAAGACGATTACCTAGGGCATTCCTGAATGAGGCTATCCCCCTCTCCAAATTTCAAAAAGATATTGGAAAGCATATGGCGGAATCCGCCGGTAAACTACTGGCCACTGCTACCGCTATTCGTCGTCATGCTTGGCTTCGAGCCTCCTCTTTAACTGAGGACAGCCGTTCTTTGGCCGAGGACCTCCCAATGACTGAGGAAGGCCTATTCGATCCCACCACAGACGAAAAGATCAAACATTCCAGAGAGGTTCTGCAGGCAGCCAAATACGAGTACCCATGGCAGCCTGGTTACCAGCAGAGACAACGCTGGCATCAACCAGCGAGTACATACCGTAAAGGTTATTTTGGTGGATATGCGAATAGTTCGGGGTTTAAGAATTCTAACACCAAATTCCAACCCAATAGGAGGCAAAACTATAATGCCAGGGCGAGATATCAACCGTATAACACTAAGGCTAGAAATGGAGGGAATCAAAAGCGTCGTCTTTGATGTTCCCGATGCAACTGAGATTCAGAGGCATTCATTGTTATGTGGGACAGAGGCCTCGGTTGTTACACTCCCAACTCAACCAGTAATATTTTTTGAAAGGTTAAGGCCATTTAGGCATGTCTGGAGTACAATTACTACTGATAAGTGGGTTTTGCAAGTTATTAGTGATGGTTATGCTATGGAGTTTGTATCCTTGCCCCCGTTGGGCAATGTGAAGTCTACCCCGGAGTCTCCTCCCTTGCTGGAGGAAGTAAATAAGCTGTTAGATAAACGGGCTATATCCCCCCTTGATCCTGGAGTTTTGGCTGAATGTTTTTTCTCAAATTACTTCTTAATAAAAAAACGGGGAGGTGGTCTTCGTCCTATTCTGGATTTGAGGGAAGTTAATAAGTTTATATTTTCGCAGAAGTTTAGAATGGTGTCTTTGTCGTTAATTCTTCCTCTGCTCAATAAAAATGCCTGGTTCGCTACCATTGATTTAAAGGATGCTTATTTCCACATATCAATGGCAGAACACCACAGGAAATACCTTTCCTTCATGGTTGACAAGCGGGCTTACTGTTTTAACGTCCTTCCTTTCGGATTGACAACGGCCCCTAGGGTTTTTACGAAGTGTATGGCGGTTATTGCTGCTTACCTTCGAACTCAGGACGTGACCATTTACCCATACATAGACGACTGGCTTTTGGTGGGAAATACTTGCGAGGGACTGAGAATGCACATCAAAACCACGCTCTCTCTTCTCCAGTCCCTAGGTCTGGTTGTCAATGCAGAGAAATCACACTTGTTGCCGAGTCGCAGAATCCAGTTCATCGGAGCTGTGCTGGATTCGGAGCATCAACGGGCCTTTTTACCGGAGGACCGCTTTGCGGCTCTGCAATCCCTAATAGTTCCAGTCGTTCGGGCGAACCGGGTGTCGGTGAAGAAAGTGCAGACGCTGCTCGGCCATATGGCCTCGATGACTACCATCACGCCGTATGCCAGGCTTCGTCTCAGGCCACTGCAGGCCTGGTTTTTGTCTGCCCACAGAATTGGGGTAGACAAGCCTCATGCAAAATTGGTCATGCCTTCTGTGGTCAAGCAATCCCTCAATTGGTGGACAGACCCTTCCAATGTTCTGGCAGGCCACCCCTTCCAACTCCCCGAACCATCCAGGGTCATTACCACGGATTCCTCCATGCATGGTTGGGGGGCGCATTTCGAGGGACTCACAGCCCAAGGTGTATGGTCCCCCGAAGAGGCTGTGTCCCACATCAATGTGCTAGAGCTTATGGCAGTGGAGAAGGCCCTAAAGTCTTTCGAGCAAGCATTGTCGGGTCAGGTGGTGCAGGTGGTAACGGACAACACTACCACAATGTATTATATAAACAAGCAGGGGGGTACCAGGTCACGACCACTGTTGGACCAGACAATACACATTTGGGAGTGGTGTGTGGCCAGAGGCATTCACCTAGTGGCGGTTCACCTGCCAGGGGAGGAGAATGTACTGGCAGATGTGCTCAGCAGGTCTCCCCTATCAATCCACGAATGGTCCCTCAATCAGGACGAACTGGATCTCATCTACAATGCATGGGGAACACCAAAGATAGATCTCTTCGCGTCCCAGGAGAACACGAAATGTCCCCAGTATTGTGCACGCAGGCGTCCCGATCACGATCAGGGATGTCTGGGGGACGCCTTTCTTCTGAGGTGGGCAGGGGATTACCTATATGCATTTCCCCCGTTCCCCCTGTTACTCAAGGTAATCACGAAGCTACGAAGAGACAGGAGCAACTGTATTCTAATCGCGCCGTGGTGGCCCCGGCAACCATGGTTTGCGGCTCTTCTAGAGATGTCACAGGGAGTGTACAGACGTCTGCCGGCCAGAGCGGACCTCCTGACAACACAGAACGGCAAAGTATTCTACCCCGATGTCCACACCTTGAAACTGACAGCTTGGAGGATACTGCTCAAGGTTTAGCCGACAAGCTGTCTGAGAAAGTTAGGGAAGTGCTGGATGCGGCTCATAAACCATCTACCAAGCGCTCTTATACATACAAGGTGAAGCGCTTCATGGAGTTCGTAAAATCGAGAGGAAAAGATCCAGTTACAGCACCAGTTACAGAGGTGTTGGAGTTCCTTGGTTCTCTAATGGACTCAGGGTATACTTTGTCGTCAGTAAAGTGCTACCTGGCCGCAGTGTCGTGGTATAGGAGGAAGCAGGGCCTACCATCTCTTTTTTCAGACTATTATGTCAAGCTTTTCCTGAAGGGGATGGGGAACATGAGGCCAGCAGTTAACCCTGTTGCCCCGTCGTGGTGTTTGGAATTAGTGTTGGAGTCTCTCCAGGGCCCTCCTTATGAACCGATGGCTACGTGCCAGATGTCGCACTTGACCTGGAAAGTCTCATTCCTGGTAGCCATCACGTCAGCCAGACGGGTGAGCGAGCTGTGTGCACTCAGGGCGGACCCGCCTTATCTCCGTATCCATAAAGATAAGGTGGTGCTCCGCACAGACATCTCGTTCTTGCCCAAGGTGACATCTAACTTCCACATGTCTCAGGAACTTGTGTTACCAGCCTTCTTCCAGGAACCTTCCTCTCCACTAGAGCGGAGGCTCCATCTGCTAGATGTACGTAGGGCCATTGCCTTTTACCTTGATCGGACTAAGGACATAAGGAAAACACCGAGACTGTTCATAAAATATCGGCAAGACTCTTTGGGTCTTCCCGTATCCTCACAACGTCTGTCGGCTTGGCTTGTATCAGTTATCAAATTGGCATATCAGAGATCGGGACGGGAACTCCCGCTTGGGGTCAAGGGCCATTCGACAAGGGCACAATCCACATCTACAGCTTTTATGAAGGGTGTACCATTGGAAGCGATCTGTCGTGCAGCCACGTGGTCTACACCTATGACTTTTGTGACACATTACAAGCTGGACTTGACATCGAAGAAGGATGCTTCCTTTGGTCGAGCTGTGCTTTTTTCTGTGGTGGCATGACGCCCACCAGCCACGGTGAGTAGCTTGCTAGTCTACTACCATTAGTGCGCATTCACAGCATAGCCACGCAGGGAAAATGAAAGGTTGCTTACCTGTAACCGTAGTTTCCCTAGTGGTATGCTGTGAATCCGCACGGCCCCGCCCATCCTCCCCGCAGTTTGTCATGCCTCCTCTTTGAGCAGTTTTTGCGGCCGAAGAGAACTGAGGCGGTTAGCCTTCCGCGGGCTATTTATAGTATCATGGGTCAACCGCCGTCCTATTCAAATTTTAACTGAAGATTTCCGAGCTATGTTGCGCATGCGCAGAAGGATACCATTAGTGCGGATTCACAGCATACCACTAGGGAAACTACGGTTACAGGTAAGCAACCTTTCATTTCTCTCAATTCTCTAACTATGATATCTCAATTACACTTATCTCAACTCTCAATTGTTCTTAATTTAGCTTACCTAACTGAAACTCAATTAAGCTTAACTCAATCGTTTTTGCGGTGGTTTTTTCTGAGCTACCTTTTTTGGCCTTCAGCACATCCAATTCTTCCTTAAGACTGAAGGGGCAGGGAGACCTCCAAAATGGATGCTTCTACCCTGGAAGCAGGGGCGAGCCCAAAGAGCTACTCTTTGGCCAATCATTGCAGAGAGCCTGCAAACTGGCTTTCCTGCCTCTGGCTGCTAACCTTTTAGGCCTTGCAGAGGCTGCAGCAGCCTGGGAGAAACACAAGGAGAGGCTGTTTCCAGCAACTAAAAGGTAATGCAAAACCTATACTCCTGGGAGACGGAACATGTGCTCTGTGTGTTATAAAAGTATGGCATACCAGAAAGGACGTACCAACAAACCTATTTGCCTAAACTATGTTTTCCTGATTTTCAAAGTGTGGTTTGTCAGATGCTTTTGGTTTTGATGACATATCAAACCAACTTTGGGTTGGCTGTCCATCCAAACCATTTCTCTGGCTGTGGTATTCCATGGTTGATTTCTCCCCAGAAACGTGCTTGGTATGACGGAACAAGCTTTGTGCATGTCATTTTAATCTTTTTGGGAGAGATTGCACGAACCCTGACATCTATATTTGGTCATTATGGCAGTAGTGTTTTTATGGTGTGATTAAACTACAGTATATGTGTCAGATGTAGAATGTAAGGAAAGGATGTGATTCTGTAGATCAGTGATTTCCCTGCGTGGCTATGCTGTGAATGCGCACTATTGGTATCTCTCTGCGCATGCGCAGCATAGCTCGGAATTTTTCAGTTAAAGATTTGAAAAGGATGGCGGTTGGCCCCGCGCACACTCCCCAAGGCACTATAAATAGCCCGCGGAAGGCTAACCGCCTCAGTTCTCTTCATCCGCGCTAACGCAGACAGCTCGGATTGTTTTTTTTTTCTATCCTTTTTGCTTCCTTGCTGAGGCTTCGAACCGGGAGCGTTTGCCGTCAGGATGTCGCAAACGAAGGGATTTAAGCGCTGCAGTGCTTGCCCTTCTAATATTCCTGACAATGACTCCCATACTTTATGTATTGCTTGTTTGGGTGAGGGGCATTTGACACAGAGTTGTGCCATTTGCCAGTCTTTCACTCCCCAAACACGGAAGAACAGGGAGATAAGGCTTAAGGCGGCTCTTTATGAGCGTGCTCTCCTCCCTCCTAAGGAAAATGGGGACCAGCCCAAGTCAAAGAAAGACTTACCTTTAAAACCATTGAAGAAGTCTAAGAAGACAAACAATGTAGAAAAAGTGAAGCCCATCACCATTAATAAGACGGCAGGGCTCACTACAGGGGAAGCCTGGCTCGCGCAATTGGTGGAGAAGGACTCGGAGGCTTCCCCAGCCGCTGCAGAAGCCATGCTCCAGCCGACGCCGTCTCAACCACGCCACGAGCGTGCTTTGCGGCCAGAAGGGGAGGCGGCATTGGAGAAGCCACGCCTCGCGCGTGCGCAAGAGGCTCCTCAACAGGCTGAGTCAACGCCCCCGATGCCGATGCTTTCGGCGTCGGCCCCGCCTCCATCCCTCCCAGGCGAGAGGAGGGAGGAGCCGCGTGGGACTTCCCCAGGCTGCCCGTCGACGTCGGCAGCAGCTGGGAGAGCCCCAGATGGGGCAGCTCGGCGCCGCTCTCGTGCGCCTTCGAGAAGGAGAGAGAGAGGGAGGCGCAGGGACAGATCTTCCTCCAGTGACTCTCTGTCAACTTGTTCAGATTCCTCCTGTTCAGTGAGGAAGCGTCGACGCGCTCGTTTAGAGAGAGCTTTTTCAGTGGCTTCTTCAAAATCATCATACTACAGAGGGCGAGGGGGAAGAGCTGACTACCCCCCCCCCCCGCAGGCAGGATTTTATCAAGTGACTCCCAATGGAGGAATAGTGTTCATCGGGGAGAACGTCCAACCACCTCCTGTGGGCCAGCGTAACAGTAAGCATCCTGCACCGGATGCAGAGGCTACAGATCACCGCCTTATGCCAGTTAACAGGGAAAGGCGCCCACACAGAAGCACGCAGTCTGGACATATGGACTTATCAGAGCGCTCTCAAGGCGAGGCTTTTATTACAGACAATGCTGCAGATTCAGAAGCTTCTGAAGAGGCTGATGAAGCTTCAAGGGAGGAAAGGGATATAGAGCACCCTGTGACCCGTTCTGATGACTACAATAAATTTATGCAATTGATTGGCAGAATGATAACTGCCTTAGACATTGTAATCCCAAGGCCATCAGCGGCAGTGGAGGATCCAATGTTTCCTTCAGAGGAGCAGGACACTCCAATGTCTACTGTGCTTCCCACGTTACCTTATCTGTTGAAATTGACAAAGATCCCTGATATGTCCCCTTCTATTGTCACCGCCATTCCTAGAAGGGTGGACATTCTTTATAAAGTTGATTTGTCAGCCGCAAAGTGGATAGCACGCCCCTCTGCCCCCAATACCGTAGTTGCAGAGGCGGCTAAGTCTAAGAAGCCTAAGAAATATACGGTCTCCCCACCAGATAAGGAAGGCAGAAAAGTAGATTCATTGGGGAAAAAGGTTCACATAGCGGCAGGATTGTTCACCAGAATAGCACACTATGTAACTTATCTTAGTGGATATCAAAGTTTTTTGTGGAACAAGATGGCTCCATATGTAGATAAGCTACCATTAGAGGAGAGAAGGTTACCTCGGGCATTTGTAAATGAGGCTATACCCCTCTCAAAGTTCCAAAAGGACATTGGGAAACATATGGCGGAATCAGCAGGCAAACTACTGGCCACTGCAACTGCTATCCGACGTCATGCCTGGCTTCGGGCCTCCTCGTTATCAGAGGACAGCCGTTCCTTGGCTGAGGACCTCCCAATGACAGAGGAGGGATTGTTTGACCCCTCTACAGACGAAAAGATAAAACATTCAAGGGAGGTTCTTCAGGCGGCCAAATATGATTATCCGTGGCAGCCTGCTTATCAACAGAGGCAGCGTTGGCAACAGCCAACAAGCACTTACCGTAAAGGTTATTTTGGTGGTTATGCTAGTAGTACGGGGTTTAAGAATTCAAGCAATAAATTCCAACCCAATAGGAGACAGAATTACAATGCCAAGGCGAGATACCAGCCCTATAATAGTAAGGCTAGGAATGGAGGGAATCAAAAGCGTCGTCTTTGATGTTCCCATTGTAACTGAGATTCAGAGGGACTCACCTGTGTCTAGATCAGGAGCTTCGTCGGCCACGCCCCCTCAACAACCAGTTATGTTTTTTGACAGGCTGAGGCCGTTTAGTCACGTTTGGAGTTCAATAACCACTGATAAGTGGGTTCTTCGTGTTGTTAGTGAAGGTTATGCAATGGAGTTTGTAACATTGCCCCCGTTGGGCAATTTAAAGTTCACCCCGGAGTCTCCACCCTTACTGGAGGAAGTTTCTAAGTTATTGGAGAAAGGGGCTATATCCCCGCTTGACCCTAGTGATCTTCCAAATTGTTTTTTCTCTAGGTATTTTTTGATTAAAAAGCGGGGAGGGGGCCTACGGCCTATTCTTGATTTGAGGGAAGTTAATAAGTTTATTTTTTCGCAGAAGTTTCGCATGGTGTCTTTGTCTTTGATTCTACCACTGCTTAATAAAGATGCCTGGTTTGCCACTATTGATTTAAAGGATGCTTATTTCCACATATCAATGGCAGAACACCACAGGAAATACCTTTCCTTCATCGTTGGCAGGAGGGCCTTCTGTTTTAACGTCCTCCCTTTTGGGTTAACGACAGCCCCTAGAGTATTTACAAAATGTATGGCTGTGATTGCTGCCTACCTGCGAACCCAGGGTGTGACTATCTATCCATACATAGATGACTGGCTGTTGGTGGGAAATACTCGCGAGAGATTGAGAATGCATATCAATATGACTCTCTCTCTTCTCCAGACTCTAGGCCTGGTGATGAATGCAGAGAAGTCAAATCTCCTGCCGTGTCGCAGAATCCAGTTTATCGGAGCAGTGTTGGATTCAGAGCACCAACGGGCCTTTTTGCCGGAGGACCGCTTTGCGTCACTGCAAGCCATGATAGCTCCAGTTATCCAGGCGAAGCGGGTGACGGTGAAGACAGTGCAGGCTCTGCTCGGCCATATGGCGTCGATGACTTCCGTCACGCTGTATGCCAGACTTCGGCTAAGACCACTGCAGGCCTGGTTCTTGTCAGTCCACAGCCCAGGAGTGGACAAGCCCAATGCAAAATTGGAGATGCCACTGATGGTCAAAGAGTCCCTCACTTGGTGGACAAACCCTTCCAATGTCCTAGCAGGCCACCCCTTCCAGCTCCCCGAGCCATCAAGGGTCGTTACCACCGATTCCTCCATGCATGGTTGGGGGGCGCATTTCAAGGGCATAACAGCCCAGGGGGTATGGTCGCCCGAAGAGGCAGTTTTCCACATAAACGTGTTAGAGCTCATGGCGGTGGAGAAGGCCCTGAAATCCTTCGAAAATGCACTGTTGGGCCAGGTAGTTCAGGTGGTAACGGACAACACTACCACAATGTACTATATAAACAAGCAGGGAGGCACAAGATCTCAACCACTGCTAGAACAGACAATACGCATCTGGGAGTGGTGCGTGGCCAGGGACATTTACCTGATAGCTGTTCACCTGCCAGGGGAGGAGAATGTGCTAGCGGACATGCTCAGCAGGTCTCCTCTGACAATCTACGAGTGGTCCCTCAACCAGGACGCTTTGAATCTCATTTACAATATGTGGGGAACACCAAAGATAGACTTGTTTGCTTCCAACGAGAACGCGAAATGCCCCCAGTATTGTGCGCGCAGGAGGCCCAATTACGATCAGGGCTGTCTGGGGGATTCCTTCCTCTTAAAGTGGTCGGGGGTTTACCTGTATGCCTTCCCCCCTTTTCCCCTACTCCTCAAAGTGATTACGAAGTTGCGAAGAGACAGGAGTCACTGCATTCTAGTCGCGCCATGGTGGCCCCGTCAACCATGGTTTGCAGCACTCCTAGAGATGTCACGGGGCGTGTTCAGGCGTCTGCCGGGCAGAGTAGATCTCCTAACAGCACAGCACGGCGAAGTTCTATACCCCGATGTCCACACCTTAAAGTTGACAGCGTGGAGAATACTACCCACGGATTAGTCACCCAAGTATCTGAGAAAGTCAGGGAGGTGCTGGAAGCGGCTCATAAACCATCCACTAAACGCTCTTACACGTATAAGGTGAGGCGCTTCAGGGAGTTCGTGACATCAAGAGGAAATGACCCAGTTACAGCCCCAATTTCTGAGGTGTTGGAGTTCCTTGGCTCTCTTTTGGACTCAGGATTCGCCTTGTCATCAGTGAAATGTTATCTGGCTGCTGTGTCGTGGTTTAGGAGAAAGCATGGTCTCCCATCTCTTTTCACAGATTACTATGTCAAGCTTTTCCTGAAAGGGATGGGGAACATGAGGCCTCCGGTCAACCCTGTTGCCCCTTCTTGGAGTCTGGAGTTGGTACTAGATTCTCTACAGGGTCCTCCATATGAACCAATGGCTACATGCAGCATCTCTCATTTGACTTGGAAGGTTTCGTTCCTAGTTGCCATTACATCGGCCAGACGGGTGAGCGAGTTGTGTGCGCTCAGAGCGGACCCTCCTTACCTCCGCATTCATAAGGACAAAGTTGTGCTTCGAACGGACATTTCTTTCTTGCCCAAGGTGACTTCTAACTTTCACATGTCCCAGGAACTTGTGTTGCCAGCCTTCTTCCAGGAGCCATCCTCCCCTCTGGAACGAAGGCTCCATAAGTTAGATGTACGCCGGGCCATTGCTTTTTACCTTGATCGGACTAAGGACATAAGGAAAACACCGAGACTATTCATAAAGTATCGCCAAGACTCTGTGGGGCTTCCTGTAACACCACAACGCCTGTCTGCTTGGATTGTTTCTGTTATCAGGCTGGCGTATCAGAGGTCGGGACGGGAGGTCCCGCATGGAGTAAAAGGACATTCGACTAGGGCGCAGTCTGCGTCTTCGGCTTTTCTGAAGGGTGTGCCATTAGATGTAATCTGCCGTGCAGCAACGTGGTCGACACCCATAACCTTCGTGACACACTACAAGCTTGACCTGACATCGAAGAAAGATGCTTCCTTTGGTCGAGCAGTGCTTTTTTCTGCGGTGGCATGACGCCCACCAGCCACAGTGAGTAGCTTGCTAGTCTGCTACCAATAGTGCGCATTCACAGCATAGCCACGCAGGGAAAATGAAGGGTTGCTTACCTGTAACCGTAGTTTCCCTAGTGGTATGCTGTGAATCCGCACGGCCCCGCCCATCCTCCCCGCAGTTGTCATGCCTCCTCTTTGAGCTGTTTTTGGCGGCCGAAGAGAACTGAGGCGGTTAGCCTTCCGCGGGCTATTTATAGTGCCTTGGGGAGTGTGCGCGGGGCCAACCGCCATCCTTTTCAAATCTTTAACTGAAAAATTCCGAGCTATGCTGCGCATGCGCAGAGAGATACCAATAGTGCGGATTCACAGCATACCACTAGGGAAACTACGGTTACAGGTAAGCAACCCTTCATTTCTCAACCTGTGGGTCCCCTGGTGTTTTGGCCTACAACTCCCAGAAATCCCAGCCAGTTTACCAGCTGTTAGGATTTCTGGGAGTTGAAGGCCAAAACATCTGGGGACCCACAGGTTGAGAACCACTGCTCTATATGTTATTAGACTGCAATTCACATTAGCGCTAGTAAATTGCAAGGAATGCTGGGAGTCTCAAACTGTGTCCTTTTAGAGAATAATAATAATAACAACAACAACAACAACAATAATACATTTTACTTATTACCTGCCTTTCCTATTGGCTCAAGGCAGGGCACAATATAGTCAGATAAAACCACATATTAGAACATTCCATAGCATAATAGCCACACCCACATTTTGGGCTGATTTTCCCTTCCTCCCTCCCTTCCTCCTTTCCTTCTCTGAAGGCAAGGCAGTTTAAAAACAATGAAATGGAAGTCTCTGGAGCTCCATTTCATAGTTTTTGAACTGCCTTGTCTTCAGAGAAAGAAGGGAAGGAGGAAGGGAAAATCAACCCTAAATGGCTCTGCAGTTTTTAAAAAACAAATAAACAGAAACAGAGCTATTTGTTTGAGACTGGATCATCCCTCCTCCTCTTCTTCCCCTTTTAGAGATAAGGCATCTTAAATAAAAAGCATTTTTTTTCAAAAAAAAAGGGGGGGGGGAATGCGACTATTATGTGATGAAATACGGTTGTTAAAATGAAACCATAATAGCATACTTTAAAATATGCCCATATTAAAATACATGAGACAAAAGTTAAAACACAATAAACATAGAATGTGATTTTGAAACTCATAGTTAAAACTGATTGGGTAGGCCTGCTGGAAGAGATAGATCTTCACTGGTGTTTTAAATTTGGACTATAAGTATTGGTAGAACAAAATTACAGGATTCTGTTTGTGATCCCACTTCTTTATTTCTTTAGATTGAAAATATGTTGAATGAAGTCAAATTCAGTGAATACCTGGAGACTGGAAAGCAAGTGACCAGCATCAATTTGGGGGACTTTATCAAGCTTTACATAAATCACCGGCCAGCGTTTGGGCTGTCGAGGAACGAAATACAGCGTGCCTTTCACATCCTGGGCTACGAGGATGAGAACGGAGAAGCTACCATCAACAGGGATGAGCTGCTTTTGCTGCTTCAAAACACAGGTGGGCAGTGTTGGCCCTAAAACCAGTTTGATGGCAAGGGGGCTCCCTTACAACAGCAACTGATCAGCGTGTTCCCTTAACTTCATACAGGAGAGCATTTCACAGAAACTGAGCTGACCGAATGCCTCACCACTTTGTTGGGGGTAAATCCAGAGGGGGGCCGCAGCGAGGTTGGTACCTACGACCCCACAGGTACACCAACGCTTTGAGCAAAAAGGAGTCCACCAAACTGTTTTGTATACTCAGCATGTCCCAGTTCTACAGATTTGCAAAACCAAATTAGTTCTAGTCTTGTCCCCTGGTAGGGAAATACTTGTTGGCGGTAGGGGCTAATTTTCAAAAAGAAAAAAGCATTTAAAAATGGTAAACCAACAACAACTGCATTACCAGCAGTTTGGCAGATCAGAAGCTTTGAGTACCAGCAGTAGAACAATCGAGCTTCACCAATACAGAAGCAGAGTCAAGCTTAAAAAGATATAAAAGACTTTATTCAAAGAACTACATCACTAGATAGAACAGTTAACAGGGCTTAGCTATCTTACTAACTAAATCACAGCAGACACCTTGTCTCTCTTCATGCTCACAAGAGAAGAGCAAAATGGAGCCAGGAGCTTGTCATGTGCTCAGAAAGCGAAGCGTGTTTCTGAGAAGTATCAGTCTAACCAGAAAGGTGATAGAAGGAGAGAACAGAGTGACAGGCTGACACAGAGGCCAATAGGGAAGCACTTTTCCCTGCCAGCTAACTCATCTGCCAATCTGTTATTTACCATATTTGTATCCCGCCCTTCTCAACCCTGAGGGGACTCAGAGCGGCCTCACATATTGGCAACAATTCAGTACCTTAAAATAACATACAATTGGTAAACATCTACATTAAAAACCGGAGAGTTAAAACATCTAAAAACAATTACATCAATTATTAAAATCACATAATCAAAATTTATAATCCAGGGCCATTCTGAATGTTATTGCACAAATTCTGTTTGTTTATTACACTGTAGTTATTCCCCAAAAGGTTGGTTGCAAAGCCATGTTTTAACTCTCTTTCTGAAGGCTAGAAGGGAGGGAACCGATCTGATTTCACTGAGGAGAGAGTTTCATAGTTGAGGGGTCACCACTGAGAAGGCTCTGTCTCTCATCCCTGCCAATCATGCCGGTGAAGGAGGCGGGACCAAGAGCAGGGCCTCCCCAGAAGATCTTAATCTCCAAGTTGGTTCATAGAGGGAGATATGGATCAACAGGAAAGCTGGGCTGGAATCTTCTCCTGGGCTGGAACCATTTAGGGATTTATAGGCTAAAGCCAGCACTTTGAATTGTGCTCAGTAGCAAACTGGCAGCCAGGGGAGTTGTATGCTCCTTGATGGGAACTACAAGCTTATGCAGGATGTGGCTGAGCTCCAACAATGCCTTCTTTAGTAGTTCTTCAGCCCCTCACCCTGATAAGCTAATATAAATGATGCCAATGAAGCCTCTCTCTATTGCCAACTGTTCTGTTTTGCATTGCTTGATTTATTTCTATGTTCTGTTGGCTGCAGATAAACACCCTATGTCTAGGGAGATGATGAAATTTCCTTTTCTTACCAAAACTTCTATAGGCATTTGGCTTCTGTGATTGACTATGTTCATAAATATTTGGAATCACTGGGGTACAAACTTGTCCTTAGTTGTTTTAATACAAAAATGATATCTGAATACTTATGTAATATCATATTTTGGAGTCGTGACGAGTAACAGAATAATACAGCTATTTCTTCAATTGAAAGACACAGTAATTTCAGTACCACCACCAATAAAAATGCATGATATACCTGTGATAATAAGGCACACTCAATTTTTACAGATGTTTATATAGGAAAATAGAACAGAAGAAATACAGTACTGGTACTTCAGTAAAATTAAGATAATACATTATATTGGTGCGGCAGAAAGGTTATATAAATCATAATTATATTTTTTTTATCCCGCCTCTCCTTGCGGGGTACAGCAGGGCTAAAACATGGATTCCAACTCCTGTATTCTTCATCATTAGATTACTAGAGCTGATGGGAGTTGGGATATAGGAACATCTGGAAGGCTGCAGTTGGTTCTGGTTAGTCAGGAGGGTGGAGTTTCGATTCAGAGACAAGGCGTGTGAATATGATGTCTGACATTAAAATGTCCTTTAGCCTTTCCCAATCTCAGAGCCACAAGGGCTGTTGGGTTGCAGCTCCCATCATCCCGAGTCCGCATGGCAGATCATCTAAAGTGATGGGAGCTGTCACTCATTAACATCTGGGGGCCCAAACTGGGTAATAATTAAAGAGCACTGACCGCTAGGTAAAAAAATAAATAGTTGGCCCTCTGTATGCATCGATTCTCTGTCCATGGAATCAATGGCCCTTTGAAGACAACCATAACACTATTTAACATTATTTTTGTTCCTGGGTTATAAATGTTATTTCCTAATTGGTTCTATTATAAAAAACATGGAAAAGGTTTATTAAGCTTCAAAAACTTTGTTTTTGCAGGACATCCTGCAAAACATTTTGCTCCAGTTTTTTTTATGAATATCTTGTTGAGTCTCAAGCAATTCAACAGATTTTGTGGCAGCCACAAAAACAGTTTCTGAAGTAGAACAATGACTTTGAAAGAAAATATCACATAACTAAACAGGAAATCACACTTTCAAACCAGGAAAAGATTTTTCTTTCCAATTTTTGTTACATAGTGCAATAAGACTGATGTAGCCATTGTAAAAATGAGTTTGATACCCTTGGCCTAGAGGTAAAGCTAACTTAAAGGCAAATTTACTAACATTATATCCATGCAGTTCATTCATGGCCACTATCAATATAGTACGCAAGAGTTATTACCAACCTGGCCTCATCTTTTGACCTTACTTGAGCCATTGAAGGTCATTTCATGGTCTGGTCCAAACTGTGAGTCCTCCAGAATGAACTCCATTGGTGTCAATTAATCTTTTTTTCTCCTGGTTTTCCTCCTCCAACGTCCTGCAGGTGCTGATTTATTTATTGAGGAAGATATTCCAGAAGAAATCACAGCAACGCATTTCACCATGCACCTTCTGGGCCTTCCGATGCCTGAACCCACTTTGGGAGAGTCAGAAACTCCCAACAGCAGTAATCTGTCATAGAATGCCTTTAGAGGTTCTCACTCTTTTTTATTCATCGCTCTAACTATGTTGTCTGTAAGTCTCTCTAGAAATTATATCTATTTAATCAAAAATATCTCATTCACTAAAACAAGACTTGTGTCATTTTTTAATATTGTAATGGTCGTTACAATACACAATAGGTAAAAAGTTGTAAGGGAAGAGACATTTGATTAAAGTGTTGGGAAGGGATCGCATCTCTGTGCAAGATTTGCTGCTGCAGATCTGGTCCGCACATGTATCAGTGCATATCTGCGGACCTTTACTAAAGAAGATATATAAAAATGTGCTTTAAGGGGAGTTGTGGCTGCTAGTTTGCCTGCCAGTCTTGCTCTTTGCTGGAGTCATGAAAATTCAGTAGAGAAGAGAAGAAAAATCATTCATTTTATTACAGCACCCTTAGAGAACTATAAATCATCAGGGTGGGGTGCTGTGTTTAACAACACTTATAATACAAGGTCCTGAGAAATTGGAATAGGGCTTATTTTCCAGTTAGGTCTTGTTTTTGGGAAACAACCTCCGTATACTCTAGTTTCTCTTCAGATCATATAAATCTTTCGCCTTTTCCTAAAGACAACTTCCGTTGCCTGATAAACCCCAGTGAGCCTCTCCAACTATCTTATGACCAAGAATGACCTAGTAAATTAGAACTGGACCCTAATCTAGTAGGACTGTTCCAACCCAAGGCCTTCTTTCCCTTACAAATGAAAGGTTTAGCTTCCCCACAGGATCAATAGATGTCTATATTTGATTAAATGATCCAATCTTGAGATGGAGACATGAGAAACAACAGAACAATGTAAAACAAGTTGGTATACAGGAGGGGGAAAGAACTATTTTACCAGCCCAAAGAAAGCCAACTATACTGTCCTAAGACCCATCTTGTTAATGGCTAAGAAGTCAAATGTTTCAACTATGGCTTGCTGACCAAAACAAGGCAACAAAACATGTTGGAGGTTTGGCCTGGTAAGTCCATCATGGCCAAAGTAAGACCTCGGAGGGCAGGCCTCCTCAACCTGAGGCCCTCTGGCTGTTTGGGCACCCAACTCCCAGAATTCCTGTTCATTGAACAAGATGGCAAGGGCTTCTGGGAGTTGGAGGTCCGCAGTTTGAGGTTGCATGACTTAGGGTATCTGCTTGCAGTCCCTGAAGGACTATGGTGCAGGCTTGAAAAACGTGTCCCCAACATGAAAGGTTTGGAATTTGGAAAGCCCCGTATCAGCAAATAGCATTGCATCCTGTCAGATCCCTAAAACTTGGAGGAAAGCAAGAGTCATAGGCCTTTTGAAACAAGGCAGAGACCGTAATGATCCAAAAAGGTATAGACCAATCTTCTTGTTGAGCCGTCTTTATAAAGTGCTGGAGATACTTATCTTGCACAGAATTATGGAAAAAATAGACCTATTTATGATCCCACAATAAGCTACTTTCAGGAAAGAGAAAAGCTGCACATCACAAGTGTTGGACCTGACTCAGCACATTGAAGATGGTTTTGGAAGGCAGCAAGTTACAGAAGCTGTCTTCACAGACCTGTCAGCAGCATATGTCACTGGAAATCATCACCTCCTCCTGAGAAAAAAAAAATTATAATATCACAAAGGACTACCACCTTACTTGCCTTATAGGAAATCTGCTACAAAACAGGAGCTTTTTGTTGAGTTTCAGGGCCAGAAAAGCAAATGGTGAAGACAGAAGAACAGTCTGCCTCGGAGAAGCGTGCTTGCACCATCAATGTTTAACATTTACTCAAATGACCAGCCACTGACAGAAGGGACAGAGAGTTCAATCTATGCTGACAATTGTGCCATCACCGCTTAAACAGGGAGCTTTGAAACGGTTGAAAGCTTTAGGTGCTCTTCAAAGCTTTAGGTGCTCTTATTGCCTACTACAGGGAAAACCAGAAGATTCCTAATCCCATCTAAAATGCAGACAGGTGCTTTTCACCTGAAGAACAGACAAGCATCTTGAACTCTGAGGATTACCTGGGAAGGAATCCCACTGGAGCATTGCAGCACACCCAGATACCTGGGAGTCACTCTGGACTGTGCCCTGACTTACAAGAAGCACTGCTTGACTATCAAGTAAAAAGTGGGTGCCAGATAATAATATATGAAAGCTGATTGCACAACCTGGGGTCACAACCAGACACAGTGAAGACATCTGCCCTTGCGCTTTGCTACTCTGCTGCTGAATGCGCATGCCCAGTGTGGAATACATCTCACCACGTTAAAAAGTGAAAGCTAAATTGCACAAGATTCAATTGGAAATCAAAGAAAAAGAACGTGAATACAATAAACAACCAAAAGATAAAAAACTAGCTGAAGAACTAAAACTATTAAGAATCCAAGCATCAATGATTTTGGTGGAACAAATGGACTGAAATTTAGTAAACAGAAATTTTTCAACATGCAAATAAGCCAGGTAGATGGCTATCAAATAAATTAAAAACACAACACCTATATATATATATATATATATATATATATATATATATATGTATGTATATATCTTCATTGAAACATGAAGATAAAGAAATTAGAGAACAACAAAAGATTAAACAACATCTAAAAGATTTTTATGAGGATCTATACAAAAATGAAGAAGGCTCAACAGAAGCAGCAGTAGAATACATCAAAACTCAAAAGCTTCCAACCCTTCCTGAAGAAGAGCAGGAACGCTTAAATGGATCAATAACAGCACAGGAAATTGATGAAGCAATCCAGAACTTAAAGACAGATAAATCCCCAGGCCCAGATGGCTATACAGCGACATACTACAAGATGATGAAAGATGAAATAACACAAATACTAAAAAAAATAATGAACTCTGCACTGGAAACAAATCAAATACCAGAGACATGGAAGGAGGCCAGCATTATTCTAATCCCCAAAGAAAATTACGACAAAAACTGGTTCAAAATTACAGGCCTATCTCGTTGTTAAATATAGACTATAAAATATTTACATCAATATTGGCAAACAGATTAAAATCAACACTGAGCAATTGGATCAAATCTGATCAAGCAGGTTTTTTACCTGGAAGGCAAATTAAAGACAACAAGGATAATCTTAAACATAATTGAACACATTCAAAATGCAAAAGTTAAAAAGGGGGCACTCTTATTATTGGATGCTGAAAAGGCCTTTGACAGACTAAACTGGAATTTTATTATTGAACTATTAAAGAACCTAAGATACGGTGAAAAAATCATTAACGGAATTCAAGAACAAAGAGCCAAAATTAAAATTAACGGAGATATGACCGAATCATTTCCAATACAGAGAGGTGTGAGACAGGGATGCCCCCTCTCACCCTTATTATTTATACTTGCAATAGAAATTCTAGCAAGAAAAATACGCCAAGATGAAGACCTAATAGGTATAAAAGTGAAAAACCAAAAATATAAACTAAAGCTATTTGCGGATGACATTATTTTAATGTCAGAAAGCCCATTGAAGGACTTTCCTAAAATGATACACTTGGTCAATCAATTTGGACTAGTTGCGGGTCTTTCAATCAATCTACACAAAACAAAAATTTTAGGGACAAAGTTAAATAATAAAGAAAAAGAAGAACTAAGTCAAGAAACAGGAATTGAAATAGCCCTCCAAGCAAAATATTTAGGAATAAATATAACAATGAATAACAAGGATCTGTACAAAAATAACTATGAAAAAACCTGGAATAAAATAAAAAAATGACCTGAAAAAATGGATGAACTTGGAGATCTCTCTCCTAGGGCGAATAGCCACAATAAAAATGAATATTCTACCTAGACTATGCTTCTTGTTCCAGAACATCTCAATGGACATTAAGGAAATAGAACTTACAAATTGGAATGCCGAACTTATGAGATTTATTTGGAGAGGGAAGAAGCCTAGAATAAAGATGAAAAATCTACAAGACACTAAACAAAGAGGAGGATTGGCTCTCCCAAACCTAAAATTATATAGAGAAGCAGTTATATTGAATTGGCTAAAAGAATGGATTCATCTTGACAATCAAAGTCTCATAATTCTTGAAGAAGATACTTTAAAATTTGGCTTACATGCTTACTTAATTTATGGAAAAGTGGCAGAAGATCCAAATTTCAATAAACACCCAATTAGGAAAACCTTGATGAAAATTTGGAACAAGTATAAAAAAAATTTTTTATACAAAAATACCACAATGGACTTCGATCCAGGAAACTTTCAAACAAAGTGGAAACTCTAAAGATAGTAAAAGATGGCCAACATATGTGGAAATACTCAAGAAATCACAAGGTAATCTTCAATTGAAAACACTGACAGAAATAAACCAACAAGGCTATAATATGAACTGGTTTGAATATGCGCAAATACACCAACAGTATCAAAAAGATGTGCACACAGGATTTGAACTAGAAAAGACAGATTTTGACAAGATACTACAATCAAGAAATAAACAACTCTCTAAGCTCTACAACCTCCTGTTAAAATTGCATACAGAAGATGAATATATCAAAGAATGCATGGTAAAATGGGCCAAAAACATTGGACATTCGATCAGCTTGGATAAATGGGAATATCTCTGGAGTGTAAAAATTAAAATTTTCAGAAGCTATTATCTTCTGGAAAATTTCTATAAAATGTTTTATCAGTCCTATATGACACCTGCTAAATTAGCCAAAATGCAGCCACAATTAAAAAACATTTGCTGGAAATGTAAACAAGCAACAGGATCATTTTTCCATATGTGGTGGTCTTGCAAGAAGGCAAAAAGCTTTTGGATTAAGATCCATAAAATTATTGAAAAAATATTAAAGCTAAAAATACCTATGCACCCAGAAACATTTCTACTCGGAATAACAGACAGATCACTGTTGAAGTCACACGACAAACTCTTCACCTTGATGGTAACTGCTGCAAGAATCGTTTATGCACGAGCCTGGAAATTGGAGGAAACACCGGAAATGGAGGAATGGATTGTGAAAGTGGCAGAAGTGGCAGAGATGGACATTCTGACGGGGTATCTCCAGTCAAAAGACCCTTCAGAATTTCGGAAGACTGGGAACCCTTCAAAAGGTTTTTAGAAGGAAAGGCTATTTCAACATGGGGATTCCAAAACTGACTAATACAAAATCCTGTTTTTCATCAAATAGTTTGACTTCCTTCTGAAGAAAGAAATGATGAGGAATCCTTTGTTGCTCTTTTGGTGTGACTTTCTTTTCCATGGTATATGTGTTATGGTGGAACTCCTGAGATGTGAATATTATGTGGATGTTTATGTATGGTTCTCAAGAAAAGAAAAGGAAGGGAGAAAAAGGGAAAAAAATAAAAGAGAAGGGAAAGAATTAAAAAAAAAGAAATAAAAAGAAATATGTAATACTATGTGGACAAGCTGGAATGCTATATGTGAAGATCCCTTACCTTGCCAGCCTGGGTGGCAGGGCCTAGGAGAGGCAGGCTAGTCAGTTTCAGCTTAGAAGGCCTGGCAGAGGGCAGCAGGAGCCATCTTAGTTTAGGGAAAGCTCCAGTTCAGAGAGGGGGAGTGGCCTAGGCCTGAGCCAGCCTTGGAGCAGCCAGGATTGGTTTGTTAAAGGGGGGCGGAGTTGGCCTGTTTGGAGGGAAAGAAAGAAGCTGTTTTTAGTGTTTCAGTCAGTCTGGTTGATGTTAGAGTTAGAGCAGGATTACAGTTTTAGGAGTTCGTGATTAGAATAGGCAGTTTGCCTGAAGTTTGCCAGCGAATTAGGCTGTGGCAAACTGGGTACAGCTATTTAGAGAAGGAATAGCTGGGTTTTATATTTGTAACCAAGAAAGAACCATTCTCATGCAACCGTTACGCTTACAAGAACATTTTATCTGTAACAGCCAAGCCTATTAAACTGCATTCACTTCATTCTGTACTATATTAAATAAACTTTTCTTGTTTATTTTAAAACCTAAGCCTGAGTCAAGTGTACATTTGTGGATTTAGTCCCTTTTCCTTTTAAATCAACCACACCTGTTTTCCTTCAAAGAAGCCCTTTAAAAACACAGTACTTGGTGGTCTAAAAGCCTTTTAACAGTTTAACCAGCTAGAGGGTTCCTGTTCATTTAGTGTATGGTGGCAGCGAAAGTTTATCTAGGGAGGCAATTCCCTCAAACGTTCTATTGGTGCCAAAGTGGTGTGAAGTCTTTATTTTTAAAGGAAGGACAGTTGGTGGGATCTGTTGGCCCCCTCTCCAGACAGCCGTAAAGCAGTTATTATACTATACAATAGAAAAAAGTGATTCCTGGAAAAGTTGTATATGTTGGCATAATGCTAATGAAACATTTGATTGTGGTTTTGGACATCTTTCATTTTACGCAAATTGGGTCTTTGCCAGTTGTCCATGCCTATGTATGTAAAATAGTCAGAAAGCTCTAGTCATAAGAGAGTACTTTGTTGCCTGCTCCCATTCTTGTTTTCTTTTTTATTGATGTAATATCAAGATGTATTTGGACCTACTCTGAAACCATCTTGATCATGAAGATACATTTCTTGCCTTGTAAGGAATCCCCCCAAAAAAATACATTGGCATTTATTTTTTTGCATATGATATGGGGGTGGAAGTAGCTGATGACACTATTGATGTTAGCTAGATAGACACAGTTCTAGTTAGGAATAGTTTGCATGGATTTTCCGTTGAGAGTGTCTTAAACTCGAGTGAATGGTATAATACGTTAAACCTACTTTGTACAAGTTGCTGTCTACATACAGATCTAGACATGTTCCAGTATTTCTGAATGTATATTTTCTGATTATATATGAGATTGTGTCAAATAATTAATTTAAAAAAATATTTAAGAAAAAAGAAAGAAAGAAAGAAAGAAAGAAATAGGAGACAAATGTTATATAGAATGTTAATCTATAAGGTTCATCTCAAAAAGGATTAATATGTAAAAGAAAACAATCCTCATGGTGGTGGGAACTATAAATGTTGTGTATGTATTAAAATAAATATCTTCTATCTATACATATAATAAAAGTCAAAGTTTGTATGCGGCGGTGCGACCGGGTATGTGCCAGCTTTCTGATAGGCTGCCACTGTGGTGCTATTTGCATATGGTTTCTGATTGGCCAGCTGCAACAGGAGCCCCTGGTAGAGAAAGGGTTCATGACAGAAACGGAGACATGAGAGAAGGAAATTTGCATATGGTCTCTGATTGGCCAGCCACAATTCCAAGATTCCGAGATGACAAATAGAGGAAAGGAAAAGGCCAGGGGCTGGGTCAGAAAATAACCAATACAGACCAAACTTGGCACACAGAGCCCCCATGACCCACTCTGCATCCTACTGTACTTTGGAGGAGGATGGAGCATGGATGATGGGACTTGCAGTCCTATCACTCACTTTCTGAGACTGCTGTGAACCTCATCCAATGACTGATCAAGACCAAAATTGGCACATAGACTTTTCATGACCCACTTTATGTCCTGGTGTGGTTTGGACGGGGATGGACCATGGATTATGGGACTTGCAGTACCTTTGCTCAATTCTTGAGAACACTGCAACCCTCATCCAATTACTGAAAAAGACCAAACTTGGCACACTGAGTCTCCATGACTCACTCTACACCCTGGTGTGGTTTGGAGGAGGATGCACCATGGACGATGGGACTTGCAATACCTGCACTCCCTTCCTGAGACCATTACAACAGCTAACAATGATGGATCAGGATCACAATTCACACAGAGAGCCCGCATGACCCACTCTACATCCTGGTGTGGTTTAGAAAAAAATGACAATGGATGATGGGACTTGCAGTCACTTCACTCACTTCCGGAGACCACTGAGACCATCGCCAATGACTGATCAAGACCAAACTTGGCACACAGAGTCGCCATGACCCACTCTACATACTGGTGCACTTTCGAGGAGGACAGACCAAGGATGATGGAACTTCAAGTACCTCCACTCCCTTCCCAAGACAGCTGCAATCCTCATCTAATGACCCATCAAGACCAAACTTGGCACATAGAGTCGCCATGACCCACTCTACATACTGGTGCACTTTCGAGGAGGACAGACCAAGGATGATGGAACTTCAAGTACCTCCACTCCCTTCCCAAGACAGCTGCAACCCTCATCTAATGACCCATCAAGACCAAACTTGGCACACAGAGCCCCCATGACCCACCCTACATCCCGGTGCTATTTGAAGGAGGACGGACGATGGATGATGGGACTTGCAGTACCTTCACTCACTTCCTGAAACCACAGTGACACTCATCCAAATACTAATAAAGACCAAACTTGGCACAGAGAGCCCCCATGGCCAACTCAACATTCTGGTGAGGTTTGGGGGAGAACAGACTATGGATGATGGGACTTGCAGTACTTAAACTTACTTTCTGAGACCACTGTGACCCTCACCCAATGATTGATCAAGAACAAAACTTGGCGCACAGAGCCCCCACGACCCACTCTCCATCCTGGTGCAATTTGGAGGAGGATGGACCACAGATGATGGGACTCGCAGTACCTTCACTAACTTCCTGAGACCACTGTGAGCCATATAAATAACTGATAAAGACCAACCTTAATACACAATTCCTTTCTCAAATTACCCGGGCAGCGCCGGGTCCCCAACCAAGTCTATCTATATCTATATCTATATCTATACATATAATAAAAGTCAAAGTTTGTATGCGGCGGTGCGACCGGGTATGTGCCAGCTTTCCGATTGGCTGCCACTGTGGTGCTATTTGCATATGGTCTGTGATTGGCCAGCTGCAACAAGAGCCCCTGGTGGAGAAAAGGGTTCATGACAGAAACGGAGACATGAGAGAAGGAAATTTGCATATGGTCTCTGATTGGCCAGCCACAATTCCAAGATTCCGAGATGGCAAAGAGAGGAAAGGAAAAGTCCAGAGGGGGCTGAGTCAGAAAATAACCAATACAGACCAAACTTGGCACACAAAGCCCCCATGACCCACTCGACATCCTACTGTAGTTTGGAGGAGGATGAACTATGGATGATGGGACTTGCAGTACCATCACTCACATTCTGAAACCGCTGTTAACCTCATCCAATGACTGATCAGGACCAAACTTGGCACATAGACCTCTCATGCCCCACTTTACGTCCTGGTGTGGTTTGGCCGGGGATGGACCATGGATTATGGGACTTGCAGTACCTTTGCTCAATTCTTGAGACCACTGCAACCCTCATCCAATTACCGATAAAGACCAAACTTGGCACACTGAGTCTCCATGACGCACTCTACATCCGGGTGCAGTTTGGAGGAGGATGCACCATGGACGATGGGACTTGTAATACCTGCACTCCCTTCCTAAGACCATTACAACTGCCAACAATGAAGGATCAGGATCGCAATTTACACAGGCCACATGACCGACTTTACATCCTGGTGCGGTTTGGAAGAATTTGTTAATGGATGATGGGACTTGCAGTCACTTCATTCACTTCCTGAGACCACTGAGACCCTCGCCAATGACTGATCAAGACCAAACTTGGCACACAGAGTCCCCATGACCCACTCTACATCCTGGTGCACTTTCGAGGAGGACAGACCATGGATGATGGGACTTCAAGTACCTCCACTCCCTTCCCAAGATTGCTGCAACCCTCATCTAATGACCAATCTAGACCAAACTTGGCACACAGAGCCCCCATGACCCACTCTACATCCTGCTGCAGTTTTAGAGGAGGGTTGACCATGGATTATGGGACTTGCAGTACGTTTACTCACTTACTGAAACCACTGCTACCCTCATCCAATGACTGATCAAGACCAAACTTAGCACACAGAGCCCCCATGACCCACTCTACATCTTGGTGCAGTTTGGAGGACAGACCATGGATGATGGGACTTCAAGTACCCCCACTCCCTTCCCAAGATTGCTCAACCCTCATCTAATGACCAATCTAGACTAAACTTGGCACACAGAGCCCCCATGACCCACTCTACATCCTGCTGCAGTTTTGGAGGAGGGTTGACCTTGGATTATGGGACTTGCAGTACGTTTACTCACTTACTGAAACCACTACGACCCTAATCCAATGACTGATCAAGACCAAACTTAGCACACAGATCCCCCATGACCCACTCTACATCCTGCTGCAGTTTGAAGGAGGATGGACTTTGGATGATGGGACTTGCATTACCTTCACTCACTTAGTGAAAGCACTACCACCCTCATCTAATGACTGATAAAGACCAAACTTGGCACACAGAGCCCCCATGACCCACTCTATATCCTGCTGCTGTTTGGAGGAGGGTGGACCATGGATGATGGCACTTCAAGTACCTTCACTCACTTCCTGAAAACAATGCAGCCATTATCCAATTACCAATAAAGACCAAACTTGGCATACAGAACTGCCATTACCCACTTTCTCTAATAACCCGGGCAGCGCCGGGTCCCCAAGCTAGTATATAATAAAAGTCAAAGTTTGTATGCGGCGGAAGTGTGGCGGTGTATGTGCAGGCTTTTTGATTGGCCAGCCAGAAAGTTCCAAGATTCCGATTGGCCGCCAATGTGGTGCTATTTGCATATGGTCTCTGATTGGCCAGCTCCAACAGGAGCCCCTGGTGGAGAAAAGGGTTCATGGCAGAAACGGAGACATGAGAGAAGGAAATTTGCATATGGTCTCTGATTGGCTAGCCTCAATTCCAAGATTCCGAGATGACAAAGAGAGGAAAGGAAAAGGCCAGGGGCTCTGTCAGAAAATTACCAATACAGACCAAACTTGGCACACAGAGCCCGCAAGACCCACTCTACATCCTACTGCAGTTTGGAGGAGGATGAACCATGGATGATGGGACTTGCAGTACCATCACTCACATTCTGAGACCGCTGTTAACCTCATCCAATGACTGATCAGGACCAAACTTGGCACATAGACCTCTCATGACCCACTTTACGTCTTGGTGTGGTTTGGCTGGTAATGGACCATGGATTATGGGACTTGCAGTAACTTGGCTCAATTCTTGAGACCACTGCAACCCTCATCCAATTACCGATAAAGACCAAACTTGGCACACTGAGTCTCCATGACCCACTCTACATCCTGGTGCAGTTTGGAGGAGGATGCACCATGGACGATGGGGCTTGCAATACCTGCACTCCCTTCCTAAGACCATTACAACTGCCAACAATGATGGATCAGGACCACAATTTACACAGAGAGCCTGCATGACCCACTCTACATCCTGGTGCGGTTTGGAAGAATTTGATAATGGATGATGGGACTTGCAGTCACTTCACTCACTTCCTGAGACCACTGAGACCCTTGCCAATGACTGATCAAGACCAAACTTGGCACACAGAGTCCGCATAACCCACTCTACATCCTGGTGCACTTTCGAGGACAGACCATGGATGATGGGACTTCAAGTACCTCCACTCCCTTCCCAAGACGGCTGCAACCCTCATCTAATGTCCGATGAAGACCAAACTTGGGACACAGAGCCCCCATGACCCACTCTACATCCTGATGCTGTTTGGAGGAGGGCGGACGATGGATGATGGGACTTGCAGTACCTTCACTCACTTCCTGAAACCACAGCGACACTTATCCAAATACCAAGAAAGACCAAACTTGGCAGAGAGAGCCCCCATGGCCAACTCAACATTCTGGTGAGATTTGGGGGAGAACAGACTATGGCTGATGGGACTTGCAGTACCTAAACTCACTTTCTGAGACCACTGTGACCCTCACCCAATGATTGATCAAGAACAAAACTTGGCACACAGAGCCCCCACGACCCACTCTCCATTCTGGTGCAGTTTGGAGGAGGAAGGACCACAGATGATGGGACTTGCAGTACCTTCACTAACTTCCTGAGACCACTGCGAGCCATATAAATCACTGATAAATAAGCAACCTTGATACATAATTCCTTTCTCAAATTACCCGGGCAGTGCCGGGTCCCCAAACTAGTATATAATAAAAAAAGGAAAAAAAACACAAAAAAGTGGATGTGTCTCTTATTGGGACATGCCACATTATCACAGGATGTCTACGCTCTACACTGCTGGAGAAATCATACTGTTTAGATCAGGGGTCCTCAAACTTTTTAAACAGAGGGCCAGGTCATAGTCCCTCAAACTGTTGGAGGGCCGGATTATAATTTGGGAAAAAAACATTAATTAATTCCTATGCACACTGCACATAGCTTATTTGTAGTGCAAAACACACTTTAAAACAATACAATAATTAAAATGAAGAACAATTTTAACAAATATAAACTATCTCTGATGAGATGGGATTGTTGTTGCTGTGTGCTTTCAAGTAATTTCAGACTTAGGTTGACCCTGAGCGAGGGCCAGGTAAATGAACTTGGAGGGCCACATCCGGCCCCCGGGCCTTAGTTTGAGGACCCCTCGTTTAGATGGTATTGCACCACCTGACATCTGTCGGGAAGTAGCAGCCATGGGCATCTCTGGCCCATCCTGTTTGGATATCAGCCAGCACGCCAACGCTTTAAACCAAGAGACAGCTTCCTAAGATCTACAGAGATACTTGCAGGAACACCTCAGCAAGCGGGAATCCAAAAATGGCAAGCTAAAACCCAGAATCTCAATCAGTGGCTGAAACCAGATGAGAAACTCCCTCCTGGGCACACAGAACAGGCTGCGCTCTGGCGCTACGGGAGGCACAGCCAATCTTAAGAAATGGGGCTGCAAAGTGGAGTCCACAATATGCACGTGTGGAGAAGAGCAAACTGCTGACGACCTATTACATCGCAACCACATACACAATTGAGGACCTTCTCACAGTGACACGAGAGGCATTCCAAGTGGCCAGCTTCTGGTCAGAGGAAATCTGGTATAATGCCAAGCTTTTAACTTTCCTTGTATTTTTTAATACATTGTAACAGTATTCTCAACTGGCTTGTGACACATAAAATAGCGAATGGCATTGGGACTGCATGGCGTTTGGGGTCTCTTCGAAGAAGAAATGGAGGGCCTGGCGGGCTTTCCTTTTGGACACCAGCCCTATGGGAACTTGTGGTTGGGCTTGCGATGCTTTGGGACTGGTCTTCTCCTTTGTACAAATGGTGCTTTATGGACTGCAGAAAAGAAGGTGTTTTAGAAGGCGGTCGTTAAACGCCTCAAGTCCCCTCAGGCTTGGCTCTCCACTTTTGGAAAGGCTAGGCGTCAACAGACAACGAGCCTTTCCCAAGGTAGAGGGCCAACCCTGAGGGAACTCCATGCCCTCAGCGGCCAAATGGGCGGGAAGGCTGCCTCTCGCACAGGTCCCGCCCCCAACGGGCTCGGGAAGGCTACGTGCTCCGCGCTGGCGCCTGCGCAGTGCCGCCTCCGCGTGCTGCTCCTCCCTCCCTGCCTGCCTTCTTCCCTCGAGGCGGGCTGAGGCGGGGAGGAGCCTTCATTGTGCGTGAGGGGGCCAACCAGCCAGGCCGGACTTGTTCTCCCTCTGCTGCTGCTACCGCTGCCTCTTGTACCTCCTCAGCGAGGGAGGGAGCCGTCCATTCGGAGCCTGCCTCCCCCCCCCCCCGCGCCGCGTCCAACCCCCTTCGCCGCCTCAGCAGCATGTCGGGCCGGTCGGTGCGGGCCGAAACCCGCAGCCGCGCTAAGGATGATATCAAGCGGGTGATGGCCGCCATCGAGAAAGTCCGCAAATGGTGAGGGGAGCAGAGGGCACAGGGTAGTCCTTTTTGGGGGAGGAGTTCCTTTGGAGAATAAGGGAAGGGGGCAGCCCTTAGAACCCGCCCTCCCCCCTCCAAGTGCTGGCTTCCTTTGGGGCAGATAGGCTCGCTCTTCTCTCTCTCCCCCACTCCACCCCCGCTCTTCCTTCGCCTGCCTCTCCTCCAGCTCTTCCCTTCAGTTGCTTCTACCCCCCCCCCCAAACAGGCCCCGCCCCCTCCTGGGTCGCTTCCTAGTGCCCCACATCCCTTGGCCTTGTCTGCCCTCCCTTTCTCCCCTTCCCAATCTGCTCCAGTCTTCTTCAGACAACCCCCCTTCACAGCCAAGACTTGCCCCATAACCCCCAAGGCAAGACTTCTCCCCCCCTTCCCCTGCTAGGGGATCCATTCCTCCCCAGGTTCGGTTTCCCTCACCCCACTCCCAGCACTAGCCTTGGTCCTGTGCCCTCCTTGGCTCCTTTGGCCTCTTCCCCCCGCCACCCTGCCCATTCATTCTCCTACGCAGCCGCCTCTCTTATTGGCCCAAGGCCTTTGCTTTCCCTGCCCCCATGACCCCTTCACAGCTCAGCCCTGACTGACCCACCGACTTCTCATTCCCTCCCGCCCTAGATTTCTTTTCATACTCTCTTTCAAAAGAGCATTTGCTCTTTCAGAAGGATCCACATTAGAAGCTGTCTGTCGTTGCATGGCGTTGGTTTTTAGAAGTAGACCTATTCGAAAAGGCCAAAAAATGTGGCTATACAACAGCTCCTAACGTCCTGGTCAGTCCCCACCCCCCAAACCTGGCCAGTATTCCCCAAACCTGGCCAAGTTTGCCATGATGGATGTGTGTACCAAGTTTGGCCCAGATTCATCATCAGCTGGGTTTAGAGGAGTCTTTTGTTTGTGGCTGAACTATAACTCCCAACATCCAAGGACAATTCCCTCCCAACTTGTCAGGACTGAAATTTGGTCCTGTGGGGGTCTGCGTGCCAAATTTGGTCCAGATTTGTCGCTGGCAGGAGTCATGGGACTCTCTCTCAATGTGAGAGCCATCTTGAACACATAGATACAAGCATACATTCATACATACAAACATATTTTCACTTTTATTAGATAGATAGATAGATAGATAGATAGATAGATACTTCAGCCTGTGATGCACCCCAGGAGTGGTTTCATCCTCTCCCATTTTGTTCTGCTGGACCCTTCTTCAGACCAGCAGAGTATTCAAATCTCTGTTCTCCTCTGTCTGAACTCTTGTAGCCTTTTCTGTCCTATCCTGACTTTTTCTCCTGTTAGCCCCCCCCCCCCCCCAATAGCTAGCAATGAATCTGGTTTACATACAGAATTGGATCATTACTCCAGTTCAACTACTCTCCACCCTACTTTGATCAGTGAGATCTTTTTGAACTGGGGACTCCTTTTCTCCCTTCCCAATCTGCCCCTGATTGGGACTTCTCCAGGTGAAGCATGTACCTGAGTTACAGTCCCATCTAAGGATCTCCTGACTTCCTTTTCACCTTTTTCAGGGCCACTCTTCCCAGAGGGCACATCCCTCATTTCTGTGAATATTCATATTCTTAGGGGGGGGGGGGAAACCCTTCTCAATCTGCTTTTGAGTGGACTCTTGCCGCTCATGGGCTCATCTCTCATCCTCACCTTCCGGTGAACTTTTGCTGTTCTGGCTGCTTTTCTCTTTGTGCAGCCTCTTTCTGATCAGTCCTAAAGTGTCATTTGACTCCCAATTGGTTCCCTTTCCTTTTGTCTGAAGCGTGGAAGATCGGAGAATGTGCTTTGTGGCCTATATATCTTTATTTTCTTTCTCTCTCTCAAATCAGAAGGATTTGATATTAAATAGGCACAAAAATGGCAAATAGGATGGGCGTTTATGTGACAGGCTTACTTTGCTGCAAAAGAAACGTTTCATCTTTTCCTTCAAAACCTTTGTGCACTTTCAAGTGTGAAGGGTTAGCTTAAATCCGTTTCAGACACTTTTCAGAAGGGAGGCTTGAAAGAATAGTTTTTTCCTTTAAATGCCATATAAAGGGCAAAATATGTACATCCCCCAATATTTTAATTGGAATGGGTCAACCAGATGGATCTATTATAAAGGTTTATTTCACACAGTAAGTCAAATGTATGCTGGTATGTATTGTTTGATTTGTACAATTTAAATTCAGTGTTAGAAAGAGGTTGTAATTGCTGCTTGAATTTATTTGAAATTATATAATTGAAGGTTGTAACCTGGTAGAATCATCCCCTTTTGTTAAACCTTTACAGCATTTTAGCGTTTCATTCTTTTGCAGGGGGTTATTGTGTAGTTTCTATTGTGGAAGTCATTGTGGCATACTTAAAACAATGCAGCGAAATGGTTATTGAGAGACAATAGGCAATCATGGTGTCGTTTGGTATTTTTGGATCAGATGACATGATATGAATGTAATTAGAGAGTCTTATTTTGGTGAACTTGATTGTGTTTTTGTAATTTTAGCCTGTTTTGTGTTGGGCAAGTGAATAGCTCATACAGAGCCGGTGTCCTTCAATTTCATGTAGCTCAAGATTTTGTGTCTGATAAAACAGAGCCAGGTTTTGTTCATCTCTAGGTGTTTATGAATGGAATCCAGCAAATAGATTTATACTGCTCTTTTCATACTGGATGGTCTCTGTTTTAAAAGCTAGAAGGCTTGTTAGCAGTCCATTCAACTTGTATTAAACAAAGGACCAAAATGTCCTTTCCAATACAGAACTAAGAAGGGGGTTTCAAAAGAGAAATCCAAGCTGTTGTGCTGAAAAGCCAAGCCACCAACAGTCCTAATGGTAATGCAAAGTTCTAGGAATAATGCTGTAGTGAAGAAAATGCTCTGGAGAGACTGGCCTGCATCTCTGGGATGGGGAGAGATGGCAATGCTATTCTCTATTTACATCACCTTGACCCGGTGCCTGATGCTCTGTTTGTCGGCTTTCCTCAAAGGCAAACGTTCCTCTCATTCCTTTTGTCTCATTTGGCCGAGATACGGGGAAGAGGAAATGGGAGCATTGCTTCTCACTCAGACAAATAAACTAGGCAAAACTTTTGCCAGCATTTTCTGTTGTCATAGCAACCCTGCACAGGTGCTCCTGCTGTCTTGTTTCTTCAAAAAGAGAGTGATAGGGATTCTGCAGAGATCGTGGGTTTCAGTCTTGACACAAGAAAGTGTCTTAAAGGACAGTGGTCCAATTTCTCGAAATATCAGACCAAGCCTTAATTATTCATACCACTAAGGTAGAACTGACTCTGTTTATGAATAAGAAATTGGGGTTTTTTCTTCATAAAAGTTGGGAAAAAGTGTTTCTCTTTGCTAACCTACAATATTCTGATTCACTGTTCTTGACAGATGGGTGGCATAAAACAAACTTCTGCACCTGGATTCTCTTTGTTAAAGTTTTCAATGATCATGGAAAACTTGAAGCTGTTGAAGACCTTTTATATGTTATGGCACTGGAACTCCTAACATTCAGTTAGTGGGCCCAAAGAAAGTAAGACGCTATAACTCTGGGTTCAAATCCTCTTTCTGCCATGGAAATTCGCAGGTGACCTTGGGCAAGTTACACTCTCTCAGCCTCCAGGGAGGGAAACCCCTTCTGAATGAGTTTTGCCAAGGTCAAACATGGAAAGTTTCACCGAGTTCCATATAATGAACGATTTTGTATCTTTGGAGTGTCAAAAGTAAAAGATATCACACATGTACTGTTTAGTTGTAACTTGTATAAGAAAGAAAGAAACCAATACCTTGGACTATTCATTATACAAAAGACACACTGGGATCCTTATATTAAAACCAGCCAGCAGATATTTGATCTGGATTGGGATCTTGATTCCTTGTTAACAGCTTGTTTATTTTAACTTTTGTTGTAGTGGAGGTTGTGTGTTAAATGTGTTTGTCAAGTGTTTTGATGCGGCTGATGGGCTAATCAATAAAATGTACTAACACTTAGTGATAAGGTGAAGACATCCTGAATGCCAACCATGGAGTTGCAGAGATATCTGAAACTGCCTTCTCCACATTGTGGCCTATAACTTCCATCATTCCTGGCTATTGTGTATGAGTCCAATGAGTATTGTATTCAAAAACATTTTCTGGGGACCTTGTTGTGAAAGGTTGCTTAATAAAATTGTTGCCTAAACATTTGGCACAGAGTCTGCTTTTCTTCACAGTGAAGCCCTCTCTAACAGGACAGAAATACTCTTAAAAGTAGTGCGCTATTCATTTGGACATCTGATTTTAACAATGATATTTATTTATTTATTGGATTTATAGCCCACCTTTCCGCCAGAATTGTATTCAATTTTAATGCACTAGCTTAATTAGTTTTAATGCACTAGTATTAGGAGATTAAATCCACATACATTTGTGTCTCTGTGTTTTGAATAATACAATAAAGGGGTGTTTTGTCGGCATTATTTTAGATCCCTTCTCCATGAAACAGCATGCCTTTTAAAAGATGTTGCTTTTTGTCTAGATACATAAATACTTTCACTACAAATGAAACAGATTTAAAACCTGGGAAGTTTGAGGTCATATCTTCAGTTGATCAGAGTGATTTTCATCAATGCATTGTTCAAATAATTATTATAATTTAGAAATACCCTTTTGCCAGTTGTGTATCCTCTCACCAAGTGGCCTTAAGTCATTATATCTGGAGGATTGCGCTACATGCTGCCTGTGTTCAGGCACATGGCATAGACAATCTACAAAGTTCTAGACCTTTGGGTCTGGACTTCAGGATCCAAAATGACAGTATTGTTTTGTAATTTTAGCCTTTCTCAGAGTGACCAATTTAAATATAGGTGCAGTGTAGGTTCAGAGGCAATAAATGCAAGGGAAGAGATACAACAAACAGATGGCTTTCGTGGGAAATGTGTATAGTTGATCATAGTCCAGTGCTTGGGTAAGGGCTTGGGAACCTCCGAATCATAACTTATTTCATTGACCATTTCCTGTGTTCCCGTATATAGCGCCAGAGCATGACGATTAGTCCCTTAGGTTATGCACTGTGACCATTTACATTCTTTGAGGCCCTATTGGTCATGTCTCATTTTATAAAAAATCTTTTTTTTTTTTTTACTTAAACCTATCAACACGTTCTGTAATGTTCCCAACAGCTTGTCTGTTGTGTGACGGAAGATTAAAATATGGGCTAAATGTAACATTTGGCTTGACTTTGGCTGAAGATCATGGAGAGTCCCTTGCAGATCTCAGACCCATATCTTCCACAATCCAGCATAGTCCAAAGAAATGGGTAGAGATTGAGTATTTGTGTATAAGAAAGATGTATGGTACATACATTGTGTGACACATCTACCGAGTTTTTCTTTGAATAATAACCCAAACCACTGCTCTGTTTCTGTTAACCCCATGCTGTATGTGGTGTGATTCATCTCTTTGTCACATTATTGTTGGACAGTGGATAGCAGGAATTAATCTGAAGCTTGCTGTGGGCCTAAAGAAGAAAATTGCCCTTTTAAAATTCTCTGAAGTACTGAATGTACTGAATAGACTCTTGGGGATAACTCCAGTCTAGAATAGGCCCATCAAAGCAAGTGGGACTTGTTAGTCATCATTTATGTAAGTCCCATTGATTTCAAAAGGCTCTGCTCTAATTAGAACTAAAATTAGGTCTACTTATATATTTGTATGTACCTTTTAGTGCATCTTCCACTGGTCATGATGCTCTGAATTTGTGTGCGTCTCCTTGGCAGTTGACAGTGTGAGGATTTGGGCTAATGCTTCTACCATTTAAACATGAAATGTCACATCAGCCCTTGTTCCCTTTCCTGGAGTGCTCTTAAGCTGCTGAAAGCCAAATTGCTTGATTACTGTTGTACAAAAAGGTTCTACCAAGAAACCACCAAACATTTTAATGACTGCCCACATACGTGGGAGACCCAGACAATTTAGTCGCTAGTGGCAACCTCAGTCATTTGTTTGAGTCTCACTGCTGAAGATCAACAAGTCCTCACATTATTGATAGAGTGGTGATGAGGGGGTTCTGTTAAAACTTGTTTTATTTTTTTAACCAAGGAAGCATCTGCACAGACCAAAATCCAGTTTCTAATCCCAACTAGAATAGAGTCATTAAACCAGTGGGAACTCTGTGGAAGTGCCATTGATTCCTTGGGTCTTCTTTATATAGGACTAACAACTGGATTTGCACCATAAAAGTTTGTTGTGCAGTCTTGATTGGTATCCTTTTGGAACACCTGTGGGGGGGGGGGGTTAGGAATCGGAGGCACCGTGCTGCAGTGGCTCTGGTTGTACCTCCAGATGGTGGTGCTTGGGGATAGTTGCTCCTCAAAAAAGGAGCTGTTACGTAGTGTTCCACAAGGTGCCATTCTGTCCCCAATGCTTTTTGACATTTACATGAAACCTCTGGGAAAGATCATCCGGAGGCATGGGGCAGGGTGGTATCAGTATGCTGATGACACCCAAATATATTTCTCCACGCCTTCAAAAATAGCTCTAGCTAAGGATAATGAATCTCCTCTGAATTAATGCCTGGAGAAGGTAATGGGCTGGAGCAGAAAAACCAATTGAAACTGAATCCAGACAAGAGAGAGGTGTTTGTCATCAAGGGTCCTAATCTGAGAATGAAGGTGTATCAACCAGTTCTGTATGGGGCCCTACTCCCCCAGAAAGACTGTGTCCGCAATTTGGGATTCGTCTGTCCAAAGGGCAGCCCAAGTTGATGCAACAGTCAGGAGTGCTTACTTTCAGCTGATATGCATACTGAGACCCTTCCTAGAATTGGAGGACCTAAAGATGGTGGGGCACACACTGGTAACCTCAAGGTTGGACTTCTGCAATGCGCTTTACATTGGGATAATAATAATAATAATAATAATAATAACAACAACAACAATAATAATAACAACTTTATTTTTATACCCCGCCTCCATCTCTCAGACGGGACTTGGGGCAGCTTACATGGAGCCAGGCTCAAAAGAACAGTTAAAACATAACACATTAAAATATATACCAACAAAATAACAAAAACAATATAAAGAAATAAAAAACAACATTAAACAGTATATAAAACATCCATCAAAACCAACAACCAATACCAAAGTTACTCTGTACCAAGTTCAGAAACTCCAATTAGTTCAAAACACAGCAACCCGAGTGGTCACAGTAATATCCAGGAGTGAGCATATTACACCCATATTAAAGCTACTCCACTGGCTGCCAGTTAATTTCCTGGCAAATTTCCTGACCTTTAAAGCCCTATATGGTTTGGGTCCAGATTACCCACAAGATGGCCTTCTCCTGTACAATCTGCCTCTTAGGATACTGAGGTCCTCTGAAGGACGCCAACTCCACAACCAGCTAGAACCCAACTAGCAACCATCACCCAGAGGACCTTTTCATCAGCTGCCCCAAGAAGACTGTGGAATGACCTGCCAGAAGAGCTTTGACAGCTAGATCAGATGTCAGAATTTAAGACACAATTGAAGACCCATCTCTTCCGGCAGGCCTACCCAGTTGATTTTAAGTTGTGAATTTTAATCTGTATTTTATCAGTGGATTTTAACTTGTATTTTAACTCTGTGTATCTTCTGGTGTGTCTTTTAATCGTTTTTTATCTCTTGTTTTAATGATGTTTTATCCCGCCTCGAGCTGCATGGAGAGGCGAGTAATAAATATATTATTATTATCATTATTGTCTGTGGCTTGATGTTTAGTGAAACCTTTTTTTCTTTTCAAAAACATATGGATTTCTATTGGTTTGATGTGTGTAAGTGGAGCTGTGGATGCGGACACAGCATTCTGTTTTCCAGATGGTGCCCCTCTGTCATTAGCGTTGAAGGAGCTGAAATGTTCTTTTAGATGTCTCCTGAAACTGAGACTTGATGGGAACCTGTAAGCCAGGGATTTCTTTTAATACTGTAATAGATGTCCACTGATTGTTGTTTTTCTTTTCCTTTGTGGTTATCCTCATATGCCCCATCTGCACCTGTCATTTAATCTGAAGAAGCAAGTCATATTCCAAAGGAAGCCAGGTGCACCTAGATCTGATAATGGAGTGTGATTAATGCTGTGCTCAAGTAATATTGTTAATAGGCCTTTTACTAAGCAGCAGAGAAAAGGGTTGTGGAAAGCTAAGAAAGACAAGCCCGACTGCCAAATTGCCAGCTTTCATTGACAATTAAAATATTGAAAAGTACCATTTAAAAGCACTGGTTGGTGTTGGTAGGTAAAGAAGATGAAACACTGTATTTTAGTAATGTAAGGAAAGATCAAAAGAGATTGTATACAAGCCTATGGAGTAAAAACTTAACCATGGTTGAAGAGCTTTTTTATTTCTCCTCGGTTTTATTTATACAGATTTGACAGATTGAATGTTGAGCAAAACCGTTTCTCCATATATTCTATACAGATTTTAGTATATTAGACATTTGCAAAGAGGTAAACTGTTTAATTAAAATGGAGTCTTTTTGATTAGAAACATTTATCTGAAGTTCACACAAATGCATTTAAGAAATATTTTTTAAACTGGAGGATCAAATTCTTGATGCGTGCAGTTTTGGGGACGTCCTTACATTTTCCATTTTGCTGACACATATCGGCTGTTAGAATAGTTGACATACATATGAGGCAAGCAGGGCTTGTGTTCTATATTACTTCATGTATTGCAGTGGACAAAGGTTCTTTGATCCATCCAACATTAGACGCTTAAGACATTATCCTCAGCTATGCAAAAAGTGCCACATGGTTAGTTTTCTATTATTGAAGTCCGCAGTGACCAATAAAAAGGGTCTGCTGCTGGTGGGTTTTGAAAAAGTGAAACTCAGTCCCTTGGGTCCATCGTAGGTAGCTCTTTGAAATCTGAGTAGTAGTTGCCCCTTTAAGTCTCCTTTGTGGAGAGAAACAGTGGAATATAAATAAATATAATAATAGTTGGTGGGTCAGCACATAAAGGTCTGAGTTCAGCATCCATAATTTTCTGTATCGTAATTTTAATTTTAATCTTAATCTTAGACATGGAAAGGTAAGTAAAATCAAACTTGTCAAGTTAAAACAAATTAAAATTGAATCGTTGCCTATATATGTAAGCCGCTCTGGGTTCCCTAAAGGGTGAGAAGAGCAGGGTATAAATACAGTAAATAAATAATAAATAAAACTATTACAGATCACACACGAGTTGAACATTTCAAATATAACTTCCACTCTTGCGGATAGAGATTTAATGTCTGTTTCCCTTCTGTATTGTACTGTTTGTGAAGATACGTGTGTGTTCAGAGATTATCACTATATCTAGAATTTTTGGTTTTCTAAGGTAGCCTCAACAAAATGGTGGTGTAGGAAGAGGTCTGGGAGACTGCAAAACAGTTTAATCCTTGGGCTCATAACGAAAGACATTTCCACGGTTCCTTGTGTTTAAGGGGAAAGCAATGGGCTCATTCATCCAAGCTTTCATTGTCTTAATAGCTACTCAGTCTGTCTTGTACTTTGTTTTCAAAGATGAGCTCCAGGCAGCATGGGAGATGGAACTCAACCTCAGTGTTTTTCAGGTTTTCTGATGCGGATGACTGGTATTTTCCTCCAGAATGTGCCAGGGACTAGTGCCATATTTGTGTCCAATGGATACAATTGTACTTTTATTTCCTAAACTCTCTGCAGAATGGGAGCCAATGGCTCACAGGACCAGCACAGTCAACACACCACCGCTCTCAGTTGTAGTTTTACAGCTTGTAGCCTTAAGCTTTCGGTGGTTCAAGTTACGAAACATCAGAAGCTGATCTGGTAGTTCAGAACTTGAACACTGTGTCTCAAAGCCAGAGTTCTTACTGAGATGAATGTCTTAGCATTTTTAACACAATATCATAAGTGGCTTGGTTCCTATTTCCAAGAAGAGAAATGTCTGTTAGCTATGGACCAGTGATGAATAATTAGTGGTAAGGGGAGCAATCCAGCTACAGAAGCCTCACTGCAAGTCTTCCAAGCGAGCCCCCATGAAAGCAAAGAAGCTTTGTTGTATTGAAGAAATGCAAAAGTAATAACACTGTGCAACACAATGATTGTTCCTGGGGTTATAAATGTCTTTTTCCTAATTGGTTCTATCATAAAAACATGGGAAAAGTTTATTAAATGGCAAAAAAAGTTGAAATTCCATAGGATAGGTTAAAAATGGCACATTAAAAGGTTAAAAATGACAGCCACAAAAATGATGTTTCTGGAGTATAACGACTATTTTCAAAGTACATAACAGACAATTAAACAGGAAATAACACTTTCAAACCAGGAACAGAAATGTTTTCAAATTTTGTTACATGTATATCTTGCCATTATTATCTTTAAAATTCATCCAAATCTCACACATCCTTTGCTACAGATTAAAGTCTGCAGGAGAAATGAGACCTACTGGGAGGAATTTGCTTTGTCCCTTTTCTGTTTCTGCTTCCTTTGTGTTCTTGTAGTTCATGCTTGCTGTGGATAGTGTGGCCCCAGTTACCATCTGCCTTAGGCTGCTAATGCATATGCATGTGTGTGGTGTTGCCAGAAATACAATAGTTTGTTGTTACTTGGATGTACACCCTTTTTTTACTCACATGCAAATCCTTCCAAGCTTTCTGACCTGGTGAGGGGTGGACCATGGTCTGTTGTTTTGTCCAAATGAACAAGTTATGATTTGTTGTGTAAGCTGGTTGTGTTAAGCATCCATGAGCTCAACAAACAAGCAAAGGCTTCCTAATCTGCAAAGTTTTCTATTACGGAAATGGTACCTGGGCATCACCTGTTGTTTGTCATTTTCCTGCTGTTGGCTAGTGAAGCTTTGCGTAAGAGGCTGTAATACTCCTTTCTTTGGGAATTCTTGACTTAGATGGACCAGACCTTATGTGAAATAGAAAATACATAGCTATCACTAGTTGTGGTTTCATTTTAAACATTTTTAGTATTGGTTTTGAGAATCTCTAAAATGTATTGGTGTGGTGAAGTTTCTTTTTGAATTACAGATATACTGTTTTTTAAAAAGTGTGGCTAAATTACACAAAAATGTGAACAAATCTTATTGTTTCGGATTGATAGAATTCTTTGTCTTTTCTGCCTTCTTCCCCTATGTAACCCCCAACTTGTGTTGTGCTGACAAGAAGCCTCAGAATGGTGAAAGTGCTTACTGCTAACACAGATAATGTGTCTTTTGTGTTGCATACAGATAATTGTACATGTCTTGGTATGTTTTTCCATTCAGTGGAAAGTGTGCATGCATTTTGAATAGCTTGTTGTTGTTTACCCATAATATATGTAACTGTGCAGTTCTTCTTAGGGCATGCTGTTTTGAATTAATATTTCTTGTCTTGTCTTTTTTCCAGGGAGAAGAAGTGGGTGACAGTTGGTGACACGTCTCTCAGGATTTACAAATGGGTGCCAGTAACAGAGCCCAAGGTAGATGATGTAAGTATTGCAGGATGTTTAGATGCCTTGGAATTGCATGACAGCCTTCAGAAAACTTCAAGTTGATTCACCTTGTAGTTTTAGAGAAATGCTACTAAATGGGCAGATCATGGCAGGGAGGGAGTGCATCTATAATTAATAGGAGAAATGACAGGGGGATCAATTTCGCCTTTATTTCTGGGACCCTGTATCCTCTGGTGTTAACATATTTTTTCCAAAGGTATTGGAAAGAAGCCTGAAAATCCTCCATAGGAATTGAATTTTTAAACAGGGTTTTTAAATGGGAGAAAAGTGGGATAGAAATAAATAAATAAACAAACAAACAAAGCATTGTGTTATATGCTTTCAGTATGTATTTGGAACACTTGCCACAGAGAAAATGACTGTTTTGTCGTGATTTGTCATGTTCTGTAAAATGTATTGGAACAACTGGCTAGAGGGCCTTTTCCCAAATCGTCGTCTAATGGACAAGTTGGCCATTTACAGTATATTGACACTATGAAAAGGGTTTGTTTTAAGGTCACAGAAAGTCCTTCCTCTGCTTTTCAGAAGTGACTTTTTTCCCATGGAGAACCTTTTGAGGATTTCAGTGCTGCAGGTTACATCATAGAATTCTTTTTATAGCCACCTGTTTTTGCAGCGACTTTGCTAAAATGTGTCTTTATGTGTGTGGCTGCCGCATGGTTTTTCCCCGTCTGTCTACACTTGAGACAACAAAATGCTTCTGGGTACAAAAATCCCTAAAATTGGGGCTGATGCCTTCTGGAGTCTGTGGCAGTCCTCTAACCATCTGCTCTGAATTGGGAGAATGTGGCCTGACCCTGATACCCTCCTTTCTGAGCTGCCCCACTCCCCTCCCGTGTGCCCCCTCTCCAGCATCTGGCTTTTCAGGCTCTCAGCAAGTGCTGGGTTTGTGAAGAGTGCGCAGCTGGCACTTTCTCCTAGGAGACCAATTACGTCACCTTCTAATTGAAAATGCTGCATCCTTTTCCGTTCATGGATTTTTCACACGATGGATGTGATCATCATTTGCTTTGCCGCTTTATCCTCTGCCACACCAAGAGCGTTTGGGGAAGAATGGTTTGGCTTGTCATCTTGTATAACGTTTGATTCAATTTGCAGTTTCCATTTTATCAGATCACTGCCTCCACAAGTGTAAATAGTAATAAACTTCTGGGGATTTTTGAAGAAAAATCAGTAGCAGTTCTTTTAAAAAACAGATAAATTAAATCTTAGTGTAATGCAAAGACACCCAAAACAAGCTTTCTATTTTTACATTTCAATCAGTAACCCTTTGTAAACCAGTATCAAACACTGAGGCCCCTTCTACACTGCCATATAATCCAGTTCAAAACAGATAAATCTGAATTTTATATGGCAGTGCACAAGGGTCTGAGTGAAATGTTTTCCTATGAAAAGATGAAACCATAGGATAAAGAGTATATTTTAAATGGAGCTTTACATTATTATTATTATTATTATTATTATTACTATTATTATATTTATTATGTTTTTACCCCGCTTTTTGTCTCCACAGGAGACTCAAAGCAGCTACATTACAGTGTATCAGATGATATTTATATGTATGGAGGATTATACTTTTCTCTGGTTAAAATGCACAAATTTATTGCTGTATTTATTTATACCTCACTTTCCTCTCTGAAACAAGATTCAGAGTGGCACTTAGGATGGTATAGAACACATTATTGGTTTGTAACTGTGGATCAGGAGCTAGCACATGGCTTCCGGTGTTGGAATCCATCTTCTGACACACACTGACTTTCCATGAACTGGTGTTTTTAATTTTCTCTTTCCTTAGAAAACCAAGAACAAGAAAAAGGGCAAAGATGAAAAGTGTGGTTCTGAGGTTACGACTCCAGAAAACAGCTCATCTCCTGGGATGATGGATATGCATGGTGAGTACAGCAGGAAGGTCTTGCCAAAGTCACACAAAGCTAAGTGACAGAACAAGTCTTCAGATCTTTGCAGTTGATTTCCACATGGATTGAGAAGTGACTTGGTGCTGTTCTATGTACCTTTGATGTTTGGTTGTATCAGAATATGGTACGAAACTGGCATTGCTGGTATAAATGCAGTTCCCTCTTAAAATTGTTCCTAGAAACCCCTTAATATGTTATGTTTTCTCCCCAGAAGCATCTGATCACTAGATTAATACTTAAAACTAATTATTAAATGTTACCATGGCTACTTACCAGTGGAACCTGTAATTTTCCAAACGTAATCGCTTAATGAGGGGATGTCTTTTATTAGCCAGCTTTCAACCACTGAAAAGATTATCCAAACTCCACAAAGGTGTATCTCAGTCTTATGTGAAGTGAGTTACCCTTTATTCCTTAGAATGTTCCAACTCGAGTATAAGCTAACGCAAATATAAGCCGAGTCACCTAATTTTACCACAAAAAACTGGGAAAATGTATTGACTCGAGTATAAGCCAAGGGTGAGAAATGCAGCAGCTACTGGTAAATTTCAAGATAAGAATATATACCAATAAAATTATATTAATTGAGGCATCAGTAGGTTAAATGTTTTTGAATGTTTACATAAAACTGTAATTTAAGATAAGACTGTCCAACTCTGATTAAACCATTCTAACCTTTTTCAATATAAATGTGCTTATGTATCCTTTCAATAATAATAATAAGAGTAAAATAATAAGTATAATAAAAATAATAGAGTAAAATAATCGATGTAATAATAACAATAATAGAGTAAAATAAATGTAATAATAAAAATAGAGTATAGAGTAAAACAATAAATGTAATAAAAATAAAAATAATAACAGAGTATAATAATAAATAACTTTGACTCAAGTATAAGCCGAGGGGGGCTTTTTCAGCCTTAAAAAGGGCTGATAAACTTGGTTTATGCTTGAGTATATATCAGGGGTCCTCAAACTTTTTAAACAGAGGGCCAGGTCACAGTCCCTCAAACTGTTGGAGGTCCGGATTATAATTTGAAAAAAAAAACATGAATGAATTCCTATTCAAAAAACACATGAAAACAATACAATAATTAAAATGAAGAACAATTTTAACAAATATAAAGTGATTAGTATTTCAATGGGAAGTGTGGGCCTGATTTTGGCTGATGAGATAGGATTGTTGTTCTTGTTGTGTGCTTTCAAGTCGTTTCAGACTTAGGTTGACCCTGAGCGAGGGCCGGGTAAATGACCTTGGAGGGCTGTATCCGGCCCGCAGGCCTTAGTTTGAGGACCCCTGGTATATATGGTAGCAAGAAATCTGTGAAAAAGTCCAAAGCACAATTATTACTTTCATAGGTAAGTCAATATTTTTGTATGAAAAAAAATAATGGTTATCAGTTGCAAGAAAATTATCATCAGGTGAAAGGAGATTCTCACATTTTCTCACCAAATAGACACAATGAAGTGGGACACTTAAGATTACTCAAATTTATTTGTTTGTTTTTTTCTCTTTCATGGATGTCATGTTTTTTGGAACTTTGTTTAGATCAAGTTAATGGACTTTTAGGCTTCCTCCACATGAATAAATAGGAGTTCACTTTTTGAATAATAAGAATTATATGTCACTAATCAGAATTTCAAAGATGCCCGGGGGGGGGGGGGGGGAGAGCAAAGGTTGGGAGCCACTACTGTAAAAAATGTAAAAATGGGAGCTCTTTCCCCGAACACATGGAGAGCTTGATGTTCCATGGTAGGATGGCCTACTTCTGGGGCTTTCTTTGTTGTATTCCTTTCCTCGGTGAATGGAATTGTGCTCCCCACTTCTTGGTTGGTTTTGTTTCACTCCATGCCAGGCTGAAGGACAGCTGCACATGACACGAACAAGGCATTGTCGTGGCATTGTTTTCTTTGCGGTATAAATATGTATCTGTCAGTGGTGTTCTGCACTAGGCAGTCTGGACTTGTCATAGTTTTGGAATGTCCCTTCCACTTCCATTAAAAATGAATCAGGTGCAGGCCGCCTCTCAAAGACATTTACACAGCTTGGAAAAAGCCTGTGAATGGATGATAAATATTTGATGTGGAGATGGGAGGAAGTGTGACGGAGGCAGGTGCGGTTCTTGATTAATGTCTCCTGTTCTCCATTTTAACATTGAAATCATTGGAGGTGGGGGAGATGATTCTGTACTCTCCCAGTAGTTCCTTTCTTTTGGAAGCAACCTTGGGGCCCCTCCACACAGCCCTATAACCCAGAATATCAAGGCAGAAAATCCCACAATATCTGCTTTGAATTGGCTTATCTGAGTCTACACTCAGATAATGTGGGATTTTCTGCCCTGATATTTTGGAATATAGGGCTGTGTGGAAGGCCCCTTAGTGTGGCTTTGGGAAAGGGAAGGTTTGGATTATGAGAGTCCGGGCCCTTCCACACAGCCATATAACCCAGAATATCACGGCAGAAAATCCCACAATATCTGCAGATAACTGGGTTATCTGAGTCCACACTGCCATTTATTCTAGTTCAAAGCAGATAATGTGGGATTTTATTCACCTGTGTGGAAAGGGTCTCCAACATTCACATACCCCTTTGAAGAAAATTGGCATCCCTATGCACAGTAAGGAACACTTCCATTGGCTCTGAAATGAGCATTTCTAGCCAAAAGACCACTCCAGTTATAAAATGGTTCATGGTCTTTTACATTTCTGCCGTGCAAAACTGCTCTTTAGTATGGAATTGTGAGCTATGTCAGGAATGCAAGGTAATTTTATATAGTACTGCAATATATATATGTAAATGAAAGGTCTGGCTCAGTGGAAAAAATGAGGCTCCTCATCTCTTCTTTCCAGATGACAATAGCAACCAGAGTTCAATAGCGGATGTTTCGCCCATAAAGCAGGAGAACAGCAGCAATTCGAGTCCTGCTCCAGAGCAGAATTCAACGGGGCAGGCTGAAGGCACTGGGGCCAAGTCCGATGACACTCAAGGAGATGCAAAAGAAGAGCCAGGTTCAGAAGGTAATTCATACACTTGAGCCCGGGAAGCTCTTTCAAGGCAAGCAGACCCACTGGGAGAGAACTGGAGCCAGTGTTTGGCGTTCCTCCACACATCCTTCCCAGTTGAGGTCTGCCTCTCTTTTTCTTGTCCTTAGTTTTAATTGCATGTTGCTTTTATTGTAACTTTGGGTTCACTTGTTCTCTTCTGCCTGTCTCCTTGCTCTCCTAGGGGAGATGCTTTGCTTTTCCTCTCTTTGTTGGTGGTTCTGTCCTTGGTCTTTTCCTATTTTCAGTGTATATTTTCTCAGTTAGCCTTGTTGTATCTTTTTTAAAAAAATACAATTTTTATTGATTAAGAACTTGAAATTCTAATATTTACAATATAAAAAATAGGGCATATGGGGAAGTGGAGTTAGGCTGAGGGAATACTACCGCAGGTGAAAGTAGAAAGAAAAAGAAGGAAGGAAGGAAGGAATAAACAGAAAACGACAACCTGAGCTTAGTAAGGCTCTGGGGAAGGGTAGGAGAATAGCAAAAGAAAGAAAAAGAAAAAGTTGTCTTCCAATCTTATCCACCATGGTTTACATTGTCCTCTCTTAATCTTTTATATTTATGTTCTTCCCTCTTCAATTTAATTTACAGGGTGAGGCAACATAACTTCCTTTTTTCAAAACTTAATAAAACCCATTGTATGAATCAGGATTTTTTTAATAATGTAGGCTCATACCTAAAGTTTTGTTTTACGTCGTTTTGAAGATCAAAATAGGTAGGTGACGTCCCCCATTCTCCATACACTGAGTAAACCGATTTCTGGCATTTGTCATGACTCTTGCCAGCATAGCAGGCGTTATGTTGGCAGTTTCTTCATGGATGTTGGTCTTCAAATCTTGTAGGGTCCTTGGATGGTTCACATAAACACGGGATTTCAAAAAACCCCATAGATAAAAAATCACAAGGGGCCAAATCTGGAGAGCAGGCCGGCCACTCCAAATCTGCTCGAAAAGTAGGCCTCAACGGCAAAAGCACGCTCCTCACTGTTCCAACACATGATGGCGACTGAACTGTGTCAGGACAAAACTTTATACTCCCACCTCTCGAACGAGACCACTAGGGCTCCACTACATCTTCAACCGACTGGCGCGCATTTTAAAAAAGGAAGTTATGTTGCCTCACCCTGTAGTTGTATTATCAGTTTCATTTTTTCTTGAATCATATAGTTTCTTTGTGGTGACCAGTCAGTTGTCTTTTTATAACCACTTGCATTTTTGGATCATTTTTGGAGTTAATCTATCCATATTCATTATATCAATTATTTTTGACATCCAAATGCTCCAGCAAGAGGCAGCCAGGCTACTAACGGGAGCAGCGCTCAGGGAGCATATGACTCTGCTGTTTCGCCAGCTCCACTGGCTCCCAGTTTGCTACTGGGCACAATTCAAAGTGCTGGTTTTAGCCTATAAATGGTCCTAAACGGTTCCAGTCCAACTTACCTATCCAAACGTGTCTCCCCTTACGAACCTTCCAGGAATTTAAGATCATCTGGGGAGGCCCTGCTCTCTATCCCGCCTACCTTACAGGCGCGCTTGGCAGGGACAAGGGACAGGGCCTTCTTATTGGTGACCCCTCAGCTGTGGAACTCCCTAGGGATATTAGATCAGTCCCCTCCCTCCTGACCTTTGGGAAAAGAGTAAAAACCTGGCTCTTCAAGCAAGCTTTTGGAACCTCATTGTAACCAGATAAACTCAGTATTGTGAACGAATATGGAACTGCTTAACGATGCAAATGGACATGGATTTAAACCTGGAAGTCATTGATTTTTTATAGTTTTATATTGTCTTTATATGAATTTTATTATGGGATTTAACCTGTTTTAAATGATGTATTTATGTGTGTTTGGCATCGAATAGTTGCCAGTGTGTACGCCGTCCTGAGTCGCCTTTGGGCTGAAAAGGGCGGGATAAAAGTGTGGTGAATAAATAAATAAATAAAAGTTTTGAGGGTTTTTTTCCTCCGTTCTCGAGCGTATATTCTTCTAGCTGCTGTCACTATCTAATTGAATTGTCTGTATTTTTATCAGTGGTCATATCTGTAATTCCTAATTTTAAAAATCCAGTTTCAATTGCACTTTCATATCTAATATCTTCTGAATTTTTCTTGTATTGCTTTCCAGTAATTTTTTGCTATTTTACAAGTCCACCACATGTGGAAAAATATTCCTGCATGATCTTCACATTTCCAAGGCTTATCTTGGATATTTGAATCAGTTTTTTTTGCTAGCTTTTGTGGTGTTATATACGATTGGTACATCATTTTATACCAATTTTCTTTAAAGTCATAGGAGTATGTATATTTTAGGTTTTGGTTCCAGATTTTCCCATTCTTCTAATTTAATTGTGTGTCCAATATTTGCTGTCCATTTGATCACACAGTCTTTAACTTGTTCTGTTTCTGGTGATCATTCTAAAAGTTTTTTGTATACTTTTGTATAGCCTTGTTGGACAGTTTGGTGTTCTACTGCTGCCCCCCAGCCCCCCCCCCCCCCCCCCATCCTGTCCTACATGTTCAGCTGACTGGGAGATTTCTGATGCCTCATCATTGTCTCATACTTAGGCCTGAATATCTTGTTTTTCCTCTCAAATTGTTACCTTCACCCACTCTCCTTATCTATTGGCTGCGTTACTATCTACTCTGTTGATTCACAACTTAAAGCCTAAGTTTTCTCCATGGGTCTTATTCACCACACTGTTGTTTTTCCCATATGCAAATCATAGGCCATTTAACCCTATTACGCATTTCAAAAACTTATTTGACAGGTGGTAAGAGAGGCTTGAGAAATGCTGGTTTAAGAGGTTTTATTCTTGGGTAGATCCAGTTATTGAAAACTTTGTTGAACAGTGTATTTCTAAAGAACAGTTAGTGGTTTTCGGATACCGTGACAATCATTCCAAAAGGCACTAATTAAGCTAACCTCTAATATTAGGCATCATGAGAGGGAAAGTAGTTTAGGATTGTTAGGTTGCTGCCTTCTATATAAGGCGGGGATGACACCATTATCTCTCATTGGCTCTTTGCTATGGACTAGCTGCACCATGTGGGTCTTATCACAGGGCTTGGAAAGGCTTACAAATGCTTGGCATTGACATTTCCATGGGGCTGTACCTCCCTCTAGTGGCCAGGAGGAGGGCCTTGGAGTCTACCATGTTCCTGGGCATCCCTCTTGTCTGCTGTTTATTGGCCCTTTGCCCTGCTAGGGATAGAGATCTGCAGGCACTTACAGCTGGAGGTAAAATAGGGCTGCAGCTTGTATTAGAGTAATGCATTTCAAAACCATTTTAATCAACTAGGAAGCAGTCCTTAATCATGTAATGCAGCCATCTGCAGGGTTGTTTTCTAAACAAACAGAGACCTTTCTCCCCCTTAGAGGACACAAGATTCCACTTAGCCATAAGGTTTTCTAAGAACGACAGCACTGATCTTTCTTTGCAATGTATGAAAATGTATGCATTTTGAACGAGCTAATTGATGCTCATTTGATCTGTGAAAATTGTTTGAATCTGGTGATAGTTCTAGCGAAAGCTCTCTCTGCAGATATGTACATATTGACAACAAATCTCCTTCTCAATTTTCTCCCTAGATGCTTCGGATGAACAAACTTCTCAGTCTTCAATGGAAAACTCCATTAATAGTTCAGAGAAAGTGGAAACTGAGCCTTTGGCAGAGAATGACATAACCACAGAGGCATCTAAAAACTCTCAGGTAACTAACTCATGATGCTTGATGTGTGGATTTTCTCTGAGGAAAAAACCTATATTTTAAATTAGAGAAAGTTTCATGGCCATATGAATCTAAATCCAGCTGAACTGGTTGTTGAATTACTTTTAAACATTTTAGGTGTTTTGTGCAGTATCACTTTTACCCAAGTATTGCCAGTGAGCTGCTGTGCTTCTTAATTTCATAGAATCATAGAGTTGGAAGAGACCTCGTGGGCCATCCAGTCCAACCCCCTGCCAAGAAGCAGGAAAATTGCATTCAAAGTACCTGACAGATGGCCATCTAGCTTCTTCTTAAAAACTCCAAAGAATGAGCCTCCATCACACTCCAGGGCAGATAGTTCCACTACCGAACAGCTCCCACAGTCAGGAAGTTCTTCCTAATGTTCAGGTGGAATCTCAGTACACATGTGTAATTTGCTAGTACACATTAATGAGATACATAAATGAAATAGATTCTTAAAAGAACTATTAAGCAATGTGCCAACAAACCAGGAAGATGATTAGTGTGCTATCTTGGGAAGAAAACAATGACAAGTTAGGGCTGTATGTTTTCTTCCTCTTAAAATCCTACCAAAATGCCTAAGTGTTGAGAGAAGTCTGTGTATTTTCAACATGACTTTGAGTACATTCCATTTGCTTGTCATTGTCTACTGCTCACATTATTTTCCCCCTTTGGGTTTGGGAATTACATTATAGTCTTGACAGTCCTCACTCTCCAAAGGATGGTTTTTGTGGTGCTTTCTGTTTCTCGAATGACGGGAGAGAGGAATATCAATATTAAACTAGTTTATCTTGCTGCCATGCAATTAAAGTAGTCTGATCTCAGTTGGGAATTCATTAATTATTCTTTGTGTCATCTGTGAAATGCACACATGTGGGTTTCCCCTGCGCATGCGCAGCGGGAACCCACATGTGCGGCATTTCACAGATGGACACTCAAAGAAATGCGGTTACAGGTAAGCAACCTATACTTTCTGCAAGTCTAAGGTTAAAAAAAAGTCCAAGAACTACAAATACCACAATCTTAACTGAACTGATAAAAGCCAATGTCCTGTTTCATTTTGTTATGTGCAGTAAATATGTACATTTTGTCTTGTGTTCAGTTAATATGTGCTACCATTTCTGAATCCGCATACATGGGCAACTATGAAGATGAGGAACTTCAGGAAGCATAGTTGGTGATGCCGTACTATGCTTGGAATACAAGAGTAAATTTGATTTTATTTCACGCAGTTTTTGCTAATCCTCTTTTCTTTCTTCTCTCACCTCAAGGACTCTGAAGGAGCACCGCCTTCCAAAAAGATGAAAGTAGAGGCTTCCTCTCAACAAAATGTTGACGAAATATAAACTCTAGATTTTTTTTCCTGGCCAGTTTTTATGTAAGGTACACCAGTGGGCTAAATTATAGAACAACTATAATTAAGTATCTTCTCTTGGATGAAGACAGAATTCCTAGGAACTTTGCAAGTTTATCCAGCAGAAATCCAAGAAAACCAAGCAAAGGCTTAAATCTTTTTTTCAGACACTGAAAACTTCTTTTCCTGTGAAGCAAAACCGTTGAGAATTTTAAGTTAACTGTCTCTGAAATGGTTGGAGTGAACAACTCAGGAGGGGTCGACGCACTGTTTCTAATGTCAGATTTACCATTATGTTGCTGCTGTATTTTTTGTTTTGTTTCCATTCTCTATTTAACATTATAAGATATTTAAGGATGGTACAGGTCAGATATTCTCTTCTCATGTGAAGCTCATTGTTCAGATGTTATGTCTGCTTTTCGTTTCTTTTTTGTGCCTTGTGTCCCAAAACAAAAAGAAACCAGTGCTCATTTTAAGCTTGTTTTTTGGGCAACAGTCTCCTTTGCAAAGTGGCTGATGTCTGATGCTGCATAGGAAGTGATTAGCTGGGGGCCCTCCTCCCTCCGTTTGGTGCTTATTCCTCTGACATGAGAGAGAACAGAGGGGAAACCAGGAAGCCATTTTCACTGTTGGAGGCTAGTGTCATGGATTTGAGATGGATTTTTCCTGTATTTACAGGGATAATTTATATCTGAATGTGTTGTATGAGAGCCGCGAAGAATTTCTCCTGTTGTGCATTGCACATGGAAATAAATGCGCGGAAAATATAGTTTGCTTTGGAGAAATTCATGGTGAAATACATCCTTCTGGCTGTTTTCTGAAGTGTCTGTGCTCTGCTCTTTGTTTCATTAGTGATGACTTGGATAATTCTTGAAACACATGATGGTTTTTTTTAAAGTACAAGATTGAGATATCTATACCTGAGCATTTTGAAGAGGCGTTTGTTATAAATGCAGGCTTGAATTGACACACACATTAGGGCTGATGGTTGCTTTTAATTCTTAAATTTGGTTTTCGCAAAACGGGATTTCCTTGCACTGTTCTCCAACCAGCTCTTCACTGATGCATATTCCAGCCTGTACTGTACTTGAAGCTTCTTTCTGTTTCAAGGGGAGTTTGTAAATACACTTTTCTTACTTCCACATTCTGTTCTTCAGATATCTGTTTCAGATAAGTTTTTCATGTCTGTGGGCTTTGCGGGGTGACAGATGGGGCGGAAAACAGGTTAGAACTGTCTGTAAATATGTGGTGCTTGATACCTGTTGGAATAGAAGGAATCCCCCCAAATCATGACCGATTCTCCCTGAAATCAAGGCACCTTTAGTTTTAGCGGTTTCCCGCGTTCTCAGTGGGACTTGGACTATGCTCAGCCTTTTGCACAACTTCATACAGTTTTCCCTGATGGCTGTGGAAAATGAGAAAGACTCAAATAATTACAGATGCCTTCGAGGAAAAGACAAGCCTCATAGCCAGGAAGCCACCTATGAAATAAAGACATGGTAAGATCGTCTTTGTATTGGAAGTGCCAGGTGACTTTTCAGAATCATCGATTCTCTTCCTATCCAAACTGTTCACTTACTAACCTTTCTTTCTGGTCTTTCCAATGGTGAAAATGGCTTGGTTGTTTTTTGTTTTTTTTTAAAGTACTGTGTTGCATTTTCAAGGAATTATTGGAGGGGGGGATGGAAGCAATGGAAGTGTAACTCAGGCCTTCCGTAAAACGTTTGTGGGAAATGACAAAACAGTTACCGTATGCACGAGAATCTCTTCTCTTCTGACATTGAAATAAACATTGTGAATCTCATCAAAATTCAATTTGGTTGGAAATTATTCGTGAAAAGTATCTTAGTGCTCAAACTGCAAAACCGAATATCTGAAAGATGTTATATTTGCACAGTATACAGAACTGAATGGTAATTTGTTTTCTTGCGTTTTGTATCTGCTTCAGAAATGGGGATGACGACTGGTTACATAGCAATCGATATGGACCTTACATCTATAGCTAACAAGGGGTTATGTTTTGTTTTTGTTTTTTTTTAAAAAAACCATGGCTGATCTATGAATAGACAAAATATATTTTTTTGAATTTTTTTAAAAAAGGTAATTACGTAGCTTTGAATTGATCAGTGCTCAAATGGACTGTGGCTCGGAAACCATCATTGACCTATTGTCATGTCCGGTTGTTGCTGCCTCTAGAAGCTTCTGTTTCATGGTGGTGTCTTTTTCTTCCTTTTTTAATAAATAAAAATTCCAAGGAAGTAGATAGGCTTTTGATTTCAACGCTGAATCCTGTATGTAATGAGTAATAATAATAAAAAAAGATATATAAATAGCACTAAAATACCTCAATTTTTTCATTAGGTAGAGAGAGACACGTCTTGGCATTACTGACATGGATCAGTTTCATGATGAACTTAGCTTCTGAATTCTTCCAATGGCTTTGTCCCTCCAAGGAGACAACAATGCCTACTATTGTGGCATGATGATTCTTGTCTTCTGACAGGGCCTGCGGGTACTTGGCTTGCAGGTGTTGCCCTGTGTTTGAAAGATTCGCAGAAGTAGGCTTTGATGAACCATTCCATCGATGTACTATCCCAGGGCTCAAGAAAAACCCCAGCCATCACCACGTTGATACGTAAGCAATTTTTTTGGCAAGGATAGTTCTACGCTGTCGAATAAATGTGTTTTGACACTATTTGAACTGTCATGGCTCAATGCTGTGGAATCTTGGGAGTTATTGGACATTATCACACTACATTTTAAAGCACATGCGTCAAGACTCGTGGGCCAAATATGGCCCGCCATGTCCTTTAATGCAGCCTTCCAGATGCTGGACTCCAACCCCTGTATTCCTTATCGTTAGACATTATCATGACTAGAGCTGCTGGGAGTTGGGATAGAGTCACATCTGGAAGGCTGCAGTTCATTCTGATAATAATAATAATAATAATAATAATAATAATAATATAATGATAATTTTATTTTTACCTGCCATTCCTCACAGCTTGAGGGGCTTGAATTTAGATACAAGGTTTGTGGGTAAGGTGTCTGGCTTTAAAATGTCCTTTCATTTTTCCCAACCTCAGAGCCACAAATGCCATTGGGTTGCATTTCCCATTATCCCTAGTTTGCATGGCGGCTCATTAAAAGTGATGGGAATTGTCATTCAATAACATCTGGGGACCCAGCTGGGCAAAAACTAAAACCATTCTGTGAAAAAATTATAGTTGGACACCCCCCCTCTCCTCATCTCCACAGATTCTCCATGGATTCAGTGGCCCCTTTGAAGGCAACTATAAGGCTGATGGGGCCCTAGATGGAAATGAGTTGGACACCTCTGCTTTAAAACGTAGATAAAGAGTAGGCATCCCACTTTCAATCTTATGGCTGCCTCCTGTGGAATCCTGGGATTTGCAGTTTAGGGACAGGGCTTTAAAATTCTTAGCCAGAGAGGTCCTGGACCTAAACTACCAACTCCAGAATTCTGCAGGAGGCAGACAGAGGATTTAAAGTGGGATAGCTACTCTTTAAAGTGTAGTGTGAATAATAATAATAATAATAACAACTACTACTACTGAATTTGTATTCCGCCTTATCTCTCCAAAGGGACTCACATAGTTTGGTGAGGCACCAACCCTCTTTGCCAGAGAAGATGAAAGCTCTTGTCAAACTGCAGCTCCCAGGATCCCATAGCCTTGAGCCATAGCAATTCAAGTGGTCATAGAATCATAGAATCACAGAATCAAAGAGTTGGAAGAGACCTCATAGGCCATCCAGTCCAACCCCCTGCCAAGAAGCAGGAATATTGCATTCAAATCACCCCTGACAGATGGCCATCCAGCCTCTGTTTAAAAGCTTCCAAAGAAGGAGCCTCCATCACACGCTGGGGCAGAGAGTTCCACTGCTGAACAGCTCTCACAGTCAGGAAGCTCTTCCTCATGTTCAGATGGAATCTCCTCTCTTGTAGTTTGAAGCCATTGTTCCGCGTCCTAGTCTCCAAGGAAGCAGAAAACAAGCTTGCTCCCTCCTCCCTGTTGCTTCCTCTCACATATTTATACATGGCTAACATATCTCCTCTCATCCTTCTCTTCTTCAGGCTAAACATGCCCAGCTCCTTAAGCCGCTCCTCATAGGGCTTGTTCTCCAGACCCTTGATCATTTTAGTCACCCTCCTCTGGACACACTCCAGCCCGCCAACACCTCTCCCGAATTGTGGTGCCCAGAATTGGACACAATACTCCAGGTGTGGTCCAACCAAAGCGGAATAGAGGGGTAGCATGACTTCCCTAGATCTAGACACTATGCTCCTATTGATGCAGGCCAAAATCCCATTGGATGGAATAAACTCTAAACCGCAAAGGATTAGATAGAAGTCACCATTTTATATGTTATTCATTTTTTCATCTTTTTTTTTATCTTTTCACAGTTTCAATTCTTCAAATTTATTCAAACTTTTTTTTTCAATTTTTAAATTTGTTTTAATTTTGTTCTCTCTAACCTTCTTTGTCTATATTTGTACTGGATACCCCCCCCCCTCTACTTTCTTTACTTTTCTTTTATACAATTGTTCCCCCACTTTACATGGAATTCTATACTCTCTCTTTCCCGTTCCCTCATTATTATTAATAAAAATGTACTTGAATTTTTTAAAAATATGTACAATTATTATAGTGTCAAAACTGCATTCATTTGACAGTGTAGACGGACCCGAAATTACTAAGCTCGGGACCCTTTTTCTTTGAAATCACTGGCAATGTGTGGTGAGTGGGGATTGGACTCTTGAAACCCTCTTAGTGTCTGTCTGTACCTGTTTCTAAGGACTGGGTAGGAATCTGACCCATCCGTATGTAGAAATTCATGAATTGTGTACGGACTGTTACTAATCTTTTCTCAAAGTGCCTGATAACACTGATAGGCTGTTTTGAACGTGGGGCTGGGAAACAAAAAACTTGAAAACTGTAATAAAAGATATCCTAATCAGCATCACTTGAGGCTCAGTTCTAGATCTGGCTTCTGTTTTTTTTTTTTTTGGCTATTTGGTATTTGTAACGAAATACCGTATTGTATTGCATAATACTCACACTTTCCTCGGTTTTTTTTCATTGAAGAGTGATGTGACTATTACGCGATGAAAAAAAGTCTGCGTGATTCTCTGGTTCATCAGGGTTTTTTTTAAACTGCCTTGCCTCCAAAAGGATGAGGAAGAGGGATGAGCCAACCTAAAAGAGTTCTGTTTCTGTTTGTTTGTTTTAAACTACAGAGCCATTTTTAAAACTACAGAGAGATTTGGGGCTCATTTTTCTTCTCTTTTTTCCTTCTCTGAAGGCAAGGCAGTTTTAAAAATGCAAAATGGAGGCCTCTGTAGCTCAACTCTTCTCTCCTCGCTCCTCCTTCTGAGGCCTTAAGGCAGTTTACAAAACCTGGAATGAAGCTCTTTGGAGGAAGGAGGAGAGATCTGAGTTCCAGACACCTCAATTTCATGTTTTTTAAACAGCGTTAAGGCCTTGGAAGAAGGAGAGAAGAGTGGAGCTTCAGAGACCTCAATTTTATAGTTTTTAAACTGCCTTCAGAGAAGGAAGGAAGGGAGAATCAGCCCCAAATGGGGATGCGTCTGTTATGTGAGGAAAATAAAACTGCAATTTTTGGCACTCTCAAAAATGCAGTGTGCGACTATTTTGCAATGAAATACGGGTAGTTGAAATATCAAAAAAAAAAAATGCTTCCTTCCATGCATGCTGGGCATTTGGATTTTCCATCACTCACAACTAACAAGCTAGACATTCAGCTAGCAAAGGAAACTACAGAGTGAGACACGAAGGCCTTCCAGACAGACAGTTGGCTCAGGCAGACGTTTTAGAGCAAAACTGTCCGTTTTCCTTAGACTTAAGGGAGCAAAGTTGTTAAACATTCCAGAAAGCGCTGGCCTTGAGCAACGAATCCGCATCCAAATGACTGGCTTTTGGGGTGGGGGCAGACTTTTCTTCATACGTTGCAATGTTTGGGAATGTTCTTTATATTGAAAAGGCCTGGGAGAAGGTGTAAAACATTTGGTGGTGTTTTTTTTTAAAGAGATCTGATAGTTCCTTTTCTTTTTCTCTCCATCTTAATACTGATTTTGTGTGTACAGCAGTATCCTTTTTCACTTATTTATTCCATCGGTAGCTATTGTTTGTACAATGTACAATGGTTTCATTTTTAAAAATAAACTTTTAAAACTACGACATGAAACACAGTGTGGCGCTTCTGATTGTGACTTTGTTGAAGGTTTCTTCTCTTTTTATAGGCTTCTGCCTGTTGCTAATGGTACAGCAACCTGAATGAAGTTCCTTTATGATTCAGTTTTCCCCCAGAAACCCCTCCAGTATGTTCTTTTGGTCATGAAGCTTTCTCTTCAATTTGTTTCCACAACAAGCCATATTTTCCAAAACCCAATTCTCATGGGGACAAAAAGTACACAGGCAGCAAAGGAAACTCCACAGGGGTGTTACCCTTCCCTATGTTATCCCAAACTAAAAAAAAAAAAATACAATGTATTGTCAAAAGCTTTCATGGCCAGAATCACTGGGTTGTTGTAAGTTTTTCGGGTTGTATGGCCATGTTCCAGAAGCATTCTCTCCTGATGTTTCCCCTGCATCTAAAAAATACATATTTTTGACTGGAGTTGTAGTCAAGCTTGACCCCCTCCTAAACAAAAGATAGTTTATAATCAGGGAACTTGTAGTTTTGCCAAGGACACTAGGCTGGAATGATATGATAAGAGTTAAGTCTTGGCCAATTTGCTAAGGGACTAACAACCACAACAAGGGCCCCTTCCCATGTTAGATCTCTGTACATTTAATCAAGGAGATATATCAATCAATCAATCAATAGGTAACAAATATACTGGAAACCATGTCACAAAAGGTATTTGACCTCTGCTTAGCCTGAGCCTAGAATTAATGACTCTTTTAATTGTTTCCTACCCCAGTCAATGACTCTCAAACAAAAGGACTCCTAGACCTTTTGTCTGAAGCTGGGCTGAGGAAAATTTACATTTCTAGGCTTTAGGCTAAAGGCTAGCAAAGAGGAAAAGTCAAGTAAACAATACATTTTATGATCTTGCCCTTATTTCTCAAATCCCAAAATGTATCTTTTCTGCCAATTCTTGCCTTTCTATAACCTTTGACTCCCCTTTTCTGATGCTGGACCCTACTAAAAGATATCCTACTAAAACACACCTATATCTAAATCATCACCCACTTTGAAAATAATCCCAAGCCCCATTTTGCTTCCTTTTTTCTTTCTTTTCTTTTTCATTTCACACACTCTCTCCCATCAACTAACCAATCCTATAATCCCCTCCCTTGCGTCAGATTCCCCTGTCCCATCACCTGTGTCAACCCAACCCCTCTGTGGATATGGAGATCTAGAGGATCTCTCTTCTTCACCCATGGGCCCTTTCCTTTCCAAGAGGGGTCAGCCCGTCTAGATGTCCTTGCCTTCCTGTGACCCTCATGTGGATGTCCCACTATCCTTTTCTATAATTTCATATCCCCCTCCCTTGAGAAATCCGAGGGAGATAGGAGCCCCTTGCAAGCCTCATGTCCATGAGTAGTGAACTTTTGTCAACATCTTCCTGGCCTAGCAAGATCAGCCAACATCTTGCCAGGCTTTGTTGGTAGATGATTGGATTCAATCATCTACCTCAATGTAACCTATAGAACTAGGCGATAACAGAGGACCAGCAGAGCCCTGAGGACCAACCTTCCTTTCTGTTGCTGTTTGGACAATAGGTGGCAATTACCATTTGGTATGGCATTCACAGTCACAGGAAACCATGCCACCGTTTTTAAAAAAGAGTCATTTCCTCTTTCTTATTCCCAGCAACTGAACATTTATCCTTCCAAGGATGGATAATACTTTCTGCAGGAACTTAAATGGGAGTCCAGTTCTCAGGGCACTAGATTCAATCCAGACTGATACATAAGGGGACAATAAAGGTTCTGGAGACCTATCGATTCCATTGTTTTTTTCATGCCAGGGATAGTTAGTCCCATTACAAGTCATTTGCACCTTTTGTTCAGGGACCACCAGCCCCTCTTTCATCATTGGACAGAGGAAAATCTACATTGGCGGCAGGCAGCGCTTTCCCATTGGCTGGGGCATGCCAGACTCCTGCCTCCGATGGGAGACCTGATTGACATCATCTAGGCTTGGCCAATCATGGCCAAGCCGGGTCCAGCTGGGGGTGGTGGGAACTTTGAATGTGACATGTATAAAAATGCTTGTTTTGCTGTATAATGGATCTCAGTTTATTTTGGACCGATTACCGCAGGCTGGCATCACTTCCAGCTGAAATTAAATAAATACCTTGGTGGCTTCTGCTTCAACTTGGTGAGATTTATTCTAGAATATTGGCTTCTTTTTCTCACCGGTCTAATTATATTATTATTATTATTATTATTATTATTATTATTATTATTATTACTTTATTTGTACCCCGCTAGCATCTCCCAAAGGACTCGATGCGGCTTACATAGGCCGAAGCCTCAAAACACAGTACAACAATACAATACCTAAAGCAAATTAAAAACAGTTAAGCAGAATAAACAACAACAGTAACAATACATCGAGACACTATAAAACTGGGCCGGCCAGAGTAGTGGGTACAAGATTAAAAGTGCTGATGTGGCGGGAGGAATGTAGGATTATAAAGTAAGTGCAGTGTGCGGTGTGCAGTGATCTTAGTTCTACTAAAGTGCTTCTAGGACTTGGTATCGGAGGTTCCTAATCTGAGAAGGCACATCGGAACAGCCAGGTCTTCAAGTTCTTTCTGAAGACTGCCAGTGTAGGGGCCTGTCTAAGATCTTTTGGGAGGGCGTTCCAAAGTCGGGGGGCCACCACAGAAAAGGTCCTGTCTTGAGTCCCCACCAAGCGCGCTTGCGACACGGGTGGGATCACGAGCAGGGCCTCTCCAGATGACCGAAGTGAACGTGTGGGTTCGTAGACGGAGATGCGGTCATGCAGGTAGGGTGGTCCCAAACCATTCAGGGCTTTGTAGGTAAGCACCTGCACCTTAAATCGGGCTCGGAAAATAAACAGCAGTCAGTGGAGCTCCTTAAACAGGAGGGTTGACCTCTCTCTGTAATTAGCATCCTGGCTGCTGCCCGTTGGACCAGTTGGAACTTCCAAGCCGTTTTCAAGGGCAGCCCTACGTAGAGCGCATTGCAGTAATCCAATCTAGAGGTGACCAAGGCATGGACCACCCCGGCCAGATCAGCCTTCGCGAGGTACGGTAGCAGCTGGCGCACAAGTCTCAGTTGTGCAAAAGCCCTCCCGGACACCGCCGACGCCTGAGCCTCAAGCGTGAGCAATGAGTCCAAGAGGATTCCCAAACTGCGGACCTGTGGCTTCAGGGGGAGTGTAACCCCGTCCAACACAAGTAGCCACCCTATACCCCGATCCGGTTTGCGATCGACCAGGAGGACCTCTGTCTTGTCAGGATTGATCTTCAGCCTGTTCCTCCTCATCCAGATAGACACAGCGGCCAGGCACTCGTCCAGCACCCGAGAGGCCTCCTTGGAATTAGGTGGAAAAGAGTAGTAGAGTTGTGTGTCATCTGCGTAGAGATGGCACCCAACTCCAAAACTCCGGATGACCTCTCCCAGCGGTTTCATGTAGATGTTAAAGAGCATGGGAGAAAGAATAGAGCCTTGCGGGACCCCACAGGTCAAAGGCCACGGATCCGAGCAGGCGTCTCCCAGCTTCACCATCTGGGTTCGTCCTTACAGGAAGGACCGGAGCCACGACAAAACCGTGCCCCCGAGACCCATCCCAGAGATACGACCCAGAAGGATACCATGATCGATGGTATCGAAAGCCACTGAGATGTCCAAGAGAACCAACAGAGTCACACTCCCCCCGTCCAGCTCTCTACGGAGCTCATCCACCAAGGCGACCAAGGCTGTCTCGGTGCCGTGACCAAGCCTGAAACCAGACTGTGACTGATCTAGGTAGTTGATGTCATCCAAAAAGCCCTGGAGCTGGGAGGCGACCACCTGCTCCAGCACCTTACCCAAAAAAGGGAGGTTGGAGATTGGCCTGTAATTGCTCAGCACCGTGGAGTCAAGGGAAGCCTTTTTGAGGAGTGGGTGAACCACAGCCTGTTTCAGATTAGGTGGAAAAATCCCTTGCTCCAACGATGCGTTAATGATCAACATAAACCAATCGACCAACCTCTCCTTGGCCGATTTAATAAGCCAAGATGGGAAAGGGTCTAGAGTCCTCTTCCATGGTCTCAGGAAGAACAAGCCTAAAAGAATCCCAGAAAATTGGACAAGCAGATACCTCCATCACCTCTTCTGGCACTGCGATGAAATTGGAGTCGAGCTCAAGGCGTATCTGAGCAAATTTACCTGCAAAATGGTGTGCAAAGTCGCAACACCGAGTTGCTGGGTCGTCAGAGGTCTCCTCCACCACAGGTGGGTGAAGGAGTTCCCCGACAACCCTAAACAACTCCGATGATCTAAAGCCTCTCTTAGGGCATACTTCGTGGCTATACAGGTGGCCAGGGATTCATTCACGACCACCCGTATAGCGTCTGCAGCACAATAGGGAGATGCACAATAGGGAGATGTCCAGGGCGATAGATACGATCGCTCCCGAACGCCCCATCTCGTTGCGTCGTGACAGGCCGTCTCCCTGGTTCACCGGGGAGCTGGCTGTGATGAAGCACATGAGAAGGGGGCTAGAGTGCAAGTGGAGGAGATCTTGGGACGTGTCTGATCAAGCAACATCCGCTGCCGTTTTAAATTGCTCGATAACAGAGTTACAGTTAAAACATGTGCCTGTCCCAACATACCTATGAATTCAACTTAAGAACACACCTCCAGAATCTATCTTGCCCCCAACTTGAGGACTGCCTGTATACCTTGCGTGTCTATGTACATACGCACAGGGGCCCATAGGGGCGCTCGGAGGGGGCTGGCTCTCCGATTAACAGGGGCTGTAGGGGGCGGGGTCTTCGAGAAGGAAGCAAGCCCCGCCCCTCAGTGGAAGGTTCGCGCCCCTTCCCTGAGCCGAAGGTGGCGAAGCGAGCGCCCTGAGGGGCTGAGTGTGCATCCTGGGGGCAGAGCAAATGTATTGTGGGTGGGGCGAGCGTCCCGAGGAGTGGGATGTGCTTCCGGGTGGCAGGGCGAGGGTCTTGGGGTGAGGCGTGCTTCGTGGGGGTGGAGCAAATATCTTGGGGGCGGGGCGAGGGCGTGCGTCCTGAGGAGCGAGGTGTGCATTTTTTGGGGCTGAGCAAGTGACTTGAGGGTGGAGCAAGGGTTTTGGGGGTGGGGTGTGTGTCCTGAGGAGCAGGATGTGCATCCTGGGGGCGGGGCGATAATCTTGGGGGCGGGCTGTCCTTTTGATGGGCGGAGCGAGCGTCCTGAGTAGCGGGATGTGCTTCCTAGGGGGAGAGTGAGGGCCTTGGGGGTGGGGCTTGTGTCCTGAGGAGCAGGGTGTATTTTTTGAGGGGCGGAACGTCCTATTTAGTTATTTATCGTGTCACGAGCAACCAGACAGTTGTATTACATTTTTCACTATTGGCTGCCACTTCCCGGTAGATGTCAGGTGGTGCAATATCGGCTAGACAGTGTAGTTTCTCCAGTGGTGTAGGGCGCAGACACCCCGTGATAATGCGGCATGTCTCATTAAGAGCCACATCCACTGTTTTAGCGTGGTGAGATGTGTTCCACACTGGGCATGCATACTCAGCAGCAGAGTAGCAAAGATCGTTGTGATCCCCAGGTTGTGCCTGTCAGCTTTCGTATGATATTGTTTCTAGCACCCACTTTTTGCTTGATGTTCTTGTAGGTCAGAGCATGGTCCAGAGTGACTCCCAGGTATTTGGGTGTGCTGCAATGCTCCAGTGGGATTCCTTCCCAGGTAATCCTCAGAGCTCGGGATGCTTGTCTGTTCTTAAGTTGAAAGGCACATGTCTGTGTTTTAGATGGATTAGGGATCAGCTGTATTTCCCTGTAGTAGGCAGTAAGGGCACCTAGAGCTTCGGAGAGCTGCTTTTCAACCATCGCAAATCTCCCTGCTTGAGCAGTAATGGCACGATCATCAGCATAGATGAAGCTCTCTGTCCCTTCTAGCAGTGGCTGGTCATTTGTGTAGATGTTGAACATGGATGGGGCAAGCACACTCCCCTGAGGCAGGCCGTTCTTCTGTTTCCGCCATCTGCTTCTCTGGCCCTGGAACTCAACAAAGAAGCTCCTGTTTTGTGGCAGGTTTCCTATGAGGCAGGTGAGGTGGGAGTCCTTTGTGATATTATACATTTTTCTCAGAAGGAGGCAGTGGTTTACGGTATCATAAGCCACTGACAGGTCTATGAAGACAGCTCCTGTGATCTGCTGCCTTTCAAAGCCATCTTCTATGTGCTGAGTCAGGTACAGCTCTTGCGATGTGCAGCTTTTGCCTTTCCTGAAGCCAGCTTGCTGTGGGATCAGACATGGGTCTATTTTTTCCATAATTCTATGCAAAATGAGTCTCTCCAGAACTTTGTAGAGGTGGCACAACAGGAAGATTGGTCTATAGCTTTTTGGATCATTACGGTCTTTGCCTGGCTTCAAAATGGCTATGACTCTTGCTTTCCTCCAGATTTTGGGGATCTGACAGGATGCAGTGCAGTTGTTCATCAGTTCCAGCAGCCAGCACCCTTGCTTTTGGACTAAAGTTCTTGATTTGTTCCATCCATAGATCGTCCAGGCCAGCTGCTTTGCCATTTTTACATTTATTGAGAGCCATTGTCCAATTCAGTAAATGTAAAGGGTTCATGAAGGTTATTGTTCTCAATCTCTGGTTGTCTGGCTATTGGGTTTTTTTTTTCCTACTTTGGTGGCAGGGTTGGGTTTCCCGTTCTTCAGGAGTTGGTGTGCTATCTGACCTGCCTTTATGTTGGCATGGGTATTAGTTTGTGAGGGGTCGTTGCTCAACTGTCTCAGCAGCCTCCACGCCTTCTGGCTGCTCCTGCCCATGTCCGCCTCTATGATCAGCTTGATCCACTGTTCTTTCTTGGCTTCAGAGATGGAGGACACAATGCTCTGCACTGCCTGAAGGGTTTGCTCACTAAATGGGTCTTTGTTGTGGAGCCTGTAATAGTTTTCCAACAAGGCAGGTGTTTCGGGAGTAATGCCCTGAAGGTAGTTGGTTCTGCAGCCTCTCGGTATGGAGGCCCATGAGCAGGTTTTCACGATTTTAATAAAGTGCTCATATTTCTCAGGGATTGGCGCAACCGATGTGATCATGTCATCTAACATGTCTGAGAATTTAGTCCAATCTGACTTTCTGAAGTTGAATTGTTTAAATCGAGCTTCCTGAGGCCTTATGGTTGGGAACAGTTGGCATACTATAGGTCGGTGCTGTGTGTTTGGATTTGGTGTTGTTGTTGTTCATTCGTTCAGTCATCTCCGACTCTTCGTGACCTCATGGACCAGTCCACGCCAGAGCTCCCTGTTGGCCGTCACCACCCCCAGCTCCTTCAAGGTCAGTCCAGTCACTTCAAGGATGCCATCCATCCATCTTGCCCTTGGTTGGCCTCTCTTCCTTTTTCCTTCTACTTTCCCCAGCATAATTGTCTTCTCTAAGCTTTGCTGTCTCCTCATGATGTGGCCAAAGTACTTCAACTTTGTCTCTAGTATCCTTCCCTCCAATGAGCAGTCGGGCTTTATTTCCTGGAGGATGGACTGGTTGGATCTTCTCGCAGTCCAAGGCACTCTCAGAACTTTTCTCCAACACCAGTGGTCCCACTGATTTAGTGCATTGCTGTACGATGCTGTCGCTCACAAATAAGAGGTCTGGGTTATATCCTCGGTGTCATCTCCCGCTGTTGTAGGATGGTGGGAGCTTACTATCACGAATGAGTGAGAGTTTGTGCAGTTCAGGCCAGGAGAGGACAGCCTCTCCATTTTTGTCCTGAGAACGTCCTGAGAAGCGGGGTGTGCTTACTGGGGGCGGAGTCAGTATCTTGGGGGCGGGACGAGCGTCTTGGGGTAGAGCGACCATCTTGGGTCAGGGCGAGGATCTTGGGGGCGGAGCGTGAGTCCTGGGGAGCAAGCGGCTTGGGGGCGGGGCGAGGGACTTGGGGGCGGGGCGTGCGCCCTGAGGAGCAGCGTGTGCTTTTTTGGGGGGCGGAGCGTGCGCTCTGAGGAGCACAGGGAGCTTCCTGGGGGGCGGGGCCAAGGCGCCACGCGAGGCAGGGGCTGGCCTGGCTGTTCAGACAGAGGCGGCGGTGTTGAGGAGCGGAGGCCTGTGCTGCCAGCGCTCGCTGCCTTCCTCCCCGGTGGTTTGGCATGGCGGCCGAGGTGTCCACGCGGGCGGGCCGGTTCCGCCTGCTCTCGGCCCCTTCGTCCCGCCGGGCGCCGCTGGTGGCGGAGGACTCGTCGTCGTCGTCCTCGGAGAGCAGCGGGGAGGAGCCCGGGAGCTGCCCGGCGGGGCGCGGGCGCGGGCGGCGTGGAGGGGCGCGGCGGTGCAGCCCGGGCGGCGAGGGCAGGCCTGGGCGCCCGGCGCAGATCATCCACTCGGGCCACTTCATGCTCTCCTCGCCGCACAGCGAGCACCCGCCCAAGAAGGGCTACGACTTCGACACGGTCAACGAGCAAACCTGCCAGACCTACCGCTTTGGGGCGGCGGCGGCGGCGGCGGGGGGCGAGGAGGGCGGCGGGGGAGACGGGCCTGGAGGCGGAGGAGCCGGCGGAGGAGGCCCGGGAGGCGGCGGAGGAGGCGGCGGCGGCGGAGGGCGGCTCAGCATTGACGCCTCGCTCACCAAGCTCTTCGAGTGCATGACCCTGGCCTACAGGTGAGGCCAAGGCTTCAGAGCAGGCCTGGCCCAACTTGGGCCCTCCAGGAGTTGGGCACTTCAAAAGGAAAAAGGAAGGGGCCTGAAGCAGCTAGGAATTGTGGGAGTTGAAGTCCCCAAATCCTGGAGGGCCCAAGTTGGGCCAGGCCTGCTTGAGAGACCTTTATTTGAGGGAAAATGTGTTAAAAATGTTGAAACATACCTGCCTTTTCTGAGGGGAAACCCCTCGAAGGAAAGATTCTAGACGTGTCAGATAAGTCAGACATCCAGGGTATACAGACACATTTCTGAGGGGAAATGTGCCCCAAAAGAAAGAGGAAAGTACTTTCCCAAAAGAATCCAAAATCATATTAAGGGTATATATGTTTTGTGAAGGGAAATGTGCCAAAAACATTCCAGAATCTTTGGATAAGGAGGGTGAATAATATGCCTTCTGGGGGGAGACACGCCCCAAAGAAATCTTTGAGGACATCTGCCTTCTTTTCCAAGGGGTAACATGTCCAAAGAAAGAGTCCGGAATATTGAGATATGAAAGGTGTTGATTTTTTTTTTGTTTTCCTGAGGGGAAACACATCCAAAGAAATTGTGATTCTATTTATTTATACCCCGCTTGATCCTTCCAAAGGGGATGGCTTGACAGCAAAGCTTGAGGATACAATTGAAAATGTACAAATATGCAAACGTTAAAAGGGAATTAAAACACAGCACAAAAAAAATCATCCAAAACATAATTGTCTCGAAGTGTGGAACACTAAGGGTGGATATGTTTGGGTTTTTTTAGTGGAAATATGGAAACGTAAACATTTCAGAGTTCATAAGGCATAAGGGTATATGCTTTTAGACACAAAAAGGAAATCAAGTATTTAGATATGAAGGGTGTATATGAAGAGAGATTCCAGGATGGTGAGGTGTAAATGTTACTTTGCAAAAATAATATAGATGTGCTATAGCAATGGTTCTCAACCTGTGGGTCCCCAGATGTTTTGGCATTCAACTCCCAGAAATCCTAACAGCTTGTAAACTGGCTGGGATTTCTGGGAGTTGTGGGCCAAAACACCTGGGGGATCTACAGGTTGAGAACCATCATGCTATAGGTTTTTTTTTGGGGGGGGGGGGGAGGCGCTGAGTTTTTACTGAAGATTCCCAAAGGCATTACAGAGCATACATAGGAAAAAAGCAGGAAGGAAAAAAAAAGAAAGGAAGGCTCCAGATCAATGTCTCTTTCCCTCTTCTTCTCAGCAATGAGTGAAACTTACGGCCAGTTTACACCTCTCTTACCTATCCTGCTTTGCAGAAAACCTACCTACTAATAACACAACATAACACAACTTTTGTTCCTGAGATCAAAATATTAATTCCCAAATTGGTTCTATCATAAAAAAAGACAGGAAAAGGTTTATCAAACTGCAAAAACTTTGCACACAGAAAGGTTTAAAATGGCATATTTTCATGAAGGAAAATTACAAAACAAGTGCCTAGACCAGTAGTTCCCAACCTTTTCTTTTTAACCAGGAACCGCTCTCTAGCATTAGTACCAAAAGGGTTACAAATCCATTTTTGATCAACTTTAGTTTTGGATTGGTTATTTGGGGTGCTGATTCAGAAAATTGCATTGGATAGACCACATCAGCTCTAGTTTTTGATAGAGAGCATATGCCATCCATTAGTTGCCATCTGCTCGTCCACAGAAAACCATATTTAATAAGCCTTGTCACTATAAAAGGGTTTTTCGAGACTAGTAACTCTTGTTAAAACGGTGTAGTAATGGTGAGGTCGTGGACCATATTTTAGTTTTTGTGGACCACTGGTAGTCTACGGACCACAGGTTTGTAACCACTGGCCTAGATTGAAAGCAATAATAGTACTCCTGTCAGCCACAAAAACAGCAACGTTTCTGGAGTAGAACAACTACTTTCAAAGTAAAGACTGCACAATTCAACAGGAAATAACATTTTCAAAGTAAGGAACAGAAAATGGTTTCCAATTTTGTTACATAGTGTAATCAGAATCCATTTTTTTCCAAAACGTCTAGTTGTTTTCTAGTGTCAGTAAAGGGTGAGCACTCACAGTAAGATACACTGTGAGTATTATCAGTCTTTATTGCCTAACAAAGATAGACATGTGTCTTTCAAATGAAAGGATTATTATGATTCCCTAGGTCAGTGGTTCTCAACTTTTGGGTCCCCAGGTGTTTTGGCCTACAACTCCCAGAAATCCCAGCCAGTTTACTAGCTGTTAGGATTTCTGGGAGTTGACGGTTCAAACATCTGGGGACCCACAGGTTGAGAACCACTGCCCAAGATAATTCCCTTGTCTTCACAACAACCCTGGAAGGTAAGGCTCCCGAGCCTTGAAGGATATGGGAGCAAAAAACCATAAGAAGTTGTGAAGGAAAGCCAAGCTGTGGTTCAGTTCCAGAGGGCTATCTTTTGGCATTCTGTTTGGCTCCCCCAGCCTGGCCCTTCAGGATATGAACTGAACTAGGAAACAGAACTTGTGCTTGGTTTCCTTCCTGGCAGTCTGTCTTCTGTGGTTTCTAAAATTCTCCTCTTTATTTTCCTGAAGGTATCAGGAAAACAAGAAAGCAAGGGCTGTTCCACAGGGATTCATACAATAGAGACCATGGGGATGTTTGCATCCTTTAAAATAAGGGTTGGCCCATATGCCCTTTGTCCCAAGATGTATATGTGGCCCTCAATGCTTCCCAGGATCCTGAGTCTGGCCTTTTTTTCTGGTAAAAACAAGTTGTGCATCTATCCAGGTGTAACAGTATCCCTGTAAATAGGTAGCATTGTTTACCAATAAAATATGATTTTTTTCCCCAACAGAAGTGGGTTTCCTGGCACTGTTTTTGTTTTAATTCAGTCATCCATGTGGACCATGGAGAGTCCCAAGGCATAAAATTTATTATGTTATGCTTATTTCTCTCTACAAAGAAGACTCAAAGCAGCTCACATTAAAAGTATTTCAATACAATTTAAAATACAAAAACATTAAAACATCCATGGTACTAATGAATAATAAACAGTTAAAATCCTTTAAAATGTCCTTGCATCTGCCTACATTACCCACCTCTGCTCTAAAAGCCTGCGAAATGAGGATTGTTTGGTGTAATTAATGAATAATTCAAAAGAAAATACTAACAAATGTATTGGGTCTCTCTTAGGCCCCTTCCACACAGCTGAATGAAATCCCACATTGTCTGTTTTGAACTGGAAGATATGGCAGTGTGAACTCAGATAACTCAGCTCAAAGCAGATATTGTGGGATTTTCTTCCTTGATATTCTGAGTTATATGGCTGCCTGGAAGGGCCCTTACAAGGGTTATGAGGGTCTGCTTTGTCCTGTAAGTAGCCAGCTCTTGGTTCTATATGCCTCTGGATTTGCCGAAACAATTAAATGCAACTCTTTGTCAAAAGCTCTATACAGTTAGAAATCTTTCACTAGTTCAACCCAGCAATTTGCTTTTGATGTGCTCAATGTGCGAATTGCAAGAAAAACATAGGTTTCAATTTTCCCAGCACCGTATCATTTCCTTTGTTTGTGTAACAGTGAGAACGTATATGTGACAAAGTGTGAAAAGCGGTTTTGAATGAAAGGCTGATCCTGGGCCAAGGTGAGCAGAATGGCTGGGAATTCCAGTTACAGGCTATATAATATCCCCATAGGTAACTCTGTCTCAATGCTTGTTGATCCCAGCTCTGGAACGTGAGCTGTGGAAAAGTCAGCTGAGATGTAATGATAGACATGAACAGTCTCACAGGATCAAAATGGAGACTTGTGTAGTTCCTGCTTCCTGTTGGCTGGTCGGACATCAACAAGCAAGGTCTGCCACCATATTGCCGTGAGCAAAGGAAACCTCCTTTTTCCAAGACCCCTCTCTTTCAGGGAACTGGGCTGGACTCGAGCCAGTAATCTGAAAGACAGGACCCTTTCCTATGAGGAAATGCAACACTTAGACTCCTGCATGGTATGGAAAAAGTAGATAAATCAGAAGTTTTTCTCCCTATTTCATAATGCTAGAAGGGAGGGTGAGCCAGTGGCGCCAAATGGCGAGAAGTTCAGGGCAGTCAAAAGAAGCATTTCTTCTTACATTGTGGCATTGACTGTAAGATGTATGGATGGCAGCTTATTTGGATGGCTTTAAAAAGAAATGCATCTTGTTCATGAAAGATACAAAGTCTCATGACTGTTACTCATGATAGCAATTTATTAGAGGTGGCAGACAGGAACATGGTGTCGCCCTTTAGTCAAAGTTATGAACTTTCCATTTGTTTGAGTGCTGGACCAGATAGGCCTTTAGTCTGATCTTTAAACCCAAGGGTTGTGCTTTTGTTTAAGGCAAGTTTATTTAAATGATTTATGTAGGGAGCGAATTCCAAAACAGCCTGTTTTAATTACATTGTTTCGCATAGGTTGTGAAGCTGTGGTGTTTTTTGTTTGTGAAGGTGGCTCTTTTTTCAAGGCACGCTAGTATTATTCTGGGGATAAATGGATGATTAACAAATCCAGCCCGCACATTGTTTGTCCTATGCTGTGCACCTGCGAAACATCACCTGCTGAAACAATGAGATCTACAGGACTTTATAATCTCTCTCTTTTGAGATTGCCAAAGATTCCAGAAGCATTGTTGTAACTGCCGCCTAAAGACTAAAGTATGACAACAATGAAGCGAAAGATCAGCTTGAGCTGTGGCTGGTTCAGCGGCGATAACACTGGCACGTTTATATTTCCTTTGTCTCAGAATGCTTTGTGGCAACAGTCTCCCTGCTGTGGATGGAAAACTTCCCAGCTGTTTCATAAAAGAGTTTGTCAATGTTAGTTTTACTCAATTTTGAAGGTGTAGCCCTTGTAATAATTTTCTTTTCTCCTGTTGAAGGGACCAAGGATGGGAAGAAGGTTTCTAGAAGCAAAGTAGTGTCAAGATAGTGCATCATAATGCTATTTTCACATTTCATTTTGCTGGTGAGAGTTAACAGAGGTGATTTTTGGCATCTGTTAGTTTGGGCAACCTCAGCAAACAAGATTCAGAGGCTTAGACTAACTAATGCCTATGTTAACCCCCTTACCTTCCCTCTGATGTACCAACCTGGTATGCGTCTATCTTAAGCAAAGTCTCCTTAACAGATAAGAGCATCGTCAACACGGCTTAAAGGGGTAAAGCACGCAACTGGATCAATGTAGGCGTTTCTATGCTAGTTCATTAACCTGCTCTAGAATAGGTGACAGTGTGCTCCGGATTCTGAACTCCCTTCAGAATCACAAACAATATTAACGCATCCTTCTAAAGACAAGGGACAAAAATAATAGCTGAGGAAAGAAAATCATATTTGTCATTGACTTCACCATTATGATTGACTTAGTATCGTCATCCCTATATACAGTATCTCATAGAGTGACAGTCTAAATTTCAGTAATTGTTTCTACTATGGTGGTCTGAGATTTTGGTACGATTTTGATTGGATCAACAGCTTGTTAGTAAAGGAGACATTCAGTGTTTTTAAGTTAATTCAATTTCATGTGTTCCTTTTGTCCCAAGATGTTATTATTGTTCGACTCTGTGTTGCCATATTTTATACTCTCAAACAGAATGCATTAAGAGATACTTTCTCCTCTCTCTCCTCCACAATTTCACTTCAATTATGTGGATAAAGCCCTGATCCTGAGACTTAAATTTGAGCCCCTAAATGTAAGTCTTACAATAGCTCTGTAGGCTTGTAAATAGCCATCCACTTGTATTAAGTTAAGGATTGTTTGCAGAATGATCAGAGAAAGAAGCTGTCATAAACGACGAACATAAGGAGAATTGGGATGGCGTAGCTAGGGACATTTTTCTGTACGGTAATTATGTTTTGTGTGCTTATATGTATGCTTGCTGCAGGTCTCATGAGTGTAACTTAAGACAGAGCTGATCCTAGTGTTTTCTTTAATGGTGTCATAGTTTGGTGGTGGATCATGGTTCTGTACAGATAAGGATGATAGCCACAGATACACTGTTGGTGAGCATGGTTCAGTCTCTCTCTGGCCAGGGTCAACCTGTCAAATGCTTGGTCTTAAGGCACGCAGCAGACTGACCGTTTTCTGAACTGATTAGCTGTCTCGCCTCTTCATGGCTAAATCTGTCACTAATTAACATAGCAATAACAGCTGATGCCTGTATAGCTCTTCACAAAGCAATAAAGGATAGCAAAACATTTTATTTTTAATTATGAAGATTTAAAAAAAGAAATAATAATGCACAAATGTAGCAGATTTGGTGGAACAGAAAGAAACTTTCATGTACTAATCAGAGGACTTTTTGAGTCCCTCTCAGTGTGTGAATACATTTATCATTTAAGCTTCTAATGAGTTGAGTGCATGATTTCAAGTGTTAGTCTGTTCCATGGTTGGGCACATTGTTTCATTTCTTCTTGATGTTCAGAGTCAGGGATAGTGTTCTGGGATAAACCAGGGCAGAGACTGGAAGCAACACCAAAAGAAGCAAGTTAAGTATAACGAATGCATTTGTATGCTTCTGAAAGATCATTTGTTGAAACACGAGAGAAAATTTGCCCTTTATTCTGCCGTAGACCCCATCTTGGGAGAAAGACAGGATATACATTAAATAAAAAATATGGCAATTAAAACCTGTATATTCCTCAATGCCTTGTAGTCGGTCCTATGCCTTGTACTCTGATTTGGGTCCTATTGCAATCAATTGCACCTAGTTCTTGTTATAGGAATGCAGAGTTCAAGTCAGAGAGGAATATCCTTCCTGTGTATGAATTGGCTACTTGAAAAAGAGCAGCTTGCATAACCCAAGAATCTCAACTTTGTTTATGAAAGCTGCTGTATATCAACTGTCTAGGGCAAGTTTGCTTCTAGCATAGCTTGTGATCTAAATATCACTCCAGAAGTCATTTGTTTTCAAGCTGCCACAAGATTCCATTTTGTGGTTTGACTGCGTTTCATAATTGTGAATGTCTGGGAAGTTTTCTAAACTGGGAAAGGGTGGAGGCTCTGGAGCTGCTGTCGTTCTGGCATATCAATCAAGGGGTGAAAATACAAAAATCTTTTGAGTTTAATGGCATTCTGGTTGTAATATAGTATAATACCGTTCTGTTGTATTTCACACATACACTTTTATCAGCCTTATTGAATGCAGTGTGGCTTATTTCTGAGCCTATCCCAACTTTGCAAACTCTTCTAGGGCCCCTTCCACACAGCTGCATAAAATCCCACATTTTCTGCTTTGAATTGGGATATATGGCAGTGTGGAGTCAGATAACCCAGTTCAAAACAGATATTGTGGGTTATTCTGCCTTGATATTCTGGGCTATATGGTTGTGTGGAAGGGCCCTAAGATGGGGAACTGTTGCAACAGTTACTTGCATTGAATGTTATTAGACATTAAATTTAATTATACTCTTTCTTCATGGAGCATAGAACTGCATGTATGACTTCTCCATTCCATTTTGTCATCACTGCAACCCTGTGAAGTAAGTTGATCTAAGAGATATCCTGAGGTCACCCAAGAAGTGTCATGTGATAAGTAGTGATTTGAACCCAGGCTTTCTGTTTCTAGTCTGATGCCATAGAATACCCTGGTTATTGGTCATTCCTCTTTCTCCAGTCATCTCTATGCAGCCCATCCACTTGGTGATCCCTGTGGCACAGCTCCCATTTGGAGAAGTCATAAAAACAAAAACAGACGGCATTCTGTTCCTCCAGCATCCAACCCCGTTGCCTGCAGGAAGTTATATATGCGTTAAAATAGCCTGCCGTATAGTTTTGCATATTAGTATGATGCAATGTGTTTGGACCTCCTGACTTCCATTTCTAGGAGTGTTTTCAGGGCTTTCCTGCTTGTGAAATGTTTTTTTCCCTGAGCTCTTTGCAGGTAAAGTTTTGTTTTTCCTTCCTTAGTCAGCCTTTGTATATTGTGAAATGTCAGGCACGTCCCCTCCTACAGACACTGAGATAATTCCTATTAGAACCAGGTGTATGTACTACACAAAAAAATACATATCTTCCTTTGTGACTGAAAGTGGAGAATGCTTCTGCTAAGACAGTGCTTGTCATCAATAGTTTTTGCATAAATCAAACGATTTCCAAGCAATGGCTTGGCTTGCCAACTAAATGCTGAAGCCCTGTGATTACAGTTGAAGGTATGACTTCTGATAAGCCTCCGTAGAATTGCGCATATGCACCTGGACACCGTTGCACAACTTCCAAGTCTTCAGTGTTAAATTTCAAAGCGAGATTCTACAACCAGTGCATGAACAAATACAGAAATAGCATGTAGTTACTGCTTTAGAAAGTTGCTTCTGTTCTTGCATAGAATTCCTGAAAGTTCCTGATTGTGTGTAGGAAAAACTGTTTTGTTTCTATATGGCAACAATAAAAGAGTTGCCTTGCGATACGGTACTTCTAGGTTGGATAACCACACCAAAGTAAACATGAGGAGAAAAGATCAGAAGCTTCAGGTCCTGCTGAAAGGCCTCCAGCACCTCTTCAGGTGCAACCACATTGTGCCTTCTTTGTTTGAAAGTAAGATAAGCAGTTGTCTCGGATTAAATTACTTGACAAAATCCACCTTGCTTTATTGTATGAAGGAGCTCTGCAGCGCAATTTGGGTGTTGTCCAGCAGATTTGCTCTGATGGTGCTAAATAACTAACAATAAATAACAGCTAAATAACTGTCATTCAGTGTTCTGTAAGAAACCACAAGTGGAAGGAACACGTTGTGGAGGAAATTGGCCATATCAGTTAAGCCAAACCAGGAGGCAGTTGATAATATGAAAGAGTGGAGGGGAATAAGGATAAAGTCATGTTAATAACTTTTATTTGACCCCCATCTACACTGCCATATAATCAGGTCCATAGCCAGAAAAAAAATGAGGGGGGGGGGGAATGAAACTTTTTTAAGCGAATCATGCAGAGTAGTTCCATAAAACAAAATAATTTAAATAGTATGGTTCATTCTACATTTTATCTAGGTGTAATTAAATCATTTTTCTATTTTAATTACAAAGTTTCAAGTCTTTAAATAACTAGAAATGACTAGTTGAAAACTGTGTCAAAACTTTTTGACAGAAATCAGGTTCCATTGATAAACTTCAGTGGACACTCAAGAGTGCAAGTTCAGTCAGCCTTTCCTGCCCCATTGTGCTGCTTATGTATGTTTTCAAATGCTTAAGAGTTGAAAATGACCTGTATATAGTCATAGCAATGGGAACCCTACTATATGGAAAGGGGGAGGGGGGAGCAAGGAAGGAAAGGCCTAATCCCCCATCAGGAACCTGCCTCCTCCATCATGCTGAGGCCAAGAGCACAGCAGGGGGGCAGAGCAGCCTTAAATAGCCTGCAGCTCCACCCCTGTCAACTTCCCCCACCAAGTCTGGTCTCCTTCATAGAGCCTTCAAATCCCCCACCTTCCATGCCTTAGGCTTTGTCTGCCAGTTATGGCTGGGCCAACTTGGTTGCTTCCATTATATCAGCTATTGCTACAAGTAATGACAGTATGAATAAATTGTCAAAATTTGCTTGAGGTAGTGATTGCAATTCTGGAGGGAAGTTTAATTTTTGCTTCTCATAGACTTAGCATGGGGATTTGGTTAACTGGTTAAAATTCATGAGTAAACCAGGCCTTTTTTAACCTGAAAATTTGGGGGAAGGTGAACCCCCCCCCCCCCCCCGCTTGCTATAGCCCTGCATATAATCCAGCTTGAACTGTATAGTAATGGCCAGTGTGGACTCCTGTAATGCAGATTGAATCATATTGTACTGGATTATATGAGTCAATCTGCATCCTTAAACTGGATTATATAGCGGTGTAGATGGGGCCTTTCGCTACAGAAGTGGTAGAGGGAGGCACAGAATCAGATAAATGCAGTAGGTACAGTCCAGATGTTGGGCTTTTTGGAGACCCATTGGAATCAATAGCAATATGCTTCGTCTCGCTTAAAGTTGCCTGCCATGATCAAACTTTCTTTCCCAGGCAGAAATATTCTGTGATAAACAGATCTCTACAGCAGAACTATACCTAGCAATTTTCTGTCTCCTAAATAAATACCATAGTCCATTGCATTTTCAGGGCATACTGTGGGTGTGGCAGGAGACTGTAAACCTTTTCCCTGCTTGGCTTCCATGAGAGACTATGAGTGAACCCCCCCCCCCTTTTTTTTAAATCCTTAGATATAATTTTTATGTAAGGTTTCCCAAAGATCTGAATGTTATTTCAATTGTTCATACAGGGTAAAAAGGTTGAGAAAGACAGGTCCAAACAATCTGTAAATCAGGCGAGTACTAACTCCACATTCCTTTTAAAATACATAGTTGGAGATCTGTTGTATGCATTTGTGCATAGTTTGCCTGTCAGCATTTCTTGTTCCAGATCCGACTCAGTCTCGAAGCTATCCTGTGGTAAGAGGAAAAAAACACAAATGTTTTATTGTACATATTATTGTTTTTCATCCTGATACTTAATTTTTGCTTTTGGTGTACAATGAATACTTTTTTGAAAGGCACACACCTTTTTGCCCCACCAAAAGACAGTCAGAGAGCTGGATGGTTTACACAATGCACTGTGCTGCTCCGCAAAAGGACAAGGGGAAAATTGGGTTCATAATCTGTTTACATGCCTTTCGCTCAGCAGACAAGCAAATGGCTTTGCTCATTCTGTCAAGTTTGTCAGAGGTATGGGGATTTGCCGCTCTGTCCCATGGCTGCTCTGCTGGCTGCCAGCAATTGCTGGCACCACCGCACTGGCTGCACGCCTTCCTTTCACTGGCACTCGCCACATTTATAGGATAATGAAGTGCCACTTGATAAGGTGAATGGCTCTGATGTGCTAAGTGGAGCACCGCTTGACTTCTCATCACTCCCTTCTGTCCCAGTATCTGAAGAGCGGCTTCAGGTTGATGACGTTTGAGATTCTGAGAACAAACTTGTCATTCCACTTGAAGCCGCCACTTACATTGCCAAGGACAAAAGCACATTCACATTTAATTTCTGCACGACCTAGAAATCTCAGTGAGCCTTTGGGCTGTATTTCCTGAAGCCTCTTCTCCCTGCAACCTGCCTTTTGTATTATTTAAAGGATTCATAGGGCACTCTCCCACATCTGACCCAGGTGGCTGATTTTCACAGAACATAAAGGTAAACTGATTTGGAGATGAAAATAAAATAACCTAGACCATCTTAAAACAGCAGAATACAAAGTAAACTAGTGTTTGCCCATGCTTTAATGTTCGTAGAATCACAAGGGATATACCTACATTCTTTAAACAGGCAAAGGGTACACATGAAATGGTTAGAGCCAGTGAAGTGTAGTGGTTTGAGTGACTAATATCCTGGGAGATAAGAGTTTTGAGTCCTTGGGTGAGTCACACGCTCAGCCTCAGACGAAGGTAATGGCAAACCTAGAAAACTGCTGCATGAACAAGAGCTACAATACTTCTATGTAGGATGCAGGCTGTTCGTGTTTTGGAACAGAATATGAGACCTAAAAGCACCACCTCATCTAGTAGCTTTGCCTCCTTTTCAGTGTTAGTTTTCAAATGTAATTTCCTTTGGCGCCAGTGTGAGGATTGAATGTTTAGATTGCATGCCCTTGACCTTGACTATGCACAAATTCAGTATGTCCAACTGTTCCAAGTTGCAAGGGTTGGGCGCTTTGTGTAATGCTTCAGATGTATTGTGTGTTGAGGCCTTGGCCTTTGTAAGCCGCATCGAGTCCTTCGGGAGATGCTAGCGGGGTACAAATAAAGTTTAATAATAATAATAATAATGCCGCCTGGGCCATTGCTGCTCTAGCACCGTGAGAATACCTTTGTGCTTCTCTTTTTCGAGTGTGTCCCTGACCAGAGAGTGCTCTGGAAGATCAGGAATTGACAAGAGCTGGGTACATGGTTTACAGTCAAAAACAAACTGTATGCATAGTACATTTGTTTCGTTTCCTTTTTTAGAGAGCAGTGTATTAGGAACAACAAGTTACTTTTCCCTTTAAAATGGACTACACCTGAAAAATGTAAAAATTTACTTGAAACAAAAGTGGCCCCGGTTGAATTCCCACAAACCAATGTTTTAGGAATAATGAGAAAATGTTGTTCAAGAGGCTTTCAGAAAGTCATTCAATTGTGTCCTTGCCACCCCAAAAGAGTAGTGTTTCACAAGTAGTCTAGTTACTTCTAACATCTAACTTTCAAGGTCTTCTAAAAGAGTTCTGGATGGTAACCATTCATCTGAATGGTTACCATCTCTTGTTTGTAAATCAGCAACAAGTTTATCTCAAAAGTTGACACCGATGGCTGAATTTGATTTTAAAAGCAGCCCTATTGTTGTTTTTTGTCCTGATGGGAGATATGGGGATGGTGGAAATGATTCCTGGTAAAGCTTCCATGTGGAAAATTATATAGCATGACTGAATATCTACATGTCTTGCTCTTAACAGTCTTCCTGGTAAAACCCAGGTGGGTGGTTCAGTTCTGGTTCTCACCCAAGGAAATCCTTCCAGGAGTGAGGGCAGAGATTAGGCATATAGTTCTCAAGATGACATGGTGTTTTCATCTCGGTCCTTGTGGCAAAAATGTGTTTTACCGTGGACAGCTATCAGTAGGACAACTTATTGCGGAAATGTTCTATGTGTCCTGCTTATGGTGCCAATTCCGCTTCCCATAATGACAACAGGAGAGGTTGAATAAGCAATCTAAAAGCCAAGGATGCCAAAGAGAGGGACAACTTCTCCTCTCCTAGCGGCCCTTAAAGGACCAGGGTCTGTCTCGGCCCTTGCAGGTCTTGTTGACCAACATAGAAGCGGCAGGTGATAGGAGAAGTGCTCCAAGTATGTAAAGCATGTCAAAGCATTCATTCCTTCTCCTTTTCATTTAATGAAAGGGCGGCTGTGTGCCCAGCACAGTACTCTTTCAGGTGCAATAGGTCTGAGCTCTACTGCAAGTGAGAAGTGTTTGCTTTTTTTGTTTTTGTTTTATGAGCTCAGTATACAGTTCAGATAAAGCTGTCCAATGTCACACATTCACTAAGTCTCATTGGCTGGCTTGATATTGTTCATTTTCAATAACACACATTGTCATTTTGGAAGGTTTTTTTGGCTACCCCTCTTGTTTTTGTTCCAGACTGACATTTTAGGCTTTCCGTGATCTAATGCCAAATCTGGCTCTTGTTGGGTTGAATGTTTGTGATATTTCTAACTGAATAGGTGCTTCCTAGGTAAGTTCTTGAACCTTTGGCTGCTTTGAGCAGTAATCAAAGTAGGTTTTTTTCCCTTCTGTGCCCAAAAGAATTTGCATTGTGAACAGACTTGGGGTGAGAGAGGTGAGCTGGTTCTTTGATATGTGATTTTCTGGAACCTCAAATAGACTTTTAGAATAAGATCCTTGTAGTCTTTGGTGTATTTATAGGCTTGTCGTGTTGTGTGGAGAATGTTACATTATCCTCAGTGACAGAAGGTCCAGCTTCAGGTTTCTCCACCTGTTGCATGTAGTAAACAGTTCTATGAAGTCAGGAAATCTTTGCACTCCTTTCCACTCAGGGTCAGAAAGAAGTGAATAAATAATTGAAATGAGGTTGTTTTGAGGAAGTCCACTTAAGCTACTTTGGTCGGTGCCTCCCAATTATTGGAAACCTTATCTCTACAGCTGCTTCATAGCCTTGAAGGCTGGTGTGTAGCTGGGGTCTTCAGAATGCTCAAGGGCTGGGTTAGTTGCCAAATAGCAATTAATACTTGATTTAGAGGGGCTCTCTGACTTGTAAAGCAACTCCGCTGTGGCGCGTTTTAGCTCATCGCTTTATGATTTTAATCCCAGAAAAAAAAAAACAGGAGGAAGACCTTAGAATAGTTGAATAGGTAACTGGATGCTGGCAGGTGACACTTTTCCTCATCACAGCATGACGTCAGGAGACAAGATGCATTTTCTTAGTACCTCCGTTGCTAAAACTTGAGTTGGCTGAGCTTGACACTATTGGCATTTCAGACAAAATCCCTTGAAACTCAAATTTAGTCATGCGACCACATCTTTTCATAGTTCATATTTCAGTCTTTACAAATGAGATTGAATGCTAAACTGGGATTTTGAATGTGAAGTGCAGCATGGCCTATGAAGAGCATGGCTGCAACCCTGTGGTCACTGTATTCATTAGCTGCCGCAAATATAGCAACGTCTGGAAGCTTTAATTAGATCAGGAGCTTGCTACCGGTTGTATCAGCGCCAAAACTCTTTGTCTCACCCCAGTATTAACAAAACAGCTGTTTTACCTCCCCTAATCTCGTCTCCTCTTCACCCTGAAGCTCCAACAAGATTAGGCGAATGGAAAGAGAGAGGAAGGAAAAAGTGCTGGGATTACAATGGTTATTTTTAGAGGTAGCCAGCAAGAAGGGAAATGAAAATAACTTGGGTGGTGAGGGAAAAGGAAAGTTTTGTTCTGAGTTGCCCCTCTGTTTTTCTCATCCCAGATTGAGAGTTGGAGAGGAAATCCTGAAGTATCAAGCATGAAGCAGTAGCTCTCCCTGCTGCCCTAGAGATTTGGGAAAAGACAATGTGGCTCCCATTTTTATAAAGGTTGAGGATGGAACCTCCTCAAATTGTTTAAATTCAAGCATTGCCTAAAATGTCCTATAACTGGGTGTTTTGCACAGCTACATTTTCTTCTGTGAGTGTAGGCTGCAAGCTGGAAAGACATTGGAGAATATGAAGCTATCTGATGCCTGGTCAGACTATTTGTTCCTAAGTCCCAGCATTGTCTGCTCAGGCTGGCAGCGTGTCTCAAGGATGTCAGGGACACAGAGTTTCATGCAATTATGTGCCATCATCCAATCTTTGTTTAAATTGGAGAAGCCAAGGAATGAACCTGAGAGCTTCTGTATGCTCGGCCATTGCGGTACAGCCTTCCTGGTTCAATTCTCACTTCAGCCATATGTTTTAGCCTGCAGCCGGAGGGACAACAGGGAGGGAGGCCATTCTGGCTATTTTTCACTATTTGGGACATGTTGTTCTGCAGCTCAATGGTTCAGCTAATGATCGTTTTTGAAGCAGTTTTCATAGAAGAAACTGCATGTAACTGGCTCAAAGTGAAGTGAAAACCTCTGGCTTCTGAGCTTTTTAAATAGCTGGCTTCTTATGATCTTATATGAAAAACTCTGATTGTTAGGTCTTAAACGTATTAATTTTATTTCACGGTTGGCCTTAATTTTTTCTGAGCTCCCTACTCAGTCACAATCTGAAGAAGGTGAGCGGCAGAGACAGCGAAAGGTATTTCACATTCTGCTTTAATGCCAAAATGAGTAATGTTTGTTATTTACCGCAAGGATTTACGTTGGCTTGCCCTCTGGTGAACTGTATTCTGTCTCTCCCAATGATATGTCAACATCCATTTCCTTGGTTTATATACTCCTTGTTTTTGCCATTTTTCTGTGACAGTCAGGTGTGGCACTTTGTGTGAAGAGGACAAGCATTCAGCTTACTAAAAAAAAGCCCTGTCTTTGTCTCTTTGGTAGTATTCTGAATCCAAGTTAGAGAGGGATTTCCAAATAATTATCTGGTGCTGATGGAGTGAATGATTGTCATAGAATATCGGCAGGTGACTTAAATGTTTTGCCTTCTGTGTACTGCAACTCTAGATGCGTTTGAGAGAACTCATAATTCTGAGTGTTTACTACTAGCTGTAACTAACTCTGCTTCTCTGCATCCCCTCCTCAAAGTCTTACTTTTGCTACAGTGCTTTTTCTCATATACTTCAGGCAGCTGAGAAAAGCAGATTGTGCCTGGACCTTTTAGCTGCGATTGGAGCTTTGCTTTCCAGATGTTTTACAGAGTGAATGCATGTCAGTGGGAGAGTTTGGACTTCATTGAAACTCCCCAGACAGGGGGAAAATAACAATTCTTATTGGCTCAATACAGGAATGTTTTTGTCCTACGCGGCTGCCTTTTTGCTCTGGAGTACAATAAGCTAGCGATCTTATCTGACGCTCTGAATGAACCTTTGTTGGAAGAAATATTGTTGGTTTTGGCTCTAAGACAGTTGAATTCACACATCCATTGGTCCAGAAAAAGATTAGGTTATTTTAAAAAAAAAGATATGAGCAGAAAAGTTCAAAGTGTCTTTTAGACTTTGGTATGGGAGAATAATTGCCTCAATTGGCTTTAGTGTGTCCAGTTAATATTAATTAACTAGGTAATACCAAACCGATGCAATGCCCTTTCCTTTGGTCCAGAGGGGGCAAGGTGCAGATCACACAAAGTGTGGCATAGAAGCACTTGCTTATTGCAAGCTGTGCATTGAGAATGAGCCTTTGGATAGTCTGGGTCACAACCTGGGTGCCGTCCGTTCAGCAAGTTTATGAGTGGCTTCCATCCGGGAACAGCGTAAGTCAGAACATAACAGCCTTTTTCTGCCAAGATTTGTCTGTATCTCTCTGCTAGAATGGAGCTAAATTTGGGCCAAATCTTTTACATGTGAACTTTAGATCTTGCAGAATTGGCCTAGCTGTCTTCCTTCAAGATAATTTTAAATACTGCTTTGCCTCAAATTGAAAATCCCTGCCTAGAGAACACTAATATGCCAAGTGGACAAAAGGTTCCAGTGGTTCCCTGTCTTTGTGTGTATGTGCATGTTTTCATACAAAAGGAATCATTCCTCAAAGCTAGTAGTTTGAATGGGGGAGGTCTAGTTTTCCCTCTATATTTGTCTATTGTCTGACTGTTTGATTTCGCATTGTGTACATGAAAAGACTTTGCTGATCCTTTCTTTACTGTTTGAAAAATGTTTCTCCCAAAATCGTGTATCATTGTCATGGTCTTTCCTTTGCCTTATAGTTTGTTTCTTCTACTTCGTATGAAGTATGCAGAGCAATTGTTATATATGTACACATGTTCAGAGTAAAAGGGTTGCTGTGAGTTTTCCAGTCTGTCTGGCCATGTTCCAGAAGCATTCTCTCCTGGCGTTTCGCCCGCATCTATGGCAGGCATCCTCAGAGGTTGTGAGGTCTGTTGGAAACTTGGCAAGTGGGGTTTATATATCTGTGGAATGATGTGCAGGGTGGGAAAAATAACTTTTCTTTTGGAGGCAAGTCCGAATGTTGCAGTTGGCCATCTTGATTAGTATTGAATGACCTTGCAGCTTCAAAGCTCGGCTGCTTCCTGCCTGGAGGAATCTTTTGTTGGGATGTGCTAGCTGGTTCTGATTGTTTTCTGCCTGTAATTCCCCTGTTTCTGAGTGTTGCTCTTTATTTACTGTCCTGATTTTAGCCTTTTAAATACTGGTAGCCAGCTTTTGTTCATTTTCATGGTTTCCTCCTTTTTGTTGAAATTGTCCACATGCTTGTGGATTTCAATGACTTCTCTGTGTAGGCTGACATGGTAGTTGTTAGAGTGGTCCAGCACTTCTGTGTTCTCCAACAGATGGATATAACCTACCTGGGGACCCTCGGCTGCCAACCAATCATTTGTTTTATGGCAACAGATCAAAATGTTGAAATAGATAGTATGTTCAGGGAATCTCTTTGTCTTCTTGGGGCATGTGCTTGTGTGTTTGGTTTAAAGCAGAAAAAATTGCATTGCTTAAAAAAAACATGATACTGATTGTAAGAAATATAGGATTAAAGGGAAGCTGCTGTTGAGATTTGGTAACTTTAAAAAGAAAATCACCTTAGAAGGTGCAGGTTAATTGAAGTATTGCATGCAACCTCCCTCTTGGATTATTGATTAATTATTATCTGACCCACCATAAACTTGGACTTAGAACTTGATTTCTTCTTTAGAGGATTGGAACTGGTGTTGCTGGTGGAGATATATAGCTATTGTTTGTTAGGAGGAGCCAGTGAGAAAGAATACCTTAGTGTCTCAAGAGACAAATGTGGCAGACTTTTCTCGTTTCTGCCTTTCTTCCCCTTAATGTCCCTGGGTAGTGATGTCTAGGAAAGAAAACTGCTTTTTATGGCCCTTCTATAAAATTGAATGGGGAATGAAAATACTGCTGCGGGAGAGATGAGTAGGAGCTGCGGTAACTTTGCAGGAGAGAAGAAGCAAATACATAGCTAGAGGAATATCTTACTGCCATTATGCCTTTACTCTTGTCCTATAAAAGTCCTTATGCCATTCAATCCAGGGGTGGGAATTTACTCACACCTTCAGGCAAGGTAATTGTCAATGGGTCATTTGTAAGCTTGAGAGTCCACAATATGGCACTGAGTCACCAGAAACCTATTTACAAAGCAGTTTTGCCTTTAAGGGCCAGGAGCTTCACTCCAGATATTTTACAGCCAAACCTGTTTAGATAGAAAGAGAAAACAACTAGATTTTGGAACTGTAATGCAGCCAATTGACTGAAATTGTCCCTGTTGCGATTAGGTTTTGTTGAATTTTAAAAGGGTTAGCAGCCGAGAGATCAGGGAATATTGGAGTGGGCAGGGTTTTATATCAAGACTAAGGTTACCAACAGTGTTCCTTGGCTACCAGCAGAACCCATTGTAGATGCTTGTCATCGCTGCCTTCAGTTTATTATAATACTAGCCGTCCCCTGCCACGCGTTGCTGTGGCCCAGTCTGGTGATCTGGAAAATAAAGTAATGAGAAAGTGTTGGTTTCTAATATATGCAATTTCTTTATGGTTGTGGGTAAACAATATTTCTTGCTGTTTCTTTGCCAGTGTTGATGTGGAGATTGTCTGGTTTGTCTACTCTGGAATATGCAACATATCATTGTCCTTCTTTAGGGGTCCCTTTCAAATCTTTGATACTGCATCTGCCATATACATACATACGTGTGTGTGTGTGTGTGTGTGAATGGCTGGATGGCTCTTTGTCAGGAGGGCTTTGATTGGACTGGATGGCCTTAAGGCAGCATTTCTCAACCTGAGAAGTCAACACACCAAGGGGGGGGGGTCACCAGGGGGTGTCAGAAGGGTCACCAAAGACCACCAGGAAACACAATATTTTCTGTTGGTCATGGGGGTTTTGTGTGGGATGTTTGGCCCAATTCTATCGTTGGTGAGGTTTGGAATGCTCCTTGATTGTAAGTGAACTATAAATCCCAGTAACTACAACTCCCAAATGTCAAGGCCTATTTCCCCCAAACTCCATCTGTGTTTATATTTGGGCATATTGAGTATTCATGCCAAATTTGGTCCAGATCCATCATTGTTTGAGTCCACAGTGCTCTCTAGATGTAGGTGAACTACAGCTCCAAAACTCAAGGTCAATGCCCACCAAACACTTCCAGTGTTTTCTGTTGGTCAGGGGAGTTCTATAATTTTTTGAGTGATGGTCACTTTTTGTGTTGTGAGATGTTTTGTTGCCAAATTTGGTGTGATTTCGTTCCTTCGTTCTTTTGTTTTTAAGGTACTCATTATGCACAGAGCATTTTTATATATATAGATTTCTGGACCAGCTCTCTAATGTGTGCCAGGAGGCTGGGGTTAGCCACTTTCTCAGTCTTTAGACACAGAAAGAGCCTCCTCGAAGACTGAGTAAATACAGTTGGGCGTCCCCTGGGCAATGTGTCTTGTAAACAGATAATCTTTCCAACCCATTTCCAACATTTTATGCAATGCTTTTGACACAAAATCTTTATATATAAAATCTCAGCCTGCGTATGTTTGTGCTCACAGAACTCGAAAAGTAGTCGGTCGATTGACTTGACACAACATAGTATTCCAAAACATGCGTGTTTTTATAGTAAAATTTAATTTTTACACAACGTTGCATTCGAATATACACATGTATTTAGCATAAAGCTGGCAGTCCAGGAATAGGCACAATGGAATCTGTGATGCCCAAAGCACCCATTCACAGCTTAGCTTTCGTTTTACCTCAGCAGTATAACAAATGAAAACTGAGTTCTAGCAACCAATTGCTGTGTAGCTTTCCTTTTGCCTCAGCAGTAAAAGAAATAACAACCTCTCACTAAACAGCTTTCCTTTTACCTCAGCAGTATAAGAAATGTATTGTCGAAGGCTTTCATGGCTGGAATCACTAGGTTCTTGTGGGTTTTTTTCGGGCTATAGGGCCATGTTCTAGAGGCATTTTCTCCTGACGTTTCGCCTGCATCTATGGCAAGCATCCTCAGAGGGAAGCTGATGAGGGAACACAACATACAAACAATCTACAAACCCACCAAGAAAATCCAACAAATGCTACGTTCAGCAAAGGACAAGAGGGATCCTCTCACCTCCGCAGGAGTCTACTGTATACCATGCAGCTGTGGACAAGTCTACATAGGGACCACCAAACGCAGCATTGCCCAAACACGAATCAAGGAACATGAAAGGCACTGCAGACTACTTCAACCAGAGAAATCAGCCATAGCAGAGCACCTGATGAACCAGCCTGGACACAGCATATTATTTGAGAACACAGAAATGTTGGACCACACCAACAACCACCATGTCAGACTACACAGAGAAGCCATTGAAATCCACAAGCATGTGGACAATTTCAACAGAAAGGAAGAGACCATGAAAATGAACAAAATCTGGCTACCAGTATTAAAAAACTCTAAAATTACAACAGCAAAACAACAGAGAGGAAACAACCAGGCACATCTTAACACCTCTCAACAAAAGATTTTCTCAGGCTCAGCCAGGCCTTCAAATGCTAATGAAGGTGGTCAGTTGAAACATTCACACCTAGCTCCAGCAGAGAAGAGCTCTTTGCCCCACCCCAGCCATTCCACAGATATATAAACCCATTGTCCTAATTCCAACAGACCTTACTACCTCTGAGGATGCTTGCCATAGATGCAGGCGAAATGTCAGGAGAAATGCCTCTAGAACATGGCCCTATAGCTCGAAAAAACCCACAAGAACCTAGTATAAGAAATGCCACCCAATCACAGAGCAGCTGTCATTTCACTTCAGCAGTATAAGAAATGAAAGCTTAGCTGTGTTTGGTTGCTATTAGCATACCATTTATTCTGACCAACATGGCATTAAAGTACTAACGACTTCAATTTCCAATACACCTTGCGTTTGCTATGATTGTCAATAAAATAAAGGGGAAATCTTTACAAGTGTGCGGTTTGAATTTAGAAAACAATTGCTTCTCCCAGGGGCACTTATACGTCGCATGCTCCAGAGTCATTAAACCATCTGATCTTTATGTTTATGCAGAAAATGGACAACCCAAAATGTAGTCAAACCACTAGCTTTACAATAAAAATGAATTCTGTTAAAAACCTATTTTTCTTTCCTTTCCTTTCCTTTCACATAGACACAGCAATGCAAGGCAGGGTGTTGAATTGAATGATGTGTTTTTTCGGTGAATCTATGTTGACAGCAATACTTTTACTTACTATCTCATTTATTTCATATCAGACTGGGCCACAGCGAAGGGTGGTCGGGTTTAGCTAGAAAATAATAAAAAGTCTTCCATTGGGTAATTGACAAAAGAGAGAGCCTGTTGCACCCAGCCCTAATAACTTAGTTTGAAACAGCTTCATAGTCGTCCTGATACGAAGTTATGTTAGTATCCAAAAGAAACAGGTTCTGAGTTCAATCACAAGTTCACCACAATCTGTCTGCTGTCTCAGTTAGCTCTGGAGCGGAAGCTCTGGTGTAAGGTGCTGGATTGCTTTCAGCATTGCCAACCCTACCGATCTGCTTACTTTCATAAGTATCTTTATTTTAAAACGATTACTGTTCTGTCCTTTGTTGCAGTGGCAAATTGGTCTCTCCAAAGTGGAAGAATTTCAAGGGCCTCAAGCTTCAATGCAGGGACAAAATCCGGCTCAACAACGCCATCTGGAGGGCCTGGTACATCCAATGTAAGTAGCAAGCACTCTGGCTCTGTTTTTGTGTGTTTGACAGAAAGCATCCATCAATTTGTGACCTGTGTAACATGTTATTTCTTTTACATATTAAGTATTTAAAAGCTGTAATAGGTCAGTGTTGTTACACAAAGAACAAGGAACATTGCATCCACAGGGAGGGCAGAAGTACAAGTGTTATCTACTGGAACCTGTTGTCTGAACTTGGTTAAATGCAGAAGTCTTCCATTCCCCAGCTGTTGTATGCAAGAGCCTTGGGGAAGAAGACCCAGGACAGGGTCTGGTTATGCTCTGAGAGTGCTCTCAATTCTCTTGTAGATCTGGAGAAGCGGAAGAACCCTGTGTGCCATTTTGTGACTCCCTTGGATGGCTCTGTGGAGGTAGATGAGCACCGTCGTCCTGAGGTAGGTCAGACAGAAGCTTCAGTTTGCTTTCATGCTTCCTGTGTCTCCTTGCTTCTTGTGCTATACTATGTGAGTGAATGTGTATGCAAGTATGAATGAGAACTCCGTAGAGGCCAAGTGCAAACTCCCGGTCTTTTTTGTTTCAATCATGTCCCTCCTCCTCCCTCAATTTTTATGATTTGTTTTAGGCTATTGCGACAGAAGGGAAATATTGGAAACGACGGATAGAAATTGTGATCCGAGAGTATCACAAGTGGAGAACGTACTTCAAAAAAAGGGTATGCTTACTTACAGCTGTTCTTTTAAGGTGGAAAAAGTGAATTGCCTTAAGCAAGCATGACAAGGTTTTTTCAATGAAAGAACTGAATTGTGAAAACAGAGAAAATAAGAATCAGCAATTAAATTGCTTTGGTTGAAGTCACATGCTGTGGAATGATGAAGTACAGTAGAGTCTTGCTTATCCAACCTTCGCTCATCCAACGTTCTGCATTATCCAATGCAGTTTGCCTCCCGCCCGGATCCAGCGCAGTTTCAATACATTGCAATGTTGTGGTGCTAAATTCAAATATACAGTAATTACTACATAACGTTACCTTGTATTGAATTGTTTTTTCTTTGTTGTAAAACATGATGTTTTGGTGCTTAATTTGTAAAAATATAACAAAATTTGATGTTTAATAGACTTTTCGTTAATCCCTCCTTGTTATCCAACATTTTTGCTTATCCAGTGTTGTGCCAGTCCGTTTATGTTGGATAAGTGAGACTCTACTGTAGTGGTAACGTTTTCCCCATTTGTGTATTTTTGTGTTACTCATAAAGCTGTGGCTCAAGTGAGTTGGTCAGACAGGATAATCAAATAATAAGATTATAGGTTCCTTTGATTCAAGCCAGTAAAAATTCCTCCTAAAAAGGGAGTTTGGGGCCCTAAACAGTCTTCCCCAACTTGTTGCCTTCCTGATGTTCATTGGACACAAAGTTTATCTCCCATCTCCAGGGTCAGGAAGGCTGGTCTACAGATATGAAAAAAAAACCACATCTTGTTCAAGAACTGCAATGTAATTATGAAAACAATTTTTTCCTTTTCCTTTCCAGTTGCAGAAGCACAAAGATGAAGACCTTTCCAGTTTGGTCCGGGTAGGTGTTGAGTTTTTCTTGGTTTTATTTGTTTAGGGAAAAGTCCCAGTATTGACATATAAAAAAAAATCAAGGCCTGGATCTATCAAGTATTGATAAGGACAAAAAGTTTCTTGGTGATTAAAAGCTAAATACAATTGCAGATTTTTCAGTTTCAGATGCTAACTGTGGCATAGTACAACTAGCAAAGGTAGCCAATAACAATTCTCTCAAATGTGGATGAATTGTTAGGCTTTATGCCTTATGGACTCATTGCTAGTTGTGTTCAACTGCTGGCCCTCTCATTTAATAGTTTCCTTTCCTCTTCTGCAGGATGACGATATGCTGCTCTGGCAGAATGAGAGCTATGGCAGGGAGACTCCGGTCCCAATGGAACTGGACTCTCTCTTTAGCACTGACATGCTCATGTCAGAGTTGCCGGACACCCTCTTCTCCACATTGTCTTCTCACCAGCCAGTCTGGCCAAGTCCCAGAGAGATAGGTAAAATCTTGCCTGTGTCCTTTGTAGAGAAGTTATTTCTAAAGATTGGGTTTGCTGCTTTTTGTGCCTTCCATTTTTAAAAAACAGATGAACTTCCCTCTTTTATTTCAAACTTTGCTTCATGTTGACTACTAGCACTAAGTGAACATGTTTTGAAAGGGCTATGGCTCCCTGCCTTGGTCCCACCTCCCTTGCAGGCATGACTGGTGGGGATGAGAGATGGGGCCTTCTCAGTAGTGGCTCCTTGGCTATGGAACAGTGAAATTAGATCAGCACCCTCTCCCCTGGCCTTCAGAAAAAAATAAAAACTTGGTTATGGGACCAAGCTTTTGGGCAGTGAGCAATACAAGGAATTATCAGGATTATTTGCAATAGATATTGATATTTGGAACAGCCCTGGACTAGGATTGTTGGATTACAGTGTTCCCTCACTACTTTGTGGTTCACTTACTGTGGACTCGCTGCTTCACAGTGTGTGTGTGTGTGTGTGTGTGTGTGTGTGTGTGTGTATATATATATATATATATATATATATATATATATATATATATATAGAGGGAACACAGTACGCCACAACAGCAAGAGGCCCCAGCGACGACCAGGAGGAGCAAGGTAAAGAGGGCGAGGGGGCGGCTCTTCCTCCCTCCTCACCCTCTTTACTTTCCTTTTCCTCCTCATGGTCATTGCCGGGGCTTCTTGCTGCCACTTGGCAGCAAGAGGCCCCAGCAATGGCCAGGAGGAGGAAGGTAAAGAGGGTGAGGGGGTGGCCGGATGGTCGCCACCAGGGGAGGGGAGGGGCGCGTCCCTGTTTCGTGCTTTTTCACTTATGGAATGTAACTCCTGCAATAAGTGAGGGAACAGTGTATGTGATTTTAATGTTTATATGAATATGTTTTTAACTCCCAAGTTATCGCTTCTCGGCCTTTTGGCTAAGATCAAGTGTAGTATCTGTTCTTATCAGTTTAATATCTGATATGTTCTCTATTTGAGAACTTTATATTAACTCCCAAGTTTTAATGTTTAAATGTCGTTGTGTTTTATGATTTAATTGATAGTTGTATGTCACTATTGTTTTATGTTAGGTTTTTATGTATGTGAGGCATTGAATTTTGCCATATATATGTCATATCCCCCCCCCCCCCCCGGTAAGAAAAGCAGTATACAAGTAAATAAATAAATAATCCTAGAAGTCATGAACACGGATAAATTAACACAATTATTGAGACACGAGAGGATGGATTGGCAACCATTTAATGATTATATGATTCAAGAAAATAAAAAGTATAAAAATTTAGACTAATTCAACCTAATTAAAAGGAATTATCTCAGAAAGGTCAGAAGAAAAGGAGAAGCTATGGGTGAAGAAAAAAAAGAAAGGAGATGGAGGGTGGGGTAAAGAGAGATAAGACTAAATCCACCAGGAAGGAGATCGGAGGTCAAGAAACTATCCCCCTTCCCTACCCTGCCTTCCTTAGCCATTCCTACCCCCACTCCTCCCACCCCTTTACCTTTCTTCCTACCCTATATTTTTCCTCTTTGGCTTCAAGAAGCCAGATGTGTGTACCTATTTTTTTGCATCAATGTATCCACTTTTCTTTTAATCAATTGTTTAAAATATTTTGAATAAAATTTATTTCAAAAATTAATTCATTAATAACATTTGAAGCAGCCTCCCCAAACATGTGCAGAATGTCATGGTCACCGCCACACATCTAATAATAATAATAATAATAATAATAATAATTCATTGGCACTTGTACCACAAATACCATCTGCCTGCGACAAAGAACTGGTGGGATCACAAACCTGAAAAAGTTACAGAAAAGGAACAATTCAAACTACTTCCGAGTTCAGACAGACAGAGTTTTGGAGCACAATACTCCTGACCTCACGATCTTGTTAAAAAACAAAGTATGGATCGTTGATGTTGCAATCCCAGGTGGCAGAAGGATTGAAGAAAAACAACTGGAAAAGCTGACACGATATAAGGATTTAAAGATCGAACTGCAAAGACTGGCACAAGTCAGTAAAGGTGGTCCCAGTGGTGATCGGCATACTGGGTGCAGTGCCTAAAGACCTTGGCCTGCACTTAAACACAATCGGTGCTGACAAAATTACCATCTGTCAGCTGCAGATCTGCACGCATTATTCACCGATACATCACACAGTCCTAGACACTTGGGAAGTGTCTGACGTGTGATCCAATACAAAAGCCAGCATAGTGATCTTGTTTGCTGTGGACTCAACTTGCTGTGATTCGAATAACAATAATAATTTTATTTCCTCGTCGTGTCCTCTGTGAAATGCGCACCTATGGGTTTTCCCTCGCGAATGCGCAGAAATCCGGAACATTCTGAAGTTTAATGAATTTTTAAATGATTATTTTGAGAAGTACAAGCTCCGCCCATCTGCCTGCCCCCCCCCCCCCCCAATATATGTGCCGCGCGGTGCAGCTGAGCTCTAGTTCCTTTTTCCGCACTAAACAGGCAGCATCTCGGAACAATCTCTCTCCTCGACTCTGGACTGACTATTTGGACTCCTTCTGACTACCTTCCTTCTCCATTCCTGACCCGGACCGGCTGACAACTCTTTTTCCTTACCCTCAGGCTAGATGTCTTCCCTTTATTTCACAAATAGCCTGGGGGGCCACCCTGCCCAAGGCTGATAGACATTCTAAATGCTTACTTTGTTTGGGAGAATCCCATAATCTCCAATCATGTGAGGTTCGTTTAAGTTTTACTACGAGGGCTCGTAAGGGCAGGGACGCCCGTTTAAAAGCTCTGTTTTATGAGCGCACTTTGGCTCTACAAACCCTTCCTACCCCCTCCCAGTCCTCCCCGCTACAAGAGCCCTCCCAGCCTCCCTCCCCACGTGCTGGGGATAGGCGTGAGTCTGAACAGGCAACCGCTTCCACTATGGAGCTGTCGAGAAAAAAACAAAAGCCCTCTAAACAGGCCACGAGGCCGTGGAAATCGAAGGAAAAAACAAACAAACAGAAAAAGGGGTGGCAACTCACTGGCGCGCAGCCCTTGAGCCCTCCCATGCTTGAACCGATGCCTCACTCTTCCAGTTCCACGTTACATCTCCAGGAGCCTCTGCCTACCATGCTCCAAATGGAGGATACCTCCCACCTTCCTCCGCTCGAACTCCTAGCTCCTCAGCTGGAACTAGAAGCCCAGCCTTCTGCCGATCTCTCGATCTCCCCCCCCCCCCCCCCGCCGCTTCCTCCTTCCCAAACCTCACCCCCCCATCTCCAAACCTTCCTCAAATTCTGGTACAGAGGGAAACTCCTTCCCCAATACAGCCCACGCCCACGGCGCAACCTTCCTGTCGCCACCACTGCTCTCCATCCCCTGATTCAGAACCGCCAGCTCCCTCCCTCCCCCCTTCCAAGAGAGTGCAATCTCGCTCCCCCGAGCACTATCACCCTTATGGATACCATGATTATCCTTATCACCTCTACCCCCTCCCCCTCCCTTTCCACCATATTCTTTTTATTACCCCCCCCCCCGACCACTTTAGGGGTTTCAATGCCCCTTATCCACCAGATCCCAAATACCCACAACCCTCCGTGCGCCTCCTACAGCCGCACTCTCTCACCCTCCAGAAGACCAGGTTGAAATGAAAACTCATCTATCCCTTCAGGAACCCACCCCCCAACCCCAACCAGATTCAGAAACCATTGACCTTGAATCCACCGATGACACTCCAGCCATCCAAGACCCCCAACCGGACCCTGACCCCTCACCTAAAAACTTAGAAGAATTCAAAAAAATCTCAGCTCTACTAATAAGACTCTCCAGAGCCCTGAACTTAGCTACTGTTTGAGCAGTCGTTCGAATAATTAGTGCAATGATTGGTTAATGAACACTGAAATGGAACAATGGATGACGAATCTGGAACATGTTTTTGATGACGAGACAACAGTGAATGGGTATTGTAGTAACTGTTTATTAATTGTGTAATGTGTTAGGTTGTTAACTGTTTCTATACTGTAGCACTGAATTTTTGCTGTTCATATTTGTTGTGAACCGCTGTGAGTCGCCTTCGGGCTGAGAACAGTGGTATATAAGTAAGGTAAATAAATAAATAATAAATATTCCTGAACCTACAGATACAGTAGTTGACCCATGCTTTACTTCCACTGAACAACAACAACCTACATCCACTGTGTTGCCCACCTTACCTTATCTATTAAAGGTCCTTAAAAATACTGGAGTTGCACCGGCTATGGTCCCGGCAACCCCCAAAAGGGCAGAAAACCTGTACCGTATTGGTCTATCCTCAGTTTCATGGCTATCTGAAATGCCTAAAGCAAACTCTTATGCTCAACCAAAACCTACTAAAAGAAATCAGGCTTCCCCTTCTGACAAAGAAGGGAAGAAATTGGATTCCATGGCCAAAAATTCTTATTCCTCAGCATGCCTCTTTGCACGCATGGCTCACAATGGAGTGTATGGAACAAAATATCTTCTTATTTAGACCTATTACCTCCAACTGAACAACCACTAGCCATGGCCTTTAAATAAGAAACCCTTCTTTTGGCCTCTTTACAAAATGACCTTTCAAAAAACATTGCTGACACCTCAGGTAAACTTATTGCAGGGTCAGTAGCCCTTCGCCGCCATGCCTGGCTAAGGGCGGCTATCCTTTCTCAATCACAACGCACCCTTATCGAGGACCTCCCCATGGATGAAGCAGGGCTTTTCAATCCTGAAACAGATTTGCAACTAGAACATTCCCATAAAATGAAACAAACAGTATACAAGTATGACCAACAGCCATACTCCTATCAACGCCAGCAATGAGGATCCTACTACTACCGCCCCCAATTCTACAATAGACCCTACAACACCTCATTCTACAGGGGACGACAGAGGCCCTATGCTCCCTCTGCAGCAGCAAGACGACCTCCCCTTCCTTCTAGAGGTCAGTACCGTGGTACCAGACCCTCCAACAACAACAAACGTCATTTTTAGCACACCTCTACCTATCACCACCCTTCCCCCCCCCCCACACACACAACCACTTACATACCTAGACAGACTACACACATTCCTTCCAACATGGCAATCCATAGCCACGGACGCTTGGGTCCTGGATATAATTGAAAGAGGATATGCTATAGAGTTTGACAACTATCCACCAGTTGGTAACATCCTCCTCACCCAACCTTCCCAGACCATCTGGGAAGAGGTAAACTCTCTACTTCAAAAGGGTGCAATTTCTGCTATCCCTTCACATGATGCCAATGATTGTTTCTTTTCTCGCTACTTCCTAGTAGACAAAAGAGATGGTGGGCTATGCCCCATCCTCGATCTACGTAGATTCAACACTTTCATTACACCGTGTAAATTTCGCATGGTAACACTCCCTAACATACTTCCCTTCATCCCAGAGGGATTGTGGTTAGCAACGGTGGACCTACGGGACGCCTACTTCAATCAGACAGTCACACCACAGGTTCCTAACCTTTGCGGTTCAAAACAATCACTTCTCCTTCAATTCTCTCCCGTTTGGCCTATCCATGGCGCCCAGAGTATTCACGAAATGCATGTCAGTCATAGCCGCACACCTCCGCCAGCAAGGCATTATGGTCTTTCCGTATCTGGATGACTGGTTACTATGCTCTTCTTCCAAAACTCAAATGTGCAACGATATTCATTACACTTTATCTCTCTTAAAGGACTTGGGTCTGGTTGTAAACCAGGAAAAATCCCATCTGTCCCCGACACAACGTGTCCAGTTCATAGGAGCCGTATTAGACTCCGCACTCCAGAGGGCCTTCCTCCCAGAAGACCGCTTCCTCAAGCTTCATCAGTCTATCCTAGACCTCCAACGATCCTGACAAACATCGGCTTGGGTTATCCAATCTATTCTTGGCCACATGTCCTCTACCACAAATGTGACCCCCTTTGCCTGCCTAAAGATGAGGCCCCTGCAAAATTGGTTCATCAGATCATTTGACCCCCAGTCACGAATCCTCCAACCACCACACACCGTCCTCCAATCCCTCTCATGGTGGATAAAGTAGTACAGTGTTCAATCAGGGATTCCTTTCAACCAACCCTGTCCTTCCATGTCCCTCACAACCGACGCCTCCAACTCAGGTTGGGGTGCGCACCTCAAGGGATTCAGAGTCAGCGGTCACTGGTCCCCCCAGGACCAACACTTCCACATCAATGCACTCAAGATGATGGCAGTAGAAAAGGCTCTCTGAGCTTTCACCCGCATCATTTCCAATCACATGGTTCAAATTGTAACGTACAACACTTCAGTCAAATACTATATCAACAAACGGGGGAACACGCTCACGGACACTTCTGTCCATCTCGACATGCATCTGGGAATGGTGCATTCAGAGGAATATTCTTCACACAGCCATTCACCTACCGGGGCAGGACAGCACCCTAGCAGATTCCCTAAGCAGATCATCGAAAAACAACCACGAGTGGCACCTGTACCCCAAACAGAGCCCTCACACTCAAGTGGGGCAAACCCAGGATAGATCTCTTTGCATCCCCGGTAAACAATCACTGCCCTTTTTACTGCACGAGGCTCCACCCTCGCGCATCCCCAGGTTGTCTCGGAGGTGCCTTCCTATTCCAATGGACCCCGGGCCTCCTCTACCTCTTCCCACCTCTCCCTCTCCTATCCCCAGTCATAGCCAAGATAATCTAAGACAACACAGATTGCATTCTAATCACACCCTGGTGGCCACGACAACACTGGTTTGCCCCCCCTTCTCCAAATCTCCAACAGAGAATTCCTCCACCTCAACCTGACCCCGGACCTTCTCACAGTAGAGAACGGCCTGGTCCTACACCCAGACCTCCAATCCCTACGCCTGACGGCGTGGAGGATCAGACCACGGTAAACCTATCTGAGGAAGTATCACGCATACTCCTGGCTGCGCATAAGCCAACCACTAAAAAGTCATATAACTATAAGTGGTCCTCCTTCAAATCATTTACACAATCAGTTGGATACAATCCTATCTCTGCACCTATCCCTGTAGTACTGGACTTCCTAGTACATGTCTCTAATAAATGTTTTTCCCTTTCCTCAGTCAAATGCTACTTAGCAATTTCATCCTTTCGGAGAAAGTTTGGCTTGCCGTCCCTCTTTCAAGACCATGTAATTCAATTGTTTCTCAAGGGCTATAAAAACATCCACCCTCCCACCTCCCTTCCTTCCCCTCAATGGAGCCTAGAACTAGTGTTATCCCAGTTATCGAAGCCGCCCTTTGAACCTATGGCCTCTAACAATATATCCCATTTGTCATGGAAGACAGCATTCCTTCTGGCCATCACCTCTGCTAGAAGGTCCAGCGAGCTCACGGCCCTCCGCTCGGACCCCCCTTATATTAGATTCCACGATGACAAGGTCGTTCTTCGTACCGATGTCACTTTTCTCCCTAAAGTACTTTCCCACTTCCATATGTCACAAAACATTATCCTACCAGCCTTTTTTCCCAACCCATCCTCCCCGTTGGATGTAGTTTTACACTCCCTTGATGTTAAAAGGGCACTTTCTTTTTACTTACATAGAACATCTACCTATAGAAAGTCTCCTAAGCTGTTTTTGAAATACAGGAAAGACATGCTAGGCCATCCTGTGTCCTCAGAAGGATTGGCCTCTTGAATTGTCTCAACGATCCGACTAGCCTACCAGTTGGCAGGTAAAGAACTGCCTTCTCACCTTGTGGCACACTCGACACGTTCCGTGTCCACATCCCAAGCATTCCTAAGAGGAGTTCCTCTGGAACAAATCTGCAGAGCAGCTACGTGGTCTACACTTTCCACATTTGCCTCTCACTACAAGTTGGATATACAAGCAAAGAAGGATGTCGCCTTCGGCAGAGCAGTTCTTATTTCCTGCGTGGCATGACCCACCTCCAGGTCAGCAGCTTGCTATTCACCCATAGGTGCGCATTTCACAGAGGACACGACAAGGAAATAGAGGTTGCTTACCTGTAACCGTATTTCTTCAAGTGTCCATCTGTGAAATTCGCACAACCCGCCCGTCCTCCCCTCTGTCATGCCTCTATCCTAGCCGCTGTTTAGCACTGGGGAACTAGAGCTCAGCCTCACCGCGCGGCACATATATTGGGGGGGGGGGGAGATGGGCGGAGCTTGTACTTCTCAAAATAATCATTTAAAAATTCATTAAACTTTAGAATGTTCCGGATTTCTGCGCATGCGCGAGGGAAAAACCATAGGTACGAATTTCACAGATGGACACTTGAAGAAATACGGTTACAGGTAAGCAACCTTACTTTCTTACCCGTCTCTCCTTGTGGCTTGTATCTCCCAGACACGTCTGAAACTGGACGAGGAATATTTAGACAGACTGTTCTTGTATCTTCATGTGTTCTAAAAAGCCTGACAAATTTGGTTCGTGAAAACCCTTGATGAGAGAATACCCAGTCCAAAACAATATTCCTCTCATAGAAATACTCTTTCTTGAAAGGCTTTCTACAGAGTGAACTCCAAAGGGAAAATTGGAATTGGTTGCCCTGTTGCTAAACACATTAGACACTCCACCTTTTTTCAGGAATAACAACTGAGAGTCTGGCGTTGCCATAAGGAGTGTGTATTTGAAAAAAAAAATGATACTCGGGCCTCAATAAATTGTTCAAAGTCCTTTGGCAAACATGGGACCCCTTGTTTTCTTGTGGTGCAAAAGGCTTGGTATAACTACTCTTTTAAAACGTATCCTTTGGAGACTAAATTGTCTTCCTTTGTTCCATCTTTAGACTATCCTGTTATATGAGCCACTTTCTTCCTGCTTTCCACGTCTACAAGAGTTTTCTGTGCTGTAGGGGGACTTGTTTGCTCTCGAGGACTTCAGAATTTCTCATTACTTTCTCTGAACTTTTCTAGCACATTTAGGCAATGCTGACATGATTCAGCCAGGACTGACTCCTCTCCAGCCCAACTGTATGGATACCTTTGAACTTTTTCAAGGTAGGAATTTTTACAGAAACAATACATTCTATTTGCTAGCCTCAATTTCTTCAGATAGCATTTATTCAGCTCTGTACAGTAGTATGTTAGTATGATATTTCACTTCTGTTCAGATGTATTGTTTGACTTCCAGATTGCTCAATAACAGCTGAAAGTGTGATGACATCAGGGAGTCATGGTCCTATTGAGCTCTTTACATAGAGGTCAGGGCTTGTATCACTTCTTGTGTCACAGCCCAGCTCCAGACGTATCAATTTGGGAGAAATAGGCCTTTCTTTGGCCTGAAGATTCCTATATCATCATACTTACTTTGGCTTGAAATCTGTAATGTTATCACCTTTGGAAAGATTCAGTAAGAATGTTTAGAATGATATCTGTTAAGCCACTCAGCTGCTCTGGGTATCACTTTTGGCTCTGGTATTTGTCCAAGATACTAAGTTTGAGAAGGACTTCATTTGTAAAGTAGCACACCCCTTATTTTAGTTCTTATTTAATTTGTGTGCCAGAGGCTCTTGTTCTTTCTGCTTTTAGTTTCTTTGTGTGTCAAAAAAGATATTTTACCAGCAACAAAGCTATCAAATCAGTGGGAGTATCCAGATGAAACTGAAATATTTCCTCTGTTTTTTTAAAAAGAACTTTTCATGTCAAATCGTTCCAGTAACTGCTTCAGTGCCATGACGCCTACTGCCAGTTCTGCCATGGCAGATGCCTGTACTCATTCTTCCCAGGTAAGACTAGGGGACAACAATAGCAAGAACAGTTGGGGGCACTGCTTTGCAGTGGCTCCACTCCCTCCTGGAGGATTGTACCCAGATGGTGATGCTGGGGGACACCTTCTTGGATCCCTAGCCATTGACCTATGGAGTCCTGCAAGATTTGATTCTTTCCCCCATGTTTTTCAACATCTGCATGAGGTCATCTGGAGTTTTAGAGTTTGGTTTCATCTGTATGCAGATGACACAACTCTATTACTCTTTTCCACCTGAATCTAAGGAAGCTCTCCAGATCCTGAACCAGTGCCTGGCAGCTGTGATGGACTGGATGAGAACTAACAAGCTGAAGCTTAATCCAGACAAGACAGAGGTCAGTCATGAGGCCGATCGGGGTATAGAGTGGCAACCTGTGGTCGACAGGGTTACACTAGCCTGAGGTCTGCAGTCTGGGAGTCCTCCTGAACTCAGCACTGAGGCTTGAAGCTCAGATGTCGGTGGTGGCCAGGAGGGCCTTCACACAGTTAAAACTGGTGCGCTAGCTGCAACCGTACCTCGAAAAGTCTGACTTGGCCATGGTGATCTACGCTTTGGTTACATCTAGAATGGACTACTGCAATGCACTTTACATTGAGCTGCCTTTGAAGACGGCTCGGAAACTGCAATTAGTGCAATGGTCAGTTGCCAGGCTACTTACTGGGGCTAGCTATATGGAGCATGCCATGCCCCTATTAAAGCAGCTTCACTGGCTGCAGACAAGTTTGTGACCCCAATTCAAAAGGCAGGTTATAACCTACAAAGTCCTACATGGTTTGGGTCCAGCTGTCTTTGTGACCGCATTCCCCCCATGAACCTGCTCAGACATTTAAGATCTGCCAGGGAGGCCCTTCTCTTGGTCTTGCCTCCATCTCAAGCGCGGCTGGTGGGGGCGAGGGAGAGGTCCTTCTCAGTCCCCCCCCCCCCCCCGGCTTTGGAACGCCCTCCCCAGGGAAATCAGGCAAACCTCCACTCTTCAGTGTTTCCAGAGGGAGTTGAAAACATGGCTTTTCAGGCAGGCTAAGTCGCCAAACAATTAGATGACCATACAAATTGATATTGACTCTGGTACTTTAACATTACTTTAACGTTACTTTTAACTTGTTATGATTATCATGATTATGATTATGATTATTCCTTTTTTTAAGGAAAGGCTTCTGTTAGAGACCCACAGCTAGAGGGGAGATAGACAATATTTAGCTCAGTGACACTAGTGTTTTTCTTCGTGGACTCTGTGAATGCACACATATGGAGTATCTGCGCCTGCGCGGGCTCCAACAGAAAACTTAGCTCTTGTCACAGGCCGGATTCCAGACTCCTGGAAGGAGGCAGAGATAGTTCTCATCAAAAAAGGCAACCTGGATGGATCAGAAAAACAGAACTATAGACCGATCTCTTTATTAAACGTTGATTATAAAATCTTTGCCGCTATCTTAGCGAAAAGACTGAAAAGATTTCTATCAGGCTGGATTGGAGAAGAACAAGCGGGCTTTCTCCCAGGCAGAAGCACAAAAGACAACCTACGAGTCATTATTGATACCATCGAATATTATGATATCAACACTCAAAAAGAAATGGCTCTGCTATCCCTGGACGCCGAGAAAGCCTTCGACAATCTCAGCTGGAAGTTTTTGAAACTCTTGTTAGAAGAAATAGATATTGGCTTCTCGTTTAAAAACGCAATCTTTTCCATTTACTCCGAACAATCGGCCAGACTGCTAATAAATTCCAACTTGTCAGGGAAAACACAGATCTCGAAAGGAACAAGGCAGGGTTGTCCCCTTTCCCCCCCTGCTCTTCATCCTGGCCCTAGAAATCCTCCTAAAAACAGTCAAAGAGGATAAAACAATTAAAGGGATGAAGATCGCAACTCATGAATACAAGACAAGAGCGTACGCAGACGACGTCATCTGCATTATTGAAGATCCGCTTAACAACATTCAGAGATGGACCTCCGTATTAGAAGAGTTCGGCAAGGTCTCAGGATTTAGAATAAATAAAGGCAAGACGTTTCTCCTAACAAAGAACATGGAGCCGGCCAAGCAGGCAGAGTTGAGAAGAATAACAGGATTGGAGACGAGCAAAAAAAAAAAAAATACCTTGGGATCTGGATTACGGCCAGCAACGCCCACCTGTTCAAAAACAACTATGAACCTACCTGGAAGAGAGTTCAAAAAGATATAGCGCAGTGGAAGTTCCTGAAGCTCTCGCTGCTGGGGAAAATTGGACTAATTAAAATGACCATCTTACCAAGACTCCTCTATCTTTTCCAAAACTTACCCATCATAAGAAACATCAAAGTTTTTGATAACTGGAACAAAGATTTAAGAAAATTTATCTGGGACGGGAAAAAACCCAGACTGAAACATCGGGTGATGGTGGACAGAAAGGATAGAGGGGGATTTGGCCTTCCCAGTCTAAAAACTTACTTCGAGGCCTGCGCCCTAATATGGGTAAAGGACTGGGCTTCCCTCAAAAATGAAAAGATGCTAACGCTAGAGGGGTTCAACCTCAGGGTGGGTTGGCATGCGTACCTATGGTACGGCAGGTCAAAACTGGAAGGAAACTTTGGTAACCATTTCGTAAGATCTAGTCTCCTCAAAGTCTGGAATAAGTACAGGAATTATTTCTATTCCAAAACCCCCCAGTGGCTGTCCCCAATCGAGGCGAAACAAAGACGCCTGCTAGGCTGGCAGAGCTGGCCAACCTATAAGGACATTCTGATTAAAGATAAAGAAAACAACAAATGGAGCTTGAAACATCAGGAAGAACTAACTCAGGAGTTTAAAAATCTTACATGGCTACAATACTTTCAGCTCCGAGAAACTTTCAAGCAAGACGAGAAGACCGGGTTCGAGGAAAAACCATCACCCTGGGACATAGTACTGAGTACAGAAAAGAAGCTTATTACCAAACTGTATAACCAACTTCTTACCTGGGAAACTGAAACAGAGGAAATTAAAAATTGCATGATCCAATGGGCCCAGAATGTAGGGCGGCCAATAAATCTACGAGAATGGCAACTAGTATGGAGAAAAAAGCTAAAATACTCTTGTTCCACGGCATTAAAAGAGAACTGGCTAAAGACATTTCACAGATGGTACCTAACACCCTACAAACTCAGCCAAATGTACAAAAATATCAAGATCTCTTGCTGGAAATGTAAAGAACATTCAGGCACATATTTTCATATGTGGTGGTCCTGCCCTGTTGTGAAAAGATACTGGCAAGGCGTACAGGAAGAAGCCCAAAAATTCCTCAAGATCAGATTTCCAAGAAAACCCGAGTATTTTTTACTAGGGCTAACGGACGAAGACTTCATGCTGGACGATAATGAAGACATCCTCTGGATGTATCTATCGACAGCAGCACGAATAGTACTGGCACGATATTGGAAAGAAAACCAGATCCCCACAGTGGAAGAATGGCTAGTTAAAATCTCGGAACTAAGGGATATGGACAAGCTGACCTTCCTGCTGAAATCAAGTACTGGAAAGCCAATTAAACAGACGGATTGGGCGAACTTTGATGAATACGAGACAAAGAAATACGAATCGTAAAGGGGTATGAGCAAACTGCAAGAGACACAGCTAATTAGTGCGTAGAATGAACTAGGTGCAAGTCAAGTCCGGAGTAGACAGTATACCTCCGGCAGAATGTATGGAATTGCTCCGGATGGAAACTAAATGGAAGTCACCGCCCACCACCCCTCCAAATAAGGAGGGACAGTGGGCTCATGTTGCGTGTGTTCGTTGTATTACCCTCTCCTTCCCCCACCCTTTGTCGCCCCTTCCCACCCTCTTTTCCCCTGGAATGTGGATTTTATATATCTGTGCAAACAATGTTTCTATTTTCTATCAATGTTTCTATTTTTTCTAAAACTAATAAAGATTATTATTTAAAAAAAAGAAAACTTCTTCCAGTTGAATCTTTTAAATTTTGGCGGTAATCCCTCCCACTCCTCCCAGGGCATAAAAGCGAGCCCAGGCTGCAGGCACACCCCTCCCCCAGTTCTTTAGCAGGAACCACGCCGCCCTCAACAGGCCTAGAAGCACAGAGGCTGTAAGGGCTACTCAAACAACCAATCTCGATGTCGTATTTGATGGTGTACCAGACAATATCGTCTCCACTTCAGCTATTGTTGCCAACTCCACCCCAACTTTCCCTCACCTCTCAGCCAACTCATCTCATTGATGTCACCCAATTCGGCGACTGCCTGTCCCTCTTCATCCCTGTCTGGGAATCCATCCCCTCCGATGCATGGGTGCTAAAGATTGTGAAAGAAGGCTATGTCTTGGAGTTAGAGGACCTTCCCCCAACAGGACATGTCCTTGATACAGAGTCATCTCCAGAAATCCTCAAAGAGGTAAACACATTATTGTCAAAAGAGGCTATACAACTTCCCCCTCAGAATTGGACATACTGGCCTTCTGCTCCAGGTTCTTCACTATCCTGAGGAGGGGACCTGAACTCTTACATCCTGTCGACAAAGTTCAGAATGGTTACAGTATCGTCAGTCCTTCCCCTCCTTGATCAAGGGACTGGTTCGCATCCATCAATCTCAGAGATGCCTACTTCCACTTGGCGGTTTGACCCGCTCACAGACGCTACCTGTCCTTCAAAATCCTTCACCAAACCTTCACTGTCCTACCCTCTAGCCTCATTACTTCCTCAAGAGTCTTCACCAAATGTATGTCAGTCATGGCAGCCCATCTCCGGAAGCAATGCATCCTACTTTTCCCTTATTTAAATGACTGGCAGATCGTGGCTCACTCCCCGTCGATGCTCAACTCCCACGTCAGCTCCACTCTCCAATTTCGTGATTCCCTCAGTCTCCAGCTCAATGTCGAGAAATCCCATCTGAACCCCACAGCAAAGATAAAGTTAATCAGAGCCTTCTTCAATTCCATCTCCCACTGAAAAGGTATCCTTGCTGTCCAACAGGAGATACATCACTGCAACTCCCATCACAGAGTTCAAGCCCGAGCAATCCGTCTTCCTCGTCACACCCTTCATCAGTCTCACCGTCACACCCTTCGCGAGACCTGAGCTCCAGCCACTCAAAAGACGGTTCTTCAACCCATCTCGACACCACAACTCGAGATTCCTATCAATCCCAAAACCTGTCCTCCTCCTGAACTAGTGGACATCTCAGTGCAACATAGGTGTGGGTGTGCCCTTTCACCCACAACGGCCCTCGGTCACGATAATGACTGACACTTCCACTTTTCCGTGGAGAGCCCACACCAAAGACCTTACCATACAGGACCTTTGGTCGAAACACGAAAGGCTCCATCACATCAATTACCTGGAGCTCCTTGCTATTTTCAAAGCCCTGAGAGCTTTTGCCTGACTGGTCACACACAAGACTGTCCAAATCCTGATAGTCAACACAGTAGCCATGTACTAGATCAACAAATGGGCTACTCCTGAAACGCTCCCTTTCCCTGCAGCAGTGGTGTAGCAACCACTCTATGACCATTTTTGCCATTCATCTCCATAGGACCCTGAACAATCTCACAAACACTCTCAATTGGACAAAAACAATGTCCCACAAGTGGAAACTCGACCAAAGGGAACTCCACACTCTCTTCGATGACTGGGGCTGGCCGGACATTGGTCTCTTAGCCTTTCCCCCAGAATGCACAACTCCCTTGATACAGGGTGTGACTTCCCTACGACCCAGGCCCTGACCCAGGTGTCTCAGAGATATGTTTCTCCTTGACTGGTTGTCAGCCTTCCTCTACTTGTTCCCTCCAATCCCACTTATTCTCAAAGTGGTAGAAAGGTTACAACTCTCCAGCACAAACTGCATCCTGATAGCCCTGACTTGGCCTCTACAGCCATGATGCCTGGATTTATCCTGAGGCGTCCTGCACACCCTACCTCACCTCCTCACCAGGGAGTAGAGCCTCCTCACCAGGGAGCAGAGCCTCCTACTCCATCCAGGTGTTCACTCTCTTCACCTCACAGCCTCCTATTCCATCCAGGTGTTCACTCTCTTCACCTCACAGCCTCCTACTCCATCCAGGTGTTCACTCTTTTCACCTCACAGCCTCCTACTCCATCCAGGTGTTCACTCTTTTCATCTCACAGCCTCCTACTCCATCCAGGTGTTCACTCTCTTCACCTCACAGCATGGAGAGTAGTGACTTAAACTTTCTACAACTCGCTCTCTGCTCCATCCTGAGTGCAGCACACAAGCCAGCAACAACAAAGGTGTATGCCTATAAGCTTGCTCGTTTCCAGGACTTCCTTCAATCCCGAGATCAATCCCTGGTCACGTCGTCAGTACCGATGGTACTGGACTTCTTACTTACCTTGGCGCAATGGAACTTTGCCCTCGCACCTTGCTCTTGCCAGAGAAAGTGCAGTAAATGCAGTAAACTTGCACCTACCAGTCCATCTGCCGACCCTGGGAAACTCATCCTTTCTCACCTCTCTGGTCATCCCTTCGAGCCGCTTGCCATGTTGGACCTCTGCATCCTCTCGTGGAAAGTGGCCTTCCTTGTGGCGATCACCTCAGCCCTCCGCCCATCTGAATTGATGGCACTTTGAGTCATTGCACCTTACCTACTCTTCCATTGGAACCTACATATTTACAAAAGTAGTTCACCCATGTGGGTGTCCCTCTTTGCACTACCACCCTAATGAGACTTTGACACCTTACTATAATTTTTTATACTGATTCACTTTATGTGTTTAGCCTCTCAAGGCACTTGTTGTACAAGGGATGGCCCTACCATTCACAGTTTACTGTTGTTACAAATAAAGTTGTACTGTTTTCACTTAACTGGTGTTGGTTTGCTATATGTCCCACCTACCAAGACTTTAGGTTTCTAGTCTCCATATGTGTGAATTCAGAGTCCATGAAGAAAAAGGTCAGGTTGCTTATCCGTAACCATGTTTCTTCGAGTGGTACTCTGTGAATCCACACAAAACCGCCCTTCCTTCCCTCTTGCAAACCTCCCCCTTTCTCACTGCCTTTGTGGCGAAGGAACTGGGGGGTGTGCAGCTAGGGCTCCCTTTTATGCCCTGGGAGGAGTGGGTTGGATTACCACCAAAATTTAAAAGATTCAGCTGGAAGAGGTTTTCTGTTGGAGCCTGCGCAGGCACAGATACTCCATATGTGTGCATTCACAGAGTACCACTTGAAGAAACATGGTTACAAGTAAGCAACCTGTCTGACTCTGTAAGCTTGCTTTCTAGAAATAATTTCTAGATGAAAAATGAGATCAGGCAACCTTTGATTGTATATCTAAATTTCTAGCCTGCCAGTAGGTGATCACTGGGCAAATCTATATAATTAGATATAGATAAGTCTTCCCAGCGGGCATAGTTCACTGTTCTTTCATGTAACTGGAAACTGCATGATTTCAATTCTTTTATGTACAAATTAGAATCCAGTAACTAGAAATATTACTTCATGTTTATCTTAGGGAATTAGTTGTAGCTGTTGGATACCGTTAGCCCATGTTTAATAAACTCCCTCCTAAATTCCTTTTCAGACTTCGGACCTATCTCCAGGCTCTTTATCCAGCCCTCTTCCCCCGGTCAACCTCAGTGAAGGGCTCATTGCCACTCCAGTGCCTGCTCCCATCATTCCTGGTGTGGTGGACATTGGTGTCGACCAGTGCCTCAACCTGAGGAGTGGGGACTCCTTCCTAGAGCCGCCCGGTTTCAGTTCCACACCTTCGCTGAGTAGCCAGCCTCCATTCCTGCCTCCCTTCCCGGATCTCGTGCCGCTCCTGCAGCCAGGTGTTCCTTCTCTGCCATCCCAACTGCAGCAGGCCTCGCTGCCTCTGAATGCTGGCTTGACCTCCCAGACGCCCATATTTGCTCCTTCAGAGCCCCCCAAGTTTGGGCTCTGCAAGTCTTCCGTGATCACCCACACAGCCTCTGCTACCCTGACGCGGAATGTCCCTGCCACCACCTTCAGCCACAGCCAGGCTGGCCTCCTGGCAACCCAGCAGCCGGGAGGAGTGCCTTGCAACCTGGCCCTTCAGGCTGCAGTCCCCCAACAGCAACCTCTGCTGCAGCCCCACACAAACTTCGTCCTCCCTGTTGCTGGCTCCAGGATGAGGCCCAAGAAGCCGCAAAAGATAGTGCCTGCCCCAAAGCTAGAGACAGTCTCCTTGGTGTTGAAAAATGCCTTCATTGCCCCAGGTGAGTGGTAAAGGCACCCCGTTTTGGTGGGATCGGGATTGTAAATGTGTCTCCTCACAAATGGGCCAGGATTCCTGTACAGAGGTAGTAATGAGGTGTTGGCTTATTTCAAGAAGAAAAAGACATTTTAAAAGTCAATCAACAACAGCAGCAGTTTAGCAAATCAGAAGCTTCTTGAGCCTAACAGTGGACTGAATTAACTCCAGCAAATTCAGGAGCAGAGTCAAGCTTTAAAAGTGACAAAAACTATTGAAAGAACTACATTTCTATATAAGAAGGTTAGGGCCTAGCTATCTATTAGCTATCTCCAGAAAGTAACAGATATGTCCTCTGACACTAGCATCTGAAGATGTTGCTTTAGGTGAGTTCAGTAATCTTGGATGTAAATCTGGTGTGGAGGGGGTCTGAAATGTGAACAGCAGCCTTCTGTGTGAACATATACAATGGGTTAGGTTACATCTAAGTATCCCAGGATCCCCATTAGCCCACCCTCAAGTCATGTTATTCTTCAGCAGCTATCTTTTAGAGGCATCTCCCTTATAACAGGGAGAACTAAATATTTAATTGCTTTATATGCACGCAGGATGTTTAAAGCCTCCTTGGACACATGGAATTAATTGTACAATTTCTCGGATCTGATCAATGTTTGAAGTTATCTCAGTGACACCAACTGGAGGAAAAGGGACAGCAGGTGTGCAGTGGTTCTGTGACACAAACCAATGGTTCTTAGAGGTCTGAGCAATACTTTCTGTAAAAAAATGTCCTTGGCTGTTCAGCTGCATTCACAGGACCTCATCAAGCTGCTTTATACAGATATATAAAGCTAGGCCATGCATAGACCAATTTGTCAGTGGCATTGCTGGTTGAGGCATTCTGAGTGCTGTGGTCCCAAAAAGGTAATCCTTCCAAGTTATGTTTCGGTTGGCTTGGCAGAGGACATTTGTCATCCCTTTTTTAAAACTGCACATACTGGGAATCGAAACTGTGACCTGCATGTAGAGCATAAGCTCTCCCTCTGAACTGAGGGACAGACATACATCCTGGAGCAAATAAATGTAGGGTCTTCAGGAACACCCAGGAGCCATGGCCATTTTATTATTCCTCAGTTCTTCAGAGCTGTTCTGCCACTTGGAGTAGAAAGTGATAGGCTTGCTTCTGATGTCTTCCCAAGTTTAATTATTTAAGGCTTCTGAATGCTTGAGCGGAATAGATGAAGAAAAGGTTAAGATCTTTGCTTCCTCCTTCACAAGATGGTTAGCTTCTCTGCCAGAGCTGTTCCTATATTTTTGTGAGTTTTTCTTATGTAATGTGGAGACATGGAGATGGAAAAAAGATAGTTGACTTTCAGTATTACCAAGGACGAAATATATCTTATGTGATTGAGGAGCAGTGCACACTCCCAGAATGTATGCAATTCCAAGAGTTGCCCATTGGACCTTGTCATTTCTGACAAGATGCATGTGATGGATCTTAAACTACGGGCTTAATGCATCCTAGAATACATTATGTTGAGAGTTCCATAGATCCCTAGTGCAACAGGAGTGATTTGGAGCCATGTTATCAAATCAAATCATTTATTTCGGTCATTGACCAGCACAGGAAATAGTCACATTTTCATACAAACTTGGTATGTTTGGTACATTAAAAATATAAATATAACTACTGAAGCACAATATGGGTGAGGGAGCAGAAGGGAAGGGGAAACAGGGTAAAAACATACAATGCCCAGATCCATCACCAAATTGTAGATTCAGAGAAGAAGATTACTGGACACACAGTTAACTTTTGGGACTAGTCATTCCCTGATGGATTTTGTATGCTGCTGCACAGAACTTTGTAACATTGTAGGTTGTAGCTGAATTAATATCTGCAAGTAGCATGGAGGTATAAAATTGTCCTGAATGTATTGTCGAAGGCTTTCATGGCCGGAATCACTGGATTGTTTTAGGTTTTTCCGGGCTATATGGCCATGTTCTGGAGGCAATTTTTCTCCTGATGTTTCGCCTGCATCTATGGCAAGCATCCTCAGAGGTAGTGAGGTCTGTTGGAAGTAGGAAAAATGGGTCTATATATCTGTGGAATGACCAGGGTGAGACAAAGGACTTTTGTCTGCTGGGGCTAGCTGTGAATGTTTCAGCTGATCACTTGATTAGCATTCAGTGGTTTGGAAGTGCCTGGGGGGAATCTTTCTTTGAGAGGTGATTTGATGTGCCTGATTGTTTACTCTCTGTTGTTTTGCTGTTGTAATTTTTGAGTTTTTTAATACTGGTAGCCAGATTTTGTTCATTTTCATGGTTTCTTCCTTTCTGTTGAAATTGTCCACATGCTTGTGGATTTCAATGGCTTCTCTGTGTAGTCTGACATGGTGGTTGTGAGAGTGGTCCAGCACTTCTGTGTTCTCAAATAATATGCTGTGTCCAGGTTGGTTCATCAGGTGCTCTGCTATGGCTGATTTCTCTGGTTGGAGTAGTTTGCAGTGCCTTTCATGTTCCTTGATGCGTGTCTGGGCGCTGCGTTTGGTGGTCCCTATGTAGACTTGTCCACAGCTGCCTGATGCACGGTAGACTCCTGCAGAGGTGAGAGGATCCCTCTTGTCCTTTGCTGACAGCCTCACAACCACTCTCACAACCACCATGTCAGACTACACAGAGAAGCCATTGAAATCCACAAGCATGTGGACAATTTCAACAGAAAGGAAGAAACCATGAAAATGAACAAAATCTGGCTACTAGTATTAAAAAACTCAAAAATTACAACAGCAAAACAACAGAGGGGAAACAAACAGGCACATAAAATCACTCTCAACAAAAGATTCCCCCCAGGCACTTTCAAGCCACTGAATGCTAATCAAGGTGATCAGCTGAAACATTCACAGCTAGCCCCAGCAGACAAAAGTCCTTTGTCTCACCCTGGTCATTCCACAGATATATAAACCCATTTTTCCTACTTCCAACAGACCTCACTACCTCTGAGGATGCTTGCCATAGATGCAGGCGAAACGTCAGGAGAAAAATTGCCTCCAGAACATGGCCATATAGCCCGGAAAAACCTAAAACAACCCTTGTCCTGAATGGCCTGGGTGCTTGTATAACAGAGGTAAGATAAGCCTGGCACGGATATCCCTGTAGAACGGGCACTGGAGGAGCACATGTTCTATTGTTTCTACATGACCCAAGTCACAGGGGCAGAGTCTCTCTGGGAAAGGGATCTTCCGGTAGCGCCCTTCGAGTACAGCTGATGGGAGAGCGTGGCATCGAGCCAGGGTGAAAGCCCTTCGATGAATGGGAACCTCTAAGTTTGTTAAATATGCCATAGGGGAGGCAAGATATCTGCTGTCTTCATTGATAAGGAAGGTTGGAACCGAGGCCAGATCTAGTTGTCGCTCTGTGTCTGTGATACGTTGTTTAATAAGTGCTTTGGCTTGATTGTAATCCATAGCGAATAGTAGACCTGGAGAAAATCCCAATGAGGAGATTTTGGATGCTACCGCCTGCTTCCATTTGGATTGGAAGTCATCCTTCATGGTTAGTGGGGCAAGACCAAAGGGTGCACGGGATAGTCTGAGCCAGAGGTTGAGTATGGCCACCCACACCCTGGCCTCCACTCTCATAAAGCCCGTCTCTAGTCGCAGGGTGGCATTAGAAACGCATTTAGGGACCTGCAAGGCCGATCTCAGAAACTTTGACTGAACCAGCTCTAATGGGGCAAAGCTGGGGAAGGGGCCCAGCTGAGCACCATACAAGAGTTGGGCTAATGACTTGGCTTCAAACAGCTTGAGCGCTGCCAGTGTGAAGTGGCCCCCTCTTGACTTAAGATATTTAAGAATGGCAATTGAGCTCCCCTGCGCAGTGTTGGATACTTGATCCCCATGAGCTCTTCTGCTACCATTAGATTGGAAAACTACACCTAGATATTTGAAGGATGTAACTTGTTCAATTTTATGGCCATCTATGCTCCAAGAGTAAGTCCTGGGCCTTTTAGCGAAAGCCATGAATTTGGTTTTATTGTAACTAAGTTGGAGCTGATCTGTGTTGCAATGTTGTATTAATGCTCTCAGAGCTCTTTTGAGCCCAATGGGTGTTCTAAAGAGCACAGCAGCAGCATCTGCATAAAGCAGGATGGAGATGTGTCTTCCCGACAGCTTTGGGGGGTGGAAGTCCATATTTTGAAGCTGGTCCACTATGGAGTTTATAAAAGTTGAACAGCAAAGGGGCCAGAATGCAGCCTTGCTTGACACCCTTGCCTGTTTCAACAGCCTCAGTGAGGGGGCCTGTGGGTTGCATCTTACTTTGAGTGTGGTCTTTTCGTGAAGTTGGCGTATTAGGTATAATAGACGGCGATCAATTGTAGAACTCTCTAGTTTTTCCCAGAGTTTAACTTGCGAGATGGAATCAAATGCTGCTTTAAAGTCAATAAAAGCAGCATATAGTGAGGTTATGTTTTGGGAGGAATATTTTTCCACAAGGTGTTGCAACACTAGGCACTGGTCTATGGTGGATCGACCTTCCCTGAATCCAGCTTGCTCCTCAGCTAATATGCTTAATTGTTCCAACCAATCTTGGAGTTTCCATTGGAGATGTCTAGCATATAGCTTGCTGATAGTGTTAAGGAGGCTGATTGGTCGATAGTTCTCAGGATCATCCCTTTCCCCTTTCTTTTTGTAGATGGGAACAATGATTGCAAGCCCCCAATCCTTGGGGATTTGGCCATGGTTGTCAATACATGTAAAAAGTAAGGCTAGGATGGGGGTCCAGAAATCCAGGTTGTTCTTGATGGCCTCTGCTGGGATAAGATCTTCTCCTGGGGCCTTACCTGATCGTAGTTGGGCAACCAGGTTCTTAATTTCTGTAGCTGATACAGGTGGCCATGGTGGAAGGTTCTCTGTGTCGAGGTTGGGACAGTCCCAGTAGAGGTGTCCATATAGAGATTCTGGAAATATGCCTCCCAAATCCCCAGAGGGATGTGGGAATCCACAATAGGTTGATCAGATCTTTGGGCATTTGATGTAATATGCCAGAAAGTGGCTGAGTCTTTCTCTTTGACAGCTTTAATAAGCTGAGCCCAGTTGTTTTTCATGGCTTCCTTTTTTTTATATGCAAGCATCTGCTTGTAATGCCTCTTTTGTTGAAGGAGGTCTTGCGCTGAAGCCATGTTTTATTCAGATCTGTAACCCCTCTGAGGGTGCAATGCTTTTTCACATTCCTGCTGAAGCTTGCTCTGGGATTTTATGTAATTGTGTGCCGACAACAACCACAGCTTTTACCCCGGCTAGGGAGAATTGGGGTTTCACTCATACACTCGCATATATACCACCACCCCTACCTTGACTCTCAACAATGCCCATAGGTCCCTCCAATCCCAATTTCTTCTTTTATACCTGTCCTCCATGCCCTCCCAAGCTTCAGGTGGGAGTTTGGTATATTCACCCAGTTCCATGTTGTCTACTTTTGTTTTACAAAATGCCAACATGTTATTTAGTTGCTGATGCTTTTAATATCAGGAGGGCGGAGGAGGAAGCGGTTTTTGACACTGTCACAAGGGTGAGCCCATCAATACCATGACTGGCTGGCTTTTGCTGCAAAGGAGGAGCTGCAATTGCTCCTAAGGTTGATTCTTAGGGGAAGATGGTACATCTAGCTAAAAAGGATAATTGTGGTACTGCACCATTTGTGGGAACCCAATCAGTTTGCTATCAGACTAGGTTGGACCTGGTTTGTGGTGCATTATGGCATTTTTCTGTGTTCTTTTACAGACTTGTTTGACAACATTAGTACACTTTCTGGGTACATTCTCCTTAGGCCACCATGCTCTGGATCCCTTTCCTCTCTTGGTTCCATCTTCTGCTCTGTTTTTCAGCAGCCTTTCAGGGGCCGTCCAGAACGGTGATTGTATCTCCAGCAGCTATGAAAAGAGATGGTGTTTTGGCCCCCAGAATGTCTCAGCCCAGTGTGGTCATTGCACCATCAGGAATGCCCAGAGTAAGAAGCCCAGCATCTGTCGAGGGGAGGGCAGAGGCGGGTAGCTGGGGCCACCGTGCAAGACTTTGCCGTGCCTTTTTCTCTCTGCCTTCTGTTCCCAGGTGCCTCAAGCTACAGAATTCCACAGCAGTATTCTGCTCAGCCCAGGCCAGCCGCCTCCAAGTCCCCAGGCGGTCTCCGCGGCTGTTCCACATCTTTTTTCTCCCACTTCAATCCAGGAAGTCCTGGTGAAAGGCGAACAGCCCCCTCCCCACAAAACCTGCTGCCAGGTGCCCTCGCCTAGTAAGTGGACGAAGTGTAGCTCCTGGAAGGGAAGCATCCCTTGAAGCTTTTAAAACTTGCATTGAGAAGATGGCCTTAACAATCCTAGGAAGGGTCCTAGTAGGCTACATACTAAACATGATTCTATAGTGTCATGCAGCAGCAAAAAATGCCAACGCAATTCTGGGCTGCCACAGCTGGAATATAGCATCCATATCAAAGGAAACACATTGTGCAGTGGTTTAGTTGGCATGGGATTGGACTAGATTCTTAAGATTCAGGCGCAGATCTTTGCAAAGGCTCAGAGGGCATGCAAAGTCCTCCTGGTTTTGTTTCCCAGTCCTTGTTTTTAGCCCTGGGTTCACCTTGTAATGCTCTGCTTACCTTCTGAATGTCCCACATGAGGCATTAAATGAGTAAAATGTGTTAAAATCCCTCGGTGGTTTTCTTATCTCCTAAACTGTAGTAGTATTGGTGTAAAGTAGACTTTTCAGGGAATTCATTGGCTAGGGGGTCATAATCTTTGTATTTGAAATGTTGATTCTGTACAAATATATGAAAAAATCCCATAATGAAGAGTCACCTCACAATTTGGATTTGATGAGCCAGCAGATATGAGTGTATGAATCTTTCTTATAGCAAGTCAACCTGGTTTTCTCTCCAGCCCAATACTGTTGGTGCCAGCTCTCCAGGGTCAGAACTAGAGTGTGGTTCTTGTCCGCCGTGGTGCCTGCAATCCTTTTGACTGGAGGGTTCAGGGGCCATCTGCAAGAAAGTGCATTCACCCAACAGTAGCTTCCCTCCATGTTTATTGTGCGTGCATTGAGTATCCAAAAGATGCATACTGTTCACAACTGGGGTCTTGAGGCAATGAGCACATTGAAAGGAGAGGCAAAAATAGCTACAGCTCTTGGGCCTCTGACTGAAGATGGAAATTGTAACACATGCATGCTCTGGCACAAGTGGTTTTCAAAACTTTCTGTGCTCAGAAAGTGTCAGTATTATGCATTCACATAGGTATCCTTAAACATTGAAAGGAATTCTGAAACACATTCTCATTCCATGTGACTTTGCAAGCTGAGAATGGAGCCTAGGTGTCTTGAGTTGGTCAAAAGTGTTGAGCAATCAGAAGCATTTTTGGAAGGGAAATCTTCTTAGGCCTTGCTAACTCTCTCATTGACAGATGGAAACAGATATGCCTGTGAGGAACCTTAGATCAGAAAACCTAACAAAACACATTTTGAAGATCAGAACATGAAATCCGTTATCTGCTTGCCCTTTTACTTGTCCCCTCATGAACTGATTGAGCTTTTCTCTCCTTTTTTTCCCAAAGGCCGAGACTGTCAACCCTCGGGGCAAGCCTCGCCATGTACTTCGGAACAGAGCCCCAGCCCTCAATCCCCACAGAACAGCTGCTCAGGGAAAACCACAACTGATCCTCAGGGGGTGGTCTTTAAGGTCTGTGTTTTTAAGGCCTGCCCCTCTGCTGCCTCAAACACCAGGCCGGTTCTGGGGTCTCCCCTCTCTTGTCATTTGCCATGGGGTTGGCATTACCAACTGGCAGAAGGAAAGGGCCTTTCAGTCCCATTGCCTTTCTGATGTTGAATGTGAGGTAGAAATGAGGAAAGTGTTAAAACGAGCCTGGTATTTATTTCCACAGGCACAGAATCACAGGATGAAGCATATTTCAGCAGAACAGAAGCGAAGGTTCAACATCAAGATTGGTTTTAGTACTCTCAACAGCTTGGTGTCAACAAGCTCTAAATCGGTAAGTTGGTTTGTAAGGAACTATTTCCCCTTTCCAACCACACAATTTCCCTTATCCACGTTTCCACGTTTCCCTTATTTACTTAGGACCTCCTGTAGAGGCGACACTGTTCTTAGTATCTCTGTCATTTGCTCCATTGGAATAAATAGGGGTTTGCTACTATCCACACAAAGTCCGGAAACATGGGCCTCACACTGTGTGTGTATTGAAATTTATATATATACTAACTTGGATACCCGCCATTGCCTGGTTTATTTGAAAAAAAGTCTTTTTTTAAAAAATTCTACAAAATGCATAAGGTTGTGGGTGAACTACAACTCACATCATGCCAGGTTAATCCCCTGAAACTCCATTAAAGTTTGTCATGTTGGATAAATTTGCTCTCTATATGCATCATTAGTGGGGTCCCTGAGGTCTCTGGCTGCAAGGTGAACTACAGCTCCCACCATGGTGGGTCAGTTGCCTCAAACCCCTCCATTAGGTTCAGTTGGTCATGGGAGTTCTGTGTGCCAAGGTTGGTCCAGGTGCATTGTTGGTGGGATTCACAGTTTCTTTTGTTGTAGGTGAACTACAACTTCGCAAAATCAAAGTGAATTCCCCCCAAAGTCCTCCAGTATTTTTGTTGGTCATGAGGGTTCTGTGTGCCAAGTTTGGTCCAGATCCATCGTTGGTGGTGTTCAGAGTACTCTTTGATTGCAGATGAACTATAAATTCCAAACTTGGTACACAGAACCCTCATGACCAACCCTTGGGGGGAACGAGTGTGAGTATGGACATATCCACTCAGTGGGTCCTTGTCCTTTTATTTTCGCAATAACCTTGTGAAGTAGCTTGGGCTGGAAGAATGAATAAGTGGCCCACAATCACCCAGGAAGCCAGATCCTCCTAGTTCTAGTCTTGTGCTCTTCTTATTGGCACACAGACCTGCTGAGCTGAGCCTGTGTCCTTTGTGTGTCTACAGCAGATTAGCCATGTCCTCACACTCCAGAAGACAGCGGAGTACATTGCAAAGCTGCAACAGGAGAGATCCCAGATGCAAGAGGAGGCCAAGCGTCTCCGAGAAGAAATCGAGGAGCTGAACGCCACCATCATGTGAGGGGTCAAAGTTTAAATTGACATATCTCACTCTCTTCTATCGTTTTGTAGGCATTGTAGACCCAATAGAAGCTAGTTTGCAGAAAAAGGTGAAATAACAGTAAATAGGAAATCATCAACCATAGCAAAGAAGGAATTTTGACATTTCAGTAGTCATATTTTTGCAGGAACTTGTTCCCAGCACACACTCTGGTTCTTTGGCATATAAACATGATGTCCTAGGTGTTGTTACTTTCCTTATAGACAGGCTGCTTGACCTGTCCTCTCTCTTTAAATGTCATCAAAACTCCTGCATAATCTTAAGTCTTTGAGCCCATTTCTGTCATGAACTTACTACAGGTCAATTTTGTTGTGTCTTTCCCTGGATATAACATTTGAACTGTACCATTTTAGGTGGAAAGGTCTTATGTGATTGAAATCCAGACATATGACAAACCTAGTTTACATCTCAAAATGTTCAGATGCAGTACTTCATGGTACTAGGAAAGTGTTGTCTCTTTTGGTATGGCTTTTAGTTGTGAAATGTTTAATATTGTTCATATTTAATTCATATTTAATTTTGCATATTTGTATATTTTGTGCTAATTTTTTATGTTAAGCCTCTTTGAGTCTCTGTTGGGAGAGATAAAGTGGGGTACTAGTAAATATAATAACAAAAACAGTAATAATAGCAATATAAATTTGTTATATCAACCTGAGCAATCTACCAGTTTTTGAAGCCCCACCATGCATGCCTTCAGGGCTTGCCATCATCATCAACTAGATAGTAGTCATGGGCCTGGTTCCCGTTTCATTTGTCTATTTCATGTTTTCTTACCGTTCCATTCAGATGGCACAGAACGGAAACATCAGTGAAACAAAAAAAGGGGGGGAATGGTAGCCGTTTTTGTCTGGCAGGGCGTATAGCCAAGCGCCGGAAGTTTGTAGGCCTGGCTGTAGATCCTGCCAGGCCCTGGCACTTTGCCGCCCAAGGTCCAAAAATCTTCAGGTTTTTTGGACCTTGGGCTGAAAAGCTCATTCGTATAGGTGCTCGTATTCATAAGCAGCGGACAGAAACAGAAATGGGGCCATACGAATGGGAAAAACAGAAACAGATAGCAATTCCATACGAATGCACAAGACTACTAGACAGGTCAAAATGGAAGCAGTCAGCAGGTTTGTCATAAACTCAGATTAGATTGAGACCCAGCAGACCCAGTGTTTGGTACATGCCATACTCTCTGGAGTCTAGCTGTGTGTTTGTTTTTTGTTTTGTTTTGGTTTTTTTTCTTTTACAGTGGAAAAGTCTCTTTCCTTCTCTTTCTGTCTTTTGCTCATTTGGAAAGAAACATGTTTTGAGTTCTGCTCTTTCCTTGACCTTCAGCTCTTGTCAGCAGCAGCTCCCTGTCACCGGAGTCCCTATCACGCGGCAGAGATTTGATCAGATGCGGAATATGTTTGCAGAATACGTCCGAAACAGGACCTTACAGAATTGGAAGTTTTGGATTGTATCCTTTCCCCCCTGCTGTATATAATCTAGGAAGTCTTCTCCTTCTAAAGTCTACTTCATTGCCTATCTATCATTCTGACTGCTCTAATGGAAATAACATTTCAGCCCTATGTGCCACAAAAATTGATTTAAATTACCTTGGTCTGCCTGAAGGCTCTTGCCCTGTAAGCTCTTAAGAGCTCTGCTCAGTTTGTTCTTTCAGGCAGGAGAGCTTTCATAAGAAAGAAGAGTTTCGGGATTAAGGAGCTGGATGGTGAACTGTGCTGGATTGGTTTTAAGGGTTTTAACTGTTTATTTTTAATACTGTTAATATTGAAATTATTTTTAAATTTTAATTGTGTTTTATTGGTTTTAATTTAAGCTGCTTTGAGTCTTTCTTTTTTTAGAGAGAAAAAGTGGGATATAAATAAAAATATTAATTAAAAAATTAAGAATTTAAATGGGCACGAGGCTATTCAGCCCCAGGAGGTTAAGGTTGTATATCTTGGTCAAGGAAGCAGTTTGCAACATCCAGCCATGGCTTTCTAAAGAGCAGCTAGATGTGTTATGCCCTCTGGGTCAAAGAATGCCATTAAAAGCCTGGCAGGATTTGGTTGCGTCAGTGGAAGAGACAGCTCACCTGAAGCCTTGAAGTTGTTCAGTAGACGAGGCATGATGGCAGGGTTTCTCTAGCTTCAGCCGCGATGGTAACTTCTCACTTCCTGTGATTTCTATTAGAGGCAACTTTGACAGGATGGAGCATTTTGTGCTTTGCTTCACAGCCTCGCATGTGTCATGCATATTTCACCTCCAGGAATTTTACAACATTGGAAAAAACATGATTGAAATAATCCAGAAAATCTATAGTAGTTACTAGACTATCTGTAGAAATTGTATGTATTCTCAGCGGTGTCCTCCTCTTCATATTCATCATGCACAGTTAACAATTCCAATTTAGGAACTCAACATTACATTTATTTGCAAATGCTTTTGTAGTAGGCAGTATTGCTCTCTCTTGAGATGATGTTACAATCCTGAAAGAACCCTCTTCCCCGAACTGTGGTGGAGGCTCCTTTGGAGGTTTTTAAGCAGAGGCTGGATGGCCATCTGTCGGGGTGCTTTGAATGCAATTTTCCTGCTTCTTGGAAGGGGTTGGGCTGGATGACCCATGAGGTCTCTTCCAACTCTATGATTCTACATGGGACAAACATAAATATTTTGGTTAGAAATAATCATCACAGTCCAATTTTATTGCTCCCCAAATTGAGATTCTGATTCCAGGAATCATCAGTAAAAAATCTCTAAGAAAGAATGACAAAAGTGTGGGCGATTAAAGAGCATTGCCCTAGTTATCCCAGTTCTAGGGACCATCCAGAAAATGGTAGAGCAGAGTTTCTCAAACTCTGCTTCTCCAGATGTTTTGGATTTCAGCTCCCACAAATCCGAACAGCTGGTAAGATGGTTGGGATTTCTGGGAGCTGAAGTCCAAAACACCTGGAGGAGCAATGTTTGAGAAACACTGCTTCATTCAGAACCTTGCTATTTGGTATCAGGTCCTGTCTGATCTTAGAAGGTTAGTGTTTGGATGGGACATGACCAATAAATGCCATGCACTGTAAGCCCTATTTTAGAGGAAAGAACTGACAAAACCAGCTCTGAGGGTTCCTTGCCTAAGAAGATCCTCTGAAATTCATCAGTCAACTTGAAGACATGCACAAGGTTGCCACGGCTTGATTTTAAGCTCAATTTTCACAACATACCTACCATTTGTTGTCCCTCAGCTGAATGCACACAGCAGTTCTGATCAGTTTTTTCATGTTGTCTATGCAGAAATGTCAGTCTGTATATTTAGTTTTCTTCCTTAACTCTCAATAACTGTGCAGTTCAGCATTATCATTAACCCCTTGTTTGAAACATTCAATGAAATGGTGTCCACGACCAGCTTAGAGGAGCTGAATCAGACGGCGTTGGCCTGGGTGGACCAGCACTGCTCCCTGCCCATTCTGCGGCCCAGTAAGTAGGAGACAACTCTTGGTGGTTGAAATCCTTTCAGGATATCATAGCACTCAAATATCCTTTTTCCAGATTTGTCTTCCTCTCTTGTATCTACGGAACCCATTCTATGTGTTAGATGTGGAAGAGCACCTATTCTCTGCTGCTGACCTCTCAAAATCCCACTCATGTCCTCCTTCCAAGGGTAGCTTTGGCTTGACATGGTCCACACCTTGCTGTTATGGAGAGTTATAGTAATAGATGATTCAGACAAGAACAATAATAATAATAATAATAATAATAATAATTATTATTATTATTATTATTATTATTATTATTAATTACCTGCCTCTCCTTGTGACTCAAGACCAAAAACCCTTGATATAAAAGGAAAAGGTGTGGAGTGGAAGCAAGATGATTTGTGTAGATGTAGAGATTTGGAGAACCAGCCTTAACAGATACCATTTAATTATTGAGCCTAAGTACATCTATTATGAGCATGTTATGTTCCTAATAGGTACTTAAATTACTGTGAGCAACAGTGAAGTGCAAACATATCATTAAATCAGTCATAGTGCAAACATATAATTGAATGGGGCTGGAATTGGAACATGTCAGTGTTTTATAATAATGTTGGCTAATTTATGGAAATCATCCTTCCCTTAGCATTATTGATTCCAATAAATTATGGTTAATTGCGTCAGGTCCTTGAGCTTATGTGTTCGTCCCTTTCTCCAAATGTGGCCAAACGGATGACTCATCGCTATGGTTTAGGGCAGGGCTGTCAAACTCATTTCCATGGAAAACCACATCAGCCTTATGGTTGCTTTCAAAGGGCTGTTGGATGGAAAATCTGTAGATACAGAGGATTTTCGTTTTTACCCAGTTTGGGTCCCTAGATGTTGTTGAATGACAACTCCCATCCATTTTGATTATGAGCCATGCGGACTAGGGATAACGGGAATTGCAGCTCAACAGCCCATGTGGCTCTGAGGTTGGAAAAGGCTAAAGGACATGTTAGGCATCATATCTATAAGCCTTGTGTCTAAATCCAAACCCCACCCTCCTAACTCAGCAGTACAAACCACAGCCTTCCAGAAGTTACTGTATCTCAACTCCCATTAGCTCTAGTCGTGATAATGTCTACTGACGAGGAATATAGGAGTTTGAGTCTAGCATCTGGAGGAAGGCCACATAAAAGAACGTTGCAGGCTGGATTCAGCCCACAGGCTTTGAGTTTGACGCATGCAATTTAGAATGTAAATCTCACATTAATCCATCAAAATTAAAAAGGCTTCTCATCTCTTATTGCTGGGGGAGAATGTAATCAGGACTTGCCTGGGGGCACTTCTAACATGATAAACCAGAGTTTATTTTTAATATCTGAATGCAGCCATAATGGAGTAGCACTGGAAACGATGACTTTAGGAGAATAGTAATGTGCAACATTCTGTATAATGGATAAAATTAGCTGTATCTTCCTTTATGTTGGAAGTGTCGGTTAGAATTTAATAGAGTACTCTTACGATGGACTTCCTCTGAAATCTATTCCACAGCTCCAAATCTGGTACAGTGTTCTGATTTTTCTTTCCATGGCCTCTCTGTTGGAATTCTGTCGCGCTTTCTGTGACTTCTTTTGAGAATTCAAGTAATTTTAAGTACCGTTGTTTTTGCCTCTTTTGTCACTCCAGTGGTTCTGAGCACGCTTCGTCACTTAAGTATTACCACCTCCATTCTTTCTGACCCATCCCGCTTGCCGGAACAAGCCACCGAGGCCGTGATCAAGTCCAACAAAACTGCTGGGGAAACCTAACCAAAGGCAACGGAGATAACCTCTTCAAATGTCCAAGCCTTATCAGGACTTAGCAACCTCCTTGCGGGCAATTCACCTCTTATTCAGCCCACGTAGGACCTTGGTGTTGAGTGGAGAGATTGGCAAAGGGGGTAAGAGAAGGGGCGGAGGAACGATCAACGGACCCAGCTTTGCTTGAGTCAAAAGGGAAAGCCAACTCAGGTAAACAGGCAGGGCGCTCAACCTGCACCAAGCAATAGAAGCACTCCATCAATGCAACCTCTTGAAATATGCAGTGCTAGTGTTTTGTTTTGTTTTTTCCTGTAACCTAACCTCAGATGCCAAGGGCTTGGAGACACAGGGCAGAGGCACCACAAGGCATGGTGTATTTAAAGGGAAGCTCACTCTTGACTTGAGGAGATGTAATGCGCTTTCTGTTTGATGCTCATATGGACTGTTTTGGTTTCCTACTCTGGCAGTAAAAGCTGAAGGCAAACTTCATCAGACACTGAGGGGAAAGCTCTTCTCCAGTAATTTTTGAAAGGAGGAGGAGCAATGGTAAGAATGCTGCCCCTTTCAAGAAACCTTGTTCTCTCTGCCCCATCCCCAAAACGCCAAATGCATGCAACTCATTAGTTGCACCAAAAGTCGTTCTTTGGATCTTGGCTACTGACTTGATTGGGAACTACATAACCAAAGGGTGAAATCAACAGTTTTGTCGGTAAACACAGCAAATGACTTAACTTTTCTATTTTAAGGGTATATATTATGAATACAGCATCACCATTCTTTCTGTCACATTTGAGTAGCTGGCGCTATTTCTTCTTTCAGCGCTGACCTCTGTCAACCAACACAGTGACAGCTTGGCAGACGCAGGAGTGTGTTTTTAAACCGGGCTCAGTCTGTCCTTGAATCAGCTGGATCAGAATCACAAATAGGTTTGCACAAACATTAAGAAGCCAAGTGACATGGAGATACAAAAAAATTGAGTTTTCTGACCCAAGGCTGTCCTGCCTGCTCACTTGCTGTAGTGGCTCTGTTCAGTGCTGCAAAGCTCCAGCCTGAGATGCAGAACCACAGAAGAGAAGACTGACTTTGTCATGCTAGGAAATGCTTTCTAGAATTATGGTTGGTTTTAGCGATCTAGATAGCCATGCTGTTTGGCTCTCATGCCCCTAGAGCCAGGGGATCACGTCAGTTAGGAGTGAATTTCAGCCAAGGCGACGTTGATGCCAACCTGGACAAGGGCATTTGTGCAGGGGAAGGCAGTGCTTTGGGAGGGAATTCAGTAGCCGCATGCCTCTAGACTGACTTCACAGCTCTTAATGCATCTAGCAATAGGGCTTTCACTCAGTCAAGAAAAACTTCTGTTGGTTTAGCCAGTTGCCTTCATTTGCCTGAGTGAACCAATATCCTGAATGCGGGAAAGGTATTTCCTGCTTTTCAATCATAGGGAAGTCATAGGCATCATCTTGGAAACAGCATTCTCTCCTTTATCTTGGAGAAAATGGAGAAATGCTTCCTGAGATGATGCTTGCCTTTTACAGTTTTTCAAGCGCTGGCATACATTTGTTTGTTCACACATCTGTACACATGTATTGTATGTATGTAATTGAAGGGGGATGTAAATATCCCCCCCCACACACACACACACACCTATACCTGATTAATCATGCTTTATCTCTATTAGTTTAATTTAACCCATAAATTCATCAAACATTACATATCCAAATTTCGTAACAGCTCCACTTAATAGTGCCAATTTGGCACAGATATTATATCCTTTCCTATTTTCGGCTCCATTTCCATTTGATACTTTGAGTGTGTTTAGAATAAAGATGTGTGTGAGAGTCAGCAGATGACTGTCCCAATACTTTGAATCCAACATATTTCCTAACCTTAATTCTTCCAGTTGTCTTTGTGCTTCACTATTTGTTCCAGCCTCCCTTCAAACCCAAACCAGGAGTGTTGTGCCTAGAAAACTGCCAAGGAGCCAGGGCTGTTCTTTCTTCCTCCTAGCTTCCTTGGCTGTCTTTGCAAGAGGAAGAACCAGACTAGCCCAGGGCCAATTCTTGGTTCTTTTTCCAGCACTCCTTCCTGGGGTTCACAGATGGTGGTACTCTCTACCTGATGTTCTCCATACTGTCTTTGGAGATTCAGCTTTCTCGGGTCACCTTGTGCAGGGGTCTTAGCCACCCTGCCTCTGTAACCACAGCTGGGCACATAACAATGCAATCTTTTCTTCTCTTGGGGAAATATTTGGGTGCATGGAAATATTTTAGGAACATAAAAGGATCCATGCTAAATTTCTCTCAAGTCGCATCTCGTTTGTAATTCTAGTCCTGCAGTGACCAACGAGATGCTCTGATGAGGAACTACAAGCCAAGTCTGAGAGCAACAGCACTCCATGTTGCCCAACAACTGGTATTCAGAAAGAAGCTGGCTGGGGTTTCTGGGAGCTGGAGGCCCAAACATCTGGAGGGCCGCAGGTTGTGTAGGGCTAGTCTAGAGCATTCCTTAGTTTAACTGTATTCGGTATCACATTTAGTTCTCCTGGTACACTCGGTGAATTCTGGTTTTAAATAAAAATAGAGCACCTTTATCTGTTTATCTATTTTCTTCATCCTGTGGACAACTGTATACACCACCTCTCCCATGCCCCCCCCCCCCCCGCCACTGATTTTATTCTTCCAAACTGTCTCGACTGAGTGTAACCACCAGAAAGTTGTCCCAAACCCTTTTATTTGCCCTTTCCTTCACTATCTCCAGAGGCAGTTGCCTCTGAATGCCAGTTGCAGCAGAGGACTGTCACATTCACTTCCTGTTTATGGTTGAGCCACAGTGGTTCATGGGAAGTTCAACTAAAGGTGCCTTTGGTCCGATCCAACATGGCTCCTCATAGGTAGATTCATTTAGAATTGTGCTATTCAGTATGTTAATGTAACATTCGGTAGATTTTTTTTAATGCTTAATATTTTTTGTGTTTTACCTGTAGCAGAACTATCTCTCAAGCATAGTTCCTTGATTAAAAGAGAAAGGTAGAGGTCTTCCTTTCTAAGCACTTTTCTAAAGGTGCTTAGAAAATGTTGTGTTAGCTTTCTTTTCAGAAGAAGGAGCTGTCTGTTCAAAGGACAACTTTAAGTCTAGCCATTCTCCTATCACGTATCCGATAGCCTTTAGGAAAGGATTTTCCTCTGTGCCGATGGCCCATGTCTCCCTTACCTGCATTTGGAGGGCAATTTCACTTCAGGGAAAGTCTCTCAGGTTACCAGCACTGACAAAGGAACAAAAACGCTTCCGCAAAGTGCACAAATGCAGTCAGTAATGCACGATATACCTCTACAGCTTGTACTTGTTCATCCGTTTTACTGTGCAGCACTTTTTGGGGCAGGGGTGCTACACAGGCCTATTCAACAAGAGGCCTGCACATCATGACCTTTGTCCTGTCTTAGACTCTTCCTTCCATTGCACAAGACACAGCTCTGGGAGACCTCTTGCCTTGTCACAACCCCATCAGTGGCTCCAGGTTACATCGGCCCTCACCACATTCACTCCTATGGCATCTCCAAAGAGAATTGAATGTATTCCTTTCTCACAAGCAAGTGTCTTTAACCTTGTTCCTATGATAAGGCCTTCCTATTCTGTGTCTCCTCTACAACGTCATCCCTTCAAGCTGCTTCTTGGGTCAAAAGATATAGGCAGCATGTGTCTTTGTTCCTTAAAATGCTGTGAATGCTGTTGCTTTTGGCTGCCCTGGATGTGAAGGGGATGACATTCTCCCAGCCAAAGCTGATCGTATCACACTCATCATAGTAAGCTGTACTTCACAACTCGGCTGTTGTTTTTATCCGCTGAGTAAAGGAGAAAATGGTCAGCAAAAGGCATGGTTCTGTATGGCTTTGTAAAGTTGCCATTCATGTACAGAGGTCATGTTAATGGTGGTTTCGCAGTTGATTACACCGTTTATCTCGATGGCAACCTTAAATATGCATTTTGTTTTAATAAATGATATTGGAATTTCAAATGTGCACACTTCCTCTCTTTCTCTGTTTCTTTATTACTATTTTTGAACAAAATGTTTCTTTTCCAGTTGCAAATGATGACATTTGTACAATAAATGGGCTTTATTTCATCATTTTTTCCCCTCTTTCTGTTTTGGAAATTTGGAGACTTGACAGAGACCCTTGTTGCAGCTTTGTGTGTAAAGATTTCTTTTCAGTTGCATGACAAAAAGGGATCTGTGGTGACCCCTTGGGTTGATCACTTTCAACTGTGCAATCACGTTTTCTTTTTTACAATTACAACCAAAATAAATATTATTTTTGGACTGAAACTGAGCCTGGCGTAGCATGTGCATTTTCAGTGAGGTTGTATCTTGCATTAGAACCTCTCTGAACTTTCAGATCTTGCTACTGAAAACCAAATTGAACATTTCAGCCCAAGGGAAGCCTTTTTAAAAAATAGGAAGCAAAGACTTGTCTATTCTGGGTTGCTGTGAGTTTTCTGGCCTATCTGGCCATGTTCCAGAAGCATTGTCTCCTGACATTTCATCCACATCTATGGCAGGCATCCTCAGAGGTTGTGCAAACTAGGCAAGTGGGGCTTATATATATCCTGTGGAATAATGTCCAGGGAGGGAGAAATAACTTGTCTGTTTGAGGCAAGTGTGAGTGTTGCCATTGGCCAGCTTGATTAGCATTGAATGGCCTTGCAGCTTCAAAGCCTGGCTGTTGCTGTCTGGGGGAATCCTTTGTCGGGAGGTGTTATCTGGCCCTGATTGATTCATGTCTGGAATTCCCCTATTTTTTGAGTGTTGCTCTTTATTTACTGTCCTGATTTTAGAGTTTTTAAAAAAATATTGGTAGCCAGACCTTGTTCATTTTCATGGTTTCCTCCTTTCTGTTGAAATTGTCCATATGTTTGTGGATTTCAGTGACTTCTCTTCATAGTGTGACATGGTGGTTGTTAGAGTGGTCCAGCATTCCTGTGTTCTCCAGTAATATGCTGAGTCCAGGTTGGTTCATCAGGTGCTCTGCTATGGCTGACTTCTCTGTTTGAATTAGTCTGCAGTGCCATTCATGTTCCCAACAGGAAAAAATCAGGGCCAGCTAACACCTCCCAACAAAGGATTCCCCCAGTCAGGAAACAGCCAGGCTTTGAAGTTGCAAGGCCATTCAATGCTAATCAAACTGGCCATTCATGTTCCCAACAGGAAACAATCAGGGCCAGCTAACACCTCCCAACAAAGGATTCCCCCAGTCAGGAAACAGCCAGGCTTTGAAGTTGCAAGGCCATTCAATGCTAATCAAACTGGCCACATTCCCACTTGTCTCCAACACATGGAAGTTTTTTCTCCCATCCTGGACATTCCACAGATATATAAACCCTGCTTGCCTAGTTTGCAACAGACCTCACAACCTCTGAGAATGCCTGCCATAGATGCCTGCGTCAGGAGAGAATGCTTTTGGAACATGGCCAGACAGCCCGGAAAGCTCACAGCAACCCAGTGATTCTGGCCATTTAAGCCTTCAACCCCATTCCTTCAACAAACAACACTCCAAATGTCACTGAAAAAAATCCCAATGCAAATGTGATGCTCATGAATTTTATTTTATCTGTTCTTTAATATGTAGACACAAAATGTCAAGTTGTACTCTTAAAAGTCCTTTTTATATCATTCCCTCCACCACCACCACCACCCCCAAAGTTGGAGTAAACTTTAAAAGCAATAAATACTTGGTATTTCATAGATAGATTAAAATGTATGAAGATCTTTGTTCCTGAGATCCACAAAGTACGTATATAATTGCTGATGCTCAATCCTTCTTATAAGTTGGCATTTCATACTGAATACATTGAATAAATATTAAATATGTCAAAAAACTGAATATAAATATAGAAGAATATAATTTCAATAGACTATAAATATCCCTGTCTTCACATATAAATTTGTATTGGTAATATAATATATATATACTAAATAGAATAAATATCTGATTCCACAGCCATTAGACTCCTAGTGGTGTCTACTCAATGCATGTTTTACTTGGAGCCAATTCTGTTTGATTCATTGGGAATTTTGTGCTTTCTCTGCATAATTCTGATACTTTCTGAAAGCATTGTAAAACATTATTTTCTTTGTGAGCGTGTCCGGAGGTGGGCGAGGAAGACGTGGAAGGCAAGCCTGGGACTCGTAACAACAATGTTGAATTTCCAGGATTTTGGAGATGATGGTCACCAAAGGTGTTTTTTGGCCCTGATTCATAATGTCATCGCTGAGGGGGCTGTTGAAGTCTTCAAATACTCCTTTAAAGAATGGGAAGGTGTTACAGATGTTATGATCGCCATGGGATGTGCAGTTAGGTAGTCCTGGAACTTCTGCTGTGTAGTAACGAGTTTCAGTGGCAATGATGCCTGTGGCCTTTTCCTGTCAAAGGGGGAAGAAGGCATAGGTTTGTTAATACAAAACTGAGTGATAATACGAGGGTGGGTCAAAAAGTAATGCCTCCAACACTCTATTTTATTTCAGCACTCCTGGACTATCTATTTATGATATGATAGAGGTAACCTTACTCTACTGATCCAGTCTTTTCTTTTTCCAATTGACTGATTAGAACCATGAATCTGAAGCTAAAAGAAAGAGTCATCATTGAATTCCTGGCAAAAGAAGGTTGTACACCTAAGGAAATCCACCCTCACTTGAAGAATGTTTATGATTTGCCCCCTTCTGACTTTTACCTGTTTGGACCTCTGAGGTCCCTTCCACACAGCTGAATAAAATCCCACATTTTCTGCTTTGAACTGGAACATATGGCAGATAACCCAGTTCAAAGCAGATATTGTGGGATTTTCTGCCTTGATAGTCTGGGATATAGCTCAATGGAAGGGCCCTGAAAGTCAACCTACGTGGTTTCAGATTCAATGACTTGAATGATGTTAACACAGCTTTAAAATCATGGCCAATGAAGCAAAACCCTGAATTTTTCGAAAATGGTTTTGATGCCTGGGTTCAATGATGGCTCAAATGTGTACAAATTGTGGAAGGCTTTCATGGCCGGAATCGCTGGGTTGTTGTAGGTTTTTCTGGGTTATATGGCCATGTTCTAGAGCAGGGGTCCTCAAACTTTTTAAACCAGGGGCCAGTTCACTGTCCCTCAGACCGTTGGAGGACCAGACTATAGGTTTTTTTTAAAAAAATTAATAAAAAATCCTATGCACATTGCACATATCTTATTTTGCTGTGTGGAAGGGCCCTTGGAGGGGGTTCTTTCTAGTCCTCTTTAAGGCAGTAATTCCAGGAGCAGGGAATGGGAAATCTTCCTATTTCTAGTCTGAACAAAATCTGGCTACCAGTATTTAAAAAAAATCTGAAAATATAACTGTAAATAAAGAACAACACTCAAACACAGGGGAACTCCAGACAAGAAACAATCAGGGCCAGCTAATCGCCTCTCAACAAAGGATTTTCCCTAAAAACTGTCAGGCTATGAAATGGTAATCAAGGTGGCCAATTGAAACATTCATACCTAACCGCCAACAGACAAGAGTTCTTTCTCCCACCCTGGATCTTCCACAATTTTCCTAGTTAAAGTTTTTCCTCTGACATGAAGTCCAGTTGTGTCTGACTCTGGGGTATGGTGCTCATCTTCATTTCTAAGTCAAAGAGTCGGCGTTGTCTGTAGACACCTCCAAGGTCATGTGGTCAGCATGACTGCATGGAACGCCGGGACAGCCTCCCTTGGCTAGCTCATGCTATCCGTCAGGCCCGATGGGCAGCGTGAGCTAGCCAAGGGCAGCTGCTCCGCGTGGCCTACTCATGCGTAAAGTACGCACGAGTAGGCCGCGCGGTGCTGCTCCTCCCTTAGCAGGCTCATGCTATCTGTCAGGCTCGCGAGGTGCTTTATGTGTGAGTAGGCCACGCGGAGCAGCTGCCCTTGGCTGGCTCATGCTGCCCATCGGGCCTGACGGATAGCGTGAGCCTGCCAAGGGAGGACAGCACCGTGAGGCCTACTCGTTCGTAAAGCACCTCGCGAGGTGCTTTACGCGCGAGTAGGCCACGCGGAGTAGCTGCCCTTGGCTGGCTCACGCTGCCCATCGGGCCTGATGGATAGCGTGAGCCAGCCAAGGGAGGGGCACTGTGGGGGGGGGGCGCTCCTCCTCCGCGGGCCGGATAAGTGCCCTTGGCAGGCCAGAAGTGGGAAAACAGAGAATAAACCATCAGGCACATCTAATCACCTCTCAACAAAAGATTCCCCCAGGCACTGCCAAGCCATCAAATGTTAATTAAGGTGGTCAGTTGAAACATTCACACCTAGCTCCAGCAGACAAGAGTCCTTTGTCCCACCCTGGTCATTCCACAGATATATAAACCCATTTCCTACTTCCAACAGACCTCACTACCTCTGAGGATGCTTGCCATAGATGCAGGCGAAACATCAGGAGAAAATGCCTCTAGAACATGGCCATATAACCCGGAAAAACCTACAACAACCTGTGTACAAATTGTTGGTGACTATGCTGAACAGTAGAGGACAGTTCAGGCTAAGATCTGTAGCAACTTTTGCTGTTATAGGTTCATTCATAATGTTTTTATGACCCAGGAGGCAATTTTATTTTCACCCAACCTTGTATATAAAGAGACTATAACCCAGAAAGACCTGTATACAGTCAGATAAAACGACTGCCTGAGAGAGTTACTACTTTCTCCTTGTAGGGTCCTGGGCGGCAAGGGAGGAATCTCAGGCCAACAGTATTGCCTTGAAATGTGTATCTTTGACTGAATGCTTTTTTATTTGAGTGCAATTTCTTTAGGATCATAGAAAGGAAAGAAATAATTTCAGCATACTTACATAGTGTTTGACAAGGTCTTTTCCTAGCTTAGCTAACTCATCAATATGTCCTGAGGTACAGTTGTGTTGAGAACAGGGGTCCGCCGTCACCAAGCCGAGGGCAAAGATCAAGGCAGAGAAACCTGTTTGGGGAGCAAAGAGGCAAATCAGTGCGATGGTTCATCGTGACCAATGAGCCAAATGTGGGCTGGAATCATTGATCCCAGCATACATCGTATCAATGTATGTATCCTTATCTACATAACGTAGATGGTAAGAAACTCTTAGTACTTTGCGTCACAAGATGCCAACAAGAGAGTCCTGATGTGTGTCAGCACTCTCTTGTTGATGTTCACATGCACAACATGTACCCTGTTCTGCATTGGTCACTTCTGATAGTTCCTCTGTAATAACTTAATATCCTTGCTGAATACAGAATTGTCCAAATTCTAATGTTTACATGTGTAGATCCACTTAGGAAGATGGGATTTTGGTCATTTTCCCTTTCTCGTGCTACTGTTTCTCATGCTACTCTCTCCCTTTCTCATGCTACTGTTTTGGAGATACTTCTCAGCAGAAGGTTCCTCCTTGTCCACCACAACCAATCTTCACTTCCAATGTGGAACTCCTATGACATTGAAAGTTGAGGCATAGGCAAAGCTTGCAATCCCATACTAGATTTTGGTTGGGAGAGGACTACAATTGAAAAAGCGCAAGCTTTGCCTGAAACAATTGGGCCTCCAGATGCTGATGAACCTTGGCTCCATGCCTTGCCTTGGCTCCATGCCTTGCTGGTTAAGGCTAATGAGAACAGGAGTTCGATGTCCAAGGGGTAAAGAAAACTACCCCAAAAAAGAAGTAAATGTGAGGACTTCTTTTCTTGATCTCATTCCAAGGTCAAGCATGCAACCAGGTATCAAGACCCAGTTAAATTAGTGACCCAAAAGTCCACATTCATATAGTCTGCTTACTTCCCCGTATTTTTCTATGGTACACTAATTAGAAAAGGCCTACTGTAGCACAGCAGGTTAAGCCGCTGAGCTGCAGAACTTGCTGATCAGAAGCTTGGCAGTTTTGATCCACGGATGTGGTGAGCTCCCACTGTTATCCCCAGCATCTGCGAAATGTTTGAAAACATGCAAATGTGAGTCGATCAGTAGGTACTGCTCCCTCAGGAAGGTAACGGTGCTCCATGAAGTCATGCCGGCCACATGACCTAGGAGGTGTCTACGGACAACGCCGGATCTTTGGTTTAGAAATGGAGATGAGCACCCCCCCTCCCCCCGAGTTGGACTCAACTAGACTTAATGTCAAGGGGAAACCTTTATATTTATCTTACACTCATTTGACTTGGACACATAACATATAAAATGTAATTTAAAATAATATAGAATAAAAGATGTAGCTAATAAGCTATATGCTATCATGCAATGTACTTACCCTTAAGAGCCAGCATGGTACTTGGAGTGGTGAAAACAGCCATTGTCAACTTTCCTGTTGGGCTTCTGTTTTTGTCTTGGGGACTGTGGAAGCTGGCTTATATAGCCCGGGCTCCCTGATCGTATCTCTCCTGCCCGACTACGTGACCTTTGCATGGTTTCTTCCCTTCTGCGGCAAATGCGCAAGTGGGATGTGGGACTGATTTTGATCAATTTCCTCTAATCGCAGATTTGGCCTCCCTGGTGATGTTTATCGGGTGAACCCGGGGACTTCTTTGAATTCAATGGGTGGCTGGACCTCCCCATTGCACGGCTGGCCTGGCAGTGCCCACAACATATCCCTCGCCTCCCACACTCTGGGTGATTCTACACTATGAAACAGATGCAGTTTGACACCACCCGAATTACCATGGCTCAATGCCATAGTTGTCCTACCATGTCTTTAGCTTCTTCTGCCAAAGAGTGTGGATGCCTCCCCAAACGACAACTTCCAGGATTCCATTTAATTCGGTCTGCAGTGTTGCTCTCTCCTCACAGTCTCCTGAGTTCTTGTAAAAGCTAGACTTCCCTGCTTCTTGTGTTCTTATCATATCTTCTTTTGTTCTCTGAAAGCTGGCAAAGAGGAGACCCAATAGTTTCAGAGCTTCCTAAACTCTCAAGGGGGACTTTGGACCCCCATCTTTTGGTCTGAAATGCCCCTCATACACCAGAGGATTGGCAATTCAGCCGCTGAGAGCCAACTTCTGGATCACTTCTGGAGGTGGAATAAAGGGCCCAAAATAAAGTGTCCCCCAGTAATCGAGTTAAACCTTCTGAGTTTTGAGGTCCTTCTGTTGGGAGCAGACTTACGGGAAAAGGCAGAATCAAATTATGATTTTTGAGTGTGTGTCTTCAGAGTATTGGCCAAGCTCCCATGAATCACACCAGACCTTTTGAAAACCATTGCTTGGCCTTGTGTTCATGATTTCTGGGGGCAGATGTCCAGGAAAAACGTCTGAAGGAGCTGGAGAAGAGACGCCTGAGGAGACAGGAGAACCGCATACTTGAAAGGCTGTCCCATTGAGAAGAAGGCAAGCTTGTTTTCTTCTGCTCCAAAGACTAGGAGTAATTGAATCAAATGGCAGGAAACAAGATTCCACTTAAAAAAGCTGTTTGGCAGTGGAATATGCTGCCTTTTTTGGAGATTTTTAAACAAAGACTGGATGGCTATCTGTTTGGAGAGCTTTGGTTGTGTCTTCCTGCCTGGCAAAATGGGGTTAGACTGGATGGCATTTGGGGGACCCTTCCATGTTTATATTCTATTGTATTACTGTTAGCCTTATCTAAAGCACAGCTATTGAATCAATGGTATTGATTTACCATTTAGCAGGTCTCCAGGATTCAAGGTGATGTGTAGTTTATGATCATGTTCTTTTACTCATGGATTCTGCACACATTTACTGTTTGTGCCACAATATATTATTCTAAATAATTGCAAGTCTGTTTTCACCTGAATTTCAGCATGGATCCACCTGAGAAATGAGTCATTGCACCACTATATAATTATTTCAGTCCTCTATACCAGTGCATTTCAGAAATGCAATTGCTTCTCTTGCAGCTGGAACGAGCGACTCACAGTCAATCTGAGATATGAGTTGAGATTTGTGCACAGCACTAGAAAAGGGGGGAAAACAAGAATTACTTTGCAGAAATCTGGTATCTGCTCATGATCTGTGTGCGCAACTAGAAATCTCGGTTTCCATCCCTTCCCCTACACCCGGAAATCATTTCAAATGATTTTTTTTATCTCGCCCCATGATCTGACTCTTTCCATTTGTGTCAAAGGCTTGGCATGGCAACTTTGCCACACAATGGGTTTTATTGATAACAAAAAATCCCAGATCCGTGTCTTGCACGTCCGTGAACTCACAGCCTTTGACAATACATTCTCAGTACCCCTGTTCAGAGGAAAGACCCCCTTGAGATGAGTGGGGCCAGGCATAGGGTTACAGCCTTCGGGGCCTCTGTATTGTGACCCCTTTTGAAGCTAAAAGCATCCTGATGCTCACATCTGCTGCTGAGTGTCATCTTGGCGTCTCCTAGCAACAAGTCCATCTCCTAGCAACACAGGACGCACTCTGCTGGTACACATGGGTTGCTGCTGGTGCTGCCGTTTGCCTTGAACTGCCAAAGCGGAGCCATGGAGGGCATGGGTGCCTCCGCGGCTTTTTGGAAACACATCCGCCAGCTGTGCCTGAATCAATTTCCCTGTGGGATCGGGAGCTGGGTAAGAAAGGGAGTGCTTTGAAGCCTGCTTGTCTTTTCCCCCCATGCGTTTTGCCCAGGAAACACACTTTGGAGCATTCCTATGGCTTTCTAGAGGCCTTTGTGCGATACCATTTGAATGCTACACAGCCCTGCACTATGATTTTGTTGTAACTGTAACTGTCCCTGTTACAGAATGTCCTTGGAAACTGTGTATTTCCAAGGACATTGGAAACAAGGACATTGGTGCACAGTGCGCACAACTTGTGTGCACATGTTGCCACAGGCAAAAAGGTATTGTGGAGGTCAAAATCCATTTGGAGGACTGAAGCCTTTGAATTTTGAAAGATATTCAGTCCTAAAAGAATGATGTATGTTAATCCAACCAAAAAGGAGTCACCACTGAGCATGTCCCCATTCCATGCTATGTGAAAGCTTTATCTGTCTTAGATTGCCAACGTTAAATTCAGGCAGATCATTTCTTTCTCAAAAGGCCCGAGGGTGTTAATAATAATAATAATAATAATAATAATAATAATAATAATACTTTATTTACCTTCCGCCTTCTCTCCCCAAGGGGTGGATCACAACAAAAGATGGCAAATGTTCAATGCCAGATCCAATGCATAAATAGAAACATAAAGCAATCAGTTAATCTAACATAATCAACATTAAACATAAATTACGTATGCAAACAACATATAACATTCATTTAAAATCATTATTAAAATGTAATATAGCCAATGGAGCCAGTGAGATCAACAGAGTCAACTAAGCCAAAACCAACTGAGTCAGAGTATGGTGACAAATTCGGAACAGGACTTGAGTGAGTATAGACTTCTAGTCATCCTCCTCTCCATATGGCAATCTGCAGAAATAAGTTTTAAATTGTTTTTGGAGAGGAGGGAGGGGCCATTTTTATTTCTTTAGGCAGGGAATTCCAGTGGTTGGGGGGGGGGGGGCGATTACGGAAAAGGCCCCATTTCTCATTTATTTATTTATTTGCAGTCCCCCAAAGGGGACTTGGGGGGTTCACAGTGTTGGTAACAATTCAATGCCATTGATTATAAACAGTATAAAACATCAAAATTGACCCTCCCCTGATAAAACATTAAACATTATTGAACACATCACATAAAATATCATCAACCTGTGTCTTCAGGGGAAGTGTGACCCTTTCCAACACAAGTTGTAGCCCCACACTCAGATCCGCCTTTTGACTGACCAGGAGTACCTCTGTATTGTCTGGATTTAATATCTACTTGTTAGCCTTCGTCCAGTCCATCACTGATGATAAGCACCAGTTCAAGGCCAGGACAGCATCCTTGGCATTCAGTGGAAAGAAGTAATAGAGTGTGGTGTCATCTGCATAAATTTGACACCCAACTCCAAAATTCTGGATGATCTCTCCCAGCAGTTTCATATAGATGTTAAACAGCATGGGGGGAGAACTGAACCCTGAAAGACCTCACAGGCCCCCAGCCTGGGAACTGAACAAGAGTCCCCCAGCTCCACCATATGGGATCAGTTCTCCAGTAAGGACTGGAGCCACTGCAAGGCAATGCCCCCAAGCCCCGTCCCAGATTGCTGACCCAGAAGGATACCATGGCCGATGGTATCGAAAGCTGCTGAGATGTCCAAGAGAACCAGCAGGGACACACTCCCCCTGTCTAGCTCTCTTCGTAGATCATCCACCAAGCTGATCAATGTTGTTTCTGATACCATTCGAATGCTACCACCCCACACAGCCCTGCACTATGATTTTGTTGTAACTGTCCCAAAAGAATCTTTAAAATGGTGCATCCCTGTACAAGGGCATTGGTGCACAGTGCGCGCAACTCATGTGCAAATGTTGCCACAGGCAAAAAGATACTGTGAAAATTATAATCCATTTGGAGAACCAAAGCCTTTGAATTTTGAAAGAGATACATTATCCAACCAGAAAGGAATCACTACTGAGCATATCCCCATTCCATGCTATACAGAAGCTTTATCTGTCTTAGATTGCCAACGTTAAGTTCAGGCAGATCATTTCTTTCTCAGAAGGCCTGACAGTGTCCATTACTCCTTAATTAATATCTAGCCCAATTTTAGGTAAAGATAGTGTAGATATTGAAGCTAGAAGTCTATGCATACTGCTCAATCAGAGCAGTTTGGTACCATTTGAACTGCCCTTGCTCTATCTCAGGGCTTTCCAAACATTGTGTGTTGGTGAAACATTTCACAACACAGTTATTCAGTTCTATTAGCAAATGGAAGGTTAAGCTAGCCCCTTGTAAGAGACAGAGACACAGACATCAATTGTCATAACAGAAGGTATAGAGACATAACATTGCTCCTGAAAACCTTCCATTTATAATATTCTAAGATTAGTATGAATCAAAATGTAATAAAATTCAAGCTTGATGGGGAAGGATGCATACTTAAAGCACACTTCTCTAAATGTCCATTACTTCTAGATGTTTTTAATGAGTGTTTAACGAGGGTCACACTTTGCTGTTTTGGCCTGGCCTTCCTTCCACCAAGCAGGCCTTTTTACATCCAGGCCTTCCTGTCTCCGGTGCAGAACAAGTCCCGCTTCCCACCAAGCACGACCAAAACTTTTGGCAGCCATGCCTTCATTCCCATCAAGCCGCCCTTCCGCGGTGGGCCTCCACCGCCGGAGGAAGAGACCACAGAAGCACTGATTGAGTTTCTGAGAAGTCCCGGCTCGCCTTGGGTTCTGCCACGTGACTGCGGTGCCATGGACCAGCAACTGAGAGAGCTAGCAGTGCATTGGCCACATATCATTAAAGACAGCTTCATCCTCTCCTTCTTCAGGTCACTTCGGATCATCAACAAAGATGTGAGTGGAGTCTGGACAAAAAGTTTGAAATTTACACTGTGCAATGACTTGAAAGAAAATCTTTATAAAATGATGTATAGATGGTACCTGACACCAGAAAGGATTGCTAAGATGTATAAAAATAGTTCTAAGGGTATAATTCCATTATGAGCAAACCCAGTCCTGGGGGCTGGATGCGGCCCTTTGGGCTCTTTTCGCAGGCCCTCCTCTCTCTGACTAGCATTTCCTTCCTTCCTTCTCTCTTTCCTTCCTCCTTCCCTCCCTCTTTCTCCTTCCTTCCCTTCCACTCTTCCTCCTTCCTTCCCTTCCACTCTTCTATCATTCCTTCCTTCTTCCCCTCTCATTCCCTCTCCCTCTTTCTCCTTCCTTCATTCATTCTCTCTTTCCTCCCTCCCTTCCGTCCCTCCTCCCTCATTCTCTCCCCCGCCCCATTCCCTTCCACCCTCCTCTCTCTCTTTCCTTCCTCCTTACCTTCTGTCCTTCCATCTTTCTCTCTTTCTTTCTTTCTCTTTCTTTCTATCTTTCTTTCTTCTCTTTTTCCTTCCTCCTTCCCTTCCATCCTTCCCTTCCACGCTTTCATCCTTCTTTCCCTTTTGTCTTTCCTTCCTTCTCTCTTTCCTTCCTTCTTACCTCCCCCGCTCCCTCCCTTCCCTCCCTCTTTCTCATTCCATCCATCCTTCCTATCCATCTTTCCATCCTTCCTTTCCTCTTTCCACTCTCATTCCCTCTCTCCCTCTTTCTCCTTCTTTCCTCCCTCCTTGATTCTCCCTCCCTCTATTCCCTTCCACCCTTTCATCCTTCCTTCTTTCCTTCTATCTTTCCTTCCTCCTTCCCTTCCACGCCTCATCCTTCTCTTCCTCTCTTTCTTCCTCCCTTTTCTTTTTCCTTCCTCCTTCCCTTCATTCCATCCTTCCCTTCCACACTTTCATCCTTCCTTCCTTCTTGCCTTTCCTTCTTTCTCTCTTTCCTTCCTCCTTACCTCCCTCCCTCCCTTACCTCCCTCTTTCTCCTTCCTTCTCTCTTTCCTCCCTTTCTCATTCCTCCCTACCTCCATTCCCTTCCACCTTTTTGTCCTTCCTTCTCTTTTTCCTTTTTCCTTCCTTCTTCCCTTGCTTCCATCCTTCTCTCTTTCTTCCTCCCTTCTCTTTTTCCTTTCTCCTTCCCTTCATTCTTTCCATCCTTTCCTTCCACCCTTTCATCCTTCTTTCCCTTTGTCTTTCCTTCCTTCTCTCGTTCCTTCCTGCTTACCTCCCTCCCTCTCTTACCTCCCTCTTTCTCCTCCCATCCTTCCCTTCCTCCCTTTCGTTCCTTCTCTCTTTCCTTCCTCCTTCTCTTCCTCCCGTCCTTCCTTACCTCCCTCTTTCTCCTCCCATCCTTCTTTCCCTTCCACCCTTTTATCCTTCCTTACCTCTTTCCTCTCATTCCCTCTCTGCCTTTCTCCTTCCTTCCTTCTCTCTTTCTTCCCTCCCTCATTCTCCCTCCCTCCATTCCCTTCCACCCTTTCATTGTCATTGTTTTATATGCTTATGTATTTGTGTATTTTATGTGTGTTGCACTTTGAGTGCTTTTGTGAGCTGCCCCAAGTCCCTTCAGGGAGATGGTGGTGGGATATAAATAAAGCTTTATTTGTTTATTATATAGTGACTGTTGGAAATGTGAGGAAAAGGTGGGCTCTTTTAAAATCATGTGTGGTGGTCATATAAAAAGACCCAGAGATACTGGGCACAAATACAGATGATTTTAGAAGAAAATATTAAAGTCAAATTTGAAATGAAACAAACCTCTTATCTGCTTGGGGTGATAGAAATTGTGGAAGGTTATTGCTATACATGACAATGACAGCAAGAATTCTCTCTGTTCAAAGATGGAAAGAATCAATTATTCCATCACAAGATGATTGGCTTATGTTCAAAGAGAGGGACTGAAGGAAAATTAGTTGGAGGGGCACAATTGTCATTGGGGGTGAAATAAAGCAATTTGGAGCGGCTGCGTATAGTGAGATCTGTGCTGCGGATAGCCAGAACCCAAAACCATGAGCCAAACCTATTAAGCAATGAGTGGCCCAGGTGCTCAGCCAGCCTGTGGATCTGTGCACTTGGCACACATAAGGAAACCCAATCTGATGAAATGATGCTCACCAAGTTGGAGAGACGTCACCAAAGATTTTATTAAAGTCAGCTGAAGTAATGCCAGCCTGTGGTAGTCCGCCAATGAGAGAGTGCCGGCTGCCTTCTATGCAGAAGTGATTTGAAAATATTGGCAGGAAAGCAGATGGAGACATAGAGAGTTTGTAGAAAGTTTTGACTCTTCTATTAAAGATTAGGATTAGGTTGTATAGTTCTCCATGGGGTTGCTGCCAGCTGCTGGGCCCCTCCTGAGTGAGGGTGGCTGCCAGTTATTTCATCGGTGCACGGGTTGGGACAAGGAAGATTTGCTGAACTCTCAGCTGCAGGTCTCTGTGATGTTTAGCTGCAGGGCGGGTGGATCTTTTGGGCTTGATAACAGGGGCAGTGCCCTCATTTTGCACCCCTGCCGGTACTCGAGTATTGTACAATTTGGTATCTTTGCATGCCAGACAGAAGTTTTGAGATAAAATCATGGATTGAGATTATATTTTAGTTTTGTTTGTCTCCTTGAATATGTACATTGAATTGTTTTCTTCCTCTTCTCAGGTGACTGAAATTGATGCGGGCTTATTAAAGTTTCCAAATTTGGAAGAGCTCATCCTGAGCACAAATCAGATCAGCAGAATCGATTCCACTAACCTCCCCCCGACGTTGAAGGTAAACTGATGCATTCAATGGCAACAATTGCCTTTGTGTGTGTAGGAGACTCGCCTTCCACAACCTGGCACCCTCCAGATGGGTTGGATCTTAGCTCCTATCGTCCCTGTGAGTGTATGATTGCACATTGGCATTACAGAAGAGATGTCTGGGTGTGTGCCTTGACCTTTGATCCATGTATGCTGGCATTCAGCATAGGGACTGTATGATGTAACTTCGATAATATCGACATTGCACTGAAGCCATGTGGGATTTGGGCTCGGCCAAAATCCTACATCGGCTCCCTCTTCCCTTTCCCTCTGGCAGGTGCTGGAGCTTTGTGGGAATAAAGTGGATAGCTTGAAGGACCTGTGTGAGCATGCACCGCCATCACTCCAGCACCTTGGCCTGGGCCACAACTGCGAGCTGGGCTCACCCGAGGAGCGATACCTCACGGCCAATTTCTGGTAATAGCAAGCTCTGGAGGAGACAGGAGTAGCCCTGATGTATAGTCAGCCCACCACATTCATTGGGTCTAGGGACATAGGGCCCTCTTGAAATTGGGGTTGGGATGGAAACACTTTTGTAGGAATCTCTAGATCTTCCAGCAGATAGAGACAGACATAGGCAGATGACGACGACAACAACAACAACAATATATTTATTACCCACATCTCCTTGCAGCTTGAGGTGGGATACAACACCAATAAAACACTATTCAAATACAAGATACACAGAGTTAAAATGCAGGTTAAAATTCACACGCTAAAACTGACTGGGTAGGCCTGCCGGAAGAGATGGGTCTTAAGTTGTGTCTTAAATTCCGACAGCTGATTTAACATAAGCAGAAAGGCAGGGGGGCAAAAAAATCTCTGGGAGTGTATTGAGATTTTCCAGTTTTGTTTTGATTCTTGTCAACCAATAATAATAATAATAATAATAATAATAATAATAATAATAATTACAATAAAACACTTTATTTATATTCCGCTTTAGCTCCCCGAGGGGACTCAGAGCAGATTACAAGATATACAGACAGGCAAACATTCAATGCCTTTAATACAGTGAAATAAGAATGACACATCTTTCTTCTTTCTGCTTTAAAATGGCCTGCATCAATAGGAGCATAGTGTCTAGATCTAGGGAAGTAATGCTACCCCTCTATTCCGCCTTGGTTAGACCACACCTGGAATATTGTGTCCAATTCTGGGCACCACAATTGAAGAGAGATGTTGAAAAGCTGGAATGTGTCCAGAGGAGGGCGACTAAAATGATCAAGGGTCAGGAGAACAAGCCCTATGAGGAGCGGCTTAAGGAGCTGGGCATGTTTAGCCTGAAGAAGAGAAGGCTGAGAGGAGATATGATAGCCATGTATAAATATGTGAGAGGAAGTCACAGGGAGGAGGGAGCAAGCTTGTTTTCTGCTTCCCTGGAGACTAGGACGCGGAACAATGGCTTCAAACTACAAGAAAGGAGATTCCATCTGAACATGAGGAAGAACTTCCTGACTGTGAGAGCCATTCAGCAGTGGAACTCTCTGCCCCGGAGTATGGTGGAGGCTCCTCCTTTGGAGGTTTTTAAACAGAGGCTAGATGGCCATCTGTCAGGGGTGCTTGAATGCAATATTCCTGCTTCTTGGCAGGGGGTTGGACTGGATGGCCCATGAGGTCTTTTCCAACTCTATGATTCTATGACACAAATACACAGAAAAAGGTAAAGGCCTCCCCTTTAATCTCCAGTTTCTGGAGGCTGTGCTCAACTCTGGCCTTGGGGAGGTGCTCTTGTTCCATTTCCAAGCCAAGGAGTCTATTTTCCATAGATATCTCCTGGTCATGTTGCCAGCATGTCTGCTTGGGCGTCTTTATAACCTTCTCACCAAAGCAGTACCTAGGTTCGAGTCCGGGGAGAGGCGGATGAGCTCCCTCTATCGGCTCCAGCTCCTCATGCGGGGACATGAGAGAAGCCTCCCACAAGGATGATAAAAACATTAATTCATCCAGGCGTCCCCTGGGCAGCGTCCTTGCAGACGGCCAATTCTCTCAAACCAGAAGCGACTTGCAGTTTCTCAAGTCGCTCCTGACACGACAAAAAAAAGTACCTATTGATCTACTCACATTTGCATGTTTTCAAACTGCTAGGTTGGCAGGAGTTAGGGCTAAGAGCAGGAGGTCACCCCGACCTACGGCTTCGAACAGCCAACCTTCAGGTCAGCAGATTCAACAGTTCAACAGTTTAATCTGTTGCACTACCCACAACCAAGTAGCCAGACATTCAATTTCTGAAAATATTGAGTTAATTTCAACTGACTTGGGGAATAAAACATCCATGGCAATACCAGGGATTCCCTGGGAATGCTTCAGGACGAGGGAGAAGTCACATAGATCCCCAATGAAATGAGAACGAACAGAAACAAAACCCATCCGGATCAGCCATAGAGTGGGTTCCCTAGCAAGCATCCTTGAATCACTGAGCACATCTCTGGAAATGTGAGTCCGTTTGCTCAGAAAGATGTCTCTTCTTGCTTTCAGGCCAAACTTGGTCTCCCTGGACTTAAGCTACAACAATTTCAACAACTTGCTAAGCCTCATTTCCAAGCTGATGACACTGGAGACACTCCGGATCTTGGTGCTGCAGGGGAACCCGCTCTCTCTGCTCCCCGTCTATCGGGGCTTCACCATTGACAGCCTCCCACAGCTCTGCACCCTGGATGACATGACAGTGACTCCAGATGAGAGGCGGTACTTCTTAGGCTTGGCGCATGAACCAGGTGGGGCATCCTTCACTTGAGATGGTGGGCTATAGCAACTGAAATATCCTGAGCTCAAAAGACAACAACTGTTTGCATTGAGCAAAGCTAGAAGGGGGATTGCAATCAAGGCAAAGCTTTCCATATTGAAGGAAAGCAGAAGGGTTTGTTGTGATGGCGTTCTTACACAAAGTCATTCATTTAGGATGTTTAAGTTGAATGTTGCTGGGTGGAGTTCTCTTTACAGTCATTGCTGTATAGAGGAGACTCCAGTCTTTCTCTGTCATGACCCATTTACAGCATATTTAGCCACATTGAATCTCCTTTGGGAGGGAAGAAGCATGATAGAATTATTATTATTATTATTATTATTATTATTACTAGCCGTCCCCTGCCACACATTGCTGTGGCCCACTCTGGTGGTCATGGGGGTTCTGTGTGGGAGGTTTGGCCCAATTCTATCGTTGGGGTTCAGAATGCTCTGTGATTGTAGGTGAACTACAAATCCCAGTAACTACAACTCCCTAATGTCAAGATTCTATTTTCCCCACACTCCACCAGTGTTCACATTTGGGCATATTGAGTATTCGTGTAGAGTTTGGTTGAGATCTATCATTGTTTGAGTCCACAGTGCTCTCTGGATGTAGGTGCACTACAACTCCAAAACCAAAGGACACTGCCCACCAAACCCTTCCAGTATTTTCTGTTGGTAATGGGAGAACTGTGTGCCAAGTTTGATTCAATTCTTTCATTGGTGGGGTTCAGAATGTTCTTTGATTGTAGGTGAACTATAAATCCCAGCAACTACAACTCCCAAATGACAAAATCAGTTTTTTTTTTGAGTGAAGGACATACCTTGGGTTGTTAGGTGTCTTGTGTCCAAATTTGGTGTTAATTTGTCCAGTGGTTTCTGAGTTCTGTTAATCCCACAAACGAACATTACATTTTTATTTATATAGACTAGCTGTACCCGCCATGCTTTGCTGTGGCCAACCTTCCCTCTTTCTCTCCTTCCTTCACTCCTTTCTTCCTTTCCATCTTTCCTTCTCTTCTTCCTTCCTTCTCTATCTCTTTCCTTCCTTCCCCCTTTTTCTTTCTCTTCTGCCATCTCTTTTTTCTTCCTTCTCTCTTTCCTTCTTTCCATCCCTCCCTCTTTCTCTACAACTTCCCTCCTTCCTTCGCTCCCTCTTTCCTTCCTTCTTTCCCTTTTTTCTTTCCTTCTCTCCTTCCTTCTCTAACTTTTCTTCCTTCCCCTTTTTTCTTTCCCTCCCTCTTTCTCTCCTTTCTACCTTCTCTACCTCTATCCTTCCTTCCTTCCTTCTCTCGTTGCTTCCATGCTCCCTTCTCCCTTTCCTTCTTTCTTTCCATCCCTCTTTCTTTTCTTTTCTTTTCTTTTCTTTCTTTCTTTCTTTCTTTCTTTCTTTCTTTCTTCCTTCTCCCCTTTCCTCCCTCTTTTTTCCCTTTTTTCTGTATTGGGGCTTTTAAAGTCCCCTCTGCTGTGTTTTTCAGTGTTTTTATGAGTGAAGGACATACATTGGGTTGTTAGGTGTTGTGAAGAAGACCGTTTTAATGCCACCGAATGCCACCAAATGTGGAGGTGCGAGTGGTAAAACACCCACTGCCACCTAATCTATGAGGGAAGCCAGGCAACGATCAATATCAACCTAGGAGCTATTTTATAAAGGGACTGTTAATTACAGAAGGCTTTATTTATTTGATAGCGTAGCATTTACTTTCCTGGCTTGACTTTACTATTGCAGGCTGTTCAATTTAGGAGAAACTGTATCAGGCAAGGCTTGAGGAGAACAGTAACAAGTTTATTTTAACAGGAGTATAACATGTTTAACTGTTTCTTCAAAAGAGGCACAAATCTTGATGGTTACATTGGAAAGGTTTCATGAGTAATCTCAGGCACAGACTTCAAAACGTTTCACAGCAGGCACAGCAGGCTTAAACCCAGCCAAACCTTGATTCTTAATTTAGAATCAACAACCCCCTGTAGCTCTCTCACTACCGGGTCCTTCTCTGCAACTACTTTGGTCACCAATTGATTCCCTGAATCCCCACCTTGAGATTCAGTCTTTCCTATAGCACACCGGCTACAGAGACATTCCCTGAATCTCCACCCAGAGACTCAGTCCTCTCAGTAGCTCACTGGCGTACTGACTGACTTTTAAAAACAACTGCCTCGTGAAGTGGCAGTTGGCTCCGCCCCTGTTGCTATGGCAACTCAGCTAACGCCAAGCCACCATCTCCAACAAAACATAATCTCCCATACTTACCATCCCTAAACTACTGTCCAAACTACACATAACCAAAGGAATAAAACTTACACATCATCACAGGTGTCTTGTGTCCAAATTTGATGTCAATTCCCCCAGTGGTTTTTGAGTTCTGTTAATCCCACAAACGAACATAACATTTTTATTTATATAGATTACTACCATCATTATTATTACTACACTATGTAAGAAAATTTGAAAAAAATCTGTTCCTGGTTTGTCAGTGTTATTTCCTGTTTCATTGTGCAGTACTTACTTTGCAAGCAGTTGTTATCCTCCAGAAACTTCATTTTTGTGGCTGTTGGAAAAACTATAGTAAAATGTGCTGTAGTAGATGTGGTTTAATAAACTTTTTCCATGTTTTTATGATCAAACCAATTAGGAAATGACATTAATAATCCAGGAACAAGAATTGTGTTACATAGTGTTATTATTATTTTATACTCCCCCTTTCTCCCAGCATTGGATTCAAGGTTTTTTACAACATTTCAAAACACAGTGCAATGCAACAACTGTTAACACGAAAGTTAAAGCAGAATCAAACCAGATTTCTACTTTAAAAACTAATATAATAATATACTGCAATTATATTCTGCTCTATCTCCCCAAAGGGACTCAGAGTGGATTACAGAATACATACATGGCAAACATTCAATGCCGTTATACAATTAACAAAGACATGCAGTACATAGACAGAGGCAAGGCTTCCCTCTTTTTCATCTCCAGCATCTGGAGGTTGTGCTCGACTTGCCCATAGGGAGGTGCTGTTGTTCCATTTTCCATGTCGAGGAGCCTGTTGTCTGTGGACACCTTCCTGATTGAATTGCATGACGTCAGGAGTGCCTTTTACCTCCCTGCCAAAGTGGTACCTATTTATCTACTCACATTGCTCTTTTCAAACTGCTAGGTAAGCAGAAGCTAAGGCTGACAGCGGGAGCTCACCCTGATCTTCAGCTTGAACTGCCAACCTCCCTGTCAGCAAGATTTTCTGTAGCTGGCGGTTTAACCCACTGTGCTAACCACGGCCCCATTTTTTTTCATGTCATGAGTGAGAAACTGCAAGTCGTTTCTGGTGTGAGATAATTGGCCGTCTGCAAGGACATTACCCAGAGGACGCCTAGATGTTTTACCATCCTGTGGGAGGTTTCTCTCATGTCCCTTCATGGAAGCTGGAGCTGACAGACGGAAGCTCACTCCATTCCCCGGATTCAAAATGCCAGCCTTTCGGTCAGCAGTCCTGCTGGCACAAGGGTTTAACCCATTGCGCCACCGGGGGCTTCTACCACAGCCCCATATAGATGGAAAATAATGTTTTTTAAATTTCACATTTCAAACGGTAAAAAATAAAAACAACATACCCTTATTAAAAGCCCCATCTGCTGCAATGTGTTAAAAACCAATTGCGTTCCTAAATAGAAAGGTGTTTGCCTGCCAGTGGAAAGACAGCTAGGACTGAGAGAACCCATCCTGTTAGTATATGCCTTTAGCTACCATGGTTCCATCTGTGAATTCCCACCATTTAGTTTCATGAGATATTTAGAATTATTTACCTGATGGCAGTCATGTTTCACCAAACTACAAATCCCAGTGTTCCATAGGAGGGGGGCATGGCAACAAAAGCAAAATCAAAGTGCTATAGCAATAGTGTATGCATACCAGGCATCTGTTTTAATTCCATTATGAAATGCCTTAAACCAGTCTTTCTCAACCTTCCTAATGCTGCAACCCCTTAATACAGTTCCTCACATTGTAGTGACCCCCAACCATAAAATTATTTTCGTTGCTACTTCATAACTGTAATTTTGCTACTGTTATGAATCATCATGTAAATATCTGATATGCAGGATGTATTTTTATTCACTGGACTAAATTTGGCACAAATACCCGGGTACACCCAAATTTGAATACTGGTGGGGATGGGAGGTGGGGCCTGATTTTGTCATTGGGGAGTTGTAGTTGCTGGGATTTATAGTTAACCTACATTCAAAGAGCATTCTGAACTCCACCAACGATGGAATTGAACCAAACTTGTCACACGACCAACAGAAAGTACTGGAAGGTTTTTGGTGGACATTGACCTAGAGTTTTGGAGTTGTCGTTTACCTACATCCAGAAAACACTGAGGACTCAAACAATGATGGATCTGGACCAAACTTGGCATGAATATTCAATATGCCCAAATGTGAACACTGGTGGATTTGGGGGGAAATAGACCTTGACATTTGGGAGGTGTCGTTTCTGGGATTTATAGTTTACTTACAAGTAAAGAGCATTCTGAACCACACAAACGGTAGAATTGGGCCAAACTTCCCACACAGAACCCCCATGACCAAAAGAAAATACTGTTGTTTCCTGATGGTCTTTGGCTACCCCTCTGACCCCCTCTTGCACCCCCCCCCCCAGGTGTCCTGACCCCCAGGTTGAGAAAAATGCTGCCTTAAACTATTTTGATGGCTTAAATAGCTTCACCGACAAGAGCATCAGAGCCTGGGGACAGTTCCTGTTTTCTGGACTAAAACTCCCAGAATCCTCCAGGGCCATGCTGGATAATGGATTCTGGGAATTCTAGTCCCTCCTGAGTGAATCCTGGCTCTTGTGAAAAACATGTTGAGAACCAAGAAGGAAATAACAGATATTTATTTATCGTGTCAGAAGCAAGTTGAGGGTACAGTTAAAATGCATTTTAAAACACAAACAAAGTTTTAAACAACTTGGCATTATGCTAAATGTCCTTTGACCAGTAGCTGGCCACTTGGAGTGCCTCTGATGTCGCTGTGAGAAGATCTTCCATTGTGTATGTGCAGGTTGCAGTGTAGTAGGTGGTCTGTGGAAATAACAGATGAGACAATCCTCTAAGGGGAAATGTGAGTGGAAGGTTGATAACCAGTTCCTTGAATTCAGAGATGCAGGGGAGATGACTTACAATCTCCACCTTGTTCTTTCTATCAGAGTGTTCGTATTATCAAAAGATGTGATCTGAACGGCTGATGCTGGGCAAAGTAGGTACTGCCCACACAAAAGAAAAGGAGTTCTCCCCGAAATTGGAGAAATTCTGAATTCTACAGAAGGACCTCAAAGGGGAACATTGGGAAGAAGTGGCTGGTTGCCCAGGAGCCCAATGAGGACATGCTCAAAGACCGGGGGGAAATGTCCGAGAAGAAAACTAGTGAGCAATGAAACGAAAGGGATCCTGAACAGGGGGCATGACACAATCCCACCTTTGGTTGTTGGTCTAACTTTCCTGGAACATCATCCCTGCTGCCCAGAGTCCCCTGGAGTGACCCCTAATGATCAAACCGATCAAGCCTTATCTCTAACCAGCCACGCTTAGAGAATGTGGGCGCTTTCACACCATGCAATTATACCACTCTGATTCCACTTAACCACCATATCTGCATCCTATGGATTTGTAGTTTGGAGAGGCTTTAGTGTGCTCTGGTAGAGAATTTTGAGCCTCTTTCTTTAAGCTACAGACCTTTGGATTCCAGAGGAAGGAACTGGGGCAGTTGAAGTGGAATCATAGCACTATAACTGTGTGGCATGAAAGAGTTTGAAAAGCATGCAAAGTGCACCACAACTGGAAGAATTCATTGTCATTTTCTACTTTAATTCACTGTCCTTGACACAACTCGGAAACATGGCTTGTTTGGATTATTATCATTAATGTCATTATTTTTATTATTTATCGTATTTGTATCCTGCTTTCTCTCTCTCTCAAGGAGACTCATAGCGGATGGCAACCCTTTGAATTCCCCAGCTGCATCAATATGTCTCATTTCCGATTGCCTTTCATTTTACTGTTACTGTCTTTTCCAATAAGTGACATTGTATTGTGAAGTATGATAGCCTCTGTTTAGTCATTTTGGCTTCTAGGGAAGTATTCACGGACGTTTTCTACTTTAATTTGATGCCCTTGGCATAGATCAAAAACATTACTTCTTTGGATGAGGATGATGATTTATAGTTTTTGTTTCCCATTTTCTCTCTGTCAAGAAGACCTAAAGCGGTTGACAACTCTCCACATTCTCCAGCTTTCTTGAGTATATCACTATAACATAATCTCTCTGTATTGTCAAAGGCTTTCATGGCTGGAATCACTGGGTTGTTGTGAGTTTTCTGGGCTGTATGGGTATGTTCTAGAAGCATTCTCTCCTGACATTTTGCCTGCATCTGTGCCAGGCATCCTCAGAGGTTGTGAGGTATGTTGGAAACTAGGAAAATGGGCTTTATATATTTGTGGAATGATGTCCAGGGTGGGAGAAAGTATTTATTATTATTGATTTACAGTATTTATATTCTGCCCTTCTCACCCCGCAGGGGACTCAGGGCAGATTACAATGTACACATATATGGCAAACATTCAATGCCAAAGACACACACAACAGATATAGACAGACAGTCAGAGGCTATTTAACATTTTCTGGCCACCAGAGGAGCTGTCGCTTTCATCGCCCATCTGCGACACTGATGAAGTACTTCTGCATTGCCCGTATGCTTTGCTGGAATCTTTTTTATAGCCTCGTAAATTAGTTAAATTAGCCTCCCCACACATAGGTGGTACCTAATTTCCCACTTGGCAGATGCAACTGTCTTTCGGGTTGCAAAGGTCGACAACAAGCTACACAATTGGCCGGAAGCTCACTCCGACAAGGCTGGCTTCGAACACATGACCTTTTGGTCAGAAGTGATCTTAATGCAGCTGACACTCAAGCCAGCTGTGCCACAGTCCTGGTGTGCCAAGTACCAGTATTTAAAAAAAAAACACAAACTCCAAAATCATAACAGTAAATAAAGTACAACACTCAAAACAGGGGAATTCCAGACAAAAAACATCAGGCCAGCTAATCAACTCTCAACTAAGGATTCCCCCAGGCAATAAGAAGCCAGACCTTGAAACTGCTAGGCTATTAAGTGCTAATCAAGGTGGCCAATTGCAGCATTCACACCTACCTCAAACAGATAAGAGTTCTTTCTCCCTCCCTGGACATTCCACAGATATATAAATCCCATAATCTCTCTGTTTTCTTATTGCCTTTAATTTTACTGTTAACATCTTTTCCAATATGTGACATCATATTGTGTCCAAAGTACGATAGCCTCCATTTAGCATGTCCAAAGTATGATAGCCTCCATTTAGCGTGTCCAAAGTATGATAGCCTCTATAATTTTGCTTCTAGGCTTGATTTACTCAAGCTTTAATTTATTAATCTTTTTTTATGGTCCTTCCTAGCTTTAGAACTCTAGATTTAAGGTAGAAATCATAGAATCCTAGAGCTAGAAGAGACCTCGTGGGCCGTCCAATCCAACCCCATTGTGCCAAGAAGCAGAAAAATTGCATTCAAAGCTCCCCCGACAGATGGCCTCTGCTTAAAAACCTCCAAAGAAGGAGCCTCTGCCACACTCCAGGGCAGAGAGAGAGCTCCGCTGCTGAACAGCTTAGAAGTTCCTCCTAATGTTAAGGTGGAATCTACTTTCCTGTAGTTTGAAGCCATTGTTCTGTGTCCTAGTCTCCAGGGCAGCAGAAAACAATGACTTCCCCTCACATTTTGATCCATGGCCCTCATCATGTCTCCTCTCAGCCTTCTCTTCTGCAGGCTAAACATGCCCAGTTCTTGAAGCCTCTCCTCATAGGGCTTGTTCTCCAGACCCTTGATCCTTTGAGTTGCCCTCCTCTGGACCCATTCCAGCTTAGAGTCAACAACTCCCTTCAATTGTGGTGCCCAGAATGGGACACAGTGTGATTCCAGTTGTGGTCTGACAAAGGCAGAATAGAGGGGGGAACATGACTTTCCCTGGATCTAGGCACTCAACTCCTATTCATGCAGGCCAAAATCCCATTGGCTTTTTTATCTGCCGCACTGCATTGTTGGCTCATGTTCACCTTCTTCCCCACAAGGACTCCAAGATCTTTTTCACACATACTCCTGTTGAGTCAGGCGACCCCCATTCTGTATCTTTGCATTTCCTTTTTTCTGCCTAAGTGGAGTATCTTGCATTTGTCACTGTTAAACTTCCTTTTGTTAGCTTTGGCCAATCATCTCTCTACTCTTTTAAGATCGCTTTGAATTCTGCTCTTGTCTTCTGGAGTATTGGCTCTCCCTCCCAATTTGGTCCTGTCTGCAAACTTGATGATCATGCATTCTCATCCTTCATCTAAGTCATTAATAAAGATGTTGAACAGAACCGGGCCCAGGACGGAACCCTGCTGATGGCACTCCACTTGCCACTTCTTTCCAGGATGAAGAAGAAGCATTGGGGAGGATTGCTCTCTGGGTTCGTTCGCTTAACTAATTACAGATCCACCTAACCGTAGTTTTGCTTAGCCCACACGGGAGTACTTTGTTTGCCAGAAGGTCATGGGGGACCTTGTCAAAGGAAGGCCTCCCTGAAATCCAGAGGTGCTCCATCCACGGCGTTCCCTGCATCTACCCAGCTTGTAACTCTATTGAAAAAAGAGATCAGATTTGCCTGGCATGACTTGTTTAAATAACTCTCTGAAGCCATGTAACCATTCCCCCGATATCCAACGCAAGCTGTAAACCTGCCTAGAGGCTTCGCAATGGATGTTAAAACAATTATTGGACCCTTTCTCTCTCTCTTGCCCTTTTGCAGAGCTCCTGAGGCGCCACACGAAAATTATTGTCTCTGTTGGCAGAATCCGAGGCGTTCCTTATCCAGTAATTCCTGAAGAAGTCGAAAGTGGGCCTGAAACGCCAATCATCACTTATAGCTACTATGTGACGTACGAGTTTGCCAAAGGGGAAAGGACCCAGGAGAAGGAATCTGTCAAGGTTAGGAATCCTTTGCTTGAGAAACATGCGTGTCAAACAAGGAAACTGAAAGATCTAGGTTCAAATCTCTACTCAGCCATGGAAACCTACCGGGTGACTTTGGCCAAGTTCCACTCTTTCAGCCACAGAGAAAAGCAATGACAAATCTGCAAATCATTGATAGTACTTCCCCAGTCTTCTATGGGATCCTGGAATTGGTCAGTCCTCTGCTAGGAAGCTCTAGTGCTGGAATTCAAAATAAAATCCTCTAGGTACTGTATTTATTCCGTTCTTAGATGCACTTCTTTCTCTAGATCAGTGGTTCTCCACCTTCCTAATGCCACGACCCCTTATGTTGTGACCCAACCATAACATTATTTTTGTTGCTACTTCATAACTGTAATTTTGCTACTGTTATGAATCGTAATGTAAATCTCTGATATGCAGGATGTATTTTCATTCAATGGATCAAATTTGGCACAAATACCTGATACGCCCAAACTTTGAATACTGGTGGGGTTTTGAGGGGACTGACCCCAGAGGTTGCTAGTTATGGTTCACCCACATCAACAGAGCAACTGATGTATCTGACCCAATCTGGGCACACAGATCCAACTTGGCCAACTATGAATACAGGCAGGGTTTGAGGGGTGATTGACCTTAGCATGTGGGAGTTGTAGTTCACGCGCATCCAAAGAGCACTGAACCCAGCTGATGATGGATCTGGACCAAACTTGACACACAGACCCAGCATGGCCAACTGTGAATACTGGTGAGATTTGGGGAGGATTGAGCCACGATTTTGGGAGTTGTAGTTCACCCACATCCTTATGCATTTTCTAATGGGAGCATTTATAAAAAACAAAAGGAAAGACTGCCTTTTTTCTAATAAATAGCGTTACGAATTACCTTAGCTGCTTCTGCTCCTCCTCCTGATGCTAGTGGGCTACCCTCAGTCCCATGTCATGCGGGTGCTTTCCCCCCTGCCTTGAAGGGGAATGAGCCTCCCTCCAACCTCACGATCTCTCCCTCACCTGCACATGTGCACCATACGGCCATGTGTTGAGCACATCGGCTCTCCCTTCCCCCGCTTGGAGTCGCAGAAACAGCCCTCCCCTTGGCTGAGAGGCCAGCCAATCCCAGCAGAGGAGGGTTTTTGGTGGGAAGATTCACCATCTGTTTCCAAAAAGGAAGAGGAGGACAGGTGGAGAGATCTTCAGCCTTCTCTGCCAAAGTGGTTCCTAAGACCATCAGAAAAATGTGTTTTCTGATGGTCTTTGGTGATCCCTCTGAAACCCCCCTCGCAACCCCCCCACGGGTCCTGACCCAGGTTGAGGAACACTGCTTTAGATGAACGTCTCTAAAAATGGGGTGCATCTTAGAATCACAGGTGTATCTTATATATATTTTGGTGGTGCTGCTGAAATTAAAGTGCTTCTTACAATTGATAGTATCTTACAATTGAAGTGATACAGTCTTTTGGATTTCAGTTCCCAGAAACCTCAGCCAATGGTTCCGGATTCTGAGAGTTGAAGTCTAAAACCTGTGAAGAACCAACGGTTGAGGCTTGCTTTGCTAGAACTCTCTAGCCAAGACTATGGCACCAAACCATAAGGACCAGGACTCCACTAATCGGAAGCAAAGCCATCAAAGTGGTACGAAATGGCTATAATTGAGAAATATGGACACATCGCAGGAGTACAGAGTAGACGACATTTTCATTGCACCAGATTGTTGGTTGTTGGTCTCTGAAATAGAAATGCTGCTCAAACTTAGTTGTAAACTGTAGCTTGGAAAAGGCCTCACAGTTCCTTCTTGACTGAAGGGAGGCCAAGGTCACTCTCAATTCTCCCTTGCGACGTTTTTTCCAGAGGGGTTTCCCAGGTGGCCTTAGGCAGCAGGGCATTCTCGCTGAACCGTTTCTTCCAAAGCCACAAAAGATAAGAGACAGGATGCAGGTCAGATAAGACATGACCAAAGACTTATGAAAAGAAGAGTTACCATAGTTGCCAAACACCCTTGGAGCTGCCCCCAGTTTGGGAAGGCCTTCTCTTGGTCACACCGCCTTCACAGCAGCAGTTAGGAGGGACATGGAAAAGACTTCTTGGTGGCCCATCTCTGTGCTCTTCTTTATTTTGGAAGGCCTTTGACAGAAGAGTTTCCAAAGAGGTGTGCTTCTGTTTTTATTTTGTCCTGGCATATATACCTGCCGTATCACGGGTGTCCGTTCATTCTTTCTTTCTCTTTCCCACACCTCATCCCTTTCCTTTCTCTTCCACCCTTCCACCCTTTTTCTTTCCTCCCCCTCCTTTCCTTCCCCTCTTCCTTCCCAATTCCTTTGCTTTCTTCCTTTCCTTCCCCTCCCCCTTTCATGTCTCCATGGTAGCTTGGCTCTCTTTGGGGCTCTTTCCTTCCTTCCCTACTCTCCCACCACACATCACCCTTTTTTCCCAGCGACATCACAAAGGGCCACTTCACCTAGTAACAGCCAGCCCAGTGACATTACAGAGGGCCACTTCCCCCATGACTGCCAATCCAAGCAAAAATATGAAGAAGGAGGCAAGCAACGTGTGGAAAGAAAATGCCCATAAATCCTGTAGAGTTTGCCTTCCCTAATTCTTCTAATATTTTATAGCTTTAGTATACTCAGGAATTGAAGTTTTGTCTCTTTTGTAGTAAGTCTATACTTTCTTGTGCATTCTCTGTTTTTACAGAGGGGCACTTCACCTAGCAACAGCCAATTCAGTGACAACACACTTCACCTCACAGCATACTTTGACTTGTGTGTGTGTGTTTTCAATCAGGCCTGCACAACCTGTGGGCCTCCAACTCCCAGAAGCTCTAGCCAGCTGTTCCAATGGCCAGGAATTCTGGGAGCTGAAGTCCAAAACACCTGGAGGGCCACAGGTTGTGCAGGCCTGTTTTAAAACATCTATATATACAAAAGTCAAAATATACCTGTCTGTCCCGTAAAGGCTGCTGCGAGGTGAAGTGTGATACCATTTTTAACTATGCACTCCTAACAGAATTGTTTTAATACATATTTATAGTATATATTTCACCGAATTCTTGCTTTCAATTTAAAAAATAATAATAAAAACTGACATCTTGCATGCCACCTTGGTAGGACAAAGGCAGGCCGTCCGTAGGATGAATGATTGATTTGGTGCCTTTTCATCTCAGGTGGTGTTATCCCAGCGCACGCCCTCAACTTTGCTGAAGACGAAGAGCTCCCCGGTGCTGATGAAGCAAACCAGCAGCTGGCAGCCCCAGTCTCTGGAGGTGCTGTCGAAAACGGAGATGCCTGCTCAAGCTGGTGGGGGCTTGATATCTGGATGTCTCTGCTTTGATCTGAATGTCTCCCACTTTGGGGCTGGATCTGCACTGCCATATAATCCAGTAGCTGATCCCAGATAGTCTACTTTGAACTGGGTGTGAGTCTACATTGCTATATAATCCAGTTCAAAGCAGATCATTTGGTATCAGAAACTGTATTATATGGCAGGATAGATTCAGCCTGAGTCTCCTTTGGTAAATAAAAGGCAGCGTATAAATACATGATAATAATAATAATAATAATAATAATAATAATAATATTATGTTGTTGAAGGCTTCCACGACTGGAAGCACTGGGTTGCTGTGAGTTTTCCGGGCTGTATGACCATGTTCCAGAAGCATTCTCTCCTGACATTTCATCCACATCTATGGCAGGCATCCTCAGAGGTTGTGTGATGTGTTGGAAATTAGGCAAGTGGAGTTTATAGATCTGTGGAATAATGTCCAGGGTGGGAGAAAGAACTCTTGTCTGTTGGAGGCAAGTTTGAACAAATGACTCCCCCAGGCAGGAAGCAGTCAGGCTTTGAAGCTGCAAGGCTACTCAATGCTAATCAAGCTGGCAACATTCACACTTGTCTCCAACAAGCAAGAATTCTTTCTCCCATCCTGGACATTATTCCACAGGTATATAAACCCCTCTTGCCTAGTTTCCAACAGACCTCACAAACTCTGAGGAAGCCTGCCATAGCTGTGGGAGAAAGGTCAGGAGAGAATGCTTCTGGAACATGGCCTGACCAGAAAACTCACAGCAACCCAATAATAATAATAATAATAATAATAATAATAATAAATCAGAGTTTGTGAGTTTTCTTGCTGGGTTGATTTAGTCACTCTTCTTGTAAGAATGATCCTGCTAGTGATGGTGCTCCATCAGGTGAGATTGTGGCAGGCTCCATGTTCGTGCTGCCACACTGGTGAATTATTCAGAGGGGATCCGGTAGCCCTAAGAAGTCACAGGATAGGCCTTTTGGGACGTCTGCATAGATCTTCTGAATCACAAGTCACCAGCTCAGAGAAGGGTGAGTTTAAAGCACTCCATCTGCTTTGAGGGGAAACTCCAACCATGTTGTTAAGTGGTCAGCGTGTTACGAGAGCAATACAGAAGACACCCCCCCCCCCCCGAGGACCTTAGGCATTTCCTAGGTCCTCCAGCACAACTGTATTGTATTTTTGGACTAGAATCATAGAATCATAGAATCAAAGAGTTGGAAGAGACCTCATGGGCCATCCAGTCCAACCCCCTGCCAATAAGCAGGAATATTGCATTCAAATCACCCCTGACAGATGGCCATCCAGCCTCTGTTTAAAAGCTTCCAAAGAAGGAGCCTCCACCACACAGAGAGTTCCACTGCTGAACGGCTCTCACAGTCAGGAAGTTCTTCCTCATGTTCAGATGGAATCTCCTCTCTTGTAGTTTGAAGCCATTGTTCCATGTCCTACTCTCCAGGGAAGCAGAAAACAAGCTTGCTCCCTCCTCCCTGTGGCTTCCTCTCACATATTTATACATGAACTAGAAGTCTTGCATATCAGCAAGGCTCCCTACTATCCAGGATGTTGCTTATCTCCATGAAATCCAGGAATGTATTTCTTGCAGATATGGGGGTCCTATTTATTATTGTTATTATTATTATTATTATTATTAACAACAACAACAACAACAACAACAACAACAACAACAACATAACAATAACCCACCTCTCCTTGCAGCTCGGACAAGGCACAACATAGTTAAAATACATCATAAAGTTAGCCTGTAGACGATAAGGTAGAGAGAAGACATGATAGCTATGTTTAAATACAAAAGGATGTTATAAGGAAGAGGGAGCAGACTTGTTTTCTGCTGCCTTAGAGACTAGGACTCAGTGGAAGAATGGATTCAAATGACAGAAAAGGAGATTCCACCTGAACATTAGGAATAACTTCCTGATCGTAAGAAAAGCTGTTCAGCAGTGAAACCCTCTGATTTGGAGTCTGGTGAAAGCTCCTTCCTTGGAGGCTTTCAAACAGAGGCTGGAAGGCCATCTGTCAGGAATGCTTTGATTGTGTGGCAGAATGGGGTTGAAATGAACAGCCCTTGGGGTCTTGTCCAACTCTATTATTCTATGATTCTACTAAAATGCATTTCATAAAAAGCACATATTAAAACATATTCCTACACATATTAAAATAATAATAATAATAATAATAATAATAATAATAATAATAAATAACACACTTTGTTTATATTCTGCCCTTCACCCTAGGGGACTCAGCGGATTACAGCATTTACATACATATATGCCTTTACAATCATATATGATGAGACACACAAACACAAACAAAGGCAGGGGCTTCGCCTTTCATTTCCGGCTTCTGGGGCAGTGCTCATCTCTGGCTCTGGTGAGGTGCTTTTTCCATTTTCAAGCCGAGGAGCATGTGTTGTCACCTCCTGGTTGTGTGGCCGGCAAGATTGCTTTTTGCCTTTTCCCGCCAAAGCAGTACCTATTTATCTACTCACATTGCATGCTTTCAAACTGCTAGGTTGGCTAGATTGGATTTGAACTGCCAACTTTCAGGTCAGCAGTTCAGCCAACCTTCAGGTCAGCAATTCAGCAGCACAAAGGTTTAACTCATTGCACCACCGCAGTTGCGCCATGGAATAAAAATTAAAGCACAATAAAGTGAGAATCTGAATTTAACATTCAGATTATTGTAGTATAGTTGCAGCTCGCAATTCGTGAGCTGAACATTCAAACTGGTTCTTGAATCAATTGCTAATCTGTCTTTTCGTATCATTATCCTGGATTGTTGGTCAATCCTGTGGAAACAATAGCCAATATAATCAGTGCTCTTTCATTGTTACGTATGTTTATTCTTCTGGTCCTTCACATGATCAGTGTGTGAAGGGGTCTTGTGAAAGATCCTGGCAAATTCATTTTCTCTCTTCTGTTCCGAAGAAGTGTTTTCCTTCAATCCCTTCCTTTTCTTTCCTCTTCCTCCCAGCAAATGTTCATTGCACCCCCCGAAAGCCCTGGGCAGAGACCATCAAGTGTGAATATAGGAAAGAGCATGTCACCAGAGACCTGATTGCTTTGAAGGCCTATCTTCTCACTGGGACCAATGTGGCCATTGTAGAGGAAAAGGTTTGAAAAGGCAGAGTTTTATTACTTGGGGTGCATGTTCACTGTAGAATTAATGCAGTTTGATGCCACTTTGAACTGTGAAGGCTCGATGCTGTAGAATTATAGGCTTTGTCATTTGGTGAGGCACCAGCCCACTTGGACAGACACTGGTGATATGAAACTTTTGCTTTCAAAACATATGTGGGGATATAGGAGAAATGTATACTCAGATTGAAATCCATTATTTCATTGCATAATAATCACACTGTTTTCCCTTTTATCCATAAAAAAAAGGGTGTGACTGTTACGGAGGAAAAAAATTGCCTTTGATTCTCCAGTTTCTGTTGTTTTTAAATAAAATGCCTAACCCAGTGGTTTTGAACCTGTGAGTCCCCAGATATTTTGGCCTTCAACTCCCAGAAATCCTAACAGCTGGTAAACTGACTGGGATTTCTGGGAGTTATAGGCCAAAATACCTGGAGACCCACAATTTAAGAACCACTAGCCTAATCCCAGGAGCCCCCGGTGGCACAGTGGGTTAAACCCCTGTGCCAGCAGGACTGAAGACTGACAGGTTGCAGGTTCAAATCCAGGGAAAGCGCAGATGAGCTCCAGCTCCCCATGCGGGGACATGAGAGAAGCCTCCCACAAGGATGATAAAACATCAAAACATCCAGGCGTCCCCTGGGCAACGTCCTTGCAGATGGCCAATTCTTTCACACCAGAAGCAACTTGCAGTTTCTCAAGTCGCTCCTGACACGACCCCCCAAAAAAAAAAAAAACCCTAAAAGGGGAAGAGGAGAGATGATCCATCCTCAAACAAACAGCTCTATGTTTTGGTTGCTGTGAGTTTTCTGGGCTGTCTGGCCATATTCCAGGAGCATTCTCTCCTGACGTTTCACCCACATCTATGGCAGGCATCCTCAGAGGTTGTGAGGTCTGTGGGAAACTAGGCAAGTGGGTTTTATATATCTGTGGAATGTCCAGGATGGGAGAAAAAACTCTTGCCTGTTGGAGGCAAGAGGGAAATTTGCCATTGGCCAGCTTGATTAGAATTGAATGGCCTTGCAACTTCAAAGCCTATCTGCTTCCTGATTGGGGGAATCCTTTGTTGGGAGGTGGTATCTGGCCCTGATTGTTTCCTGTCTGGAACATGAAAGGCACTGCAGACTAATTCAAACAGAGAAGTCAGCCATAGCAGATCACCTGATGAACCAACCTGGACACAGCATATTATTGGAGAACACAGGAAAGCTGGAGCACTCTAACAACCACCATGTCAGACTATGCAAAGAAGCTATTGAACTCCACAAGCATGTGGACAATTCCAACAGAAAGGAGGAGACCATGAAAATGTACAAAATCTGGCTACCAATATTTTAAAAACTCTAAAATCAGGACAGTAAATAAAGAGCAACACTCAAAAAATAGGGGAATTCCAGGCAAGAATCTATCAGGACCAGATAACACCTCCCAACAAAGGATTCTCCCAGGCAGCAACAGCCAGGCTTTGAAACTGCAAAGCCATTCAATGCTAATCAAGCTGGTCAATGGCAATACTCACACTTGCCTCAGACATGAGTTCTTTCTCCCTCCCTGAGCATTATTCCACAGGGATATGTGTGTGTGTGTGTGTGTGGCCATTCAAACAAACAGCTCTATGTTTGGGTTGCTGTGAGTTTTCTAGGCTGTCTGGCCATGTTCCAGGAGCATTCTCTCCTGACATTTCGTCCCATCTGTGGCAGGCATTCTCATAGGTTGTGAGTTCTGTTGGAGACTAGGCAACTAGTTCATATATATATATCTGTGATATTATTCCACAGATATATATATATATATATATGAACCCCTCTTGCCTAGTTTTTAACAGACGTCACAACCTCTGAGAATGCCTGCCATAGATGTGGGCAAAACGTCAGGAGAGAATGCTTCTGGAACATGGCCAGACAGCTCAGAAAACTCACAGCAACCCAGTGATTCTGGCCATGAAAGCCTTTGACAACACAGCTCTATTTTTTTTTTTTTTGAGCTGCAGGTCCTTTGGGACTGATTCTCCCTTCCTCCTTTCTCTTACAGACTACAAAACAGGTCTCTGTAGCTCCACTCTTCTCTCCTTCCTCCAAAACTTTAAGGCAGTTTACAAACCCTAATCAGGGATGTGGCTATCATGCAAGGAAAATAAAAAAAAATACAATTTTGGGCACCCAAAAAATGAGAGTGTGACTATTATGCAGTGGCGAACATTATGCAGTGAAATCCGGGTATATTCTTATTTTAGTAGGAAGAGGGCGGAGCATTCCAAGAGCAGAGGGAGATTTGGGATTTTAAACCCAAAGACACACGCTAACATGTACAGTGGGTTTTTTTTTTTAATTTCCATTTTGACTAGGCTTTCAGCGTGTTGTAGCTTCAGGAATTCTCTTTTCTTTCATCAGATTGTGTCCTGGCCTATTGTCGTCACTCCCGACGAAAGCCAAAACAAGAAAGGGAAGGGGAAAGCAGAGAAAAAGAAAGCAGAGAAGGAGAAAGCTGGCAAAGGAGAGAAAGGGAAAAAGGAGAAAGGAAAAGCGGAGAAAGGAAAAACGGAGAAAGGAAAAACGGAGAAAGGAAAAGACGCTGGAAAGGTGATCATGATTAGACACCTGGGTACATCTCCCAGCAAGTGGCAGAATGGAGCCACTCTTCTGTGCAACTGAGACAGTTTCATGGACTTGTAGGCGATGCCAGTGTCCCGTGACACTCCTACACCAGCTTCTCCCCATTTGCAAAGCCTGTGCTTCAGGGTGCCCCTCCTGGATTCACCTGTTGTGTAATTATATCCAGGAAAGCTACAAGTCAGCTTGCTGACCGCTGCTGGGTTCATCACGCTGAACAAAGCACAGATCAAAGGAATTTGTTTAGTTGCTCCTGTCACAAATGGGGAACCATCAGGCATTGATAGCTAGCCTTGGTAAACCAAAACATCTGCTGAATGCTGGTTTGTGGTGATGTCTGAACCTACCTCACTCTAACTCGTACCTAATTTATCAGAAATTGGATTCTTAATTGTTCACCTGTAGATATATAAAAGTCAAAGTATGTATGTGTGTGTGTTGGTACCACAATGGCTCTTCCACAGCTTGATGGATCTGGACCAAACTTGGCACACATACCTTTCCTTGTTCAATGTAAAATGGTTATGTGGTTTCAACAACAAAGTCTGCCCTGTTTGGGGCAAGGGCAGTGCGCAGATACAACCACAAGATGGCAGTAGAGTGATAGAAGGGATTGTCTACTGGCCTCTAGGTCTCTATGGGTGCAGTGCTCAAATGCAAGCTAAAGTGGGCAGTATGTAGATAGAAAGGATTAGCGATTGCAATGTTTTGTCGAAGGCTTTCATGGCTGGAATCGCTAGGTTCTTGTGGGTATTTTTCGGGCTATAGAGCCATGTTCTAGAGGCATTTCTCCTGACGTTTCGCTTGCATCTATGGCAAGCATCCTCAGAGGTAGTGAGGTCTGTTGGAATTAGGACAATGGGTTTATATATCTGTGGAATGCCTGAGGTGGGGCAAGGAGCTCTTCCCTGCTGCAGTTAGGTGTGGATGTTTCAGCTGATCACCTTCATTAGCATTTGAAGGCCTGGCTGAGCCTGGGAAAATCTCTTGCTGGGAGGTGTTAATCTGTGCCTGGTTGTTTCCTCTCTGTTGTTTTGCTGTTGTAATTTTAGAGTTTTTTTCTCATCCTTCCTAATGCCACGACCCCTTAATACAGTTCCTCATGTTGTGGTGACCCCCAACCATAAAATTATTTTTGTTGCTACTTCATAACTGTAATTTTGCTAGCCTTATGAATCGTAATGTAAATAGCGGATATGTAGGATGTATTTTAATTCACTGGACCAAACTTGGCACAAATACCTGATATGTCCAAATTTCAACACTTGTGGGGTTGTGTGTGTGTGTGTGTGGCGGGGGGGGGGAGGATTGAGTTTTAACTTTTGGAGTTGTAGTTCACCTATATCCAGAGAGCACTGTGAACTCAAACAATGATGGATCTGGACCAAACTTGGCACAAATACTCAATATGCCCAAATGTGAACACTGGTGGAGTTTGGAGAAACTAGACCTTGCCATTTGGAAGTTATAGTTGCTGGAATTTATAATTAACCTACAGTTAATTATATAAATGAAGAGCATTCTGAACCCACCCCCACCCCCAAACAAAAGATTTGGGCCCAACTTCCCACACAGAACCCCATGCCTTTGTCACGATGCCAGGGCTCTGCCGATACAGAGGCAGAGATGAACCAAACAAACTCCCAGTTTGTGCTAAACAATTTAATTAAAGCAGCACTTACTGTCTGGCTTTTTTAATAATCCAAAATATAAAACATAAAGATAGCACTCAGCCACAGATTATAAAGCAAAAACTAATAGCAAAAGTTACAGGGTCCAGTCCAGTGGTCAAATGCTGAGAGTTCAATAAGCAAAGTCCTAGGAATCAAGAGTCTATATTGTAGTCAAAAGCCAGTCCAAAGATCTAAGGTTCTAGGGTTCCAAAGGTTCAAGAGACAGGTCAGAACACCAAAAATCCAGAAACCTGGGGAAAAACCAGCAGCATCTACCACCAAATAAGACAAATACTTTTCTCCCAAAGATCAGGCCCAAGGCTAACTCATTATATTCAGAAACACCCAGCTGCAACCTATCTCTTGCATACCTCCACCCTTAATTGCTTTCACCCATGAACTCTTACTTATAGATTACTCAACCCTTTAGAACTAAGACTTACATTAACTGTGCTGTCGCACGCTGGGCCTGTGCATTAGACTGTACACAGGACATAAATTCTTTGTGCCCAACAGGACGCCGGGGCTGCCTCAAATCAAAGGCCCTTAGATTCCCCCAAACAGAGTCTTTAGAATGCTTAAAGTAAATCCAACAAAGTTCTTTATTGATGAAACAAACAGGTACTTTAAAGCTTTCTTAACTGTCTATAGGCTAGTCTAAAGGCAGGCAACTGTTCCTTCACTGTTGGGAAAATCCTCGACCTCTACCTGGGCAATCTGTCTTCTCTTCTGTTGGCGTGGGACCCCTACACCCGGTCCAATCTGCTTTATGGTTGCCGCGAAGGGCCCTTACCAAACAGAGACTTTGCAGAACTTCCAGGAGGAGGAAGATGTTCACTTCCCAGTGATGGCTGGCTGAAGTCCCTCAGCCAAGCTGTGGCTGTATGTCTCCCGGCCAAGCTGTAGGGCTGTATAACCCCGGCCAAGCTGTAAAAGACGAAGCTTTTCTACAGGAGCCACTTTGTTCTATGTCCTGTGTGAAAGGCTTCTCTGTGAGAACTAACTCAAAATGGCTTTTTTCCCTCCAAAACTCAAAAAGGGGTGGGATCAGGGAACCTAACTATAACTGGCAGGTGGCTTACCCTATAAATGCAAATTATAACAGGAAACCCCCTGCTACAAATCCCAAGCATGGGATTGCACACAAACATGCAAACACAGCAAATAAATCTGGAGCTCCTGGAACAGCTGTTCCAGAACATTAACCCTTCCATCACCAACTGCTAGGCCTGCCACCACCAACCACCATCAACTGCAGAACATGATACATGACAGCCTTGAAGGGAGTTACTGGCGCAGGCCTCCCTCCTGCCTCGCATTCTCTCCCTTGCCCACACATGCACACCATGCTGCCATTCACCGAGCATGCCTGCTCTCCCCTCCCCACTTGGAGTCTCAGAAACAGCCCTCCCCTTGGCTGAGAGGCTGGTCAATCCCAGCAGAAGAGGGCTTTTGATTCGAAGATTTGCCATCTATTTCTAAAAAGGAAGAGAAGGAGAGGCGGAGAGATCTTCAGCCTTCTCTGTCAAAGACCATCAGAAATATATGTTTTCTGGTGGTCTTTGGCAACCCCTCTGAAACTCCCTCACGACCCCACCAGGGGTCTCGACACCCAGGGTGAGAAATGCTGAGATATTGGAATGCAAAATAGACACACTATGAGACCTCAAAGGTCATAGCTAGGACATCCATACCACAAGGAAGCAAGCAATTTAATTAAGATTTATTGTTTGGAAGGTGTGTGTGTGTGTGTGTGCTTGAAACTAAGAGACTCTCACTTGAAAGGAAAGAATGGATGAAGAGAGAAAAGGGAAAGGGGGAAAGGTATGAGGGAAGGAAAGGAAAGAAAAGGAAAGAAAAGGAAAAAAGGAAAGGAAAAAAGGAAAGGAAAAAAGGAAAGGAAGAAAGGAAAGGAACGGAAGAAAGGAAAGGAAGAAAGGGGAAGGGAAAGGGAAAGGTGAAAGGGGAAGGAAAGGAAGGAAGGAAGGAAGGAAGGAGGGGGGAAGGAAGGGGGGAAGGAAAAGAAAGGGGGAAAGGAAGAAAGGGAGGGATAAAAAAGAAGAAGGGAAGAGACAGGAAGGAGGAAAGGACGGTGCATGAGGGGAAAACAAGGGAAGAAGGAAAGAAAGGAGGAAAAGAGAGAGGGAGAAGCTGTTTGAGGGAAATGGAGGAAGGAAAGGGTCCTAAAGAAAAAGAAGGGAAGAGGAAGAAAAAAGAGGGGGAAGTGTATGAGGCAAATGGAAAAAGGAAAGCGCCACAAAGACAATCCAAACCTGGGCAGCAATAGCTAAGATTGAAAATATGAACCCTTACATTGCTCATCATCCCTATAGGGTGGGAACAAGAAGAAGAAGAAATCTCCTTCGCCAGAGCTACGAAGTGACCCCCCCATCTTGAAAACCTTGGGTTCTGGCCACGTCAACCTCGACTCCCTTCTCGCCGGAGAATCGCTGGTGGATGTCGTGTGCAACTTTGGTATCTTGATCACAGACTTAAATGCTCGTCCCCCCTCTGTGAAAGAAAAGGTACCTGGCAATGGAGGAAGCCGTATTGTGGGAGAACAGGCCTGGGACACAATCCGAAAACCCACTGTGCTGGTGTCTTTCCCTTTTGCATTTTGTACCCACATTGCCCCACCTTCTCTAAGACACAACCTTGTCCCTTCTGTAGGATAGTAAAAAGGGCGGCAAAAAGGACAAGAAATCAAAAAGTGGGACAGAGGTTGCAGCAGGCCGGAAAACCCCACCACCTGCGAAAGGTAATGACGAGAGTGTATAAATAATATTTATTTGTTTATTTATTGTGTCAGAAGTGAATTGAGAATACAGTTATCATGTATAGAAAAGCCACAAACAAAGTTTAAAACTTGGCATTGTACAAAATGTCATTTGACCAGAAGCTGACCACTTGGAGTGCCTCTGGTGTTGCTGTGAGAATGTCCTCCATTGTGCATGTGGCAGGGCTCAGACTGCATTGCAGTCAGTGGTCTGTGGTTTGCTCTTCTCCACACTTGCATGTTGTGGACTCCACTTCATGGCCCCATTTCTTAAGACTGGCTCTGCATCTCGTGGTTCCAGAGCGCAGTCTGTTTAGCACCTTTCAAGTCTTCTGTGCGCCCAGCAGGGAGTTTTTCATTCGGTCTCAGCCACTGATTGAGGTTCCAGGTTTTAGCCTGCCACTTTTGGATTCTTGCTTGCTGAGATGCTCCTGCAAGTATCTCTGTAGATTTTAGGACACTATTTCTTGATGTAAGACATTGGCTTTCTGGTTGAAATCCGAACATATGATGGGCCAGAGATGTCCATTACTTGGTCCTTTCATTACAGGCTGCTTCTCCATGGATATCAGGTGGTGCAATACCAGCTAAACATTATAATTTCTCCAGCAGTGTAAAATGTAGACATCCCGTGATAATGCAGCATGTCTCATTAAGAGCCACATCCACTGTTTTAATGTGGTGAAATGTATATCATGCTGGGCATGTGTATTCAGCGGCATAGTAGCAAAGCGCAAGGGCTGGTGTCTTGTTGTGATCCCCAGGTTGTGCCAGTCATCTTTCATATGAGATTATTTCTAGCACCCACTTTTGGCTTGATAATCAAGCTGTGCATCTTGCGAGTTAGAGCATGGTCCATAGTAACTCCCAGGTATTTTGGTGTGCTGCAATGCTCCAGTGGGATTCCTTCCCAGGTCACCCTCAGAACTCGATATGCTTATCTGTTCTTAAGATGAAAAGCACACGTCTGCATTTTAGATGGATTAGGAATTGGCTGGTTTTCCCTGTAATAGGCAGTATGAGCACCTAAAGCTTCGGAGAGCTTCTGTTCAAACATTTCAAAGATCCCCGCTTGAGCGGTGATGGCAGGATCGTCAACATAGATGAAACTCTCTTTCCCTTCTGGCAGTGGCTGGTCATTTGTGTAAATGTTGAACATTGATGGAGCAGGCAAGCTCCCCTGAGGCAAGCTGTTCTCCTGTTTTTGTCATCTGCTTCTCTGACCCTGGAACTCAACAAAAAAGCTCCTGTTTGGAGCAGATTTTCTGTGAAGCAAGTGAGGTGGTTGTCCTTTGTGATATTTTTTTTTCAGGAGGAAGCAATGATTTATAGTGTCATAAGCTGCTGACAGGGCTATGAAGACAGATAACAACAACAACAACAACAACAACAACAACAACAACAACAACAAAAAGAATGCAACAACAACACATTTTATTTGTTACCCGCCTCTCCTAATGGCTTGAGGTGGGATACAACAAAGTCAAAGCATATTAATATAAAGTACATACAAGTTGTTGCCAACAACAAAGTACTAGGTCTTCAGTATCTCTGTCCAGGGGGAGAGGGCTCCCAAGTCGATCTTCTTGGATTTGTCTCACATTTCCATCACAGCAAAAAATAAATAAATAATTGATCTCTTGCCATGAGCAGCCAATTGGTCATTGAAGATGTTAAGCTTGCAATACGTAAAATCCTGATGGGACATTTCTTCTGAACAGCCATGCTGTAAATCCATCTTTGCATCTATCTCCCAATCTCTCATTCAAATCTTATTTGGACCCTGCCACCAAAGGCTGAGGTTTGCATAACTCTCCAAGTGGTGTCTGTGCAGGTACAGCTGTATCAGGAGCTCCAATTTTGTTTGCTTTGCATTAAATGTTTGTTTGCAATCCTAGGCTTGGGATTTTGCAGCAGGGTGGCTTCCTGTTATAGTTTGCAATCATAGGGCAAGCCACCTGTCAATTATAGTTAGGTTCCCTGGTCCCGCCCCTTTTTGGGTTTTTGGAGGGAATAGGAGCCTTTTTGAGTTCAGTCCACACAGAGAAACTTTCGCACAGGACATAATACCAAGCTCCTGTAGAAAGCTTCGTCTTCTACGGCTTGGCCGGGGTTATACAGCCCACAGCTTGGCCGAGGATCATACACCCTTACAGCTCCTTTGCGAAGGGACTTCAGTCAGCCATCACTGAAACCTGAACTCCTTTTCCCCTGGAGGTCTACAAAGCTCTGCTTGGTAAGGGTTGCTCGCGGAAGCCAGACGCAGTTGGTACCGGGTGCAGGGGCTCCATGCCAACAGAGGCAAAGACAGACTGCCCAGATTAGAAGTTAAGGATTTCCCCATTAGTTAGTATACAGTTATGAAGATAGTGCTTGTTCCCTGTGGACAAGATTGAAAGAGCCAATAGACTGTTAAAAAAGCCTTGAAATACTTGTTTGTTTTCATTAATAAAGAACTTTGTTGGACTTACTTTAAGTTTCTACAGAACTTTGTGTAAGGAAATCCAAGGGCCTTTAATATGAGGCAGCCCCGGTGTCCCGTTGGGCACACAGAATTTATGTCCTGTCTACAGTCTTATGCACAGGCCCAGCGTGCGACAGCAGTGTCAGCTATTTGTTCAGTTGCCCTGATATAGGTATGGAAACAATACTGATTTTAATCATGGTGTCTCACCTCTAGGCTTCTATGGTTTCAATTACAGTATTTACCTGGTGACCAGGTGTCCCTTGGTTGGCAGTCATGATCCCTTTTGTTTGCAGGGAAACCAGCACAGGATAAACCCTCTTTTATCCATGTCAATATGGGTGTGTTTGAGATGGGGGCAGATGAGAGAAATACCATATTTCATCACATAATAGTTGCACTTTTTCCTTTTCATCAAAAAAGGGATGTGTGAGTATTATGCAAAGAAAAAAAAGATGTCGGATTTTTTAAAAAAACGCCTTAACCCTGAAAGGGGAGAAGGATATGAGATGATCCACTTTCAAAGAAACATCTCAATTCCTGTTTGTTTGTATTTTTTAAACTGTAGAGCCATTTGAGACTGATTTTTCCTTCCAGCCTTCTTTTTTCACAAGCAAGGCAAACTACGAAATGGAGGCCACTGAAACTCCACTCTTCTCTCTTCCCTCCTTCTTCCAAGGCCTTAAGGCAGTTTACAAAACCTGAAATGGAATTCTTTGGAGAAATGAGGAAGGAAGGAGGATCCAAGTTGCAGATACATTCATTTTGGGTTTCTTAAACTGCCTTAAAGCATCGGAGGAAGAGAAAAGAATGGAGCTTCAGGAATCTCTATTCTTAGTTCTTAAATTGCCTTGCCCTCGGAGAAAGAAGGGAAAATCAGCCTCAAACAGCTCTGCGATTATTATGTGAGGAAAACAAAGAATACATTTTTTGAATTTTTGCAGGTTTTTTGTATTTTTTGCAGACCAGTATGCCGTGGTGAATATCATGCGATGCAATACGGTAAATGTTCTTCATTCAGTGGGCCATGTGAGGCACAGATATAATGAAGTGCAGCTGCAAAACTCTGTTAAGTGTTGTTATTAATTTTTTTTTTGCAATGAATCATTTCACAGAAGAATGCTATATTTATTTGCCCATGCTGTGTGAAAAGAACTGGGAAATGATGTGATTGAAATAGCCCTCAGCACACTGTGAATTTAAAAGGGGGGGGGGGGGGGCTCCGTTGATCAAACCAAGAAATAAACATAAGACAAAGGAAATGCAACAGATGTTTGTCACCACTGACCCCGAAAGGGAGCCATATATGAAAGATGTTCCCAAGTGCCATTGGGCTGTACAAGGAGTTTGGTGCCGTAGCGATGATGATGATAATAAATAATAATAATAATAATAATTATTATTATTATTATTATTACCCCCCACCTTGGAGCACAGCATAGCTATTGTTGGACTGTAGGCCCGAATATCCCCAGACAGTATTGCCAATAGCAAGGGAATAGCTGGAGGGTCACAATTCGAAGTCAGGATTGGGGGAACCAACACTACACATTTCGCTCTCTTGTAATTTCAGGAAAGGGAAAGAAGAAGGACTCTCCCGAAGGAGAAAGGAAGACTCCATCGAACCAGCCGGTGCCTCTGAGTGTGGAATTCCAAATGCAGCACATGAAATGGGGTGCCGATTCCCAAATCCTCATGAAGTCTTAAACATTGGCATCGCAGCCTGGCGAGCAGGACAGGTTTTCCTTTGGCAAAGGGCGCTGGCATAACAAGGGGCTTCTCAAAACCTTCATTGCTGTGTTTCTTCATCTGTTGGAACTGGAAAGCCAGCTACTTTTGCCTCTTTTTCTGAGTTGGCAGGATGCTGATTTGTTTATTAAATATGTATATCTCTCTCTGCATTTGGGGATAAAATGTCCAGCAATTCTTAAATCCCATGACCTTTTCATTGACAACTGAGAAGGCAAAGCGGGCCGTGTTTCACTCTTGTATTATTATTGTTATTATTATACTAGCTTGGGTACCCGGCATTGCCCGGGTTATTTGAAAAAGTCAATTTTTTAATTGTACAAAATGCATAAGGTTGTGGGTGAACTGCAACTCACATCATGCCAGGTTAACCCCCTGAAACTCCACGAGTACTTAAAGTTTATCATGTTAGGTAAGTTTGCTCTCTAGATAAATCATCAATGGGGTCCGTGTGGTCTCTGGCTGCAGGATGAACTACAGCTTCCACCATGGTGGGTCAGTCCCCTCAAATCCCTCCAGTAGATTCAGTTGGTCATGGGGGTTCTGTGTGCCAGGTTAGGTCGAGGTCCATTATCGGTGGTGGTCACAGTGTCTCTGGTTATAAGTGAACTACAACTTCCAGAAATGAAGGTCAGTTCCCCCCGAACCCCTCCAGTAATTTCAGTTGGTCATGGTGGTTCTGTGTGCCAAGTTTGATTCATCATCGATTCCATCATCGGTGGTGTTCACCGTTTTGCTGGTTGAAGGTGAACTACAACTCCAAAAATCAAGGTCAATCCCTCCCAAACCCTTCCAGTATTCAACTTTGGGCATATCAGGCATGTGTGCATTGTCATTTGTGATCATGGTGTTTTCTGGATGTAGATGAACTGCAAAACCCCCAAATCAAGGTGAATCCCCCCCCCCCCAAGCCCTTCAGTATTTTTCGTTGGTCATGGGGGCTCTGTGTGCCAAATGTGGTCCAGATCCATTGTCGGCGGGGGTCACAGTGCTCTGTCTTGATGCAGGGTGAACTAAAACTTCTATCATGTTGAATCAGTCCCCCAAACCCCTCCAGTATGTTCATTTACTGATCAATTCTGCTCTGTTTGCCATGTGCCATAGAAAAGAGTAGGAAAGGGTTAAGGGAGAGGCAGTGGCCAGGATCATGCAAATTCCACACTAATTGAGAGTAAGGAACACTGGGATATTTGTGGTGGAGGAAACACATGAAATCCAAGATGAAATTATCCCCGAATGAAAGCTTTCACTTGGGTGGTGGGCAGTGTGGTGTTTGTGAAGGACATTGGCAGGGCTCTTGGACATGTTCATGGCGCTCACTATAACCTGCAATGTCATTGGCGGGAGGGCCATTGTTGGTTCCTCATGGGTGAGGAGCTCTAGGTGCTCTTACCGACTACTACAGGGAAAACCAGCTGATCCCTAATCTATCTAAAACACAGACATGTGCTTTTCACCTTAAGAACAGACAAGCATCCCGAGCTCTGAGGAATACCTGGGAAGGAATCCCACTGGAGCATTGCAGCGCACCCAAATACCTGGGAGTCACTCTGGACCATGCTCTGACCTACAAGAAGCACTGCCTGAATATCAAGCAAAAAGTGGGCGCTAGAAACAATATCATATGAAAGCTGACTGGCACAACCTGTGGATCACAACCAGACACAATGAAGACATCTGCCCTTGCGCTATGCTACTCTGCTGCTGAGTATGCATGCTCAGTTTGGAACACATCTCACCACGCTAAAACGGTGGATGTGGCTCTTAATGAGACATGCCGCATTATCACGGGGTGTCTGCGCCCTACACCACTGGAGAAACTACACTGTCTAGCCGGTATTGCACCACCTGACATCTACCGGGAAGTGGCAGCCAATAGTGAAAGGACCAAGGCAGAGACATCTCCAGCTCATCCCTTGTTTGGGTATCAGCCAGCACGTCAACGACTTAAATCAAGAAATAGTTTTCTAAGATCTACAGAGACACTCGCTGGAACACCTCAGCAAGCAAGAGTCCAAATGAGAGACTCCCCCCCCCCCCCCCCGGGCACACAGAAAACTGGGAGACTTGGAGGGCGCTGAACAGACTGGACTCTGGCAGCACAAGATGCAGAGCCAATCTTAAGAAATGGGGCTACAAAGTGGAGTCCATGGCATGCGAGTGTGGAGAAGAGCAAACCACAGACCACCTGCTGCAATGCAACCTGAGCCCTGCCACATGCACAATGGAGGACATCCTTGCGGCAACATCGGAGGCACTCCAAGTGGCCAGCTACTGGTCAAAGGACATTTAATCAACTACCAAGCTTGCAAACTCTGTGGTTTGTCTGTCTGTCTGTTTGTTTGTTTGTTTTGTTTTGTTGAAAATGTAATACAACTGTCTGGTTGCTCCTGACACGATAAATAAATGGATGGGGATCACAGCTGCTTGTGGAAGTGGGAGCCTGTCTGTGAAAGTGGGCACCCCAGCCATACACATACATATTTTCACTTTTATTATGTGTATAGATAGATAGATAATTAATTTGGCATGATTTCCTTTTTGGTTTGGGGAGCTGCGTTTGGACATATTAATGTTGACATGAATAGCCCTCTTCCATCTCTATGATTCCATATCTATCATCTCTCTTTCTCTCTGTCAACCATATCATATCTGTTGCTATCTAGCTACAGCTAGATGGTCATCTGTTTGAAGGGCTTGGATTGTGTCTTCCTATGTTTTGGGGCCCCATCCAACTCTCATATTCTACTATTTGAAGAACAATGCCCCCCATGCCCCACTCTCTTTCTTCCCTTCTCTGGAATACAATACTTGAAAAAAGTTTCAAAGCCAGGACCGCACAATGAAGCAGGAAATAAGGCTTTCAAACCAGGAGCAGAACATTTTTCAAGTATTGTGACATAGTGCCATTGTTATTGTTCATTCGTTCAGTCACTCTTCGTGACCTCATGGACCAACCCACGCCAGAGCTCCCTGTCGGCCGTCACCACCCCCAGCTCCTTCAGGGTCAAGCCAGTCCCTTCAAGGATCCCATCCATCCATCTTGCCCTTGGTCGGCCCCTCTTCCTTCCATTTCCCCCAGCATCATTGTCTTCTCTAAGCTTTCCTGTCTTCTCATTATGTGGCCGAAGTACTTCAACTTTGTCTCTACTATCCTTCCCTCCAATGAGCAGTCGGGCTTTATTTCTTGAAGGATGGACTGGTTGGATCTTCTCGCTATCCAAGGCACTCTCAGAACTTTCCTCCAGTTCAAAAGCATCTATCTTCCTTCGCTCAGCCTTCCCTAAGGTCCAGCTCTCACATCTGTAGGTGACTACAGGGAATACCATTGCTTTAACTATGTGGATCTTTGTTGCCAGTGTGATGTCTCTACTCTTCACTATTTTATTGAGATTGGACATTGCTCTCCTCCCAAGAAGTAAGTGTCTCCTGATTTCCTGGCTGCAGTCTGCGTCTGCAGTAATCTTTGCACCTAGAAATACAAAGTCTGTCACAGCCTCCACGTTTTCTCCCTCTATTTCCCAGTTGTCAATCATTCTTGTTGCCATAATCTTGGTTTTTTTATGTTTAACTGCAACCCAGCTTTTGTGCTTTCTTCTTTCACCTTGATTAGAAGGCTCCTCAGCTCCTCCTCGCTTTTGGCCATCACAGTAGTGTCATCTGCATATCTAAGGTTGTTAATGTTTCTTCCAGAAATTTTAACTCCAGTGTTGCATTCATCAAGCCCCGCACATTGCATGATGTGTTCTGCATACAAGTTGAATAGGTTGGGTGAGAGTATACAACCCTGCCATACGACTGTCTCAATCTTGAACCAGTCTGTTGTTCCGTGGTCAGTTCTGACTGTTGCTACTTGGTCCTTATACAGATTCCTCAGGAGAGAGACAAGGTGACTTGGTATCCCCATACCACCCAGAACTTGCCACAATTTATTATGATCCACACAGTCAAAGGCTTTAGAATAGTCAATAAAACAGGAATAGATGTTTTTCTGGAACTCCCTTTCTCCATTATCCAGCCGATATTGGCAATTTGGTCACTCGTTCCTCTGCCTTTTCTAAACCCAGCTTGTACATCTGGCAACTCTCTCTCCATGTCTTGTGCCATTATTCTACTTGGAATTCATCATGATCGTTTTTCTGGGTGGGGGTCCGTTCCTCTGGAGGTTGGAAATCAGAGGCTGGATGGCTTTGGTGGTGTCTTCTTAACCTAGCAGAATGGGGTTGGACTAGATGGCCTTTGGGAGTCCCAACTCTAGAGGTCCCTGGAGAGAGAGAGAGAGAGAGAGAGAGAGAGAGAGAGCTGGATACCACCATTGGAGTGAGTCAAGTGGGCGGGGCATGCCGGTTTTGGCGCCAGCGGGTACCACACTCACTTCGTAATCACCTTGACGATGGCCAGCGAGTGGGGAGGAGGAGCCTGAGGGAGGTGCGCAGGCGCGGTTCCGCCCCCACCGGCAGCGCAGATTTGAATGACCATTTTGGCCAAAGGCAGGGTGCGGGTTTGGTGGCTAAGAGCGGAGGCGGAGGCGGAGGGAGAAGAGCCATGCCCTCCTCAGCCGGGCCGCCTCTTCTTCCTCTAACTCCTCCTGGCCGAGGAACCTGAGGGGAGCCGCCTGCCTGCCTGCTTGCCTGCTTCTTTCCACGAAGCGCCTCAGGTGAGGAGGGGCCCAGAGGGAAAGATTCCACGCGGGCCTGGTTCAGACACCCCCTCTGTGGAGAGAATATACAGTCCTCACGTTGGAAGAGACCCCTCGAGGCCATCCAGTCCGACCCGCTTCTGCCAGGCAAGGAGACACCACCCAAACCCTCCCGACAGAGGGCTAGCCAGCCATAGATGGGATAGATAGGATGGAGAGAGAGAATGAGGGGAGAGAGAGAGAGAGGTGATGGGTGTCATGGAATCCTGGAGTGGGAAGGGAGCCCCAGGGCCATCCAGTCTGACCCCCTTCTGCCAGGCAGGGAGACACCAGCCAAGCACTCCCGACAGAGGGCCAGTCAGCCATAGATAGGATGAAGAGAGAGAGGATTGAGAGAGATATATGATCGGTGTATCATGGAATCCTAGAGTTGGAAGGGAACTCTAGGGCCACCCAGTCTAACCCCCTTTTGCCAAGCAGGGAGACACTACCCAAGCCCTTCCGACAGAGGCACATCCAGCCTTTGCTTTGAAACCTCCAGAATGCGAGGTAGGGAGGGCTTGGGTGGTGTCTCCCTTCCCTGGGGCTCCCTTCCATCATAGGATGCTATGATACACCCAACATCTCTCTCTCTCTCTCTATTCTATCCATCCTATGTATGACTGGCTGGCCCTCGGTCAGGAGGGCTTGGATGGTGAGAAGGGGGTTGGACTAGATGGCCATGGAGCCATCTTCAAGCTCTAGGATTCCATGATACACCTATCACCTCTCCCTCAATCCTATCTTATCTCCATGCTATCTATGGCTGGGTGGCCCTTTGTCAGGAGGGCTTGGATGGGCGTCTCCTTGCTTGGGAGAAAGAGGTTGGACTGGGTGCCCTTGAGGGATCTCTTCCATCTCTAGGCTTCCATGATACGCCCATCATATATATATCTCTCTCAGTCCTATCTCATCTCCATACTATCTATCTCATCCATGACTGGATGGTCCTTTGTCGGGAGGGCTTGGATGGTGTCTCCCCGCCTGGCAGAAGGGGGCTGGACTAGAGGGTCCTGGAGCTCTCTTCCAACTCTAGGATTCCATGATACATCTATCATCTCTATCAGGGAGATGATATTGTCTATCAGGGCCTTCTCTGTTTCTGCCCCTGCCTTATGGAATTCCTTGCCTCCCTATTTGGGAGCCATGTGTGACTTAGGTCATTTTATCCTAGCACTTAAGACCTGGCTTTTTACTAGAGCATTTGACCCATGTTAATTTTAATATTTGTATGTATGTGTTTTATCCTGTATAATTTCTGCTGTGTAAATCGCCTGGAGCATCTCAGATGGAGGGTGATTAATAAGTAATTAAAGATGATGATGATCTCTCTCAATCCCCCCCCTCTCTATCCCCCCTCTCTATCCCCCCTCTCTATCCTATCTATGGCTGTCTGGCCTCTGCCGGGAGTGCTTGGGTGGTGTGCCTCCCTGCCTAGCAGGGGGCCTTGGGGGTCCCATCCATCTCCAAGATTCTATGATACACCCATCATCTCTCTCCATCCTATCTATCCTATCCATGGCTGGCTGACCCTCTGTTGGGAGGGCTTGGGTGGTGCCTCCCTGCCTGGGAAAAAGGGGTTGAACTGGACAGCCCTGGGGCTCCCTTCCAATTCTATGATACACCTATCCTCTTTCTCTCAATCCTATCTATCTATATCTATATTTATATATCTCCACCACATCTACCATATCTATGGCTGGCTGGCCCTCTGTCAGGAGGGCTTGGTTAGTGTTTCTGTGCTGGCCTGGAGACTAGGACTCAGTGGAACCATGGGTTCAAATGATAGGGAAACTTCCTGATGGTGAGAGCTCTTCAGCAATGGAATATGCTGCTGCCCGGGAGTCTGGTAGAATCTCCTTCCTCCTTTAAAGGTTTTTAAGTATAGTTCATCTATCTAGAGGTCTTGGATTGTGTCTTCCTTTGTGGCAGAAGATTCAAAGTGCTGGCTCTGGCCTATAAAGCCCTAAACAGCCCCAGCACAATTTACCTGTCCGAACACACCTCCCTCTATGAACCACTGCGAAAACTAAGATCTTTTTTTGGGGGGGGGGGGGCTGATCTCAGTCCCACCACCATCACAGGCACGTTTGGCAGGGATGAGAGACAGGGCCTTCTCGGTGATTGCCCCCCGGCTATGGAACTCCCTTCCTGGCAATATTAGATCAGCCCCCTCCCTCCTGTCCTTCCGAAGGATGGTGAAGACCTGTCAGTGGGACCAAGCCTTTGGGGCAGTGCAATGAGGCAATAATAGAATGGTGTCTTGAGATGGTTTTTTAGCAACTGATTTTAAAGTGGATATAAGTGATTTTAATGTTTGTATATATTTATGGTTTTATGTCCCGGCATTGAATGTTTGCCATATATATGTTGTGCTGTGCCCTGAGTCCCCTTCGGGGTGAAAAGGGCACAACATAAATGTTTTTGATAGATAGATAGATAGATAGATAGATAGGGGTTGGAGTGGATGGCCCTGGGGAGGGGGGAGGCTCTTCCAACTCTAGTAGCATGTTATTCTCATCCCTTGGGAAGCCAGACTCGGGATGAAAGTCAACGTGGTTGAAGGCTGGCAAGTCCCATTTAGACAAGGCATGGCTTTGCTGTTGGGCCGCCTTCCAGTCAGACATCGCTGGCATTGCAGACATCCTCTGGCTTTTCTTTCCGGTTGGCTTGGTCTAGACTGTGGGGCTTCCCAATGATTTGCTGCTGTGCGCTGCAGCAGCATTTCATACGGGACTGAGCAGGGCCTGCAGGAGGAAGCAGGGCATCCTTTTTACCCAAAATGATCCTTTTTACACCCCCCAGAAAGCTCAGCACCTGCACTGTGGTCAAATCGGGGCCAATCTGTGGCATCTTGTCGGGGTTTGGGTATTTTCCACCCACTTGCATCCTGTGTTTGCAACCAATGTCATCAAGAAATGTGCAGACAGCTGGGCAGCCCTGATGTCTTTCATGCAGATGCACAAGGGCAGTTGATGCAATGGGATGTTTATGGGGGATGGCAGAGTAGGTTCAAATCTGTGGTTATCAGAGCACAACTGGAGCCTGCGTTGTGCGAGAGGGAAAGGCTTCCAATCTGAAGCTCTTGTGTTTGCACTAGTACTCAGTATTTTATCTCCAGGCTTTGTATTCTGGGCAAGTGTCCATGAACTATCTTTCTCCCACAATTTGCACTCAAGGTGACTCCCAACAGGATCAATTTCAAAAGGGCAGCCAAAAAGCATCAAAGGTTATGTGTTGAGATCCCACTGAAAAATTATCCTTTTGTGGGATCCTTTTGTGGGGTTGGAAAGTGAATGTCCGCGTGCAGGAATGAAAAGCGAGTGTCAGGATCCACATCCAGTCAAGAGCTGTCGTTATGTTGCTACATAGGAGAGCCTGCAAAGTGAGCAATGCACATTAGTCCCATGATGCCTTGTGGCACAAACTAGGGAGCGCCGTTGCAACGTGGGATGCCTATCAGAGCTTTAAGGGTCAGTGCGGACGGGAGAGCTGAATCCTGCCATCTGGACGACTGCAAGAATACACACATTTTTAAGCTGGACGCGTGCCTTTGTGCGTCACCAAGCAGATGCTGGCTGTTATGCTGTCTTCAAATGGTATGGGAGGAATGCCAGCTCTGGGTTAACTTTTGAAACCAAGGTTTCATCAGCAGGCAAAGGAGTTTCCCTCAAGCAACAGGTAAAGTTGCCCAGATCGGCTTCCATAGATAAACTTTGCCTGATCCAGAGCCTAAATTCATCCCTAGAGTACTCTTTGAGCAAAGTGATCTCTGAGCTATGCTGCCAATAGAGACAGCTTTATTGATTACTAGCTTGGGGTTATTTGAAAATGTCATTTTTATATTTTACAAAATGCATAAGGTTGTGGGCAAACTACAAATCACATCATACCAGGTGAACCCCCTGAAACTCCATCAGTAGTTAAAGTTTGTCATGTTGGGCAAGTTTGCTCTAGGTGCATCATTGGTGGGTTCAGTGCGATCTCTGGCTGCAGGATAAACTACAGCTCCCACCATGGTGGGACAGTCCCCTCAAATCTCTCCAGTAGGTTCAGTTGGTCATAGCAGTTCTGTGTGCCAAGTTTGGTTCAAATCCGTCATCGTGGTGGTCACAGTGTCTCTGATGTAAGCGAACGACAGAATTGAATGTCAGTTCCCCCCAAACCCCTCCAGTATTTGCAGTTGGTCATGGAGGTTCTGTGTGCCAAGTTTGATTCAGGTCCATCGTTGGTGGAGTTCAGTTTCTCTGGTTATGGGTGAACTATAACTCCAAAAATCATGGTCAATCCCTCCCAAAAATCTTCCAGTATTCAAATTTGGGCGTATCAGGCATGTGTGCACCATCATTTGGGATCATGATGATGCACACAGCAATGTAGAGCAAGCACCTGAGGGCTCAGCTCCATGCTCTCACCGTGCTTTCTTGTTATAGGTGAACTACAACTCCTATAAATCAAGGTAAATTCACCCCAAACCTTTCTAGTATTTTTCGTTGGTCATGTGGGTTCTGCTTGCCAAATGTGGTCCTGGTCCATTGAAGGTGGGGGTCACAATGCTTGATGCAGTGTGAACTACAACTTCCATTGAGTCAGTCCCCCAAACCTCTCCAGTATGTTCAGTTGCTTATCAGTTCTGCTCTGTTTGCTGTGCTCTGCAGAAAAGAGTAGGAAAGGGTGATGGAAGAGGCAGTGGGCGGGATGATGCAAATTCCACACCAATGGAGAGTCAGAAAGACTGAGATGTTTGTGGTGGAGGAAACACATACAATCTAGGATGAAATTGTCCCCATACGAAAGCCTTCACTTGAGTGGTGGGCAGTCTTGTGTTTGTGGAGGTCACTGGTAGGGGTTGTACATCCACATGGCACTCACTATAACCTGCAATGTCACTGGAGGGAGGGGCTTTGGTGGCTTCCCATAGATGGAGATCATAGTTGTTTGTGGAAGTGGGAGCCTGTCTGTGAAAGTGGGCGCCCCAGCCACATACCGACATATTTTCATTTTTATTTGTACTAGCTTGGGGATCCTGTGGTGCCCGGGTTACTAGGAGAAGGCATTATTAGTTTTGGGATGTTAGGTAATATCACTGAATCCAGTGATGGTACTGCAAATCCCATCATCAATGGTCAGTCCTCCCCCAAACCACACCAGAATGTACAGTGGCTCATGGGGGCTCTGTCTGCCAAGTTTGGTCCTGATCCGTCATTTGTGGGGGTCACAGTGTTCTGTGGGAGTCAAAGCGATTGAAAGTACTGCAAATCCCATCATCCATGGTCCATCCTCCCCCAAACCACACCAGAATGTGTGATGGGTCATGGGGGGGGGGGGTCTGTGTGCCAACTTTGGTCCTTGCCTGTCATTCGTGGGGGTTGCAGTGGCCTGTGGAAGTGGCAGCCAGTCAGAAAGCAGAAGGAAACATCGCCACATACATACATACATACATACATACATACATACATGGACTTTTCATATATATATATATATATATATATACACACACACATACACACACACAGTATATTCTGGCGTATAAGACTCAAGAAAATCTTCTCAAAAGTCAGGGGTCGTCTTATACGCGGGTGTAGTCTTATGCATGGGAGTCGTCTTAACTCTATATTTTAACTGGAAAAGTTGGGGGTCGTCTTATACGCCCAGTCGTCTTATATGCCAGAATATACGGTTGTGTGTGTGTGTATATATATATATATATATATATATATAAAGTTCTACAAGGTAATAACACATGTTATTACATTTTTATGGTTTGTTTTTTGTTTTGTTTTTTTGGTCCCAGCAAGTGGTGCCTCAGGAGCCTGAATACTCTTCCTCACTACCTAGAGACAATATGCAAGCTTGTGGGTCCAACATCGTTATGGCTTCCTGGGTTTTAAACAGATTTGTCTGACTAAGAGAGCTTTGTCTGCTTGCAGTGCAATTTTCACACCTTTTAAAAATAGCCAGGAGCCAAATAGTTGCGCACCGATCTGTGGAGCTCTTGTAGAGGAGAATGCTTTTCCTTTGCCTCCCTTCGCGAGTCCCAGGTGCCTCGAGGGTGCGCAGTACAAAAGTGAACAGCAAAGGGATCCATGGGAATGTCAGAGGTGCAGAAGTGGCACAGGTATGTTGACTCTCAAGTGCACAAGATCCCCAGGTGTAGACTCGCTGCCTGTGCCTGATAAAATGTACTTTCTCTCGCCCTGGGTACACGTAACTTGATTCCTGTTTGCTGGGGAGGACTGGAATGAAAACTCTAACTCTCAGCCTGAGAAACCCGAGTGGGGCCAAATTCAGTGTTTAGAATTGTAGGAGGTGAACAGGCTGTCTTCTCACAGCAACACAGTGGAATTACTTACAGGCAGAAGTGAGATTTTCAGCAAGAGAAGCATAAACTGAATGCTACATTGAATGGATTTAAGAGCCAAAGCAGCCTTTCCCAACCATAGGTCTTCCTGATGCTTTTGACTACAGACACCATGTTGGTGTCCAAGATAACAGAAAGTCACCCCATTGAGGGACATTGAATATATATATATATATATATATATATATATATATATATATCTCAACTACAAAGAAGCATCTCCATGGGAACATGGTTCCGCCTGTGCATCAACACAGAAACTACTTCAGAAACTAAGTTTGGCAAGCGTCATTGAAGATGCGTTTCCATTTCCTCTTACAAAGGAGGGAATGCCTCTTCTGCTGCCATGAATACATGCATGTCAGGATTTAAAAAGTGCACTCCTTGCTTTGGAATGTGCTTGTTTTTTGTTGTGTGCCTTCAAGTTGTTTCTTGGTTTGTGGCAACCCCGAAACAAATTTATCAAAGGATTTTCTTGGCCAGATTTGTTCAGAAGAGGCTTGCCTTAGCTGTCAGGCTGAGAGAGTGTGATTTGCCCAAGGGCACCCAGCGGAGTCCCTTGGTTGATTTAATTGAGCTCTGGTCTCCCAAATTGTAGTCCGATGCTCAAACCATTACACCACGGTGGCTCGCTTACTCAGATGTAAATATCTGCAGATTTGATTCCCCGTTGAACTAAAAAGTATTTGACTGGACTAGGACAGACTTTCCAAACTGGTACTTTCTTGATGCAGTGGACTGTCATTGTAGCCACCCAACATGGCCAATGGCTATCACAGCTGGGGATGGTAATCTAGCATATTTGGAGTGCTGAGTGGGGAGTTTGGAGTAATATGTCTTTACCTAGGGTAATAGTCCAGGGATTATGGTTGTTGTGAAGCACAAGGACTGTCAGGCTAATGGTGTTCTGCTTTCTGTCACACAGGCACTCAGTTCTTCTGCAGCCTTTGAGATGCAGCCCAGGGCGAGAAATTTCTCAGTCTACATCTTGTTTGCCTCATTGCTAGCATGTCTGGTATACTTCAGGAAGGACCCCAAGTTGCCTTCAGCAAGTAGGAAACCGCCTCGGCCAAGTCTGAAGCGGACATTCAGAGTCCTTGAACTGGCGGAGTCTCCAAATTGCTTACCAGACCCTACGGTTGCAAATGCCTCAGCTTCCCTCCCAGAAGTTCACCGTGTTTTTTTAACCTCCAAACATTGCCGGAACTTTTCGACTCTGCTGAAGCCCTCCGAATGCAAGGCGGAGACCTTCCTGGTCCTAGCAATCAAGTCCGCCCCAGTGAATGTAGACCGCCGAGTGACCATCAGGAACACATGGGGGAAAGAGAGGGTCATTGGCAGCAAGCTGGTACGGCTGGTGTTTTTACTTGGCCGCTCTCAGGTCAAGGTTCAGGCTCACTCCCTCCAGCAACTCCTGCTCTACGAAAGCCTGGAGTTTGACGACATTCTGCAGTGGGATTTTGTTGATAACTTCTTTAACCTGACGCTAAAGGAGCTGCACTTTCTTCGGTGGCTGGTGGAGGACTGCCCTCAAACTCACTTCGTGCTCAAGGGGGACGATGATGTCTTTGTGAACACGTACAACATCATTGAATTCCTGAAAGATTTGGACTCAGAAAAGGACCTCTTTGCTGGAGACGTCATCAGCAAAGCCCGGCCCATCAGGAACACCAAGGCTAAGTATTTCATCCCGGAGACAATGTACCCAGCGCCCTTCTATCCCCTCTATGCTGGCGGTGGTGGCTACGTCATGTCGCAGAGGACAGCCCAACGGCTGCAGGCCACGGGCGAGGACACCGAGCTCTTCCCCATTGATGATGTCTTTGTTGGGATGTGCTTGGCCAAAATGGGCCTGACCCCCACGCACCACCCTGGCTTTAAGACCTTTGGAATCCAGAGGCCCTTTAATCCATTTGATCCCTGCCTCTACAAAGAACTGATGATCGTACACAAACTGAACCCGACGGAGCTTTGGGTCATGTGGACGCTGCTGAAAGACGATGGCCTCAGATGTGCCACGTCAGGGACCTCGAAACTATAGGGCAGATTTGGGTGCGTCTGGTGCAGTGTGTCATGGACTTTGATGGGCACTGGCTTAAATGGATATGAACATTTCCTTTTGATTTCAACATGAGGGTGTTTACAGTAGGATAACTTTGCTTGCACTGATGCTTCCCCCTTTGTGTATAATTGTTTACAGAAGTTTTCAATGGGTTGGGGGCCCACATGACTTCCCAAAAGTCAATTCTTTTGGACTATTGCAGTGGTTCTCAACCTGGGGTCCCCAGATGTTTTTGGCCTTCAACTCCCAGAAATCCTAACAGTTGGTAAACTGGCTGGGATTTCTGGGAGTTGTAGGCCAAAAACATCTGGGGACCCCAGGTTGAGAATCACTGAACTATTGCTTCCAGAAAAGTTCCAGCCAGTAAGGCCGAAAAGGAACTTTCCTTGTCACTGTGTGATGATGACGACACAGAGCTTCCAGGTTTACTAATAGTATAGTTCACAAAGATGTAGCAGAAGGGCTTCACCTTTATGCCCTGCTAGTGGATTGTTCTATAGGACCATAATTCACTAGTGGAAGAAAACGGATTGGCCCTTCTGATGTAATCTATCAGAGCACTCATCTATTTACAATTGTTGTCTCACTTCCAGTTGTTTTGCTTACCAGTTGCATTCCTTGACTGGATAGTTTTGAGACCAGGTTTTAAAAAATAAATTGGTGTTTACCTGGTTGCAGAGAGGGCAGAACCCCTTCCAAGTGAAACCCCTTTAATGCCACTGAATTGCATTAAGTGTGTGGTTAACCTGCCCTGGAATGGGAGGAACTTGACAGTGCTTTGTTTGGATTTGATTCACTTTGGTCAGGAGGAGACAGGAACAACTTGGACAACAAATATGCAATGCTCCCTACTTATCCAAAACCAGCAGGAGTGTTTCTGTAGTCATCCTAAACATGATCATACTGATAGTGTAGTTTCACCTCTCTGAAGGAAGGATAGCTTCAGGGTATGGTCTGAAGTCTGTCTTGAGAAAGTCACTTCGGGATTTTGGGATTTGTAGCCCCAAAGAATTAACTTTTGCAAGCTCAGATATGAAGGTATATGACGGTATCAGGGATTCCGCCTCCCGGTCTGCCTCCTTGAGTTCTTTGATGAACATCAAGCTGGGACGTCGATTTTACCTCTTCTAATCTGCCACTGAGGCATGGCTCCATTCTCGTTTCAAATCACTATTGATTTTTTTTCAGTAGCTGTCAGGGCTTCTGCAATGTCTGTGAAAGATTTCCAAAGTTTGCTAGTTAACTACTATTTCTGGAATTCCCAGGGGATGGAAACAGAAAAGAATAAATGGTAGTTAAGATAGTGAAAAATGTGGCACAAGAGAGCCTTGGAGATTTCTGTCTGCAGCAAGAAGCTGCTCTGCCCTTTTCTTGCAAACTTGAAGTGCTCTGCTGTTGACCCAAGTATAGGCAGATTCACTAGGCTTAAACAGCTGGTCTTTTCAGATAAGCATGTACAGATCATTTGTGTCTGGTAACTTGCATACTCGCCTCTCTATGGACTGTTATACTGTTTCCGTGTTGTAATGTTTCATGTGGTAACTTAACGAGAAATAGCACACCAACCATTTTATAATACCTGTAATAAATCATGTGCAAGCTTGTGTTTTGCTAGTCAGAATATTCCATGTGATTTCGGGGTGGAGGTCAGTCAAACACTGTCTGCTAACCCTGCTTCACTTTCTGTCCTTTGCAGTGAAACCAATGTCATATTGCTAAAAGGGATGGCACAACAAGTGGTGAAGCAAATGTTCTGGATGGCTGCTGCAAAGGCGGAAAAATAAATCAATGCCACAGCTTTGTAAGTGGTCCCTTGGATGGGGATTAATGACAAGTATAGCTCCCAGGTGGCAAGCCTGCCTTGTGAACTGGAAAACCACTGGGGCCCCATCTACCCATATCAAATACAGATGATCTGCTTTGAACTGGATTATATTAATCTACACTGCCATACAACCCAGTTCAAAGCAGATAATCTGGATTGTGTATGGCAGTGGAGAAGGAGTCTGGGTCTTCTCCCTTCCTTTGTTAAGCTGTCAGGGGCACAGAAGAGATGTGCGAGAAGGGAAATTGTAAATGCTCACAGTATTTTTCTTTCTGGACATATTTGAAAAGCTGGCATGATGCATTAGGAAGGAACAGAAGTGCCTTTTCAAATTATTTTCTTTCACTTGAGGAGTGATTTCTCTGTTTCTTAAAGCCTTGCGGTGTTTTCAGAGGTGAGCGTTGGGTCTCTCTCGTGAAAACCCTTCTACCGTTTTATCTTCCTTTTAATACTCCCCAGATGTCGCTGAATTGCAACTTCCAGGGGTGAGGGATGTTGGAAGTTGCAGTTCCTACAACATCTGGGCACAATTCCCACCTCTCTACCAGGTTTTTCATAGGCACCTCTCCAAATGCCCTCCACCACTGCCATATCTCTTTGCCATGTTGTATATACCATCTTTCCTTATTGCTAAACCAACCTTCTCTCCTTTGTGGCCAATAAATACTTAAAATGCAAAGTATTCAAATTTTGGCCAGGTTTCCTGAGATCCTGCGGTAACTTTTAGCAGTTACACATCCTAGCTTTGCATAGACAGATGATAGCATACACATCTCTCAGCTGGCTCAATGTCTTAGCTGTACAGCTACCCATTAAGCATTTTCCCTTTCAGTTACCATTCAGAGCACTCGTTTTACTTGTCTTTATTTTAAAAACTGGGTTTAGTAAAGGATGTCTGTAGAATTAAGAGAACAACACAGAAGTTATCTTTCTCCTCCAAACGGATTTTTAAGAAACACAACACAAAAACGTTTTTGAAACTCTAGGCACAATTGTTCATCACAAACACAAACAAGCATTTTTAGAACACAAGAAGAGAGAAAAAAAGCCCTTGTGGATTTGAACCTGCAGTAACCTCCAGGCTTTGGGGAGTTGAAGGAGCGATTTAATTTCTCTCTGTAATTTCGGTTTCCACTTGGAGATCACAAGAGACACAAACGGGCATCTCTGGTGTTTGTTTTCACATTTGTACAGCTGTACATTCAAGTAGAATTAACTTTCCCCAACAGGCTGGAAATGCACCTCCCCAGTTCAGGGCCTGTGGTCAAGCTAAAGGGGCTGCTGAGGTCCAAGGCCTTTCTGCCTCTAGGCTTTTAACGGAACAGGGTTACCATCCTTGCAGCTTTCACCTCTTCAGTCTTCACGAAGATAAGCCTCCTCTGCCTCCTCCACACTGGCCTGGCGCCTTGCAGCTGCCAAGGCCTCCTCTTCCTTCAGCTTCATGAGCTCCTCTGTTTGGACCTCAGCTAGCTTACTCTCGGCCTTCTGCGACAGCTGGCGGGCCTCTTGGATTTGCGTTCTCACCAGCTGGATGTGGTTATGTGTGCCTACGGAGGCCTGGTCAGCCCCTGCAAAGGGAAAGTTGAAACCAGTGGGTTCACCTGGGAAAACCAACCGGACCAGGATCTCAGGCACAAATACAAGTGTGGGTCAAAAAGTTTTGCCTCCTAAATCATAAAAATGTTATGAATGAACATATAACAGCAGAAGTTGCTACAGATCATAGCCTGAACTGTCCTTTACGCAAAACTACAGTTCAACAAAGTCACCATAAATTTGTACATATCTGCGGCATCGATTAACTCGCATCAAAACCATTTTGTAAAAATTCAGGTTTTTGCTTCGTGACCCATGATTTTAAAGCTGTTTGAACTTCATTCAAGTAATTTAATCTGAAACCACATAGGTTGTCTTTCAGAGGTCCAAACAGGTAAAAGCCTGAAGGGGCCAAATCATAAGCATTCTTCAAGGAATGATAGATTTCCATAGGTGCACAACCTTCTTTGGCCAGAAATACTGTACAATGGTAACTCTTTTAGCTTCAGATTCATGGTTCTAATCAGTCAATCAGAATAATGGGAGGTTGCTTACCTGTAACCGTGGTTTCCTGAGTAGTCACCTGTGAATTCGCACATTGTGGCATTCCTGCGCCTGCGCAGGCCAACTTCGGAACCTTCTAGAAAGTCTAAAGAATTGTATCCCCCTCGTGGCTCCACCCCCCCCCCTCTCGAGTATATAAGTTCACCGACACCCCAGGGAGAAGCGCAATAGAGTATTTGCGACCTTGGAGAAGGTAGGAAATGGTAGGCCCCATGGCAGTCCCCTCAGCCTTAAGGTCTTGCTGATTAATGCCAGATCCATCAATGGTAAGACTGCTGCCATTCAGGACTTGATCCTGGATTGGGGGGGGGGGCGGATCTGGCTTGCATTACCGAGACCTGGTTGGACGAGCTGGGGGGAGTAAATCTCACTCAGCTGTGCCCACCGGGCTTCGGAGTGCATCAGCAAGCCAGGCTGGGGGGGGGGGCGGGGAGGAGGGGTTGCAATTGTCTTATCGGCATTCCATCCCCGTGGTCAGATGCTCTGTTCCGCAAGCATCTGGGTTTGAGTGTGTCCACCTAAGGGTGGGGAACCGTGATAGTGTGGGGTTTCTGCTGGTGTACCGCCCACCCCGCGACCCAGTAGTTTCCCTGACTGAGCTAGCAGAGGTGGTCTCCAATTCGGCCTTGGTCTCCCAGCGCCTGATTGTGCTGGGAGACTTTAACATTCATGTTGAGACCCCCTTGACTGGTGCAGCACAGGATTTCATGGCCGCCATGACGACCATGGGGCTATCACAAATTATATCTGGCCCTACCCATCAGGCTGGACACACACTCGACCTAGTTTTTGTGGCGGACAGTGGAATGATCAGAGTGGAAGATCAAAACATCCTTCCTGTGTCATGGTCTGATCACTATCTGGTCAGTTTTAGACTTTTTGTGACCCTAAACCTCCGCAGGGGTGGAGGACAAATTTTATTATTATTATTATTATTATTATTATTATTATTATTATTATTATTTGCATTTATTGACCGCCCCTCTCAGCCCGAAGGCGACTCGGGGCGGTGAACAGCAACAAAAAGACAGTGTACAATAAATCAAGACAATACAAACCAGACAATACAAACATAACATATACTTATACTAAAAATCCGCTTCGTCCAGTCCTGGGGTCATAGCCAAAATTCATAGTCCTAGTCCATTCCAATGTCATTTCAAGATACACTCAGTTGAAGGCCTGCTCGAAGAGCCACGTTTTCAGGCCCCTACGAAAGGCCATCAAGGAGGGCGCCTGTCTAACTTCAACAGGGAGGGTGTTCCACAGCCGGGGGGCCACCACCGAGAAGGCCCGCTCTCTCGTCCCCGCCAGACGTGCCTGTGAGGCAGGCGGGACCGAGAGAAGGGCCTCCCCAGATGATCTCAAGGCCCTCGTGGGCTCATAGGCCGAGATGCGGTCTGCAAGGTATTTTGGGCCGGAACCGTTTAGGGCTTTGTAGGATAACACCAGCACCTTAAATTGGGCCCGGTAGCGAATCGGCAGCCAGTGGAGCTGGGACAGCAGGGGCGTTGTATGCTCTCTGCGTCCTGCTCCCGTTAACAACATGGCTGCCGCGCGTTGGACTAGCTGAAGCTTCCGGGCCGTCTTCAAGGGCAGCCCCACGTAGAGAGCGTTGCAGTAGTCGAGGCGGGATGTGACCAAAGCGTGTACCACCGTGGCCAAGTCAGACTTCCCAAGATACGGGCGCAGCTGGCGCACGAGCCGAAGCTGTGCAAATGCTCCCCTGGTCACCGCTGAAACCTGAGGCTCCAGGCTTAGCGATGAGTCCAGGGTCACACCCAAGCTGCGAACCTGCGCCTTCAAGGGGAGTGCGACCCCGTCCAGCACAGGCTGTAACCCTATACCCTGTTCGGCCTTGCGACTGACCAGGAGTACCTCTGTCTTGTCTGGATTTAGTTTCAGTTTGTTCGCCCTCATCCAGACCATTACAGCGGCCAGGCACCGGTTCAGGACTTCGACGGCCTCCTTAGTAGCAGGTGGGAAGGAGTGACAGAGTTGGACATCATCTGCGTACAGGTGACACCGCACCCCGAAACTCCGGATGATCTCACCCAGCGGCTTCATGTAGATGTTAAACAGCAAGGGGGACAAGATGGAACCCTGAGGAACGCCACAGATCAACGGCTGTGGCGCTGAACAGGAGTCCCCCAGCAACACCTTCTGAGTACGACCCTCCAGAAATGACCGGAGCCACTGCAGAGCAGTGCCCCCGAGACCCATCTCTGCAAGGCGCCCCAGAAGAATACCGTGGTCGACGGTATCGAAGGCCGCTGAGAGGTCCAGGAGCACCAACAGGGACACACTCCCCCTGTCTAGCTCCCGGCGCAGATCATCCACTAAGGCGACCAAGACCGTCTCGGTACCATGTCCCGGTCTGAAACCAGACTGTGCCGGATCCAGATTATCCGTGTCTCTCAAGAATACCTGGAGTTGTGAGGCCACCACGCTTTCCATGACTTTGCCCAAGAAGGGAAGATTGGAAACAGGCCGAAAGTTGTCCAATTTAGTGGGGTCGAGTGATGGTTTCTTCAACAGCGGCTTTACAACAGCCTGTTTTAGGCTCGCTGGAATCTTGCCTTCCCGAAGGGAGGCATTAACCACCACCGTTACCCACTCGGCCAATCCCCCTCTGGCCTCCTTCAGAAGCCAGGATGGGCAGGGGTCTAGGATGGACGTGGTGGGTCTCATTCCTCCAAGTATCTTGTCCACATCCTCGGGTTTCACAAACTGAAAAGAATCCAACAAAATCGGACAAGCAGGTGCTTGTGTCACATCCACAGAGACTGCATCTAATGTGGCGTCCAGCCCAGAGCGGATCAAAGCGACTTTGTCTGCAAAGAACCGAGCAAATGCTTCACAGCGCGTTGCCGAGTTGTCAGGGCTCCCCCCAGTGGGGGGAGTTAAAAGACCTCTGACAACCCGAAACAACTCCGCCGGACGGTTTTTTGCAGACGCAATAGTGGCCGCAAAGAAAGTTTTCTTTGCGGCTTTTATTGCCGCGGCATATGCCCTTAAAAAGGACACAAACCGTGTTCGGTTTGACTCGCTTGGGTCTGAGCGCCACACGCTCTCTAGAACCCTCTTCTTTCGCTTCATCGCTGCCAGCTCCTCAGTAAACCAAGGGGCTGGTTTAGCTCGGTTACTCGAGAGGGGACGTTCCGGAGCGATCTTGTCAATAGCCCTGGCCATCTCCCCGTTCCAGAGAGCGACCAAGGCCTCGACATGATCACCTACCGCGGCGGCGGGAAACTCCCCAAGAGCCGTCAGGAATCCACTCGGATCCATTAGCCTCCTGGGGCGGACCATCCTAATGGGTCCTCCACCCTTGCGGAGGTTAGGGGGCGCAGTGAGCCTAAATCTAATCAGGAAGTGGTCGGACCATGGCAACGGAGAGATAGCCAACTCCTCCACACCGCCACCCTGCTCCCATCCCTGACAGAAAACCAAGTCCAATGTGTGTCCAGCACAGTGGGTGGGGCCAGTTATTCGTTGGGACAGCCCCATGGTTGCCATGGCGGACATGAAGTCCTGAGCCGCACCTGTGAGGGTTGCCTCGGCGTGGATGTTGAAGTCCCCCAGCACAAGAAGCCGTTGGGACTCCACCGCCAGGCTCGAGACCACCCCCGCTAGCTCAGGTAGGGAGACTGTAGTGCAGCGAGGTGGACGGTACACTAGCAGAATCCCTATTCTGTCCCGGTCACCCACCCTCAGGTGGACGCATTCAAAATTTGTGGTCTGCGGGATGGGGCTCCTGGTTAGATGGATGGAATCTCTATAGACCACTGCGACACCGCCTCCCCGTCCTCCGGCTCTTGGTTGGTGTTGCACGGAGAACCCTGGAGGACAGAGCTGGGAGAGGTTTACGCCCCCCGCTTCATCCAACCAGGTCTCCGTGATGCACGCCAGATCTGCCCGCTCCTCCAGGATTAAATCCTGGATCCAAGATGTCTTTCCGTTGACAAATTAAGATGGTCCGCCCCAGGAGACTGATGGATCCGGAGGGATTCCTGAGGAATCTTGGGGTTTTTCCTGCCATGGAGCCTGGCGACCCTGTCGACGCCTTGGTCGATCTCTATAACAGGGAAATGACCAGGGCGATAGATGCGATCGCTCCCGAACGCCCCATCACACTGCGCCATGACAAGCTGTCTCCCTGGTTCACCGGGGAGCTGGCTGTGATGAAGCATGCGAGGAGGGGGCTAGAGCGCACTTGGAGGAGTTCTCGGGACGTGTCTGATCGAGCACGGGCTACAGCCTCGCTTAGGGCGTATACCGTGGCTATACAGGTAGCCAAGGAGTCCTATACGACTACCCGTATAGCGTCTGCAGCAAATAGATCATCGGAGTTGTTCCGGGTCGTTGGGGAGCTCCTTCAGCCACCTGTGGTGGAGATTTTTGACAACCCGGCAACTCGGTGTCGCGATTTCGCACACCATTTTGCAGACAAAGTCGCTCAGATACGCCTTGAGCTCGACTCCAATTTCATCGCAGTGCCAGAGGAGGTGATTGAGACATCTGCTTGTCCAACTTTGTGGGATTCTTTTAGGCTTGTTCCTTCTGAGACCATGGAGGAGGTCCTTGGGGCTGTGAGGGCAACCACGTCGGCTATGGACCCTTGCCCGTCTTGGCTAATTAAATCGACAAGGGAGGGGTTGGCTGATTGGTTTGGGTTGATCATTAATGCATCATTGGAGCAGGAGTTTTTTCCATCTCACCTGAAACAAGCTGTGGTTCGTCCACTCCTTAAAAAGGTCTCCCTTGACTCCACGGTGCTGAACAATTACAGACCGATCTCCAACCTCCCCTTCTTGGGTAAGGTGCTGGAGCGGGTGGTTGCCTCCCAGCTCCAGGGCTTTTAAATGACATCAACTACCTAGATCAGTCACAGTCTGGTTTCAGGCCTGGTCACGGCACCGAGACAGCCTTGGTCGCCTTGGTGGATGACCTCCGTAGAGAGCTGGATGGGGGAGTGTGACCCTGTTGGTTCTCTTGGACATCTCAGCGGCTTTCGATACCATCGATCATGGTATCCTTCTGGGACGACTCTCTGGGATGGGTCTCGGGGGCACGGTTTTGTCGTGGCTCTGATCTTTCCTGGAGGGCCGATCCCAGATGGTGAAGCTGGGGACGCCTGCTCGGACCCCTGGCCGTTGACCTGTGGGGTCCCGCAAGGCTCCATTCTGTCTCCCATGCTTTTTAACATCTTCATGAAACCGCTGGGAGAGGTCATCCGGAGTTTTGGAGCTAGGTGCCACCTCCATGCAGATGACACATAGCTCTACTATTCCTTTCCACCTAATTCCAAGGAGGCCTCTCGGGTGCTGGACGAGTGCCTGGCCGCTGTGTCTATCTGGATGAGGAGGAACAAGCTGAAGATCAATCCCGACAAGACAGAGGTCCTTCTGGTCGATCGTAAACCTGACCGGGGTATAGGGTGGCAACCTGTGCTGGACGGGGTTACACTCCCTCTGAAGCCACAGGTCCGCAGTTTGGGAGTCCTCTTGGATTCATTGCTTACGCTTGAGGCTCAGGCGTTGGCGGTGTCTGGAAGGGCTTTCGCACAACTGAGACTCTTGCGCCAACTGCGACCGTACCTCGCGAAGGCGGATGCCTTGGTCACCTCCAGATTGGACTACTGCAATGCGATCTACGTAGGGCTGCCCTTGAAGACGGCTCGGAAGTTCCAATTGATCTAACGAGCAGCAGCCAGGATGCTAACTGGGGCCCCTTACAGAGAGAGGTCAACCCTCCTGTTCAAGGAGCTCCACTGGCTGCCGTTTATATTCCGAGCCCAATTTAAGGTGCAGGTGCTTACCTACAAAGCCCTGAACGGTTTGGGACCAGCCTACCTGCGTGACTGCATTTCCATCTACGAACCCACGCGTTCACTTCAGTCATCTGGTGAGGCGCTGCTCGTGATCCCACCTGCGTCGCAAGCGCGCTTGGTGGGGACGCGGGACAGGGCCTTCTCCGTGGTGGCCCCCCGACTCTGGAACACCCTCCCCAAAGATCTTAGACAGACCCCTACATTGGCAGTCTTCAGAAAGAACCTGAAGACCTGGCTATTCCGATGCGCCTTCCCAGATTAGGAAATCTCCACTACCAAGTCCCATAAGCACTTTACTAGAACCAATGATTGCTGCACATCGCACACTGCACTTGCCCTAGAATGCCTCATATACACCTCCTGTCACATCAGCACTTTTAATCTTGTACCCATTACTCTGGCCTGGCTCAGTTTTATTGTGTGTAGTGTATTGTTTATTGCCTGTTGTTCAATTTGCTTTATTTCATTGTTAATTGTTTGATTTGCTTAGATTGTATTGTTATATTGTGTGTTGAGGCCTCGGCCTGTGTAAGCCGCATCGAGTCCTTCGGGAGATGCTAGCGGGGTACAAATAAAGTTTAATAATAATAATAATAATAATAATAATAATAAGGCCCCTGGGTGGAGCCAGCCCTCAATCCTCTTCCACCGCAAAGCAGCCAGAAGGTGTGGTATGACACTCGAGGGGAGGAAGGGAGGGTATGTGCGAATTCACAGGTGACTACTCAGGAAACCACAGTTACAGGTAAGCAACCTCCCATTTCCTGTCGTAGTCAACTGTGAATCGCACATTGTGGTAGACTAGCGAGCTATATTCTGGCTGGCGGGATCATGCCACCGCCAAGAACAAAACTGCTCTACCAAAGTTTGCCTCTCTCCTTGACACACAGTCCAATTTGTAATGGGAGACAAAAGTAGAAGAAGAGGCCCATATTGTAGCTCTACATATCGTCTCTAAGGGGATACCCTTCATGAACGCTGTGGAGGCAGCTATAGCTCTCGCTGAGTGACCCCCTAACCTGCTGGGGCAACTCCTTTCCTGCCAACCTGTAGGAAGTACAGATTGCAGAAACAATCCAAGCAGATAAACGCTGTGACGAAACTGGAAGACCCCTGGTATCCTTTCGATATTTCACAAACAGTCTAGGAGACTGCCTGAAGCTGGAAGTCCTTTGTATATAAAATGCCAATGCCCTTCTTACATCCAGGGAATGTAACCCTCTCTCCACTGCTGTTTCTGGGTTCTGAAAAAATGCAGGCAAAACCAATTCCTGAGACGTGTGAAACCTCGTAGCTACCTTGGGTAAGAAAGCTGTATCAGTACGCAGTACCACCTTATTCTTGTGGAATTTAAGGTACTCTAAGCGCACAGAGTTCACTAGCTCTCTTGGCAGAGGTTATAGCCACCAGGAAAACTACTTTCCAAGTTAGAGATCCCAAATTTGCCGTATCCATCAGTTCAAAGGGCGTTTTCATCAATGCTGAAAGTACTGATATTTCCCAAACCTCTCAAAAAACATTTAACTAGTGGGTCCGCAAAACACGACGGTAGTCCCACTTTCCTCCTGAACCATGAGGGGAGTCAGGTGGTTCGGCAGAGGAATCTTGAGTCCTCCAACTCTAAGACATCCTGGTCGCCTGTCAGTAAGGTTACCTCCTGGGCCACCTGGGGGGTGCCTGGTGGCTCAAGAGGGCCAGAGGCAGAAGCATTAGCAGCATCACAAACAGATAGGTCAGCACAAATTGATCGGTCTACACATACATTTTGGTCAACACAATTAAAGTTCTGTTCAGTACAAGTAATCTGGGTAGAGCTTAACTGTCCCTGTCCCCTCGTAGGGGGAACAGTCACTGATGTTGAAGCAGAGTGTGTAGGGGGGAAAATTGTGGTAGAGGTCCCACAGCCCCTCTGTTGCACCCCCCGGAATTGCCTCCATGCTGGCGAAAGGAGCAAAGGGAGGCGTTGGATGCTGTGCATACATGAACTGCCCCGAAGGCCCCATGTTCCAGGGTCCCGGAAATGGGTAAGGGCCTGGGACGTAAGGCCCCCATTGGGGAGCTCTGGAGCACGATCTCTGGTCCCGACGGGATCTCCTGGAGCTCCTGGCTGAAGAGGAGGAGGAGGACTCGGAGGAAGAGTCGCCCGAGGAAGATGAGGAAGGCGAGCCCGCTCCAGATCTCCCTTTCGATGGTCGTCGATACCGGGATCCGCCGCGTCTCCTGCTGCGGCGCGACAGAGATCGTGACCTTCTGCCAACAGTTGACCAAACAGGCACAGAGAAGAGATGTAGTAGTCATGGGCGATTTCAACTATCCCGATATTTGCTGGAAAACAAACTCGGCCAAGAGTACAAAGTCCAACAAATTCCTCGCTTGCCTTGCAGACAATTTCATGGTCCAGAAGGTAGAAGAGGCAACAAGGGGATTGGCTACTCTTGATCTCATCCTAACAAATGTGGAGGACCTGATCGATGTGGTTGAAGTGGTAGGATGCTTAGGGGCAAGTGACCATGTGCTCCTGCAATTTGAGGTACAATGAAAGGCCGAAACTAAGACAAGTCAAACCCGCATTTTGGACTTTAGGAGAGCCGATTTCCAAAAAATGAAGGAAACACTGAGCAGCATTCCGTGGACACAGATACTAAAAGACAAGGGAGTTACGGATGGATGGGAGTTTCTCAAGAGTGAAATACACAAGGCGCAGTTGCAAACCGTGCCAACAAAAAGAAAAAATAGGACAAGTGCAAAGAAGCCAGAATGGATGTCCAAAGAACTTCTAACTGTGCTGAGACACAAAAGAGACATGCACAAGAACTGGAAAAAGGGAGAAATCACCAAAGAAGAATTCAAACAAATAGCCAACAGCTGTAGGGAAAAGGTCCGCAAGGCTAAAGCACAAAATGAGCTCAGGCTTGCCAGGGACATTAAAAACAATAAAAAGGGATTCTTTTCTTATGTCAGTAGAAAAAGGAAAAACAAGGAGGCAATAGGGCCTCTTCGAGGAGAAGATGGGGCAATGCTGACAGGGGATAGGGAAAAGGCAGAACTACTAAATACCTTCTTTGCCTCGGTCTTCTCACAAAAAGAAAGTCATCTTCAACCTCAGCAAGACGGAGTGGATGAGGGATTTGAGGACATCCAACTCCAAATTGGGAAACAAGTCGTACAGGAATAGCTGGCCGCTCTAAATGAGTTCAAGTCCCCAGGGCCAGATCAACTACACCCAAGAGTATTGAAGGAACTAGCGGAAGTCATTTCGGAACCATTGGCAACCATCTTTGAGAGTTCTTGGAGAACGGGAGAAGTTTCAGCAGATTGGAGGAGGGCCAATGTGGTCCCAATCTTCAAAAAGGGAAAAAAGGATGACCGAAACAACTACCGTCTGGTCAGCCTCACGTCAATACCAGGCAAGATTCTGGAAAAGATTGTTAAGGAAGTGGTCTGCAAACACTTAGAAACAAATGCGGTCATTGCTAATAGTCAACATGGATTTATCAAAAACAAGTCATGCCAGACTAATCTGATCTCTTTTTTCGATAGAGTTACAAGCTGGGTAGATGCGGGAAATGCTGTGGATGTAGCGTACCTGGATTTCAGTAAGACCTTCGACAAGGTCCCCCATGACCTTCTGGCAAGGAAACTAGCCCAATGTGGGCTAGGCAAAACTACGGTGAGGTGGATCTGTAATTGGTTAAATGGACTAACCCAGAGGGTGCTCACCAATGCTTCCTCTTCGTCCTGGAAAGAAGTGACGAGCAGAGTGCCGCAGGATTCCGTCCTGGGCCCGGTCCTGTTCAACATCTTTATTAATGACTTAGATGAAGGACTGGAAGGCAGGATCATCAAGTTTGCAGACGACACCAAATTGGGAGGGATAGCCAATACTCCAGAGGACAGGAGCAGGATTCAAAATGATCTTGACAGATTAGAGAGATGGGCCAAAACTAACAAAATGAAGTTCAACAGTGACAAATGCAAGATACTCCACTTTGGCAGGAAAAACGAAATGCAAAGATACAGACTGGGGGATGCCTGGCTCGAGAGCAGTGCGTGTGAAAAAGATCTTGGAGTCCTCGTGGACAAGTTAAACATGAGCCAACAATGTGATGTGGCGGCAAAAAAAGCCAATGGGATTTTGGCCTGCATCAATAGGAGCATAGTGTCTAGATCTAGGGAAGTAATGCTACCCCTCTATTCTGTTTTGGTTAGACCACATCTGGAATATTGTGTCCAGTTCTGGGCACCACAATTCAAGAGAGATATTGACAAGCTGGAATGTGTCCAGAGGAGAGCGACTAAAATGATAAAAGGTCTGGAGAACAAGCCCTATGAGGAGCGGCTTAAGGAGCTGGGCATGTTTAGCCTGAAGAAGAGAAGGCTGAGAGGGGATATGATAGCCATGTATAAATATGTGAGAGGAAGCCACAGGGAGGAGGGAGCAGGCTTGTTTTCTGCTTCCCTGGAGACTAGGACGCGGAACAATGGCTTCAAACTACAAGAGAGGAGATTCCATCTGAACATGAGGAAGAACTTCCTGACTGTGAGAGCCGTTCAGCAGTGGACCTCTCTGCCCCGGAGTGTGGTGGAGGCTCCTTCTTTGGAAGCTTTTAAGCAGAGGCTGGATGGCCATCTGTCAGGGGTGATTTGAATGCAATATTCCTGCTTCTTGGCAGGGGGTTGGACTGGATGGCCCATGAGGTCTCTTCCAACTCTTTGATTCTATGATTCTATTCTCCTCCTGCTGCTGCGCCTCCCTCCTTGCGCCCTTGATATCGGCACCGCAGGAACGGCAAAGTCGACCTCGCCAGCTGGTGTCGGGGAAACCCCTCTCGGCACGGGCGCTCTGTCCTCTGCCCTCCTGACGGGTGGGGCAATTGGCTCCCAGCCAGAAGCCACACCCCGTGGGGAGGGCGACATCTTGATGTCGAGGAGGTGGAGCTCGGCCGAGCTCGATGCCGGCAGCCGTAGGAGCCGCGTCCGGGGCTCGCTCGGCTGAGTCCGGCTCCCTCGCAACCGCCACCAAACTCGGGGGCGAAAGCGCCGAGGCCGGAGATCGGGCCGTTGTGGGTGAGGTTAGGGCCGGTATGGGAGATGGTTGGGCCTCTTGCAGCGTGCGCTCGCCTGTCGGTAGAGGGTTCCTTTGTGCGGAAGTAGAGGGGGCAGAGGTAAGTTAGGGGTTTCTCCCATTGTTTGAGGGTTGGGAGGCGGCAGTAGAAAGGCCCTTTCGTAGAGAGCCGCCTTCAAGCGGAGCTCTCTATTTTTACGCGTCCGTGGCGTAAAAGCTGCACACACGGTGCAAGGTTGGGAGAGGTGTCGAGGGGGAAGCAGAGTACCTTATGAAGTCCGTTAATCAGTCCGTGTCAAAAAGCCAGAAGAGACAAAATCTAGAGGTTTGTTTAGCTAATCTACTGACGGCAGAAAAAAGAGGATTGAGGGCTGGCTCCACCCAGGGGCCTTATATACTCGGGGGGGGGGGGGTGGAGCCACGAGGGGGATGCAATTCTTTAGACTTTCTAGAAGGTTCCGAAGCTGGCCTGCGCAGCTGCAGGAATACCACAATGTGCGATTCACAGTTGACTACGACAGGAAAGAAAAAACTACCTCAGATTTTTTTTGTTGTGTCAGGAGCAACCTGAGAAGCTGCAAGTCACTTCTAGTGTGAGAGAATTGGCCGTCTGCAAGGACGTTGCCCAGGGGACATCCAGATGATTTGATGTTTTATCATCCTTGTGGGAGGCTTCTCTCATGTCCCCGGCATGAGGAACTGGAGCTGATAGAGGGAGCTCATCCGCCTCTCCCCGGATTCGAACCTGCGACCTGTCGGTCTTCAATCCTGCCAGCACAAGGTTTAACCCACTGCGCCACTGGGGGCTCCCTCAGTAAAGTAAGTAAAGTAAGTAAACTACCTCAGTAAAGTAAGGTTACCTCTATCATATCATACATAGATAGTCCAGTAGCTGGGAAAGAAAGAAAAGTTAGAGCAATGGAGGCATTACTTTTTGACTCATCTGTGTAAATGCATTCACAGTGTTGTCCTGTGACCTGGTTGGATCCAGACATTTTACTCTAAAGAGGACATAACCCTTCTCTCTTTCAGCTCTGTCCCCCATGTCAACAGCGTCCACTAACAAAGCCATAGCACGGGCACGTATAACAAAAAGAACTCAAAAGATAAAAGAGAAAAACATGACAAATTCCTAATCTCAAGAATTAATTTTGCAGTGGTCTCACAAAAGATTGCATCACAGTTATTCAAGAAGCATGGAATTTTGTAACACTCTTGTAACTGAAAACACTGCAAAAATGGAATTCCTGTATTGTATCCGTATCATATTTGAGCACCCTGTGTCCTTCTCTCATTCATTTTTCACAAACCCCAAGGCAGGACTGATAACACTATAGAACACGATTTTTGTTCCTGGGTTATAAATGTTATTGCCTAATTGGTTTGATCATTTAAAAAAATGGGAAAAGGTGATTAAACTGCAGAAACCTTTTTTTGCGGGAGGGACATCCTGCGGCACATTTTGCTGTAGTTTTTCAAATAATATCTCATCGAGTCTCAACCAATTGAACCTAATTTGTAGCAGCCACAAAAACAAAGTGCCTGGAGTATAACAACTACTTTCAAACAAGGAACACTCCCCCCCCCCCCCATTTTATTACATAGTATAATGGGGCTTAGATTTCTTCAAGCATGGATGGAGCTTGTATGCATGCTCAGGCCCATAAATGAGATAGTAATATACACACTTTTGAGAACATATCATCCAAAGGTCACTACTGTGAGATGGATTCTCTAACAGCAAAGTTATACAAATTCCATATGCAAAGATCTACAATCAATGTGGCAGATGAGGCGTTGTACAAAAGACCTATTGTATCCGGATCCCCAGATTTGAACTACAGTATACCATACAATATTGTACGAGTTGCATGGTACACAATGTATTTGTGAGCCTAGAAAGAAATGCGAGGAGCTTTGTAATGGTGGGAGTCCCAAGTATAGTGTCCCAAGTACAAATCATTACCTCCCAATATTTCACAGATTGTCACGTTTATCTCCAGCCTCACATCTGTACCATACAGGAGATCTTTGTATAATAGACCCTTATGTATAAAATGGCATAAGGCAGGGCCAAACCCCAGCCACCAGGTACAGACTCTTTGGGCTCTCTGCAAGTTGCCTGTTTCTGACTTGTAAATAAATGGGCAGAAGCAGTGCACCTGAGAAAAAATTATAATATCACAAAGGACTACCACCTCACCTGCTTCATAGAAAATCTGCTACAAAACAGGAGCCTTTTTTTCTTTTTTTTTTAGTTCCAGGGTCAGAGAAGCAGATGGCGAAGACAAAAGAACGCCCTGCTTGTTCCATCCATGTTTAACATTTGCACAAATGATCAGCCTCTACCAGAAGGGACAGAGAGTTTCATCTATGTTGATGACTGTGCCATCACCACTCAAGCAGGGACCTTTGAAATGGTTAAACAGAAGCTCTCCGAAGCTTTAGATGCTTTTATTGCCTATTACAGGGAAAGCCAGCTGATTGCTAATCCATCTAAAATGCAGATATGTGCTTTTCACCTTAAGAACAGACAAGCATCTCGAGCTTTGAGGATTACCTGGGAAGGAATCCCACTGGAGCATTGCAGCACACCAAAATACCTGGGAGTTACCCTGGACCGTGCTCTGACTTACAAGAAGCACTGCTTGACTATCAAGTAAAAAGTGGGTGCTAGAAATAATATAATACGAAAGCTAACTGGCACAACCTGGGGATCACAACCAGATATAGTGAAGACATCTGCCCTTGCGCTTTTCCACTCTGCTGTTGACTACGCATGCCCAGTGTGGAATACATCTTACCAAGTTAAAATATTGGATGTGGCTCTTAATGAGACACGTCACACTATCACAGGATGTTTACATCATACACCACTGGAGAAATTATATTGTTTAGCCAGCATTACTCCACCTGACATCCACTGGGAAGTAGCAGCCGATAATGAAAGGACCAAGGCACTGAAATCTCCAGCCCTTCCTCTGCTCGGATATCAGCCAGCAAGCCAATGGCTTAAATCAAGAAACAGCTTCCTAAGATCTGCAGAATTACTCACCGGAACACCTCAGCAAGCGAGAGTCCAAAAGTGACAGGCTACAACCTGGAACCTCAAACAATGGCTGAGACCCAATGAGAGACTCTCTCCTGGGCACACAGAAGACTGGGCAACTTGGAAGGCACTGAACAGACTGCACTCTGGCATCACAAGATGCAGAGCTAACCTTAAGAAATGGGGCTACAAAGTAGAGTCTGCAACATGCAAGTGTGGAGAAGAGGAAAACACAGACCACCTACTACAATGCAACCTGAGCCCTGCCACATGCACAACAGAGGACCTTCTCACCAGAGTGACACCCGAGGCACTCCAAGTGGCCACTTCTGGTCAAAGGAAATCTAGCATAATGCCAAGTTTTTAACATTGTTTAAAAAAAAACATTATAAATGTACCCTCAATTCGCTTCTGACATGATAAATAAACAAACAGTGCACCTAGCACTTTGAAACTGGAAACAGGCAGCTGCATACTCCCCAGAAGCAGGGAAGCCCATAAATACATGCCTGGCATAACAGAAAGCAGGCTGTTGGATTATGAAATGCCCTGTTGTATGTCCGCAAAATATTATCCTGCCAAATTCCAGGAATATGAATCAGTTTCTAATCCGTACCCCAGTGCACATAAATATCAAGGTAATCCCTGCCCATCCTGGCATTAAAAAACCAAACAAAAACATCACCTTCTCTATCAAACCTCTAACAAAATGCCCACTTGTCTCTTTAGAAATTTGGGATGTTGAACAAAAACTACATTCTTTGGAAGTAAACACTAAAAACTTCTGGTATGTGAATGCAAACATTGTATCAAACCCATGAAGAAACAATGCACATAAATACAGGCTTGTCCTCAATTATAAGGCAGGAAGAACGGGGCTATGCAAATCACACCCACATCCATGCTTTCATTTGTACTACCTGATTGATAGGCTGCTTCGGCCGCCATCTCTGAAAGACGCAGCGCAGTCATCCATCGGGATTCTAACTTCAAGTACTCTTGCTGCTTTGCAGTCATCTAGTTAAAATCAAACACTACGGTTAGACACCCAAGCTGACTTTATTGGGAGGGAATTCTGAAGCAGAGAGTTTGATCCAAAGCCAGAATGAGCCAGGTTTTGTACCTCTACTCGAGCACCAATGATCACCTGCCAGACAGCATCCTCCTCTTTAGAATTCATTTTCCCAATGAGGTGTGCATACTTCTGGTACAGGGACACCAGTGTGTAAACTGCCTGCAAAAGGAGACAGAGCTCATGAGCATCACATCTAGTTGACTCAACCATCAGCCATAGAATCTGTGACTTCAGAGACCAAGACATCTCTTACCGTGGTATACTCTGTCAGTGCTTCAATTAATGCATATGTGGTTTGAGAGAGGAGAGTACCGGTGCTATCGGTTACCAAAGAGGCAGCTCTTCGGATTAAAGCTTCGTTGCTGAGAAAACCTGGATCATGTTTCTGAAAGACAAGGTTATCTTCAAGTCAGGATACTTACAAAGCATTGTGGACCATCAGAATCTGGGGAGAAGGAATTTCATTCTGACACTAGGAAATGTTCATCGTACTACAGGATTTGCCACCACCGCAGGCTATACTACAGATCCAGTGTAAGAACATTAGAGAGACACCTCAGGGATGGGAATAGCATGGCCCTACAGATATTGAACTATAATATCCAACAGCCTTAGCTTGTGGGGAGGAATGCTGGGAGCTCCAGTCTGACAGCATGTGATACTCAGTCCTGCCTGGAAGACCTTGAGCTCTTTTCAGAGTACAAGGTGTTTCATGATCTTCAACTGATTTTCTTCCATCCAGTAGGTCTTCCTCAAAGCTACTGTGATTCACTGTGAAATAACAGCATGCAAAGTCAATACAAGTGGACATTCACACACAATTTTAATCATTTCCATGTGCTTGCAGAGGGGCACCTCCACTTATGCTGCTGTCAGGCTGGATACAACTGTCATGCATCGTCCCCCGAAAATAGTATCACTGCAGGCATAGTACACCTTATGGCTGCATGCATCACAAAATGACAGCCAGAGAAAATGTATTACTGAGAGAGAAAAAAGGAATACTAGCAATAAAAAACATGCCTGAAGAGACAGCATCGTATTATTACTATTTTTCATTGATTGTAAGACGCAAACTAATTTCAACACTCAAAGGAAAAAAGCCTTTCTGTATTTCCTCACATAATAGTTGCACCCTTTTCCATTAAAAAGGAGGTGTGACTAATTTGGGCGGGACCTGTCTTTGATTTGTTTTTTAAATTATAAAACTGCCTTTCCTCCAAAAGGGGAGCAGGAAGAGGGAGGATCGAGCCTTAAAGAGCTCAGTTAAATGTTGGTTTAGACCAGGGGTCCCCAAACTCAGGCCCGCGGGCCATATATGGCCTGCCAAGGGCATTTATCCGGCCCGCGCGGCCTGGCCGGGCGCAAAGCCCCTCACCGTTTCTCTCTCCCCTTCCGGAGCGGCTTCAGGCGGGGTCGCGCCGGACCAGGCTTCTCCCTCTTTCTTTCTTTCCTTCCTTCCCCTTCCCCCTTTCTCTCCCCTTCCCCTTCCTTCTCCTTTCCCCTCCCTCCTTCCCTCCTTTCCTTTCCTTCCTTCCTTCCCTCCCCCCGGATGCCGGCCCGGGGAAGCCAGCGCTGCCTGGCCACGCCCACCCGGCGCCGCCTCCGCTCATTCTCCTGCCGCAGCTGGGAGGGGAACAGGAGGCACCTCATGGCCGCGGATCTTCTGCTGCGCTCCCTTGTTCTCCGTGGCCACGAGACGCCACTTGCTTCCCTCCCAGCTGCGCCAGGAGACAAGCGGAGGCGGCGCCTGGCCCAGTGTCCCCACGGAGAGAAGGAAGAAGGAAGGAAAGGAAGGGAGCAAAGGAAGGAGGGGAAAGGAGAAGGAAGGGAAGGAAGGAAGGGGAAGGGAAGAGAAAGGGGCAAGGGGAAGGAAGGAAAGAAGGAAAGAGGGAGAAGCCTGGTCTGGCCAAGTTTGGTCCAGATTCAACATTGTTTGAGTCCACAGTAAACTACAACTCCAAAACCAAAGGACACTGCCCACCAAACCCTTCCAGCATTTTCTGTTAGTCAGGGAAGAACTGTGTGCCAAGTTTGGTTCCATTCCATCGTTGGTGGGGTTCAGAATGCTCTTTGATTATAGGTGAACTATAAATCCCAGTAACTACCATTCCCAAATGTCAAGGTCTATTTCCCCCAAACTCCACCAGTGTCCACATTTGGGCATATTGAGTATTTGTGCCAAGTTTGGTCCAAATCCATCCTTGTTTGAGTCCACAGTGATCTCTGGATGTAGGTAAACTACAACCCCAAAACCAAAGGACACCACTGCCCACCAAACCCTTCCAGTATTTTCTGTTGGTCATGGGAGAACTGTGTGCCAAGTTTGGTTCCATTCCATAGTTGGCGGGGGGGGGGGGGGGGTGTTCAGAATGTTCTTTGATTATAAATCCCAGGAACGACAACTCCCAAATGTCAAAATCAATTTTTTTGAGTGAAGGACATACATTGGGTTGTTAAGTGTCCAGTGGTTTTTGATTTCTGTTAATCCCACAAATGAACATTACATTTTTATTTATATAGATTTATTTCCTATATTTATACTCTGCCCTTCTCCACCTGAAAGGGGACTCATGCTTACATATTCCAAAAAACCACTTTCAAAACGACAGAAAATATATTTTTTTCCTCATTTTCATTGGAACTATTTTATTTTCAGAAATGCTAAAGCTATCTTTTTCTCTGTACTCCTATATTGCTTTCCGCAGCCCATGGTTGGGTGTGTGTTTGCCTTTTATTGGGTGTGTTCTCCTTTTATTTATGGCGGCCCCATGAATTTAATAGGGTTTTCTTTGAGAGGAAATACTCAAAAATAGTTTTGTCAGTTTCTTTCTCTGAAATAGAGCACCTGCTATTCATTTGTGGCTTCCCATCCAAATACTAACCATAACTGGCCCTGCTTAGCATTTCAGGTCAGAGACATTTAATCTTTCATTGACTTTGCCAGGTATTATCCTTCTGTACAGTCGTCTCTGTGACCCCTGTGACCCAACCTGGACAGGCAGTCCCCAAGTTACAAACACATTATGTAGTTTTGTCCTCACTGAGGGCTGAACAGTCAACAAATTCATGGATTCCCTGCTGTTATATTAAGACTGTTACACATGCTGTGACATGCTTGAAATCAAAATTTCATTTATTTGTAATTAGAAATAAATATTTCACAATGCCTATTACATATTGTTTTTGTGATTCATCACTATGCTTTATGTTCAGATTGTAACAATAAAAATACATCGTGCATATCAGATATTTACATTACGATTAATAACAGTAGCGAAATAAGACATGTGCAGTGTGCATAGAATTTGGTCATTGTTTTTTTTAAAAAACCTATAGTCCGGCCCTTCAATGGTCTGGGGGACAGTAATCCGGCCCCCGGGTTTAAAAAGTTTGGGGACACCTGGTTTAGACTGTGAAGTCATTTGAGACAGATTCTCCACTGGAGATCAGAACTGCCCCTTCTATCTTAATGTTCAGGAAACAGGTGAAAACTTGGCTTTGGGGACTGGCATTCGACGAATGAGCCATGATCCTGTGATATGGATGGATGACGACGAATAATGATTTTTGATGATGACTGACCACTGTAATTATATGATTGTATTTTGCTATTTTAATGTTTTAGTGTGATTTAGAATATGATGTTTTAATGACTGTCTGTAATATTGATGTTGGAAACCTGCCTGAGTCCTTCGAACGAACTGCTAAATAAACAAATAAATAATTTTTTCCTTCATTCTTTCTCCGAAGGCCAGGCAGTTTAAAAACTATGAAACTGAGGTCTCTGAAGCTCCACTCTTCCCTTCCTCTGAGACCTTAGAGCCGTTAAAAAAAACCAAAATGGAGGCCCCTGGAGCTCCACTCTTCCCTCCTTCCCCCAAAGAGGTCCATTTCAGATTTTGTAAACTGCTTTAAGGCCTTGGAGGAAGGAAGGAGGTGGGAAGAATGGAGCTCCAGAGACCTCCCATTTCATCGTATGTAAACTGCTTTGCCTTTGGAAAAGAAAGGGGGAATCAGCCCCAAACGGCTCTATGACTATTATGCAAGGAACACAAAAATACCAATTTTGGCAGCCCAAAAATGGGGCGCGACTATTAAGCAGTGCTGAGTGTTATACAATGAAATATATTATTTTTTTAATATAAAAGCACCTGTGATTTTTTGACACACCTTGTTTTTAGAGGTGTTTGTATGGGGAGGGAGTGCATCTTAGAATGGAATACATAGGATATTTTTATTATGTGACTAAATACAATATATATATATATGTGTGTGTGTGTGTGTGTGTGTGTGTGTGTGTGAGAGAGAGAGAGAGAGAGAGAGAGAGAGAGAGAGAGAGCATCTGTGATTCTAACATTTACCTTCTTTTTAGAGATGTTTATATGGGGAGAGAATGCATCTTAGAATGGAATACATAGAGGCATTATTATTAATTATGTGATGAAATACAGTGTGTGTGTCTGTGTGTGTATACATACATACACACACACACCTGTGATTCTAAGACTCACCTTCTTTTTAGAGATGTTTATATGGGGGAGAGAATGCATCTTAGAATGGAATACATAGAGGCATTATTATTAATTATGTGATGAAATACAGTGTGTGTGTCTGTGTGTCTCTGTGTGTATACATACATACACACACACACACCTGTGATTCTAAGACTCACCTTGTTTTTAGAGATGTTTAGATGGGTTCCTTATACATTAAATTCCAGGTGGACCTTAGCTTTTTGAAAATCTCATCCTATTTATTCTTCCGGACTTGGCAAAGGAAACGAGGAAAGATCGTGAGACACTAAGACTAGAAACCTCAACAAAGCTGGAATTCGATTCAAGTGGATTCATCCTGCCTCAATTTTATTTAACAAAGATGGGAAAAACTACAGAATTAAATCCTTGGCAGAGGGCACTGAACTCCTTAAACAGCTGGATCTCTTTCAAGACAGTGGTGGCGAAAAAACATTTGGCAGAGGTCCAGAAGACGGACGAGAGAATTGGAAGGACACTGATTGGGAGGAAAAAGGAAGAAGAGGAGAACAGCCAATGGACAAAAAAAAAAAAAAAAAACCTGGGGAAAAAGACTATACACAACAACGCATTGGAACTAGGAGCACTGCCAACTTGTCTTAATTTATCTTTAAGATTAAAGGGTCAAACCAGCGATGCTCAACAATAACGGATGTTTAAAACTTAAAGATGTGATTAATGGGACTAATGTGACCAATTAATTTTAAGGCTTTACTATTGATGGGGGGTAGTTGGGTTAATTTTGTGTCTTTGTTATTATTTCTATTATCCTACTTTTCAAACCTCCTGTTACAACTTAATGTATTAAGTCGGGTTACATTGTATTAGGAATATTAGCGATTGATTATTTGTTAGATATGGTTAATCTTATCCCTCTCTCTAAGCCAGGAGAAAGAGAAAGGGATAGTCTTAGGGGGGGGGGGGGTTATTACTGTGAAGACAGTGCCCTTGAGTTTAAGATAAGAACTCCGTAATGTTGTTCTACAGAAGAAAGCAAGGAGGGAGGGCTAAGTTGACTCCGGCCCTGATAAGCTGTCTGGAAATTGCAAGAAAAAACTTTTTCTTTGCCATTCCTCCCTTGGGTAGCAGGGAGGAATCGAAATCCAGACGGAGAAGGGGGGAAGGGATGGGAGGGAAGGAATGTTGGGGATGTGAGGGAACAGTGGTTCAAAAATATGATATAAGGGGAATGGAAAGCACAAAGATTTACAAAGTGAATTAATTAAATGTAATGGCTCAATTAGATTCTATTCATTTGATGACAGTCAACATTAATGGCCTTAAATCAGAATTTTAAAAAGACAGTCTACGTAAATTATTAACAGAAAATCAGGTAACAATGGTGTGTCTACAGGAGACTCATCACGTAGGGAGATCAAAACTGTTAAATTTAGCTAATTGGGATGCTCAATATGAATCCAAGGGCACAAGTAACTCTTGGGGAGTTGCCATTATAATAAAAAATGATCTTGCTTTTGTAACAGAGAAAATTATTACAGACGAGGAGGGGAGGCTCATAATGGTATGTGGAAAATTAAATGATTGCAAAGTTTCTATTATTAGTGTCTACGGGCCCAATAAGGGGCAAAAAAGATTTATTAATAAAATATTTTTAAAAATAGAATGAGAGGCAGAGGGAGACATAATTATAGGTGGAGATCTGAATTTAGATCTCTACTAGCTGTACCTGGCCACGTGTTGCTGTGGCGTAGTGTGTTGTTATGGAAAATTAAGTAATGACAAAGTATTTCTATTGACTCTCAGTAATCTTTTATTCTATTCCTTGGTTAGTCTTAAAGAATCTACGGGATTCCTTTATAGTGAAGCAGACTAACAAAACGATGTCTTTATGAATCACATACTACTTGTCCAAATTAAAAGAGCTTCACAGAGCAGAGCCTCCCGATATACCCTTCTTTCTGGGGTTTTGAGTATGACTTTTTTACTGAAAATGCATTTTTCTAAAGATGTGAAATGTCCAAGATTTCTGCATTTCTTAAATGATATCCCAATGTATTTTATAGCCTTCAGCCCCTGAGGAGGACACATTTAAGACTGCTCAGTGTTCCTTCCCAAAAAGAGTTTGTAATGAGTTATTTTAAGTTTTTCAACCTGTATGGCCATGTTCCAGAAGCATTCTCTCCTGACGTTTTGCCTGCATCTATGACCGGCATCCTCAGAGGTTGTGAGAGTTATTTCAGTAAGGGTACTTTCCCCCTATTCAAAGTCCCAGGTTTTTGAACATAAGCGTTCTCTTCTAATTCTAATTTTTGAACAGGTTTTTTCATGTCAGTAGATAGTGTCAATAATGCTCTAATTTTTACCAGGTTAGAGAACTTGCGTAAGGAAGCTCGTGGCTGAGAAAAAGAGAGGCCCGAAGGATATGTCTGAAGTGTTCCCTTTTGTGAAAATGGCGAAAATGGCGGCGGCAGGGGAGGAGGGATGGTTTTGACAGTTTGGAGGGGGCGGGCTTGGAGGTGGCGTGAGCAGGGTAAGATGGGGGCAGGTGGGAGGGATGGTTTTGACTGGGGGAAGAGGGTGGGCGGGGTTAGAAGGGGGCGAGGCTTGGCGGTGGCGTGGGCGGGGTTAGAAGGGGCGGGGGAGGGATGGTTTTGACTGGGAGAAGAGGGTGGGCGGGGTTAGAAGGGGGCGAGGCTTGGTGGCGGTGTGGGCAGGATTAGAAGGGGGCGGGGGAGGGATGGTTTTGACTGGGGGAAGAGGGTGGACGGGGTTAGAAGAGGGCGTGGCTTGGTGGCGGCATGGGCGGGCTTAGAAGGGGGCGGGGGGATGGTTTTGACTGGGGGAAGAGGGTGGGCGGGGTTAGAAGGGGGCGAGGCTTGGCAGCGGCGTGGACGGGGTTAGAAGGGGCCGGGGGAGGGATGGTTTTGACTGAGGGAAGAGGGTGGGCGGGGTTAGAAGGGGGCGAGGCTTGGCGGAAGCGTGGGCGGGGTTAGAATGGTGCGCATGCTCAGTTGTTTTGCCATTTTATCTGTGTGTTGTTGTGTTGTTTTTTATTTGGTGTGGATTAGTTTGTACCTTGTGGGTTGTCCTAGGGGCATGGCAATTTTGGTTCAGTTTCGTTGGGGTTTTTTAGAGTTTTGCTGTCCTGTTGGACTCACCTAACAAATTTATTTATATAGATAAGGATAGGTACAATAAGAAGACTGGGAAAATTGGGGGAGAAAGAAAAATTAAACCTTAAAAAATGGAATCTTTGTGAAGTTAATGAAAGACTTGGACAAAGAATCGATATCCCCACATACTATTCTGCTAGGCATAACTCATTTTCCACTCTAGATTACTTTCTTATTGGTAATAATAATGTTTTACCCATCATGGAGACTTCAGTTGGAAATAGGTGGCCAGGAGACCATGCACCTCTATTTCTTAGAGTGGGTAGCATAAGTAGGAGAAAGGAGTATAGATGGAGATTTAATCCATTAGTAACATCTAAGGAACAGGACAAACAAGAGCTAAAAGAGGAAATCAAGCAGTTCTTTAAAATTAATAGATCCCCTGATTTAAAGGAAAATATAATTTGGGATGCCTTTAAAGCCGTTATTAGAGGGAAATGTATTACAATGGAAATAGGTATTTAAAAAAATTAAAACAAAGAAAAGAGGAGGTAAAACAGGAAGGGGATAAACTATTTCAAAATTTTCACACACACACCCCCCCCAACAATTCAAAATAAAGAAAGATGGAATGAGAATAGTAAGATAATAGAACAGTTAGAGAAAACTGAATTAACAAAAAAATATTTGTTTGTAAAAAATGATTTCCAAGTTAACTCCATAAACAATACTAGGAGACTAGCTAGTTACCTTAAATCAAGGAAAGGAAGGAATAAGATATTAAAATTAAAAGACGCAAAGGGACAAATGAAAACCAAAGAGGAGGACTTGAGAGAAATAATGGCTAGTTATTATGAACATTTATATATGGATAAAGAAATTGGGAAAGCTGAGGGAATTATCACGAGAAAATTAGATCTCCAGTCACAATCAAAACTGAATAGACCAATCACCAGTAAGGAAATTGAATCTTAAATCAAACTCCTCTCCTGGACCTGATGGCTTTACGTCTAATTTCTATAAAATATTTAATTTAGTAATCACCCCTCAATTAGAAATCTTATTCAATGAGATATTAAAAAATAAAATCATCCCTGAAACATGGAAGAAATCTGAAATAATTACAATCTTAAAACCTAGCAAAGTTGAAACCAACCCAAACTCATATAGACCAATTACTCTATGTAATGTAGATTATAAAATTTTTACAAAACTTCTTGCAAATAGGTTGGCAGATATAATTCCAAATTTAATAGGGGAAGACCAATATGGTTTTATCAAAAATAGAAAATTAGCTGATCCTATAAGAAATATCCTTAATATAATTAATCAAGCTACTAGGGAAAAAGAGAAACTTTTGTTGCTAAAATTGGACGTGTATAAAGCATTCGATACGGTCAACCATCAATATTTGCACAAAGTTTATGAAGACTTTAACTTGGGAAGACAATTTTGCGAAATAATTAAGGAACTTTACAAAGATAATCAAACACAAATATTGATAAATGGAACTAAAACAAGAATTATTAAGATCAATAGTGGAACAAAGCAAGGATGCCCTCTCTCCCATACTATTTGCGCTGGCAATAGAACCTTTGGCGAATCTAATTAGAAATAATGTTAAAATTGAAGGCATAAAAATCGGGACAGAAGTAATGAAAATAAATTTATTTGCAGACGACGCCATGGTGTTATTAGGGTCACCAGAGGATGCTATAAAAGTAGTTATAAATACTATAAAGAAATTTGAGAATGTATCAGGGTTGGCCATTAATATACAAAAATCGGAAAGACCAAACAAAAATTTGACTCCTAAAGAGTTAAAAGAAATTCAGAGTACTACAGGGATAAAGCTAGGGGAGAAGAAGATAAAATATCTAGGCGTATATATTCCCAAAAACTTAAACATTAAACATTATAACTCAATCTAATTATAATAATTTATGGGGAAAAAATAAACAAACAGATGAGTAGTTGGAAAAAACAAAATTGGGATATATCAAGTAAAATTAAAATGGTTAAAATGATGATTCTCCCAAAATTTTTATTCCTGTTTCAAGCACTCCTATTTAGTATCCCCAGCAAAATTATTAAAAAATGGGATTCTTCAATTAAAACCTGGATAGAAGGAACAAATAAAAATCGAATTCCCAAATCAGTATTTTATTCCCCAGAAGAGAATGGAGGATGGGGTGCCCCTAATTTACAGAATTATTTTGATGCCTGCCAATTAACAAGACTGATAGAATTAGATTTTGACGATTCGAGAAGATGGGGTAGAATTGAAAAAGCAATTAATGGATGGAACCACTGTTTATGTTTAAAAGGACGGGTTGACAAAAAAACCTTAACAGAAAGTAAAGGGGGACCATTGATCTCATCCCTGGAATGCTGGAAAAATGGCAAAACAAACTACAAATTAATAGGGTAGATATACTCCCAATAGGGTTTCTTGACAATAAAAAAGAACAGACATTGGGTAAAGTCATATCAAATTTGAAACAGAATGGAATGATTTTGATAAAAGACCTCTTGAACTCAGATGGGACAATCAAGGATTGGGAGTCAATAAAGGGTAAATGTGGCCAAGGTAATTGGCTCCTTTGGAATGGACTGAAACAAAGGATCATTAAAGCGAAGGAAAAAGAAGGCCCTGAAACAGCCCTAGATCAAATTCTAAAATGGAAACTAGAAAAGGAGAAAGGGCTGATGGGGTTTATTTACAAGAAATTAATTGGAATACAATATAAATTAAAACAAATTTTGATAGAAATATGGAAAGATGATTTAAATAATAAAGTTTCAGAAATAGAAAACTGGATTGATTCAATTAAAAAGATTAAGCATATAAAGATTAGAGAAACACAAAGGAAATTATTGACTAAATGGTATAGAACCCCAATTAAAATAGCCCAGATAACAAAAACTACCACAAAACTTTGTTGGCATAGATGTGGGAAAATTGGCTCCTATTCCCACATGTGGTGGGAATGTGATAGAGTACAAGAGTTCTATAACAAGGTAATGAACTAAATGGAAGAAATAATAGGATATAAACTGGCTTTGAATAAAATAGAATTTTTTACACAGAAATTTGACAAAAAAGATAATATCAAAGCCTGGGAGGAAATTATAAAACATATATTAGTTGCCCAAGCAACTGTGGCGTTGGGGTGGAAAGATTATAGAAAATGGGAGGTTAAAAATGGTATGGGTATTTAGCAGAATATATGCTTCAGGATTATATCCATGAAAAAAGAAGCAAATACACAACATGCCGATTTAAGAAAACTTGGGTGCAGAAATGGGAAAGACTGATCGAAAAAGTGGAAGGAAAAGAAAGACCATTCTCTTTTTACAATTGTTCAATTAAATTAAGATCTGAATTAAGGTAAATACTGTTCCCTGAGGGGGGAGGGTGGGGGAGGAGGGGTGTAACACTGTCAGATAGAAGGGTAAGGTGAAGGGGAGACAGATAAGAGCATTAGAAAAACAATACGTGATATGTATTCACAATGTAATTTAGCAACTGAATTTCTAACAATGATCGTATGTAATGGTACTATTTTTGTGTCGAAAAATAATAATAATAATAATAATAATAATAAAAAGAGATATTTAGATGGGGAGGGAGTGCATCTTAGAATGTAATATGTAGGGCATTATTATTATTATTATTATTATTACTGATTATGCAATGAAAGCACATGTGATTCTAAGGCACACCTTGTTTTTAGAGATGTTTATAAGGGGAGTGAGTGAATTTTAGAATGGAAGACATAGGATATAATAATTATTAATTATGCGATGAAAACAGTATGTGTGTATGTGTGTATATATATATATAGAGAGAGAGAGAGAGCGCACACCTGTGATTCTAAGACACATCTTGCTTTTAGAGATGTTTCTATGGGGAGGGATTGCATCTTAGAATGGAAAATATAGGATATAATTATTATTATGTGATGAAATACAGTGTATATATATGTGTGTGTGTGAGTGTGTGTGAGCACCTGTGATTCTAAGACCATGTTTTTAGAGATGTTTATATGAGGAGGGAATGCATCTTACATAGGGAATTATTATTAGTAGTATTACTACTAGTACTACCGCCACCACCAATGGGAGGAACCAAATCCCTGTCCCTTTGTCACGTGGCCTGTCTAACCTTCCAAGGTGCCAACACTCCTCCCTTCTAGTCAAGGGGAAAAGTCTTAGCAGCGTATCATAATCCTTCAGAAATAACATGACAGGAGAGAAGCAACAAATCAGAAGGTGAAAGCAGCGGCCCTGTCTTTCCCGGAAGACAGGCTACCTGTGTGATGGGGATAGCTGCGAGCGTGGCTCCAAGACCCAAAGCGGCCGCTTTGCTCCAAGGTCCCCTCAGTCCGGAGGCACAGCGGTTTCTCAAAGGTGCCAGGAGGGGACGGCTCTGCCTAGAAAAGACCATGGAGGAGACAGTTAAGACCGATTGCTGTGTCCCCTTTGAAAAGGCAACCCCCATACCCCTTGGGGTCTCTATCCAATACACTCTGAGCTGAGGAGAATGGGCACAACAGATGTATTTGATCAAATCTCTCCATCGGGTAGACAAGGTAAAAGTGCCACTCTCTGAGAACACAGCCCAGGGTATGTTATAGTCAAAAGGCTTTAAGCATGTGCATGCAAACTTTCATTCACACTTCTCTTTCCCTGTTCTCTTCTGGTGCTTCCTTATCACCTATTGACAACAGCAATTGTCAACCATTCTCCTTCTTTCTGGCTTACAGATTATCAAGTTTGGTCCTTTGAACAATCAGCCTTAGGCCAAGACCTCCACCCATCAATTAGAGCCCAAGCCAGAGCCTTACCTGTTCCCAGCTCCTCCTCCATTTCATGGTATTGGCCCTGGCCCAGACCTTTCCTCAAAACTGCCCAGAGGCCCTGGAAATAAGTAGCCCCAGGCCCCATTCTGGCCATTAATTTGGTCCACTTCTTGCACTTCAATTCCCCGGACCATTACTACATGAGCCCTTTATAAAGGCCCTATACCCAAGGGAAGGAGAAACAGGGAATTTTAAAATTAGTGAATCTACCAACACTTATAAGGAACTCACAGGAGGGAGACTGATAAATCAGGGCAGGATATAACTGTGTATAAATATATCTGACTGAAGTCTGAACTGAGAGGCTTTGTAACTGTTTCTTCAATTGGGGTATGCTGCCACCTTTCTAATATTCAGGCTGAGAGGATACTGAGTAACACTCTTCTGTGTTACTACGGGGTTTATTTTCCTCAGAGGGTTTAAATATCAATGACATTCACACACACACAGGCTGTGGTAAAGAGTTAACTATAACAAAACGTTTATTTAACGGGTTTAATTCCTCTGTACAAATGCGTGATGGTTTCAGAAGTAGTTCAGTGCTTGAATTACAGGTTCTAGTCAAAACCTTTAAACTGAGAAACTCTTATTATTCCACTAAGCAGATTCTCCAATACAAACAGCCCAATTCTCCAGGGTCTGTTTACACCAATAGTTCTTCCTTGAAGCAACTATTAAGGATTTATCATAAGCGAAACTTCCTTCTTTTTCCCTTTTCAATTCCTAACTGCTATCCCCAAACTCCAACTGTCAAAACCCAACTGCCAAAACTCAAGCCTCAGAATTCAAAAAGGTACCTTTTTTCTTTATCTAAATATTAGGCTTCGCCCCCCTATTCTAACCATTCCTGGCCATCTACCCTTTTCTTCCTTAACAAGGACACGCCCCCTCTGAGAAAACCTAACCTAAGATGACATCTCCCTGTTTCCCTAATCTAAAATGGCTGCCAGGGCTTCACTAGGCCCATATCCTAACTGTTAAAGGCAAGGGTTCACCACACCCTTCAAACTGTCCAGCCCACATGCAGGTGGGGCCATTGGTAACTTATTTGCACAATGGAATAATGTGGAATTGTTGTTTCAATGCATGAGATTGTGTTTATAAGTTGTTTGTATTTTAATGACTATTCTGTATGTTTTATGTTTACTTGTGGCCTGAGTCCCCTAGGGGAGATAAGTGGTATATAAATAGTTTATTTATTATTATTATTATTATTATTATTATTATTATTCCACTTTCGCCTAATTTTTCCCTTTGTTGTGTCGACTAGAAATTGTCTATTTTCCTCTCAGCGCCCCCCCCCCCCGGTCTAAACCAGGCATGGGTAAACTTCGGCCCTCCAGGTGTTTTGGACTTCGACTCCCACAATTTCTTATGGCTGAAGTAAATAACTAAGTATTTTTATATCCCGCCACCAATCTCCCCACAGGGACTTTGAACGGCTTACAAAGTGAACAAGCCCTGGCCAGTTCACACATTAAAACCAAACAAATAAAATAATAAAACAAAACACAATCATAAACAATATCATAAAACAATGTGGCTGAGGTAAAAGTCATAGCTGGGATCAGGCTCAATGAGTGCAATAATTCCTTAAAGGAGCCAATGGAAAGTGCAAGGATCATTTATTTATTTATTTAAAACATTTATACACTGTCCTTCTCAACCTCCATGGAGGGACTCAGAACAGCTCCCAAATAGGCAACAATTCGATGCCAAACATAATATAAAACACATAATACATCCATAAAATGAAAATATAATTATAAATATACATTAAGAACCCACTCGCCAGATTAAAATTGCCAGAATTAAAATTGTCATCCAAAGCAGTCCAAGTCCGGTCTTGTTTTCTGGGAAAGACAATGATCAAATGTACAGAGACTAGGGCAAACCTAAGCAAAATGACAAGGAACCAATAGGAGGGCCAGAATAAAGTGCAGGATTTAGAGTGGGTCAAATAATGCTCTAGTGAAACTGCCTAATCAAAGGCACAATGGAACATCCAGGTTTTGAATTCTCTCCGGAAAGAGTACAAGGTTGGAGCCTGTCTTATCTCCCTATGGAGGGAGTTCCAAAGCCAGGGGGCTACCACTGAGAAGGCCGTCTCTCTCATCCCCACCAACCGCGCTTGAGAACGGTGGTGGAAGTGAGAGCGGAGCTTCCCCGAATGATCTCAGGGTACATGCTTGTTCATAAGGGAATATGCGATCGTGAAGGTAGGCAGGTCCCAAACCATTTAGGGTTTGTAGGTGATTACCTGCACCTTGAATTGGAACGGGAAACTTATTGGAAGCCAGTGAAGCTGTTTAAACGGGGATTGGAAGCCTGCCCATGCCTGGTCTAAACCTTTTCTGGCGTAGTCATTCTTAGTCTTCACTCCAGTCCCTTCAAGGGGGGATAGGGCGGATTCTAAATAAATTATTATTATTATTATTATTATTATTATTATTCAAGATTATCTTCATTCTGGAAGAGCAGCCCTCTCCTTTGGAAGCTTCTTCTGGCCCTTCAGGGCTTTGGGCCTCCAACCCGCAGAAGCCCTAGCCAGCTTGTCCCATGGCTAGGGATGCTGGGAGCTGAAGTCCAAAGCACCTGGAGGGCCACGGGTTATGCAGGCCTGCCCTAAACACTCTGGGTCCAACAACACTGGCCAGGGAATGCAGTTTGACACTGCTTTGACTGCAAGGGACTACTGGAAGCTGTAGTTTGACAAGCTTAAGAATGCTGGGCCTCCCCATCCCCCAGGATGCCATCCAGGGCAGTCAAAGTGGCCTCAAACCACATCAATTCAGCACTGTAGATGCCCCCTTGGTCTTTAAAAAATAAATTAAAATTTAGAAACGTGATAAATACACACAGTACACATAACACACATTCAAACGAATTAAAAATGGACATTTGCACACCCCTACAAGCAATTATTTTTGCTGCCAAAAATTGTATTGGGCTATTTCATTATCATCCCGATTGAATCCTTCCTTGAATAAGCCCAGCAGGCACATGCCTGAATTTGTTTTGACCTTATTGCACAACATTTTGTTTCCTTAATTACTTGACTCCAAAAACCTTGAACATTCTCCCATGACCACCACATATGAAAGAAAGTTCCTCTCTGCCTTTTACATCTCCAGCACTTATCTTATTGAGATTTGTCTATTTTTGCCAATAGGACTGGTGTTGTATAACTTCTATAAAACATTTTATTAATAATAACTGCATTTGTATCCCACCCCATCTCCCCAAAAGGACTTGGGGTGGCTTACAAGGCAACACAGTGCAAAATAAAATACATAAAATATACACAAAAATTAACCAAAATCAGTAGAAACACAGAGAGTAACATAAAATTACAACATACAGGGGTTAATATAGAGCATGCCAATCGAAATGTAATAACAATATAACACAATAGATTGTAATTAAAAGCAAACCACAAATGTCCTAAACTACATTTCCCAGAATGCAGTACTCAGCATCAGAAAGCCTATTAAGGGCTGCATTAGCCAACGGTTTAGTCAGTCTAAAAATAATAAATAAAATTACTGAATTTGCAAAGAGGACGAAAGTAAGTAATAGTATAAATATGTGCTAAGTTGACGTTATGTGGTTAATTGTGTGTCATAAAGACAGACATTCATTCATGGAGATTGCTATTGTCACTTTTTCAGGGGCGGGGGTCAATTGTCTTTGTCTAAACTTTTAAAAATCCCCCAAAATCAGTTGATGTGTGAATCTTTCCAAAACTTCCAAGGACTGATGCCCTGCTTATGTTGCGCATTGGATATCAAATTCAAGGGGATAGCTCTTGTAGGTTTTTTTAGATTAACTTTGAAAATTCTCAAAAATTCTGTAGATAAGCAAAACGTTCTGAAATTGGGTGGGCTAACAGTGGTTAATGTGTTCTACCATTGTAGCAAGTTTCACTCAAATAGCTTTAAAATGAGGGAGAAAGATGCCCCTGAAGTTTTCCCCAATTAGAGTAATTATGCGCAATTACTGTAACGGAATGTCGTTACTCTCGTTATGGTAACAATTTTTTTTACTAAGTATACTTTAGACACACTTCAGACACAACAATGCCAGCGCCCCCCCCCCCCCCCCAGTTTTGTAATGACTTTTGAACCATGTTTTAAATGGATCGCATATCCCTAATTGCTAGGGATTGGCAATGGGGGAAAGCCGGAACGAAAAAGGCCCCTGAGTCTTTGATCCAAAACTCCAGAGAAGGATCCTCCTACCTGGCCAGGAAACACCAGCTCCGCAGCCACCCAGTGCTCCAAGCCGCCATCTTGGCTGAAGCTCCCTAGGCGGAAGTGACGTCAGGCGGCCCGCCCCAGCCACCTATAGTCCTTCCCCTGAGGCACTTGCCTCCCATTCTGCCCTGTAGAAAACTTCACATCATTGATTGGCAGCGTTCCCAGCTTTCGTAGCGCCAGATTGGGCTTTTTTTTCCTCCTGAGACTTCAAATCCCAGAAGACCCAGCCAGCTTGGTCCGCGGCCAGGAATTCTGGGGGCTGAAGTCCAAAAAAAAACCCCCAAAACGCTTGGCTCGCATCCATCGCCAGCAGGTGGCACTCTAAGGCTGCTGTTTGACACTGAACCCCAAAGAGGCGCAGTCCTTTTGGTTCTTTGTTACACTTCCGGACCTCCTCGCCTTTTTATGTATTTATTTATCTGTATTTTATTTCTATCCTGCTCTATCTCTCCATACGGAGACTCAAGGCGGCTCACAATCAAAAACATTACAACTTAAAATATACAATAATAAATAATATATAATATACAATAATATACTAAATTATATACAATAATATATACTATATAAGTAATATTAATACATAATATATGCAATAATAAATGACATAATAATATATTAGTATTACAATATAGTAATATATAATACTAATATTGTGCTATCCTAACAATATATTGTGTATACATATAATATTGATTATATTATAATATTACAATTTTTGTCGTGTCAGGAGCGACTTGAGAAACTGCAAGTCGCTTCTAGTGTGAGGGAATTGGCTGTCTGCAAGGACGTTGCCCAGGAGACGCCCAGATGATTTGATGTTTTTATCATCCTTGTGGGAGACTTCTCTCACGTCCCCGCATGAGGAGCTGGAACTGATAGAGGGAGCTCATCCGCCTTTCCTCGGATTTGAACCTGCAACCTGCCGGTCTTCAGTCCTGCCGGCCCCAGCTTCTGCCAACCTAGCCGTTCGAAAACATGCAACTGTGAGTAGATCAATAGGTACTGCTCCGGCGGGAAGGTAACGGTGCTCCGTGCAGTCCACATGACCTTGGAGGTGTCTACGGACAACGCCGGCTCTTCGATGAGCACCACACCCCAGAGTCGGACACGACTGGACTTCATGTCAGGGGAAAACCTTGACCTTTATTGACTACAATATTGTTAGTAATACATGCAAGGCTGAGCAAAGGTCCCGTGAGAGTGAGCGTGCGTGGACTAACTAAACCAGAAGTGTAGCCACTCCGAACCCTGCTCGGAACTCTATGAGGCTGCCTACTGCGCACGCGTCCCAAAATGCAGTCTCTCGACGCCCTCCCCCGCTAGAGGGCAGTGTGGGAGCGCCTTTCCCTCTCAAAATTGCGAGGGAAAAAAGTTGCCTTGTTTCCAAACAAACAAAAATAAAGGGACGTGAAATTTCGGCGGCGCGCATTTTTAAACTCTTCAACGGCGTGTGTTGGGTTGTGAGTGAAGCTGAGACGACGAAACGGGGGGGAGGGGGCGGAGGACGCGCCCCTTGGGGGGATGGGAAACAAACATGGCGGAGGGGCAGGAGACATTTCCCAGGCAGCGGGGGGGGGGGGGCTTTCGGCGCCATGGCAACGCCCCGGGGGATTCTGGGAGTGGTAGTTGACCTGCTTTTTCTCTCTTTGTATTGAGTCCCTTTGGGAATTTACAGCACTGAGGGCCCCAAGCCTGGCTCCTCCCATTGCATTGGATATCAGCTCCCAGGATTCCTGGCCATTGGCGAGCTGGCAAGGGTTTCTGGGAGTTGGAGGCCCAAAGGTTGGGAACCACTGACAGATTTATTTATTTATTTTCTAGCTGTCCCCTGCCACGCGTTGCTGTGGCCCAGTCTGGTGATCTGGAAAATAACGTAATGAGAAAGTGTTGGTTTCTAATGTATGTAATTTCTTTATGCTTGTGGGTAAACAGTATTTCTTGCTGTTTCTTTGTCAGTGTTGATGTGGAGATTGTCTGGTTCGCCTACTCTGGAACATGCAACATGCATATTGTCCTTTTTTAGAGGTCCCTTTCAAATCTATGATACTATATCTGTGTGTGAGAGAGAATCATATATATCTATCTATATCTATGGCTGGATGGCTCTTTGTCAGGAGGGCTTTGATTACCTTTTCTTGCCCTGGTGAAGGAATTGGACTGGATGGCCTTAAGTATTTTCTGTTGGTCATGGGGGTTCTGTGTGGGAAGTTTGGCCCAATTCTGTCATTCGTGGGGTTCAGAATGCTCTTTAATTGTAGATGAACTATAAATCTCAGCAACTACAACTCCCAAATGTCAAGGTCTATTTTCCCCAAACTCCACCAGTGTTCACATTTGGGCATATTGAGTATTCGTGTAGAGTTTGGTCGAGATCCATCATTGTTTGAGTCCACAGTGCTGTCTGGATGTAGGTGCACTACAACTCCAAAACCAAAGGACACTGCCCACCAAATCCTTCCAGTATTCTCTGTTGATCATGGGAGTTCTGTGTGCCAAGTTTGGTTCAAATCCATCGTTGGTGGAGTTCAGAATGCTCTTTGATTGTAGGTGAACTATAAATCCCAGCAACTACAATTCCCAAATTACAAAATCATTTTTTGAGTGATTGTCACTCCTTGGATTAGTAGGTGTCTTGTGGCCAAATTTGGCGTCAATTCGTCCAGTGGTTTTTGAGTTATGTTAATCCCACAAACGAACATTACATTTTTATTTATATAGATTGATCGTGTCAGAATTGAATTGTGAATACAGTTATAATGTATAAAAAAACCACAGACAAAGTCAAAAAATTGGCATTTAACTACATTTCCTTTGACCAGAAGCTGGCACTTGGAATGCCTCTGGTGTTGCTGTAAGGGAGTCCTCCATTGTGCATGTGGTAGGCCCAGGTTGCATTGTAGTCAGGGGTCTGTGGTTTGCTCTTCTCCACACTCGCATGTTGTGGACTCCACTTTGTAGCCCCATTTCTTAAGGTTAGCTCTGCATCTCGTGGTGCCAGAGCGCAGTCTGTTCAGCACCTTCCAAGTCGCCCAGTCTTCTGTGTGCCCAGAAAGGAGTTTCTCATCTGATATCATCCACAGATTGAGGTTCTGGGTTTTAACCTGCCACTTTTGGACTCTCGCTTGCTGAGGTGTTCCTGTGAGCGTCTCTGTAGAACTTAGGAAGCTGTTTCTTGATTTTGGTCATTGGCATGCTGGCGGATATCTGAACAGAGGATGGGCCGGAGATGTTGTTGCCTTGGTCCTTTCATTACAGGCTGCTACTTCCGGGCGGGTATCAGGTGCTGTAATACCGACTAAACAGTACAATTTCTCCAGTGGTGTTGGGTGTAGACATCCTGAGATAGTGCAGCATGTCTCATTAAGGGCCACATCCACTGTTTTAGCGTGGTGAGATGTATTCCACACTGAGCATGCGTACTCACCAGCAGAGTAGCAAAGTGCAAGGGCAGATGTCTTCACTGTGTCTGGTTGTGATCCCCAGGTTGTGCCAGTCAGCTTTTGTATGATATTATTTCTAGGACTCACTTTTTGCTTGATATTCAAGCAGTGCTTCTTGTAAGTCAGAGTACAGTCCAGAGTGACTCCCAGGTCTTTTGGTGTGCTGCAGTGGGATTCCTTCCCAGGTAATCCTCAGAGCTCAAGATGCTTGTCTGTTCTTAACGTGAAAAACACATGCCTGCATTTTAGATGGATTAGGAATCAGCTGGTGTACCCTGTAATAGACAGGGAGCTTTGAAATGGTTGAACAGAAGCTCTCTAAAGCTTTAGGTGCTATTACCACTGAAAGATGCAAGTAGATGACAAGGAAATTGAGGCACGCATTAGGCTTGATAGCACATTAGACTCGAGTCAGTCTGATAACAACAACTACTTCACAGTGTTTCCTTGGCAAGCTTTCTTCAGAGGAGTGGGTCATGGGCCAGCGAGCCAGTGCCTTGGGTGCCTTGGGTGTGACTCATAACCTCATTCCCAATCCACTTGGCGGTAGCATTGCCCAACTCTGTTTGCTGGCTTCTCTGCCAGAAGATCATGGATGCCCAGCATGGGAAGGGACCCCTAAGGCTATCTAGTCTCACCACTTTCTTTGATTGTATCTTCCTTTGTGGCAGAATGGAGTGGGGCTGGATGGCCCTGGGGGCCCTTTCCTACTCTCTGAGTCCATGATTTTCCGGCAGAGAAGCCAGCAAACACTCGGCTGGACAATGCTACTACAAGATAGCCTATATACATACACATGTATACATACACATATATACATACACTTTTATACAGACACATATAGACATGCACATATAGACATAGACATAGGCACGTGCATGTGTATACACACACACACACACACAATGCTTGTGCATTTCAGCTGAACCTCGAGCCATTTCTGCTATTTCGGGGGACCTGTGTATCCATTTTTGTGCACCTCCCAAAAACAGACAGGCGCCCAAAATTACGTTTTCAGTCTGCAGCCAGAAAATGTGGCTAGATCCAGCCCATTGGCAGCAATGGGGGAGGGGGCTTCATGGGCTCCCCTTCCCATTATTTTTAGGGCTATCAGGATGAAAATGGCCACACTTGGAGAACACATCTGCCACTGCTGCCTCACCAAGGTTCATAACAATTGGGTCATCCCCTGATTTTTAAGAATTTCTTTTTTCCCTAGAAATAAAATCTCCTTTAAAAAGTCCTGATGTGCTGATGGCGGTTGGAGTTAGAGATGGTGGGTTCTGTTGGCTTGGCAAAGCTTCCACAGAAACTGAATTCTTGTATTATTATGATTAGGAAGCAACAGACAAATTATTATTATTTAATAAAATTAAGGAAGCCGAGAGCATAGAGAGAAATATAAACAGAACTTGTGATGAGATTGCAAAGGATATAAATTATTAGATATTGGTGGTAAGTTTAGGTACGTAGGTAGTTTTTCCTGAGAATGAGCATTGCTGTTTGCTAGAATTCCTATAATTTTTAATAACAGTAATCTTTTAAAAGTACTACTTTTTGAAAGAGAGGAGGGAAGAGAAATAAGAGAAGAAGCTAAAGGCTTTAGTAGAGGCTAAAGGGTGGCTCAAAGCTCAGAGCCACCCTAAAAGAAAAGAACTCTCACCCACAAGTCCCCAAACGCAGCACACCTACCCAGCCATACACCTGCACTTTCCAACTCTCAGTCTCACTAAATAAAGAATCAAGAAAATTAAGGAAAATTAAGGAAAAAATTAAAAGATTCAATGCTAGAGAGAGGCCAAGACAAGCTGAAAGCTAAAGCTGAGAGTGTGTGGGAAGGCAATCGGACTGAAGCATCTATCTCTAGAGCCAGGATGCAACTGAGCAATGGAGTCACTTGCCCCATTCAATAGACACAGCTTGCGTAAGATACCTCATGGCTTTCTTCTGTTCTGATTGACCCAACAGACAGGGCTCACAGGGAAACACTATGCGAGTGCGCGGTAGCTTCTCCGCGCACTGCCTATTCCCGAATAGAGCAGAAGGAGCCGCGGCCAACAACCACGTGGTCTGACTTGGTCGAAAGAAACATAGTGGTGGAACCTTTGTCATTACGGGCACCCGAACAAGCCAAAGGCAAACAGCCAAAACATATCTGTGCACAAGTCTAATACACACATTTATACATACGGATATACACATACACATATATGCACACACAAATACACATATACATGTATATATACATATATAGATATACTTCTCTGGAAACTAGGACTGGGAGCAATGGGTTCAAATTGCAGGAAAGGAGATTTCACTTGAACATGAGGAAGAACTTCCTGACTGTAAGAAGAGCGGTTCAACAGTGGAACTCTCTGCTTCAGAGTCTGGTGGAGGCTCCTCCCTCTGAAGCTTTTAAACAGAGGCTGGATGGCCATCTGGTGGGGCCTACTTTGATTGTGCTTTTCCTGCATGGCAGGGGCTTGGACTAGATGGCCCATGGGGTCTCTTCCAACTCTATGATTCTATGCTTGTGTACACTCAGAGTCTAGGATTCTAAGGCCCCATCTACACTGCCATATAATCCAGTTCCTGAACCCAGATTATCTGCTTTGAACTGGATGCTATGGCAGTGTAGATCCAGTCTTAGACACAATTCAAACTGTCACTCTCAAGGGCTATCCGTCTGTCCTTTGGCTTTCAGAGAAGGATACTCCCCCAGCCTCCCAAGCAGCCACACATTCTATTGCTAAATAGCTCTGATAATTGGGAAGCTTCAGTGGAATCTCTTCTCCCGCCGTTTGTATCCATGGCTACACTGTGCTCCAGTCAGTAGAGCAGCAGAAAACAAGTTTTCTCCTGAACAGGACATCCTTTCACATCTTTCAGCATGACTCCTGTCCCCTTCTCATATTCAAGCTGAAAAGATCATAGGGCAGGCATCCTCAACCTGCGGTCCTCCAGGTATTTGGGCCTCCCACTCCCAGAAGTCCTAGCGACCTTGTCCAATGGTCAGTAATTCTGGGAGTTGGAGTTTCAAACAGCTGCAGAGCCGCAGGTTGAGGAGGCCAATTATAGGGGATCTTGTTGAACTATATTATACTAAGTCTACAACATTTCCTTCATCTACAAGATTGTAATTCTATTTTTAAAAACATTATAGGGAGAGCTATCACTCATGGTGGTTGGAAATGAAACTTGGTCATGATTGGATGTAATGATTTCTTCATCACATTCTCTCGACGTCAGAGGAAGGTAGTGGTAAGCTTCCCCTGAAGAAATCTTCTCAAGAAAAACCTAGATCACAGGTGTCAAACTCAAGGCCTACTCCCCAAATCCAACCCGCCATGTTATTTCATGCGGCCCTCCAGCTGCTGGACTTCAACTCCTGTGTTCCTCATCATTAGACATCATCATGATTAGAGCTGATGGGAGTTGGGATACAGGAACATCTGGAAGGCTGCAGTTTGTTCTGTTTAGTCAGGAGGATGGGGTTTAGATTTCGACCCAAGGCTTGTAGATATGATATCTGCCTTTAAAATGCCCTTTAACCCTTCCCCAACCTCAGAGCCACAAGGGCTTTTGAACTGTAATTCCGATCATCCCCAGTCCACAGGGGGATAATCCAAAGCGATGGGAGTTGTCCTTCAATAATGTCTGGGGACCCAAACTGGGTAAAAACTAAAGATTACTGACCACTATGTGAGAAAGTTTTAATTGTCCTTTCTGTCACCATGGATTCAAGGGATCCATAAGGCCAACTTGATAGCACATAACAATGCTCTTACACTAAGAGAAAAACGTGTTTGTACTGGTACTCTACAATTAATAAGGAAACAAGACAATTTTTAAAATGTGTGGTGCCTTAGCTTTTATTTGTTCATACATTCCAAGTGATTGCTAGCATCAGTGAGCCCTTGTTTGTCAGTTGCTATTAAGCTCGACCCAGACACTCTGAAGCAGCTTGGCTTTCAATAGGTCTAAGGGAATGACTCAAGAATAGCAGCTGGTGGCTTCCTTAATGTAGATGAAATCAAATCAGTGTCAAAATAATTTGCAGAAGATGGACTCAGCACTTCAGAGGTTGAGGCATTCTTTCACGTTCGTATGTCATTGTTCTATTGTGAAGGTACTGTACTATGTACTAAATAATATCACTTGTAAAAACGTGTTTTAAGTCCAATCACTGTGTGTATATATGGGGGGGGGGGGGTGAGGTCATCTAATCCAATCCACAATTGGAGGATCCTGCAATGTCCATCTAGGATTTCAGGTCAGAAAATCCCAATGAAGGCAAGGCCAACACGTTCTGAGATGGTTGATGCCCCGGTTGTACAGATCTTAATAGTGTCGTTTGAACCTATTGATTCCAGTTCTACCTCTGGAACATCAATAAACAAGCTCTCCCCATCCTCTGTGTCTCACAGATGACTGGGGAATTCTGGGAGTAATAGTCCAAAAAGACACCTTTTCCTATGCTCTGGAAGTTCAACCCTACAAAATTTGAGGAAAGGGGACTAGGTCAGATCCTATGTGTATGTTCTTCCAAGTTGCCCATCAACTTATGGTGATTTCATAGCGTTTTCTTAGACAAGGTTGATTCACGAGATGTTTGGCCAGTTTCCTCATCTGAGAAAGCCTACATCACCTCAGATGTCTTTGTGGTCTACCATCTAAGTAAGAGGACCCTCTTAGCTTCCAATATCAGATGGTACCTGGGACCTCAAAGGAGTGATACTCAAACACTTTTTCCTTAACATTCTGAAGCTCTGTGTGGTATTCCTCACCAATACTTTTTGTTCTTGACCATTCTACACTATATGATGATGATGGTGATGATGATGTTATTTCTTACCCACCTCTCCCTGTGGCTTGAATTTGAATTTGTCTCATTTTTCCATGGTGAAATGTTGAAGAACATACAGCAATGAATCCAGACTTTTTGAGAGCAGACCCACTGCAGCGGATGAGACTGGTGTTAATTATCATTCCTGCTTAAATCCCCACTGGTTTCAGTGGGTCTGTTCTCATTTTTAGTGAGGTTATTGTCCATTTCCCAGGTATAGGAAGAGTATGACTTAGGGTTCACTTTCAGTATAGAATGGATGCAGTTGGACACCACTTTTAATGCCATGGCTCAAGGCTATCAAATCCCTGGAGTTGTCGTATTATAATACCTTGTTTAAATGGGTTAGATGTAAGTAATTTGTAACGTTGACACAATTGCACATACACAATATACAGTATTATTATTATTTACCTCTTATTATTTACCTATTTAAATGGGTTAGATGTAAGTAATTTGTAACATTGTCACAATTGCATATACACAATATATTATTATTATTTACACATTTTGTTGATTACATTTTATCTTTTACAATTCAGTACATCTGTTTATACCTATCTATTTTGTCTCTCCTTCTTCCTCCCACCCTCCTCACTCTGGGGACAGATATAACTCATTGGTTTATATTATTTGTTCGATTATGAAGATTTTTTGCTTCAGATTCTTTTATTTTCCTTTCCCTTTCGCTCTGACTATAATCTCTTTTCACTTTAACTTCCAGTTCTCCTTTGGACAACCATTCATGTATTTTATTCTATTTTCAGATGTGTAGTCTTGGAGCACATACTCTGATAAATAATAAACAACTTTATTTATATTCTTCTCTATCTCCCTGAGAGGAATCAGAGCCAATTACAGTATACATATATAGGCAACCATTCAATGCCCTTTATACAGTGAACAATGACATACAATACCCAAACAAAGGCAAAGGTTTCTCTTTCAATCTCCAGTGTCTGGCCATGGGGAGGTGCTCTTGTTCCATTTTTCCATACCCAGGAGCCTGTTATAGTAGATTCTCCTGGTCGTGTTGCCGGCATGGCTGCATGGGCGCCTTTCTATTCTATGTTTAGCCTTCTCAGTGTTCAATACCCCTTCCAAATTTATTTCTTATAATTTTCTTTTAGTCTAAATGACATGTTTTTATTTGTCTTGCTTTTCATATCTCTTCCCATTCATTTGCAGTTATTTTTAATCCTACTTCCTCCTCCCATAATTCTCTTCATGTTAGTCCTTTTTTTCTCCTGTATCCTTAATTAATATTTTATACTAGCTTTGCCCAGGTTATTTGAAAAAGTCAGTTTTTTAATTGTACAAGATGCATAAGGTTGTGGGTGAACTACAACTCACATAATGCCAGGTTAACCCCGAAAAACTCCATCAGTACTTAAAGTTTGTTATGTTGGGCAAGTTTGCTCAAGATCCATCACTGGTGGGGTTCAGTGTGCTCTCTGGCTGTGGCGTAAACTACAGCTCTCACTATGGTGAGACAGTCCCCTCAAACTCTTCCAGTTGTTCGAATTAGTCATGGGAGTTCTGTGTGCCAAGTTTGGTCCAGGTCCATCATTGGTGGAGGTCAGTGTTTCCCTGGTTGTGGGTGAACTACAACTCCCAGAAAAGGAAGATCAGTTCCCCCAAACCCATCCAGTAATCAAATTTTGGGATATCAAGTATGTGTGCCTATTTTGGTACAGAACCATTGGTGTTTGGGTTCACAGTGCTCTCTGGATGTAGGTAAATGTACAACTCCCCCAAATCAAGGTGAATTTCCCCCAAAGACATCCAGTATTATTTGCTGATCATGGGGGCTCCGTATGCCAAGTTTGGTCCAATTCCATCTTTGGTGGCGTTCTGAGTGCTCCTTGATTTCAGGTGAACTATAAATTCCAGTACCTACAACTCCAAAATGTCCAGGCCAATTTCCCTCAAAACCCACCAGTATTCAAATTTAGGAATATCGAGTATGCATGCCAGGTTTGATCCAGATGCATCATTGTGTTCATAATGTGCTCTGGATGTAGGTGAACTACAACTCCTATAAATCCTTCCAAAGAACTCCAGTATGTTTTGTTGCTCATGAGGATTCTGTGTGCCAAGTTAATTCTAGGTCCATCATTAGTGGAGTTCAGAGTGCTCTTAGATTGCAGGTGAACTATACATCCCATGACCTACAACACCTATAAATCATGGTGAATTCTTCCCAACCTCTCGAGTATGTTCAGTTGCTGATCAATTCCTTTGTTTGCTGTGTACCATAGAAAAGAATAGGAAAGGGTTAAGGGAAAGGCAGTGGGCGGGGCCATGCAAATACTACACCAATGAAGAGAGTCAGAAATACTGAGATGTTTGTGGTGGAGGAAACACATATATCTAGGATGAAATGGTCCCCTTATGAAAGCCTTAACTTGGGTGGTGGGCAATATGGTGTTGGTGGAGGACATTGATTGGCAGGGCTCTTGAACATGTTCATGGCGCATAAACTGCAATGTCATTGAGGGGAGGGCCGTTGTTGTCTTCTGAGCAGTGGGAGCTAGAGCTGTTAGTGGAGGCAGGAGCTTGTCTGTGTAAGTGGACATCCCAGCCACACACACATACATATTTTCACTTTTATTATGTGTATAGATATTTTACTTGTTGCTCCGTTTAATTGTTCGTTATTTTCTCTTTTTAATCCTTTCATTCTTATTTCCTCAAATTGCGTTATTTGTTTTCCGGTTGTATTTTGGACCCACCATTTTTTATTACATTTTTCCAGCTGAATCCAGTGGAGCCATGAAATATTTATTCCTCTCAGTTCCTCTCCCATTTTTCCTTTTCCCATTCCATTACCTTTAATTTGTTGGGTAAAGAATTGTTTTTTGTTTAATTCAGTTTTTCTCCCTAATAATTCTTCCATCTCATCCTTAACCTTTATGTAGAAGTTTTGTAACTTTTCAGTCTCACCACATATTAATAAACCCTCCCATTCTCCCTCATTTTTGCCAACAAAGTTTTGATTTTTTTTTTGTAATGTGGCCAGTTTGTGTGGGGTTTGATACCATTTTGTCAATATTTTACATAGTGTTTCCTTAATCCTTAAGTGTTTAATTTCCTTCATTGCCCTTATCCAATTCTCAGTCTAATTCTCCTTACAGTTTAATTCATCTTTCCATATCTCGATCAAAGTGTGTTTCATGTTGTATTTTTTCCAATTATTTTCTATACATATATCCCCCAATTCTTAGCCCGTTAGTAGTCTGCCAGATTACTAACTGGGGCTAGCTAATAGGGAGCATACCATGCCCCTATTGAAGCAGCTCCACTGGCTCCCAACAGGTTTCCTGGCCCAAGTCAAAGCCCTATATGCTTTGGGTCCAACCTATCTTCGAGATCTCATCTCCTTTTATGAACCAGTGTGGGCATTAGGATCTACTGGGGAGGTCCTTCTCTTGGTCCCACCCCCATCACAGATGCAGTTGGTTGGGACGAGAGAGAGGGCCTTCTCTATATGGGCCTTTGACCTGGAGTAATGCACTGTGGTCATGTGGTGATGACAACCATTGCTATTCGGCACTTTAGCTCGTGTTTGAAGAAATCCAATGACCACAGAAATGACAGTGTTTTAGATTTTTTTATTATTATTTTATCGGTTGACGTTGTCCATTGTTTGTATTCAGTCAAACTGTGTATTGTTTTGTTGATATGTAATTCTATTTTATGTGTGGCACCTTGAGAGTCCCTTTGGGGAGATGGCGGCAGGGGACAAATAAAGTATTATTATTATTATTATTATTATTATTATTATTATTATTATTATATTTCTCCTTCTCAAATGTCCATTTTAAAATTTGGTCTAAGTCTGCTCCTTGTCTTTTTTTTCCATTCTTTTATCCTCTTGGAATCTTGGGAATTAAAGGGTAAATGCGGGGAAAGAAACTGGCTATTATGGCATGAAATGAGCTAGAGGAAAATGTTTTATAAGATCTAACCAACTACAACTCCCAAAATGCCATAGTCAGGTCACTTAAAGGTGGTCAGACTGTATTAATTCGACAGTGTAGATGCACCCTAAGTCTAGGTTAAAAGGAAAAGAAACTGGACTAGCAATTTCAGCCACTTCTGAGCATCATCCTGGTTTCAGACAGGGCAGTGGGTGCTGTTCTATGACCTGAAATCAGGTTGTGTTGCCCTTATTGTGAGATTGTATTGCATTTTATGGATTGGAGTCTCGAAAATGACAGACTGTACTGATAAAATAAAACTAAGTTAAATTAAATTGCAATATGTTTGAAAAAAGAATTGGGAGAGATGGAAGGTAGGTGTGAAGAAAATAATGAGAAGAAAGGTGCAGGGTGTGCACATTATACTTGAAAACCCAAAGAACCCCTCCTTTCCCTCAACCTCAAGGCCCATTTTACCTTTGTGTCAATGATACAAAAGCATTATTCCCCCCTCTGTTTGTGTGGGTATATGGGCCTTCGAGTTGCCTGTCATGGTGACCCCATGGATTTCACATGTTTCTCTAAATTTTGTCACCTTCCATTAAGAATGAGCAGCCAAAGTCTGGAACAGTCTGCTTCACTGAAAGGCATTAGACAGGTGCCTGAGAGCACCATTAGTTCCAAGGGTGTGAGGATCCCAGCGGTCATGGGCTCTTTTAAGAGGGCAACGTGTATTCCACAGTAAGGCCCAATCTACACTGCCATTATAATGCAGTATGAACTGGATTTTAAAAAGCTTGAGAGGAGACATGAGAGCCAGGTATCAATATCTGAAAGGCTGTCCTAAAGAAGAGGGAGCAGGCCTTGTTTTCTGCTGCCCTGGAGACGAGGACTCAATGGAGCCATGGTTTCAAACGGCAGGAAAGGAGATTCCACCTGAACATTAGGAAGAACTCTCTGCTTCGGAGTGTGGTAGAGGCTTTTAAACAGAGGCTGGATGGCCATCTGTCAGGAGTACTTTGTGCTTTTCCTGCATGGCAGAAGGGAGTTGGACTAGATGACCCATTTGGTCTCTTCCAACTCTATTATTTTATTATTCTATGCTCATGTACTTGGTTGTATTTTGTGTGTTGTTGCACTATTGAGTGGTTTTGTGAGCCCCGAATCCCTCTGGGGAAATTGTGTAAGATGTACATAAAGATGATGATGATTATTATTATATGATTCTATATGGCTGTGTACATGTGGCCTAAGCCCCAGAGCAGGAAGGAGGGATGGCTGGTGTTGTGTTCTCCAGGTATTGATGGACTACAGTCCCCATCATCCCTCACTAGTGACTGGGGCCAATGGATGGTGTAGTTCAACCAAACCTAGGGAGCCACACAATTCCCTCCTTTAAAACTTGCTGAAATCCCTTTGCAAACTCTATTTGGCAGTAGAAGGCACCTAGGAAACTTTGTGTATAGTGTGGAGGAGACCGAGCTACAAGAAGTTCATTTTTTAGATCTGAGTTACCTCTCGGGGCACTTCCACACAGCCATATAACCCCTAAGGCAGGAAATCCTACAATATCTGCTTTGAACTGGGTTATCTGAGTCCACACTGCCATATATTCCAGTTCAAAGCAGATATTGTGGGATTTCCTGCCTTGAGATTCTGGGTTATATGGCTGTATGGAAGGGCCCTCAGTGTAAGTGCTTGTGGTATGTATTATACTGTGGGCTGCAGTAGCCTCTGATTTGCACAAATGATCCCATTTGCTTGCACGGAGGGCTATGTAATATGTCTGATAACCAAGCTAGATCAGAGCCAGCCTTTTTGAAGAGTCAGTTTGTTGAAAGTTCCTGAAATTTCCATTTTTAAAACTTAGGGCCCTTCCACACAGCCATATAACCCAGAATATCTGCTTTGAACTGGAATATCTGAGTCCACACTGCTATATATCCCAGTTCAAAGCAGATAATTTGGGATGATATTGAGCTGTGTGGAAGGGACCTGAGTGATAAAAACAGAAATGTTGAGGGACTTTAAAAAGTCTTCCTTGAAATACTCATTTTCTGTTATTGCATCCATAGTGAGCAGAGTTGACTGAAAAGATCTGAGCAGACACTATTGATAATAATAAATGATTGATAATAAATAGGAAATGGTCACATCCTGCTTTTTTCCAAGCCTGGTGCCCTTTGTGGGGGGGGGGGGGGGGTGTCAATTCTTTAGTTTTATGCCAGAGAATTTAAATCAGGAAATGAAATAAAATCCACAACACCATGGCGATTCAATGTTGCTCGATTGCTTATGTGAAACACCTAGGGCACAGGAGCTTTTCAAAGCACCCCACACATCTCAATTCTGCTCCTCTCCTCGTTAAGAGAAAGGGGGTGTGGTGCATGTGAAAGGGGGTGTGGTGCATTTTTAGCTTTTTATATATGTAATTTTTATTTGTTTTATTGTGTATATAAGAAACAGAACAGACAATCAGAAAAAGAAAAGATAAAAAAAGAAAAGGAGGGGGGGGGAGAGAAAAGAAAAGAAAAAAATGACAAAAGAATAAAGAGGATATGTACAATAACTGTACAGCTAATATCAGTTTTTTCCACAAGTTTAACAAGTGTTTGCTGTATATCAGTGGTTCTCAACCTTCCTCATGCTGCGACCCCTTAATCCATTTCCCCATGTTGTGATGACCCACAGCCCTAACATTATTTTCGTTGCTACTTCATAACTGTCATTTTGCTACTGTTATGAATCATCATGTAAATATCTGATCTTCATTCACAGGACTAAATTTGGCACAAATACCCAATACACCCAAATTTGAATACTGGTAGGGGTTCGAGGGGGGATTGATTTTGTCATTTGGGAGTTGTAGTTGCTGGGATTTATAGTTCACCTTCAATCAAAGAGCATTCTGAACTCCACCGATGATGGAATTGAACCAATCTTGACACACACGACCAACAGAAAATACTGGAAAGGTTTCATGGGCATTGATCTTGAGTTTTGGAGATGTAGTTCACCTACATCCAGAGAGCACTGTGGACTCAAACAATAATGGATCTGGACCAAACTTGGCACAGATACTCAATTTGCCCAAATGTGAACACTGGTGGAGTTTGGGAACAATAGACCTTGACATTTGGGAGTTGTAGTTGCTGGGATTTGCAGTTCATCTACAATCAAAGAGCATTCTGAATCCCACCAATTGGACCAAACTTCCCACACAGAACCCCCATGACCAACAGAAAATACTGTGTTTTCTGATGGTCTTTGGAGACCCCTCTGATACCCCCTCACGACCCCCCAAGGGGTCCCGACCCCCAAGTTGAGAAATGCTGCTGTATATTGTTTTGTAAACCTGTTAATTCTTAGCTTTTTAAAGACCACCTGTGAACTAGAAAAGATGTAATGCAGACACATCCAATTTGAATGCTAGAAAGATATATGACTGTCTTTATTAATCTTTTTGTAAAGAGAACAATTGTACAGAGTTTGAATCTCAGTGAGTTTGGCATTTGCAATTTGAGGACAGCATAAAATTTAGAGAGAAAAGAAAAGGAGACAGTAAACATTGAGAACAAGCAGTTTCTATTAAGAGAATGCCTAGCATAGAGAATATTGTTATCAGCAAATCTGGCAAAAACAAGACAGGTTACAGCATAACCATCTGCCTCAGGCATTGGCAGACTTCACCCACCCTCCAGGTGTTTTGGACTGCAACTCCCAGCCATCCCAGACAGCTTGCTGACTGTTGAGAATTGTGGGATTTGAAGTCCAAGACACCTGGAGGGTGAAAGTTTGCCCATGCCTGATCTACCCCCATGTTTTACATTTCTATGGAACTGAGAGAGAAAAGACATCAATTAAAGCAAGAACAAACACTCGAATTAATCCTCTGGCCGAGCCCTTGTTGCTTAGAGAACCTTTGCATTTTCTGTCGCTCACATTCAAACCCCGGCACTTGCTCCTAATACCTCATTCAAAGAGCAGCTTAGCAGGCAGCGACAGAAGAAACTTGAGAAGTTTCTGAAAGGCAAGAAGCAGCATTCTGAGGGGTCCAACGACAAGGCACGACGAGCGGGTCTAGGCTGGGTGTGCAAAGCGGCAGGTGAAGGACTGAGCTGGTCGGGTGCTCATTTATTTGGCCACCAGGAAGTAGGTGGTCCAGGCGGCCAGGACCAGGGCTCCCAGCAGCACTGTGTAGCTGAAGACGATGAAGGCCAGCAGCTCACGCAGCACCTTCAGGTAGCGGAGGGTGAAGGACTCCCCCATGTAGCGGGCCCGGAAGCGGGAGAAAGCGGAGTGCCTCGGCATGGTCTGGGTGGCACAGAGACAGGGGGGAAGCAAGGGGCACCGTTAGCACCAGCGAGAACCACCCAAGACCATCCCTAAACTCACCCGGGACCGTGAGCTTCCCATCGCGCCACCCCATACACATCTACCTGGGGGAAATGCCTTTTGGAGAGGCCACCTGGAGCTGTCTGCCATGCAGGTTAGTAGAGCACAATAGGCTTTGCAGTCCTGAAATCCTTTTTGCAAACACTCACAAGCTCTCCTACAATTCCATGAAAGGCTAGTAATATGCCTGCAGGACAGTTTTCCTTGGTGCCTAGCCCCTCGAGAGGGAAGCTCACCCTCTCCAATCCATTGTGGGGGGTGGGAAGGCAAAATGGCCAGATTTATAGCTCACCGTGCATTAATAGCCACGAAATGCACTTGCCAAAGCAGTCGATTCCTCTAAAGGGAGCCTACTTTAATATTTAATGTTATAATTGCATCTAATGGACAGACTGGCAGAAAACTTTTGTTTATGATTTGAAGGTTAAGTACAAATGATCTCCCTGGCATATATATTTTTTTCTTTGCATTGTGCAAAAATAGCCACTATGAGAGGAAAAGGTTTCACATCCAGAGTCTGTCCACCCGACACACCCCTTTTGAGGCACCGCATGCAGCAGCAGTTCTTAAAAGTTTGAGAAAGCATGTTCTCGGCTGCTGTCTTGTATTCAGAAATCCCCTGCCTTAATGTTTTTGGATAATCCTTTGTCAGTCTAAGGCTCAAAGAGATCACCTTTTTTTCCTGGCATTAAATAGACGGAAGTTTGGTTTAAAAAGAGATACACATGGAACAGGTTGGATCGCAAATAGCCTCATGTTTGTCTCAGCAGCAGAAAATAAAGCCGGGCTCAGACCCCAGCTAATCTAGGAAGATTATTTCCCCAAACAATACGGATGCTGTTGGGAGTGAATTGAATTTCTGGTAATATCAAGCACTTGCAATAATTGCTCAAAGCTACCGTTGACTTGTGTTTTTAAAAAAATATTATTTTGTCTTGAAACCTTTCAATTCCTTTCAATAGCACCCTGTTTGATTGATCTTTTCCCAGAGAAAATGCACAAAAACAACTGTCTAAAAAGAGAAGAACATCTGAATTAGAGTTTATAATATTTCTAGTCCAATATCAAAAGGAGGAACTAGAGCTAATAGGACCAAGTTACTCACTGTGGGTGGGAGATGGCACGGAAAGTTCCTTGCGGATTCCTTTCTGGTGTGCAGGTCTTGGGCTTGGTCTCTCGCTCTCTCTGTCAGTCGAATGGTTTGTGAGAAAGATGCTGTGCATCTGGATTTTGTCTTGTTAATCTGAAGGGGCAGGTCTAATGACGTGGTCTTTACGAGGCTACTCAAGTCCGAATGGGATAGGTGGGGCCAAGGACTGAGGCTGGACTAGCAGAGGCAGAGCGCACCCCTTTGCTCTTCACAGCACAAAGGCAGCCGGCAAGTTTTGCCTTGAACAAAGTATAAGGCATGCCACCCAGAAAGTGTCCCGTCCTCATTAGAGCCTAATTACATTCTTTGCATTAGGTGAAGTGGATTCCGGTCCCCGAACTACGGTCCCAGGTCAAGTGTTCTCATCTTGAAAGAGCAAAAGGACTTTGTGGGGTGGGCTGCCTTTACATAATGGGTGGTTTCCCCCTTGAAAGCAATGCGCTGCATCTTTAGAGTTTTTTGTCCTCATCCCCCCCCCCCCCCAATCTTCCTCTGTAATTTAGTTATACAGCAGCTGCTTGACAGGAGGGGGGCTTTGTAGTCCAAATGGAAAACTCTTATGGTCAGTAACGACAGAGTACTCATCCTACCAAATGGAGTTTCTTGGAAAAATCACCAAATACTTATATTTGTCATATAATTTAATGTTAGTTTTCCACAGAGCTTGGGAAGATACTTGTCAAAAATATTTTGTTATGTAATTTTGATTTAACATTCACAGAAGGAACTTCTGTGAATGCTGCATTTTTGAAAAGTGACTTTTCAGTGTCCTTGTTGATGCCAGTCCTGTTGATGGTGCCCCTCACAGCTGGACTTCTTGTCAGAGGCAGAGCTGAATTTTGTTTTCTTTTGAAAACCAAATCTGTGAGTTTTAAAATCCATTATAAGTGTGTTGTATTTTAATCTGTTTTACCACACTGTTACTATGTAATTGTTATTTAACTTTTGTATTGTGCTTTAAAAACTTGCCTAAATGTGGGATTGTTCACCACCTTGAGTCCCCACAGAGAAAGGTGGAGTATAAATAAAGTTGTTAATAATAAGAACAATCTGGCAATCCCCCTTGAGCCCCAGCTTTGGGGAAAAGGAAGAGTATAAAAAGTGAATAGAAATCTGTAGAGGCAGAGTTGCACATTGTGGGGTCATTGTGCATGTATGTGCTGTGAATATACAGGCAGTTCCCAAGTTATGAACATAGGTTCCATAGGTTTGTTCTTAAGTTGCATTTGCATATAAGTCAGAACAGGAACATTTCGAAGTGTAACTCCAGCCATATCTATATCTATAAAGAAGCTTTGGATTGCATAGGGAAGAGTTAACACCCCTGTGGGGTTTCCTTTGCTGTCTGTGTTCCTGTTCAGGAGATTTCACCCCACTTTCTGTCCTTGTGATCATTGGATTTTGGAAAATGTGGCTTGTTGTGGAAACAAGGATTGGGGATAAAGCTTCAGTGGAGACACCTTTTCCCCATGAGAATAACTCTTTCAGGAGCGAATTTCCCTTCTGAGGGGCAGATGCCTCTCACTTTCTGTTGTCTCACTCCCATTGTAGAACTATGAATCGTTTCACAGAATCATAGAATAATAGAGTTGGAAGAGACACATTGGCCATCCAGTCCAACCCCTTCCATGCAGGAAAAGCCCAAAGTACAATGGCTTTTTTCCTGTATTTGACACATTCAGAACATTTCCACTATTCTGTTTGTCCTCCGTAACATACAATTTATGTTAGTGCAGTGTGCTGTTGCACATTCAGAATCATAGAATAGAGTTGGCAGAGACTCCATGGGCCATCTAGTCCAACCCCCGGCATGCAGTAAATGCACAACCAAAGCACCCCGACAGATAGCCATCCAGCCTGTTTAAAAGCCTCCAAGGAAGGAGCTTCCACCTCATTCCGAGGCAGAGTTCCACTGCTGTACAGATCTTCTTACAATCAGGAAGTTTTTCCTTGTGTTCTTCCTTACAATCAGGAAGTTCTTCCTTGTGTCCTTTCCTGCAATTTGAACCCATGGCTCCAAAGTCCTAGTTTCCAGAGCAGCAGAAAATAAGTCTGCTCCTTCTTCCTCAAGGCATCCTTTCACACATGTATGCATTGCTCTCATGTCTCCTCTCCGCCTTCTCTTCTGCTGGCTAAACAGACCCAGCTCTTTTAAGACGCTCCTCCTCAGAGGGATTCATGATCTCCAAACCTTTGATCCTTTTAGTCTCCCTCTTCTGAACACCTTCCAGCTTAAGAGTCAATGTCTCTCTTAAACTGTGGTGCCCAGAATTGGACACAGTATTCCAGGTAAAGATGTCTGACCAAAGCTGAATAGAGAGGTGCCATGACTTTCCTTGATCTGGACACTACCCCTTTTGATGCAGCCCAAAATCCCATTGGCTTTTTAGCTGTTGCATCACACTGTAGGCTCATGTTCAACTTGTTGTCCACAAAGATTCCAAGATCTTTTTGACATGGGCGGTTGTGGAGCCAGGTGTCACCCATCCTGTATCTTTGCATTTATTTTTTTCTGCCTAAGTGAAGTATCCTCAATTTGTCCTTGTTGAAATTCATTTTGTTTGGCCAATCAACTCTAATATGTTAAGGTCCTTTTGAATTCTGATCCTGTCCTCTGGAGTATTAGCTCTCCCTCCTAATTTGGTGTCATCTGCAAACTTGATCAGCATGCCTTCTGAGTCGGATGTTTGTAACTTGGGGACTGCTTGTCAAGGTGTCTTGCACCTTTGCCCATATGTTGCTGCCCTGGGTGACTTGTGCGATGCAGCCATTTAACAACAAGGGTTGCATAGCGCATGCTGGCTGGCCTCCTCTTTGGGTCATATACACACAGGTGCTTTGCTTCCTCAGGCATGGGTCCTTCTCCAGGGGCTGTGGGGATTGGTAGGTTCTTAGAACCAGAAGAGACCTCAGGGGGCCATCCAGTCCACCCCTTTCTGCCAGGCAGGATGTCACCACCCAATCCCTCCCCACAGATGGCCGTACAGCCTCTGCTTAGAAACCTCTGAAGCAGGCAGCTCCTCCATGTTGCAAGGCAGTGTATTCCACTACTGAGCAGCTCTTACCAGTGGCAAACTGGATCTAAAAATATTGGTTGCCAGGAGACAAAGGGGGGCCGTCTGCAACTATAAGGCTATCGTTTAATTTTCTAAGCAATAAATTACTTTTAAAATAAAACACAGAAGTGGAAAAAGGTACAATTAAAATTTAAAAAACCTGTAATGCCTGGTGATAATATTTGAACATCTTAATATATTTTTAAGCTTCTAAAAGGTCATTAACATTTGTAACACATTGTTTAATGTTAAAGAAGACCCACTTCTCCAGCTGACAGCCACCACCAGTCTGCCACTGGCTCTGACTGATGCGGAGGAGGAATCTTTTGTCCTGCAGTTTGACTCCATTGCCAGGACCACTCCCCTCAAAGCACAGAAGGAAAAGCCCTGTGGCAGTGGGTTGGAAGGCTGTGGGGATCTTGGAGATGTGGTTCAGTCTGGCATGTGCACGCAGGCGGCTCTGCCACAACTCTAGACTGCAGCCATTTGGCAGAATCCTCTCTGAACACTGAAGTTACACAATAGTATGTTTCCCCGGCTATATAGCAGAGGCATGAAGGAGTGCCTTTACCAAATGGGGAAGATGCTGAGCGGGAAACCAGCCAGAGGGCTTGGTGCGTATTGGCACCCAATACGATGCTCCCAGGACATAATGCATTGGTCCTGAAGCACACCAAGGTTGGGAGGCATGCACATTGGTTTGATTATGCATCGGGCTTTGATGGCTTTCTAAACAGCAGACGGGGTGTTCCACAAGTTTGACATTCTCATTCCTGCAACATAGGAGTACTTCGGTTTGATGCAAGTCCTCCACAGGATTGTGTCCCAATAGATGTCATGCTGCATACAAAGACATACGCTAGGCAGTCCTCAGGCAGGATCTCGGCCATTATTTTCCCTTAACTTTTGAGCTCATTTTTGAAGACAACATTCCATTTGAAAAGTGACACTTTGAACTGATAGAGTAATGGAAAACAATGACAGCACCGGGGAGGGGGGGGGGGAGGAGGCAGGAGTTGGACTGGATGCCCTTGGGAGTCTCTCCCAACTCTGGGATTCTTTTTAAAAATGGGAAATGGAATGTTTTATGTCATTTATCCCCTTTCTCTTTCTGCAGTAACTCAAAACGGGAAGTCTCCCTTGTGGTTTGTTCCTTCCAAACTCTGATTCTATGTTCTTTCTATATGGAAGGATATCCCGTCTACTAAAAGAACCAATGGCCTCTGTAGAAAGAAAGGGAAGGTCTTATGGTTTGAAAGTGAATCATGCTTTTGTCCTTCAAAAATGGCACAACATGATGAGCAAACGTCCTTGAATACACCGTGTCCATTTCTGAAGTGGAAAGTGTCCTGGCATGGCCCTGGGACCCATGTATGCAAGTTGGAACAGGTAGATTTTTAAAGCATTAACTCCAGCCAAATGTATATATTCTTTAGCTTTGGATGGCACAGGGAAGGGGGGACCCCTCTGTGGCATTTGTTTGGCTGCCTGTGCCCATTCAGAAGATTTCACCTCCATGTGATCATTGGATTTTGAAAAATGTGGCTTCTTGTGAAAACAAGGATCTCTGTGGAGAGGCAGCTAAGAAATAAAATAAAATAATAATAATAATAATAATAATTATTATTATTATTATTGGAGATAAAACTTTAGTGGAAACTCCTCTTTCACATGATAACTCTTTCAGGAGTGAATTTCCCTTCTGAGGGGTAGCTATCTCTCACTTCCTGTTGTCTCAGCCCCGTTTGTAACTAGGTGTCATTTGTAAGTTGGATGTTTTCAACTCAGGGATGGCCTGTAGTTTGTCCCTAGGAATTGTGGAAAGTGCTGTTTCTCAGCAGTAAAGTTGGTCCAACGCATTTGTGGATTAGATCATTCATGGATTGAAATGTTCTCTCTAGGAAGGCCTTGGTCCTTCAGGACAACTCTACAGTCTACTTCTACTTCAAATCTGTTGTGTAGTGTTTACAGTGGACTCTGCAGAAGGGGCTTCAAGTGTACTTTATAGAATGTAGAACACGTGTGTTTCGCTATGTTGTAACATGCCTCAAGCCACGAGGAGAGGCGGGGAAGAAATAAAATTATTATAGAAAGGGAAATCAGCCGAAAATGGCCGCAAGCAGAAAAGTTTAAGAAACTTTGGTCTAGTCCAGCATTCCCCAACCCAGCCATTTCCAGGTGTCCTGGACTGCCATTCTCATTATCTCCTGCATCAGCTAGGGCTTTGGTTCATTTGAATTAAAAAAGAAATACTCCATGCCAATGTGCCTATGTGCCCCCTTTCAAAGATGCATAGGATTTAAAAAAAATGAAATGCTCTTCCTTTCCTTCCTTACCTATGTGCCCCCTTGCGTCTGCAGGAGATGCTTCAGCTATACTTCCATCAAAACGAACATAAGCCTATTTAGCAAGCTTTGCAAATACCAATTTGTTATTAGGAAAGTTTTGGTTTCTGCATCTATTTTCTATACCTGAGGTTACATAAACATTTATTGGGTCTAAAGGGGTTGTGAGTGGGAAAGTGCAAGAACTGCTCTAAACATGGTGGGACAAGAGTTGCAGTCTAACAAACAGTATGGATTATATGTGAGAGGTCCATAGCCTGTGAAAAAGTGTATTGCAGGCACTCCATGTCGCCTGCCTCCTCCTGGCTATTTCAGCTGCAAGCATCTCTGCTGCATTTTCCCCACTAAGATGCATTATAGTTTCACAAATGGACTCTAAATTTAATCAGTTGCTCTTGTTATCAAATTATTGGCCTTGTGATCAGCAAAGCTTTCACATTAAAAAAAAACAACAGAAACTCCAACTCTCCAGCTACACAGGAAGCCGGTGAGGCTGTAATTACTTCCCCAGAGGCCGGGAGCCTTTTCCCCAGAAGCGTGACAGCTCTCCTCCACTTCAGCATCTGCATAAAACAGCCCTGGGAGTGAGAGGACCAGAGCTTGGGGCTTTGGGTCAGGAAGGGGAGCTTCAGGGGACAGACCCAATGCAGTAGCATTTCCTCTGGAACAGGAAGGCATAGCAAGGAGCAGACGGGAGGAACCAGACTTAAACATCTGCAAGAATGCCATGTTTGAATCCAAGTGCAAGAAAAAAGACCCACCTAAACCTTAAGAAGAACCTCCTGATAGCAAGAGTGAATGAAGCCAGACGAGTAAGCTTACGAGTGAATGAATAAAGTGCCCCGGTGAAAGGCTTATGGAGTGTGGAGCAAGACATGGCGAGAGGGAGGCCTGGCTAGTTAAATAGTCACACACTTTTTTCAGGTCAAAAATATGATCAAAAGTGTGACTATTATGCAATACAATTCAGTAGTCTTTACAGTCAAAATTTGCTCTAGGAAATTCAATATTTATTTTACAGCTCTGCCTACAGAAACACATAGTATAGTTACCTCACCAGGTGTGGGAATGAATCTTTGTTAGAACCATTTCTTGCCTCTCTTTCTAAAAAGGCAAGCATTCCGAGGTTTGTCTACGTTTTACCGTTATTGCCACCACACCTTTTGCAAGCCTGTTTGATGTGCTCCCAATTCTGCGGATTGAAAAGTCACCTAAAAACTAAAAAAATACAGTGGTACGGACCTCAGAAATTAGCAGATATGTAAGTAGTTTAAGAATCAGAGTTGAAGGGCCAAGATGGCTGCGTAGAAGCCAAATGGGTGTCTAGGAAGAGCATTTAAGAAAAACAAATGACAGAACAAAAGGGAGAAAGTTAAATACCAAGGGAAAGAAATCCTGAGAAGTTGTGGAATGTGTCCACCCCAAAGGAATGATTACCATCTATAATAAATACAAACAAGGACGTGGGGATAAAGGCAATGGTTACAAGGAACACCCAACCACAGAGCTGAAGTATCCTCCTGTGCCTTTCTCTTTCAGGAACCAGGGCAAGACATATCACAGTGTGTGACATGCCATGGCTGGATATTCTCCCTATCAGAGAAACCTGCTCCTGGCAGGGACCCGATCGATGGTGACGGGAAGACTGCACAAAGACAGACACCTATTTCATGCAAGAACACCAAAAGCCATTCTCCAACGCCAGCACGTTTGTTCTCTGCTCCTTTTGAAGACAACATCGGCATCCCGCAAGCGGCCATCTTCCTCCATTGAGGGGTGGAGCCTCGATTCTAAAAAGGTGGCGGCTCTAGCTTCTCCATCAAGGACTTGATCCAGCTTGTTCCGTTGATGAGTTTAGTTGTTGCAATCACGTATTCTGTGCCCCCGTCTTCCATCTGCGACAAAAAACGGAGGGCCGCTATTTCCGCATATGTCACGCCGCCCAAGAAGAAGACAAGAGTGACTCTGTTTTCTCCATGCTGACCTGCATTGTTTACAGCGAGAGAATCAGAAAAGGGGCTCCAAAATGATCTTAGGTGTCTTATTCCCTCAAACCCACCCAGACAACAGCCTTTCCCAACAAAACTAAGTTGCCCCTGGGCAAATGGGGAAAGATTCCCCTGAGAAATTTGGAAAAATGGGTCAGCTCACATATGTATTTATTGGTATAAATGGCCAACAGAACTTAATAAATACATTAACAAAATGTTTTTTTCTGCTTCCGTCCATTGCTCAAACTAAAAGCCATGCATCAAAAGTGGCTGATTAAAAAAAAATGAACTGTGGCTTTAGGCCTTATCTTCTAGGCTGAAGATTCACTCTTACCCCAAAGTACTTGAAATAATAATAATTAATATTATTATTAATACTCTGCTTCTTCTCTCCATAAAAAAGACCCAAAGCAGGTTACAGTAAAACCAATACAATACCATTTCAAACCCAAACACATACGAACATTAAAATAGAATTAAATATTGACAGTATTAAAAATAAAGTTACAATCCTTAATAGCAGTGGAAGCAACGGCACCTCGACTGGCATCCTGTTAGCTAATTTAAACTAGAATAAACATATCAATTATTAAACAGTGAGGCAACAAATGCAAAGTCCCATTGTTTAACTGTGCCTCCTCTAGTCGGCATTTATGATCGACTTGAGGCCATGGGCTGGCGCTCAAGAGCTGACCTTGAGATTCATGGATGAGTGCCTTTCCTTAGGCGGAGCCCATGTCCATGGCACCCCCTAAGGCTACTAGAGTTTGCTGGATCCTGGCATTTGCCACAAACAGTTTTGAAGCATCCATAACAGTACAATGTTGCAATATCAATGACACAACCAAGGCAACTTACGCTTTTTCTGAAGCCCTGTCGGGAGCTGCTGCCTCTCTTCGAAGTGCGGGCCGGGGAGCATCTTGAGAACCTCTTCTATGCTCCTCCATCCCGGACGGGCCAGCAGTTGCGCCAGGCGCACACTTAGAGGTGCATAACCACTGTACACATAGGAAATGTCATTGGGATTCTGTCAGAAGGAAAGGAGAAGTCAGCCAAGAGCAGCAGAGTGCCTCTGGGTCACCCAGGAAGGCATTCCTTTACAACAACAGAATTAGGGGGCAAGGGGCCACTTTTACCTGTTCATTGACATCATCCATCCACAAGCGGAGAGTTTTCCGAATTGTGGGGTAGTTGTTTCTACTACACAACTGGGCTTTCAAAAGGCCCGCTTTTTCTAGATTGTTTAGGGTTAATATGTGCTCATAGCCATAAGTCTGTAATAAGAAAAAATACATTTTAGCATCATTGGAGCTGTAATTTAATTGACAAACTATTGTGTAGTATGTGTCAAACTACAGCTCTCATATATATATATATATCTCAAACCAACTAAGTTGGCTTATGATTCATTTAAGCTGCAAAGAAGGAAATTATGTTTTTTGATTCATTTAATCTGCAAGAACTGAAGAAAGAAATTATGTTTTTCAAGACTGGCCAGTATACCTCTAAAGTCCATAAAAGCCAGCCACTTTTACATTCTCTAACAACCTGCTCCTAGCCACGTTCCCTTGGCAGCAAGCCCCTGCTATGCTCAAAAGAACTCAAATGCTAATGCCCAAGCATTTAATCCCCTGTACCTCGTGCTGTGGAGGTTTCAAGAAGTGGAGTGAAAAAGGACTTGGGCATGTCAGTTCTGTCCCCGTCCCTCTCCTGCAAATAAATAAAGGGTCTTGATAGCCACCAAGGGAGCTTTTCTTCCTGAGCCTTGCCCACTCCAGACAACACACAGCATTTGGCATGAAGGGCCTGAGACACTCCACCAACCTCTTCGCACGAGGTTCTCACAATAAACCCCTACTGGCTTCTCTAACCTGGAGAATCTCTCTCTTATAATAATCCAGGACCTTCTGCTTCAATCCACTGTTGCAGACCGACTGGAGGCAAACCAGTCTCAAAATCTTGATCAAAGGATGCTTCTGAGCAATGCAATCTTCAATTAAAGTGTTGACCTAAACAGAAAAGACCCCAGAAGGCATCAACCCATGGTCTCAAAGAACACAACATTTACCTCTCATGTCTAGGAATAGGTATAAACAGGTGCAAAACAGACTCAGAGATCTAGTTTTTGTACTGCTTTACTTGTATGCTTTTTCCTCAATCAAAAACACCAATTGCCAATGACTCAGGTACAATTCAAATGGACCAAATACAAATTATACTTCCAATAACTATATAAAAGAAGGCTAAAGAATAGTGGGAAGTGAACAATTTCATAGGATGTTTACATACCTTATCAGTGTCGATTCCTGACATAAACTCTTGCTCCACTGTTAAGTTATCAAAGAAATCTTCTGATGCTGAAGGAAACACACAGGCAAGAACAACCGTGAATGGGGCTGGGCCAACTGCCGCCCTCCAAGCCTCCCCCAAGTCAGCCAGACCCCCTCCAATCTGCCCACAACTAGCCATAGGCCTCCAGGAATGGGATCCATCATCAGGAACAAACCAACTCGCTGAAAAGCAGGCACAAAAATGACTGGAATCCTCATTTCCTGCAGGAGGGGAACGGAAAAGTGGGAAGACTCACTTGTGATATCCTTGATGAGCTCCGCAATTGAAGTATGGTTAGCTAAAGAGCTCCTGGCCGCCTGCATGTGGGGCAGCTGTGAAACAAACTGCTTGATTTCTCCCACCGTTTTTGCGTGATGCCTTTCCTACAAAAACAAACCCAGCAGCCACAGCAGTTACAAGTTGATCTCTGCAGGCGCAAAGGTAAAAAGAACTAGGATGTATGTTTTGAGTTGCTCTCTCTGTCTCTGCTCAGAAAACGTCTGCTTTGTCTGGGGCCAAATGAGAAGTTTCCTTTCCCTACCCAACGCCCCAAGCTTTCTTTGCCAAGAAACATTCCTCTAAAATCTACCGATGATCCCAATGTGTCCCTAATTTGCTTTACAGTGTATACTAACTACCCAATGAAAAGGTCAGATGCCAGTCTGGTCCTATGAGCCATTTCCTAGCAAAGCCTCCAATTCAGGCATGGGCAAACTTCGGCCCTCCAGGTGTTTTGAACTTCAACTCCCACAGCTTAAGTGGCTGAGGGGGAGAAGGAGAGGGCCTGAGGCTGTTAGGAACAGTTGGAGTTGAAGTTCAAAACACCTGGAGGGCCGAAGTTTGCCCATGCCTATTCTGTTAATGGTATCCTCTTCCAGTCATGTTCTCATCAAAAAAGTGTGGCCCAGTGGAGAATCCCGTGGACCAAGACCTGGGAGGATGTAGATGATAATGCTGCAATCATTCTCAGCATTCCAAGAAGACAATCTGTTCATTTAACTACCGTATTTCTTCTGCTGTAAGACGTAGGGTATTTCATTTCAGTAGTACCAACAAAAATACAGCAATAATATATACCTGCAATTCTAAGATGCTTATATAGCGGGGGAAGTACATCTTAGAATTTAGGAGGTCTAGTAGATCAAGTGTCCCGAGACTTGGGCAGCACTTATTTTCCTGGGTTGCTGTGAGTTTTCCAGGCTGTCTGGCGATGTTCCAGAAGCATTCTCTCCTGATGTTTCCACCCACTTGCCTAACTTCCAACAGAACCCACCACCTCTGAGGATGCCTGCCATAGATGTGGGTAAAACGTCAGGAGAGAATGCTTCTGGAACATGGCCAGACAGCCCAGAAAACTAACAGCAACCCACTGATTCTAGTCAGGAAAGCCTCCAACAACACTTATTTTCCTGATTTGTCCCTCTGTTTTTCCTATTTGCACTTTATTCATTTTATCTGATATTCCCTTCTTGAATTCCTTTCCTGTCTCTGAGAATGCCAATTGACAAGCAAGTCCTAAATATTTGAAAGAGGTCCAATCTAGCAATGGGAGAAAGGATCATCTGCTTCTTGAATAAACAACTTTTAAATCTTAGGAGGATGACATTGAGCCGAATGAACTCTCAGAGGCGTGTCATGACCAATTAATAAAGACAATCCAGAGGTTTGCATGGCACAGTCAGCTTCTATCACAGCACCCCGTGCACCCAAACACATTTGGTTAAAAGTGGAGAACTTGGCTGAAGTGTAACTGTGTGAAAGGCAAGCCCAGGCAGGAAGCCAATAATGAAGTCGGCCATTAATAAGCCCACGGCTCTCCACAAGCGGCTGTTTCATTATCGCCTATTATATTTGACAATCTTGTGTTGTTTTCCCCTTCCCTCCAGCATAAAAAGCACTAATATTCTGGCTCCATGTGGGGCCCCTGGCTCAACAGACTAATGCACTTTGCTTGGCCTTTCGAAGCCGCTGAAAGACACGGCTGTATTACTATCATTATTGCTATTATTATTATTATTACTACTACTCTCATCACCACCACCCTGTCATTAGAACCTTTGAACATCACTTTCAAGGGAGAGGTGGGAATAAAAATGCAGTAAAATAAAGCAAAACAGGTTGCAAAGCAGCCAGAGCCTTTTTCCACAGAGTTTCTCAAGCAGGGCTTCGCCAATTTTTAAAGTCAAGGACCTGTTCATGCTCCCCCAGCCTGTTAGGGGGCTGTTCAGTAGCCTGAAGAAAACATCGACAAATTCCTATGCGCACTCCACATATCTTATTTGCAGAGCAAAAAATAAAAACCCCATGAAAGAACAACACAATATTTAAATGAAGAACACTTTTCACCAACATAAACTTGCCAGTATTTCAATGCAACGCATGGGCCTGCTTTTGGCAGATGAGAGGATTGTTGTTGTTGATGTGTACCTTCAAATTGTTTCAGACTTAGGGTGACCCTCAGTTTAACGTTTAGAGCGGGGTCTGGGTCAATGACCTTGGAGGGCCACAACACTAACACAAAAGGTGGACATTAAATTAAGATCAAAAACTAAAACCATAATTAAACTAATCCACTAAACACTGGCTGATGAAAATACAATGGAACTCTGACCCCTCCAACTGAAACTGCAATGAAAAGGGGGGAAACCCCCCAAAGAGAAACATATTATTCAACCCTTACAGACCCAGCTAAGCAAAATTGGCGACGGTTGTTAAGAGTTATTAGTAACCATAACCACAGATTATTGCATTGTTAGATGTCTGATTGCTTAAAAAGTCCATAAATGGTTTCCATTCTTTCAAAACATCTTCAACTGATTTATCTTTTAGAATCCACATTCGTTGGCAATTTGGGCAAAATCAGCAACCTTAACAATCCATTCTGTCTGTCATAATGTCCAGCAAAAGCATTTCTGATAATTTGCAAAATATCCCCTTGCATTTTGAGGAAAATTACACTATGTAACAAAATTTGAAAATTTTCGGTTCCTGCTTCGGAAGTGTTATTTTCTGTTTAATTGTACAGTTACTTGAAAAGTAGTTGTTCTACTCCAGAAACTTTGTTTTTCTTTTTTATCCTTCTATTCTCTGAAACTGAAAAGTCTGCAATTTTCCTTAATAAAAGCAGACCACAGAAACAAAGTTTTGGCAGTTTAATCAACTTTTTCCATGTTTTTATGACAGATCCAATGAGGAAATGACATTTATAACCCAGGAACAAAAACCGTGTTACATAATGTTATCATCTAAATCTTTGATCAAGAGCACTTTGCTTGCTTGGAATTCTGGCACAAGTGGGGAACTTGCCAACCCCAACCATGTTTGGAAGCCTTTGGATGCATTTTGCCTGTGGCCAACTCCAAAGCCCAAAATCTGACTTTTCAAACCAGAACACAGAACACGGGACACATGCAAGGCTGAGTGGGAAAATGTTCTCTTCCCTCCCCGCCGCCCCCTGGCCCACGCTTGGGATGGCTGGATAAAACAGTGGCGGTTCAATTACCTCAAATGCGGCTGAGATTATTTTGGCCCTCTTGCTCAGCACTGAGCCAACAGCATTGAAGTTCTTGTCTCGGATCTCAGCATAGAGCTCCTCAGCCGAATTCAGCTGCAGCTTCTTGGGCTCTGTGGGGAGGTCCTTGCCCCCTTCCCCCTGCTTCTTGGGAGCAAACTTCTCAGGAGGGAGTTTCACATAAGCTGCCAAAAGACAGGCGGCAAGGAAAGAGAGCTGTCCTAAACTCTTTGAAGCAGACAGGGACAGGCACCCGGGACAAAATGTGTGAAAGACCCTGTTCCCTCAAAAATGAGACCTAAATAAAACTAAGCCCCAGTTCAGATCAGCCAGATGGATACATTTATTGGTAGTACAGCCATTGCAACACATGACGAATGTACTGAATTATAAAATAAAATAATATTAATATAGAATTAATATAACAATATTAATATAGACTTAAATATCGATAAATATTGACAGTAATTATTAATATTTAAAATAAGTGATAATATGTTCTGGAAAAAGTTACCATGAATGGATTTGAATAAAAGTAAACTGTTATACAGGAATCTATGTGGATTGTTGTACATGAAAAAATAAGATGTCTCCTGAAAATAATAAAGCAACAACAAAAATATATTTATTGTAAGACCTAGTCTTAAAAGATTAACTTCTAATAGTAAACGTCCAAATACATTCCAGAAGCCATCCAGACACACCAATTTTGTCACGCTAAAATCATACTTACTATTTTGAATGCCATATATCTCATCAATAAGCCCCTCGTATGTCAGCTGGGTGGCCAGTGGTGAGATCAAGTCTACATTGCGGTCGAGGAGCAAGAGGGTATCAAAAACCGGGAATATGGGATTCTGGCTGCCAGAGAACTCGCGCTTCATCCTGATCATCATATTTGCTACATGCTAAAGACAGATAGATTCCATCAATTAGGGGCCAGACTACCCGCAAAGAATTCCTAACTTTTACAGCTTTTCAAATCCCTTCTGGCAGTAATGTTAAAGACTAACGTTCTGGAGAAAAGATAAAACTCCAACATGACTAGTACTTCTCAGTATCCAAGGAAATCCACAGGATTTTAACCAGGTTTAACTGCCCTTTCTCATTTCTCAGAATAAATACAAATCAGATATGATACAGACGTGCATCCTGCACGCAAGATGTCTGAGACAGGTTAGTTAGTGATAGAAGGAAGAAATTCAGTTCCTCCTTACCCGTGCACACTCTCCCTTCCCAAAGATCTGTGGGATTGTTCCATAAAGGGCCTGGAGAGTCATGAGTCCCTTTGCTGCATGGTAAAGGCTGGTCTGGTCATTCTCTAAGTAACACTCCTATAAAAGAAAGACAGACAGGCGGCAAGGAACACAAGCAACAGTCAGCATTCTTAGCTTAAAGGCCTCCACTGCAAATAGGACTGTTGTAGAATTCAAGGAGACACCTGAGCCTTTCCAATGCCTGACTTGGTGGCAGTAAGCGGGGCAGAGCTTCCAATAACAAACATGTGATCCTCCCAATAGTCCATAATTTTAGGCTTCCCTCACATAATGGGTTCAAGAATATGTTTGCATCTATGTATCTAAGTTTTTATGTATTTTCCAAGATGGTTCCCATATCCAGAGAGCACTATGAACCCCACAGGCAATGGATCTGAACCAAACTTGGCACACATTCCCATCATGACCAACTTTAACTACTGGTGGTTTGTCAAAGAATGATGGAAGTTTTAGTCCACCATCTGGAGCGCTGTGTGAATCTCACCAATGATGGATCTGGACCAAACTAGGCACACGTACCTATCATGGCCATCTTAAAATACTGGCAAGGCTTCAGGAAGGATTGAAGAACAATGGGAGTTACAGTTCAACCACACCCAAAGAGATGTTCTACATCCAGAGAGCCATATGTATTTTTAATGGGACCATTCACAAAACCCCAAACAATGACTACTAATATTTATCATTACGAAATACCTAACCCAGGCACCACCAGGTACCTAAGCTAGTATAAAATAGTATTGACATTCTCATATAAACATAAGGCAAGATTGGAATGACCACCATCAAGATAACAAAATGACCAGAAAAACCACAGCATCCTTAACAACAACGTAAGATCCCAAGAGAACAATAGAGTATGGTGAAAAAGACACATGCTGCAAAAGATGTAGATTGTGATAAGTTGTTCTTTCATAGTAACAGAAGCCACAGCCAAGCACTAAAATACAAGGGTGAGAGCTGAATTGTGGCACTCACTGCCACAAGGTATCGTAAAGACAACTGGGATGGCTTTAAAAGGGGATTCAATCAATTCAGGAAAGCAAGAGGCACCAGTGGCTGGCTATACACACACACACGCACATATATATATATACATATCCCCGTCAATATTAAAAGCAGGGTGCTCCTATAAATCAACTGCATTATCAACTGGGTTGCTCTGAGTTTTCCGGGCTGTTTGGCCATGTTCCAGAAGCATTTTCTCCCACATTTATGGCAGCCATTCTTAGAGGTTGTGAGGTCTTGTTTGAAACTGCTGTATATCAACTGCTGGGGATTGTGACAAGGAAAGGGTGGGTTGCCTCATGTTTTGCTGGTGAGCCACCCACAGGCAACTCTTCTGCCATTTTGGAAACAGAAGGCGGAAGCAGATGGGTCTGCTTCTTGCGTTCTTCAAAATGATTCCTGTACTAAAATAAACCAGCAAGTCAACCAGTATCTTTTATATAAATGAACACATACTTTAAACGCACTTTCAGACTCCATGGACAACAGGTCGCTATCAAATGGGATGAGGTCCAGACTGTATTCCTCTCTGTGAATGAAGGAGCCCAGGACGCCCTGATCTTTCAGCCGCTGCTCACATAACAAGCTGCGACGGGGCACAAACAAGACGTGGAAATCTCGCTGTGGGCAACGGATTCGGTCTTCACTGAAAACGGATAAGGGAAATAAATGTGTTAGGAGAAACAGGAACTGCCAAGTCAAACCAATAAGTTGGCTCTCAGTAATCTGGCCCCACTTCATCAGGGCTGTTGCTATACACAAGCTAAACCCAAACGAGGAATATTTAAGTTTCTGCTCAACAGAAATAACCAGTGTACATTTTCTTACTGCCAAACTGCAGTACAAGGAAGATGATAAAAACCAAGATCCTGCTCTACCTGAGTACATTTTCAGCAATGATATCCATGAGCTCAAGCCTTGGCCGGACAAAGAAAATAATATTCTTGACATCTGCAGCTGGCAGGCGCCCTGCTTTCAGGGTGAACATTTTCTCCACCTCATGCTCCTGGAAGGAGACAGCAAACAATATGAAAACAATACAGACTAGTAATTGAGTCTTTGGTATTTTCTTTGATAAAACACTTGAAGGTACTGGGTCTTACTGGTGAAGTCACTGCTATTATAAATAAGTATGTATCCTTGAGTTTTAAAACAGATGTTTAGTTGGGATTAGAGATAAACCAACACTCCAGAAACACTGATTTCCCATTCAGCATTGAATAAAATATTTTAAAATTAGTTCATCAAATGGGTTTTGGAAAAAAATTCCAACATATTATTTCAAGACCATATTCAAAGAACAAAGCTTCAATATTAATTAATGATGGAGAAATGCAACCAATTTACCTACAGCGAGGAACTAGACAAGGCTGCTCTTTATCTCCAATTTTATTTATATTAGCGATAGAATTATTAGCGAATGCGATAAGGAAAGACAAAGATACAGAAGGAATAGGACAAGAAGAAAAAGCAAAGATTAGTTTATTTTCAGATGACACCTTGTTAACTCTATTTGCAGGTGACACCTTGTTAACTACAGTACAACCATCAAAAGCTTTTAAAAACACTCAGAAACATTTGGAAGATTTCGAAGAAGTAACAGGTTCTAAAATTTAAAAAATGATATCACGGACATACAAAAGGCTACTAGAATGGAGTACGGAGGAAGAAAGAATAAAGGACAGCATGGTAAAATGGGCAAGTAACAGGGAGATCAATAAGGCTAGTGGAATGGGAGGTTATTTTGATGAAGAAAATAAAATATACAAAGGCCTATGATTTGAAGGAGAACTGGATCAAGATGTTCTATAGGTGGCATTTGACCCCAAAGAAATTAGGAAAATTTTATAGGAATTTGAATACGAAATGCTGGAAGTGTGGGGAGATAGAGGGCACCTTTTACCATACGTGGTGGCACTGTAAAAAGGCCAAAACATATTGGAAAAGAATACAAGAAAAATTACAAAACATATTGAAGATTAAAATACCACTGCGCCCGGAAATATTTTTGTTGGGAATTACAGACGAGAAACTAGATCACAATATAGACAAACTCCTATTCCTCGCTACAACAGCAGCAAGCATATGCTATGCCAGAAACTGGAGGAAAGAAGAGACACCCAAGGTAGAGGACTGGGAAATGAAACTTATGGAGGTGAAAAACATGGATAGACTAAGCTACTTAATTCAGAAATACAAAGGACTAACAGAGAACGAAACGGATTGGACACTGATAGATGAATATTTTAAATAGAAATAAACTAGAGATTAGAAACTGAACAGGGAGAAAAAGTAAATTCATTAATCAAGGAAAAAATAAAAGAAGAAAGAACGAAAAGAAGGGGAAAGAAAGAAAAGGAAAACCTCACCGAAGGCATCGGGAAGCCAGACCGAAGGAAGATTGAACTCTTTGTTCTTTGTTTTCTATTGTTTTTAAATGATAGCACTTCTACACATTTTTATTTTTATTTTGCACACACACTTCTCTCCCTATCCAACAACCACCTCACCTCTCCCTAGTCTATTCCCACCTTCTCTTTTCATTTCTACTCTTTCTCTTTGCTTCATTACTTTCGGACTTGTCTCTCTCTTTTTTAATGATTTTTTAAGTATATGTATTAATTGAAAAACCAATAAAGACTATTTAAAAAAATAAAAATAAATTGGGAGTAAGTCCGGGATGATGCTAATTAATAATAGCAGAGAGAAAATAGAATGAATTAAAAGAAAATATAATATTAAAATTACTGAAAGTTTCAAATATTTAAGGATAAATATATTGGCATACAGGATTTTTTTTTAAAAAAAACCTGAATTTTGATGTTGGGAGAGATAAAAGAAAAACTACTTGGATATAAAAAATTAAAATTGTTATGATTTGGGAGAATAGTGCTATATGAAATGAAGATAAGATAAACTTCTTATTCTGGATGCAACCAATAGAATTAACAGAGGGAGAATTTTAAAAATATCAAAATATTATAAATATTCAGTTCTTGTGGGTTTTTTCGGGCTATATGGCCATGTTCTAGAGGCATTTCTCCTGACGTTTCGCCTGAATCTATGGCAAGCATCCTCAGAGGTGAGGTCTGCTGGAACTGGGAAAAATATAAATATAAATAAATATAAAAATTATAAATATTTTTTGTAACAGAGATAAAAAAAACAAGAATAAATAAAAAGTTATGGTATATATCCCAGAAAGGAGGAGGATTAAGTATTCCAAACATTTATATGTATTATATTGCTAAACAAGTATAATTATGTAGTCTAAGTGCCAATGCTTTGACTGGGGCTACTTCCATGAAGGAAGAGTGTGTTGGTGATGACAAGGTTGTGTTCTGCACATTTGGGCAGAAGTAGGATGCTGTCTGAGTTGCTGTTTCCAACCCTGTCTTTTCCTATAGTTCCTGGCCACAGGTCAAAATCTTACCCAACTCTTGCATTAAAATCACCCAGGAGGATATTTTTGTCCTCCTTAGGTATCTCAGATAGGATGGTAGCCACCTAACAGTATAATTTTTCCTTGATGTGTTTGTCAGCTCTAATGTTGATGCATATAAATAAGGAACGTGTAGCTTAATAATATCACAATTTCAATTACCTTCTTCAGAACAAATGCATATAACAAAACCAAGGCAATGTAAAGAAAATACACTCTTAAGTATATATAGTGTTTAAGTTCCCCCTCCTGGTAAGGCAAAATGTAAAACAGAAAAAAATTATCTCTTTTAATTGGAAACACTCCTGTACACAACATTGTCCTAGCACTCTGCCTTTGAATTGTTTCCATAGGGACAGAGTGGCAGGGAATGGTAGCATTTAATTTGAAGATTATTTTTCTACAGCAAATGGAAGATAGTCATAGCTAGATTGCCTCCTTGTACTTGGCTACATAGACTACAAAGGAATTATTTCCCCGTTCGCTGCCTTCCCAGCCTCCCAATAATTTGTTTAAAGTGTTCAGAAAAAAGGCTGCACTCTCATCCCTCTCCCAAGCCAATGTTCTGTTGGCTTCCCAACTGGGTGAGTTGAACAAAATCACAATAAATGCTGTGGTTGAATAACACATTGGGGGTTTGCAAGCCCTGTGGGTTTCAACAGGCAAGAGAGGAAAGAGAAGAAATTGAGAGTGATTTTTTTTTCATTGTGCAAGTGGACATAAAATGTGCAATTGGAAAACTACTGTATTTCTCCAATTCCAAGACATACTTTTGTTGATGGTGATACTGAAATTAGGGCGAATCTTCCAATCAATGGCATCTTACAATGGTACCAATATGTTGTCAAAGGCTTTCATGGCCAGCATAACTGGGTTGGTGTGAGTTTTCTGGGTTGTTTGGCCATGTTCCAGAAGTATTCTCTCCTGACGTTTCGCCCACATCTATGGCAGGCATCCACAGAAGTTGTGAGGTCTGTTGGATGACAATGTCACCATTTCGAGCCATGGAGAAGAAGAACTAAACAAGTTCCTGGACCACATCAACAACATCCACACAATCATCCAATTCACCATGGGAAAAGAAAATGAAAGAAAACTGCAATTTCTAGATGTCTTAGTCACCCGCAAACCCAATCAACAACTGAGCTATACAGTTCACAAAAAATCTACACACACTGAAAGGTATCTACATAAAAACTCCAACCATCAACCAGGTTTTTAAAAAAAGCACAATTAAAGCCCTGGCAGACTGTGCAAAAAGAATCTGCGAAGCCCACCTCCTCCAAGGTAAACTGAACCACCTCAACTGGGCTCTACAGGCCAATGAATACTCCATCACAGACATTTGAAGAGCTGTAAGACCAAGAACAAGCCACGATAGGAAAGACAAAGATTCACCCAGAGGAAAAGGGTTCTTACCAGACATCAAGGGAACCACGGACCACATAGGGAAGCTGATGAAGAAATACAACCTACAAACTATCTACAGACCCACCAAGAAAATGCAGTAAATGCTACGTTCAGCAAAGGACAAAAGGGATCCTCTCACCTCTGAAGGAGTCTACTGTATACCATGCAGCTGTGGACAAGTCTCCATAGGGACCACCAAACGCAGCAGAAATGCCCAGACACGAATCAAGGAACATGAAAGACACTGCAGACTAATTCAACCAGAGAGTCAGCCATAGCAGAGCACCTGATGAACCAACCTGGACACAGCATATTACTGGAGAACACAGAAATACTGGACCACTCTGACAACCACCATGTCAGACTATACAGAAAAGCCATTTAAATCCACAAGCATGTGGATAGTTTAAACAGAAAGGAGGAAACCATGAAAATGAACAAAATTTGGCTACCAGTATTTAAAAAAAACTCTAGAATCAGGACAGTAAATAAAGAACAACACTCAGAAAACAGGGGAATCCCAGACAGAAAACAATCAGGGCCAGCTAATACCCCCCAACAAAGGATCCCCTAGGCAGGAAGCAGCCAGACTTTGAAGTTGCAAGGCCACTCAATGCTAATCAAGCTCGCCAATGCCAACATTAACACTTGCCTCAAACAGACAGTAGTTCTTTCTCCCACCCTGGACATTCCACAGATATATAAACGCCACTTGTCTAGTATCCAATAGACCTCACAACCTCTGCAGATGCCTGCCATAGATGCGTGTGAAACGTCAGGAGAGAATGCTTCTAGAACATGGCCAGATAGCCTGGAAAACTCACAGCAACCCAATGGTACCAATGTGCAGATGGACAACTGAGAGAGAAATAAGGAACATCAGGTTTCTTACATGTTCGTTGCACACTGAAAAGACAGGGATAGAATGCATATAGATGAGCATTCAAAACAAGTTGTCCCAAATTAAAATTAACCGTCTATGGAGGGGAAAAACACCCAGCTAGTTAAAACTTCAGAGCCCCAGACAAAACAAACAAGATGCTGCCACCCTACAAAAATGCCAGGTAGTCCTGCAAGCCTTCTACTTAAACTGCCACATAAGGTATATAAAGAGTTGAGAAAGGGCTTGGAGGTTTTTGCCTCCTCTTATTTAGTGGAGACAGTTTTTGTTTGTTTTTTCAAAAACATTACCGCATTTCCTCAATTGCAAGACACCATTTATTGTAAGACGCACCCTAATGTCAGTACCACCACCACCACCAGAAACATATAAGATGCACCTGCAATTCTAAGACACCCCCCCCCCCCCATTTTTAGAGATGTTTATATAGGGAAAAGGTGAGTTTTACAATGGAAGAAATACAGTATCTGTGAAAGAAAAGGGAAGAAATAAATCTGTCCAGGACATTCAGTTTGATTACACAAGTAGCAAGGGGAAACTGGTTATTTTTCTAACCAATTATCACAATGTGGGAGACAGAAAGCAATCGCTCTGAGCAACAGGTTTGTTTTGGCCAACACAGAGAAGCAAAGTTGAAAGAAGGGGCAAAGGGGTAGCATGTTAGCACTCCTGTGTCAGGAGAGACATAAAAGCCATTTTGAATGGCTTCTTCCTTGCCCGGGTCAAACACAGTGCTTACAAAAGCCATCAGCTTTAAATAAACGCAGGCTTAATTGATTAAAAAGCCTTGTCCATTCCCTTACCTTTAGAAGCGAATACTGCGCAATTAATCCAAATGGCCCAGTAAGGTATTCATCCCACACAATGGCCTACAAAAGGTACAAGCAAAGAAAAAAACAGTTACATGATGCACCGAGGTTAATTCACAGGCTACTTGGGGGGGGGGGGCACTGCGAGGGGGAGCCGCTTTGGAGGATGCATTGCTGGACCACAATGGGCATAATACTTGACACAAAAGAAAATGGCAAGGACCGGATTCAGAAAGTGCCTCTTTAAAAACTCCATAACCACTGCCATACAATTTGCAAAACGGTACAAAAGTAGTAAAGTCTCAATAGGCTTTACTAAAGTGGAAAGGTCCCGAGAGACAGATGCTACTCTGTAGTCCATATACATTCAGCAAACCTTTTTTAGGAGCCTTTTGAAAGCACAACTTGTATGTATGAATGCCGCTTTACTCCATGGGATTAAGGTCTTGAATGTTCCCAAGTAGCAGGGTGCATGCTTCAAGTGACTACACTTCTTCGGAAGCAAGCTTGGCCAACACAAAGTGCATTTTACTTCTGAGCAAGTGGACATAGCATTATGTTGTTACTCTGACAAATAATGGCCTGCAAGCGTCTTAGTTTGGGAAAGAAATTCAAAGCCCTCAATATATGTGCATGTATACGCACCCAAATAAATTAGGGGGAAAGCTTTGGCATCAGCACATAAGTGCACACTCTTTCAGCTGCCTAATTAAAATGAAAACACCACCTGGAGCCCTTTCACTTCACTAAGATGGCTCTCATTTTTATTTTATGGCTACTGACAAAAATGCACTTTACTTTTTTCTTCATCTGTATCTATAGGGCTGTTGCATGTCACATCTAAGCTGAGGAAAATAAAGCGATCTACAGTAGAAGTGATTTGAGAAACAGAGTGGTGTAGTGGTTTGAGCCTTAGAAGACAACTCTGGAGACCAGGGTTTGAATTCCTATTCAGCCATGGCAAGTCACACTCTCTTGATCTCAGAGGAGGGCAAGGACAAATTCTCTTTGAACAAATTGGGCCAAGAAAACGCATGATCGGTTTTGCCTTACGGTTGCCATAAGTCAGAAAGGATTTGACAGCACACAGAAACAACTTGCAGACTGAAAAACAAACATCCTACACAGTTGGACAAGTTTGCTCTGGATCCCCAAAGGATGCAGTGAATCACTTATATTTGTATTGGTGTGATTAACAGGGCTTCTATACACATAATAAAAGTGAAAATATTAATGTGTGTGGCTGGGGTGTTCACTTACACATGCAAGCTCCCACTTCCACAAACAGTTATAGCCCCTGCTACTCAGGAAATACCAATGGCCCTCTTCCAATGACATTGGAGGTTATAGCGGGTGCCATTAACATGTACTATAGCCCTGCTAGAGTCCTCCACAAACGCCATATTGCCCACCATCCAAGTGAAGGCTTTCATATGGGGATAATTTCATCCTAGATTTTATGTGTTTCCTTCACCACAGACATCTCAGTGTTACTAACTCTTGCCATTGGTGTGGAATTTGCATGACCCTGCCTACTGCCTCTCCCTTAACCCTATCCTATTCTTTTCTATGGCAAACAGCAAACAAAGAAACTGATCAGTAACTGAATATGCTAGAGAGTTTTGGGGAGAATTCACCATGATTTATAGGTGTTGTAGGTCCTGGGATGTATAGTTCACTTGCAATCGAAGAGCCCTCTAAACTCCACCAACTATGGACCTAGAACTAACTTGGCACACAGAACCCCTATGACCAACAAAACATAATGAAGATCTTTGGAGGAATTTATAGGAGTTGTGGTTCACCTACATCCACACTGAATCCAGCTGACGACTGATCTGGACCAAACCTGGCACACAGACCCAACATGGCCAACTGTGAATACAGGCAGAGTTTGGGGGTGATTGCCATGGAAATCGGGGAGTTGTAGTTCATCCTATCCAGAGCACTGAACCCAGCCAACAATGCATCTGGACCAAAATTAGCACACAGACCTAACATGCCAACTTTGAATACTGGCAGGGTTTGGAGGTGACTGCCCTTGAAATCTGGGAGTTCTAATTCCTCTGTATTCAGAGAGCACTGAACCCAGCCAACGACAGATCTGGACCAAACTTGGCATACAGACCCAACATGGCCAACTGTGAATACAGGTGGGGTTAGGGGTTGATTGCCCTTGGAATCTGGGAGTTGTGGCTCGCCTGTATTCAGAGAGCACTGAACCCAGCCAATGATGGATCTGGACCAAACTTGGCACACAGACCCAACATGGCCAACTGTGAATACAGGCGGGATTTGGAGGTGACTGACCCACGGTTTTGGGAATTATGCATTTTTAATGGGAGCATTCATAAAAAAACAAAAGCAAAGACTGACTTTTTTCCAAAGTACCAAAATGAAATTACCAAACTTCCCAAAACAAACAATGTCTTTTGCGAATAACCTGGGCATCGCCAGGTCCCCTAGCTAGTTAAAAATATACTAGAGAAATGTTTCACCTTTTGCATTTTTCAATTGCTTTAATTACAGCTCTTACTCTGAGCAATCAAGATGGCAGAAAATATTTTGTTATGTTTTTTAAACCACTCCAATGTGTAGGGTTTATATACATACAAACATTTATATGTGTATGCACCATGTTTGTGTGTATACAGCATTTCCCCCAAAATGTATACATCTTCAACATGATTAGTCCCATCATAGAAAAGAGGGTCAAATGACAAGAGAAAGTTTTAAGTGAGGTTTGCCACTCTGGGCTTACACAATGCAAGCTGCACTGAGACTACACTTTAAAACACTTGACAGAACATTGTAATTTAAGATGAAATTGTCAGCCTGATTAAATCATCATGATAACATTTATTCTTCAATAGATATGCCCTTATTCAGTCTTCAAATAATAATCAAAAGATAGCTGTAAAAGGGTTTCTACGTTTGAGGAGAAGAACATGCTGTATCTTAAAAAATGTTTCAGCTTCTGCCTTCTTGAGTGACTCAAATTAAAACTCTTATTATGAGCAAAAAATGGCAGAAGTTGAAATATGTCACTATATATTTTGACAGTTATTGTTTCCATTCCACTATATATGTCTGTGGGTTTGTATACACACAAATCCTTATATCGGTGCATATGGGAGTTAATATGCACAGGTTAAATGTCCCTTAAGCCAAAATCTTTGGGACCAGAAGCATTCCATATTTTGGATTATTTTGCATTTTGGAATACTTGCATATACATAATGAGATATCTTGGGAGATGTGGCCCCAATCTAAACATGACATTCACTGATGTTTCATATACACCTTATTATAAACAGCTTAAACATAACTTTAAATAAAATTAAAAATAATAATGGTGTGCATGAAACAATTTTTTTTTTTTGTATACTGAACCATCATAAAGCAACCCACATGGACAATTCCAGAGAAGAGATTCTCGAGTCCTCTCCCAAGAGCACAGCTTTCCAAACTGTGTGTCGGGGCACACTAGTGTGTCACCTGTAGTCTACAGGTGTGTCGCACAAAACATTCCCCCCACCCCAACTGGAAGAGACACCCAAGGGCATCTAGTCCAACCCCCCCTTCAACCAGACAGGAAGGCACAGTCAAAACCTGCCCAACAGCCAGCTATCCAGCTTCAGTTCAAAAACCTCCACAGAAGAAGACTCCACTGGAAGAGACCCCTAGAGGGCATCTAGTCCAACCCCCTTCAGCCAGACAGGAAGGCACAGTGCAACCCTCATCTAATGACCAATCAAGACCAAACTTGGCACACAGAGCCCACATGACCCACTCTACAGCTCGGTGCTGTTTGGAGGAGGACGGAAGATGGATGATGGGACTTACAGTACCTTTGCTCACTTCCTGAGACCACAGCGACACTCATCCAAATACCAATAAAGACCAAACTTGGCACAGAGAGCCCCCATGGCCAACTCAACATTCTGGTGAGGTTTGGGGGAGAACAGACTATGGATGATGGGACTTGTAGTACCTTAACTCACTTTATGAGACCACTGCAACCCTCATCCAATGACTGATCAAGACCAAACTTGGCACACAGAGCCCCCATGACCCACTCTACATCCTGGTGCTGTTTGGAGGAGGATGGACCATGCACAATGGCATTTGCACTACCTTCACTAACTGAAAACTGATAAAGAACATCTTTGCCACACAATTCCTTTCTCAAATAACCCGGGCAGCGCCGGGTCCCCAAGCTAGTCTATCTATATCTATATCTATATCTATATCTATATCTATAATAAAAGTCAAAACTTGTATGCGGCGGATGTGTGGCGGTGTATGTGCCGGCTTTCTGATTGGCCAGCCTGAAAGTTCCAACATTCGGATGGGCTGCCGCTGTGGTGCTATTTGCATATGGTCTCTGATTGGCCTGCTTCAAGAGGAGCCCCTGGTGGAGAAGAGGGTTCATGGCAGAAACAGGGCATGACAGAAGGAAATTTGCATATGGTCTCTGATTGGCCAGCCTCAATTCCAAGATTCCGAGACGACAAAGAGAGGAAAGGAAAGGCCGGGGGCTGAGTCAGAACACTCCCAATACAGACCGAAATAGGCACACAGAGCCCCCATCACCCACTCTACATCCTACTGCAGTTTGGAGGAGGATGAACCATGGATGATGGGACTTGCAGTACCACCACTCACATTCTGAGACCGCTGTTAACCTTATCCAATGACTGAGCAGGACCAAACTTCGCACAGAGACCTCTCATGACCCACTTTACGTCCTGGTGTGGTTTGGCCGGGGATGGACCGTGGATTATGGGACTTGCAGTACCATTGCTCAATTCTTCACACCACTGCAACCCTCATCCAATTACCAACAAATACCAAACTTGGCACACTGAGTCTCCATGACACACTTTACATCCAGGTGCAGTTTGAAGGAGGATGCACCATGGACGATGGGACTTGCAATACCTGCACTCCCTTCCTAAGACCATTATAACTGCCAACAATGATGGATCAGGACCACAATTTGCACAGAGAGCCCGCATAACTCACTCTACATCCTGGTGCGGTTTGGAAGAATTTGACAATGGATGATGGGACTTGCAGTCACTTCACTCACTTCCTGAGACCACTGAGACCCTCGCCAATGACTCATCAAGACTAAACTTGGCACATGGAGCTTCAATGACCCACTCTACATCCTGGAGAAGTTTGGAGGACGACAGACCATGGATGATGGGACTTCAAGTACCTCTACTACCCAAGACTCCTGCAAAACTCATCTAATGACCAATCAAGACCAAAGTTGGCACACAGAGCCCCCATGACCCACTCTACATCCTGCTGCAGTTTTGGAGAAGGGTGGACCATGGATGATGGAACTTCCAGTACCTTCACTCACATTCTGAGACCTCTGCAAACCTCATCCAATGACGGATCAAGACCAAACTTGGCACATAGACCTCTCATGGCCCACTTTACGTCCTGGTGTTATTTGGAAAACTTTGGAGATGGATGATGGGACTTGCAGTACCTTTGCTCACTTCCTGAGACCACTGAGACCCTCGCCAATGACTAATCAAGACTAAACTTGGCACTTGGAGCTCCAATGACCCACTCTACATCCTGCTGCAGTTTGGAGGAGGACAGACCATGGATGATGGGACTTCAAGTACCTCCACTCCCTTCCAAAGATTGCTGCAACCCTCTTCTAATGACCAATCAAGACCACACTTGGCACACAGAGCACACAAGACCCACTCTACATCCTGCTGCAGTTTTGGAGGAGGGTTGACCATGGATGATGGGACTTGCAGTACGTTTACTCACTTCCTGAAACCACTGCAACCCTAATCCAATGACTGATCAAGACCAAACTTAGCACACAAAGCCCCCATGACCCACTCTACATCTTGGTGCAGTTTGGAGGAGGACAGACCGTGGATGATGGTTATGATTCCACTATGAGACGAAGCGGATTTTTAGTGTAGTCTGTAATTGTTGTTTAGTTTATATGTTGTTTAAATTGGCTTTTTTGTAATTGTCTTTTGTGTGTACTGTACACCGCCGTGAGTCGCCCTTATGGGCTGAGGATGGCGGTTAATAAGTGCATCAAATAAATAAAATAATAAATGATGGGACTTCAAGTACCTCCACTCCCTTTCCAAGATTGCTGCAACTCTCATCCAATGACTAATCTAGACCAAACTTAGCACACAGAGCCCCCGTGACCCACTCTACATCCTGCTGCAGTTTTGGAGGAGGGTTGACCATGGATGATGGGACTTGCAGTATGTTTACTCACTTACTGAAACCACTACGACCCTAATCCAATGACTGATCAAGACCAAATTTAGCACACAGAGCCCCCATGACCCACTCTAAATCCTGCTGCAGCTTGGAGGAGGGTTGACCATGGATGATGGGACTTGCAGTACCTTCACTCACTTACTGAAACCACTGCCACCCTCATCCAATGACTCATAAAGACCAAATTTGGCACACAGAGCCCCTATGACCCACTCTATATCCTGCTGCTGTTTGGAGGAGGATGGACCATAGATGATGGGACTTCAAGTACCTTCACTCACTTCCTGAAAATAATGCAGCCGTTATCCAAAGACCAATAAAGACCAAACTTGGCATACAGAACCGCCATTACCCACTTTCCCTAATAACCCGGGCAACGCCGGGTCCCCAAGCTAGTATATAATAAAAGTCAAAACTTGTATGCGGCGGATGTGTGGCGGTGTATGTGCTGGCTTTCTGATTGGCCAGCCTGAAAGTTCCAAGATTCTGACTGGCTGCTGCTGTGGTGCTATTTGCATAAGATCCCTGATTGGCCTGCTTCAACAGGAGCCCCTGGTGGAGAAGAGGGTTCATGGCAGAAACGGGGCATGACAGAAGGAAATTTGCATATGGTCTCTGATTGGCCAGCCTCAAATCCAACATTCCGAGATGACAAAGAGAGGAAAGGAAAGGCCGGGGGCTGGGTCAGAACACTCCCAATACAGACCGAAATAGGCACACAGAGCCCCCATCACCCAATCTACATCCTACTGCAGTTTGGAGGACTATGAACCATGGATGATGGGACTTGCAGTACCACTACTCACATTCTGAGACCGCTGTTAACCTTATCCAATGACTGATCAGGACCAAACTTCGCACATAGACCACTCATGATCCACTTTACGTCCTGGTGTGGTTTGGCCGGGGATGGACCGTGGATTATGGGACTTGCAGTACCATTGCTCAATTCTTCATACCACTGCAACCCTCATCCACTTACCAATAAATACCAAACTTGGCACACTGAGTCTCCATGACGCATTCTACATCCAAGTGCAGTTTGAAGGAGGATGCACCATGGACGATGGGACTTCCAATACCTGCACTCCCTTCCTAAGACCATTACAACTGCCAACGATGATGGATCAGGACCACAATTGCCACAGAGAGCCTGCATAACTCACTCTACATCCTGGTGCGGTTTGGAAGAATTTGACAATGGATGATGGGACTTGCAGTCACTTCACTCACTTCCTGAGACCACAGAGACCCTCGCCAATGACTCATCAAGACTAAACTTGGCACATGGAGCTTCAATGACCCACTCTACATCCTGGAGCAGTTTGGAGGACGACAGACCATGGATGATGGGACTTCAAGTACCTCCACTACCCAAGACTGCTGCAAAACTCATCTAATGGCCAATCAAGACCAACGTTGGCACACAGAGCCCCCATGACCCACTCTCCTGCTGCAGTTTTGGAGAAGGGTGGACCATGGATGATGGAACTTCCAGTACCTTCACTCACATTCTGAGACCTCTGCAAACCTCATCAATGACGGATCACGACCAAACTTGGCACATAGACCTCTCATGACCCACTTTACGTCCTGGTGTTGTTTGGAAAAATTTGGAGATGGATGATGGGACTTGCAGTAACTTCACTCACTTTCTGAGACCACTGAGACCCTCGCCAATGACTAATCAAGACTAAACTTGCCACATCAAGCTCCAATGACCCACTCTACATCTTGCTGCAGTTTGGAGGAGGACAGACCATGGATGATGGGACTTCAAGAACCTCCACTCCCTTCCAAAAATTGCTGCAACCTTCTTCTAATGACCAATCAAGACCACACTTGGCACACAGAGCCCCCATGATCCACTCTACATTCTGCTGCAGTTTGAAAGGGGATGGACTTTGGACGATGGGACTTGCAGTACCTTCACTCACTTACACCACTGCCACCCTCATCTAATAACTGATAAAGACCAAACTTGGCACACAGAGCCCCCATGACCCACTCTATATCCTGCTGCTGTTTGTAGGAGGATGGCCCATGGATGATGGGACTTCAAGTACCTTCACTCACTTCCTGAAAATAATGCAGCCATTATCCAAAGACCAATAAAGACCAAACTTGGCATACAGAACCGCCATTACCCACTGTCTCTAATAACCCGGGCAACGCCGGGTCCCCAAGCTAGTATATAATAAAAGTCAAAGTTTGTATGCGACGTAGGACAGAGGTAGGTAGGATGTAGGGCGGACGTGTTTGTGGCAGCTTTCTGATTGGCTGCCACTGTGGTGCTATTTGCATATGGTCTCTGATTGGCTAACTTCAACAGGACCCCCTGGTGGCGAAGACGGTTTATGAGAGAAACGGGGACATGATAGAGGGAAATTTGCATATGGTCTCTGGCCAGCCTCAATTCCAAGATTCCAAGAGGACAAAGAGATGAAATGAAAAGGCCAGATGCTGTGTCAGAATATTACCCATAAAGAACAAACTTGGCACACAGAGCCCCCATGACCCACTCTACAGCCTACTGCAGTTTGGAGGAGGATGGACCATGGATGATGGGACTTCCAGTCCCATCACTCACTTTCTGAGACCGCTGTTGACCTCATTCAATGACTGATCTAGACCAAACTTGGAACATTGACCTCTCATGACCCACTTTACGCCTGGTGTGGTTTGGATTATGGGACTTGCAGTACCTTTGCTCAATTCCTGAGACCACTGCAACCCTCATCCAATTACCGTTAAAGACCAAACTTGGCACAATGAGTCTTCGTGACGCATTCTACATCCTGGCGCAGTTTGGAGGAAGATGCACCATAGATGATGGGACTTGCAATACCTGCACTCCCTTCCTGAGATCATTACAACTGCCAACAATGATGAATCAGGAACACAATTCACACAGAGAGCCCGCGTGACCCACTCTACATCCTGGTGCGGTTTGGAAAAATTTGGAGATGGATGATGGGACTTGCAGTAACTTCACACATTTCCTCAGACGACTGAGACCCTTGCCAATGACTGATCGAGACCAAACTTGGCACACAGAGCCCCCATGACCCACTCTACATCCTGGTGCACTTTCGAGGAGGACAGATCATGGATGATGGGACTTCAAGTACCTCCACTCCCCAAGACTGCTGCAAAACTCATCTAATGACCAATCAAGACCAAACTTGGCACACAGAGCCCCCATGACCACTCTACATCCTGCTGCAGTTTTGGAGGGTTGACCATAGATGATGGGACTTCCAGTACCTCCACTCACATTCTGAAACATCTGTGAACCTCATCCAATGACTGATCAAGACCAAACTTGGCACGTAGACATCTCATGAACCACTTTACGTCCCAGCGTTGTTTGGAAAAAATTGGAGATGAATGATGGGACTTGCAGTAACTTCACTCACTTTCTGAGACCACTGAGACCCTCGCCAATGACTAATCAAGACCAAACTTGGCACACGGAGCCCCAATGACCCACTCTACATCCTGGTGCAATTTGGAGGATGACAGACCATGGATGATGGGACTTCAAGTACCTCCACTCCCTTCCCAAGATTGTTGCAACCCTCATCTAATGGCCAATCAAGACCAAACTTGGCACACAGAGCCCCCATGACCCACTCTACATTCTGCTGCAGTTTTGGAGGAGGGTTGACCATGGACGATGGGACTTGCAGTACCTTTACTCACTTACTGAAACCACTACGACCCTGAACCAATGACTGATCAAGACCAAACGTGGCACACAGAGCCCCCATGACCCACTCTATATCCTGCTGCTGGAGGAGGGTGGACCATGGATGATGGGACTTCAAGTACCTTCACTCACTTCCTGAAAACAATGCAGCCATTATCCAATGACCAATAAAGACCAAATTTGGCATACAGAACCGCCATTACCCACTTTCTCTAATAACCCGGGCAGCGCCGGGTCCCCAAGCTAGTATCTATATCTATGTATATAATAAAGGTGAAAGTTTGTATGCGGCAGACAAAAGTGTGGCTGTGCGACGGGAGGAGTATGTGCCAGCGTTTTGATTGGCCAACCTGAAAGTTCCAACATTCTGATTGGCTGCCGCAGTGGTGCTATTTGCATATGGTCTCTGATTGGCCAGCTTCAATAGGAGCCCCTGGTGGAGAAAAGAGTTCATGGCAGAAACGGGGACATGAGAAGGAAATTTGCATATGGTCTCTGATTGGCCAGCCTCAATTCCAAGATTCCGAGATGACAAAGAGAGGAAAGGAAAAGGCCAGAGGGGGCTGAGTCAGACAATTACCAATACAGACCACACTTGGCACTCAGAGCCCCCATGACCCACTCGACATCCTACTGCAGTTTGGAGGAGGATGAACCATGGATGATGGGACTTGCAGTACCATCACATTCTGAGACCGCTGTTAACCTCATCCAATGACTGATCAGGACCAAACTTGGCACATAGACCTCTCATGACCCACTTTACGCCTGGTGTGGTTTGGCGGGGGATGGACCATGGATTATGGGACTTGCAGTACCTGCACTCCCTTCCTAAGACCAATACAACTGCCTACAATGATGGATCAGGACCACAATTTACACAGAGAGCCCGCATGACCCACTCTACATCCTGGTGCGGTTAGGAAGAATTTGACTATGGATGATGGGACTTGCAGTCACTTCACTCACTTCCTGAGACCACTGAGAGTCTCGCCAATGACTGATCAAGACCAAACTTGGCACAGAGTCCCCATGACCCACTCTACATCCTGGTGCACTTTCGAGGCGGACAGACCATGGATGATGGGACTTCAAGTACCTCCACTCCCTTCCCAAGACTGCTGCAACCCTTACTAATGTCCGATCAAGACCAAACTTGGCACACAGAGCCACCTTGACCCCTCTACATCCCGATGCTGTTTGGAGAAGGACGGACGATGGATGATGGGACTTCCAGTGCAGTTCAGGGCAGGATGGGCCACTAATGATGGGATTTGCAGTACCTTCACCCGATTCACTTCCCACAGAACATTGTAGCCCCTACAAATCACAGACCAGGCCCAAACTTGGCACACAGAGTACTCATGGCCCACTCTACATCCTGATGCAGTTCTAAGGGGGATGGACCATGGATGATGGGATTTGCAGTATCTTTACTCACTTACTGAAACCACTGCAACCCTCATCCAATGATCAATCAAGGCCAAATTGGCACAAAAAGCCCCCATAACCCACTCTACATCCTGGTGCACTTTCGAGGAGGACAAACTATGGATGATGGGACTTCAAGTACCTCCACTCCCCAAAACTGCTGCAACCCTCATCTAATGACCAATCAAGACCAAACTTGGCACACAGAGCCCCCATGATCTACTCTACATATTGCTGCAGTTTTGGAGGAGGGTTGACCATGGATGATGGGACTTTCAGTACCTTCACTCACATTCTGAGACCTCTGCAAACCGCATCCAATGACTGATCAAGACCAAACTTGGCACATAGACCTCTCATGACCCACTTTATGTACTGGTGTCGTTTGGAAAAATTTGGCGATGGATGATGGGACTTGAAGTACCTTCACTCACTTACTGAAACCACTGCGACCCTCATCCAATGACTGATAAAGACCAAATTTGGCACACAGAGCCCCCATGACCCACTCTATATCCTGCTGCTGTTTGGAGAAGGGTGGACCATGGATGATGGGACTTCAAGTTCCTTCACTCACTTCCTGAAAACAATGCAGCCGTTATCCAATGACCAATAAAGACCAAATTTGGCATACAGAACCGCCATTACCCACTTTCTCTAATAACCCGGGCAACGGCGGGTCCCCAAGCTAGTATATAATAAAGGTGAAAGTTTGTATGTGGAGGACAAAAGTGTGGCGGTGTATGTGCTAGCTTTCTGATTGGCTGCCACTGTGGTCTCTGATTGGCCAGCCTGAAATTCCAAGATTCCGATTGGCTGGGCAGCGATGCTATTTGCATATGGTCTCTGATTGGCCAGCTTCAAGAGGAGCCCCTGGTGGAGAAAAGAGTTCATGACAGAAACGGGGACATGAGAAGGAAATTTGCATATGGTCTCTGATTGGCCAGCCTCAATTCCAAGATTCCGAGATGAAAAAGAGAGGAAAGGAAAAGGCTAGGGGCTGAGTCAGAAAATTACCAATACAGACCACACTTCGCACACAGAGCCTGCAAGACCCACTCGACATCCTACTGCAACCATGGATGATGGGACTTGCAGTAGCATCACTCACATTCTGAGACCGCTGTTAACCTCATCCAATGACTGATCAGGACCAAACTTGGCATACTGAGTCTCCATGACACACTCTACATCCTGGTGCAGTTTGGAGGAGGATGCACCATGGACAATGGAACTTGCAATACCTGCACTCCCTTCCTAAGACCATTACAACTGCCAACAATGATGGATCAGGACCACAATTTACACTGAGAGCCCACATGACCCACTCTACATCCTGGTGCGGATTGGAAGAATTTGACAGTGGATGATGGGACTTGCAGTCACTTCACTCACTTTCTGAGACCACTGAGACCCTCGCCAATGACTGATCAAGACCAAACTTGGCACACAGAGTCCCCATGACCCACTCTACATCCTGGTGCACTTTCGAGGAGGACAGACCATGGATGATGGGACTTCAAGTACCTCCACTCCCTTCCCAAGACTGCTACAACCCTTACTAATGTCCGATCAAGACCAAACTTGGCACACAGAGCCACCTTGACCCACTCTACATCCCGATGCTGTTTGGAGGAGGACGGACAATGGATGATGGGACTTCAAGTTCCTTCACTCACTTCCTGAAAACAATGCAGCCGTTATCCAACGACCAATAAAGACCAAATTTGGCATACAGAACCGCCATTACCCACTTTCTCTAATAACCCGGGCAGCGCCGGGTCCCCAAGCTAGTACTATATAATAAAAGTGAAAGTTTGTATGTGAGGGAGGACAGAGGGAGGACAGAGGGAAGACGGAGGGAGGACAGAGGGAGGACGTAGGGCGGAAAAGTTTGTGGCAGCTTTCTGATTGGCTGCCACTATGGTGCTACTTGCATATGGTCTCTGATTGGCCAGCTTCAATAGGAGCCCCTGGTGGAGAAGAGGGTTCATGACAGAAATGGAGACATGAGAGAGGAAATTTTCATATGGTCTCTGATTGGCCAGCCTCAATTCCAAGATTCCGAGATGACAAACACATGAAAGGAAAAGGCCAGGGGCTCTGTCACAAAATTACCAATACAGATGAAACTTGGCACACAGAGACCCCATGACCCACTAGACATCCTACTGCAGTTTGGAGGAAGATGGACCATGGATGATGGGACTTGCAGTACCATCACTCACTTTCTGAGACCGCTGTTGACCTCATCCAATGACTGATCAGGACCAAACTTGGCACATAGACCTCTCATGACCCACTTTACGCCCTGGTGTGGTTTGGCCAGGGATGGACCATGGATTATGGGACTTGCAGTACCTTCATTCAATTCCTGAGACCACTGCAACCCACATCCAATTACCGACAAAGACCAAACTTGGCACACTGAGTCACCATGACACACTCTACATCCTGGTGCAGTTTGGAGGAGGATGCACCATGGATGATGGGACTTGCAATACCTGCACTCTCTTCCTAAGACCATTACAACTGCCAACAATGATGGATCAGGACCACAATTTACACAGAGAGCCCACATGACCCACTCTACATCCTGGTACGGTTTGGAAAAATTTGACAATGGATGATGGGACTTTCAGTCACTTCACTCACTTCCTGAGACCCTCGCCAATGACTGATCAAGACCAAACTTGGCACACAGAGTCCCCATGACCCACTCTACATCCTGGTGCACTTTTGTGGACGACAGACCATGGATGATGGGACTTCAAGTACCTCCACTCCCTTCCCAAGACTGCTGCAACCCTCATCTAATGTCCGATCAAGACCAAACTTGGCACACAGAGCCCCTATGACCCACTCTACATCCCGATGCTGTTTGGAGGAGGACGTATGATGGATGATGGGACTTCCAGTACCTTCACTCACTTCCTGAAACCACAGCGACACTTATCTAAATAGCAAAAAAGACCAAACTTGGCACAGAGAGCCCCCTTGGCCAACTCAACATTCTGGTGAGGTTTGGGGGAGAACAGACTATGGATGATGGGACTTGCAGTACCTAAACTCACTTTCTGAGACCACTGTGACCCTCATCCAATGATTGATCAAGAACAAAACTTGGCACACAGAGCCCCCAAGACCCACTCTCCATTCTGGTGCAGTTTGGAGGAGGATGGACTACAGATGATGGGACTCGCAGTACCTTCACTAACTTCCTGAGACCACTGCGACCCATATAAATAACTGATAAAGACCAACCTTGATATACAATTCGTTTCTCAAATAACCCGGGCAGCGCCGGGTCCCCAAGCTAGTATATAATAAAAGTCAGTGTTTGTATGTATGTATGTATGTATGTATGTGTGCGTCGGGAGGTGTATGTGGTAGCTTTCTGATTGGCTCCCACTTTAACAGCCCACTGTGACCAACACGGGTGACGAACCTGGACCAAACTTGACACGCATAACCCCCATGACACCCTTTACCTCCTGGTGAGGTTTGGGGGAGGACAGGCAAATGATGATGGGATTTGTAGTACTTTCAAAACTTCGGTTCCCAGAGACTACTATGGCAACCAACAAAGACCGATAAAGACCAAACTTGGTACACAGAGCCCCCAGGACTCACTCTACATCCTACTGCAGTTTGGAGGAGGGCAGACCATGGATGATGGGGCTTGAAGTAACTCCACTCACTTCCCGAGACTACTGCGGCCCTCATCCAATGACTGATCAAGACCAAACTTGGCACACATAACTCCCGTGACCCCCTTTACGTCTTGGTGACGTCTGGGGGAAGACAGACAATGGATGATGGGATTTGTAGTACTTTCCAACCCTTCGGTTCCCACAGACCACAGCGGCCCCCAACAAAGACCAATAAAGACCAAACTTGGCACACAGAGCACCCATGACCCACTCTATATCCTGGTGCTGTTTGGAGGAGGGGCCATGGATGATGGGACTTGAAGTACCTTCACTCACTTCCTGAGACCACAGCAACATTCATCCAATTACCAATAAAGACTAGGCTTGGCACACAGAGCACACATGACCCACTCTACATCCTACTGCAGTTTGGAGGAAGATGGACCATGGATGATGGGACTTGCAGTACCATCACTCACTTTCTGAGACCACTGTAACCTTCATCCAATGACTGATCAAGACCAAACTTGGCACATAGACCTCTCATGACCCACTTTATGCCCTGGTGTGGTTTGGCCGGGGATGGACCATGGATTATGGGATTTGCAGTACCTTTGCTCAATTCCTGAAACCACTGCAACCCTCATCCAATTACCGATAAAGATCAAACTTGTCACACTGAGTCTCCATGACACACTCTACATCCTGCTGCGGTTTGGAGGAGGATGCACCATGGATGATGGGACTTGCAATACCTGCACTCCCTTCCTGAGACCATTACAACTGCCAACAATGGATCAGGACCACAATTTGCACAGAGAGCCCGGATGACCCATTCTACATCCTGGTGCAGTTTGGAAGAATTTGGAAATGGATGATGGGACTTGCAGTAACTTCACTCACTGAGACCCTCACCAATGACTGATCAAGATCAAACTTTGCAATAAAGAGCCCCCATGACCCACTCTACATCCTGGTGCACTTTTGAGGACAGACCATGGATGATGGGACTTCAAGTATCTCCACTCCCGCCCCAGGACTTCTGCAAACCTCATCTAATGACCAATCAAGAAAAAACTTGGCACACAGAGTCCCCATGAGCCACTCTATATCCCGGTGTTCTTTGGAGGATGGATGATGGATGATGGGACTTCCAGTACCTTCACTCACTTCCTGAAACCACAGTGACACTCTTCCAAATACCAAGCAAGACCAAGCTTGGCACAGAGAGCCCCCATGGCCAACTCAACATTCTGGTGAGGTTTGGGGGAGAACAGACCATGGGGACTCTGTGTGCCAAGTTTGGACTTCAAGTACCTCCACTAACTTCCCAAGACTGCTGCAACCCTCATCTAATGACTGATCAAAACCAAACTTGGCACACAGAGCCCCCATGACCCACTCTCCATCCTGGTGCATTTGGTGGAAGATGGACCACAGATGATGGGACTCGCAGTACCTTCACTAACTTCCTGAGAGAACTGCGAGCCATATAAATAACTAATAAAGACCAACCTTGATACACAATTCCTTATTCAAATAACCCGGGCAGTGCCGGGTCCCCAAGCTAGTATATAATAAAAGTCAGTGTTTGTATGTATGTATGTGTGCGGCGGGAGATGTATGTGGCAGCTTTCTGAGTGGCTGCCAATTTCACAGGCCACTGCGACCAGCATGGGTGATGTATCTGGACCAAACTTGGCACACATAACCCCCATGATGCCCTCTACACCCTGGTGAGGTTTGGGGGGGGGGGGGAGGACGAACAATGTATGATGGGATTTGTAGTACTTTCATACCCTTTGGTTCCCAAAGACCACTGGGGCCCTTGATAAAGACTGATAAAGAGCAAACTTGGCACACTGAGCCCCCATGACCCACTCTACATCCTACTGGAGTTTGGAGGAGGGCAGGCCATGGATGATGGGACTTGAAGTACCTCAACTTACTTCCCGGGACCGCTGCAACCCTCATCCAATGACTAATCAAGACCAGAAATAGCACACATAACCCCCATGATCCCCTTTACGTCCTGGTGTGATTTGGGGGAGGATGGACAATGGATGATGGGATTTGGGGCGAACAAACTGAAATTAAATCCAGACAAGACAGAGGTACTCCTGGTCAGTCGCAAGGCCGAACGGGATATAGGGTTACAGCCTGTGCTGGATGGGGTCGCACTCCCCTTGAAGGCGCAGGTTCGCAGCTTGGGTGTGACCCTGGACTCATCGTTGAGCCTGGACCCCCAGGTTTCAGCGGTGACCAGGGGAGCATTTGCACAGCTCAGGCTCGTGCGCCAGCTGCGCCCGTATCTCGGGAAGTCTGACTTGGCCACGGTGGTACACGCTCTTGTCACATCCCGCCTGGATTACTGCAACGCTCTCTACGTGGGGCTGCCCTTGAAGACGGCCCGGAAGCTCCAGCTGGTTCAGCGTGCGGCAGCCATGTTACTAACTGGAGCGGGTGGCAGGGAGCACACAACGCCCTTGTTATCCCAGCTCCACTGGCTGCCGATTTGCTACCGGACCCAATTCAAGGTGCTGGTCTTGGCCTACAAAGCCCTAAACGGTTCCGGCCCAAAATACCTTTCCGACCGCATCTTGGCCTACGAGCCCACGAGGACCTTGAGATCGTCTGGGGAAGCCCTTCTCTCGGTCCCGCCTGCGTCACAGGCGCGGCTGGCGGGGACGAGGGAGAGGGCCTTCTCGGTGGTGGCCCCCCGGCTGTGGAACACTCTCCCTGCTCACATCAGACAGGCGCCCTCCCTCATGTCCTTTCGGAGAAGCCTTAAGACATGGCTGTTCGAGAGGGCATTTAATTAAGTGCTACAGCAAGACAATATGGTAATGAGAACTGGAATGGAACAAGGAATATGAGATTGGCTATGATTCTACTAAGAGACGAAGCGGATTTTTAGTGTAGTCTGTAAGTTGTGTATTGTTTATATGTTGTTGAAATGGATTTTGTAACTGTCTTTTATGTGTACTGTACACCGCCATGAGTCGCCCTTATGGGCTGAGAATGGCGGTTAATAAGTGCATTAAATAAATAAATAATAAATAAATAAATTTGTAGTACTTTCAAACCTTCAGATCCCACATACCACTGTGGTCCCCCCAAAAGACCGATAAAGACCAAACTTTGCACACAGATCCCACATGACCAACTCTACATCCTGCTGCAGTTTGGAGGAAGCTGAGCCATGGATGATGGGACTTGAAGTACCACTACTCCCTTCCCGAGACCGCTGCGACCCTCATCCAATGACAGATCATGACCAAACTTTGCACACAGAGCCCCCATGATCCACTCTACATCTTGATACTGTTTGGAGGAGGATGAACCATAGACGATGGGATTCGCAGTCCCGTGACTCACTTTCTGAGACCGCTGTGACCCTCATCCAATGACTAATCAAGACCAGAAACAGCACATATAACCCCCATGACCCCCTTTACATCCTGGTGTGATTTGGGGGAGGATGGACAATGGATGATGACTTGAAATACCTTCACTCACTTCCTGAGACTGCTGTGACCGTCATCCAATGACTGATCAAAACCAAACTTGGCACACAGAGCCCCATAACCCACTTTCTCTAATAACCCGAGTTGCGCCGGGTCCCCAAGGTTGTGTGTGTTTGTGTGTTTGTGTGTGTGTGTGTGTGTGTGTGTATATATATATATATATATATATATATATATATATAGTATGAAACTCTTATAAGGGGTTGGTTTAACCTCTGTCTTGTTAGTAAAACTGAATTTCCGTGTCACAAAAGGATGCATGTCTCAAATGTGTGTCATCAACATCAAAAAATTGGAAATCTCTGTCCTAAAGAGATCGGGTGCTGTATACATAAGTGTGTATACAGACAGTCCCCAAATTGCAGACATCCAACTTACACATCCAATGCCTAGTTAAGAATGGGGCTGAGACAACAGGAAGTGAGAGAAATCTACCCCTTGAAAGGGAGATTCACTCCTGGAAGAGTTATCAGGGGAAAAGATGTCTCAACTGAAGCTTTATCACCAATCCTTGTTTATGAACAACAAGCCAAATTTTTCCCAATCATATTATCACCGAGACAATTTAATTAACCTTGAATTTTGGAAAATATAATTCACGCACTATCAGGAAGTACTGTGAACCCAAGCAGCAATGGCTCTGGAACAAACCTGGCCCATAGACCCAAGATGGCAAACTGAATACTGGTGGGGTTTGAGGGGAACTGATCTTGAATTTTGGCAGTTACAATTCACCCCTTCAAGAGATCACTGTGAACCCCAACAACGATGCATCTGGACAAAACTTGGCACACAGACCCAACATGACCAACTTAAAGTCCTGGTTGGGTTTGGGAGAATTGACCTTGAATTTTGGAAGTTATACTTCCCCCGCATCCAAACAGCATTGTGATCCCAACCAATGGTGGATCTGGATTGGCTCTAGTTTCTGCCAACCTAGCAGTTTGAAAACATGCAAATGTGAGTAGATCAATATGTGTGTGAAAGTGTGAAAGTAACGGCACTCCATGCAGTCATACTGGCCACATGACATTGGAGGTGCCTATGGACAACACCAGCTTTTTGGCTTAGAAACGGAGATGGGCATAACCCCCCAGAGTTGGACACGACTAGACTTAATGTCAGGGGAAACCTTTACCTTTACTTTACTTAGTCCACCCACAATAAAAAACAAACACTGTGAACCCAAACGACAATGGATTTGGACCAAACTTAACATTAGTACCCACAATGCCAACTTTGTATCCTAGTAGGGTTTGGAGGAAAGTGTCCTAGAATTTTGGGATTTATAGTTCACCCACATTTAGATAGCATTGTGAACCCAACCAATGATGGCTCTGGACCAAACTTGGCACACAGACCCAACATGACCAACTTCAAGTCCTGGAGGGGTTTGGGGGGAATTGACCTTGAATTTGGAAGTTATAATTCACCCACATCGGAACAGCATTGTGATCCCAACCAATGATGGATCTGGACCAAACATGGCCAACTTTTAATACTGGTGGGGTTTGAGGAAAATTGGCCCATGATTTGGGGAATTGTAGTTCACCCACAATCTAAGAACACCGAGAATCCAAATGACAAAGATTTGGACCAAACTTAGCATGCATACCCACTATGGCCAACTTTGTATCCCACCAGGGTTTGGAGGAAAGTGACCTAAAATTTTGAGATTTATAGTTCACCCACATCTAGATAGCACTGTGAACCCAACCATCCGTGGATCTGGACCAAACTTGGCACATATATCCAACATGGCGAACTCTGAATGTTCTTGGGGTTTGGGTGGAATTGACATTGAACTTTGGGAATTATAGCTGACATACATCCAGAAAGTACTGTGAACCCAACTGACAATAGTTCTGGACCAAACCTGGCACGTATACTCAACTTGGTCAACTTTGAATACTTGCAGCGTTTGGAGGGAATTCACCCTGGATGATGGGAGTTGTAGTTCACCCACATCTTTATACATTTTCTAATGGGACCATTCATAAACCCTTAAAACAAGAAATCACTCATTCTAATTTTTATCATTACAAAAGACCTAACTCAGGCATCGCCGGGTACCTAAGGAAGTCTATAACAAAATTCAACACCTGTTTGTATGCATATATGTTTATATGAACGTAGAGCATTGTAACTCCCAGCAACAACAGATCTAGACCAAACATGGTACACAGACCCCCCCCCCCCCATGCCCAACAGAACATACTGGGAGGGGGGGGGTTGGGGAGGATGGGCCCTAGATTCTGTAAGTTATGTTTCACCAACATCCAGAGATCACTTTGAACCCAGCTGACGATGGATTGGGCCAAACCTGTCACACAGACACAACTTTAAATACGGGAAGGGGGGGGGGGCTTGATCCATGAATTTGGAAATTGTATTTCACCCTCAAAGAACACTATGAATCCAACCAATGATGGATCTGGACCAAACCTGGCACACAATCCTAACATGGCCAAGTTTGAATACCTGTGGGGATCGAGGGGAATTGAACTTGAATTCAGGGAGTTGTAGTTCACCCACATTCAGCGAGCAATGTGAACCAAATGGACAATGAATGTGGACCAAACTTGGTAGACATACCCAGCATGACCAACTGTGAATACTGGTAGGGTTTGGAGGTGACTGGCCCATACTTTGGGAATTGTAGTTCACCTGCAATCAAAGAGCACTGTGAAACCAACAACAGACTTGGATCTAACTTTGCACACATACCCAACATGGCAAACTTTGAATAATGGTGGGGTTTGGAGGTGAGTGACCCACAGTTTTGGGAACTGTAGTTCACCTGCAATCAGAGAACACTATGAACCCAACCAAAAACTGATATAGAGCACACTTGGCACACAGATCCCCCCCCCCCCCCCTCCCCCATGACTAATAGAACATACTGGAAGGGTTTGGGGGAGAATGACCCTGGATTCCAAGAGTTATAGTTCACCAACATCAAGAGAGCACTCTGAACCCAGCTGATGACGGATCTGGACCAAACTTGGCACACATACCCAACATGGCCAACTAAATAATGGTGGAGATTGAGGGGAACAGACCTTGAATGTTGGGTGTTGCAGTTCACCCGCATTCAGAGAACACCGTGAACCCAGCCAACAACAGTTCTTGACCAAACTTGGCACACATACCCAACATGGCCAACTTTGAATACTAGTGTGGTTGGAACAATAACAGATGATGATGATTGGACTTGCAGTCCACCCATATCCTTATGCATTTTCTAATGGGACAATTCATTTAATCGAAAACAAAACAATGATCCCCCCCCCTAAAGTTTATCTTTACTAAATTACCTAACCAATGCATGTTTTTAAAATGTACCTATTCCATCTTACATACAAATTCAACTTAAGAACAAACCTACAAGACCTGTCTTTGTCTGTAACTGGGAGGCTGCCTATATGTAAGTGTGTATATACCAGGTCTTGCTGGCAACAGTCTGGCTATTCCTTGCCCAGGAAAAGCCTGTGAAATGCACAGGGCTGCCATTAAGCGAACAGATGACTTTAAGTCACATGTCCACCATGAATGGCTGCAAGCCACTGTGCAGTTTCAGTCAAAGGACTGATGGTACCTTTCAAAATTGAGGAAATGCAACACATTAGTTGTCACTCTGCTGTGCCTTGAGGTCCCAAATGCACAGTTTCCAGGCTGAAATGATGACCTTTTTGCTTTCTCAGACTTTTGTGCACAAAATTTGTGCCATGTTCCAAACAATTGAAAAATATTGTGTACAATACAACCAAACCCATCATTGGCAACTATTAATTTTAAAGTGGGAGACTCCCAGGGTGGATTTTCACTGCCATATAATCCAGTTTCTGAATCCAGATTACACAATGTAACAAAATTTGAAATATTTTCTGTTCCTGGTTTGAAAGTGTTGTTTCCTGTTTAATTGTGTGGTTCTTACTTTAAAAGTAGTTGTTATGCTCCAGACACTTCATTTTTGTGGCTACAAACTAGGTTGTATTGGCCGAGAATCTTATCTGATATTCACTGAAAAACTAGAGCAAAATGTGCTGCAAAATGTGTCCCTCCCGCAAAGAAAGTTTTTGCAGTTTAATAAAACTTTTTCCATGTTTTTATGATAGAACCAATTAAAAATGACATTTATAAGTCAGGAACAAAAACTGTGTAACAGAGTGTAATCTACTCTGAACTGGAATATATGAGTCACATTGTTCCATGTTCTTTGAACTGGATGCCGTATCATCTAGTTCAAAGCAAATAATCTGGATTTAGAAACTGAATTATATGGCAGATGCCAGATAAATGTAATTTTTGGGTTGTTTTAAAGTTCTTATGAAAAATAGGCGTAATCCTATACCCCACACTATACCATAAACTCTGTATTGACTGGATAGTGATATTGGAAGTCATTCAAAACTAATGAAGGCAAGCTTAATGTGAGTGTTGCTGTTTTTTTTAATAAAAAAAAACATTTTGCTGGTTGCTTGAGAGTTCTGGTTACCCAAGAGTCAATTGTATTTTATCACGATGTCTACTTTTAACTTATTTATGATGTTTGTATCCCGCTTTCTCTCTCTCAAGGAGACTCAAAGCAGCTCACTATTCTAATTGCACTACGGATAAATGAAAGTAGATAAGCATTACAATAGAATTAAAGATGGGCTTTACAACAAAAATCAGTCACATCATGAAAAACCTGTTCCAACGACCTAAAACACAACATCCCCTAGTTTGGTCTTCAACACTCTCCTCTCCAAAAGCCTTAATGCCTTGCTATCGTAACTCTACACCAGGCATGGGCCAACTTGGACCCTCCGAGTGTTTTGGACTTCAAATCCCACAATTCCTAACAGCCTATTAGGCTGTTAAACTGGGCTCTACAGGCCAATGGATACTCCACCATGGACATCAGAAGGGCTGCAAGACCAAGAACAAGCCACAAGAGGAAAGACAAAGATCCACCCAGAGGAAAAGTGTTCTTACCAGACATCAAGGTAACCACTGACCACACAGGGAAGCTGATGAAGAAACACAACCTGCGAACTATCTACAGACCTACTAAGAAAATCCAACAAATGCTATGTTCAGCAAAGGATAAGAGGGATCTTCTCACCTCTGCAAGAGTCTACCGTATACCATGCAGCTGTGGACAAGTCTCCATAGGGACCACCCAGCACAGCAGCATTGCCGCAGACACGAATCAAAGAACATGAAAGGCACTGCAGACTAATTCAACCAGAGCCATAGCAGAGCACCTGATGAACCAACCTGGACACAGCATATTATTTGAGAACACAGGCATGCTGGGCAGCAACCAACCACCCTAACAACCACCATGTCAGACTACAGAGAAGCCATTGAAATCCACAAGCACATGGAAAATTTCAACAGAAAGAAGGAAACCATGAAAATGAACAAAATCTGGCTACCAGTATTTAAAAACTCTAAAATCAGGACAGTAAATAAAAAGGAACACCCAAAAAACAGGGGAAATCCAGACAATAATCAACCAGGGCCAGCTAACACCTCCCAACAAAGGATTCCCCTGGGCAGCAACCAACCAGACTTTGAAGTTGCAAGGCAATTAAATGCTAAACAAGGTGGCTAATTGCAACATTTCCACTTGCCTCAAACAGATAGGAGTTCTTTCTCCCACCCTAGACTAGTTTCCAACAATCTCACGACCTCTGAGGATGCCTGCCATAGATGTGGTCTAAACGTAAGGAGAGAATGCTTTTGGAACATGGCCATACAGCCTGGAAAACTCACAGCAATCCAGTGATTCTGGCTGTTAGGAATTGTGGGAGTTGAAGTCCAAAACACCCAGGCGGCCCAAGTTGGCCCACGCCTCCTCTACACATTTGAACATGCGTGGCTTTGTGTTGACCTATGTATTTTAATGTTGTTGTTTCTATTATCACACTATGAAACATATGAAAAATGTTCTGTTCCTGGTTTGAAAGTGGCATGTCCTGTTTAATTCTGCAGTCCTCGATTTGAAAGTAGTCATCACTCCACAAACATTGTTTTTGGGGCCACAACAATGTTGAATTGGCCAAGACTCTTTCGAGATTGATATTCCTTGAAAAACTAGCACAAAATGCGAACAAAAAACTGTATGCAGTTTGATACACTTTCCCCATCTTTTTTATGACAGACCAATTAGGAAATGACATGGATCACCCAGGAACACAAATCATAGTGTGGCAGGGTGTTTGTGATTATTTCTACCCAGCCTTCTCTAAGGGCCCTTCCACACAGCCATATAACCCAGAACACCAAGGCAAATAATCCACAATATCTGCTTTGGACTGGAATATGTGAGTCCACACTGTCATATCATCTAGGTGGATTTTATATACCTGTGTGGAAAGGGGCCCAGAATACCAAGGCAGATAATCCACAATATCTGCCTTGAACTGGGTTGAGTCCACACTGCAATATAAAATTAATAATTTTGTAATATAATATATTATATATGGTGTATACTACAAGTTATGATATAGTACAATATATTATATAATACTAATAATATAATATACTGGTAGTGTATTATATAGATTGTGGTACAATATAGTACAATATAATAATATAATTGTATATTATATATTACATGTAATATTACTAATAATATGGCGGTATAGTGGTATAGTAAAATATAGGACTATATAATACTAATATTGTGTTATGCTAGTAATATATTGTATATACCTATCATATTGATAATACTGTATAATGTAATACAGTATCATACTAATACAAATAAGTCACTTCAAGGATGCCATCCATCCATCTTGCCCTTGGTCAGCCCCTCTTCCTTTTGCCTTCCACTTTCCACAGCATAATTGTCTTCTCTAGGCTTTCCTGTCTCCTCATAATGTGGCCAAAGTACTTCAACTTTGTCTCTAGTATCCTTCCCTCCAGTGAGCAGTCGGGCTTTATGGACTGACCTTGAAGGAGCTGGGGGTGGTGACGGCCGACAGGGAGCTCTGGCGTGGGCTGGTCCATGAGGTCACGAAGAGTCGGAGACGACTGAACGAATGAACAACAACACTAATACAAATACAATATAATAATATATAATAATATTGTAATATAGTAATACTAATATTTAAAAAATAATTACTACTCAGTCTCCTCGGGGAGATAGGGTGGGATGAAAAGAGTTATTACTGATAAGAACAGATACTAAACTTGATTTTAGCCAAAAGGCCGTGAAGGTATGTTTCCCCCTCCCACGGCACGTGCCCGCTTTGTGTTGATCGGTGACCGTAATTTCTGGTTGCTTCTGGAGTGAGAGAATCAGCCGTCTACGAAGATGTTGCCCAGGGGACGCCCGGATGTCTTGCAATCCTGCGAGGAGGCTTCTCTCATGGCGTGGAGGCTGCAAAGATGGCTGAGCAATGACCCCTCACAAACTAATACCCATGCCAACATAAAGGCAGATCAGATAGCACACCAACTCTTGAAGAATGGGAAACCCAACCTTGCCACCAAAGTAGGAAATAAACCAATAGCCAGAGATTGAGAACAACCTTCATGAACTCTTTTACATCTACTGAATTGGACATGGCTCTCAATAAATGTAAAAATGGCAAAGCAGCTGGCCTGGATGATCTACGGATGGAACAAATCAAGAACATTGGTCCAAAAGCAAGGTGCTGGCTGCTGGAGCTGATGAACAACTGCACTGCATCCTGTCAGATCCCCAAAATCTGGAGGAAAGCAAGAGTCATCGCCATCTTGAAGCCAGGCAAAGACCGTAATAACCCAAAAAGCTATAGACCAATCTCCCTGTTGTGCCACCTCTACAAAGTTCTGGAGAGACTTATTTTGCATAGAATTATGGAAAAAATAGACCCATGTCTGATCCCACAGCAAGCTGGCTTCAGGAAAGGCAAAAGCTGCACATCACAAGTGCTAAACCTGACTCAGCACATAGAAGATGGCTTTGAAAGGCAGCAGATCACAGGAGCTGTCTTCATAGACCTGTCAGCAGCTTATGATACTGTGAACCACCGCCTCCTCCTGAGAAAAATGTATAATATCACAAAGGACTACCACCTCACCCACCTCATAGGAAACCTGCTACAAAACAGGAGCTTTTTTTGTTGAGTTCCAGGGCCAGAGAAGCAGATGGCGGAAACAGAAGAATGGCCTGCCTCAGGGGAGCGTGCTTGCTCCATCCATGTTCAACATTTACACAAATGACCAGCCGCTGCCAGAAGGGACAGAGAGCTTCATCTATGCTGATGATCGTGCCATCACTGCTCAAACAGGGAGCTTTGGGATGGTAGAACAGAACCTCTCCAAAGCTCTAGGTGCTCTTACCACCTATTACAGGGAAAACCAGCTGATCCCTAATCCATATAAAACACAGACATGTGCTTTTCACCTTAAGAACAGACAAGCATCCCGAGCTCTGAGGATTACCTGCGAAGGAATCCCACTGGAGCATTGCAGCACACCCAAATACCTGGGAGTCACTCTGGACTATGCTCTGACCTACAAGAAGCACTGCCTGAATATCAAGCAAAAAGTGGGCGCTAGAAACAATATCATATGAAAGCTGACTGGCACAACCTGGGGATCACAACCAGATACAGTGAAGACATCTGCCCTTGCGCTGTGCTACTCTGCTGCTGACTATGCGTGCCCAGGGTGGAACACATCTCACCACACTAAAACAGTGGATGTGGCTCTTAATGAGACATGCCGCATTATCACGAGGTGTCTGCGCCCTACACCACTGGAGAAATTACACTGTTTAGCCAGTATTGCACCACCTGACATCCGCCGGGAAGTGGCAGCCAATAGTGAAAGGACCAAGGCAGTGACATCTCCAGCTCATCCCGTTTGGGTATCAGCCAGCACGTCAACGACTTAAATCAAGAAATAGTTTTCTAAGATCTACAGAGACACTCGCTGGAACACCTCAGCAAGCGAGAGTCCAAAAGTGGCAGGCTCAAACCCAGAACCTCAATCAATGGCTGATACCAAATGAGAGACCCCCCCCCCCCTGGGCACACAGAAAACTGGGAGACTTGGAAGGCGCTGAACAGACTGCGCTCTGGCACCGTGAGATGCAGAGCCAATCTTAAGAAATGGGGCTACAAAGTGGAATCCATGACATGCGAGTGCGGAGAAGAGCAAACCACAGGCCACCTGCCGCAATGCAACCTGAGCCCTGCCACATGAACAATGGAGGACCTTCTTGCGGCAACACCAGAGGCACTCCAAGTGGCCAGATACTGGTCAAAGGACATTTCATCACCTACCAAGCCTGCAAACTCTGTTTTGTCTGTTTGTTAAAATGTAATACAATTGTCTGGTTGATACTGACACAATAAATAAATAAATAAATAAATAGTGACCGTAATAAAGTTTTGTTGTTGTTACTGAAAATATATAATATATAATGACATACTGCATTACTGTATATTGGCGTATTTGAAGTTGTAATGTTTTTGATTACGAGCCGCTTGGAGTCTTCATGTGGAGAGATAAGGAGGGATATTAAAAAGGTAAAGGTTTCCCCTTGACATGAAGTCTTGTCCTGTCCAACTCTAAGGGGTGGTGCTCATCTCTACTTCTAAGCCAGAGTCTGCACTGTCCATAGGCAACTCCAAGGTCATGTAGCCAGCATGACTGCATGGAGCGCTGTTACCTTCACGCAGAAAAGGTACCTATTGATCTACTCATATTTGCATGTTTTCAAACTGCTAGGTTGGCAGAAGCTGGGGCTGACAGCGGGAGCCCACCGCACTCCCCGGATTCGAACCGCCAACCTTTTGGTCAGCAAATTCAGCAGCTCAGTAGTTTAACCTGCTGCGCCACCAGCAGGATATATAATAAATATAAATAAATAAAACCCAGTTCAAAGCAGATAATGTGGGATTTCATACAGCTCTGTAGAAGGGGCCTAAGAAGAGACCCCCAGAGGCCATATTGCTTAGACACAAGGGGCGAGTAAGAAATGAGATGAACGAATAGTCATCGCAGATGTGGGCCTATGTGCCTGTGAGGTCGGGATAAGCGTCGTGTGTGGACGTACACGGAGGCAGGCCAGCAGAGGAGGCCTTCCTCGGCCCCAAGACGGGGCAGGAGGGCGGGGAGAGGCCTTGAGGGAGGAGGTCGTCTCTGGAGGGGAAAGGGGCCCCGCGCTCACCTTGGAGCCCGCGCATTTGTCGAGGAACTCGCGCAGCTCCTTCCGCCCGGCCTCCCGCAGCGCCATGAAGTTGACGCGCCCCGCACTCAAGTGCGCCGCCATGACTGGCGCTCTCTCGCTCTCTCTCTCTCTCTCTCTCTCACACACACACACACACAGCAAGTGGGTCACGTGACGACGAGGGGGCAGGGCCCTGCCTCACGCGCCAGAACGGGGCGCTGAGGCGGGGCACGTGACTGCCTCTCCTCCCCCGCCTCTTTTGTCCCTCACGCGGACCTTGAGGCCTTCGCTTCCACAGCCCCCCCCCCCCCCAGTGGTCCTGATTGCCCATTAGTCCCCAGCCCTCCCACTTTCCTAGTTGGGGCTCAAATGGCCCAGTTCCTCCTTCCCTCCTTCTGCTTCAGCTTGTCTCAGTGGCTTTATTTTGGTGTCAGGAGCGACTTGAAAAACTGCAAGTTGCTTCTGGTGTGAGAGAATTGGCCGTCTGCAAGGATGTTGCCCAGGGGACGCCTGGATGTTTTGGTGTTTTACCATTCTTGTGGGAGGCTTTTCTCATGTCCCCGCATAGAAAGCTGGAGCTGACGGAGGGAGCTCAACCTGCTCTCCCCAGCTGCGACAATATCTCACGAAGCCAGACCAGACCACGGTGGTCCACGCCTTAGTTACCTCTAGATTGGATTGTTGCAATGCACTCTACGTGGGGCTTCCCTTGAAGACAGCCCGGAAACTTCAATTGGTCCAGTGCTTGGCAGCCAGACTTCTAACTGGGGCGAATTACAGGGAGCGGTCAACCCTCCTGTTTAAGAAGTGCCATTGGCTGCCATTTATCTTCCGGTCCCAATTCAAGGTGCAGGTTATTACCTACAAAGCCCTGAATGGTTTGGGACCCACCTACCTTTGTGACCACATCTCCTACCACAACCCTGCACGATCTCTTCGATCCTCTGAAGAGGCCCTTCTCTCACCTCTTCCCCTATCACATGCTCGACTTGTGGGAATGAGGAAGAGGGCCTTCTCCGCTGTGGCCCCCCTGCTTTTGGAACACGCTACCTAGGGAGATCAGGCAAGCCCCCACCCTAGCTACTTTTAAGAAAGATTTAAAAACCTGGTTTTTGCGATGTGCCTTTGGAGAGTGACCACTCAACCCATCTGGTCGTTTTAACCTGTAACTGCCCTCAGAATATAGCACCTTCCCCTGTCCCCTACAAAGGCCAAATCCCACTACTTCTCCCTGTCGGACTCCTCTCTTACAAATGCACTTTTATCCCTATCTTGCCCAGGGTTTTAACTTTTTAATATTTTACCTCATACATTTGGCCTGCCCTCTGTGTCTGATTTTATCATGCTATTTTATATTGTTGATTTTATTTGTTATTTAATATTTTGTTATGATGTATTTTTGTTACTGTGTTTAACTATGTTGTATTATTTTGGGCTTGGCCTCATGTCGACATGTCAGTCTTCAGTCCTGCAGGCACGAGGGTTTAACCCATTGCGCTACCAGGGGCTCCATGCCTCAGTAGCTGCAGAGGCAGTTCTGAGGGCAAACATCATCATCACTGGCAAACCCTTGTGTCCGAGTAAGATGGCCTTCCAAGCATTGGGTCTTGGCGGTGTGTCCATAGGTGACTGTGGCCCCTTTCACACAGCTGAATAAAAGCTCACATTTTTGCTTTGAATTTATTTATGTATTTATTTCCTAGATTTCTACCCTGCGCATCTCATAGAATCATAGAATCATAGAATCAAAGAGTTGGAAGAGACCTCATGGGCCATCCAGTCCAACCCCCTGCCAAGAAGCAGGAATATTGCATTCAAATCACCCCTGACAGATGGACATCCAGCCTCTGCTTAAAAGCTTCCAAAGAAGGAGCCTCCACCACACTCCGGGGCAGAGAGTTCCACTGCTGAACGGCTCTCACAGTCAGGAAGTTCTTCCTCATGTTCAGATGGAATCTCCTCTTTTGTAGTTTGAAGCCATTGTTCCGCGTCCTAGTCTCCAAGGAAGCAGAAAACAAGCTTGCTCCCTCCTCCCTGTGGGGACTCATCACAAAGGGGACTCAAGTTTGGCAAGATTTGATGCCGCATTACCAATATAAATAAACAAATAAACACATGGAGTAATACAAACAGATAATATATAAATACAATTCAAAGATTTTGAAATATTAAAAGATTACAAGCATAGTGCTTAGACCCGTAGTCATAGTTACTGCTGCATTCCGTATTGCATTATTCCCCAAATGCGTGGTGCCACAGATAGGTCTTCAGCTTTTTCTTGAATGTGAGGAGAGATAGGGACAGTCTAATCTCGCTGGGGAGGGAGCTCCACTGCCAAGGGGCACCCACTGAGAAGGCCCTATCATCCCCACCAATTGCGCCTACAAGAGGGATGGAATCAAGAGCAGGTGACCTGAATGCTCTAACCGGTTCATAGGGGGAGACACATTCTGACAGATAATTTATTTATTATTTATTTATTTACCTTACTTATATACCGCTGTTCTCAGCCCGAAGGCGACTCACAGCAGTTCACAACAAATACGAACAGCAAAAATTCAGTGCTACAGTATAAAAACAGTTAACAACCTAACACACTACACAATTAATAAACAATTACTACAATACCCATTCACTGTCGTCTCATCATCAAAAACATGTTCCAGATTCGTCATCCATTGTTCCATTCCAGTGTTCATTAACCAATCATTACACTAATTATTCGAACGCCTGCTCAAACGGCCAGGTCTTCACTTTTTTGTGGAATACCATTAGAGATGGTGCTAGTCTAATGTCCGTAGGAAGGGCGTTCCACAGCCAAGGAGCCACCACCGAGAAGGCCCTATCTCTCATCCCCGCCAGCCGTGCTTGAGAAGCAGGCGGGATCGAGAGCAGGGCCTCCCCGGAAGATCTCAAAGTCCTGGTGGGTTCATAGGCAGAGATGCGGTCGGATAGGTAGCTTGGGCCGGAAACGTTTAGGGCTTTAAAGGCCAACGCCAGCACTTTGAATTCAGCCCGGTAGCCAGTAGAGTTGGCGCAGCAGGGGGGTTGTATGCTCCCTGCGCTCCACTCCTGTTAAAATCATGGCTGCCGAGCGTTGGACTAGTTGGAGCTTCCGAGCTGTCTTCAAAGGCAACCCCACGTAGAGAGCGTTGCAGTAGTCTAAACAGGTTGTAACCAGAGCGTGGACTACCGTGGCCAAGTCAGACTTCCCAAGGTACAGGTGCAGCTGGCACACAAGCTTTAGCTGTGCAAATGCTCCCCTGGTCACCGCCGAAACCTGGGGTTCCAGGCTCAGCGATGAGTCCAGGGTCACACCCAAGCTGCGAACCTGCGTCTTCAGGGGGAGTACGACCCCATAGAATCATAGAATCAAAGAGTTGGAAGAGACCTCATGGGCCATCCAGTCCAACCCCCTGCCAAGAAGCAGGAATATTGCATTCAAATCACCCCTGACAAATGGCCATCCAGCCTCTGCTTAAAAGCTTCCAAAGAAGGAGCCTCCACCACACTCCGGGGCAGAGAGTTCCACTGCTGAACGGTTCTCACAGTCAGGAAGTTCTTCCTCATGTTCAGATGGAATCTCCTCTCTTGTAGTTTGAAGCCATTGTTCCGCGTCCTAGTCTCCAAGGAAGCAGAAAACAAGCTTGCTCCCTCCTCCCTGTGGCTTCCTCTCACATATTTATACATGGCTATCATATCTCCTCTCAGCCTTCTCTTCTTCAGGCTAAACATGCCCAGTTCCCTAAGCCGCTCCTCATAGGGCTTGTTCTCCAGACCCTTGATCATTTTAGTCGCCCTCCTCTGGACACATTCCAGCTTGTCAATATCTCTCTTGAATTGTGGTGCCCAGAATTGGACACAGTATTCCAGATGTGGTCTAACCAAAGCAGAATAGAGGGGTAGCATTACTTCCTTAGATCTAGACACTATGCTCCTATTGATGCAGGCCAAAATCCCATTGGCTTTTTTTGCTGCCACATCACATTGTTGGCTCATGTTTAACTTGTTGTCCACGAGGACTCCAAGATCTTTTTCACACGTACTGCTCTCGAGCCAGGCGTCCCCCATTCTGTATCTTTGCATTTCATTTTTTCTGCCAAAGTGGAGTATCTTGCATTTGTCACTGTTGAACTTCATTTTGTTAGTTTTGGCCCATCTCTCTAATCTGTCAAGATCGTTTTGAATTCTGCTCCTGTCCTCTGGACTATTGGCTATCCCTCCCAATTTGGTGTCGTCTGCAAACTTGATGATCATGCCTTCTAGCCCTTCATCTAAGTCATTAATAAAGATGTTGAACAGGACCAGGCCCAGGACGGAACCCTGCGGCACTCCGCTCGTCACTTCTTTCCAAGATGAAGAGGAAGCATTAGTGAGCACTCTCTGTGTTCGTCCACTTAACCAATTACAGATCCACCTCACCGTAGTTTTGCCTAGCCCACATTGGACTAGTTTCCTTGCCAGTAGGTCATGGGGGACCTTGTCGAAGGCCTTACTGAAATCCAGGTACGCTACATCCACGGCATTCCCCGCATCTACCCAGCTTGTAGCTCTATCGAAGAAAGAGATCAGATTAGTCTGGCATGACTTGTTTTTGATAAATCCATGTTGACTATTAGTTTCTAAGTGTTTGCAGACCGCTTCCTTAACAATCTTTTCCAGAATCTTGCCCGGTATCGACGTGAGGCTGACCGGACGGTAGTTGTTTGGGTCATCCTTTTTTCCCTTCTTGAAGATTGGGACCACATTGGCCCTCCTCCAATCTGCTGGAACTTCTCCCGTTCTCCAAGAACTCTCAAAGATGGTTGCCAATGGTTCCGAAATGACTTCCGCTAGTTCCTTCAGTACTCTTGGGTGTAGTTGGTCTGGCCCTGGGGACTTGAACTCATTAAGAGCGGCCAGGTATTCCTGGACGACTTCTTTCCCAATTTGGGGTTGGATGTCCTCCAATCCCTCATCCACTCCATCTTGCTGAGGTTGAAGACTCTCTTTTTGTGAGAAGACCGAGGCAAAGAAGGCATTAAGTAGTTCTGCCTTTTCCCTGTCCCCTGTCAGCATTGCCCCATCTTCTCCTCGAAGAGGTCCTATCGCCTCCTTGTTTTTCCTTTTTCTACTGACATAAGAATAGAAGCCCTTTTTATTGTTTTTAATGTCCCTGGCAAGTCTGAGCTCGTTTTTTGCTTTAGCTTTGCGGACCTTTTCCCTACAGGTGTTGGCTATTTGTTTGAATTCTTCTTTGGTGATTTCTCCCTTTTTCCACTTCTTGTGCATGTCTCTTTTGTGTCTTAGCACAGTTAGAAGTTCTTTGGACATCCATTCTGGCTTCTTTGCACTTGTCCTATTTTTTCTCTTTGTTGGCACGGTTTGCAATTGCGCCTTGAGTATTTCACTCTTGAGAAATTCCCATCCATCCATAGCTCCCTTGTCTTTTAGTATCTGTGTCCACGGAATGCTGCTCAGCGTTTCCTTCATTTTTTGGAAATCAGCTCTCCTAAAGTCCAAAATGCGGGTTTGACTTGTCTTAGTTTCGGCCTTCCTTTGTACCTCAAATTGCAGGAGCACATGGTCACTTGCCCCTAAGGATCCTACCACTTCGACCGCATCGATCAGGTCCTCCGCATTTGTTAGGATGAGATCAAGAGTAGCCAATCCCCTTGTTGCCTCTTCTACCTTCTGGACCATGAAATTGTCTGCAAGGCAAGCGAGGAATTTGTTGGACCTTGTACTCTTGGCCGAGTTTGTTTTCCAGCAAATATCGGGATAGTTGAAATCGCCCATGACTACTACATCTCTTTTCTGTGCCTGTTTGGTCAACTGTTGGCAGAAGACTTCATCAAGATCTTCCTCCTGGCTTGGGGGTCTGTAGTAGACGCCTACAACGACATCTTTTTGAGTCCCAGTTCCCTTGATTCTTATCCAGATGATTTCAAGCTGGTTTCCCAGATTGCTGTCTTGAATTTCTTCTGCAGCATAAGAGTTTTTGACATATAAGGCTACTCCGCCTCCTCTCCCCTTTGTTCGGTTTCTGTGAAAGAGGTTATACCCCTCAATATCTACATTCCAGGGATAGGAGTCATCCCACCAGGTTTCAGTGATCCCTATGATATCATATTTGTGGTGTAGTGCTAGAAGTTGGAGTTCGTCTTGTTTATTTCCCATGCTCTGTGCATTAGTGTAAAGACATGTGAGCCCCTGGGATCTTCCCTTGAGCTGTTTAATTGGGATTATTGTGCTTTTGGTACTTGGTCCTTGTTGTGTTTGTGCAGCCCTCCGTTTAGCCTTCTGGCGATTCCCAGACATTATGGGTAAAGTAGTGTTCGCAAGGCTGTTGTCCCCCTCCCCCGGTGGACCTAGTTTAAAGTGCGTCTAATGAGGTTTGCGAGTCTGTGAGCAAAAAGGTGTTTTCCTACTTGTGTGAGATGCACCCCATCCCTTGCCAGTAGGCCATCCTCCTGGAATAGCAGGCCATGGTCGAGGAAGCCAAAGCGTTCCTCCTGACACCATTTTCTAAGCCAGTCATTGACCTGTACTATTTTTCTGGCTCTTGTGGGTCCGTGTCTTACAACAGGGAGGAGGGATGAAAAGACCACCTGTACATTACATTCTTTTAGCATTGCTCCTAGAGCTCGAAAATCATTTGTGATCTTTTGAAACGTATGCCTTGCAGTATCATTGGTTCCTACATGAATCAACATGAGGGGAGGACGGTGATAGGGCTTGAGGAGCCTGGTTAGCCTCTGAGTGATATGGTGTATTTTTGCCCCCGGTAGGCAGCATATTTCTCGAGCCATCCCATCTGGTCTGGAAATGACAGCTTCCGTTCCTCTAAGGAGGGAGTCGCCTACTACCAAGACCTGTTTACTTTCAGGAATGACAGGGCCCCTTTTGTGCAATGTAGTGTGTGGGTCTCCAGAAAAGTGATCCTGTTGGTGTGAATTGTGTAGGTGAAAAGTGTTGTCCTCCTCCTCGACATCCCCGGTGCATTCGTCAAGGACAATCCATTGAGATTCGTCCAAGAGCCTATGGTTCTCCTGTATGTGTTCCTGTTGCTCCTGGTCTATGGTTGGGGATGGTACACCTGCACGATTGTGCAAGTGTGAATGTTGTGAAGTGTTGTCCCAGTCAGGGCTATCCCCTGCACACTGATCAAGGATGAGCCACTGATCAGTATCTAAGCCATTCTGGTCTTCCCCAATATGTTGTGTTTCTTGGTCAGGTGCTAGTTGTGTGAGAATTTGGAATCTATTGTGTAACTGCAGCTGAGCGGAAGTATTCTGAGGAGGCTTCTGGGTCCTATGTGTCCTTCTAAGGGTGACATTTCTCCAAGCCTGAGGGTTGTCCACATCTGAGGTGCTGTTCTGTTGAGCCTCCCCGTAATGTTGGTGTGATATGGGCCGCGTGTCTAGGCCAGTGTGGTGTGTGGTGTCTAAGAACAGCTCAAGTTCCTGAATGTCCTTAAGGGTCTTAATACGGTCCTCGAGTTGTCGTATCCTGTGTTCCATGCGAGTGATCTGTGTACACTTGGGGCAGATGTAATTGAGTAATTGTAGTGTGAAAAAGCTGAACATGCCACAGCTTGTGCATGAGATGGGAAGTTTTCGTGTTTGTTCCATCTGGAGGTTGCTAATGACCTCCTCTTGGTGTGTGTTTGATGTTGTTGTCTGTATGCAGGGGTGAAAGTATAGGTTACTGAGTGTACGAGTTCGCGCGCGCCGTGCGACAGGCTGTAACCCTATGCCCTGTTCGGCCTTGCGACTGACCAGGAGTACCTCTGTCTTGTCTGGATTCAATTTCAATTTGTTTGCCCTCATCCAGACCATCACAGCGGACAAGGACCTGGACAGCCTCCTTAGTAGCAGGTGGAAAGGAGTGACAGAGTTGGACATCATCTGCGTACAGATGACACAGTACCCCGAAACTCCGGATGATCTCCCCCAGCGGCTTCATGTAGATGTTAAACAACATGGGAGACAATATTGAGCCCTGAGGAACCCCACAAGACAATGGTTGTGGGGTTGAACAGGTGTCCCCCAACAACACCTTCTGAGATCGACCCTCTAGGAATGACCGGAGCCACTGCAAAACATTACCTCCAAGACCCATCCCCACGAGGCGTCTCAGAAGGATACCGTGGTCGACGGTATCGAAGGCCGCTGAGAGGTCCAGCAGCACCAACAGGGACACACTCCCCCTGTCGAGCTCCTGGCGCAGATCATCCACTAAGGCGACCAAAGGCCTCTTTGCCTAAAGCCAGACTGTGCCGGGTCTAGATAATCCGTGTCTACCAAGAATACCTGGAGTTGTGAGGCCACCACACGTTCCAAGACTTTGCCCAAGAAGGGGAGATTGGAAACTGGCCAATAGTTGTCGAATTTAGTGGGGTCCAATGATGGTTTTTTCAACAGCGGTTTTATTATAGCTTGTTTTAAGCTCGCTGGAATCTTGCCTTCCCGAAGGGAAGCATTAACCACCACCTTAACCCACTCAGCCAATCCTCCTCTGGCCTCCTTTAGAAGCCAACATGGGCAGTGGTCCAGGATGCATGTGGTTGGCCTCATTCCTCCAAGTATCTTGTCCACATCCTCAGGTTTCACCAATTGAAATGAATCCATCAAAACTGGACAAGCAGGGGCTCGTGTTACATCCTCAGAGACTGCCATTAACATGGTATCCAGACCAGAACGGATCAAAGCGACTTTGTCTCCAAAGAACTGAGCAAAAGCTTCACAGCGAGAAGTCGAATCGTCAGGGTTCCCACCTTGAGCGGTGGGAATTAAAAGGCCTCTGACAATTCGGAACAGCTCAGCCGGACGGTTCTTTGCAGACGCAATAGTGGCCGCAAAGAAGGCCTTCTTTGCGGCTTTTATTGCCATGGCATATGACCTTAAAAAGGACACAAACCGTGTTCGATTTGGCTCGCTCGGATCCGAACGCCACACACTCTCTAGTTCCCTCTTTGCTTCATCGCTGCCAGCTCCTTGGTGAACCAGGGAGCTGGTTTAGCTCGGCTACTTGAGAGGGGACTTCCGGAGCGATCGTGTCAATTGCCCTAGTCATCTCCCCATTCCAGAGAGCGACCAGGGCCTCGACAGGATCAGCTACCGAGGCTGCGGGAAACTCCCCAAGAGCCATCAGGAATCCATCCGGATCCATAAGCCTCCTGGGGCGGACCAACTTAATGGGTCCTCCACCTCTGCAGAGGTTAGGGGGCGCAGTGAGCCTAAATCTGACCAGGAAGTGGTCGGTCCATGGCAACAGAGAGATGGTCAGCTCCTCAACCCCGCCACCTTCCTCCCATCCCTGGCAGAAAACCAAGCCCAATGTATGTCCTGCACTATGAGTGGGGCCAGATACTTGCTGGGACAGCCCCATGGTTGCCATGGCAGACATGAAGTCCTGAGCCGCTCCTGAAAGGGCCGCCTCGGCATGGACATTGAAGTCCCCCAGCACAATGAGCCGCTGGGACTCCAATGCCAGGCTCGAGACCACCCCCGCTAGCTCAGGTAAGGAGACTGTAGTGCAGCGAGGTGGACGGTACACTAACAGAATCCCTATTCTGTCCCGGTCACCCAACCTCAAGTGGACGCATTCAAAATTTGTTGACTGTGGGATGGGGCCCCTGGTCAGAGGGATGAAATCTCTATAGACCACTGCGACCCCGCCTCCCCGCCCTCTGGATCTCGGCTGGTGCTGCACGGAAAAACCTGGTGGGCAAAGCTGGGTCAAATTCACGCCTCCCGCTTCGTCCTGAAAGGGTTAACAGAACTTAGAAGTGTTTAAGTGCTGAAATGCAAACCTAAAGAGGGGTTTGTCCCTCTCCTCTGGCCTGCAGAAGACCAAAAGCTAAGAGGAGATAATGAATCTGGAAGACACAAGATACTGTATTGTCAAGTTCGCCTAGGGAGTACTCAGGGTGGGTTAACACCCAAAATGCTTATCTGTAACAATAATGTGTGTGTTTACGTAGTTTGTAGAAGGTTAGCAGTGAAAGACACTGAAGTGGCAAAATATGAGAAAAACATGTTTTTGAATGGTTGATCCGATAAGAGAGGTGTGTGCCCATGACACAGTGAAAAGACATGTATATAAGGTGACTGAAATATCCAAATATCAGAGACAGCCTTTTTTGAAGACACTGGTTTGTCTTGGTTGTTTCTCCCTGTGTGGCCACACTTGAAATAAAGAGATTTCTGCTTTACCTCTGGAGACTAGACTCTCTTCATTTTGCTGCCCTCTGTGACGGACTCAGCAAGGACCCCAAGCAGGGGGTCCCCTACATTTCTGGAGGTTCCGCCGAGATATAGCAGAGGTGCCGGTTTGATGAGATTCTAGAGGTTGTTGGCAACCCATTCCTGAAGGCGAAGGCTGCCCAATTGGGATGTATCAACAGAGGTCGAGAAGGGATCCCAAAACAACAGACCGATCCTTTTGTTCATCTTTGTTGGGTGCCCTCGTCAGCAGGAACGCTCCACTTGAGAGGAAAGTTGGAAATCTCATCCCCAGGAACGTCAGGGAACGCAAGTCATCGTGACCAGGCGAGTAGAGTTTTTCTTGGGGAAAGGGAAAGTCTAGACTAGTAAACAGGCGCCAGAAGGGTGGAAGGTTGGAAAGTATTGTCTGTTTGGGAGTGTGATACAACTGAATAGGCACCACCCTTAGGAAAATGGGGTAAAAAGGGAGTAAGAAATGCTCAAGCCCATTGGAATGTATGGTTAAGAATTTCTCTAAGTTTAGGCAACAGATGCCAGGATGTAACAATGCCCAGAAATTGCAATTTCTGTGTCAGGTGGAATGGCTGAAATTTAATTTAAATCCCAGATGGCCAGAAACCGGAACTTATGATTTGAAAATAGTAAGGCAATGCCTTCGTTACATAGCTGCCAACCATCTAGATTCGAGAATGTATGTAAGGTTTTAACCGAAGGAAAGGCAGGATGAATTGAATACAGAAAGGGACCATATGTGTCATAAGTACTTTTAAAAACATTAAATAGGTTCTGCTTTTAGTGAGACAGGTTGCATTAGGCACTTTCAGAGAAAAAATCGACACAGACTCCAGTACTTCCACCCACCATGCTCTGCTCCATGGGAAGGACAGAGGTGGTGTATTTAGAGAGTGTCAGATATGCTATGGGAAAGCATGATTCTGGACACTTTGGGGCTTCTTTCTCAAGGGAAGAGGAAGAAGTGCGCTTTTGGAGTCTTAGATTTTGTGCAGGGAGGCAGGTTCTGCTGTAGGGAAAACAGAGGTCTGGTCCTTGGCATTGTGCTTAGGGAAAGAAGTTTTGGCATTTCAGTGTTCTGAAGTTATGGCATTATGGAACTCTGCATTGGCAGGCTGCAGGAAAGCAGGGTCTGGCCTTACAGGTGCTTCTCCAAGGAGGGAGAAAAGGATATGGTAATATTTGGATGCATGTGGATGAATGCGTGTACATGTGTCTGAATGTTGAGTGAAAATGTAATTCCCCTATGTTTGTTTGCTAACCAATGTAATTGTGAATCCAATGTAGTTGCATAGAATCTGTAAGTCTGTATGTCCAATGTCATTCTTTGTCTAAATGTTTTCTGTAATCTTATATACCTTCTCACACTGGAAATTGCAATAAAAAGAACCTATGCTTTAAAAATCATTGAAAAGTCATTCATGACATATGTAATTTTAGATTTTATTTAGTCTCACTCTTATTGATGATAGTTTTCATAAAGTGTTTGCAGTTTTGAGCAGAAGACCCTCATCCTTATTGATTACAGGCTAATGACAAACAGAAGTGGGTTCATCCGAACCAGGAAAAACTTGGAAAGCTGTGCAAGTTAATTAACAGTTTTCATAGAATCACAGAATCATAGAATCAAAGAGTTGGAAGAGACCTCATGGGCCATCCAGTCCAACCCCCTGCCAAGAAGCAGGAATATTGCATTCAAATCACCCCTGACAGATGGCCATCCAGCCTCTGCTTAAAAGCCTCCAAAGAAGGAGCCTCCACCACACTCCGGGGCAGAGAGTTCCACTGCTGAACTGCTCTCACAGTCAGGAAGTTCTTCCTCATGTTCAGATGGAATCTCCTTTCTTGTAGTTTGAAGCCATTGTTCCGCATCCTAGTCTCCAGGGAAGCAGAAAACAAGCTTGCTCCCTCCTCCCTGTGGCTTCCTCTCACATATTTATACATGGCTATCATATCCCCCTTTATTTGGTTTCTAAACAGGAATGCAACTGGCCACCAATTAAAAGGATGCAAAGCTTATGAAAAAAATTGCAATTGGACTATTAATTGGAACAGTAAATATATGTATTGTTTGTGTTTTATAGTTTTTAAGGAGTGTAATAATAATAATAATAATAATGGTGACTCATATTATTATCTGGTACCAGAACCTATTGGTTTTTCCAGAGCTATTCAGCATCAGACCTTTTTGAAAAACAAAGCAAATGAGATATCAAAATGCAGAATTTGCTAAGATTGGTTTACATGACTGGTAAAGAACAATTGCTCTAACACAAATGAAAGCAATATATGGTATAAAGTATAAGATTTATTGTATAAAGGGTATAAAAAAATAAGGATGAAATGATGTTTTGAATCAGATCAACCAAGTGATAGAAGGAAAGACAGAGAATACAATGGATGGAAAATATTGAGCTTCAAATAGAGAAGTACAGCTTTGGTATATGGGATTTTTCAAATAGCAAATGTGATTTTATTTATTTATCGTGTCATCAGCAACCATTGTATTACAATTCTAACAGAGCAAAACAAACACAGAGATTAAAAAGAAAAAGAAAAGAAAGAAAGAAAGAGAAAAAAACCACACAGATTTTGCAAATTTGGTATTTGGTTAAATGTCCTTTGACCAGTATCTGGCCACTTGGAGTGCCTCTGGGGTTGCCGCAAGAAGGTCCTCCATCGTGCATGTGGCAGGGCTCAGGGTGCATTGCAGCAGGTGGTCAGTGGTTTGTTCTTCTCCGCACTCGCATGCTGAGGATTCCACCCTGTAGCCCCATTTCTTAAGATTGGCTCTGCATCTCGTGGTGCCAGAGCGCAATCTGTTCAGTGCCTTCCAAGTCGCCCAGTCTTCTGAGTGCCCAGGGGGGAGTCTCTCATCTGGTATCACCCATGAATTGAGGTGCTGGATTTGGGCCTGCCACTTTTCGACTCTCGCTTGCTGGGGTGTTCTAGCGAGTGCCTCTGTAGATCTAAGAAAACTATGTCTTGATTTAAGTCGTTGACGTGCTGGCTGATACCCAAACAGGGGATGAGCTGGAGATGTCTCTGCCTTGGTCCTTTCACTATTGGCTGCTACTTCCCGGCGGACGTCAGGTGGTGCAATACCGGCTAAGCAGTGTAATTTCTCCAGTGGTGTGGGTCGCAGACACCCTGTGATAATGCAGCATGTCTCATTAAGAGCCACATCTACTGTTTTAGTGTGATGTGTTCCACACTGGGCATGCATAATCAGCAGCAGAGTAGCATAGCGCAAGGGCAGATGTCTTCACTGTGTCTGGTTGTGATCCCCAGGTTGTGCCAGTCAGCTTTCGTATGATGTTGTTTCTAGCACCCACTTTTTGTTTGATGTTCAGGCAGTGCTTCTTGTAGGTCAGAGCACGGTCCAAAGTGACTCCCAGGTATTTGGGTGTGCTGCAATGCTCCAGTGGGATTCCTTCCCAGGTAATCCTCAGAGCTCGGGAGGCTTGTCTGTTCTTAAGGTGAAAGGCGCATGCCTGTGTTTTAGATGGATTAGGGATCAGTTGGTTTTCCCTGTAATAGGCAGTAAGAGCACCTAGAGCTTCGGAAAGCTTCTGTTCTACCATCTCAAAGCTCCCTGCTTGAGCAGTAATGGCACGATCATCAGCATAGATGAAACTTTCTGTCCCTTCTGGCAGTGGCTGGTCATTTGTGTAGATGTTGAACATGGATGGAGCAAGCACGCTCCCCTGAGGCAGGCCGTTCTTCTGTTTCCGCCATCTGCTTCTCTGGCCCTGGAACTCAACAAAGAAGCTCCTGTTTTGTAGCAGGTTTCCTATGAGGCGGGTGAGGTGGTAATCCTGGTCGTCTCTGGTTGCTTCTGGGTTGAGAGAATCGGCCGTCTACGAAGATGTTGCCCAGGGGACGCCCGGATGTCTTGCAATCCTGCGAGGAGGCTTCTATCATGTCCCCCAGCAAATGTGATACAATAAGGGTTCAATAAAGAAACATGCACCTTCTTTGGTAAGATCATGGTAAGAAGCCAAACCAATAGTAACAGGACTTTGATTTCATAAATGGGAAGGTTACAACTGACAGGGAAAATGTTTGTGGGAACATTCAGGACTCATGGGATTACTGCCGGATTGCAATTAAGTATATTTGACCAGCTGAATCATCCTTGGTTGCTTTAATGAAAGCTAAAAATGAAACCTTACAACAAATAAGTAAGTCTATGAGTTGTTTGACTATGGAAATAAATTTGAGATATTGGAAAGAAAAATGTTGATGTTAATAATGGGAGGACACTCAGAAGCCTTCCTGGAATTAACAAAATTACATTATTGGTTAAGAACAGATTATAAAGGATGAAGTAAGCTTGTCAAATATTCTTGGGAAGATGATATACTAAGATTGAAACTGGAAACCTTGGGGAAAATGGTCAATATTGAAAAAAAATTGGTTTGTGATATAGTTCCTATGCCTATGCATGTGGGGAAATGGTTCTGGGTTCCATATTTGTTATCCAAGAAAACCATATGCACAAGGTCCAAATATACAAATTTGAATGAAACAATTGATATTGATAGATGCAATAAATGAGAAATGGGATATGTATGTCCTTTAACAGTAAAACAAGTTGAACCATGTGCATTGGAAATGGCAGATGCAATCTGCAGGTTACAAAAGCTAAAGCCCAAAACCATGGTATATGACAATGGAATATAATGCCTATGTGTTATATCACCTAATAATTTATATTGGTCTGATGGGGAAACACAGAACACCACTGGTATGATATCTTCACTGGATACATCCAATAGTATGGATAGGGATATTTATATTGCTGCTAATCATTTGGATCTTATGGCCTCTTAGACGAATGACAGGACTGACAAATCGATTATCTATATTTGAAAACAAGTTAACGTGTTTAGAAACACAATTGTGAACTATGATGTTTGATTAATCATACAAGTTCAATATTAACCTAAACATATATACTCTACACTTAATCAAGTTTGATTATAAGTATAACCAACACTGAATTGCTTATCATGTATGGATCATGTATGTGATACGATAAATTAGCATTTATGTATCAAGGGGAGGAATATGTGAGGAATGAATGTTTGAATGCATGGAAAAGAGAAGAAACAGGCCTGAAGAAAAACCAACGTGGAGTTATGATATGGGACGAACTTGGCAGTCGAAGCGAGGAGGCAGTAAGGCATAACTGAACAACAATGGACAATGAGGTGTGCGGCCGAGCATGTAAGGAGTGCAGGAGGTACCCCATAAGTCATGAGGCCTGGAATGCGAATGTCTTGAACTTTGGAGAGAACAAAGACATATTGTCCTTTAGTAAGAGGACAGAGCAACCTGACTGTTGAAATGAAGAAAAATGGATTTTGGCCTATAAATGCAGGGGACCCCTGACAATCTCCATGCTTCCTGAACTGCAGCAACAGAGCGTCCACGCTTCCTCGGAAAAGACTGATCATCTTCGCCGGAGGAGGCCTGTGTGTGCATGAGTATGAATGAATGTGTGTGTGCACGAGAGCTCTCCTTGATGTGATTCTGATATGATTCTATGACTTAGGCTGTAGCATCCTGATGCCATACCTGTGCCAAGAAGAAACTTGTGTGACTCTAAATACTACAGTTGCCGTTAGTATACATTTAGTACATTACCCCACCTGTGAGAAGATTGTTGCTTTGGTACAATCTATCTACTCCCCAACAGGTGAAAGTTGGTGGAATTGGCTAACCTCAGGGTTACCAGATTTCGGATGGCTAAAGGGATTATTCCTGGGTATTGTCCTGTTGATTATTGTATTTTTTAATAATTGTGATGTGTTTTCCCATCATCATGAAGATGTGTTATAAGTTCACCACAAGTGCGGTTCCCAAATGCCAGGGTATCGTAAAAATGTTATAACTAGATATTGATCTTGCTTCAGCTTCTGTATGATCAGCTTTCGCAAAAAGAAAAGGGAGGAGTGAAAGGGTTAACAGAACTTAGAAGTGTTTAAGTGCTGAAATGCAAACCTAAAGAGGGGTTTGTCCCTCTCCTCTGGCCTGCAGAAGACCAAAAGCTAAGAGGAGATAATGAATCTGGAAGACACAAGATACTGTATTGTCAAGTTCGCCTAGGGAGTACTCAGGGTGGGTTAACACCCAAAATGCTTATCTGTAACAATAATGTGTGTGTTCACGTAGTTTGTAGAAGGTTAGCAGTGAAAGACACTGAAGTGGCAAAATATGAGAAAAACATGTTTTTGAATGGTTGATCCGATAAGAGAGGTGTGTGCCCATGACACAGTGAAAAGACATGTATATAAGGTGACTGAAATATCCAAATATCAGAGACAGCCTTTTTTGAAGACACTGGTTTGTCTTGGTTGTTTCTCCCTGTGTGGCCACACTTGAAATAAAGAGATTTCTGCTTTACCTCTGGAGACTAGACTCTCTTCATTTTGCTGCCCTCTGTGACGGACTCAGCAAGGACTCAGCAAGGACCCCAAGCAGGGGGTCCCCTACAGTCCAACCAGGTCTCCGTAATGCACGCCAGATCTGCCTGCTCATCCAGGATTAAGTCCTGGATGAAAGTTGTTTTTCCATTGACAGATCTGGCGTTCAACAGCACCACCTTCAATCCAGAGGGACCGCCATCCTGGTTACACCAGTTTACCATATCAGGAGACCGGTTTGGAATTACTAATGCTGTTACACAATCCCTAGGCCGAATTAATGGTCTCCTTTTACCGCATCTCCCCTTTCCCACCACCACTTCTATGGGGGCCCCTCGGCTGGCGCAACACCCCCCCCCTCCTCCATGCCGCATTCCATATCCAGAACCTCAATATGTATTTCATTGTTGGCTATTTGCTTTGTTGGGATCTCAACTTGCCATGGTCTTCCGTTCCCTTTACCCCCCCCCCCCCCCGTTCTATCATTTCCCAAGATCTCCAGCTCGCTTTGTCCCTTGCCCCTTTCACAATTAACTAACAATAAGAATAGTAAATACACAGGGATAGGGGGCCACATGGGTGGTATAAGTTGGGCCAGAACCGTTTAGGGCAGCGTTTCTCATCCTGGGGGTCGGGACCCCCAAGGGGGTCGCGAGGGGGGTGTCGGAGGGGTCACCAAAGACCATCAGAAAACAGTATTTTCTGTTGATCTGTGTGGGAAGTCCACAGGGCTCTCTGGATGTAGGTTGGCAGCCCTATATCCCAGAATATCAAGGCAGAAAAACCCACATTATCTGAGTATTTTCTGTTGGTCATAGGAGTTCTGTGTGCCAAGTTTGGTTCAGTTCCATCATTGGTGAAGTTCAGAATGTAGGCAAATTATAAATCCCAACAACTACAACTCCCAAATTACAAAATCGATCCCCCCAACACCTCCAGTATTCAAATTTGGGCGTATCAGGTATTTGTGCCAATTTTGGTCCAGTTAATGAAAATGCGTCCTGCATATCAGATATTTACATGATGATTCAAAACAGTAGCAAAATTACAGTTACATTGTATGAAGAAGCAACAAAAATAATTTTATGTTTGGGGGTCACTACAACATGAGGAACTGTATTAAGAGGTCACAGTATTAGGAACGTTGAGAAACACTGGTTTAGGACTTTAGAGCATTTTGAATTGTGCTCGGTTTTGTGCTCCCTGTACGTCGCTCTGGTGAGAAATCTCGCAGCCACCCATTGGACCACTTTAAGCTTCCGAACAGTCTTCAAAGGCAGCACCATGTAGAGCATGTTGGAGTAGTCTATTTGAGATGTGACAAGAGGATGGACCACCATGGCTAAGTCTGGTTTCTCATGGTACGGATGCAGCTGGCACACAAGTGAGAGCAAAAACTCCCCTGTCCACCGTTGAGACCTGGGGTTCCAGGCTCAGCAGTGAGTCCAGGATCACTCCCAACTGCAAACCTGTGTCTTCAGTGGAAGTGTAACCCTGTTCAGCACAGGCTGTAATCCTATACCCTGTTCGGCCTTGCGGCTGACCAGGAGTACCTCTGTCTTGTCTGAATTCAGTTTCAATTTATTCACCCCCATCCAGATTGTCACAACCTGAACAGCCTCCTTAGTGGCAGGTGGAAAGGAGTGATAGAGTTGAATGTCATCTCCGTACTGAAATATATGACAGTGTGGACTTAGATAAGCCAGTTCATAGCAGATATTGTGGGAAGGGCTTTGTGGAAGGGCCCTGTTGGGACCTGTTCTTGACCGACATGTTCTTCCACAGTGAGGACATTGATTTCCAGATGGAAGGAGGTCCCAACAAGGGTTGGCTTGATGTGCCTTCTTCCTTTTGATGTATTTCTCCCTTTTTCCATCTATTGCTGGTGATGGGACACACAGCCTTGCTTGGTTGGAGTTTGGTACAATAAACTAACTTGGTTATTTCCTGGAAATTAAAAGAACCAGTGAGCCATATGTGCAGACCGTCAGTAAGATGGGATATAAATTAAGCAAATGGAAGGGTGTTTTTGTGGATGGCTTACGCACACATGCTCACTCTTTGCAAACAAGGAAGGGTATATAAAGTTCAAGTGGCTCTGATTGGTGCTCTTGTCACTTGGCAAGCTTGCCTTGCGGGGGTCAAGATCTTCCTTCCCGGTTGCCATTTCCCTGAAAACCCTCTTGCAAATTGATGCCATGGATGTTTGTGCTAAAACACTGTAATTGCAAAACAAACAAAAGCAGGAGTGGGGAGAGTTGCTGAGAGCATTCCAACAAAATGAGGACGCACTTAGGTCTTGGGGAAATACAAAGCCCCAGGAGGTGCCAAAGGAGAGAGGGAAAACCATCCAGACTTTTGGGAGCAATTGTCTAATAGTCAAGCTGCATAATTCTTGTGATATTGCCCATTTTTATGTATAAATGCAAAAGAACAGTGAATGAAGATGAAGACAACAGACTCATTTGCAATGGATGGGAGAACATACAGATTCTGAGGACTGCTAAAAAGTTGGATCGTTGGGTGTGAGAGAAAACCTTTCCCTAGAAGATGAGATAAAAAAGTAATAATCTATCCATCATATACCAGGTATGGGGAAACCCAGGCCTGAGGGCTGGATGCGGCCCCTTGGGCTCCTTTCTCAGGCCCTCCTCTCTCTCACCATACTATCCTTCTTTCCTTCTCGCTTTCCATTCTCCTTCCGTCCTTCCTTCCTGGAGGGATGGTCCCAGAAGGTGTTATTGGGTGACACCTGTTCGACTCCACAACCGTTGTTTTGTGGGGTTCCTCAGGGCTCAGTATTGTCCCCGATTTTGTTTAACATCTACATGAAGCCGCTGGGGAAGATCATCTGTAGTTTGGGAGTAAGATGTTATCTGTACGCAGATGATGTCCAGATCTGTCACTCCTTCCCACCTGTCACTAAGGAGGCTGTTCAGACCTTGAACCAGTGCTTGGCTGCTGTGTCAGACTGGATGAGGGCTAACAAATTGAAATTGAATCCAGACAAGACAGAGGTCCTCCTGGTCAATCCAAAGGCCGAACAGGGCATAGGATTACAACCTGTGTTGAATGGGGTTACACTCCCCCTGAAGACGCAGGTTCGCAGCCTGGAAGTGATCCTGGATTCATCGCTGAACCTGGAACCCTCAGGTTTCGGTGGTGGCCAGGGGAGCTTTTGCACAGTTAAAGCTTGTGCGCCAGCTGCGACCGTACCTTGGGAAGTCTGATCTGGCCACGGTGGTCCACACTCTGGTTACCTCCCAAATAGATTACTGCAATGCACTCTACGTGGAATTGCCTTTGAAGACCGTTCAGAAACCAACTAGTCCAACGGGCGGCAGCCAGATTACTCACCAGAGCGCCATACAGGGAGCACACCACCCCCCTGTTATGTCAGCTCCACTGGCTGCCAGTCCACTTCCGAGCACAATTCCAAGTGCTGGTCTTGGCCTATAAAGCCCTATACAGTTGCGGCCCAGCTTATTTATCCGAACGTATCTCCCTCTACGTTGCACCTCGTAGTCTAAGATCTGCTGGGGAGGCCCTGTTCTCAGTCCCACTGGCTTCGCAAACGTGTCTGGTGGGGACGAAGGACAGGGCCTTCTTGGTGGTGACCCCCCGCTTGTGGAATTGGCTCCCCAGTGAAGTTAGATTGGCGTCCTCTCTCCTTTCCTTCAGGAAAAAAAATAAAATCATGGTTTTGGAACCAGGCCTTCAGCTAGGGGATGCAGCAGCACTTTGAACATGGAACTGGACCTGATGACTGTTACAATAATTGGAAACGGATATGTGATTATGTGATGGTATAATTAATTGTTACTGTTTTTAACTTTTTATGTATTTATGGTTTTATACTGGTGTTATTGATATTGTGGCATCGAATTGCTGCTTATGTTAGCTGCTCTGAGTTCCCCCCACCTCCGGGGGTTGAAAAGGGTGGGGTAAAAATGCTGTAAATAAATAAAATAAGTAAATAATCGAGAGATTTGGGGGGAACTGACCTTCCTTTCTGGGAGTTGTAGTCCACCCATAACCAGAGACAGTGACCTCCACTGATGATGGACCTGGACCAAACTTGGCACACAGAACCCCCATGACTAACTCAACCTACTGGAGGAGTTTGAGAAGGGACTGGCTTACCATAGTGGGAGTTGTTGTTTATCCTACAGCCAGAGAGCACACCAAACCCCACCAATTATGCATCTAGAGCAGTGGTTCTTAAACTGTGGGCCACGGACCACCAGTGGGCTGTGAGGACGAAAATCTGGTCTGTGAGCCTTCTTCCTCTTTATTTATTTTATTTATTTCTGCTCCTTTCATGCCGCTTGCCACTCTTTCCCTGTCGCTGACCATGACATATGTTCCGTATCAGAAACTAGAGCTGTTGTGGTCTATCCAATGCAATTTTCTGAACCAGGACTCCAAACTGAATCTAAAGTTGACCAAAAACGGATTTGTAAACTTTTTGATACTAATGTTGTAGAGTGGTCCCTGGTCAAAAAAAGTTTGGGAACAACTGATCTAGAACAAACTTGTCCAACATAACAAACTTTAAGTACTCATGGAGTTTCAGGGGGTTAATCTGGCATGTTGCGAGTTGTAGCTCACCCACAACCTTTTGCATTTTGTACAATTAAAAATGGACTTTTTCAAATAACCCAGGCAACACAAGGTACCTAAACTAGTATAATATAATATCGTACTTTGGATACACCATGAGACAATGTGACTGCCTGGAAAATATGAGGATGCCGGGGAGGTGGATGGCAATAGGAAAAGGAGAAGAGAGAACAGTTCAGTGAAGGGAGATATGGCTGTTAATAAGGTCTCTTTCAAGTTTCACATTCACAGGGGTAAGAACAACAATGCAGCCAAGCTGTTTCTTTGTTTGGGGAACAAGTTCTCCTTTCTTGGGATGCCCTTTTTTCTTGACAGGCTAAAGCCGGCTGCCTGGCTCTCTGCACCTGAACAGGAGAGTCCTACACTCAGGAGCAAGTGGTATTCAGCTCAATGTGGTCAGGTCTACGCTAGCAACAAAAATGGGCCCACCTTGACTCTGAGGCCATTGGAACACACAGTGAACCAATATTTTCAGTGAATGCCCTTCTTGCAAGCTTGAATGTAATAAAAATAACTCTCATTTTTTACTCTGCACTTTTAGAAAAATCTGGCTTTTGTAGTTTGGGGATCAGGTGGGAATCAGGAGAGGGGCGCTGCAGATTGAGGAAAGGAAGCACCGAGAGACACAGTCCCTGCTTCCAGTGAAGGGGCCACCGGATCATCTCCCAGACTCCAATGGAATCTGAATGCCACAGTACCCATTCCCCATGTCAGAACCTTCTGAGGTAAAATCAACTGATAAACAAGAAAGTTGATTTTGAGACTAAAATCTCTAGATTTGTACACGAGTATATAGGGTACATCGCCTGCTTCAGCTCTCCTACATAGTTTTAGCAACTTCAAGGCAAAGAAGGAATGCTACTCCAAGTGACAAGAGAATAACCATTTTATTAAAGATACAGTACACTCAAGTTTAATACTGACTTCCCTGCTGTTGTCCAACTATCCCTATAATACATTCATAACTCCAAATTTCAAACAATTACATTAAACTGACTTCATACTCATATGTCAAATACTGTTTGTAATCTGGAGGAAAGTACACCAGAGGTGCCGATATATAGATATGTATATATACAGACTTGTACAAGTATTAAATTCCTCTATAATGTACAGAGAGCAGGTATTTAAAAAACATTTTGTGTTTGAGACATTCAAAAATCAGCTTATGTGATAACTATCACTTTGACTTATGTTAAGTAGCACACACACCATCAATTGCATGACAAGAGTCATGTCATCAGGAACTTTGCATGCAGTAAAAGAAGCATGACAGTTTTCACCTATAGCAGTGTGTTTGGATGGTTTTCCTTCCCCAACCCCCTTGTTCTTTCTTGAAAAGATGTTGGTTCTAAGAAAATCCACAATGATCCGATGGTGAATTTTCTATTGTACATTCATCGGGAACAATATTGTGACTGAAAGGGAAATAAATTATTGATTTGTTTTAAAAGTCTTGCTTTGTTGAAAGGGCTTCAGAGAAAACTTGTTACAAGAAACAAACCTGTTGGAAGATTTGTTTCAGTACAAACAAAACCAAAACTTAGCCTGAAAAATAAATCTCCCAAGATTGAGGCTAGTTATGGTAATCTGATCAAGTTACTGCACGGTGCACAAAGCTCCTTGGCGGAGTTCAGATGAAAAGAAACACTGAAAACAGTTAAGATATTTTTCCAAAATATAAATCTTTTCTTAAATATATTTATATGTACTTATGTACAACTCTACAGAAAGCTGAAAGAACATGGCAAGAGATGTTCTCAACGTACACAGCATGGAGGTTCCTTGGTATAGACTGCCCCACAGCAGGTGGTTAAGAAATCCTGCTGAAAAGAAAGGCACTACTGATCTCTAGGTAGCGCACCAGAGCTCATGTATTAGATCAAGAGAGAACGAAGATGAGGAAGAATACTAATAATACTCATAACGAGCTCATCTCTTAACTCATTCCAGTGTCGAAAAGCTTTACAAAAATCTAAAAACATATAACTGCAGCTTTAAGAGCTTAGTGCAAATGTGAAAATTAACAGCAGAATTTCAAAAGTATTGAAAGAAGCTAAACTAGAACTAGTGTTTCCTCCCCTGTCCGTAAACAACTTGACATTAAGGAACCTTTCTCTCGAAAGGTGATGAAAATCCAGGAGCTGGAAATGAAAATGGTAGCAATACTCCTAGTCAATAATTTATGTATTTTTAAAAAGTTTGAGCTGAGCAAGGGCAGAATAAGGTTGTTTCCCAAAAGGATGGCAGTCCTTCCCCCCTTCCCACCCCCCTTTCCCCCCAGATATCGGCACAGGTGGATGCTGGTGGTGCTCTTGGCCTGGCAAATGTGCAGAACAAGATGTTTTCTCCTTGGTTGGTCCTCTCCAACATCAGAAGGTCTCGTCGTCGTTGCAGTTGGATGGCCAATGGCCAAACACCTCACAGATGTCGCAGTAGGGGCGCTCTTCGTTCCGGCTACCATGGTACGTCGAGTGTGGAGGCTCGTCCGCCGCTTGTTCTTGAGTTGGACAATCTTCGGTGTCATGGAGATCGAAACAGTCGCAAATGTCACAGAAAAGGCGAGGCTTCCTTTTGACCTGGCTTTCCCCCTCACTGTAAAGGTTCAGTACAAAAAACACATTCCAATGTCATTATATTAGTGTTAGAAGCTGTCATTTGAAATGAGTGGGGGAGGGGGTGTTGGGTATTTTAAAAAAGGAAACAGCATTGAAAAGGGTAAAGCAGCAACAACAGCCAACAACAGCTGTTTAGCAGATCAGAAGCTTCTTAACCCTAGCAGTAGAGCACACGAGCTTCAGCAATGGCAGGAGCAGAGTCAAATAACTATATTTCTATATAGGAAAGTCAGAGTCTGGCTATCTAACTATCTCTCTCTCTCTCTGAAGACACCTTGTCTCTCTTCATGCTCACAGGAGAAGAACAAAATGGAGGACTCAGGAGCTTGCCAGATGGCTGAGTTTTTGAAAGCTGTGTCCTTTCAAAGGTGTGTCAGGTGTGTCCCAGGGAAGTATCAGTCTAACAAAGGAGGGGAGGCATTCAAAAAGGGCAATGCAGGAAGGGTCTATAATTTTTATCAGCCTCTTATCAGGTCAAAGGTCTAGGATTTGGAGAGTTCTAAAAGCTCTAGGACAGGCATGGACAAACTTTGGCTCTCCAGGTGTTTTGGACTTCAACTCACACAATTCCTAACAGCCTCAAGCTCCTTCCTTTTCACTTAAGTAGCTGGGGGGGGGGGGGGAGGAGAGAAAGGGCCCGGGGCTGTTTGGAATTGTGTCCAAAAACACCTGGAGGGCCAAAGTTTGCCCATACCTGTTCTAAGAGGTTGCGATCTATTTTATGTAAAAATAATTTTATTGTGGAGTCTTTTCCTCAGTGCTTGCTAATGTCTTTACACAAAGATGGGTACCACAGAGAAGGGTAGCTGCCTTGGATCCCATCCTTGGAGAAAGCTGAGGCAGAACTTCAATCAACCATCCACATTCATCCCACACAAGCTCTCCTCCAAGGCCCTGCTCCTTCTCCTGAGAACTATCTCAATGTTGCCTTCCTTTTTTACCCGAGGAGATTACAGTAAGTTTGAAAAGTCATCATAGAGTTGGAAGAGCCCCAACTCCCTTCCATGTAGGAACACACAATCCAAGCAAACATAAAAATTTAAACTGTTTTTTCTTTAGGAAAAAGCATGATCATTCAGCTCAGCAACAGGTTCACAATGGATGCCAGTATCAATTCGCCACTGATCCTAACAGTAACCCACCTGTCATAATGAGGAACTTCTTCTTCATCGCCATTGAGAGCAGACTCAGACATCATTTCAAGTTTCGATTTCAGGTCATCATTCTTCCTTTGAAGGTCCACAATGACAGAATTCAGAAAATCAATCTGCAGGGTTTCCAGTGGGAAGAGAGAGACAAAATTAGAAACTCGGAACATTTCAGAGCAGCCAAAAACGATAGCTGAGAAATGGGTCCTGCAGCCTAAGCAAGGTGTCGGGCCAAAATAGCACAAAAATGCTGCTAACCTTATTTATGGAAGGCCCAAACAGGAATGTCTTACTAAACTGCCAAAACTCACCATCTTACAGACCAATGTGGAAGAATATACATTTTATACCAGGGAAAATTGCCATGCATGCAAGCTAGCAAAGCTTTCAGATAAGCTCATTTTGATATGCAGGCACTTCCTAAAGTAACACACAAGACAGAGCTTGTCATGTGAGGGGTCGAAGACTTCATCTCAGGTGGCAAATCTGAGGATGGCACATTTGAAACGAGTCTTTAAGAAGTCCTAAGAAGTCCTTTGTTGGCTAAGACCAAAAATTAGTTCTCTCACTTCTGCCACAGATTGATCTACCAGATGCTCCTTGGTTGCCCAGAACCAGAAAGTAGTGTTTGGTGATATAAAGCCTCTGAAAAGGGAAGCTTTCTGGAGACATCAGGACTACTAGGCCCGCTCCTCCATGGATTTGTCTGCCTAGTTCCTCTTTAGAAATCCCAATCCAGTGGCCATTGCCACATATTGTGAAAGTGAATCCCATAAATTAAGCATCTTTTGAATGTCCTGAGTCTACTGGTAATTATTTTTATTTTGGGTTGTTGTAGGTTTTTTCAGGCTATATGGCCATGGTCTAGAGGCATTCTCTCCTGACGTTTCGCCTGCATCTATGGCAAGCATCCTCAGAGGTAGTGAGGTCTGTTGGAACTAGGAAAAGGGGTTTATATATCTGTGGAATGACCAGGGTGAGACAAAGGACTCTTGTCTGCTGGAGCTAGGTGTGAATGTTTCAACTGACCACCTTGATTAGCATTTGATTGCCTGGCAGTGCCTGGAGCAATCTTTTGTTGAGAAAACCCATGCACACAGATAGATATCTACATAAAAACTCCAACCATCACCCAAGTCAAAAAAGAAGCACCATTAAAACCTTGGCAGACCGTGCAAAAAGAATCTGCGAACCCCACCTCCTCCAAGATGAACTGAACCACCTAAACTGGGCCCTACAGGCCAATGGATACTCCACCTCAGACATCAGAAGAGCTGCAAGACCGAGAACAAGCCACGAGAATAAAGACGAAGATCTACCCAGAGGAAAAGTGTCCTTGCCATACATCAAGGGAACCACTGGCCGCATAGGGTAGCTGATGAGGAAACACAACATACAAACTATCTACAGACCCACCAAGAAAATACAACAAATGCTTCGTTCAGCAAAGGACAAGAGGGATCCTCTCGTTTCTGCAGGAGTCTACCGTATACCATGCAGCTGTGGACAAATCTACATAGGGACCGCCAAACGCAGCATTGCCCAAACACGAATCAAGGAACATGAAAGGCACTGCAGACTACTTCAACCAGAGAAATCAGCCATAGCAGAGCACCTGATGAACCAACCTGGACACAGCATATTATTCGAGAACACAGAAATGCTGGACCACTCCAACAACCACCATGTCAGACTACACAGAGAAGCCATTGAAATCCACAAGCATGTGGACAATTTCAACAGAAAGGAGGAAACCATGAAAATGAACAAAATCTGGCTACCAGAATTAAAAAACTCTAAAATTAGAACAACACAACAACAGAGAGGAAACAAACAAGGACATCTAATCACCTCTCAACAAAAGATTGCTCCAGGCACTGCCAGGCAATCATCATCATCATCATTTAATTATTTATTAATCGCCCTCCATCCGAGAATGCTCTAGGCGATTTACAGCTAAATTGTAAAAGATAAAATGCATACATACAAAAATTAAAAATTAACAGGGATCGAATGCTCTAGTAAAAAGCCAGGTCTTAAGTGCTTGAGTAAAAGGCCCTAAGTCAAGCATGGCTCTCATGTAGGGCGGCAAGGAATTCCATAAGGCAGGGGCAGAAATAGAAAAAGCCCTGCATCTGGTCCTTTCCAAGTGCACTTCTCTAGGACCTGGTATATAGAGTAAGTCGCGTTGGGCTGGTCGTTGCGACCTCCGACGATGGGAGAAGGAGAGGCGGTCCTAAGGTACAATGGACCCTGGCCGTAAAGAATTTTAAAGGTCAGAATGCTAATCAAATGCTAATCAAGGTGGTCAGTTGAAACATTCACACCTAGCTCCAGCAGACAAGAGTCCTTTGTCTCACCCTGGTCATTCCACAGATATATAAACCCTTTTTCCTAGTTCCAACAGATCTCACTACCTCTGAGGATGCTTGCCATAGATGCAGGCAAAACGTCAGGAGAAATGCCTCTAGAACATGGCCAGATAGCCCGAAAAAACCTACAACAACACAGTGATTCCAGCCATGAAAGCCTTCGACAATATATTTTTATTTTATTTATGACCCTGCACTGTAATGTTATGCATAAGGGAGGACAACCCCTCTCTTTGTCTGCTATGTCCACAGCATATATGGTTTATTATAAATGTGGCATATCTACTCATAATCGCCTGTTTTTAAGCTAGAAAGCCCCAAATGTTTTAGCTTATATTTTAAGGAGGAAAACGCCATGATCCTTTCGGTTGGCCTCCCCATATCTATCCTATCCATCTGAAAATATAACTGTCCTGGCCTACATTTCTCCAAAAGCTCTCATGGGAGCTTAAGTTTCCTACAGGCTTGTGGGAGTCAATTCACACAACGTAAGACATCATTTCAGAGTACTATGGGCACTATTAGCAATCTAGGTTTCTATACATATTGGTGTAAATATACAGCAGGAAGACAAGGCAGCCACAATGCCTGCCTTGCTGGGCAAGACCAAGTTGATGAAAGCTAACAAAACAACTTTGTACAAAGCAGAGAAAGCTGAAACAAACCATATGCTGATTTGGATGAATTTTTCCCCAGCAGCAGATGACAGCAAGAAGCCAAAAGAGACAGAAAGAAACCAAGCATTAGAATCATTAGTATATTAATGCATGCCACTTGCTATTAAGCTTTTATGCAACCTGAAGCAGACCTGAAGAAGACTGCCCTTGCGCTTTCCTTCTTAGCTATGAAGCTTAGTGACTGGCAATGGCTTGGGTCTGGAGCCTGCAATGGTCCTCCATGGGACCTTGGAAGACACCAACATTTTTGAAACTTACAAAATGAAAAAAAAAAAAACACCTGAAAAACATTTCAAGCCCTGTAGAGGCCTTTTTAAAACCAGAAATCGAAATGGAAGTTTTTTCAAGGTCTCTCTTGGGGGACTAAAATAGCCAGAGACATGGAAACATAGTAAAATTGCTCTTCATAGATATGGAGACATTTTTAGCAAAACATTTTTTTCTTTTTCTCAAGGGGGATCTGGTGCCCTCCAAAAGAGCAGTAGACTTCATTTTGCTCAACCTGCTTTACTCCATTAACCAAAGCAATCCTTATTCTGCTGACGTGGTGTTAGTAGGGAAACCCATCTTTTAAAAATATTCTGTATTAGGGCTGTCAAAATAAAACATTAGAGAGGGATCCTGTGCCTTGAATGGTTGTGCCGAAGAGGGCATTCCACATAGTACCTGGTTGAATATGAAGCACCATGTGCTAAGATTCTTTCTACTCAACCATTAAAGGTCCAGATTTCAGTCTGCCGAGTCTAGTCTGCATGCAGATTTAAAAGAGTACCCATAAAGCTGCCCTGTGCTAAGAGAGATGATTTGATCCCTCTGCCCCAGCACTGTTTCTTCCCAGAGACAGTTTGCTCTCCAGGATTTCAGAGACAGAGAAGTCCTTCTCTCATATACTACTTCTGGTCTTTTTTATTGGAAATGCCAGAGAGAGACTCTTCAGCAGACAAAGCATGTACTCTGTTGTTGGGTGCCAGTCCATTTTATTCCAACATGGACAGCTTAGATCCATCCCAAAAATGCTTACAGGTTAGAAGGGTAGTGATCCTGCAGTGTTAGGAATGAGTAATTAACATTGGCATGCAATTTCATGGATAAGCCCACTCTAAAACCTTTTGGCTGGAGAATCTACAAACAAATCTGATGGGGTTAGGTCAGATGGATACTGAAATAAAATTATTTTGTTTTATAAATACTCTTACACTGCACACAATTATTTTTTATCCCACTTTTCTCCCATAGGTGCAACTCAATTGTACCACCCCAGGATTCAGGGTTTCTTGCCCCAAACTGACTGCCCTTTCTGATCAGGGAATGCTGGAGGAGACAATATTCTGGGTAAAGTCTTGTACTCCCAGACCTTGAACATACAAGCTAATGGTATCTGCTCAATCACCAGAACCACTCTTACTACTCCCAGGTGTGTTTTCTGCACCCTCTTTCTAGTGAGTCATGCACTGATACCTCTGACATTCTGCTATTGATTTCTTCCTTGCTTACACACTTGACTACAATTCTTACAATTACACACTATCCTGGACCCCCTCTCCATTAAGTGTCAGCGCAGTTAACATACTGAACATTTCTTTACAGTAAGTCATTTATTGCGAGTGGAGCCAAGAGGGCAGAAACAATACCTGGTTTTCCTGAGTGGTTTCATCCTGCGTGGCACCAGCAGCAGCGTCATCTTGAAAAAGACAAAAATACAGTGTGAAAACAAAAGATTCCCTGCTGTTGCATTGCCTTCATCACCAAAACAGAAAGATTTTGCTCTTCATGACCTTAGACCTCCGACATCTAATTGTAGATCAACACAAAAAGCATGTGCTGATATATTTGATTTTAACATCCATAGCACTATCAAAAGGATACCCTGGACATGCCAAGGTCAGCAGACCCTTTTTGTCATAATATTTGTTTTATGGAATGCTCTTGTCAGAAAAGATGATCTGATGTCAAGGATGATGTCCTTTTGGCACCACTAAGATGTTTTTTGACCTGTCCATCCCTCCTCCTAGCATTGTATTTTGAAACAGCAATTCTACCTGGAGAGCCAGTCATCTGTAGTATTGCTCCATGGAGTGAAGGGAAATTTCTGAAGCATTGTGGAAGTATGGTACAATTATGTCCATACTTGGAAGCAAAATGCAGGCAGCTTATTCAAGAGCTTATTCTGATGTGAATATTTTGGTAACCCTTGAGGAATGGTTTGCCTGCATTCCCACAACAGAAGGTGGTCAAGCTGTACAAAGATGGGGCATTCATGGCCACAAATTACAAGTGTGATCACACTGCATATAGGTTTCTTTGTATTATTATTATTATTATTATTATTATTATTATTATTATTATTATGCTATACTATGCTATACTATACTGGGTGGACCACAAACATTTCCCACATTTCGAGGGGACACTGTGTGGGCTGTAGTGGGGATAATGTCATGATCTCTATGGGATAGGTCTAATTCAGTAGCTGAGGCTTTGTCGTTTTCAGTACCCATCATGAGTTGGATCCGTGTTGTTGTTCAAGCACATTAGAACAACAATGTCTGTGATGACGATGCAGGGAGTGCTCTGTACAAGCTTTGTGCTTGGTCAAAATGCATCTGTTTCAGAACAGAAAACAATTTTGCTATGGATTTCTAATCTTCGGGCAACTGGATCTACACTGAAAAGAAAATCCCTGGCAGACCTAGGAAGCCAGAATATGTGGGAAAAGTAAGAGTATCCACACTGCCATCACCAAGGCGTTCTGAAAATATCGTCGAAGTTTGAGGAGGATTTAAATCTGCATCCTAACAAAATTATTCGTCTGATATGATTTTTAAAACTTATTAAAACAAAACTATTTTAATGTACTTTTCAGAAAGATACATAATGTTTTCTAGATAGCTTCGTTCAAAATGTGTGAGATCTTTATGCTGTATCCTGAATTATATTATATTACATCAGGTTCAAAAGGCTGCTCCAGAAAGGCTCTTCCCATGAGGGATACCACTACAAGTGAAACCTTGATTTTGGGTCTTAATTTTCAACTAATAAGAATACACCTGAGTAAAAGTACCAAACAAGACACAGCAGGTGTATCCTACTCCCTGTTTGGATTCTGGTAATGAATACCTCCGTATCACGAGACAGGGTTCACATAAGAACAGGCATTCTGAATTGCAGGGTTTTAGCAATAGATCGAGACTTCTGATGTCACTGTGTGGCATCTGAAGTGACCCAATGCGTGATTTACTTTGTGTCAGTCTGTCTTCTGTAAGTCTTATCAGCAGAGATGTATTAAAGACACTAGGCAGGACAGTACCTGAAGAACCAGGAGAAGCTTTCTGGATCTCCTTGAGTTTCTGTTCCAAATTCTTTACTTTTAGCTCAAGTTTCAGCTTATCAGACTCCAGTGATTGAACTAGTGAATGCAAATTCCTCGCAGTGGCATTCTCTCCACGGAGCACTGTGACCTGAAGGAGATAAAAAAGAAGGATGACGGAAGAAAATGCACCCAGTAAACACATAAAGGGAAGACTAATCACAGTAACCAGAAATGTCTGTTTGGACAAAATGTGCTTTTAGCTAGTAGATGCTGGAGAACAAACAAGTGGGGAAAATATAATTGCTTTGCCCTTCTTGCGAATTCCCCCTAGACATGGATCTATACAAGGGGGTCTTGTTGATTAATTTCCTCTGTTCTGAAAAAAAAGAAGACACATCTCAAGATGAGGAAAAATGAGGTTTGATAATTAAAAAGCCTGACTGATGCACTTCAGCTGCAGAGTACTTTTAACTTCTCCGAAAAGCTATACAAAATTTATAAAGAACTCGAGTATACATGTAAGCATAAGGAAATCATATTCCTCCTTGAACATTGTATATAGCCTTTAGTTAGAAAATATCTATGGAGATTTCCAATTCCTCAGGCTCCAAGGTAATTTGCTGATGATGGAAAGCATGGCATCTTTGTATGTTGCGAGTACATGTTGGAACAAATTGATCATATTCCAGGGCAGGGCAGAGAGAACCGGGCAGAAGGAGGCATCTTGTTCTATGAATAAGAGTGGAACAAATTCAGTTTCTTTGTTAAGCTTGAAATGCCAAGGTTTCTAATTCTAAAATCCACTCAATTTCCTTTGACATATGGGGTTTTCTCATTACTAGCATAATATTCTCTAGTACTAGAAATCAGAGAAGAATGTCACAGTGATTTTGTGGCAGGAAACAAACACGTTGCATGGTAGGAAGAGCAACCCCCCAAATAATGGGTTATTCCCCGAGTGCCAGCTGGGTAGCCAGGGATTCCACATTCTTTTTAGTGATTCTGTTGACTCCCTTCTCTCACTTATCAGTATAGTTCTCTAGCCTTGTTTTAGTTATCTAATCTAACAACTTCTGCTTAACTACTATAGCCAACCAGAGATAGAATCAATGTCATCAAAGTTGGACAGATGAAGATTAGTAATGAAACTCTTCTGACTGAAGTGACTGATACTAAAAAGACCAGGTTAAAAGAGTATCTTTATAGACTAATGTATAAGTCTACAACATATGTAAGTCGAGAGCAGGTTTGGGGGCAAAATTATGGATCTTGATGTAACCCATGGCTAAGCTGAGAGGGGAAATCTATCTTTTTGGAAAGAGTGAAAGTACAGAAGTCACGTTGACCCATGGATAAGTAGTTCCATTTTTATAGATTGAGTTTTTGACTAAAATTTCTAGACTTATACATGAGTATATGGGGTAAACACAGAGAAAGCTCTTTTAGGGATTCAGATGGACCCTTTGTCAACACAAAGCTTATATAACCCAATCTCCCTTTCTGGCTCAGGGGAGACAGTGCTGTAAGTAAGTCTATTGCCTCTCTTTTCTGCTGAATTTTTAATTTTCTTAACGTTTTTATTCTTCTCCCAGATAATTATTTGAGGTCTTACCACAATGGCTCTTGAATCTGAGCACCGCCATAACGCTCTCATTAGATGTTAAGGGGGGGAAAAATCCAACACAGGCTCAGATGCCTGTTCAGTAATACATCACTCAAGGGCCAGCTGAGCCATCTCTATTCATAATATCCGGCTTTGTATACAGTGCACTTGTTGCTAATTGAGCTCATTTGGTCTCCTCATCTAGTAACTTTCTTTTTTTCTTCCCTTCCCTATCCCCACCTGAAACTGCAGCTTTTCTCTTTTTCTTTTAAAGTTCCAATCAATGCCATACTTATATTTCCTCCAATCTAATGTCCAACTACAGGCAATCCCTGAGTTACAGCCATCCGACTTACATCCAAAGTTAAGAATGGGGTGAGACAACAGGAAGTGAGAGAGATGTTTATCCCTCGGAAGGGAAATTCATTTCTGTAATCACCAATCCTTGTTTCCACAACAAGCCAAATTTTTCAAAATCATTATCACAGGACAGAAGGTGAAGTGAAATCTTCTGAACAGGGACACAGACAGCAAAACAAACATCACAGGGGTATTAGCCCTTCCCGATGCTATCCAAAGCTTTTAAAAATTGGTTGGAGTTACACTTAAAAATGTACCTGTTTTGACTTTCAAATTAAACTTAATGTGGGCTATTCAACAGTATTCTGTCCAAATGTCTCCTTGTTGCTTCAGTGTCATTGCAGACTAATTTAAAGCATGAAACACATGAGGAACTAGGTGGCATGAAAAGAAAGACTTCCCTAGTCCTCTCCAGGCAGCCCCCAAGTTACAAACTGTTGGGATTCAACCCCACACTGCCAAGTCTCTAGTCCTGAATGACAAACAAGTTAGTTAGCTTAGAATATTATTGGCTGAGGCTTTCCCTTTTCCCATGTCTCTTGTATGATAGTTGGAATGTATCAATTTCTTCAGTTCTTGTGGGTTTTTTCGGGCTATATGGCCATGTTCTAGAGGCATTTCTCCTGACGTTTCGCCTGCATCTATGGCAAGCATCCTCAGAGGGTCTGGTTGCAATTAGTACAATGGGTTTATATATCTGTGGAATGGTTGGGGTGGGGCAAGGAGCTCTTCCCTGCTACAGTTAGGTGTGAATGTTAGCTAATCACCTTCATTAGCATTTGAAGGCCTGCCTGAGTCTGGGAAAATCTGTTGCTGGGAGTTGTTAATCTGTGCCTGGTTTCTTCCTCTCTGATGTTTAGCTGTTAAAATTTTAGAGTTTTTTAAAACTGGTAGCCAGATTTTGTTCATTTTCATGGTCTCTTTCTTTCTGTTGAAATTGTCCACATGCTTGTGGATTTCAATGGCTTCTCTGTGTAGTCTGACATGGTGGTTGTTGGTGTGGTCCAGCATTTCTGTGTTCTCAAATAAACATCAGAGAGGAAGAAACCAGGCACAGATTAACAACTCCCAGCAACAGATTTTCCCAGACTCAGGCAGGCCTTCAAATGCTAATGAAGGTGATTAGCTAACATTCACACCTAACTGTAGCAGGGAAGAGCTCCTTGCCCCACCCCAACCATTCCACAGATATATAAACCCATTGTACTAATTGCAACCAGACCCTCTGAGGATGCTTGCCATAGATGCAGGCGAAACGTCAGGAGAAATGCCTCTAGAACATGGCCATATAGCCCGAAAAAACCCACAAGAACTGAGTGATTCCGGCCATGAAAGCCTTCGACAATATATCAATTTCTTCTCTCTTCTCTCTGATTCTGCTCTCATTCTGATTGGTTGTGTAGAATGGATACTTTTCTAATGCAAGCCTTTACTTCTGACTTCTACTTTTACATCTTTTAAATATGCTATGTGTTTTGAGATCTCTCTCTGCTTGTGTGTCAGGAGAGATGTAGTGATTGATTTTTTCCTCCTCTCTTGAAACCTTACAAGAGATGGAGTTATAGAGTAGCTCAGACCCAGTTCTTTACCATTAATAAAAATAATAAATGTACCCCTATATTCCGGCGTATAACATGACTGGGTGTATAAGAAGACCCCCAACTTTTCCAGTTAAAATATAGAGTTTGGGATATATTCTCCGTATAAGACTACCCCTCTTCCAACGCACACCATTTTTTTTTAAAGCATGAGATTTGATTTCAATATGGTAATTTTCCTATTGCTGTACCTCCTTCTCTGCCTCTCAGATCTCGCACATGCGCACCTGCACCGCTTCACTGCAGTCTTCAGGAGCAAGATCTGAGAGGCAGAGGAGGAGTTACGGTAATAGGATACAAGGGCGGACCAGACAGGTAAAAGAGTTGTGTTTGTCTGGGCCCAGAGCCACTCTATCTCTTTTTTCCATACCCCGGGCACCCGCCCTTCACTTACACCTTCCCGGTAAGGTACCCCTTCACCTCGCCATCAGGACCGCATTAAGTCCACGAATCCTGATGAATGGATTTCCTTCTACCATACTTGTACAGCGTCGCCCTTAATGTTTTCATAGAGTCACTGCATACGGCAGGGACACGGCCATTGCCATTTTTGAGCTTCCCCCACTATGCGGCAACCACAGATTCTCCAATCCGGATTGGAAGTTTCAGCACCCACTCTATAAGACTACTCCCGTGTATAAGACTACACCAGCGTATAGACTACTCCAGCATATAAGACTACTCCAGTGCATAAGACTACTCCCATGTGTAAAACTACTCCCGCATATAAGACGACCCCGCGTATAAGACGACCCCTGACTTTTGAGAAAAATTTATTGGGTTAAAAAGTAGTCTTATACGCCAGAATATACGGTAGTTACTATTTTTAATGTAAATAAACCTTTTGTGATTTTAAAAGACAGAACTCTGTATCTTTGACTGCCTAAGCTCTAAATTCTTTACAGCTTAACATCCCTGTAATGTTTGTTTGCTTTTGTGCACCTGTTCAGAAGATTTTATCTTACTCTCTGTCCCTGAGATAATTGGATTTTGGGAAAATTTGCTTGTTGTGGCAAAGTTTCTGGAGTACAACAACTACTTTCAAATTAAATACCACATAGTTAAACAGAAAAGAACACTTTCAAACCAGGAATACGTTTTTTTTTTCAAATTTTGTTACATAGTGTAATCAAAAGATTTCAGAGTGTTATGTAAATCAAATCAATTAATGACAATTTAGAGCAACTATTTTTAAGCCTAAAGAATAAATTAAATAGTCTAAAAATTGGTAGAAATGGTGTGGACCTCCAGACGGTGTTAGACTGCAATACCAATCATGCCTCATCATTGGCTATTTTGGTCAAATCTGATGGCTGTTCCAATCCAGCAGCATTTAGGTTTTAAATTGTATTGTATAGGTTTTACTGTAAGGCCACTTTGAGTGTCTTTTTAGAGAGAAAAAGTAGGATACAAAGAACAATAATAATAATAGGTTGCTGTGAGTTTTCTGGGCTGTATGGTCATGTTCCAGAAGCGTTCTCTCCTGACGTTTCACCCGCATCTACGGCAAGCATCCGTAGAGATTGTGAGGTCTGTTGGAAAATAGGCAAGTTGGGGTTTATATATCTGTGGAATAATGTCCAGGGTAGGAGAAAATTACTCTTGTCTGTTGGAGACAAGTGTGAATGTTGCCACTGGCCAACTTGATTAGCATTGAATAGCCTTGCAGCTTCAAAGCCTGGCTGCTTCCTGCCTGGGGGAATCCTTTTTTTTGGGAGGTATTAGGTGTTCTCTCACCTTGGACATTATTCCACAAATATATAAACTCAACTTGCCTGGTTTCCAACAGACCTCACAACCTCTGAGGATACCTGCTATAGATGTGGGTGAAATGTCAGGAGAGAATGCTTCTGGAACATGGCCATACAGCCCAGAAAACTCACAGCAACCCAGTGATTCCGGCCTTCGGCAACACAATAATACACATGGTTTACAGTAGTAATTGTAATGTTTAAATGTTTTAATGTTTTTAAGCTCGTTTTAAAATTTTAATTTAAATGTTTATTTAATTTTATATTGGATGTATATTGTTTTTAAGGCAGTTAATTATTGCCTATGCTGTAAGCCGCCTTGAGTCCCCTTCAGGGTCGAGAAAGGCAGGATATAAATATAGCAAATAAAGAAATAAATAATTTGGAGGGCCACACCATTTCCACCCCTACACGGAAACCATATTCAATAATTAAAGAAGTTGAAAGCCATGTCTATAATATCAGAATCCTTTCTGCTAGATTTCCCCACTTCAAATAAGAATGCCTGGGCTATATGCAATGTACATATCTGAATATGATTTCATACTTCATTACATTGTCATATACTTATTCATAGACTTGTCTTTTATCTTGTTTGTTAACAGCCCCCAGTTTTGGGTTTTAAAATAGGCAAAGGTAATTATGAATCAAGTTCTCCATGATAGAAAAATACCAAATTCTTGGAAATCAGTTGACATAACAATGATACATAAAGAAAATACAGATTCCACAAATGTGAAGAATTATAGACCAATCTCCCTTCTAAATATTGATTACATTTTTTTTACTAATGTTATAGCAGAAAGATTAAAGACTCTCTTGTCTTCCTGGATCAAAGAAGAACAGACTGGTTTTCACCCAAATAGGAATATAAAAGACAATGTAATAAATATTATTGATGTGGTAGAATACTATGAAACACACAACCAAAAAGAATTAGCAATCCTGGCAGTAGTTGCTGAAAAAGCTTTCGATAATTTAAATTGGAATTTTATTACATTGATACTAAAAGAAATGGGTGTGAGGTTTTATTTTATCAATGCAATTCACGCAATCTATGAAGACCACGATGCCTATATATGGATAAATGGATAAAAAGCGAACAGAATAAAAGTGGAAAAGGGAACCAGACAGGGATGCTCCCTCTCCCTGCTGATTTTTAATTATGGCCTTGGAACGACTACTGAACAGCATAAGAGAGGATGACAACTTAAAGGGGGTGAAAATCAATAAAGAATCATAACAACTGAGAGCCTTCGCTGATGATCTCATTTGCACAGTGGAGGACCCATTGAATAATACTGAGAAGTGGCCAAAGAAAATAGAAGATTTCAGGAAAGTATCGGGATTTATAAGCAACATGGAAAAAAATCAAAAGAATAACCAAGTCCAGGGGAAAGTATTTAGAGAAATAGAAGATATAATGAATATTAAAATAGAAAGAAGTCCTAGTATAGCTTTATTATCATTATATAACAATAAACAATTGAAAAAAGAGGATAAGGAAGCGATAACGAATTTTTTAACAATAGCAAGACTGCTTATAGCAAGGAACTGGAATAAATAAATAAATATACAAATAGAGGAGTGGTATAAGGAAGTATGGAAACTGGCAATAAATGATAAGCTGATATGTATATTAAAAGTTAAAAGAGGTATATGGAAACAAAGTGATTTTGATGATGTATGGAGAAAATTTATTGAAAAAGGATTAAAAAATAAAGAAGGAAAGTTACCTCCACAAGAAGAATTGAAATTTTGGACAGATGATATGTAAAAGCTGTGGCTTGGGAGGGGGGGGGGGGGGAAGCACAGTGGTGAGGGATAGAAAATATGTATAAGCAGAAAAATAACACCAAATGCCAAAAGTATGTTAGTTTGTATTGAATAATATGTATCTGCTGTAAAACAAATGTATAACAAATGTATTAAACCATGATAAAATAATAAAAAATTATTATTATTAAAAAAAAAGATTAACCAAGTCCAGACAAGAAAAGTTGAAATTTATCTCAGGACTAAAGATAGTTAAGAAAAGCAAATATTTAGGCATAAACATTATGGCTAAAAACTCACAATTATTAAAAAACACCTACGAATCTAAGTGGAAAGAAATTTTAAAAGACCTCAAAAAGTGATCAAATTTATATTTATCCCTTCTGGGAAGAATTTCGGCAATTAAGACAAATATTCTACCAAAAATGTCTCTTTTTCAAAACATACCCATAATCAGGAGAATATAAACATTCAAAGAATGGAATAAGGACATAATGAAATTTGTTTGGAACTGAAAGAAACTGTGGATAAATTATACTAACCTAACCTATGGAAAGAATAAAGGGGGATTTGGTCTACCAAATTTAAGTCTTTGAAGCCTGTGGATTAGAATGGATCAAAGACTCGATGACTCTGAAAAAAAAGAAAGAGCTTGACACTTGAGGGCCATGATCTAAGAGCGGGATGGCACTGTACCTTTGGTATGATAGAAAAAAGATGGAGAAAAAAATTTGGCAATCATTTTGTACATTCAGCATTATTATGGATTTGAGAAAAATAAAAGGGAAGATTTTACAATAAAACCCCTCTCTGGATCTCATCTCTAGAGGCTTGCCAGGGAAGGGCATTAGGGTGGAACATTTGGCCAACATACTGTGACATCCTGAAGAAGGAGGATAAAGAATTCAAAGTTAAAAGCCATGAAGAAGTGAAAAACCAGTTTAGAAATATATATTGGTTTCAATACCGATAGATAAAAGAATATTACAAAAAAGATAGTAGAACTGGCTTTTCAGAAAGAATGATGATATGGGAAAAATTATTATTAAATGGGAAGTAAACAATTGCTAAAATGTATAGACATCTTCTAGAATGGAGCACAGAAAAAAAACAAAAACAAATAAAGGAATGCATGACCAAATGGGCAAGGAATATAGGAAGGACAACTATGTTAAATAAATGGGAGATTATATGGAACAAAACACCTAAAATATACTTATGCATATCACATGAAAGAAAATTGGCTAAAAATGATGCATTAGTAGTATATGACTCCACAGAAAACTGCTACATTCTCCAAAGATTTAACTACAACTGTTGGAAATGTGGCAAAAGTGAAGGAACCTTCCACCATATGTGGTGGTGTTGCGAGAAAGTAAAAGCCTTCTGGAAGGAAATCTATGAAATATGTCAAAAAATATTAAAAGTAAAATTTCTACTACAACCAGAATTTTTCCTACTAGGGATGACCAATATTGAACGGGACGTAAACAAGGATAAACTCTTTACCTATATGACTACAGCAGCAAGAATGGTGCTAGCTAAAGTTTGGAGACAAAATGTAATGCTGCCAAAAGAAGACTGGATACAGAAAATGCTAGAGATTATGCATGGATCAGGCATGTAGCCAGGGAGGGGGGGGGGGGGGTGCTTGAGGGGCTTCAGCCCCCCCCCCCCCCCAAATTCTCATGATGGTTCGCGAAAAGGCCTTACTGGTGCATTATTTAAACTGTTATGTTTATTCATATCATGATCTGATCACCATACTCAATATATCCCATATGCATGGGGGTATTGGGATAACGATACAAAAGGTTTGCTAGGAGAGACCCTCTTTCACTCAGACTCAGCCCCCCCCCCCCCCAAATCGAAATCCTGGCTACGGGCCTGGCATGGATGAACTGACTTTTGGGATATCGAAATCACAAGACAGGTATATTAAAACAAAGGACTGGACTCCTGTTAAAGAATGGCTGAAGGAAAACAAAATAGAAATATTAATCTAACTGGGGAAAACAGATGGGAAAAATACTATCACAGAAAAAGAAAAAAAGGAGGAGAAGATAAATTGAAAGCTTTGGACTTTTAAAAAAGTCATTACAAAGAAGAATGGAAATACAAATTAACGCCCCCCCCCCTACTTTCCTGTGGATTTCCCTTCCTACTTTCCAACTCTTTTCCTCCCCTTTCCCTCCAACCTTCCACCCAAAGTCTATCCCAAACCCAAACTCCTAAACCACCATGCCCCAGCAAGATTCCACCCCCACTTCCCACCCCCTACTTCCCTCCCTTCTTTCTAACACTTGTTCCAATTATTGGATTTTACCTATTGATGTATATCAGAAAATCTCTAATAAAAATTATATAACAAATACTAGAAAAAATAGGCACAGGCAAACAAACATGTATCAAACTTTTAATTACAGAACCTCATTTTTTAGTATCTTGAGATGTCTCATGGTCCCCCATGGGCTCTAGTGCATGTTTCTCAGGTTTGTTTTTCTCCTTGGTTTTTCCTTTGCTAGAAGGATCCAGGAAGGTGGCTTTGTGTACTCCTGTGTCTTTGTTGATTTTTGATCCCAATGTGCCCTCATGTGGTAGCATTTGGTACAAGCAGGCAAAGAGAATGTGTCCATGTTGCTCCATATGATCAACAGTGACACACAGAAGGCTTGCCACCAGGGTTTCAAGCTGGACTCTTTCCTCCCCACTAGCTTTGTCTGGAATGAACCTCGAAAAGGTAACATCCACATCAGTTCCATTACTGGGATGCCCTAATTGCACATGGTGTGTACTATTGCTCTTGTAAGACCCCAGATTTGGGAGACAGTGGGCATATCTCACTCCTTCCCAGCCTTGGGGAAAAGTAATGGAAATCCTCCTCATCAAATAATGCCCAAAATCTAGTATTTAGAGATATACTGCTCTTATATTGAAGCGTAGGGGGACTGACAGTAATGGATGGCTCATGTATGGGAATTGTGTGGCTTTCACCATGTTGCTGAACTACAACTTGGCCCGGCGGCTCCAGCTGTCATAACCAGCAATGAGGAACACTGGGGATTGCAGTCCAACAATTTATTGAAGGCTACAGCAGTCCCACTCTGTATCAATTTTAAAGCAGCAGAGAAGACCCCTTGGCTCTCTAGTTCCAGGGTGTCAAACTTATGGTTGACTTCAAAGGGCCGTTAACTCGATGGACAGAGAAGCCAGGGATACAGAGAGCCAATTAATATTTTTTTACACAATGGTTAGTTCTCTTTAGTTTCTACCTAGTTTGGTTCACCGAATGGTACTGAATGACAACTCCCATCCCTTTTGATTATCTGCCATGTGGACTGGGGAAGCTGGGAATCGCAGCCCAATATCCCTTGTGACTGAGGTTGATGAAAGGCTAAAGGACATCATAAAGTCAGACATTCTATTCACAAGCCTTGTCTCTAAATCCAAAGTCCATTCTCTTAACTAAACAGAACTAACTGCAGCCTTCCAGATGCTTCTATATCACAACTCCCATCCACCCTAGTCATGATAATGTCTAATGATGAGGAATACAGTATTGGAGTCCAGCATCTGGAGGAGGGTCACATGAAATGACACAGTGGGCTGGATTCTGCCTCCAGGCCTGAAGTTTGACACACGTACTCTAGACATTTTGGACTTTAACTCCCATCCAACCTGCCCTGCATGTCCAACAGGAAGTGATAGTGATTACAGGGTTTAAATCCATACCATCTACAGGGCCAAATGTTCCCCATACCTATATTAAAGTTGCCTACAACACAATATTTCATACAGTCCAGAAATTATGGGCTATGCTCTATGCACTTCCATGTAATCCGGTGAATACTTGCATTGGGGGAAAGGGGAATATTTTGGACAGTCAGAAGAATTAATATGACTCTAAAAGTTTACCTCGTTTCTGAGTTTTTCCAGTTCTTCATCCTTCTCTGTAATCAAGGCACTAGTAATACTGATGGATTTCTGTAAGGAAGCTCTCTCTTCATCGATGTCTTTTTTTAAGTCAGATTCTCTAAAAAGACAGAGAGAGAGAGAGAGACAGAGACAAAACAGTTTCAGCAGGTTTAGTCCATTACAGCCACAGTACTTAAAAAGAGTTTGATTGCTAAATAAAATTATATTAGTAGAAATGGTTCTTACTGGAAGCTACAGGTCTAGTTTGATTGACTGAGACTTGTACAGTAGCCAAAGTTATTTGGTATTTCAAAACAGGAAATAAAGTGAAAAGTTTTACCTAGGTGGATTCATGCCAGAATCTGCATATCATCGTATCCATTTGAATTTAAGGAAAGATGTTAACACGACTGAGAGATAGAGAATTGAAAAGTGTGTAAAGGGCATTGCACAGAGTGAGCCTAACATTCGATTTTGTTACCTCTCAAAAGAGTTATCAGCAAGCAACAAAATGTACATGCAAAGCTGAGTTACACAACTGTCATGCAAAGCAGAGATGGAGCTGGAATTATCAAGTGGTCCTCACTAATGTCTGCAAATGTCAGCATTTCATCAGAAAGCCCATTTTTGAGATTGAGCCACCGAGGGCATTTAAACAGTGCAACACTTGGTCTGTAGCGGAATTATATGAAAAAAACAGAACCGAGAAGACTGAACACTAGCATTATTCAGCTGCAAGGAGAGATGGGATTTACTACTACTACTACTACTACTACTACTACTACTACTACAGTTTGACAACAACACTGACCACTTTCTTTTCACATGTTTTCCCAAGCAGTGTAACCGATCAGTGAGATGGTTGTAAGACAACACCATATTAGTAGATCGTCGGACCATCAATGTTAACTGTGCATTTGGAAGCTGCAACACTTCTAACCTCTATCTGCATACATTTTAAAAGGCTATTTTGAGCTGGAGACAAGGAGCTGATACTTCTCTCAACCTCCAAGAAAGACATGGCAGCTGAGAATTAAGGCTTGCTTTATAAGGAAGCCAACATCCACATATTATTTTTTAAAAATTAGAAAAAATAAGAAATGTATTTGTAGAGACTGACAACGAGAACTTGATGCCTACCTAACTGGGTGCCCTCCGTGTGTGTTGGATTGCAACTGTCAAATCCCCAGCCAATGGCATACAGACTGGAGATTATGGAAGTTGTAGTTTAATGTATTGGGAGGGTGCGAGGTTGGGAGGCCTGCTGTAAAGTCCTCTCGGAAAGCTGGACTAGATGGCCCTTGTAGTCTCCTCCAACTATGGTTCTATAAAAGTCTATGTCTAGGCTCAGAAGCAGATGAAAGACCCTCCATCCCAACTGTCACTGTCCTGGATGTGAAGGGAGAGAAGAGGCAATAACTGCTAGAACTGATCTCTCTCTTTCTGCCCCCCACCCCCAGCCATCTCCTTTTCTTTTTGTGTCATGCCTTCATTAGATGGTAAACCTCAGGGTAGGAAACTGCTTTAGTGTGCTTTTACTTGTAGAGACTATGTACAATGAGAGAACTATACATCTTCATAATCATCACCACAAGCAGATTACACTGGCCAACACACTGTTTGGTGCATCCCATGTTAGCCTAGTTTCTGGGTACATCTGACATGCTGATGCCAAACATGGCCTCGGTCCCCCCCCCCCCCTTACTTTTTCAGATACAGAACATATGCCATCTACCATTATGACCCCATCTAAGAAGCTAGAGCCAGTGCAGTTTATCAAATGGCATATGTTCTGAATCAGCATCCTAAAGAATCCCAGGAACAGTCCTAAAAACCAACACATCCAGAAAAAAATGGTTGCTGTTAGGGTGTCTCATATTTTTCTAAGAACACTTTCACACTACACACCTCCAGCGCTTTGATTCCACTTTATCTGCAATGGCTGAATCCTACAGAATCCTAGGATGTGTCATTTGTGAGGAACTAGAGCAGTGTTTCTCAACCTTCCAAATGCTGCGACCCTTTAATACAGTTCCTAATGTTGTGGTGATCCCCAACCATCAAATTATTTTCGTTGTTACTTCATAACTGTGATTTTGCTACTGTTATGAATTGTAATGTAAAGTATCTGATATTCAGGATGTATTTTATTTCACTGGCACAAATAGCCGATACACCCAAATTTGAATACTGGGGTGGGGGGTGGGGGGGGGGATTGATTTTGCCATTTAGGAGTTGTAGTTGCTGGGATATATAGTTAGCCTACAATCAAAGAGCATTCTGAACTCAACCAACAATGGAATTGAACCAAACTTGGCACACAGAATGCCCACAACCAACAGAAAATACTGGAAGGGTTTGGTGGGCATTGACCTTGAGTTTTGGAGTTCTAGTTCACCTACATCCAGGGAGCACTGTGGACTCAAGCAATGATGGATCTGGACCAAACTTGGCACAAATACTCAATATGCCCAAATGTGAACATTTGTGGAATTTGGGGAAAATAGACCTTGACATTTGGGAGTTGTCGTTGCTGGGATTTATAGTTCACTTACAATGAAAGAGAATGTTGAACCCTACCAACAACAGAATTGGGCCAAACTTCCCACACAAAACCTCTATGCCTTCAAGGGACTAGCTGAGGCGAGCCTCCCTCCCACCTCACATGCTCTCCCCTCCCAGCTTGGAGTCTCAGAAACAGCCCTCCCCTTGGCTGAGAGGCCAGTTGAGAGGCTGGCCAATCACAGCAGGAGGAGGGCATTTGATGGGAGGATTCACCGTCTATTTCCAAAAAGGAAGAGAAAGACAGGCGGAGAGATCTTCAGCCTTCTGTGCCAAAGGGGTTCCTAAGACCATCAGAAATATATGTTTTCTGATTGTCTTTGGCGGCCTCTCTGAAATCTCCACATTACCCCCCAGGGGTCCCAATCCCAGGTTGAGAAAGGCTGAACTAGAGTCTCCTGGCTGAAATATTATATACTTCTCCCTATACTACCAGTCCCAACATCCCATAGCTGGTTGCCTTGGCAGTTCTAGTGAAATTATACTGCTACAATTGTGCAGTGTGAAAGCAACCAAAGACAGAGAACAGCGGCTACTTAGAGAATCATCCAAATCCAAGAAAATTAAAACGTTCTCTTGAGGTTTCTCAAAGCACTGCTGATCCAAGTATTTCACTCCCTGGACCTTTCAAGCCCTTTTGTATAACCTGACAGTGCAGTTCATCCCCTCTTTGTTTTCCTGACAGCCACCTCTTAAAGAAATTATGCAATGAACATCATGAGAATAATAACAGGGTAAGTTAGTGGAAGAAAGTCATGGTAGTTTTCATTAACAGTGCTCCCGGTTCTCTACCAATAGTGCAGCAGTAAATACCATCTTTTGGGACAGAGTCTCCAAAGAACAACTTCTCTAAGAGCATCGCTGAAAAAAAACTTAAGTGGTACTGTGCACTTTCTTTTGCTTTAAAAACAAATAACAAAAGGTATGCTTCCAGTGGGTGACCCTTTCAAACAAACAGAGCAATTGCTGCCCAAGGAATATAAAAATCTAGTGAGAGGTAGCTAGAAAAAGGGAAAGGAGGAGGGAAAGGGAGGAAGAGAGAGATCATGCAGGTCCAGAGAGTGCAAAACGCAAAACGGAGAAAGAGATCACCAACAGGCCCAAGCTAAAGTTATGTGTCCCCCACCCCATATTTAGAGTTAATGAGAACCATGATAACCAGCATGTGAAGCACAGCATGATAATCCTTGCAGTAGCCCAGGAGAAATGGCAACACAACAACAACAATAACAACAATAACAACAACAACAACAACGGGAAGACGTCACAGAAGACGTTGCAAAGGTATGGAGATGTTTGTTCTTAGTGATGGAAGCAGCAAGTGGAGAATCTGGGATGTACGGACACCACCACGGCACACACTCCAGCGGGATCCATGTATTTCTTCTCCCCAAGACAGAGGAGGAAATGAGAAAATCAAGGCACTCCTTTAGAGAGCTGCCTAGAGTGGCTCTCCTAAAGATCAGAAAGCCTGCGTTTTTTATTTCAATAAAGCTCCATAGCATTGAAGCCTGACTTGGATCCCGCAGGACGCTTGAAAACAGCAGGGGGGCTCCTGTGTATCAAGAGTTGGCCACCGAGTGCTCAAGCAACTGCAGAACCCCTCACTGGGGCAAAGAATGGGAGCATAAAACGTAATGATAGGGATCCTAACAGACTCGCCAGAACTGTGTAAGCAGAGCTTGTCAGAAGTAACTTTTTAAAACTACAATATCCCCTAATATCGTTAGGGGATTCTGGGAATTGTCACCTCAAGGGAAGGACCATGGGTGGGCACACACATACACAAAGGTGAATTGCACTGACTGAGTTTATTCCCATGTATTTGGTTGGTTTTGCATCCCTTTTTCTCTGGAAGGAAAATCTTGGATGACATGGAGAAGCAAAGAAAGTTCTCCAAGGAACCAGAAGCACTAGGGGCTTGTTTACAAAGAAACAAAACACCTGAGATGCTTAGGATGCCAGCCTTTGACCCAGAAGAAAAGCACACACACGACTCTGGGTATACAGAGTTTATAGTAAGAGCCTTAACATCTGACGCCTCATACTTGGGTCCCATCTATATGGCCATATAATTCAGTTTCAAAATGCAGCTGAATTGCATTATATGAACCTACACCATCATATAATGTAGTTCAATGCAGTTAAAATGCATCCTGAAAAGGCATTCTATGGCAGTGTAGATGCGATCTTAGTGGGCCAGGAAAAATGAGGGTTAAAATTTACATTTCACTGACAGATTAAAAAAGCTGATCTGATTAAAACCAAGCAACAGGTTTTTACTCTAAAGAGGATTATATTTCCTCCATCACGCTATAGAAACTGCAAGTGGCAAGTGCTCTCTTAAAAGAGGCATTCTTTTTTTTGGGAGCAAAGGGGACAAGCCTGTCAATGCAAGTGGGTGCCTGAGCTTTTCACGCAGTTTCCCAAAACGAAAGGAGGAATGCACCAGGGCTGCATTTCTGATATGCACATATTTAATCAATATGATTTTTAAAAATACACTGTTTTTGATTGGGTGTCCACCCTGATAAATATTATTTTCAAGTCTCCTTTCTTCTTAGAGACCCTTCACATCTGTTCTATCATAAAAGACTCTCCTTGCGTAGTTCCACAAAGATTCCAAAACAAAGCTGTCAGGACAAAACCTGTATGATCAGTATCAGCTGCTGATGTTCCACATGCTTTCTCTCCCTTGAAACCAGTTGGGGTTATGTCCCTCCAGGTGTTTTTGGACTGCAACTCCCAGCAGCCCTAGCTAGCCCAGCCTAAGGTGAAATGTCTTGGGAAATGCAATCTAAATCACATCTGCAGACCCATATGACTCCCCCCTCCCCAACTTCAAGCATGGGGAGGCAGCTCTTCTCAGCAGAGACAGTGAAATAATATTAATGAGCCAGTTAAGTTTATATGTATTGCATGTTTCTGTAGGGATGCAACACTTGTTTTAACAACCACAGATAGTATCCATTTCAAGGTTGAAAAGAGGAGGCCAGTGCTGGAGTTAGTTAGTGGAATGATAAAGCATACTAATGCGTGCATACATTTTATCAATATCCCAGCAATTCACAGTCTCAGTCATGCTGGGAAATCTCATCTTGCATAATGGGAGAACAGTGATTCTCAAACTGAAACATGGACTTACATGGATCAAAAGACCTATTTAACAGTGGTTTTCAACAGGTTTTAGTGGGACACTACTTTTAAGAACTTTATATAGTAATCCAACATAATATTTATGTCTGGAAGGGGCTCAAATACATTGGGAACCTATTTAACACAAACCAGAATAAAGTGAATGGAACACAGTCCATTAAATTGAGTTGATCTGTACTCTTCCCTGCTTGATGGTACTGAAAAGGAATAATCAAACCACTTCCTCTCAATAGCCCCAGATAGAAAGACCACCCAGATTCTTCCCTTGCCACACAAAAAAAAAAAATCAAGAAATTCCAATAATGAAGCAAGTACCTTAAAGTGATACTGGGCAAGCTTTAAAAATGCAAGATAACAAGAACCACATGTTAGAAACATGGAAGAGAAAGGTGAAATACAGTAAAGGAAGAACGGAATTTGCACTGAAGTGAATTCTGTTGTTGTTGTCAAAAGGAAAAGAAAAATAAGATTAAATACTGCTGAGTATTTTACAAAACAAAGAAACTGAAACAAAAAAAAAAGCAAGACACTGAGGGAACAAAAGGCAGCCAAAAATATGTACAACCACTTTGTTGGAGAAAAAAAAGTTATTTATTGTAACGGGGATAGACTTTCTTTAGTCTTACCATTAAAGACACACAGATATAGCAAAGGAAGCAAGGGTAGGAAAGGGAAGAGAGAGGAGTGAAATGAGTATTGAGAAATTAGCGCAGGCTCAGAGACAAGTCAGACAGTTAGCAAATCCACAATGGGCCTAATAAGCGAAAGTATCAATGAGACCCCTTTTTCACTAGAATCTCTCTAATACCTACTTCTTAGTGTAATAAGGACTGTTGGGAAGGCAGGAATAAAAAGCATTCTTGTGGGCAGAAGGATGATAAGGAAGACAGCTCAAAGCCTGGCCACTCCACCCTGCTTTTTGGATCCAAAAGGAAAGGTCTTGCTGGGCCTCAAATGACAACATTGGGAATCCTTTTGGCTAAGTCTCTGTTTGGCTTAACTGTCTGATTTGCTACCATACAACAAATGTCATGACTGGCTGAATAAAAGGTTAAACGGAGAATGTTTCTTGTTCTCAGCTTTGCAAGTTTAGAATCACCACGTTTTGAAGCATTTGGAAGATGGTCTGCAGGAGGGCTGGGGGCATTTGTCAGATCCCTAAGTGGACACTTCAGAGCTAGCTAAAAATGGCACTAAGCTATCTGAGTGTGAAATGCAGAGAAGAGCAGGGAACATCTAACTGCGGAACAGGATTGCACGTGCTAGGTTCAGCAATGTTCAATGCTTCTTAAGGGCAAGCATTTCCACACGCGGTTTAGTGATGAGACAGATGCAACCGTTTGCATGTATTTAGTATTTCACATGCAAAGACACTCTGGATGGTGGAAGTATGCAATTCTAAACATTATTTCAATGACAGCAGGTATCAGGGGCCAAACTTTGTCCCCCAGGGATGTGTTTTCTCATTTCCCTACCTCCCAGGTACCTGTGCCCCCCACCCTATGCACATGTGCAGACCCTTACCTCTTTTTCATCTCTAATAACTGGTTATTGAGGACAGATCGTTCTTCATCCAGCTGAAAGACAAAAAGAAAAAAGAAATCCATGTTTACTAGGCAGGCTAAAAACAGAAGTGACAGGCTACAGTTTGGAGCCTTTTGCCTAAACTGAGAAAGGGGCCATGGTAAAGTATTCTCTTTCCAGCAGGCAAACGGAAAGAAAGGCATCTTCAACTTTTTCATTGTGTTCATTTGCCATATGTATTCAACACGCAATTGATTGTAGTGTGCACCTCAAAGTTGGGAAGCCGTGTCCCTCCATCCATGACAGAAGGGTGCAGGTGGGTTTCCATGTATGACTCTAATGCACCATCAAATCTAATGCACACCTCACTTTTGACTATGTAATTTAACCAAAAAAAGGTGATTATTAAAATATGGTACATTGGTTATTCTTAGCAAAGAATATTTTGAGAAAGGAATTAGATGAATCCTGCCCTCTATACCTCCTCCCCAAATACACACACTTCACAGTCCTTCCCATAAATTCATTTGGGTTGGCTTCAGAGTATTATAGTATCCTTATATGATCCTACTCTACACTGTCTCCATGTCTCTTCTTGGCTCTTAGCATTCAGTTCCTAAGAAGCTGCTGCTATTCACTTAAATAGAGAGACAAGAAACAACCCAGGGGAGGTCTGGCCTAGAACAGTCATCATATTGTGCCAAAAATGTGCTGGAAGTCAAAAATAGTTTTTGCCCTGACAGCATGGAGCACAGCGCCACTTCAGAGACCAGGGCATGCCTCCTTCCCCCATACAGATGCTGGGGCAGGTTCTTGTTTTCAATTTTAATGTTTACCATACAGGCCAGAGAAACAAAAAAGGAAAAAAATGTAGTGGGTAAACACATTCATTCTCAAGTCCTTAAGAGACAAGGAAGCAACAGTTGGGTTTTCAGCTCTGATTTGTTGAGAGAGAGGGGTCCTTCTTTCTTCAATGCACATTTTAACTGGCCCTCTTATTTACATTCTGATAAATCATTTTTGCTTCTGTGTTGCCTTTTTTTTCTGGATGGAATGCCACCTTCTCTCTAAGTCCAAAGTTGCAATGCTTTACAGAAAACCAAAAAAAGAAAAAGAATCCTTCAGGACCATAGTTAATTCCTGTTAAATTGCCATCATGGTACAGTGGAAAGGTATGGTCTTGCCATATGGACCGTAAAATGTATTGGAAAAAAACGAAGTTTCAGGGCCATGTTTTCCAAAGTTTGGTGCTTCTATAGTCTTGTTATCCAATTCTTTGTCTGCTTGAAATGGAAACATGGAAGGAACAGCTCAGCAATACTGAAGAGCCAGACCACAATAGTTTTACTTTATGCAGCACATCTCTAGAGAGAGAGAAATATTTTGGGATGGAGTGTTTTTCCCTCAATTGCAATGGGACTTTTAAGTTAGAGAGTTAAAGTCTGCAATGGCTAATATGAAGTACCATAAGGAAGACAATATCCCCAAGCTACTGTCTGGGATTCTCTTAATTAATTACAAAGCTGCTAATGCAGATAAAACTGCCACTTTCCCTTCCTAAGTATGCAATGTTTACACACCCACCCAATTCTTTAACTTTTAGATGTCAGTGATGAAACAATGCTCATGACATTTGCAAAATGTCACCCATCTCCAGATTCCTGAACACACACTGGCCAGAATGTATATTGTTACCATAGTAATCCTGCTCAAAAATACCTGCAACGTAAGCCGAGGCCTCGTCACACTCATCTCTGAAGACACCGAGTCTCAAAGACTGAAAAAGGAGGGTATGACTGGCTAGCTTTCATTTGGCATTTCTGAACTTTCTCTGGACAAAAATATCATTTCCCTGTTATTCAAATCCCTTCCTCAGATGTCCTGCAGATCAAAAGCTTTGAACCCTGCTAGCGCCAGGAGATCCTCTCCACATGAGCTGCTCTGCCATCAAACACAATTATTTTTTACTAAAATATTTCTATTTTGTCCTGTATCTCCAGGCTGGAGAGCCAGAATGGTGTAGTGGCTTGAGTTTTGGAGATCGGCGTTTGAATCTATACTTGGCAATCAGGCATTGGAAACCCACTGGATGCCCTTGGGTCTTGGCCTTAGAGGAAGGCAGCGCCAAAGTCCTTCTGAACAAATCTTGCTAAGAAAACCCAGTGATAAAACTTCCATCCTACAGGAAGCTTGGTTGATTCCTTCCCTGCTCCCTCTGATTTCTTGCACTGTACTTTTATCACCATCGTCTTTGTCATCATCATTATATTGGAATGGGTTTTTCAAAACTGTTTCTAATATGTTGAACTTTTTAAAAAATCCTTGTATCATCCCTTGCTCTAATTGTATTTTGTGTTCATTCACATTCACAGCCTTGGGTCTTACATTTGGAGAAAGGCAGGGTATAAGCCAATCAACCAAATTCATAATACTGCCCACAAAATTAATATAAACTGTTTAGAACAGTTTACAATGTAAAAGAAATGGAAGATAATGTATGCAGTGTGGAAATATATTAAACAATATAACAATTTAGAGCAGTGTTTCTCAAACTCTGCTACTCCAGGTGTTTTGGACTGTTGTCCCAGTTTCTTTTCACCCTGGCCTCTCAGTGTCCGATTCCAGCACTAAGCTGCCTGAAGAGATCAGCCTTGAAAAAAAGATCAAGTGCATAGTCCTCATACCTACAGTTTGGGAATAGTTTGCACATCTCCTCTCCCCTCATTCTCTTGTAAATTCTTTAATGATTCCAAATTATTTCAAAAGCTCATTTTTACAGAGAGAATTAGATAAATCTAAGTATCAAATCAAAATATTTATTTCGGTCATTGACCAGCACAGAAGATAGTGTCACATTTCCAGACAAACCTGGCATGTTTGGTACATTAAAAATATAAATATAACTACTAAAAACACAATATGGGTGAGGGAGCAGAAGGGGAAACAGGGTAAAAACATACAATGCCCAGATCCATCACCAAATTGTAGATTCAGGGAAGAAGATTACTGGACACACAGTTGACTTTTGGAACTAGTCATTCCCTGGCGGATTTTGTATGCTGCTGCACAGAACTTTGCAACACTGTAGGTTGTAGCTGAATTAGTATCTGCAAGTAGCAGGGAGGTATAAAATTGTCCTGAATGGCTTGGGTGCTTGTCTATCAGAGGTAAGATAAGCCTTGCACGGATATCCCTGTAGAACGGGCACTGAAGGAGCACATGTTCAATTGTTTCTACATGACCCGGGTCACAGGGGCAGAGCCTCTCTGGGAAAGGGATCTTCCGGTAGCGGCCTTCGAGTACAGCTGATGGGAGAGCGTGGCATCGGGCCAGGGTGAAAGCCCTTCGATGAATAGGAACCTCTAAGTATGTTAAATATGCCATAGGGGAGGCAAGGTATCTGCTGTCTTCACTGATAAGGAAGCTTGGAGCCGAGGCCAGATCTAGTTGGCGCTCTGTGTCTGTGATATGTTGTTTAATAAGTGCTTTGGCTTGATTGTAATCCATAGCTAATAGTAGACCTGGAGAAAATTCCAACGAGGAGATTTTGGATGCTACCGCCTGCTTCCATGTGGATTGGAAGTCATCCTCCATGGTTAGTGGGGCAAGGCCAAGGGGTGCACGGGACAGTCTGAGCCAGAGGTTAAGTATGGCCACCCACACCCTGGCCTCCACTCTCATAAAGCCCGTCTCTAGTCGCAGGGTGGCATTAGAAACGCATTTAAGTACCTGCAAGGCCGATCTCAGAAACTTGGACTGAACCACCTCTAATGGGGCAAAACTGGGGAAGGGGCCCAGCTGAGCCCCATACAAGAGTTGGGCTAATGACTTGGCTTCAAACAGCTTGAGTGCTGCCGGTGTGAAGTGGCCCCCTCTTGTCCTAAGATATTTAAGAATGGCAATTGAGCTCCCCTGCGCGGTGTTGGATACTTGATCCCCATGAGCTCTTCTGCTGCCATTAGATTGGAAAACTACACCTAGATATTTGAAGGATGTAACTTGTTCAATTTTATGACCATCTATGCTCCAAGAGTAAGTCCTGGGCCTATTAGCGAAAGCCATGATTTTAGTTTTATTGTAATTGAGTTGGAGCTGATCTGTGTTGCAATGTTGTATTAATGCTCTCAAAGCTCTTTTGAGCCCAATGGGTGTTCTAGAGAGTACAGCAGCATCATCTGCATAAAGCAGGATGGAGATGTGTCTTCCCGCCAGCTTTGGGGGGTGAAGTCCATGTTTTGAAGCTGGTCCACTATGGAGTTTATATAGAAGTTGAACAGCAAAGGGGCCAGAATGCAGCCTTGCTTGACACCCTTGCATGTTTCAACAGCCTCAGTGAGGTGGCCCTGTGGGTTGCATCTTACTTTGAGTGTGGTCGTTTCGTGAAGTTGGCGTATTAGATATAGTAGACGGCGATCAATTGTGGAACTCTCCAGTTTTTCCCAAAGTTTAACCCGCGAGATGGAATCAAATGCTGCTTTAAAGTCAATAAAAGCAGCATATAGTGAGGTTATGTTTTGGGAGGAATATTTTTCCACAAGGTGTTGCAGCACTAGGCACTGATCTATGGTGGATCGACCTTCTCCGAATCCAGCTTGCTCCTCAGCTAATATGCTTTCTTGTTCCAACCAATCTTGGAGTTTCCATTGTAGATGTCTAGCATATAGCTTGCTGATAGTGTTAAGGAGGCTGATTGGTCGATAGTTCACAGGATCATCCTTTTTCCCTTTCTTTTTATAGATGGGAACAATGATTGCAAGCCCCCAATCCTTGGGGATTTGGCCATGGTTGTCAATACATGTAAAAAGTGAGGCTAGGATGGGGGTCCAGAAATCCAGGTTGTTCTTGATGGCCTCTGCTGGGATAAGATCTTCTCCTGGGGCCTTGCCTGATGGTAGTTGGGCAACCAGGTTCTTAATTTCTGTAGCTGATACAGGTGGCCATGGTGGAAGGTTCTCTGTATCGAGGTTGGGGCAGTCCCTTCCAGTAGAGATGTCCATATAGAGATCCTGGAAATATGCCTCCCAAATCCCCGGAGGGATGTGGGAATCCACAATAGGTTGATCAGATCTTTGGGCATTTGATGTAATATGCCAGAAAGTGGCTGAGTCTTTCTCTTTGACAGCTTTAATAAGCTGAGCCCAGTTGTTTTTCATAGCTTCCTTTTTCTTATATGCGAGCATCTGCTTGTAATGCCTCTTTTGTTGAAGGAGGTCTTGCGCTGCTGATGGTGAGGTATTGGATATGAAGGCCTGATAAGTGGCAACAAGAGCATTTTTAGCATTGACACAATCTTTATCAAACCAGGGCTTGGAGTATTGCTGTTTCTGCTTCCTTGATGTAAAATTGTTAAACCTTAGGTGCTTCTGTATTTCTTGAGTGATGTTCATATAGTTGTCAAGTAGTATGTTGGGGGATGTTGACGATGTCAGGGCAGTTTGTAGCCCCATTAGTCGATCAGAGGCCAGGAGCTCAGATATTCTTTGGTTCAGACAGGGAGTCCATTTGGCCCTGACATGGGTTCCTCCTGGAGGTGGTAGGGAGGGTTGAAAACATTCCACTGTGTGGGTATTTTGGGTGAAAGAATTTAGGTGCAGCAGGACAGGAAAATGATCACTGTCAAACTTGGGCTTAACTTCCAAGGTTTTGGCATATGGAAGAAGGTCCCTTGAGATGGCTATATAGTCAATGGCGCTCATTTTAGAGCCAGAAAGATATGTAAATTCTGCTGGGTGATCACCTTCCAGAGCACCATTTAAGATGTGGAGATTCAATCGTGATGTTGATTGAGCCAAACACAACCCTGCAAAGTTTGTTTTTTGATCTTTGGAACGACGAGTTAGAAGTGGAACCTCATATTCAGTGGCAGGAGGAAGGCCTTTGTAACATTTAAAGAGTGTGGCATCATCAGGTCCCATTCTTGCATTGAGATCCCCTCCCATAATTACAGAGGCATTTGGGTTCTGCACCATGAGGTCTGCAGCATAATTTTCCAATTCTGTCCATAAAGCTCTAGTTTGGGCTTTCTTCCTCGTTGGAGGCAAATAGACATTTATTATCATCAAGGTATGATACTTAAGTTGAATTAGCACTGCCATTGCAGTTGTTTTTAATGAGGGAAGGGGCCTTGTTATGGCACGTAAAGTGGTAGAGACTAAAATCCCTAATCCACCTTTTGCTCTTCCATGTGTAGCTCCTGGCTCTGCCCCTACACAATACGAGTGGAATCCATTAGCTATCAGATCACCTACTGCCCAAGATTCCTGGATCAGAATAATATCATAGTGGGAGAGAAAGTCGATAAAACAATGGTCTCTAATGGATGCGAGCCACCCAGCCACATTCCAAGTCAATAGGCTGACCTCGTGCTGGCCCTGTAGCTGTCATAGTCCCAAGGGATCTATGGCCTGGTCACGATCCTTCTGTATCAGGTCCGGGTCATTGTTTGGTGAGAAAGAAACTTGGCCTTCTGGTGAAGGGGCTGGATGGACCAATGCCACATGAGTAATGAAATGTGGGTCATTGGCGAGTAGGGAGCCAAACTCATTTGCTGTCTGCAAGCCCTCACCTATGACCTGTGGAGAGGCAAGCTCCATCTGGGGTTGAGGAGAGTCCATAGTGTGTGGAATATTTAAAGCAGCACCTGCAGGAGTATCTTTGATCTGCTTTTCTGTTACTTGAGTCATTACTGGAATCACAGATGGATCTCTGTCATTGTTGTTTTCTTTTATAACGGTCTTAGAGGGGGGGCTTGGCTTGGGAGGAGCCGTGGAAGAGTCTGTATTAGAGTCTGCTTTAAGTTCCAAATCAATGTAAGCAACTGCTGGGTGACAATTCCTGTCTTGAAGCTGTGTTAACTGTGTTAGGTTTCTTTCTTGTACCCGTGTATCCAATGTACTTCGAGGAATGAGATGATTGACTGTCAAATCCTTAAATACCCTACTGATAGTTATGCCATGCCTGTTCCATAAGATGTCCTTCATTTGAGCCAGGCGGTCTGACATCTCAAGGGAGTTGAAGGTAAGGAGGATTCGTTTTACACCATTCTGTGTTGGAAGAAAATGGTGATCTTTTAAGTCAATAAGTTTGGGCTGGGTTCTTAGCAAGTAAGCCAGTGATTTTACAATTTGTTGTTTATGGTTCCAGCCCAAAGCATTTTGATTGAGCTGCAGAACTATCTGGGTTTTTTGCAGAGTGAGGCATGCTTTAGTTTCAACTGTTGGTTTGTTACTGTGATTAACAGCAGCTGTGGTCAGAGGAGCGTCCTCCGCATGTGAGCACCTGGGCATCTCTGCAGGCTTGACTCCCTGAAAACATTGTGGGGGATGCAAGTCAAGTAGCCTTTGAATCTGTTGTGAGATTTCACCTAGTCTGTTCAAAATCAGCATCATTGATTCCACTGACAGCAAACATATCTCCCGATATTTCTGCATATCATGGTCTAGGGAGGGGCTGAGAGTTCAAATGACCATTATCTCCATTACCCTCTGGCATTTGTCCTGGGCTTGTCTCCTGGTCAGAGAGGGGGGAACTCACATTAAGTGAGTTTATCGAAGGTGTTATCAGTGCTCCACTACTCACAGTTTGTGATGTTGTTGCTATATCCGGAGAGTTCGGAAGGTAAGCATCCATTCTCATCTGTTTACGTGCTTTTGGTGATTTATGGGACCCTGTTCCATTGCTGGGGCTGGTCCGAGACCTTTTCTTACCCTTGAATGTCATTTTGGGTTATAAATCCTGGGGAAGTTGTGGAAAAACAGCTATTTCCAGGAGCAAATTCCAGAGCTTATCTTAGGAGCTGCTCGTTCGTCGCCATCTTCATGGCTCTTCAATAAATCTAAGTATGTGTATGTGTTTCTTCCATGTGTTGTGAGTGCAGAATTTGGAGTTCGGTGATGGTTTAGAGCAGAGGTTCTCAACCTGGAGGGGTCGCGGCATGGTCCCATTAGGCCCCGCCTCCTCCTGCAGGCTGCATGCACCCTTAACAAGGCGCCAAAGAGACACCAAGGCCTTCGGAGAAGCTACTGGGAGAGGGACGTTGGCAAGTGTGTGGGGGAAGAGGCCCTGGGAGCATGTATGCAGCAGCTATACTCCTTCCAGCGGCCCCTGGGTGCATGCTCCCTGCACGAGGCCTCTTCCCCGGTGCGTTTGCCAATGCCGGAACACGTTCTTCTCTCGGCGTTAACAAGTGCGTGGGGAAGAGGACCTGGGAGCACGTATCCAGGGGCATGCGGGGGAAGAGGCCTCGTGCAAGGAGTGCATACCCATAGCCGGTGCATGGAGTGCGGCCCATGGGTGCATGCTCCTGTGAGAAGAAGGACAGTGTTGGCAAGCACCTCTCCAGGCAGCTGTGCCTGCACCCCTCTCAGGATGGCAAGGAGGCCTCTTCAGGAACTGAAGTGATTGAAGGTACTGCAAATCTAATCTACTGTACATGCCTCCCCCAAACTCCTCCAGTATTTTCTATTGGTCATGGGAGTCCTGTATGCCAAGTTTGGTTCAATTCTATTATTGGTGGAGCTCAGAATGTTCTTTGATGCCCAGTGAACTATAAACCCACACAACTGCAATTCCGAGATGTCAGGGTCTATTTCCCCCAAATCCATCCAGTATTTTCTGTTGGTCATGGAAGTCCTATATGGCAAATTTGATTCAATTCAATTGTTGGTGGAGCTCAGCCTGCTCTTTGATACCTGGTGAACTATAAATCCACACAACTGCAATCCCCAAATGTCAGGATCTATTTTCCCCAAACTCCACCAGTGTTCAAATCTGGGCATATTGAATATTTGTGCCAAGTTTGGTCCAGATCCATAGTCGTTTGGGTTCACAGTGCTCTCCGGATGTAGGTGAACTACATCTCCCCTAAATTACTGTCAATTTCTCCCAACCCCCTCCAGTATTTTCTCTTCATCATGAGAGTTCTGTGTGCCAAGTCTGGTCCAGGTCTGTGCTTTGTGGGGGTCTCATTGGGCTGTGGAAGTCAGAGCTGAGTTGGTTGAAGGTACCTCAAATCCCTTCATCCATTGTCCATACTCCCCCAAACATATTGTTTTTATCATTAATCACTATGCTTTAATTATGTTCAATTTGTAACAATGAAAATACATCCTGCATATCAGATATTTACATTACAATTCATAACAGTAGCAGTTATGACGTAGTAACAAAAATATGGCTGGGGGTCACCACTACATGAAGAACTGTATTTAGGGGTCACTGCATTAAAAAGGTTGAGAACCACTGGTTTAGCGTCACAAGGAGAGGTGAGTAATAAATGTATTATTATTATTATTATTATTATTATTATTATTATTATTATTATTAGAAACCCACTCTCACCCTGAGATAGCAAGGTCTCTTCTCCCTTTTCCTAGTCCACATGATGTTAGATGAGCCACAGCTTATTTTAATCAGAAATATGAAGGATGATTAATCAAATTACGAGTGAAAACAAACCAGGATAATAGTTTATGGCTTGAGATTGTCTTGTTTTGATGAATCACAGTTTCTTCAGGTTTGGATTATCTGTCTTCTGGACTTCTTCAAAAGTGGAGAACATTAGGCTTGTTTTCATAATACTGAACTGTCATTTAGTGTGACATCTGCAGCTGCCCATCAAATCACTTTTGAGGTGCTGCGGACATTATGAAGTCCAAACCAACCCCATATTCTGCTCAACTGTTGAGCCAGGATATATGTATCTTTCCCAGTCTAATAGTTTGTTGCCACTAAGTACGAATGAGGGCAGCTCCCAATCATTTTGGTGGGATTTAAAATACACACTGGATACAAAACATTGTAAAATATTCAGTAGACTTTGTCCAGTTACTAAAGACTATACATTTCTTCCTGCTTTTTAAACCTCACCATAAGCACAATGACATACGGCACTCCAATTCAAAATCTCTCTCATAGTTCCTTAGTGTCTTCTTTCAAATATGCATAACACGCTGAGTGTTAGCTGTGTGGATGTTGAACAAGTAGCTTCAGAACTGTTCTTTAATGGGAATCTGAGTCAGAAATTTGGGGAATAAAACCTGTAACCATTCTTTAAACTCTATTAGTATTGACTTTCCAATGACATCAGTGAAGGTCTCTTTCCACCAAACTCTCTTCAGCCAAGGATTTGCCCTGGGTTTTACAACTCTTGCCTCATCAGTAATATTCAAGTCCTTCAAAACCAAAGAGCCATAAATGTGGCAGGAGTTGCCTTTGGCCAGCTGCAGCTACTTAGGAAAGTTGACAGCTCCCAAAAAACTTAATCTGACTGGTGGTTCAGTGCTTGCTGCTATCCCCCTGCTGATAGCTTTACTGCTTTTTGAGCATGTGTATCTCAAAAGGGAAATCCCTTAAACCAAAGGCATATGTTGCAATGCCTCTTCTTCCTGCCACCACATCTGTCTGCCTGTCTCTCCTCCCCGCTCCCTGCCATCTTGGCCTTGAAGAACTCACTCCATGGAAACTCCACCTCTGTTGAACCAAAGGGAAAGGACGTACCTTCTGATGACTCGTGACTTCCCCTTTGCCAAGCTCCTCGGCAAGTTTAATGTTCTCCTCTTGCAAGGCTGCAAATTGCTGGGACTTCTCAGCCTCTGCCAGCTTTAGTGCTTCCCTGGGAGGACAAGGAACACATGGTTTCCATAGGAACAAGAAGGGCAAGGGGGGAGAAAAAACGGTGGGAGAGAAATCTGCGTTGCAGATTATAAAAAAAAAAAAATTGTCACGTGTATAATGAGATTTTTAATAAGGCGGCAGCCCATATCCCAAATGCCCTCCTTGACCACTGGTATTGATCGTCGAAAGCAGACCAACAGACATTAGCATGGCATTGCACCTTTTTATTTTTTTAACCACCCTCTGTCCTAATTGTTTATTTCAATTAAAAAATAGACTGTAAATAGCGCCATAAGGGGGCAGGGTTCCACATAACTATATTTAGAGTTTTCTCTGATTAATGGTTTATATGGAGTGTGTGCCTGGTCAGACACTGGCACATTCTCTTCTCCACTGCCCTCCTGAAACTATAACACAAAAATGAACCAACAAAAATAACAAATAGACATTCCCAAAAAGGAGGAAGGAACGATAGACAGATTAGTAATGATTACCGGAGTGTGATGTCATAGTATGTATTTTAGAGTTTTATTTCACACATTTGTTGAATCAAATGAAAAGAGGTTTCCCTCTTCCAAGTATTTCTCCTTGCATACTTCTTCTGAGGCAGATATTTGGCAAGAGCCACAGATGCAGGTGCCAAATGTTAAAAAAACCAACTAGTTTAAAGAATATCTATTGCATCCTTTCTTTGCACATATGGCCACCTCTCAAAGTCTCTCATATGAGTGACTATTTTATATAAAAGTCTCAAGGAATCTACCCTCTCAGAAGACATATTTTCAGTGAGCTGGATTTGTTTGCATTACGATTACCAGTGACTAGAAAGGTGAAAAAATGTTAAATATCAAAAAGTGGAAGGATAAATTGTGGGATTATGCACAGGTGGCCAAGATTTTTAGCTATCTGAAATAGGAAAGTCATGAAGTTTTTGAAAGAAATTGGAAGCTGCCCTTAGCATACCTGACGGGAGAACTTAAGAAATAAAAACAAGAGGAATTTATTGATTTAGAAGTAAAGAGGGTTAAATAAAACTATGCATAAACTCTGCATTGATCAATGTCGGGCGTCAAGATGGTGGGTTGCACTGGGGGTGGGCTGAGGGGTAATTATATTGTGTGGCAGGTTGTCTATGTATGCATATGTGGATATGTTTCTAATGTGTATTGTGGATGTATTACCACTTAAAAATAAAAATCCTTTAACATTAAAAAAAAGATTTTTTTTACCATACATATGACTAGGTCATTTGCTTACTATCATTTCTAAACATCAAATGTGATTTTTAAAAACCAATTGCAGAAATGCCAGGAAACAGCACAATATGAGCAGGGACATAACACTATCTTTTGCGGTAACTCAATTATTTAATTCAGGGTCAAAAATTATTCATATAACCCTGAACTCAGGGAATGGCAGTTAGTTGAAAACTATGGTTAGTGAACAACTCAAGATCATGAAATACCGTTCAATTCTACCTTGACTGAATGAACCACAGAGTATGTCAATTAGAATTCCCTGGAGTTAACCTGTAACTCTGCTGGGTTTAATAATGGAACTGAAAGCTGTTGAACTCCTGCTTCTTATCACATTGGGATTGAAGTTTTCAACCCATCCAAAAGTGATTGTGCAGGACACTGTGTGGATGTTGTCAACTTTATGTCCAAAAAAGTTGTAATATGTAATATCCAAACACTTGGGAAAGTTTTGTTGTTGATGGAAACGACCTGCGCCGAAGTTTCCTAAGACTGCCTTGGCTGTGTCTGGGCCAAAGTGGCCACTTCTTTCCCCTCTCATCCGCACACCAATTTGGTCCCTGAAGTAGAAAGTCTCCATCTGAGAAATGCTTCATTATCATGACTCACAAACGGCTCATGATGCCGCCCTTGGTCTGTTTCGCAGATCCAAATTTTCCTGTGTGTATTACGGTCCCCTAAACTGAATTGTGATTGGGGTTTAAGAGATGCAAAATAACAGTTTTGGAGTCTCAAATAGAGCACTTAAGGGAAATGAGGATAATGACTAATTGGAGTTCATTTTACTGACTGAAGTGTACAAATTTCATCCTTTTATGATCAACCTATATTTCTTAGAGGGGATTATAGTTGCTCAGTTTTTAAATTGCGTGGCAGCAATATGTCTGAAGAAAGAGACAGCCATCCTGGCATATGAACACCCACATGCGCAAATAAAGGAAGATGCCTCAATTACAAAGTAAATGAACATGGGACATTGGAGAGAAGCATTCTTTTGACTGAGGAAAAAGAAGTCATTTCAAAGCTTGCAATTCTCCATGGCATAATGTAATTCTTCTCCTTTTATATAAGAGTTGGCATGAATTTGCCCTCACATAAAATATATTCCCTTTGCGCAGTCCTATTGAGCCAGATTTCTGTCCACTTTGTGAGATCAAGGTAGAACAGATAGGACACAGATCAAGGACAGCTTCAAAACAAGCATCAGCCTTTCTCCTCCACTACAGTGAATGCAAACTGGCTTTTAAAAGTAGTTGCAAGTCACCTTGTTACCAAGAAGAAGAAAAATAATAATCAGGGAACAAGGAGCCGTTCCACAAAAAAAGGATTAGGAGTCATAAAAGTATATGTTTGGTATCTTCTTGAAATTATATTAAGTTTGGGCAAAGAACAAGGGTACTGAAGGTGATTTTCCACCTTTCATCTCTTTTCAATGCCATTCAAAGAGCAAATTCCATGTAGTGTTGGTCTTGACATTTGCAATGACATTTTCCATGCTGAAACCCAGAAGAAAAAATGTCTAGGTTCAACCACACTCTTGAAAGAACACCTCTGCATCCATGGCGTAGAGAACAAAGAAACTAAAAAGAAAATGTCTATACAAATATGCACAATACCAGAAGGGGCTTCCCAAGCAAGTCCTTAGAATTGGAAGGGTTTGTCCTTAAAGATGAAATAGGGAACACTTTAAGTGAACTGATTCTAAAATGTACAAGCCGTTACGTGACAAAGCCTAGATCTTTCACTCCACAGAGATCTGAAAGGGTTGGGTAGATGTGCCTGTAACTCTTCCTGTTGATTTATATTTTATATTCCTTTTATATTTGTTTAAGCAAATATAAAATTTAAAATGAACAAGCATTACTACAGCAATGTCAGAAATTAAAAATAAAGGTGTTTGCAAGTCAATTCTTTCCTCAATTAGAGTTATGTATTCCACATTATCTGGTGTCTATGTCCCTGTAATTACTGTGGTTACTCCTGTAAGGCCTTACTAGTAATGCTATTATCGGGATTAGTAACAGGCAGAGAAATGAAAAAGAGAAAGAAAACAGCTTTGTGTGTATGCACCCAGGAAAGAGGGGGACGGCAGAGTAATGGCCCATATTGAAATGTTACGGGTGTTCCTGTCTACGACTGGATTCAAAACAGGGAAATATAGTGAAATAGGAAGTCAGTTATCACATATGAAAAATACAATAACATTCAGTGACCCATATCAGTTACAGAAGGCAGATTGTGGGCTTCAAAAATTCCCCAGGACTTAACTTTCTAATGAACTGTACAAGATTTATTGGCTCCTGTGAATACAAATCAAGTCCCCAACGAATAGAGTTTTGCAGCACAACAAGGTTTAGACAATACTTACAGTTCTTGTCTAATGTCATCCATTTTTTGGTTTTCCATATTGCGGAGCTTTAGAGATGTGTCCAGCTCCTCTTGGCTCCTTAGGTTCTTTTCTTTAAGGCCCTCCAGCTTGTGAGAAGAACAAAAGAGTGAGAGAAAAAACATGTTCACCTTGAGATTTCTCAAGATTTCCAATGACTTCAAGGACCAAATAAGACACTGAAGACATAGGAGAACAGTGATCAGATTCTCTTATCTCCCTTTCTTGCTAAAAAAGCAGATGCAATGGGTCCCAAACTGTATTGCAACTGCAGTATTACTGGAGATAAGAACCCTTAATTTTAAAGGACAGAAGAAGACAAGACAGAGAGAAATGCAGTTTCAAAATCTTCTTTTAGTACAGTTGTTGAACACTGCCTAACACTTAATAGTGAAAGTTAAACAATATGCCAACTGAAGGCCAACTGGCAGCAATCCAGAACTGCTAGGGAAGTCCAGAAGGATCTCTATCGCCCATTTCATATACGCACTGTTAGAAAAAAATCCATTTTGCAGACACATACACATTTCCACGGATGACAAGAACTCTAGTACGAGGGTCAACGATACCTTAATCAACGAGAAGCAGAAAACAGAGTTCCAGTTTGGTGCTGGGAAGAATACCATTCTTCCAAAGGGTCTGATGGTTCTGGCCCAAATGGAACACAGGGACCTTTATTTACTATGCTTTCATTTGCCCAATAAGAGCTTGCCATCTGCTTGTAAGCCTCATCCGTTCCCAAGCGCTCACTGATGTATTTTATTACATAATGTATAATCTCTGGCCACTCTCGAAGAATTACAGGGGCACTGGATTTTAATTCTGATTTCCAGCTATCTTGAAACCAGTGGCTAGCATTAACAGACATCTAGGTCCTTAATTCCCTCCAGCGTTACAGATGGCCAGTGCTCTGGACACCTGTTGTAGGCTGTCTTTGAAAATGCCCATTTTATGCAGAGATCTCTGTTTGGTGGTAGAGGTACAAGAGACACAAAAAGCATAATCTAGTCTTTGGCAAGAGTCTCAGCATGAGAGAGTGGCTATAGTAGCATTTTCTGTAAACTCAGGGAGTTGCTCTACTGCCCAGAGCAAACACAACTCCATCTTCTGCTCAGGCACAGTGTTTGGAGGGCAGAAAAAGTCTGTATAGTCACGAGCAGGTGTCACAGAAAGTGCTTGGCAGGCTGCAATAAGAATAAGGGAAGTAAATAGTAAAGCCTGTTAGAATTTAGGCACTGATGATTTGTTTTCTGATAAGAAACCGCCAAATGTCAAGAGTTTTTGTTCATTTACCAAGGATGGTTCACCCTGACTGGTAATGACTCTACAACATCTCAGGAAGTAGTATTTAACAATTCCTACCTGCTCCTTTAAAAAAAATCTGGATGACTTAAATCTTGGAACGTCTGCATTCAAAGTGTCCATTCAATCACAGAGCTATGGCACATTCTCAATTAGCCACCTAATGTGCCATTCATTATACAGACCTCGCTCTAGAAAGACAACTAGCTAGAGTGAAGCCTTAAAAAACAAGGAAATCAAAATATATGGAAGGCGAGTTTGCTTACTTCCTTCTGCAGCTTCTGATTGGCCCGTTTTGAATCCTCAAGGGAAGCCAATATCTCATTTTTTTCTTTCTGAAGGGCTTCCTTCTCTTTGGTCACTTGCTCAACTATTTGCAACGCATCTTCTGCAGTTTGTGCCGTCTGAGAGATAAAAACAGTGGTGTCAACTCCCGTGCAAAACTGTGCTGAATCTTGCTTGGAAACCCATCAAACACCTAATCCATAGTTGGCCCCTTGATGAAGCAGCACATAGATACCTACTGATTTATTGCAAGCTGCTTCACGATGTGTAAAAACAAGCAGATTATCCGAGTGCATTCTGAAACTGCATGAAGTAGAATTAAGGCTATAGTCCACCTTGCTTCATGCAGAAATTAACTTCTAATCTCATGCCAGTGTCATTCTTGCAGTGAGATAAGTGGTCCTAGTAAAATATCTGGGGTTCTATTTTTGCTTTTTCAAAGGAAAAAAAAGGGCTAGTTCAAGAGAAATTCACAACCAACCGACCCTGCTCTCATTTCATAATACGAAGGAATCAGGACATTAGCACTGCAACTGGATTTGCTAGAAACCAATGAAGCAAAACCACAGAAAGACTTTTTTTTAGTATGGTAAAGTTCAGTGTTTGGGGACAAAACCCATAGATTCAAGTTCAGGATGGCTGATATAAAAGCTCCCCCGTGTTTGATAGCAAAGAAGCAATAGCTATTTATTCCAATCAGTTGGTGGTGAATGCAACCCCTACTGTGAATAAAAAGATAACAGGCATTGCCAAATCCTTTGCAACATTAACTTCATGAGCAATCCTGAGCTCAAAGACAATTTGGTCCGAGGCTTAGGAGGAGGTAGAGCCACTCACTTTTGCATACCAATTTAAATGTATTTCTTAAACAATTTCAAACAAGACCACATCACTGCTGTTATGTATCTGTCCCATTTCGGTGCCTATAGATCTGGAAAGCTGCCTTTTTATTCACAATGTAAAAAAAATAATCTTGCAACATCCAACAGCTCTTGGGCCCTTGCAGAGGAACATGACCTTCCTCCCCCTTCCACCCAGCTCCACACTATGACAAGAGTTAAAGGGTTTTTCAAAGACAATAGGGTAAGTTGGTGGTCAGCAAGGAAATTAAGGTGGTCAAACCGAGCTATGGTGCCTGACCGTGCAAAATAAAGTGCAGACAACAAAACAACAGAAGTTAGTGCTTCGTGTTAGTAACTGTACTGGACTGATTTACCGTTTTTTTGATACCTCAAATCTTTGCATTACCGCCTTGGCCTGAAGACTCTCAATTTCTTTTAATTTCAAGACAAGCTCCTCCTTTTCTTTCTGTAGATTCAGGCTTTTGCTTTGAGAGGCTGTGAGGCTGGTTGACAACTCAGTGTTGGCCTTTGCTAACAGCGAGGCCTCCTGATTTAGTTTGTAGTACTCTTCCGAGAACTTCTCTTTTTCCTGCAAGATTTCTTCCTTGATGGTGATCAGGTGTGTCTGTTCAGAGAGTAGACTCTCATTTTCCTGGAGAAGCTTAACCCGCTCCTGTTCGGATGTTTCATGTCGGGAACGGAGTTCTTCTAGCATCTTGGAGACCCCGCGGTGCAGCTCCTGAAGCTCGACTTTGGACTTACTCAGAGTTGAAAACTCTCTCTTTAGCTTTTCGATATTGGATGCAAGTTGATCTGCCTCAGCACTAAGAATCTCCTTTTCCTTCATTATTTCCTCTAGCCTGGATTCAGATACGACTTTCTCATGTTTTAATTTATCACTGTCAGCCATCAGCTCTTTATTTTCTGACATTAATTGTTCTTTCTCCATTTCTAACTGCTTGATGTGGTTATAAAGCGTTTTGCTGTCTACCTGAAAAGTCTCCTTCTCCAACTTCCTACTTTCCTGTTCTACTGAGAGCTGCTCCTGGAGTATTGCAAGCTCTTTGCTCAGTTGCTGGCACATACTCTGCAACTGGGCCTTCTCTTGATTCAGTATCTCTTTTTCTGAAGCACTGCATTTAAAGGAAGTTGCCAACAATTGCTTGGCATGAAGCAAAGCCGAATACTCATTCTCCAATACTGTTTTGGCACTCTGGGTCTCTTTCAAGAATCTAGATAGCTCAGATTTGCAGGCAGTGAGCTCTTGGTTTTCTCGTGTTTTCTGGTCAAGCTCCCGCTTCAAAGAGTCAACACTGCTCTGGAGCTTGGATTTATCTTGTAACAGCAACCTCTTGGAAGAAATGTCCAATTCATGCTTCTTCTTCAAGTCGCACAGTGATTTGGTTGCATTCTGCTTCTCGGCAAGGAGATCCGTACATTTTGCTTCCAGAGCGGTTTTATCCCTGATAAGAGTGTCATTCTGCTTCTTAAGCTGTGTGGCTTTCAGACAGGCCTGTTCCTTATCGGCAATGACCTGGCTTAGTGTTTCATTCAGTGTTTTCTCAGTATGGACAGTCTCTTCAGTGATCTTGGTCAGTTTTTCCAAGAGGGCCTTGTTTTCATTCCAGAGTTCTTCTCTTTCTTCTAAAAGCCTCTTCTCGGATGAAGCTAAGATTTCCTTCTCTTGCAGCAACTGAATACGTTCAGCTTCTGTTGACTCCCTACTAGCCTTAACCTCTTCTAAGAGCTTTGAAAGACTGACATGAGAGGCCTCCAGTTGCATCTTGTCTTTCATGACATTTTTAAACTCTTTATTTGCCACTTCTACATCAGCCAACAGGCCTTCATTTTTCATACCAAGCTTCTGTTTTTCCTCAAGAGCCTGCTCTAAGTTTTTACGCAGGTCTTCCTGGCTTTTCAGGAGAGCTTCTTTGTCTGACTCTAGATCTTGGGCAGTATGGAACAAATTGTCCCTCTCCCTTTTCAAAACTTCATGTTTGTTTTCAAGATCCAAGTGTTTTCCCAGTAGTGAGTCCCTCTCAGAAGCGACAGCACTGACTTCCTGAAGAAGATCCTTTTGATCGCGAGCCATATCTTCGTAGGAACTCTGCAGCTTCTTGATAATTTCATCCTTATCTCTCAGGAGAGAGGCACTTTCATCAGTAAGCTTCTTTTGACAATCCTCAAATTCCTCCCTTTGCCTGACATGCCTCTGGCATTCCTGAGCCAAGGCATCATTACTGCTTTGGAGCTCCTCCACCTGCCGGAGGAGAGTGGCCTTTGAGGCTCGTAGGACATCATTCTCTTTGTTTACCCGATGAAAATCATTTTGAGCCTCCTCCAATTCCAAGAGTAACTTTCCCTTCTCGGAAATCAACTCATCGTTTCTTTCTTTTTCCTGCTGAGTATTGCTTTCCGCTTTTTGTTTCTGTTTTGCAATCTTTCTGATCTCTACTTTCAGCTCTTCATGCATGTTCCACAGTTTTTCTCGTTCTTGATTTGACAACTCAATCCTGGCCTCATAGTCTACAAGTTTTGAGAACAAGGTTTCTTTTTCTAATTTTAACGTATGCCCCTCCATTGCCAAGAATTCTTTGTCTCCTAACAAAGCCCTTATCTTGTCTGACATTACTTCAATCTGTTTTCTGGCTGCCTCTACCTCAGTTGTTAAGGACTAAAGAAACAAAGATTAGGGAAAAGGGGGGAAACAAGAAACAAAAAATGAAGTCAAGCAGACTAGCACAAAGTGTGGATTAAAGACAAATAGCATTATTAAATAAATAAATAAATAAATATGTATATACTGGCACACACACTTCTTCAGGTCTGCTGAGGAAGCTCCAAGTCAATAGATGTGTTGCTGTGAACATGTACATATCACACTGAGGATTGGGGCAAATTAACTGCATTGCTCAGGCTGTCCTGCAGGGAATTAGGGTCTTCCCTCAAAGACACTCCCTCCAGAATTCAGTTTCCTCATAACAACAGGACACCGAATCATGATAGTGAGTGAACAAAAACATGGGGCTGGAGGAACTTTGGGGAAAAGAGGACTGACTCCAGCTCAGCAGTGTTCCCAGCGCAGTCAGCTTCCTCCCTCCCAGTTGCCAGGCTGGATGGAAAAAACACTAAGAGAGAGCATCATTTGTATACTCTGCATATATCTTTTCCACAGGCCTCACAACTCAACAGTTGCCATTTGTCTGGTCAACCAAGTAGGCTTTCGAGGATATTCCTCAATTAATATGAATTATCCCTTTCTATAAGAGGAAATCTTACTCTAGGCTATTTAAGAAACTGCCTAACTTGCTATGAAACAGGTTTGCTATGAAACTGTTTGGATATTGAGGTGTTTTTGAAGAAACTGTTGTCTATAGGGGCCCAACTCTTGAGAACAAAGGCTAAGGATTTCTCCTGAGGGTTTCCCAAATTGGGGAATGCACTTCCTCGAGTTGGTCCCTACAATCTTGGCTTTTACCAAAAATGCTAATATGCACCTCTTTAACTAACCCATCTCAAATTTTGTGTGTGTGTGTGTGATAGCTCTTTCTTAGTCTTCTTGAAAAATAAAATATTTTTCTTTTGGCTTTTTAGGCAAATAAAAAAAAGAATAAGTCTGTGGAACCATTTTTACCAGTCTATGAGTTGGCTTGAATGAAGGTGCTAACACTCCCGCAGCAGAGGCATTACTGAAGTACTAAAAGCGGAAAGAGCACAGCAAAGATAGTGGAACTTCATATTCATCCCTTGTGATGCATGTGATGAACTTACAGCTGCCTTTAAGCTTTTTTCCCTTTTGGGGAGAGCCCTCTAAACCTCACTTGACACACTAAGCTCCTCTGAGTCAAACTGATTTCACCCTGTGTGTGCTGATTTATTCTTCAATCTTCTTTTAATATACATTTTTGAAACTATGAAACGTTATATTACTTTTATTGTTATTTTTAGTTACTGCATATTTCAAATCGTTTTAACTGTTTTTACTGAATGACACCCAGAGATTGAATAAGAAGCACACAAATATAATGAATATGGAGTTCTATTCACATCCTTTGGCCTGTGTGTCAGTGTATACACCAACTACTCAACTATAGGAACAACCAAATATAAAGCTCTAAGCACATGGAATGGGAGATGAATGCAATGGAGCAATATCAAGAGAATGAGTGAAACAAAAAAATGGGGAAGCCACTCAAGTCAAGCTAAGGGCATTGCAGGGCATGGGCAGCTTTTGCAGGAAAGCAGCAAGAAAGGAGCATAAAATCCTACCACCTCTAAGATTGTGCTGTCACTCCAAATGGAAGAAAAGCATATCTCAGCATTGCAAAGAAAGCAATAAAGGTTTTGAATGGCGGAAATCACAGGGTGGGGGATGATATGAAAAACATTTCCCATGACTAATTTGACTAAAAATTGTAATGGGTGAATGGTAAATATTTTCACAGTAATACTGAGCTTCATGGGAGTCTTAGAAAAGCTCCCTTCTTTGCACATTATTCTTTCTTTTAAGAAAGTTGTTTCATTAATTAAGTCATAAACTTCCTTCCTTGCATCTTACTCCCCCTCTCACCAAAAGGCTGTGGAACTAGCAACTCTGACCTGTATTTTATATTGTGATGACAAATGTGTGTCAAAAATACCCTTCCGGATGTAACTTAAACCATTTCTGTTGATCTGAACAGAACAGGTGTTGACCGTCTTCCTGGAAACTTCCACGTTCACCTCTAGGGCAGCTCTAACAAACTGCACAGGGAGGTTTGTTCTTGCTGATTAAAAAGGTATAACTGATATGGATTTCTCATGCGCCAGAGGTTAAAAAAATCCCCTAAATGACTTGAATAGGAAGCCTTCACCGCAAAAAGATTTGGGGGACAGGGCGGAAAAGTAAGCCAGCAGAAGAAAAGCCAGTGCGGAGACATGCTTCAGGTCAGTACACACCTTGGTCTCCTTGGCTTCCTTTTTCATTTCCTTGGTCTGTTTTTCCAAGTCGGTGTTCTTCTGTAGTGCATTGGCCAATTGCTGCTCAGTGTCATGAAGCTTTTGCTTAACCTTCTTGATGGTCGCATCATGCTTAGTGGCAACCCCAGAGAGGGCTTTTTCATGGGCCACCTGTAGGTCTTTACACTGATTTTGGCTGGCAGCTAATTGTTTCTCCTGAAAAAATGAAAACCATGGCACAAGGCTGAGCAAAAGGCTCAGTTACCTTGGTCAACAGAAAGGATCATCACATCAAGACTAACCAGAGCCTCCTTTCCTATATTTTCTTTTCAAAAATGGGGAGGAATGGAGTGAGAAGAAGAGAGAATTATGCCATGCTGCCTATCATTATCAACATGGCTATTTTTTCTCAACCTAAGAGAACAAGAATGTGTGTGCTGGCCTACGCTACCTCTTTGGGGACATTTCTTCTGACACCAGCGAAGAGTTGCTCTTACCAAGTTGCCCAATTTGGCCTGCATTTCTTTCACTTCAGTCTGATGCTTCTTCTGGCCTTCCCGTTGCGCCTCTTCTGCATTGCGAGCTGTTTCCTTCAGTCGAGCAGTGCTCTCAGTCGCCTTGGTGAGTTGAAGCTGGAGCTCCTTGATTTTGCTAAAATCAATCATAACACAGCTAAATAGACATGCAGCAAAACATTCTTGGACACACACTTCCTCAGGTGAAAAGGTAGCAAAGCCAATCACAAGGGAAATAACAGCACTATCTAGTAGAAACAGCTAAGCCAAATGCTGTGGAATTAACTTTGGTTTATTTCTCCAAAAGAAAGCAACATTAGAAACATTTTTTTTTAAAAAAAGGAACCTGAGATTCCCCACTTGCAGTTGGAAGCAAGGCAAAGCTAGCTGAAAGTGCACCGAAGACATTCAATATGGGACAAGAATTACTTCTCTTTCTGCCGCAGGTCATCGTTCAACTTCGTCAGCTGCAAAGAACTGTCTCCGGAGGATTTCATTATTTCAGCAAGGTCGCTTTCAAGTTTGGCTTTTGCTTCGATCAGCTGTTTCTCCTTTTCTTCCCGCTCTTTCAATTTCTTCTCCATGTCTGCCAGAAGACAATAAGAATGATAAAGCCAAGAGAAGAGTACGTTTTTAAAAGGCAAACTGTTTTGCATTTTTATGCAGAATTTAAGGATAAATGTAGCAGCACAAATATCAGAAGAGGAACATGAACACACATATTATTCATCATGGCCACGTTGAGGATGCTAGACTTTCCACCATCATATACACATCAGGGAAAGGGCCTGTTTGAACTCAACCCCATTCTGTAGTCTGGCAGAGAAAGCCCTTCCCCCATTGCCCTCTTTGTCTGCCTCTTTCTCTGTTCTCTCCTCCTGTTTCTGTTTGTTAAACTGGTTGTGTCTCAGGGACACACCTCTTTTTATTAAAAGTCTCAACCACATGGCAAGCCTCTGAGTCTCCATTTTGGTCTTCTTCTATGAGCATGGAGAAAGACAAGATGTCTCCAGAGAGAGGAATAGCTAGATAGGTAGGCCCTAACTTTCCTATATACTAACGCAGGGGTCCTCAAACTACGGCCCACGGGCCGGGCTTGGCCCGCTGAGGGCATTTATCTGGCCCGCGGATGCTCTGGCCACTGTGCCTGTTGCAGCTTCAAATGTATAATGGCAGGGAATGGAGGCGAGCAGAGTCGCTAGTTTGTGGTGTACAGAGGAGGAGTCAGGCATTTCAAGGAAGTGAGGCTGCCTCCTGCTGGGAGGGACTTCCTTGTTGCTAGGTAGCTGGAGGCGTCGGCGTGAGGGAGAGCTAGGCACCGGTGTGAGCGGTGTCTGAAGGAGGTGCAGGAGACCAGGGGAGGAGGAAGAAGCTGAGCCGGGCTCCCCACAGGCCTTACAGGCAAAGCCCGTCCCCCCTTGGCCCTCTTGGCTTTGGCTTCCCATTTTGTCCAGTTCCACCTCTGGCAGGTAGCTCCAGGAGCTGGAGGAGTTGCCTTCTGAGGCTGCCCGTGCTTCAGAGCTGCAGTACAGGGAGTCAGAGATGGCAGCAAGGTTAGTAGGCTGCACAATATTGGCCTGGTTTCCCCTGGTTTCCCTCTTTGTGTGGAATGCTAATAATACATTTTTATTTATACCCTGCTTTTCTCCCTAAGAGACCCACAGCAGCTCACAATACAATACAAATTAAAGTACATTTAATTTAAAATACAAAACAAAAATCACACAAAACATAATAACATCCAGAAGTAAGATATAAATAAATGTTAAGCATTAAAAACATTTAAAAGGAAGGAAGTGAGGGGCTGCTGGGCTATTTAGCTTAGAATGTGTTTTGATAGCTTTCCATTTAATGTTTAAAGCAGGCATGGGCCAGCTTGGGTCCTCCTCATGTTTTGGACTTCAACTCCCACTACTGGTTGTTAGGAATTGTAGGAGTTGAAGTCCAAAACACAAGGAGGACCCAAGCTGGCCCATGCCTGCTTTAAAGAATAGCAGTGATATGTTATTCTGTTGTACTGTTTCATATATTTGTAGAATTACTGCCACATAATCTGGGATAAACAGAAAGCCCTCCAACGGTCTGAGGGACAGTGAACTGCCCCCCTATTCCAAAAGTTTGAGGACCCCTGTACTAACGTATAAGTAAAAAGAGCCTGAGGAACTCAGAAAAGCCTTTTCAGTTAGTGCATGCAGATTTAATTGGGCTTTTTCACCCCAGCAAAGGAGGGGCAATTTATTGTTTGAGTATCCCAGATGACTATTCTAATTTTGCGTGGAGTTTTTTGTTACAGTACAGTATTTGAAACTTTTCAGAACTGGGTTTTTTACGTAAAAAGGCAGTTTGAAGTAGATGTGAAGGCCTTGCAAACAGATAGAGGGGGTGAATTCACATCACACAATTTGGAAATTTTTCTTTAAAAAGAAGGGATAAAGCACAGGCTAACATGTGCATACCAAAGTGCTGAAAATGGGAAGATAGAGAGGTTTGTCAGGAAGATACAAACAGTGAAGAACTCTCTTTTGGCAGACTCAGGATTACCAAGCAACCTATGGGGAGAGGCAATAATGACTGCCAATTACCTAATTAACAGAATATGGTCTGAACCTATTCAAAATACTCCATATTTTTTTGTATGGCAAGAAACATCCATTGGGACACCTGAGGGCTTTTGGGACTCAAGCATGGGTTTTTGTGCCTAAAGCAATTAGAAGGAAAGGCCAGGAAAAATCCAGGAAGTTAATCATGGTGGGATATTCTCAAGGTGCTAAGGCATGAAGATTTCTGGATAAGGACGGATCTATAGAAATTTCCAGATCTGCAAATTTTGCTAACCCACAAAGTTGGGATAGAATTCATGCAAATCATGAGGTGTTTCTTCCAATCGCCAATGGGGAAACTCATGAGGAGAAAAAGCCTCCGAGCAGGAAAGTGCTGCAGCAGCAACTCCTGCTTCTCCTCAACTTACAAGAAGTCCAGTGACTAAGAGATTTAAAAGACCCAGATCAGAGGAGGAGGACATGGTAAAGGAAGAACAAGAAGATCTTGGGGAAGGTATCAGTCAAGGTATAGGTTTCAGGAGAACCACAAGAGTAAGAAAGGTTCCTGACAGATTTAAAATTCAGCATGTTAAAGTTTGTCTGATAACCAATGAACCTCAAACCTATGAGGAAATTGAAAGTTTGCCTCAGGAAGAAAGGGAGAAGTGGCTACAAGCCATGGAGGAGAATTAGAAAGCATGAGGAGGTTGAGTGTATATAAACCTGCTAAGTTACCAGAGGGTGTAAGACCAATTGAAACCAAATGGGTGTACAAACAAAAGGTGAACTCATAGGGACAGGTGCACTACAAAGCATGTTTGGTGGCACAGGGGTTTAGTCAGATAAAGGATATTGACTATTTGGAAGTGTACTCATCTACCCTAAACCCAAATTCTTTGAGAGTTGCTTTGAGTGTAGCAGCATGCTTAAAATTAAAAGCTAACTATTTTGATTTTAACACTGCATACCTCAATGCAGATTTAAAGGAAGATGTTTACATCAAGTCACCTCCAACAAGCTTGTCTAGCATGGTATGATTGCCTTAATGAAAGTTTGTTAAAAATGGGTTTTGTTAGAAGTAGAACAGACCCATGTGTGTATACTAGAAATATTAATTCTGATTATCAAGTTCTTTCAGGGTTTTTTTGTCATGTCAGGAGCGACTTGAGAAACTGCAAGTCGCTTCTGGTGTGAGAGAATTGGCTGTCTGCAAGGACGTTGCCCGGGGACGCCTGGATGATTTGATGTTTTTATCATCCTTGTGGGAGGCTTCTCTCATGTCCCCGCATGAGGAGCTGGAGCTGATAGAGGGAGCTCATCCGCCTCTCCCCGGATTCGAACCTGTGACCTGTTGGTCTTCAGTCCTGCTGGCACAGGGGTTTAACCCACTGCGCCACCGGGGGCTCCAGTTCTTTTAGTGCATGTTGATGACCTTTGTTTTATTGCTGAAACTGACAAAGAGGTGAACCATTTTGCTGATGACTTAAAGCAACAGTTCCAGAAAAAGGATCTTGGGCCAATACAATATTTCCTGGGATTACACATCATGAGAACAGAGCAAGGAGGTTTTGTGTTGAGTCAAAAAGAGAAAATATTGCATGTGTTAAAAACTGTGAATATGGAAAACTGGTGTAAAGATGGCGCCGAGGGAATAGGACATGCAGCAACGCTGGGAAAAGAAATCTCGGTTTGCCGAAAATTTATCGGTCCTCCTGTGCCTTAAATCTGTCTATCCTGAAGTCGAACCTTCCCTGTGGCTTGGGGATTCCCGGAAGGGAATTCTCAGGGCGTTTGGGCGAGGTAAGGTAGAAGAAAGACGGAAGAAGGACTTCAACAACAGGAGTAAGAAGGAGAGCGCGCCGCCATTAACAATCCTGGGCCCGATTCAGAGGCAAATATGGCCAGATTGCCCCCTAGACTGAAGGAAGAACAGGCTTACCAGATCATTGACGAGCCTGGGACCAGCATGGGTGGTTAGTGAGCCCGGCAGAACCAAGAACCAGCAGCGGTGGAGTACTATTGGTGCGGACGGCGCTGGAGCTGGCATCCACCAACGCTCCTTCCCACCTGTTTGGCCGTCGGCCGTCTGCCACCTCTGCTGCTCCTGCCGTGAATCGTCTTGCCGTGACCATCGCTCTGTGGCTGCTCATGGGCGCGTGGCTACGACTGTGTTGTTGTTGCTCCCAGCTCTGGCGTTGGGCTGCTCCCGGTCTGCTGCTGCTCCGGTTGCGCTGCTGCTTCTGGCGCCTCACCCTGTGTTACTGCTCCGGGACGTGATTCCTTGCTACAGTCCTGCTGTGTTTCATCACGAGGCGGTCGGCTACACCGAGCTGTTGTATCCTTGTGGTAACTGAATTCTTCTATCGTTGTGGCCTGTTGTTCGGGCCTTTGTGCTGACTTTTGTGCCAATTGCTGCGACCTGAAACAGATTTGTTCCATCTGGCTGCAGCCTAAGAGTTGGGCCTGGCGTTCTTCGACAGCGTTTGAGGGTATCTACAATGTGGATGCCCCATCTCACTGCCGTTTGTCCACTTTGCTGGGTTGGCCTTCTAATATCTTAGCCTACGTAGTTGCCAAGTATTATCTTAATTTCCCTCGGCTTACCAAGGCCATTTCGTCCTACCTCACCGTGACCCGGTGGCTCCTGTTTGGAGCCCTTGAAAAGAGTCCTGCTCTAACAGGGAACTATTAGACCAATTTCATCGGAGCAGTTCATCGAGTATCTTGTCCCTTTTTGTGTAATTTTGTGTATCCCAATTAACTCATCAGCCTGGTAATCTTACTCTGTTCTATGTGGACGGATATATTCAGCAGTTTAATTCAATTGTATTATCTTGGACAGCGGGTTGAACAGTGAATATTGTGTGGTGATAATGTTGTGTGGTGCTATCTAATCCAACGAAGGAGAAGATTATTATTAACATCTGCAGACTGGCTGAAGGTTATCAGCAGAGGAACTGTGCGGCTCCCTCCTGGAACTCAAGGTCAAACTGCTAGTGTCTCCCAAGCTGCTATAATCCTGCACTTTACGTTTATCCTGTTCTTACCTTGCCTTTCTGACTGCGACTTACATTATAAATTTGCAAATGGGAAGAAATTACTAAGTTTAGTTATTGACAATATTGCCAACTCCCAAGCCTCCTGGCAACCTTTTGCACTGTGAATGAATGCCATTGATTCTAACTCCATATTTTATTACTGTGATACTTCATTCATTAGCACTTTAAGGAACGGATAATTTTCCGGTAGTTGTTATTCCAATGCTGCTCTCGACTCGCCACTTTAAGCTTGCAATTGCACTTTTCACCTTGCACTTTATAATTTGATGCTAATAATGGTCATATGTCTGGGAAGAACCGGAAGTGGTATTATGAAGTTGAGGAAATGAATTATAACAATGGTAAAAAGGATGAGACAACAGTGGGGTTGAATCTTGATGTATCATATAACAGTGCAATATTAGATCATCAGGATGTGGAGAACAGAGGGGGCTGGAGGGAGGGGGGAGTTCCACTGGTCGGGGAGCCCCCATAGCAGTGGTGACGGGAAGGGGGAGATACGGGAAAGGGGGAGTTAACAAACCAATTCGGCTAATTCGTGAAAAAACCTTGAGAAAAATTCCAAAATGTTCTCCTGACACAGTAAACTTGAGTACCAAGGTAGATGGTCCTCCTGGATTAAAGGTGGTGCTGTTGAACGCCAGGTCTGTCAATGGTAAAATGTCAACTATTCGGGATTTAATCCTTGATGAAAAGGCAGACCTGGCGTGCATTATAGAGACCTGGTTGGACGAGGCTGGGGGGGGGGGGTCAACCTTACGCCGTTCTGCCCGCCAGGTTACTCTGTGCAGCGCCAGCCGAGATCTGGGGGGCGGGGAGGCGGAGTTGCAATAGTTATAAAGATTCCATCACCTCAATCAGGTGCCCTACCCCACAGTCAACCTTGTTTGAATGTGTCCACCTGAGGCTAGGAGACTGGGACAGGATAGGGATTCTGTTGGTGTACCGACCGCCCCGCTGCACCACAGACGCCCTACCTGAGCTAGCAGGGTTGGTCTCGGGCCTGGCATTGGAGTCCCAGCGGATTATAGTGCTGGGGAACTTCAATGTCCATGCAGAGGCCACCCTTTCAGGAGCGGCTCAGGACTTCATGGCCACCATGGCAACCATGGGGCTATCCCAACTAGTATCTGGCCCTACCCACTGTGCTGGACACACACTTGACTTGGTTTTCTGTCAGGGTTGGGAAGATAGTGGCGGTGTGGAGGAGCTGTCCATCGCTCCATTGCCATGGACTGACCACCACCTGATCAGGTTTGGACTCTCTGCAACTCCTAACCTTCGCAGGGGTGGTGGACCCATTAAGATGGTCTGCCCCAGGAGGCTTATGGATCCAGATGGATTCCTGATGGCTCTTGGGGATTTTCTCGCTACTTTGGTAGGTGATTCTGTCGATGCTCTGGTCTCCCATTGGAATAATGAGTTGACTAGGGCAATAGACACGATCGCTCCGGAGCGCCCCCTCTTAAGCAACCGAGCTAAACCATCTCCTTGGTTCAACGAGGAGTTGGCAGCGAGGAAGCGAACAAAGAGGTGGCTAGAGAGCGTGTGGCGGAAGAAGCCTAGCGAGTCAAACCGAACACACCTATGTCTTTATTTAAGGGCATATGGCGCGGCAATAGAGGAAGCACAAAACTCTTTCTATTCAGCCAATATTGCGTCCGCAAAGAACCGTCCGGTGGAGCTGTTTCGAGTAGACAGAGGGTTGTTGAAGCCCACCCTTCAGGATGGGTCCCCTGACGACTTGGCAGCCTGCTGTGAAGTTTTTGCTCAGTACTTTGCGGACAAAGTCGCTTTGATCCATGCTGGCTTTGACACCATGTTAATGGCAGTCTCTGAGGATGTAACACGAGCACCTGCTTGTCCAATTTTGATGGATTCATTTCAATCTGTTCAACTCGAGGATGTCGACAGGACTCTTGGGGAGGCGAGGCCAACCACATGCATCCTAGACCCCTGCCCATTCTGGCTGGTAAAGGAAGCCAGAGGGGGTTTGGCAGAGTGGGTGAAGGTGGTGGTTAATGCCTCCCTTCGGGAAGGCATCATTCCAGCCAGCTTAAAACAAGCTGTTATAAAACCACTGTTGAAAAAGCCATCACTGGACCCCACTCAATTTGTCAACTATCGGCCAGTTTCCAATCTCCGCTATTTGGGTAAAGTCCTGGAACGTGTGGTGGCCTCGCAACTCCAGGAGTCCCTGGTAGACACGGATTATCTGGATCCAGCGCAGTCTGGTTTTAGGCCGGGGCATGGTACCGAGACAGCCTTGGTCGCCTTAGTGGGTGATCTTCGCTGGGAACTGGACAGGGGGAATGTGTCCCTGTTGGTTCTGCTGGACCTCTCTTTGGCCTTCGATACCGTCGACCACGGTATCCTCCTGGGACGTCTTGCAGGAATGGGCCTTGGGGGTACTGCTCTGCAGCGGCTCCAGTCCTTCCTCGAGGGCCGTTCCCAGAAGGTGTTGCTAGGGGACTCCTGCTCGACTCCATGGCCTTTGTTCTGTGGGGTCCCGCAGGGCTCTGTACTGTCCCCTATGTTGTTCAACATATACATGAAGCTGTTGGGAGAGATCATCTGGAATTTCGGGGTTCGGTGTCATCTGTACGCAGATGATGTCCAACTCTGTTACTCCTTTCCACCTACTACTAAGGAGGCTGTTCAGGTCCTGAACCGGTGCTTGGCCGCTGTAACGGACTGGATGAGGGACAACAGAATGAAACTAAATCCAGACAAGACAGAGGCACTCCTGGTCAGTCGAAAGGCCAAACAGGGCATAGGGTTACAGCCTGTGCTTGACGGGGTCACACTCCCCCTGAAGGCGCAGGTTCGCAGCTTGGGAGTGATCCTGGACTCATCACTGAGCCTGGAACCCCAGGTCTCGGCAGTGGTCAGGGGAGCTTTTGCACAATTAAAACTTGTGCGCCAGCTGCGCCCGTACCTTGGGAAGTCTGACTTGGCCACGGTGGTCCACACTCTGGTTACATCCCGTCTAGACTACTGCAACGCTCTCTATGTGGGGTTGCCTCTGAAGACTGCCCGGAAGCTTCAACTAGTCCAACAAGCGGCAGCCAGATTGCTAACAGGAGCGGGGTACAGAGATCATATGACTCCTCTGTTACGCCAGCTCCACTGACTGCCAATCAGCTTCCGTGCTCAATTTAAAGTGCTGGTTTTGACCTAGAAAAGCCCTAAACGACTCCGGCCCAGTTTACCTGTCCGAATGGATTCTCCGCTATGAACCATCAAGGTTATTAAGATCTTCCGGAGGGGCCCTGCTCTCGGTCCCACCACCTTCACAATTGCGTTTGGTGGGGACGAGGGACAGGGCCTTCTCGGTGGTGGCTCCTCGGCTTTGGAACTCCCTCCCACTAGAGATTAGATCTGCTCCCTCCCTCCTGATTTTCAGGAAACTAATAAAGACCTGGCTTTGGAATGTGGCATTTGAGGACTGAATCTATAACCTTCGTCCACATGGAAGGAAGATGATGAACTGTGACTGTGACTGTTACTGTATTGATGACTTGGCTTGGGTAATGTGATGATGATGTTTTTACTGTACTTATATTTTAATCTGTAATGATGATGCATTGTATTGTTTTTGTATATTATTGTATTTGAACACATGTTGTGAACCGGCCTGAGTCCCTCGTTCGAGGTGAGAAGACCGGCATATAAAACTTCTAAATAAATAAATAAAAGGGTCCAATCACCTATGATTTTAGGGTTTTAAAATGAAATTGAAAATACTGACACAATTCAACACAAGGAGTTATATAAAAGTGTAATTGGACAATTGTTATATATATGTAATTACACTCGTGTTGATATTGCTTTTACTGTTAATTTTTTGAGAAGATATTCAAGTAATCCAACCACAGCAGCATGGAATGGTCTCAAATGATTAATGATATATCTAAAGGAAACCCAAAATTTTTGTTTAGTTTTAAATCCTTACGATTCATTAACACTGGAAGGCTATATAGACAGTGATTTTGGTAACGGCCCTGATAGGAAATCAACGACTGGAATTTTATTTAAGTTTAGTGGTGCTGTTATAGATTGGAAATCCAGGAAACAAAGTTTTGTAGCTTTGAGTTCACGTGAAGCCAAGTTTGGTGCTTTATCTTTGGCATACACAGAGGTATGTGTTTTAAAACAACTGTTGAAGGATCTACTGATCCCTGTAGAAGAGCCAACAAATATTTATGAGGATAACCAAACTTGCATTCTGATGGCAACACAAGCCAGGGTCAAACAAAGAAGTAAACATGTGGACATAAAATACAATTGTGTCAGGGATGCTATTAGAGATGGGAAAATCTCACTAACATATTGTAATACTTCACAGAATCTAGCTGACATATTAACCAAGCCACTGGGGGAACAGAAACATACCAAGTTCTAGATGGTTTGGGAATATTTGAGTTTGATATATAAAGATTTTTAAACACGAGGAAGGGTGTTATAGTAAGCTGTAACAGGATCAAGTATGTGTGTGTGTCAAAGAAAACCTTATACTGTTGATTATTATGTGCAGCTGCTAATCTAGGTCAACTAATAAGTTTGTACCACACCTGGTGGGGTATAACTGTATAGGTTTTAGAATGCAGTTCAGCTTTTGCTCTGGGGAGCCTTTGCTCGAGTATTTTGCTCAACCATTTCTACTGCTCTCTCATTTGGGTGAAGATGAAAAAGCCTTATTCTGTATTTCTTACAAGGACTATGTAAGTTTGTTGCAGTGTTTGTTTTTTGTTTGCAACATTGCAAGTTTATGTTTTAACTCTGCTGATAAGAGTAAAGCTTTTGCTGTTCCTTTTCCTCTTGCCTGGGTGCAATGTTATTGTGTCTTCTGCATTAGATCTGACTGAAACACGCAATGCACAACATAATTAATATATCTATTACTGTTTTGTGTTTATGTATCATGATTTGCTGACTTGTTGGTTGATGAATTTTGTTGTCTTGGTTGGTTGAGTATTATTATGTATACTGTATTTTTTTTTGTTGTAAGCCGCCCTGAGTTTCTCTGGGGAGAGAGGGTGGGATATAAGTAAAGGTTTTATTATTATTATTATTATTATTATTATTATTACTATTTCTTTCAGTGAAGTCTTTTGCAACTTTTAAGGTTTGACTATGTTCCTGTAATGCTGAAGCTCATTTGCCATAATGCAAGGCTCAAGAAGCTTCTGATCTGGTAAAACTGCTGTTGTTGCTGCTGTTTTATATTTTAAATATATTTTTTGAAATTACATGCAAAGAAATAGTTCAACTTGGAAACCCTGATCTTCTTACCCGTCAAATTTGATCTCAGCTGATCGAGTTCAGATGACATTTTTGCAAACTGCTGTTCTTTTTGGCTCAGTTTTTCGACAGTTTCTATGGGAATAAAACACAGTGTCTATGAAAGAGGTGTCCAGCTTCTAAAAAGAACTTTAATTCTACGCAGTAAGACATTCAAAATACAAAAAACTATTCTCATCTTCTCCTCACTCACATTTTATTTTATTTTAAAATCACAAGATTTTAAATAGCAGGGGGTTTGAATTGAAGGGCTCCTTGCAGACTCTTTCTACTCTAAGATTCTACGATTAAGTGATATTCTAAGGAAGCTCACCTTGCATAGATTTTTGTACACTTTCTGCCTCATCAGCAGCTTTAGTAAATTTTCTTTTCTAGAAGAAAACAAGGGAAAAGCATATTGAATGATTCAGCTTAATGTGTTAAGATAGAGTGAAAAAAACAGCGCTGATACAATTTCAGATCTTGCTGGCTCAGTAGAGCCAGGCAAAAAAATCATCCCATTGATAGTGCATGTATACAGATGCACAAGTGACAATCTACAAAGCAAACATCACAAAGATGTTTACTACAGTTTGGTGGAGAAAAACCCTCTGGCCTGGTGTGTTTTGCATTGGGAAGCAGGGCTCCATCCTTCTTTACATTGAGACCAATCACTGTGGATTTTTACAAATCTGAAACAGTTTACTTTCCCTCCCCATTTGGTGGAGTTAGAAGCACAGGAATCCCATGAAAACTAAAAACTGAAAATCAATGTTTTTTGTAATCTGAGGAAACCACTCTTTAGACATTTCAATGGAAACACAAGATCACATTGAAGGATCTAGAGAGAATCAAATCTGTGAATAATGAAATCCACAAAAATCTAACCCACAAATGTGGTGTCGACTGTGCTATAATTCAGTACATGGTTTAGCTATGAATAAGTTTTTAATCCATTTTAAGGATATTAACTGTTTAAAAAAGTATTAAATATTAACTGCATTACAGGCAATCCCCAAGCTACAAACAAGAAAGTTCTGTAGGTTTGTTCTTAAGTTGAATTGGTATGTAAGTTGGAACAGGTACATTTTTAAAGTGTTTAGCCATTTGAGCTTTGGAGAGCATAGGTTAACACCCCTGTGGTGTTTGTTTTGCTGTCTATGCCCCTCCCTTCTCATAAGGTTTCACCTCACGTTTTTGTCCCTGTGATAATTGAATTTTGAAAAAATGGCTTGTTGTGGAAACAAGGATTCATGATAAAACTTTGGTAGAGACACATTTTCCCCAGACCCAAAATTAATAAGAACATCAGCCCTGGTCTTGTCTTACTCAACTGCTGAATATGCCTGCCCCATCTGGCATAAATCTGCCCACACAAAGCAGGTGAATATAGCACTAAATGAGACATGTAGAATAATAACATGATGTATTAAACCTACACATGTTGATAGACTCTATAAGCTAGCTAGTATTGCTCCCCCCTCCCTGTGTGGGATGGGAAGTTGATGCCAATTGCAAGAGAAATAAGGCTGAACACTGTGAAAGCCTCCTCCCAGTAGACTCAAATCAAGGAAAAGTTTCATGAGAACCACCACTCCTCTAAATGTTCCTCCAGCAACAGAAAGAACATCCCTGTGGGTAGAAAAATCAGGCAATTACAAGTGGATGGCTCCCAACAAGGGTCCTCCTCCAAGGGCAAACAAAAAATGGGCAATGTGGAAGTCCTTGAACAGACTCAGAAGCAGAGTTGGCAGATCAATAGACAACCTGGCAAAATGGCACTACCTAGAAGAATCCTCCACCTTGTGCGATTGTGAGCGGAACAAACAACTTAGCACCTGTATGCTTACCCACAATGCCCTGCCTCATGACCAGAGGAAGAATTGTTTAAAGCTACAGACAATGCAGTTGCTATCTAGCAGCTTGTGATCCCTTTATTTTATCAGTTTTAGTCAAACTATTTTATCAGTTTTCGACACACTATTTTATGCAATGCTTTGGACACAAAATAAATAAATAAACATTTTTCCTATGACAGCTCTTTCAGGAGTGAATTTCCCTCTCGAAAGGTAAATTTCTCTCACTTCCTGTTGTCTCACCCCTGTTCTTCACTATGAGTCATGCATAAGTCAGATGTTTGGAACTTGGGGAATGCCTGAATAATATTTGTTTTAAAATATATTGTGTTGGTTTTACTATAAACCACTTTGAGTCTCCTTTTTAGAAAGAAAAAGCAGGGTACAAATAACAACGGTTCTGCATTTTATGGCAGTGTAGATGGGGCCTTAGTCTAGGGCAATGGCATACACACTATAGGGCCATAATGTACAACATATTAAAAAAGGTACACCGATATGGGAATTTCCTGCAACAAGAGTCTGGTTTCTTACCTAAAGAATCATAAATAGTTTAGGACCAGAGAGGAATCAAGTGCATCTCTGTGTATCTTTAGTTTAAGATAGGGCCAAAAACCTGCGGACCTCCAAATTTTGCTAGATTCCAACATAGATCAGCCCCAGTCAGTATTGTCAGTGTTCAGGGATAATGGAAGATATAATTCAAAAACCACTCGAGGATCATGGACTCCCAAAACTGATCTAAATGTATTTGAGCAGGGAATTCTGAGCCCTTATACTTCCACTCTTAGAAGCCCCAAAGCAAAGCTCATGCCTGGGTTGGCTTGCTTCCCAGCATTTACTCACCAACTCTTCTAGTTCCTTTTCCAAAGCATCTTTATGTTGATTTACTGCAACCAAGAAATTCTCAAGATCAAGGATTTTTTGCTCTTTTCCCTCCAGCTCTTTGACTAGACTAACCGCCTGCCAAGGATGATGGTGTGATGCAGAAATAAAAAAATTCAAAGGGAGCAAATGAAGGACTCTGATGACATGACAAAAAGATCTCAAAACAGAAGGTAAACAAACAAAGAAATGGAATATACACTGAAGGGGAGATGATAAATAAATTGAAATTGTGCTCAGAATTTTAATTTGTAGTATCACATGCCCTCTTTTAGGAATATCGTTGTAATTGGTGAATTTGAAGAAATCATCAATTAAGACTCCATTCCTAAATATTCTTAGTTGGAAGCAAAATCCCATTGAAATTCATGGGGCTTACAGTTACACAAATCCTTCTTTTAATTACTTTGATGTTCCCAATTGAAATGATGAAACATGTCAGGAATATCCGCTTTGTGACAAAGGCCTTACTTAGATTAAATATATTCTGTTACTTATATTAAGTATATATTCCAGGGGCCTTAAATGCACTTGGTGCTTTGAAGTAACTACATGAAATCTGGTATCTAAGACATCATATGAAGAGATTTCAGGTGCAGCTACACTGTCGAATTAATGCAGTTTGACACTACTTTAACTGCTGTAGCTCATTCTGATGGAATAGCAACTGTAGTTTTATAAGGCCTTTAGCCTCCTCTGCCAAAGAGTGTGGATGCCTTTCACCCACACTCTTTAATCAGTTTTAAGGATTTAAACTGTTTATTTTAGTACCATTAATATTTAAATCTGTTTAAATCTGTTTTAATGTTTGTATATTTTTGGGGTTTCAAATTATATTGTATCCATTTTACTATAAACTGCTGTGAGTCTCTATTATTATTATTATTATTATTATTATTATTATTATTATTATTATTATTTACTATTGTCCAACCCTCTCATGGGGCCCATTCCAACCCACAATAATTTCAAAACTACAACTCCCAGGCTTCCATAGCATTGAGTCATGGCAGCTACAGTAGTGTCAAACTGCATTAATTCGACAGGGTAGACACACCCTTCATAACACTAGGACTAAAAACCACTTCCTGATATCATTACAGTGCTTAGATACTTTTTAAAAGGAAGCTATCTAACTATTTATCCTTAATAAAAAAATCTAATTATATTTGCCACTGCAGCATTGCTGAAGTCTGGAAGGTATAGATACTATCTATTTCTCAGATGAGGGATCAATAGGAACACCACAAAAAACAGAAAACAACTAGAAAAACATTGAAATCAAAACCCACTTTAAATACTTTTCATACTTCTAGGAAAGCAGTATGAACCCAGGGTCATGGCAATGGAAGAATTTCCCAATTCACCTTCGCTGCAATGAGAAGGATGGCAGGACATATGGAATACACTTACTCCTTTTTCAATTATTCCTGGGTACAAATCTAAAAGCTAAGAACCAGTTCAAACAAACAGACCTTCTCTCCTAGAGTCTAGAACACTATGGTTCAAATTGCAAAACTAAACACAGTCCAAAACAGCTCTCCAAGCCAAAATAGAAGAGGATCCCTGCTGGATTAGACCAAATGCCTGTCTGTCTCAGCATTTTATTTGCCACAGTGACCAGCTGAATGTCCAAAGTAAGGATTTCAACGTCTTATCCTCCAGGACTGCGGACAGACTCTCTGGAAGCCATTTTGTGGGCCAACGCCACATCTAGTAGCAATAAAGTATTAACTTTTAACTATTTGCACTATATGAAGTCATATTACCATTTGTATGTTTGTAGACAAATGGCAATATTTTAAACGTTGGAACTAGTGTTTTGAAAATCTCACCAGATGATGTAAAGACACAGTTCCACAGCAGCTTGCCTCAGACACTGATTGCTCCAGAACAGCACAAACAAACTTTTTTTTAAAAAAAATGGGAAAAAATTAAAACAAATGAATGGATGTTTGTACAAACCTGGCTACTTTCACTATTGCGTTCATTCTCTAAACTCTGTATCTTTTTCTCAGCTGCCTCAAGCTCCTTGCTACGTCTCTCCAATTGCAGTTTACCTTCAGAGCTGGTCATCTGAAGAGCATCAAGTTCCAAGAGCTTTGCTTCGGTCGCTTTGAGCTGTGCTTTGAAGTTATCAATGGCCTCTGCTTGTTCTGTGCACTTTGACTGCAGCCCCTCCAGCTCCTTTACCTTTAACTCCGCTTCCAGCAACTTGTTCAGATTGTCTTCCAGGTCCACAAGGTGCTGCTCTTCGGCTTTCTCCAGCTTGGTCTTCAAGGCCTCCAAGTTTTTCTCATTCTCTTCCGTCACTTCCCTCAGTTTTTCTTTGAGAACATCGACCTCTTTTGACAAATGTGATCTCTCCTTTTCCTGCTTCGCTTTCAGGTCAGTTATCTCACTCTCGTGCTCTGCTCTCATCTTCTCGATCTGGACCTTGAGCTCTGCGTATTCGGCGCTCTGAGCTCCCACGCCTTTGCTGAAGGAGGTCTTCAGTTCTTCCATTGCCTGCTGATGAGACATAATGGCAGATTCCAGCTTCAATTTCCACAGATTGGCCACCTCTGCATTCTCCTTCTGGGCTCCAACCAGTTTCATCTTAAGAGATTCACTCTCTTTTGCCATTTTCTCCTTGGTCGCCAGCCAGGCTTTCATCTCGGTCTGGAATGACTCTTCACTGGCGCCAAACTTCTCCTTCAGTGCCTTCAACTCATCCTCATGTTCTTTCCTCATTGTCGCCATTTTCTCTTGCAAAGTACTGACTTCTTGTAGCAACGAGAGAGACGTGTCCACATCGCTCACTGGCTTACTGGATTCCAGTCTTGCGCGCAGCTCATTCACTTCTGTTTCACGTAGGATTAGATCCTGTTCCAGTTCCATGATCCGAGATTTCTCTGACACAGTGGCCACCTAGAACAAACAGCATTGTAAAAAACCATTACAACAGGTTGCCTTTGGAGTTACAGTGGGACATTTTGTCATCACCTGATCAGAACAGAAATATCATTTTCCTAGTGCTTCGAAGAAAGGATTCTGGAAGGGGGACTAGCTATTGGTAATGTAGTCCAGGGATTCCTAAATGTTTTCCACTCATGACCCCTTTCCACCAGAGACGTTTTTACATGACCCCAGGTATATAGGTATATAATATATAGTATCTATATACATAAAAGTCAAAATATGTATGTATGTATGTATGTGCCTATGTCTGTATGTATTATTCAAGATGGCTCCCATTTCCAGAGAGCCCTGTGACTCCCAACAACGATGGATTTGGATCAAATTTGGAACACAGGACAACACCCCTCTCCCCAACCCAATGAGAAACTTAAAATTCTGTCTGGGATTGGGTAATAACAGAGTCCACCCATATGTGAAGGACACCGTAAACCCCAACCAATTCTGGATCTGTACCAAACTTGGTACACATACCCATCGTGACCAACTGTAAGTACTCAGAGGGAATTGTAGTCTACCAACATCCTTATGCATTTTCTAATAGGACCATTCATAAAATCCAAAAACAAAAAATGATTATTTCTAATGTTTATCCTTACAAAATACCTAACCTGGGCATTGCCAGGTACCTCAGGTAGCAGGTGTATAAAATAGGTATAAAAATCAAACATTTACTGATAAGAAATCAGCAAAGGAGATTCCATCTGAACATCAGGAAGAACTTGCTGACTGTAAGACCTGTTCAGCAGTGGAACTCTCTGCCTTGGAGTGTAATGGCAGCTCCTTCCTTGGAAGCCTTTAAACAGAGGCTGGATACTTTGTGAATTTCCTGCATGGCAAGGGGTTGGACTAGATCTTTTATTCTATGATTCTTTTATTTGCAAGGCCCGCTGAACACGCTGATATTCTTTTTTGTGGAGTACAGCTGAAGCATTTTCTGCAGACTCCAATATAAATGCTGCATGTTGTTGCTAACCAATCCATGTATATGGGTGGCATTCAGAAACCTTTTCCTGTTGCCAAATTTTTCATGCCCCCAACACTGTGCTAAGGGGTTGGGAACCACCGTTTAAGAAGCCCTGATCTAGTCTAAAATTCTCCTTTGGTGAAATTGCTAAAGGGACCCTGCAAATCCTCAGTTCAACATTACTACTACCTGAGTTTTGAAAATTTAATTATAAAAATGTGTATTTGCTTCCCTATAAACCCAATGCAAATGGTCCCCAAAATGAAGCTTTTATCACACTAAAGTTAGTGGTGAGACAAACAGGGTGTTAACTCAGTGCTTAAAACAGCAGCCAGAAGTAATTTTGAATGTTTGAATGTTAACAGAATTCACTGTTTGATGTATGGTGAGAAAATGCCAGCTGACAAACTGTATTTGACATAGATCTTACAAGGATTAACCTGAAGTTTATAATTCCAATACCTCACACACTGCATATTTTAATCAGAATTTTTCACAGATCTTGCTTGGACAATAATTCCATTTTTTGCAGTATTCTCAATGACAAGGATGTTATAAAATTCCATATCTTCTCAACAACTCTGATGCATTCTTTTGTGAGATTACTGCAAATTTTATCCTTGAGATTAGTTACTTTTAAGTATGTTTTCTTTTTACCTGTGACTTCCTCCTCTTATACTTGTGTTGTGTGATTTTATTATTATATGCCAATAAAGGCTGTGTGTGCTTTTACTGGGGCTGAAGGGAGAAAGATGGGTTGCTTACCTGTAATCGTGTTTCCTCTAGTGGTACCTGTGAAATCCATACAGATGGGTTTTCTGCACCTGTGCAGACAGTTTCGGAACTCTCTAGAATCTTAAAAGGATACTTTTTTGCAGTAGCCCCGCCCATGCTCCCCCAATAGTATATATAGCCAGTAGGCGGGGCTGCCTCTCTAATTCCTTAGCAGCAGAATTGCAGCCCAGGAAACCGGAGCATGACGTCCAGCAGGGAGGATGGGCAGGGAAAAGTGGATTTCACAGGTACCACTAGAGGAAACACGGTTACAGGTAAGCAACCCATCTTTCTTCTGCGTGGTCCTGTGAAATGCACACATATGGGTGACTAGCTACTAATCTTGGTAGGTGGGCATCATGCCACACACGAAAACAGCACCGCTCTTCCAAAGGCGGCGTCTCTCCTGGATAGAGCATCCACCTTATAGTGGGTGACGAAGGTGGAGGGAGTTGCCCAGGTAGCCGCACGGCAAATGTCCTCCAAAGGTGTAGAGCAGGCAGCTGCCTTGCAAATGTTCCCTAACGGTATCCCCCTCAAAAGGACTCATGAAGCCCCAGCCTTTGTGAAGTGGAATCTGACTCGCGAAGGTGAGTCATAGCCGAACAATTGGTAGGCCAAAAAGACAGTGGAGGCAATCCATGAAGACAACCACTGTGAGGAGAACATAAGGTCACTGGCAACCTTTGAGTACTTGAGGAAGGTCTGGGGAACTTCCCCTGCCCAGACTTCCTTTGAATGTAGTAGACCAAGACTCTCTGGGCACCCAGCAGGTGAAGAAAGTGTTCAGCGGAGAAGACTGAATCTGGAGAAAGGCTGACCTTATATACTGTGACATATGAAACCCAGAGAAGCTCTGGGTAAAAAAAGTTCTATCTGTACAAAGAACTACCTTATTTTTATGAAAATTCGGATATAGGCTATTCATGTAGAGGGCACAGAGCTCACTCGCTTGACCTTGAAGACAGGTAAAATATATCCACTGGAGAATGGCTTAAGTGGGAGCTTGGGCAGGCAGGAAGCACGCCTTCCAAGATCAAAGGTGGTGCTGGAGAAGTCACAGGAAGCTGTGTACTCCTATAGCCCTTTGAAATAGGTTGAACCCCAGATCAGAAAAGTAGGAGGGATGGCCAACTTCCCCTCTGCACCATGAGATGGCTGCCAGGTAACTGTTTAGGGAAGAAAAGGAGAGGACAGCATCCTAGAGGTTAAGAAATCCAGGGTCACTGTAGTGGTGACAGCTAGAGGCTCAGCCCCTTAGCTTTTGGGAGGTAGCGAAACAATTCGATCTATAAGCAGAGGAGCAATTATGGCCTTTATAGGCTAAGGTAAGCAAGGTGTCAGAATGTTCGGCCCAAGTCGAAGGCGGACAAACTTGCCCACAATGCCCCGAGAAGGGGTGAAACATGTGTGCCAAGGCCACCAAGGAGCAACCAGGATGTAATTCATATCGTCTGTCTGAATTTTGGTGACAGTCTGTGTCAAGAAGGGGAATTGATGAGGACGCGTAAGGAAAGGTTGAATGCCACGTAAAGGAAATGCGTCTCCGTAGCAATCATATGTTGCTTGCGGTGGTAGTTGTGGGGACAATGCATGGTGACCAATTAGGTAAATGATTCACTTCTAGACCACCCCAACATCAGGAGAAAGAGAGGGCCTCTTGAAGTTGAAGTCCTTTGTTAGAACCCTGCATGGGGCCAGCAAGCAGAACAACCCTCTCGCACATGCATTCTCCCACTTTGACCACCAACAGAGGGAGTGGCGAGTGGGACAAAGAGGACAGCATGGGGGTCATTCCAAAAAATAACAGCTCTCCCAAGGAGCATGCTTGTAGGGAACGGGGCTTCAAGGGGATGGCTCTGCTTTCTGGTGGAAGGTGTTCTGACTTGTGCAATAGAACAGAATCTACTTGCTGTTAAATTAGATGGCCTTCAGTAGAAGGAGTTAGATGGCAACCACGTCAGTCTTGACTAGTAAAAAGAACAAGTGGGGAATCCTAGTTTGTGAATTGTCTGGTGCATTTTGTGCATGAGCTCCAGCTTTCAAAGGCCTGTCAGCATGTATGTGGGCAGCATGTCTGCGAACAGAAGAAGGCGCTGTGAAGAAATTCCCTATACAGTCATCTGAATGTCTTGCCAAGTCTTGTTGGCATAGCTAGAATTCCTCGTCGGAACGCTTGGCGAACCCTTGTTCATTTAAGGGGAGGTGGTCAAGGTATGAAGAAATTTAGGACCAGAGTAACGAGCCCCATAGTAGGCTAACACATAGTAGCGTGTGAAGATGCCTGCAGGAATGATCAGAGGTGAGCAGAGGTGCCCATGGCATCAGTTTTCTTGTTGTAACCAGGTGTAGACGTATGAGGCTTGTGAACTGTGTACGACTGTGATACTTCCACCACGACGGAGTTGGTCTTGGGTGGTTTCCCACTCAGTCCACTGAAGCCAGGCTGACACATTACATAATATTGATTCCTTTGATATTGCCGGGACAGAACTTGGTGCAGCGTCCGGTGATCTGGTAAACTGGAGAAAGTAGGGCAGCAGAACATAGTAGTAGGGTAAGCTGCTGTTCTGAAGGGGACATAGAGTCTTCACTGGAGAAGGTGGATGTATTAAAGGAAATATTAAGGCATGTGCTAGGTGTACCATAAGCGCTAGAAGGGTTATTGAATTATTTTCATCTTATCAAATCCAGCACAAGTGCCATAAACTTGTTGAATCCAACACCAAATATGCTGTAAAATTGTTGAAATCAGCACAATTGTTGAATACACCATCATAAATGATGTAAAATGGTTGAATCCAGCACTACAGCTGTGAAGCAACTGAATTCACCAGTCGAAGGTAGCTCTGCCTCAGTTAGAGCCACCAGTGTACTATTATTATTATTATTATTATTATTATTATTTGAAACACAACAAGATGAATCCACAGCAGACACTCTGCTGGCTGTTGAATTGGATCACACGTTGGACACTTCCCAAGTGTCTAGGGCTGTGTGATGTATCGGTGAATAATGCATGCAGATCCCAATAAGGTGGCCTTCTGCAGCTGGCAGATGGTAATTTTGTCAGTGCCGATTGTGTTCAAGTGCATGCCAAAGTCTTTAGGCACTGCACCCAGTGTGCTGATCACCAGTGGGACCACCTTACTGGCTTGTCCCATAATCTTTGCAGTTCGATCTTTAAATCGTCATACCATGTCAGCTTTTCCAGTTGTTTCTCTGCAATCCTGTTGTCACCTGGGATTGTGACATGGACAATCCATACTTTGTTTTTTAACACGATTTCGAGGTCAGGAGTATTATGCTCCAAATCTCTGTCTGTCTGAATCCGAAAGTCCCAGAGGAGTTTGGCGTGTTCATTCTCTGTAACTTTTTCCTGCTTGTGATCCCACCAGTTCTTTGTCACAGGCAGATGGTGTTTGTGGCACAAGTTCCAATGAATCATCTGAGCAACGGTGTTATGCCTCGCATAGAGATGCCAAATGGACAAACCATAAAGTGCAATCAGCCTGAAGCCTATAAATATCTGGGCTTACTACAGTTGGACAATATCAATAATGGGCATGTGAAAAATGTGGTCAGCAAAGAATATATCCAAAGAGACAGAAAGGTTTTGAAGAGCAAATTAAATGGTGGAAATATGATCAAGGCTATCAACACCTGGGCCATCCCCGCCATTAGATACACTGCTGGGATTGTGAACTGGACACAAGCAGAGCTGGATGATCTGGACAGAAAAACAAGAAAACTAATGACAACCCACCACTCATTACATCCACATAGTGATTTCGACAGACTTTACCTGCCCAGAAAATCAGGAGGCAGAGGACTTCTGCAAGTGAAACAAATGGTAGAAGAGAAACATGCACTGGCAAATTATGTAAAAGGCAGTCAAGAACCAACATTGAGGGAACTGCTTAAAGTGCAAAAGACAAAGAGTGAATACAGTAAAAACACAATCCAGAGCAGAAGAGAAAACTGGCAAAAGAAGGCACTCAATGGACAGTTTCTAGCAAAAATTGAGAGCCAAATTGACAAAGAAAAAACATAAATGTGGCTCACAAATGGAACTCTGAAAAAGAAGACGGAGGGCCTGATTCTGGCGGCCCAAGAACAAGCCATTCGAAACAATGCCATCAAAGCCAGAATTGAAAAGTCGACGACAGATTCCAAGTGTAGACTCTGCAAGGAAGCAGATGAAACAATAGATCACATTATTATTATTATTATTATTATTATTATTATTATCATTATTATTATTTGAAACACTGCAAGATGAATCAACAGCAGACAAGATCAGTCTGCTGGCTGCTGTATTGGATCACACGACGGACACATCCAAGTGTCTAGGACTGTGTGATGTATCGGCAAAAAATGCGTGCAGACTCCAGTAAGGTGGCCTTCTGCTGCTGGCAAATGGTAATTTTGCCAGTGCCAATTGTGTTAAGTGCAGGTCAAGGTGTTTAGGCATTATTATTATTATTATGGGTGGAAGTGGCGCAGCAGGCAACTATATAGGGGGCCAGGGGGCCTGCAGAGTCGAATTCAGCACCATTTCTCACAATGCTGAATTCATAGCAGTCGGTATGGAGTGGTAATCCCAGAAGTGGCCCTCGTCTCTATTTTGGCCCAAAATTGTAGACTGAAAAGAAAAATGGGTTCCCCTAAAACTGTGGAGACCAAAATCCACTGATTGTGGTAATGTGAAAGTATATAAATTAACGCAATGTATACATTACAAATACACATATCACTAGGGCTATCCTGAACATGTGATTCATAAGGCTAGTACCAAAGCTTCCAGTGTCTCGAGATCTACTATACTAGAGGATAAGATCAAGCCCAGGGATAATAGAATAGTATGGCCTCTCACTTTGACTAACCTATCTAAACTCGCAATAAAAACAGTGAAAAAGTATTGGAACTTGGTGAGAGATATACCGGGTTGTGAGAGACCCCCCTCATTGCTCATAGGAGAACACAAAACATCAGGGATATTTTGATTCACTCAGATATAGACCCTAAGACAGTGATCACTAAACCTATTCTGATAGGCAACTATGCTTGTCATCATTGTTCCATATGCTCACAGTTTGTACAAACTAAGTTTTCAGAACCAGCACACTAAAACTCAATACAGGATCAATCACTTTGCTACCTGCTCCACTGAAGGTGCAGTATATGCCATCACATGTCCCTGTTCACTTATTTACATTGGTCAAACAAGCAGAGAAGTCAGACTCAGAATAATTGAGCACAAAAGTAAAATCAGGAAACATTCCACTGATTCTATTCTGTATAAGCATTTTGTGGACCTGAACCAGCCTTGAATCATTTCAAGTACAGATTTTAGAGGTGGTTTCTCCACCCAGAGACACTGATTTCCAAACTAAACTTCTACAACGGGAATCCTTCTGGATCTTTACACTGCAAACAGAACATCCAAAAGGGATAAACAACACCAATTCATATGACTGTTTTTTATAACAGAGGAGGTTTTCCCACAATGTATTCTGAACTGATAATGATATCACCATCATCTGACCAATGGACTTGCTATATTAGTAATGGGTTGAGTTATTTCAATCCTATACTCGCTACAGAATAAAACACTTTGCAGAGTATACTGACCAACAAAGACTAGCTGTGAGTATTATATTATTTTCATTTCAGAGACATTATATTTCTTTATATATGACATGTAATTCATGTCACAATGCAATACTACCTTTAGCCACTATGTATGTCCCCTTAGGATCCACTTCTCAAGAACATTGTTGGTGAATTACTTACCTCAAAAGTTGAGCCTTTTTTTTTAAATAGATGAGCCTTTTTCGATAAATGAGTAAGTAGAGTGTCTGTATTTATATTTACAAACTTGATGTATCAAATTGTTCAACTGTATATGTGTATTCATGATATGTGTTGTTTGTAGACCCAACCGCCTGACGAAGGCTCTTGTGAGTCGAAACCGGTTGCAGGTTGGAGTCGACTCGTGTGCAACGAAGGGAATAGAATACCTATTGTGACTACTAGAGTCTACTTGTGTGCAATAAAGAATAGGACATTTATGGTCATTCCAGAACTATTCTTACTCACATGAAGGTTTTGTTTCATATTTCAAAGAGAAGAACCAATTGTTTCTGCTTAATGTGAATGTGGCAGCTCTGTGTTTTGTTGATATGTGTATTTGTAATGTATACATTGCGGTAATTTAGATACTTTCACATTACCACAATCAGTGGATTTTGGTCTCCAAAATTGTAGACACCATCTCGATGTGAGTGGTGGCAGTAAGCCCAATACTCAGGGAAAAGTGCCTCCGAATCCAGAGGGGAGTGATCATGGGGACACTGACTGATGAATCCAAACTCCTGGGCTCAGCAATGAGAAGAGCATCAGGGCCGCTGTCGAGCCCAAGCTCCTGGGTTCCACCATTAGGGAGGCATCAAGGCTGCTCTGCAATGAAGGAGGCACCACGGCCACTATGGGCCAGAACACTAAGGTTTAGCCAGGTGGAAAGCGTTGGCACTGCTGGAAAGCCCAAACTTCAGGGCACTGTGCTAGCCAAGACCAGCATAACAGGCGTGGAGGGCACCAGCTCCAACTCCTCTGTCAGGGGCTGGCATCAGCAGAGGCAATTGGTTCCGTGGCACCTGAGAACATCAGGATTGCTGGCGAGCCTGAAGTCCAGAGCACTGCCCTAGCCGGGATTGGCATAATGGGCATGGGGGCTGACCTCAGCTAAGGTAATTGGTTCTGTGGTGCCTGAGCGCATCGAGGCCTTCGGAGAGCCCAAATGCCAGAGCACTGCCCTAGCCATGACCAGCATAATGGGCATGGAGGGCACAAGATCCACCACTTCTGGAGGGGGCTGGCCCCAACAAAAGTTGTCGGCTCCGTGGTGCTTGGTCTTCCAGGTAATGGGGGATAGCCGATGCCAAAGCGCATCACTCAGCTGGCGGTGGCAAGCGCAGGAGGGACAAGGACTGCTGCCGCAGCACTATGATCCACAGACTAAGTGCACCCCTCTGGTGACAATTGCATGGGGAAGGAGGGCAGTGGGAGTGAGGAAGCAGATGTTGTAGTGCACCCTTCTCTTAGTAGCAGCAGGCACTCAGAGGAAGAGGGTGGCTGCTGCAATGCTAGCACCCACAGGCGAAGCACGCTTCTCCCCCAGTGGCGGCAAAGGCCCACAGGTAGTGGGAGAAAGGCAGCAGTAGCTGAAACGCTCTCCTTTCTTATTGGCGGCAAACAGGCAGGGAGGGAAAGCCGCTACTACTGCCAGGGGCCCAGGCAGTGGGCGGGAGGCTGACGAAGGCAGAGCACGTACCTCTGCCAGCAGCGGCAAGGGAGGGGAGGGCCCCTGCTGTGATGGAGGTGTTGCAGCCACAAGGGGTGGTGGTGAGGCACCCTTAAGGACAGCGATCTAAAAACCTCCCTTTCATGGCATTTTCCCGCCTCTTGGCCCGCTCCGGGGCATTGTCAGGCCTGGCCAAAGAGAGATATGATTTCAAGCCTCCCTGACCTGGATGATTTCAGCAGAAGCATCTAGGAGATAAGAGTCCATGAGTGAGGTAAGGGGCCTCCACAAAAGCACAATTTCCAGGGAGCGGGTGGCTCTGAAGCCGACCTCTGAGGGAAAGCAAAAGAAGGGGAGCCTGCTCATGAGGTTGAGCAGTAAATCACAACCCACAAGACGTTGTCAGAAACTGGTAGATGGGAGGCAAATGCTAGCTAAAATAAGTAATAAAGAATGGTAAAGAAAAATAAAAAATAAACTGTCCTATTGCTAGTCAAAGCAGAGAGAGAGAGAGATTCCTTAACTGCTGCTACTGCGGTGGAAAGAAGGAACTTTCTTTCCAGTAGAGTGGCAGCCCCACCTACTGGCTATATATACTATCAGGGGAGCATGGGCTGGGCTACCGCCAAAAAGTATCCTTTTAAGATTCTAGAGAGTTCTGAAACTGTCTGCACAGGCGCAGAAAACCCATATGTGTGCATTTCACAGGACCATGCAGAGGAATAACAAGTTGCTTACCTGTAATTGTGTTTCCTTGAGGGGTAGTCTGTGAAATTCGCACATATGGGTTTACTTCTGCGCCTGCGCAGTCGTTCAGAACCTTCTAGAATCTTATAATGGAAACATTTTGGCAGAGGTCCCGCCCACTCTCCCCATCTATATCTATCTATATCTATATCTATATCTATATCTATATCTATATCTATATCTATATCTATATCTATAATAAAAGTCAAAACTTGTATGCGGCGGATGTGTGGCGGTGTATGTGCCGGCTTTCTGATTGGCCAGCCTGAAAGTTCCAAGATTCTGACTGGCTGCTGCTGTTGTGCTATTTGCATAAGATCCCTGATTGGCCTGCTTCAACAGGAGCCCCTGGTGGAGAAAAGGGTTCATGACAGAAACAGGGACATGACAGAAGGAAATTTGCATATGGTCTCTGATTGGCCAGCCTCAATTCCAAGATTCCGAGATGACAAAGAGAGGAAAGGAAAGGCCGGGGGCTCTGTCAGAAAATTACCAATACAGACCACACTTTGCAAACAGAGCACACAAGACCCACTCGACATCCTACTGCAGTTTGGAGGAGGATGAACCATGGATGATGGGACTTGCAGTACCATCACTCACATTCTGAGACCGCTGTTAACCTCATCCAATGACTGATCAGGACCAAACTTGGCACATAGACCTCTCATGCCCCACTTTACGTCCTGGTGTGGTTTGGCCGGGGATGGACCATGGATTATGGGACTTGCAGTACCTTTGCTCAATTCCTGCAACCCTCATCCAATTACCGATAAAGACCAAACTTGGCACACTGAGTCTCCATGATGCACTCTACATCCTGGTGCGGTTTGGGGGAGGATGCACCATGGACGATGGAACTTGCAATATCTGCACTCCCTTCCTGAGACCATTACAACTGCCAACAGTGATGGATCGGGATCACAATTCGCACAGAGAGCCCGCATGACCCACTCTACATCCTGGTGCGGTTTGGAAAAATTTGGAAATGGATGATGGGACTTGCAGTCACTTCACTCACTTCCTGAGACCACCAAGACCCTCACCAATGACCGATCAAGACCAAACTTGGCACACAGAGTTCCCATGACCCACTCTACATCCTGGTGCACTTTCAAGGAGGACAGACCATGGATGATGGGACTTCAAGTACTTCCACTCCCTTCCCAAGACTGCTGCAACCCTCATTTAATGTCCGATCAAGACCAAACTTGGCACACAGAGTCCCCATGACTCACTCTACATCTTGATGCTGTTTGGAGGAGGGTTGACCATGGATGATGGGACTTCAAGTACCTTCACTCACTTCCTGAAAATAATGCAGCCGTTATCCAATGACCAATAAAGACCAAACTTGGCATACAGAAGCACCATTACCCACTTTCTCTAATAACCCGGGCAGCGCCGGGTCCCCAAGCTAGTATATAATAAAGAAGAGTGTTTGTATCGGACAGAGGAATTGTGGAGGGAGGGCGGTGTATGTGCCAGCGTTTTGATTGGCCAGCCTGAAAGTTACAACATTCGGATTGGCTGCCGCAGTGGTGCTATTTGCATATGGTCTCTAATTGGCCAGCTTCAAGAGGAGCCCCTGGTGGAGAAGTGGGTTCATGGCAGAAACGGGGCATGACAGAAGGAAATTTGCATATGGTCTCTGATTGGCCAGCCTCAAATCCAACATTCCGAGATGACAAAGAGAGGAAAGGAAAGGCCAAAGGGGGCTGGGTCAGAACACTCCCAATACAGACCGAAATAGGCACACAGAGCCCCCATCACCCACTCTACATCCTACTGCAGTTTGGAGGACTATGAACCATGGATGATGGGACTTGCAGTACCACCACTCACATTCTGAGACCGCTGTTAACCTTATCCAATGACTGATCAGGACCAAACTTCGCACATAGACCTCTCATGACCCACTTTACGTCCTGGTGTGGTTTGGCCGGGGATGGACCGTGGGTTATGGGACTTGCAGTACCATTGCTCATTCTTCAGACCACTGCAACCCTCATCCAATTACCAAAAAATACCAAACTTGGCACACTGAGTCTCCATGACACACTCTACATCCAGGTGCAGTTTGAAGGAGGATGCACCATGGACGATGGGACTTGCAATACCTGCACTCCCTTCCTAAGACCATTACAACTGCCAGCGATGATGGATCAGGACCACAATTTACACAGAGAGCCTGCATAACTCACTCTACATCCTGGTGCGGTTTGGAAGAATTTGACAATGGATGATGGGACTTGCAGTCACTTCACTCACTTCCTGAGACCACTGAGACCCTCGCCAATGACTCATCAAGACTAAACTTGGCACATGGAGCTTCAATGACTCACTCTACATCCTGGAGCAGTTTGGAGGACGACAGACCATGGATGATGGGACTTCAAGTACCTCCACTATCCAAGACTGCTGCAAAACTCATCTAATGACCAATCAAGACGAACGTTGGCACACACAGCCCCCATGACCCACTCTACATCCTGCTGCAGCTTTGGAGAAGGGTGGACCATGGATGATGGAACTTCCAGTACCTTCACTCACATTCTGAGACCTCTGCAAACCTCATCCAATGACGGATCAAGACCAAACTTGGCACATAGACCTCTCATGACCCACTTTACGTCCTGGTGTTGTTTGGAAAAATTTGGAGGTGGATGATGGGACTTGCAGTATCTTTGCTCACTTCCTGAGACCACTGAGACCCTCGCCAATGACTAATCAAGACTAAACTTGCCCCATGGGGCTCCAATGACCCACTCTACATCCTGCTGCAGTTTGGAGGAGGACAGACCATGGATGATGGGTCTTCAAGTACCTCCACTCCCTTCCAAAGATTGCTGCAACCCTCTTCTAATGACCAATCAAGACCACACTTGGCACACAGAGCCCCCATGATCCACTCTACATCCTGCTGCAGTTTGAAAGGGGATGGACTTTGGATGATGGGACTTGCAGTACCTTCACTCACTTACTGACACCACTGCCACCCTCATCTAATGACTGATAAAGACCAAACTTGGCACACAGAGCCCCATGACCCACTCTATATCCTGCTGCTGTTTGTAGGAGGATGGCCCATGGATGATGGGACTTCAAGTACTTTCACTCACTTCCTGAAAATAATGCTGCCATTATCCAAAGACCAATAAAGACCAAACTTGGCATATAGAACCGCCATTACCCACTTTCTCTAATAACCCGGGCAACGCCGGGTCCCCAAGCTAGTATATAATAAAGAAGAGTGTTTGTTTGTATAGGACAGAGGAATTGTGGAGGGAGGGCGGAAATGTATGTGCCAGCGTTCTGATTGGCTGCCGCTGTGGTGCTATTTGCATATATTCTCTGATTGGCCAGCTTCAATAGGAGCCCCTGGTGGAGAAGAGGGTTCATGGCAGAAACGGGGCATGACAGAAGGAAATTTGCATATGGTCTCTGATTGGCCAGCCTCATTTCCAACATTCCGAGATGACCAAGAGAGGAAAGGAAAGGCCGGGGGCTGGGTCAGAACACTCCCAATACAGACCGAAATAGGCACACAGAGCCCCCATCACCCACTCTACATCCTACTGCAGTTTGGAGGACGATGAACCATGGATTATGGGACTTGCAGTACCACCACTCACATTCTGAGACCGCTGTTAACCTCATCCAATGACTGATCAGGACCAAACTTCGCACATAGACCTCTCATGACCCACTGTACGTCCTGGTGTGGTTTGGCCGGGGATGGACCGTGGATTATGGGACTTGCAGTACCATTGCTCAATTCTCGAGACCACTGCAACCCTCATCCAATTACCGAGAAAGACCAAACTTGGCACACTGAGTCTCCATGACGCACTCTACATCCAGGTGCAGTTTGAAGGAGGATGCACCATGGACGATGGGACTTGCAATACTTGCACTCCCTTCCTGAGACCATTACAACTGCCAACAATGATGGATCAGGACCACAATTTACACTGAGAGCCTGCATGACACACTCTACATCCTGGTGCGGTTTGGAAGAATTTGGCAATGGATGATGGGACTTGCAATCATTTCACTCACTTCCTGAGATCACTGCGACCCACGCCAATGACTGATCAAGACCACACTTGGCAAACAGGGTCCCCATGACCCACTCTACATCCTGGTGCACTTTCGAGGAGGACAGACCATGGATGATGGGACTTGAAGTACCTCCACTCCCTTCCCAAGAGTGCTGCAACCCTCATCTAATGTCCAAACAAAACCAAACTTGGCACACAGAGCCCCCATGACCCACTCTCCATCCTAATACGGTTTGGAGTAGGGCATGCCATGGATGATGGGACTTGAAGTACCTCTACTCGCTTTCCGAGACTGCTGCGACCCTCAACAATGACTGAACAACACCAAACTTGGCATATAGACCTCTCATGACCCACTTTATGCCCTGGTGAGGTTTGACTGTCGATCGTGCATGGATTTTGGGACTTGCAGTACCTTTGCTCAACTCCTGACACCACTGCAAAACATCATCCAATTTCCGATAAGGACCAAACTTGGCACACTGAGTCTCCATGACGCACTCTACATCCAGGTGCAGTTTGAAGGAGGATGCACCATGGACGATGGGACTTGCAATACCTGCACTCCCTTCCTAAGACCATTATAACTGCCAACAATGATGGATCAGGACCACAATTTACACAGAGAGCCCGCATAACTCACTCTACATCCTGGTGCGGTTTGGAAGAATTTGACAATGGATGATGGGACTTGCAGTCACTTCACTCACTTCCTGAGACCACTGAGACCCTCGCCAATGACTCATCAAGACTAAACTTGGCACATGGAGCTTCAATGACCCACTCTACATCCTGGAGCAGTTTGGAGGATGACAGACCATGGATGATGGGACTTCAAGTACCTCCACTACCCAAGACTGCTGCAGAACTCATCTAATGACCAATCAAGACCAAAGTTGGCACACAGAGCCCCCATGACCCACTCTACCTCCTGCTGCAGTTTTGGAGAAGGGTGGACCATGGATGATGGAACTTCCAGTACCTTCACTCTCATTCTGAGACCTCTGCAAACCTCATCCAATGACGGATCAACACCAAACTTGGCACATAGACCTCTCATGACCCACTTTACGTCCTGGTGTTATTTGGAAAACTTTGGAGATGGATGATGGGACTTACAGTACCTTTGCTCACTTCCTGAGACCACTGAGACCCTCGCCAATGACTAATCAAGACTAAACTTGGCACATGGAGCACCAATGACCCACTCTACATCCTGGTGCAGTTTGGAGGAGGACAGACCATGGATGATGGGACTTCAAGTACCTCCACTCCCTTCCAAAGATTGCTGCAACCCTCTTCTAATGACCAATCAAGACCACACTTGGCACACAGAGCCCCCATGATCCACTCTACATCCTGCTGCAATTTGAAAGGGGATGGACTTTGGATGATGGGACTTGCAATACCTTCACTCACTTACTGACACCACTGCCACCCTCATCTAATGACTGATAAAGACCAAACTTGGCACACAGAGCCCCCATGACCCACTCTATATCCTGCTGCTGTTTGTAGGACAATGGCCCATGGATGATGGGACTTCAAGTACCTTCACTCACTTCCTGAAAATAATGCTGCCATTATCCAAAGACCAATAAAGACCAAACTTGGCATACGGAACTGCCATAACCCACTTTCTCTAATAACCCGGGCAACGCCGGGTCCCCAAGCTAGTATATAATAAAAGTCAAAGTTTGTATGCGACGGAGGGCAGACGTAGGGAGGATGGAGGGAGGAATATGTGGCAGCTTTCCGATTGGCTGTCACTCTGGTACTATTTGCATATGGTCTCTGATTGGCCAGCCTGAAAGTTCCAAGATTCTCAAGTGGCTGAGAACAGAAAGGAAATTTGCATATGGTTTCTGATTGGCCAACCTCAACAGGGCCCCCTGGTGGCAAAGAGGGTTAATGACAGAAGCAGGGACACGAGAGAGGGAAATTTGCATATGATTTCTGATTGGCCTTCTGCTAAGTCCTTGCAGGCCTGCTAGGTTGCCTTCTTCCAGCTAGGCCCCAAAAGAGGCAGCCACCTTCCCTCTTCCACATTGTGTCAAAGAAGGCAGCTTCTGACTGGGTGATCTGAAAAAGCATTGTCCTTCTACAAGGTAAGGCACTACATTATTCCAATGAAAGCAGAGAAAAACAATTATTATATTTTTAATAATGCCTTTTTCTGCTTCTGAACATTTCTGGCCCCCAAAGCCCCCTCACCCCAGCCGCCTTTGACCCTTTTGCCAAATCCTTGCAGGCCTTCTAGGTTGCCTTCTCCCAGCTAGGCCCCAAAAGAGGCAGCCACCTTCCCTCTTCTTCCAATGTAGACCTCTCATGACCCACTTTACGCCCTGGTGTGGTTTGACCGGGGATGGACCATGGATTATGGGACTTGGACATTTGGACATGGATGATGGGACTTGAAGTCACTTCACTCACTTCCTGAGACCACTGAGACCCTTGCCAAAGACTGATCCAGACCAAACTTGACACACAGAGTCCCCATGACCCACTCTACATCCTGGTGCACTTTCGAGGAGGACAGACCATGGATGATGGGACTTCAAGTACCTCCACTCCCTTCCCAAGACTGCTGCAACCCTCATCTAATGTCCGATCAAGACCAAACTTGGCACACAGAGCCCCCATAACCCACTCTACATACCGATGCTGTTTGGAGGAGGGTTGACCATGGATGATGGGACTTGCAGTACCTTTACTCACTTACTGAAACCACTGAGACCCTGAACCAATGACTGATAAAGACCAAACTTGGCACACAGAGCCCCCATGACTCACTCTATATCCTGCTGCTGTTTGGAGGAAGGTTGACCATGGACAATGCGACTTCAAGTACCTTCACTCACTTCCTGAAAACAATGCAACCGTCATCCAATGACCAATACAGACCAAACTTGGCATACAGAACCGCCATTACCCACGTTCTCTAATAACCCGGGCAGCGCCGGGTCCCCAAGCTAGTATATAATAAAGAAGAGTGTTTGTATCGGACAGAGGAATTGTGGAGGGCGGAAGGGCGGTGTATGTACCAGCGTTCTGATTGGCCAGCCTGAAAGTTCCAACATTCGGATTGGCTGCCGCAGTGGTGCTATTTGCATATGGTCTCTGATTGGCCAGCTTCAATAGGAGCCCCTGGTGGAGAAAACAGTTCATGGCAGAAACGGGGACATGAGAAGGAAATTTGCATATGGTCTCTGATTGGCCAGCTTCAATAGGAGCCCCTGGTGGAGAAAACAGTGAATGGCAGAAACGGGGACATGAGAAGGAAATTTGCATATGGTCTCTGATTGGCCAGCCTCAATTCCAAGATTCCGAGATGACAAAGAGAGGAAAGGAAAAGGCCAGAGGGGGCTGAGTCAGAACATTACCAATACAGACCAGACTTGGCACACAGAGCCCCCATGACCCACTTGACATCCTACTGCAGTTTGGAGGAGGATGAACCATGGATGATGGGACTTGCAGTACCATCACTCACATTCTGAGACCGCTGATAACCTCATCCAATGACTGATCATGACCAAACCTGGCACATAGACCTCTCATGACCCACTTTACATCCTGGTGTGGTTTGGCCGGGGATGGACCATGGATTATGGGACTTGCAGTACCTTTGCTCAATTCTTGAGACCACTGCAACCCTCATCCAATTACCGATAAAGACCAAACTTGGCACACTGAGTCTCCATGACACACTCTACATCCTGGTGCAGTTTGGAGGAGGATGCACCATGGACGATGGAACTTGCAATACCTGCACTCCCTTCCTATGACCATTACAACTGCCAACAATGATGGATCAGGACCACAATTTACACAGAGAGCCCACATGACCCACTCTACATCCTGGTGCGGATTGGAAGAATTTGACAATGGATGATGGGACTTGCAGTCACTTCATTCACTTCCTGAGACCACTGAGACCCTTGCCAATGACTGATCAAGACCAAACTTGGCACACAGAGTCCCCATGACCCACTCTACATCCTGGTGCACTTTCGAGGAGGACAGACCATGGATGATGGGACTTCAAGTACCTCCACTCCCTTCCCAAGACTGCTGCAACCCTTATTAATGTCCGATCAAGACCAAACTTGGCACACAGAGCCACCTTGACCCACTCTACATCCCGATGCTGTTTGGAGAAGGACGGACGATGGATGATGGGACTTCCAGTGCAGTTCAAGGCACTATGGGCCACTAATGATGGGATTTTTAGTACCTTCACCCGATTCACTTCCTATAGAACATTGTAGCCACTACAAATCACAGACCAGGCCCAAACTTGGCACACAGAGTACTTATGGTCCACTCTACATCCTACTGCAGCTTGGAGGAGCATGAACCATGGATGATGGGACTTGCAGTACCATCACTCACATTCTGAGACCGCTGTTAACCTCATCCAATGACTGATCAGGACCAAACTTGGCACATAGACCTCTCATGACCCACTTTATGTCCTGGTGTGGTTTGGTCGGGGATGGACCATGGATTATGGGACTTGCAGTACCATTGCTCAATTCTTGAGACCACTGCAACCCTCATCCAATTACCGATAAAGACCAAACTTGGCACACTGAGTCTCCATGACCCACTCTACATCCTGGTGCAGTTTGGAGGAGGATGAACCATGGATGATGGGACTTGCAGTACCATCACTCACATTCGGAGACCGCTGTTAACCTCATCCAATGACTGATCAGGACCAAACTTGGCACATAGACCTCTCATGACCCACTTTATGTCCTGGTGTGGTTTGGTCGGGGATGGACCATGGATTATGGGACTTGCAGTACCATTGCTCAATTCTTGAGACCACTGCAACCCTCATCCAATTACCAATAAAGACCAAACTTGGTACACTGAGTCTCCATGACCCACTCTACATCCTGGTGCAGTTTGGAGGAGGACAGACCATGGATGATGGGACTTCAAGTACCTCCACTCCCTTCAAAACATTGCTGCAACCCTCTTCTAATGACCAATCAAGACCAAACCTACCACATACAGCCCCCATGATCCACTCTACATTCCGCTGCTGTTTGAAAGAGGATGGACTTTAGATGATGGGACTTGCAGTACCTTCACTCACTTACTGACACCACTGCCACCCTCATCTAATGACTGATAAAGACCAAACTTGGCACACAGAGCCCCCATGACCCACTCTATATCCTGCTGCTGTTTGGAGGAGGATGGGCCATGGATGATGGGACTTCAAGTACCTTCACTCACTTCCTGAAAATAATGCAGCCGTTATCCAAAGACCAATAAAGACCAAACTTGGCATACAGAACCGCCATTACCCACTTTCTCTAATAACCCGGGCAACGCCGGGTCACCAAGCTGGTCTATAATAAAGAAGAGTGTTTGTATGGGAAGGACAGAGGTGCGGAGGGCGGAAGGTGTATGTGCCAGCGTTCTGATTGGCTGCAGCTGTGGTGCTATTTGCATATGGTCTCTGATTGGGCAGCTTCAATAGGAGCCCCTGGTGGAGAAGAGGGTTCATGGCAGAAACGGGGCATGACAGAAGGAAATTTGCATATGCTCTCTGATTGGCCAGCCTCAAATGCAAGATTCCAAGATGAGAAAGAGAGGAAAGGAAAGGCCGGGGGATGGGTCAGAACACTACCAATACAGATCAGACGTGGCACAGAGCCCCCATCACCCACTCTACATCCTACTGCAGTTTGGAGGAGTATGAACCATGGATGATGGGACTTGCAGTACCATCACTCACATTCTGAGACCGCTGTTAACCTTATCCAATGACTGATCAGGACCAAACTTCGCACATAGACCTCTCATGACCCACTTTACGTCCTGGTGTGGTTTGGCCGGGGATGGACCGTGGATTATGGGACTTGCAGTACCATTGCTCAATTCTTCAGACCACTGCAACCCTCATCCAATTACCAATAAATACCAAACTTGGCACACTGAGTCTCCATGACCCACTCTACGTCCAGGTGCAGTTTGAAGGAGGATGCACCATGGACGATGGGACTTGCAATACCTGCACTCCCTTCCTAAGACCATTACAACTGCCAACGATGATGGATCAGGACCACAATTTACACAGAGAGCCTGCATAACTCACTCTACATCCTGGTGTGGTTTGGAAGAATTTGACAATGGATGATGGAACTTCCAGTACCTTCACTCACATTCTGAGACCTCTGCAAACCTCATCCAATGATGGATCAAGACCAAACTTGGCACATAGACCTCTCATGACCCACATTACGTCCTGGTGTTTGGAAAAATTTAGAGATGGATGATGGGACTTGCAGTACCTTTGCTCACTTCCTGAGACCACTGAGACCCTCGCCAATGACTAATCAACACTAAACTTGCCACATGGAGCACCAATGACCCACTCTACATCCTGCTGCAGTTTGGAGGAGGACAGACCATGGATGATGGGACTTCAAGTACCTCCACTCCCTTCAAAACATTGCTGCAATCCTCTTCTAATGACCGATCAAGACCAAACTTGGCACACAGAGCCCCCATGATCCACTCTACATCCTGCTGCAGTTTGAAAGGGGATGGACTTTGGATGATGGGACTTGCAGTACCTTCACTCACTTACTGACACCACTGCCACCCTCATCTAATGACTGATAAAGACCAAACTTGCCACACAGAGCCCCCATGACCCACTCTATATCCTGCTGCTGTTTGTAGGAAGATGGGCCATGGATGGTGGGACTTCAAGTACCTTCACTCACTTCCTGAAAATAATGCAGCCGTTATCCAAAGACCAATAAAGACCAAACTTGGCATACAGAACCACCATTACCCACTTTCTCTAATAACCCGGGCAACGCCGGGTCCCCAAGCTAGTATACTATAAATGCCCGAAGGCGGGGGCTGCGCCTTAGTTCCATAGCCGCCAGTAGCAGCTATGATAGATAAGCATGAGCAGTGAGGGGAGAATGGGTGAGGATGTGTGAATTTCACAGACTACCACTCGAAGAAACACAGTTACAGGTAAGCAACTTGTTATTCCTCTTTGTGGAGTCTGTGAAAGATGCACATATGGGTGACTAGCAAGCTACTAACCTTTGGAGGAGGGATCATGCCACATAGGAAAACAGCATGGCTCTTCCAAACGTTGCGTCCTTTCTCACCAGTGTGTCCAACTTGTAATGGGCGGCAAAAGTTAATGGAGTAGATCAGGTCACCGCATGGCAGATGTCATCAATAGGCACCCCTTTTAGGAAGGCTTGCGATGTGGAAACCATCCTGGTAGAGTGGGCCGACACATGCTGTGGAGGGTCCTTCCCTGCAAGCTGGTATGCTGGTCTGATTGTCGAGACAATCCATCAGGCCATCTGCTGTGTGGAGACTGGTAATCCTAAGGAGTCTTTCCGGTATTTGAGAAAAAGTCTCATAGATTTTCTATGCAAAGCTGTTCTACTGGTGTAGAAGGCCCGCGTGACATCCAGCGAATGCAGGGCCACCTCCAGTGGAGAGGATGGATTCTGGAAAAATGCGGATAAGGAGATGTCCTGTGACAGATGGAAGCGGGAGACCACCTTTGGCAAGAATGATATGTCTGGTCTGAGAACCACCTTTTCTTTATAGAAGCAGATGTATGGGGCGTCTGCCCTTAGAACTCCATCTTCCACGACAGATGGGAGATATCGCAGGAGATATCGCAGGTGGTCATAGGTTCAAATAGTGGTTTGGAAAGCTGGGAGAGGACTAGCTCCAAGCTCCAGGCCGGAGGAGGTGGCGCAACCGGTAGATGTAGGTTAGAATAACCCTTAAGGAACAGCCATATTAGCGGGTCGTGGAAGCATGACGGGCCCCCCTTACATCTCCTATGCCAGGAGATGGCTGCTAAGTAACATTTTAGTGATGACAAAGACAGTCCTTTACCTGACAGGTGGACTAAGAATTATAGGTTGTTTACCTGTAACCGTAGTTTCCTGAGTAGTCACCTGTGAATTCGCACATTTAGTATCTCTGCGCCTGCGCAGTACAGCTTTCGGAACCTTCTAGAATAGAAAGAAAAAACATTTTACTCCTGGCTAGCCCCGCCCACCTCCCCGAGTACATATAGCCCATGGGCGGGGCTAACCACCAGTTTTCTTCCGCCGCAATGCAGCCAGAAGGCGGGGCATGACACTCGAGGGGAGGATGGGCGGGGATGTGCGAATTCCCAGGTGACTACTCAGGAAACTACGATTACAGGTAAGCAACCTATAATTTCCTGTCGTAGTCCCTGTAAATCACACATTTGGTAGATTAGCGAGCTACTGACCTTGGATGGTGGGTGTCATGCCACCGCAGAAAATAGGACTGCTCTGCTGAACTGTGCATCCCTCCTCGAGACGACGTCCAACTTATAATGGGCCACAAAGGAAAGGGGCGAGGTCCAGATGGCCGCCCAGCAGATAACATCCAAGGGGACGCCCTTCTAATAGGCAGTCGACGTGGAGACCGACCTCGTAGAGTGTCCTCTAACAGGAGGAGGTAATTCTTTGCCAGCCAGACGGTAGCACAGCTGTATCGTAGACACAATCCAGGAGGACAGTCTCTGGGAGGAGATAGGCAAACCTAAGACATCAGTGCAGTATTTAACAAATAACTTGGGAGACGTTCGGAAAGAAGCAGTCCTGTCCACATAGAAGGCAAGAGCCCTACGGACGTCGAGCAAATGCAAATTTCTTTCTAGAGGTGTAGTAGGATTTTGGAAGAAGGAAGGCAATATTAAGTCTTGAGAAATGTGAAACTGTGTGGAAACTTTAGGCAAAAAAGCTATGTCGGTCTGCAACACGGCCTTATCCCTGTGAAACTTGAGGTATGGTGAGTCAGCTCTGAGGGCGCACAGCTCGCTGGCCCGCCTAGCCAATGTGATAGCCACCAAGAAAGCCGTCTTCCACCAAAGGCAGGAAAGGCTAGCAGACACTAACGGTTCAAAGGGGGGTTTCATTAAGAAGTTCAACACAAGTTCTAAACTCCATGACGGAGAAACAGGAGTTACAAGGGGTCTAATGTTCATAATTCCCCTCAGGAAGGTTTTAACCAGGGGATCTGAGAAACAAGAAACCAAGCCAGACTTCCTACAAAACCACAAAATGGCGGCCAAATAACACTTCAGGGAGGGGTCAGATAAATCAGCATCTGACAGGGACACCAGAAAGTCTAAAATAAAGGGAATAGAAGCGGTATCAGGTTCCACATCCCGAGCCCTCGCGAAAGAACAGAAACAGGACCATTTATAAAGGTAGGAGCGTCTGGTAGACGTCCTATGTGCTGCCTCGATGATATTCAGCACCGAATGTGACAAACTCGAAAACGGGACTAGTCGGCGGGCAGGATCCGCCAAGCAGTCAGCCTCAGTTTGTGTACCTCTGGGTACAACACCTGGTCTCGTTGTGATGTCAACAAGTCCGTTGTGGCTGGAAGGCGAACGAAAATCCCTCATGCCAATTGATGCAGGGGGGAGAACCACGGTTGCCTCGGCCACCAAGGCGTCACTAGAATGCAGTGGGCATTGTCCCTCTGGACCTTTGCAACAACCCGCAACAAAAGAGGAAACGGTGGAAAGGTGTACGTTGTCCGGCCCCATATGTGGAGGAAGACATCTCCCAGACATCCCTCCTATAGGGAGGCATGCCTCCTTGCGCAAAAGAGGGGGCACTTGGAATTGGACCGTGTTGCAAAGAGGTCCACTTCCGGGGTCCCCCACGCAAGGAAGAGTATTTGAGTTTCCTCACGGTTGAGGGACCACTCGTGGTGCGCTAACGGATTCTGGCTGAGGGAATCCGCTAGTAGGTTTAGTTCTCCTGGCACGTGGGTCACTAGTAGGTGAATCCCCCTGTATATACACCAATCCCATATCTGCATGGACAGGGTTAGGAGGGCCTGAGAATGCGTTCCTCCCTATTTGTTCAGGTAATACATCACAGTGGTGTTGTCGGTGAGGACGTGTATTACCTGACCTGTGACTACCCTTTCGAAGGACTTCAAGGCCTTTTTGACGGCCAGAAGTTCTATGATGTTTATGTGCAGAGTGCCTTTGTTTCTAAAATTCAATTACTCTGCCCCCTACTCAATTCCTGCTAGTGTGGCTACTGCTATACTACTACTAAAATTTGTGTTTTCCCTCCCTCTATGCTTTTTATTTACACAACAAAAGCAAACCTGAAGAGCTGGATGCATTGCTCAGTTGGTCTTACAGGCCTGACAAGTCAGCTTTAATTGGGCACATGGGCAGAAAGCCAACAGGTCCCAATCAATGCAATCCAAAAAACCATTTGACACTTTACCCCCCATTGTGTGTTTTGATTGGGCCAGGAAGCCGAATGGCAACTTTCCTCTCTGCCCAATCCAATTAGTAAGATAAAGGAATATTTATTCTCTGTCTTGAGTATCAGTGCCAGAGGAAGGAAGAGGAGCAGATGAGATAACATCTATTTCTTAAGAAGGGTTTCAATGTTTTGTTTGCCCAGTATCCTTTTCTTTCGGATTTCATATACCCCCATGCCATTTTTTCCACTTTTGCTTACTTCAAAGTATGAGCAAAAACAAACCCAAATCAAAACAATATTCCAGAGAAACAACTTCAATTTTTTTCTGCTCAATCATAGGAGAGAAATAAACATGATGCCAGACAGAAAGTTGGTAGTAAAAGAAATGAATGGATCACTTTCTATCTTTTGCTGTGACCAGATGCTGTGAGCCACTAGCCCGTGGGAATGTGCACCCCAACCCGTAAGGGAAGAATCTGTGGTGACCATTCTTGTGGCATGAGGGACGTGGAATGACAGTCCCGAGCAAGCCCATGTAGGGTCCAGCCAGCATTGGAGTGAAGAATGGACCCACGAGGGAAGGGATAACTTGATAGAGGAGTTGTCCAGTAGAGGGTTGAAATTGGACAGGAACCAGAACTGGAGCTGTCGCATACGCAACCTGGCATAAGGAATGACCGATGTGGTCGAGGCCATGTGCCCCAGCAGGACTTGGAGTTGTTTGGCCGACAAATGGGATGCCGTTATGGCCTGCTTGACCAGTTCTTGGAGGTTGGCAAACCGGTCCTCAGGGAGGAAGGCCCTCTCAGAGACGGAGTCCAGGAGTGCTCTGATGAGCTGGATACTCTGCGACAACACCAAGACAGGCTTCTCCCGGTTGACTACGAGACTCAGGGACTGGAGAAGAGACAAAACCGTGGAGTCATGCGTTTGAAGTTGGTAGCGGGATTTGGCGACTATCAGCCAATTGTCAATATAGGGGTAGATCGTAATACTCCTAGTCCTAAGGTGCGCAGCAACCATGGCCATGCATTTGGTAAAGACCCATGGAGCAGTGGAAAGGCCAAAGGGCAACACATTAGAACACTATGTCTGACCCTTAAGCCTAAACGAGAGGGATCTGCGATGATGTGGGGCAATGGAAATGTGGAAATAGGCGTCTTTAAGATCCACGGTAGCAAACCAGACTCCTCCAGATAGGAGGGGGGTTATTGAAGCAAGAGTCACCATGCGACATCTCTTGGCCTTGATGTGTTTATTTAGCGCCCGAAAGTCAAGGATGGGGCACAATCCATCCCTGCGTTTAACAACTAAGAAATACCGTGAAAAGAAACAAAAGGGAACAACAGCAGTGTCCACGAATGAAACAGCCCCTTTTTGTAACAGTAATTCAATCTCTTGCATCAGCTGCGGGGAAAAGGGGGTATCCCGAGCGTGGCCAACCCTAGGGAGGTCCTCAAATTCGATAGAGTATCCCCGGAAACAATAGACAGAACCCAAGCATCTGAAGTGATCCTTGCCCACTCGGAATAGAAGGGAAAAAGTCTGTCCTTAAAAAAGGGCAACGGCCCAGAGAGGCTCCCCGAGTCTGGAACAATTAAACAGTGGGGAAAGGGAATCTTAACTGGTAGATCAACCTGGGGGGAGCACAGGGATAGGTGGGGGCTGGCCTCAGAATCCGAGCAGGGGGCATCAAAGGCGCTTCTTGGAGGTACCTAAAGGTTTGGGTTTTCCCTGAAAGGGTCGTGCCCTTGCTGTTTGAAAATACAGTGCTCGCCGTCCCCCTTGGAACCTAGAATTGCCACTGCTTCTATTTCTAAAGGGACCGGAGAAGGAGCCACCAAAAGGTCTCCGGTAAGCGGGAGTAGATGGTTGCCATCTGTTTTTCTGCTGTGAGTATGGTTGCCATGTGTAACCAAATTTGTAGGCAGATTGTCTGACGTCTTGCTTTTGCTTAAGGCGATCGTCAGTGTTGGGGTTAAACAAGCCCTCTTCGTGAAAGGGGAGATCCTTGGCTAGCGCCTTTCCTTCCTCCGAGAGGTTAGAGGCCCGTAGCCACGCGTGTCTCCTTACAGAAGTGGCGGTGGCGAACAAATTGCCAGCTGTCTCTGCCATGTGTTTCGTGAAGTCCTTTTGTAATTTGGACAACGCTAGGGCTTCGGTTTGCAACACTCTCGGAAGGCGTTGGTCATCTACAGGTAAAGACTCAATATAGGGCAACGTTCGATTCCAGAGAAAGGTCTGGTATCCGCTCATGTAAGTCGCATAGTGGGCCATGCGAGTAAAGAGGCCAGCGGAGAAGTAAGCTTTTTTGCCTAATGTGTCCAACTTCCTACCCTCCCTATCGGGTGGAGTTGTTAAGGAATTCTTTAGGAGCTTAGTCTTTGTGACTTCTGCCACAACAGTGTTAGGTGTGGGTGGTGCCAAGACCCATCTAGCGTTAGTCATATCGATTTTATACATGGAATCTAGGCGCCTAGGGACAGCAGGTACCAGAGAGGGCGACATATCGACCACCTTAGCTAGCTTTAGTAGATATGGTAGCATGGGCAGGGCCGAGGATGAGACAACATTTTGTTCCTCGGAGGGGAACATCGGGTCCTCCACATGTTCGGGGGGTTTAGGGGCAGGTATGTCTAGAGCTTTAATCATTCTGTCCACTAAGGCGGCAAACTTGTTAAAATCCGCAGGTAAGCAAGCGGACGTGTCCTCACCCGCCATAGTTTGTGGAGCATCAGGTGGTTCGGAATCAGAGTCAGTGTCTCTCAGTTCAATAGTGTCCTGGTTAGAAGCATTTGGTAAATCCAGACCAGAGGCCCCCAGCGGGGTAACAGGAGCGGCAAGATGGGGCTGGCTAGAGGTCGACACAATGGTAGGACGACACAAAGTTTGGTTCATAGAAGTCATCACAGAAGAGGAGTTACAAGCTCCTAGGTCAGCACAGGATGCGCCCAAGGTGGACACGATTGGGCGGCATACATTAAGGTCAACACCAGATGCCCTTGCCGAGGGTGGGAGGGACAGTGTTGGGTACTGTAGATCCCGGCAACGTAGGTAAGGTTGAAGGTGGGAGGGCCTGCACAGCCTGAGGGGGCACCGTTCCAGGTCCCGACGGCGCAGATGCTGGAGGGGCTGCAGGCATGGAGAAAGGCATAGGCGCCTGAACAAAAACGAACTGCCCCAACGGCGCTAGTTGCCAGTATCCCGGCGGTGGCAGCGGCCCGGGACCGTAGGCCCTCCATTGAGAGGATAGAGATCGGGAGAAGCGGGAGCACTGCCGGCGCCTGGAGGGAGCTGACGAAGATTAGGAAGACGAGGAGGAGGAGGAGGATCCGGAGCGAGGTCTACTCGGCGATGAGCGGTACTGCTGGTGCCAGGAGCCTTTGCTTTTTCTCGAAGGAGATCGAGAGCACCTTGGGCGCCTGCTCGAGCGGCGCGCAGCTCGACCGGGTTCCAGCTGGGCTTGAGGGGGGGTGGGGATCGATCCTGTGGTAAGCACCGAGCACAGAGCATAGTCCTCCCCAGGCATCATCCCCGCCGATATCGGGGGGAAACCCGCAGCTGCCGGCATCGGAACACCGCTTCGGCAACAATGGGAGGGCCGTTGAAGATGCCCTCGAGAGCCTGGCTCCCAGACGAGATCGGCACCAGTGGAGAAGCCGAAGGCGGGCCTGTGGGCACCAGTACCGGTTCCCTTACAGCGGAATCGCGAGGGTCCTTGCGGCCCGGGGGCGATAAGGTAGGCATCGCGGGAGTCAGAACGCCCTCGGCAGACAACTCTTCCGGCCTCGGCTGCAGAGTACTGGCTGGAGTAGCGTCGGCCCTCTCCGCAATAGCGTCAGGCACCACCAGGGGTCGTGCTAGATCTCCCTGAGTTCCCGCAACGCGGGGGGGGGGGGGAGCAAAAGCGTCAGCTAGAGAGTTTCCCGCCTTTTTGAGGGCCACTTTTTTCGCAGGAGGAGCCTGTTGGCCATCTTGGAGGGTCTTTTCCTTGTTTTTTTGGCCTTCTTTTTTGCCAAACTCTCAGCGCGGCCCACAAAGGGCAGACTTGGCCCGGCAGAAGGAGCTGCTTGCCCCAAGGAAGGCGGAGGTAAAAGAGCCCTCTTGTAGAGAGCCGCCTTGAGAGTGTCCATTCGTGTCCGGTAGGGTATTGGGACAGTCAGAGCACCTCTTAAAGGAGGTGGTGGACATGGCGACAGGCAAAAACATAGGCAGGCCGAGTCAGGGAAGGAGAGGTTCAAGAATTGTCAATCAGTCCAAGTCAAATACCGCAGATAGAATAGAGCACAGTCCAGAGCACAAGCCAAATACCTTAGTCAAAAATCAGTCCAGTCATAAGCCAAATAATCAATAAAGAGAAAGCTCGCAAAGGAGAGAGGTTCTCAAGCTGCTGCCAAAATAGCGCGGAAAAGAGAACTAGTGGCTAGCCCCGCCCATGGGCTATATGTACTCGGGGAGGTGGACGGGGCTAGCCAGGAGTAAAATGTTTTTTCTTTCTATTCTAGAAGGTTCCGAAAGCTGTACTGCGCAGGCGCAGAGATACCAAATGTGCGATTCACAGGTTGGGGGGCTGAAGGTTGGGGGGCTGAATCATGTGCGGGTCTGATGCTGTCAAAGGTAAGGAGAGAAACCATACTTATGCATCGTGTGATGCATCTTTGTGTGTGCTCCAGTTGGGAGTCTGTTTCAGGGTTGAAGAGCCCAGCCTCATCCATGGGCAAGTCTTCTATTACTGACTGCGCCTATCGGGATAATCCATGCATGTCGCCAAAGGGCCACTGCTGATGCCAGCAGTTTGCCTATAGCATCAGCTGTATGTTTGGCTAGCTCCTTCTGGAAAGAAGCCAGCAGCAAGGAATCAGTAGGAATCTCTTTAACCAAGCAGAATCCGCTGCTTTTAAGAAAACATGCAGAAGAATTGGACAGTATTAGCCTTGTAGATTGGGGACTGTTTGTCAAGGAGAGTAAAGATGCTAAACTATTTTCTTCCGAAAAATAATTAATAGTAATAGATGCCAACTCGTGGCAAAATCAGTGTTGAAAATTGCATGGATCCTTCCTTATAATTCAGTACTGAAATCTGGTTGCTGACTTCAAGATCGCTGCAGAGACATGTGACCTTTCGTCAAATTCATGGCAATAGAGTAAAGTTTAAATTCATGGGAAATCAACTTTTCCTTTACGAAAGTGGAAAGATCTGTTACAAGGAACTTTGTTATATAAGGGGCTCCACATGTGTCATAGATAATAAGATGTTCCCTCTGTCTCTAAACTGTATCTGTGGTGGCTATGGAACTCTCTCCTGAGTGAGATCAGATCTGCCCCCTCCCTCCTGTCCTTCAGGAGGCTGGTGAAATCCTGGCTATGGAAGGAAGCATTCCCACAGTAATGGTTGAGACCGGCTACAGAACAAAGTTATCGACCACACATACGGACTGAGTTGGACATGATTTTATCTTGCCGATTTGGCTTATTTGTAATTTTAATCTATATGTATTTTAGCTTGTTGTTATTGTATGATATTTTAAAACTGTATTATTAGCATTGAATCCTTGCTGTGAGCCGGTCTGAGTCCCTCTACGGAAGTTAGAGAAGATCGGGATATAAAAGTTTTAAATAAATAAATAAATAAATAATAAAGTGTAACCAAAAAGGTACATATGCTTAGAAGCAGAGATGTTGGCAAATGGGAAGAAATTGATCTATTTAATTAAAGCACTGCCTGTAGCTACAAAAAAGGGCTAACTGAATAACCTGCAAATACAACTTAGAGTAGAGAATGAGAACAGCAACGGGGCAGGCCTGGTGTGAAGCATTCAGGTTTAATGACTAGAAGCGGAATGTTCAACTGGCACCAGGTCAACATTAAAGGGATCCCTCATGTTCTACTCACTGGTCCCTCTCGATGCAAAATACTAAAACAGAAGTGGTGCAGTCTGCGCAAGAGTACAAGGATGTGTGTTTATGGGTAAGATACTCCCATTTTAGCCAGTATATCTAAAATGATCTAGATTTAGCTGAAACACTGTAGAGTCAAAGAATGATCTGGAAGTACAGCAAGGTTGCCTTTCTTTGTCAACATCTTCAATGATACGCTTGATAGAACCACTCAGTGGATCAGGGCTTGTTGATATTTGACTTTTGCTATTGTAGAGAGCTGACAGAAATAAATACATATAAGCAAATGCATAAAGGCTCGTCACAATGCCTTCATAAAAGATGAACTACAGAACATGCCAGGGACCATAAAGGCTCTTCTTTAACAACTCAATGATGAACTATCAATAAGCTGAACCAGAACACCTAAAAAATTAATCAAAATCCATTATTTCATTATCCACTGAAGTATGATTTAACTGTAGCTGTCAACTGATTGAGTTTGGAGGTCCTTGGTCTCCTTGGTTGTGTCTTGATTTGATTATTCTTGATCGTTTTCTTGCCAGCACCTTACCCATATTTCCTTAAAGAAAGCCCTTTTAAGAAATAGAACACGGAAGCTGTGCACTTCCTTTTCCAAGACACAGCAGGCCCCCTTACGCCTAGCACCAGGAACCTTCCCCTTTACACACATAAAAAGGCCGTGTTCATGTAAATAGCGAAGTTCATTACCCTAGTGTCTTCTAACTCCCTCTGGAGTTTGTCAGCTTTGGTCTTTTCAAAGAGCAGGCTCTGTTCAAGCTCCTTAATGCGGGCATGCTCCAGTTTGGTCTGCGTCTGTTAGTAAAAAGGGAAAGGAAGAGAACACAACAGTGCCACCATCACATGCCAGCACAAGAGGAAAGAGGAGCGACATGCAGGATGTGCCACCAGTTGTCTCCGACCAGCGATGAGCAACAAACAAGGTGAGTGGATGACAAAACAGAACACAAAAGAAGGCAAGGCGAGGCGAGGTGGGGAGGAAGAATGGATGCCGCAGATTATGAGAAACGAACGTGAAGTGTCTCACATGACTGACACATTGAGAGAAAAGATGTGCACACACAGAGATGGACAAAGGAGCATGGATTAAAAAAAAGTGGCAAGGTAAACTCATGCAGCCAAAGTTATTGATCAGTGTGGCAATTATCAGAACAGATTAGAATAGTTAAGGCTTTGTAAGATATGTTTCAAATACCTGAAGGGCTTTCACACAGAAGAGGGCAAAGACTGGTTCTGAGCTACCCAAAAGGGCAGGACTAGATCTATTGAGTTTAAGGGGCAGGAGGGTTGATTTTAGTTGGATGGATTCCATGACACTAAAGGCAGTTCAACAACTGATTCGTCTATTAACTTGGGCTGGTGGGCTTTGTCTTTGCTGACATCTTCAACATTGGTTCAACAGTCATCTGCTGGAGATATTTTAGCTCTGTGTTTCAAGGAAGGGGTTGAACTCAACAACCTCAATGGCTGCCTGAAATTCTAACATTTTTTCACTTTATTTCAGTGAAAATGGAGTATCAATACATACCAGACTCCTGAAATATTAACTGACCTGTAGCAGGTAAACTGTCCACCTAGATTTTGGCTCATGGATCAATTCACCAGCTTCAATAGCATCCCTAGGGGCTGGCGAGTCTTTCCTGCCCCCACTTGATCTCACTTTATTATACAGTTATACTACTGAATCTACAAAAGTTAAGAATCACATGTCATTCAAAAGGAATAAAAACAGTCCAAGCCCACACTCAAATGAAGGCTCTTCCTCCTATAAGGAAATAGCTATGGTTTTAAACTAGTTTTAATCTCCAACTAGGTTAATGATGTGTTTAACTTCTGTCCTTGTCTTTTTTAGCTACATTTCTTTTAACTATTGTAAGCCGCCTTGTATCCCTGGCTACAGAAAATGCAGGATGATGACCAGGATGACTGATGAGGATGATGAGATGTCCATATATATCTGAAAAATGAATGATAGGACCACAAAAGATAGGCAGCCATAGCCCTTTTAAAACTCTGCTGACTGAAAAGGGTGGCTTTTTTTGTGTGTGTCATTGTCCCAAAACTGCCATTGAGTGAATTAAGTTTTTGACTTTACTCATGACGAAAATCAGAAGCTGTACCCAAGATGTTCCAGCATAATAACATGTTCTGGAAACGGAATAGTTCTGCTCTATTCACTTTCAAAGAGCTGGTTTATGGGACGGTTTGCTTTGTTTCTTGTTTGTTCTGACATCAATGGCTCCTTTCCTCCAGAATCTGATGAATAAGGCAGCTAATAAAGGCTATTGACAACACTGAGGTTCTGAGTACATCGTCTAAATTTGCAAAACTGTATTAAACGGAAGTAAGCTTAATTCCTTCGAGCAATCATTTCCAACACCCACACACACTTCTGCAACACTGTGGAATTTCCTTTCATGGGAGGCTATGCTGATCTCCTCTCTGCTCTCTGGCAAGCAAATTCGTTTTATTCAAAGTGCTATTTGGTGATTAATTGCAATTCTTTTTATGGTGTGTCTATGTGTGCTTTATTTTTATCTTTATTGTTCTGTTTTTAAATGAGTTTACACTTCTTAAAATATAATGGTGTTTTAACTTATTAAATAATGTGATTTTTATAATCAGGATTTTAGTCTGATCTTGTTTTAGTCTTCCTGCAATCCTTCTTGGGTGCCAGGTGGGGGGAAAAGCAGGGTACAAATCAATTGAACAAACAAAATACATGTATGGTTGCTTTTCCATACAGCTGGCAAACTTTAAATGGCTTTTACTCACCAGCCTCAATACTATGAAAAACGTCATAGACTAAATTCCTGCTCTTAAGTTGCTCTGAAGACACAGGAATGGGTTCAGTCAGGCTTCATGCAGACAGCTGGCAATCCAATATTCTGATTCTGGGATAAGATGTGTTTAATGGGCCAAAAGGGCATTCTTAATTCCCTGCAGTGGGTACAGGTCTTAACTGTTTCGCAAATGCTCCAATAACAATCACTAGAAATGCATTAACAATGATCTGGAAAGGAAAGTGATTTTTATAGAGGAAAATCTTTGCTAGAGGAAAAGAAAGACAGGGAGACCTGGCGTAGCAAAAATACAGGTGCATAAAACTACCAAGGGGAGAGGAGGGCAGGCCACATGCAGATTTCACTAGACTATTTCATCAGCCTGATCGGAAAGAATGGAGAATCACAACTACTACAGCCAGCTGGGCCAATGGGACACTAAAAGATATACAGAAGAAAGCAAGCACTGGGCTCAAAAAGTGTGTCTATCTGAGTTGAGGAGGGAGCAGCCTGCTCTGTTTCCTATAATTTTTCAAGACCAAAAAGGGGGTGGGGGGTGGGATTCAAATTAACCGTACTTGTTTGGATACTCAAAATTTGGTTTTTGCAAACAACAAAAGTGTGTGTATATGTGTGCAAAATCCCTCTATGTTTCAGTAAGCTATTGGGTGAGCTAGGTGACACAGCAAATGGGCGTTAGCTTTTCTTACAGATTTCTCTTCCTTTCCCACATGTGTCAAATTCAAGGCCCCTAGACCAAACGCGCATCTCCATGTCATTTTATGTGGCTCTCAAGATGCTGAACACCATGACTAGAGTTGATGGGAGTTGGGGTACAGTCACACCTGGAAGGCTGCAGTTTGTTCTGCTGAGCCAGGAGAGTGGGGTTTGAATATGGATACAAGGCTTGTAGATATGATTGCCTGATGTTAAAATGTCCTTTCCCCTTTCCCCAACCGCAGAGTCACAAGAGTTGTTGGGCTGCAATTGCCATTATCCCCAGTCAACATGGCAATAATCCAAAGTGATGGGAGTTATCATTCAATAACATCAGGGGAGACCCAAACCGGGAAAAACTAAAGAGCACCAACTACTATGTAAAAAAATTATAGTTGGCCCTCTGTCTCCACAGATCCCTGTCCATGGAGTCATTGGCCCTTTGAAGGCAACCATAAGTCTGATGTGGCCTTCCATGAAAATGAGTTTGACACCCCTGCTTTATCTAAAGGAAACAATAAAGCTTTCTGAATTTCTGCCTATTGGGCACTCCTGGATTTCCCAACAGAAATTCGCATTAGGCAAGTCCCTCCCTTTAAAATGCACTGCAATTGTTCGCAAAGCTACATGCCTGTGTCATTAGTTGTTAAAACACTTTGGCAACTAAAGCTTTCTAACTGAAAAAAATTGTGTTAAGAAGGGAAAGGGTGTCTGCTCACATTCAGTTTTCCTCTGACATTCTCAGGGTCTTCAGAAATCTGCTATTAGCAAATGTTGAAATACAGAGCTCACCAAAATGCTCAACACTACAATTTGAATCCAACTAGGAGGATTTTAGCTGGGATGGGGTGGTGGTACCCAAGTGTTCCCATTCTCTAGGTGTTGTTCGCTCTCCCCACAATGCAAGATTAATGTGATACAGAGGAGTCCATACTAGCTGGTGGGCTCTGGAGACTTTGGCCCAGAACAATAAGTTTTCAAGCTTCATAACCACACTGTGTTAAGATGTAAATGTGAAATGCCTTCAATCAAACCTATCTAAACTGCAATACTGATACATGGAATTCTACTACGGAAACTTCCATGCCACTTTGCTACTTGTTGGGTATGTGAGTGCAAGAGAGAGCAAAAGGGCAGCTAAACGCTTGATGTGGTCTTCTAGGAATTCCTGTCAATTTGGTCATAAAATGACCAAGTCAATAGTTTGGCATATAGCAAACATGCATTCTGGCACATCTGGCTTCTTTAAGATGAATTTAACATGCTGAAGGCATCATACAATGCAGTTCAGGAGCATCATTCGATGGGTTGATGGTGAGGGTCAACAGGGAGAGCTCCTACAATTCTTCCTTGCATTACACAAACTCTTTTCAAAAGAATGCCGCTCTGAGACTCACAGCATATATCATAATGAATTTGTGTATTCCTGCATAACACACACACAGAGATGTCAGGCCAAAGGCTGAGAAGGCAAATGAGTGTTCCATGACAAATCCAGATAAAATGGATGGCAGATTAAAGTAAAAGAATAACTAAAGAAGATGTTAAACGTGAAATGAAGAACTGAGTACAAGGCTAGCACTTCCAGTATGAACTTATTGGCAGCTCTGCAAGTCAGTTTGGAATTGAGCATTGCACATGGTGCAAGGGGAAAGACATTTACTGCACATTGCTTTTGAGAGTATAAATGAGATCATATTAAAAGGCCATGTTAAAGAAGCTTATGGGTGTACAAAACTGGCAGTGTGTTTACTAGGCTCCACTGTTGATTTCCAATTTATCAAATATCATGTGCCTAAACAGTCTGGTAAGGCCCATCCGTTAGCAAATAAAATAAAGAAAACACTTGGTATATATTTTTGATTATATTACTTGATCTGAACCTTGAATGGAATGAATTCTTGAAAATTTTAAACTGTTCGTAAGAAGCATAGGATGACACGGGGCCTAAAATTAGCAGTGCTCAACTGTACTTCTGGTCACAAAAATAATTTATATTTGCCTTCAGCATTTACTTCAGGAAAGCCCTAGCAACACACTGCAAGTTTTATAACTTCAGTTTTGCATTTGTAGTTGGCAATTTTAAGAAATGGCATCTGCAAAATGTTAAATATAAGAGCAAAAAGAGCAGAATTATAAAAAAAAATGAAAAGAAGATATTTATTTGCACACAGGACAAAGAATTAGAAAGGAAGTTCCAAAATTTAGAATATATATATCAGTAAACAAGACAATCCGATCACCACATTACGCATATTCCTCGACTACCTCTGTACAGGATGAAACCCTTTCTTTTTATTCTGATAGTAACAGCAATACGAGTAGAAGCTAGAATGGTTTTCTTTCCAACATCCTGCCATATAGCCATTTTAACAGCACTGGAGGAATGTTACCTCTAAGTCTCCTTTGGTGATGGATTCCTCTTCCACACGGAACTGGAGGTCTTCAACCCTCCTATGAAGAAAATGTAAAACAAAATAAATATAGTGGATTGCATCTCAAAATGCATAATTTTAAATAGAGGGAATCAAGCACCACAGCTACATTTTTTAATCTATCTATGTATATAAATAAAAGTCAAAATATCTATCTGCTTATCCATCTATCTGTCTATGGCAGTGGTTCTCATCCTGTGGGTCCCCAGGCATTTTGGCCTACAACTTCCAGAAATCCCAGCCAGTTTACCAGCTGTTAGGATTTCTGGGAATTGAAGGCCAAAACATCTGGGGACCCACAGGCTGAGAACTACTGATCTATGGATATACCTGTTTGTATGTAATTTTCAAGATGGCCTCCACATCCAGAGAGCACTGTGACTCCCATCAACAATTAATCTGAACCAAACTTGGCACACAGCCCCCTCTATTATCAGCAGAAAATACAGGAGGACTTTGGAGGAAATTGACCCTGTATGTTGGGAGTTGTTGCTCACCACAATCTAAAAGCGCTTTGACTCCCACCAACGATGGATCTGGACCACACTTAGCACACAGACCCAACATTACTAACATTAAATACTGGTAGAATTTCAGGGAGATTGACCCTGGATGCTGGAAGTTGCAGCTCACTCACATCCAGAGAGCACTGTGAACCCCACCAAGGATGGATCTGGACCAAACTTGGCACACATACCCATCATGACTAACTTTAACTATTGGTACAGTTTGGGGGCATTGGTAGATGATGACGGGAGTTGTAATTTACCCACATCTTTATGCATTTTCTAATGGGATCATTCATAACAGCCAAAACCAATGAACGGCTAACCCGGGTATCACTGGGTACCTAAGCTGGTATATTATAAGAGAGAAGCATCAGATTCTTTTTTTCCCCTTCCTCACAGACATCGGCACAAATGAGTCCATGGCCATTTTTATCTCATTGCTTCTTCACTGTTAAACAATTATAAAGAATTGTAATTTGCCTGGGGAAAACTTTTTTTAAAAAAATTGGGGCAGATTTAGTCTACCTTCTCTCTTCCTCCAACTGGTTCAGCAGCTCAACTTTCTCTCTGTCCGCGGCTTCTACCAAGGCTCGCAACTGGTCCATCTTAGTTTCCATTTCAAGCATGCGCTAGTTTTAAAAGAAGGACATTAGATGCATCACTCATTTACTTAAACCACGCTACAGGGAATTAGCGACATACATGACATTCAGCTTCCAAAGACTACCAACGTGGCCTTGCTTTCTTCACCAAGGCCCCAAACTTACCTGCAAACACAGATGCAAAGTCATGCTTTATTAGAACTGAGCTGATACAGAGCTGGCACATTTAGCTTAAGAGTCGATTTGGCAAACTAGGAAAATGCTATGTATTAGACAGTAAATTATACATAATTTAGTTACATGGAACACTTTTTAAAGAAATTAGCGGTTATTTTATCTCTGCTTAGCAATTGAGCCTGCTCTTTTGTCTGTTGGTCAACAGGCAAAGACTTTCGGGTTTAAACAGGCCTTCAAGCCTTAGCTGACTAGGATGGAGTGATGTCTAATATGCACTGTGTATTTTAAGTGTTTTTATACTTCCATGTTTTAAAAACAGTGTTTTAATTAAAAGTACTATTTAATGTTAGTTTGTTAACTTTTGTAATTTATCCTGTTTTAACTATTCTGTTTAAATTTCTGCTGCAAGCCATTTTGAATCCCATTCAGGAGAAAAGCAGGACAAAAATAAAATACATGAAAAAATAGCAAGCACAGTGGTCCTCCAGCTGTTTTGGGCCAACACCCAGAATCCTTAGCCAGCCTGGCTGACAGGAAGGAATTGTGGGGGCATGATCCAAAGCAGCTGGAGGATAAAAGGTGGGCTGAGCACTAGGAGACAGCGCATTGGCTTTCTGCAATCAGCATTTCAACAGGAAAATCATCAAGGCCTACCTGGTCATGGCCATCTCGCGCCAGTGCCAGTTGCTGTTCTATTTCCCCAACATGGCTGGTGGCCTTGGCAACCTCCGCTCTCTCCAGGTCCCTCTCGGCCAGAAGTTGCTCTATGTGTTGTTGCTTCTCTTTAAGGGCTTCCTGGAGAGCGGTGGTGCCCGAGATTTTCCTTGCATACCGTGATGATGTTTCTGTCAACTTCAAGCATGAGATATTCATTTTAAAGAGCCTAGCTCCCATTTGGCAGGTACAAAAGTACATTTGAGGGTCTGCATATGCTGCCTGTTTAGCTGTAAGTTAATGTAACTGTAATTCTGCATGCATGTCTTCCTAAAACGTGGTTAAACCGGCACTGGTGAGATTAAGGGGTGCCCTGCACAGATCGCTTGTCTATGGTGCGGTGCTGGTTCTCAACCACTGGCTGCTAGTGCTGCAAAGTCTTATAAATTACTAGAAAGGTCTGTTGTTTAGCCCAGTCAACAGGAAAGAATGTTATAATTTCACACTTCCTAAAAGATGATACCGTTAAAGTTGATGTCAAGTTGAAGAAAGATTTTGTTTTCGCCACAAACACACATTGGATTTAAACAGTACACTTACTGACACTGCCCTGATACCAGCCCTTTCATCTCCCACATAAGAATTTCCCCTTTAAATGAATGAGGGGAAGCTTAGCATTACAGTCCTGAAAACAAATTCACGTGCTTGTTTATCTAGCACAGGCTGGCACAACTTAGTAGTAATAAGGGGCCAAAATTGAATAGGAGAAACCTCACTGGAACACATACGTTTTTAGCGCCTCCCTATGGGTTTGTGAGAGGGCGCCTTTCCTTCAGAGGAAGTAACAAAGCGGAAGTGAAGAACTTGAAGGGAATGGTGGGTTTCAAGTGCTACTCTGCTGTGGTGCTGTGTGTGACCTCCATCTCGCAGCTTAGGCCCAGAGCCCTTGTGGACCTCACCAAATCCTTGTGAGGGCTGCTCCTGGACCTCGGGCCACAAGTTGTGCAGGCCTGATCTAGAACTAACTTCCATGGTATTCATTTGCACTTATCCCCTAATAAGTGTACTTAGGACTACAGCCCAAGCTTGTGACTTAGAAGGTTTTGTGACACTTTGCTTTAAATCAATAACTTCAGACTTGCAGCCCAGTTTTAACAATGAAAACAACAACAAAAAGCAACAAGGGAAAAAGTTATAGTGTTCCATGCAACTAATTTCCTTTATAATTGAAGGCCCTGCTTGTTTTAAGTGTGGGTTGATATTTTTGTAACAAAAAATGCTTAAATATATATGTTTTAAAATAAACCAATCCTTGTATTCTATAGGATTTGTGAAGATTTTGTTTATGTGTGCTTTCAGTGGACTTTAGAAAAGGCGTGGGCAATTTCTGGAGATTAGAGGGCCACAAAATCCCTGAAAAGGCATGGGGGACTGACCCCCAAGCAAACATTATATTTTGCCCCCAAATGTCTTTCAGGAGCATGGAGCATTTTAACCATGTTTTTGAGGCTTCTTGGGTGATTTTGATCTGAGACAGATTTCTTTTATAACAAGCAGTCCCTTCCTATTTTAAAAATAGCCTTGTCCGAAAAGGAATAAGGGAAAGACAAACATGCAGTAAATTTGTCCTCACACCCCCAGAGATGTGAGGACATCTACAACAAAAACTTAGATAGATGATTGGATAGACATATAATAGAAAGGTAGAAATAGATAGCGATAGATAGGATAGGCAAATGATAGAAAGACACATAAAGTTGCATATAGATAAGATAGATAAATGATAAGACAGATAAAGTTACATATAGATAGATAAACTTATATATAGATAGATAAATGATGGACAGGTAGATAGAACAAAAAAGAAAGAAAGAAAGAAAGAAAGAAAGAAAGAGGAGATAAATAGATATGCATGACAGATGAGAGACAGAGAGAGGTATGATAGATAGATGGTGGAAAGATAAAAGATACAGATAGATAGAAATATAGATAAATTATAGACAGACAGACAGACAGACAGACAGATAAATGATAGACTCCTGTGGGCTCCTGTGGCCTGCAAACTGCTCTTTATCAATTTGGATCATGCTACCTCCTAAGACCTGTACTATTCTCTTGCTTTACAAGAGCCAAATGCAAACCAATTTCTCCTCTAAAGACAGAAAAGATGAGAGTCAGAAAAGAGGCTTACTAGTCCTGTGCGGCTTGGCTTGCTGCTAACTGATGAGGCCACAGAAGAGAGAGAACTGAGGGAGGAGGCGCTTGGACTTCTTTTCAAGCTGGTGGGTGTTGGGATTGCCTTCCTCACAGTTGTCTTGGCTTTGGCTGGTGTCGTTGACGGGAAACCAATCTTGGTCACTTTATGAACCGGCGCAAACAGGCCATATTTGGGCTGGCACTGGAAGTACCTGCAGGGAAAGAGAGAGACAAATCCAGAAATGAAATCAGAAATAATGATTTCCTTTTGGACAGTTTGAATATTCTAAAAAAACAAATATAAGCACACTTGTTGCCTGCTTCAAAATATCATTGAGATATCACAAGAGGTAGATAATCTGATTAAACAGATATACACATTTCAGCACTATTCATAAATACTGTATTTCTGCTATTGTAAGACGCACTGTAATTTCAGTACCACCACCACCACCAACAAAAAGGTTGCTTAACTGCAACCATATTTCTTCGAGTTCTGATCTGTGAAATTTGAACACAAGGCTTTTCTATGCGCATGCACAGGTATTCAGAACATTCGACAACTTATAAATTGAAACATTTTGGCAGAGGCTCCTCCTACGCTTCCCCAAGTATATAAATGCACTTGGGCAGGGCTAAGCCTCAGTTTCCAGCCACTAGACCACAGCTGAAGTGCCGAGGCAGGACACAAGAGGGGGGATGGGTGGGACTGTGCGAATTTCACACATCGCCACACAAAGAAATATGTTACAGGTAAGCAACTGTTATTTCTTCATCATGGTGTCTGTAAAAATCACACATATGGGTAACCGACAATCTACTAACCTTTGGAAGTGGGTCATGCCACAAAGGAGAATAGCAACGCCCTGCTGAAGGCTGCGTCCCTCTTTGCAAGAATGTCTGATATGTAGTGTGCAGCAAATGTGGAAGGCATAGCCCACATTGCTGCTCTATAGATGCCTTCAATAGGAACACCTCACAGGAATGCTTGAGAGGTGAATACTGCTCTAACTGAGTGCATGGACACATGTTGCTGGGGGTCTCATCCTCACAGTTGGTAGGTGAGACAGATCGTTGAGATAATCCGTGAAGCCAAAGCATCTTTATGGTACTAAAGGAAAAGACTCAGTGACTTTCTGTGAGGGACCGTTCTATGCACATAGAACCCCAAGGCCCTCCAAAATCCAGGGAGTATAAGGCCATTTCCAGAGGTGAAGGCGGCTTTGGAAAGAAAGTGGGTAAAGAAATATGGATTGCTTACCTGTAACCGTATTTCTCCGAGTGGTCACCTGTGAATTTGCACATATGGTAGTTTCTGTGCCTGAGCACACAGCTTCGGAACCTTCTAGACTAAATTAGAAACATTTTCGGTGGTAGCCCCATCCACTCTCCCCTTGAGAGTATATGTAGCCAGTGGGAGGGGCTACTGCTTCCGTTCTTCCTCCACAAAAGCAGCCAGAAAAACCAAGGAATGACAACAGCGGGGAGGATGGATGAGGATGTGTGAATTCACAGGTGACCACTCAGAGAAATACGGTTACAGGTAAGCAACCCATACTTCTCCATTGTGGTCAACTGTGAATTGCACATATGGTAGACTAGCGAGCTACAGACCATGGCTGGTGGGCATCATGCCACCGCAGAGAAGAAGACTGCCCTTCTAACGAAGCATCCCTCTTGGCGAAGGCATCCAATTTGTAGCGGGACACAAAGGTAAGCGCCGTGGACCATGTGGCAGCACAGCAAACCGCATCCAGTCACAAGCCCCTCATGAAGGCCACAGAAGTGGACATGAACTTTGTGGAATGACCCTTCACATTCTGAGGAGGGTCTCAACCTGCTCGTTGACACGCCAGTCGGATCGCTGACAAAATCCAAGAGTATAGGCATTGCAAAGACACCGGAAGGCCACTGGCATCCTTCCGATATTTCATGAACAATCTTGGGGATCTTCGTATCCCCGCTGTCCTATCAACATAGAAAGCTAGGGCCCTACGAACTTCTAACAGATGGAGACTCTGTTCTAGAGGTGTGGGGAAAAAAGGCTGGTAATACCAGCTCCTGGGACATATGAAAATTAGATGCTACTTTAGGGAGAAATGCTATATCAGTATGAAGTACTACTTTATCTTCATGGAAACAGAGATAAGGCTTGTCTGATCTCAAGGCACAAAGCTCACTCACCCTCCTAGCAGAGGTAATTGTTACCAGGCAAGACATTTTCCATGAAGATAAGGCATGTCAGCCATGGCTAACTGCTCAAAAGGAGGTTTCGTTAAGGAGGACAGAACCAACTCAAGACTCCAAGTGGGAGCAAGCTGAGCAACTGCAGGCTTGATATTATTAAATCCTCTGAGAAAAAGTTTAACCAAGGGGTCGAAGAAACAGGAAGTCCCAGCTTCCTTTTGTACCAAGAAATGGCAACTAGGTAATATTTTAAGGAGGATAATGAAAGGCCTGCTTTTGAAAGAGAGAGACCAAAAAGTCCAGAATCAAGGAAACAGGAGCCCAAACTGGATCCAAACCCTTTCGGGAAGCAAACTTGAAAAACGGAACCAATTATAGATACAAGAGGACCTATGGGCCGCCTCTATGATCCCAACGAAGGGCTTGGAGAGGGTAGAGAGATCAATCAAGAGCCTTGGAACAATCCACCAAGCTATGAGCCTAAGGGCTTGAACATCTGGGTAAAGAACTTGACCCCCTTGGATGCGAGAAGATCTACTCTGTTCGGGAGGCGCACATGCAACTCCTTGCACATCTCTAGTAGAAGAGAGCATCAAGGCTGGCGGGATCACCAGGGAGCCACAAGGATGCACCTCCCTCTGTCCTGTTTGAGTTTGGCCAGAACCCTGAGTAGGAGAGGGAAGGGTTGGAAGGCATAGAGGGAGTAAGCGTTCCATGTTAAAAGAAATGCATTGCGTAGGTATCCCCTAGCTACGTTCCTCCATTGGCGAGCACAGTACAGGGAGTACTTGGCATTCTGTGAGCTGGCAAAGATGTCCAGCTCTGGAAAGTACCACGTCTGGAAGAGACTGCGAACTACTTATGAGTTCCACTGATAGTTGCAAACCAGGCATTTTTATTTAACAGGGGAAGTATTGAAGAAAGGGAAACCATGCGAAACTTCTTAGAATGGATATACTTATTAATGCCCCTGAGACCCAAAATGGGGTGTTGACTGCCATCTCAGTCTGGCACCAAGAAATAGCAAGAAAATAGCATTCTGAAAAACTGAAAGATGCAGACGAGAAATCGCCTCTTTCTGAAGTAATGCATTCACCCCCTCTAAGAGAGGAGAGGAAGGAGGGGTGACAGGGGGCTGCTTAAGAAACTCAAAACGGAGTCGCCATTTTTAGCTATCTGAAGGACCCAGCGATCGGAAGTTATGACTGACCATGCTCAAAGAAAGGCGCCAAATGATTATCAAGCATAAGGGAAGAGGAATGACCTCGAAGAGCAACACAACTTCGTATAACCTGAGAGAAACCACAAACATCTAACGAGTCACCCATTGATTCAACCGAAACAGTTAGTGGCGTATGGGTGGAAGTCAAAGAAGCATCAGCGACGCAGCTTGGGCCCCCCTGATTGGTTAGCCCTGTTCTGGTAGGGGTGAAATCAATTCTTAACCCCATATTGTTGCTTCTGTCCCGATTGTGATCTAATAAGGTTAACATTGCAACTTTTAGTCCCAAAATTAGGGGTTTTACTCATTTATTTGGTTTACTTTTACCCCGCCCTTCTCACCCCGAAGGGGACTCAGGGCGGCTTACACATCCAAGGCACAATTCGATGCCCATAGCATACATCAATAATAAACAATAAAGCAAAAAACACAAATTAGCAAACAACAACAATACATTGCATCTAAACCCGTTAAAACCAATAAAACCAATAAAATTTCATACCGCTTCTTCCTTATTGCCAGTCAATGTTCGCTATCTCATGGTTCAGAGTTTTCTTCCACATTTATCAGTCCACATATATCAGTCCTGCCTGTCCTAATTGCCTGGTTGTCCTATCTAGTTAGCAGATTGCCCGAAGGCCTGGTCCCACAACCACGTCTTTGCCTTCCGCCTAAAGGACAGGAGTCCTTTACTTGGAACTTTTACCAAGTTCTTCCTGTAATAAAAGGAAGGGGATTGCCAACGGGATCTCTCTTGGTAAAAAGACTGCCAGGGATAACCAAACTAGTGTGCTGCTTGATGCACTTCCTGGGTATGTTTAAGTTTGTCATCAGTCAGGGGATTAAAGAGTCCCTCTTCATGCATTAGCAAATCTTAAGCTAGGGAACGTCCCTCCTCAGACAACGTTGAAGAACATAACCAGGCATGCCAACGGATAGAAGTGGTGGTGGCAAAAAGCTTGCTCACAGACTCAGCCAAATGTTTTGCAAAGTCTTTTTGGAGTCGAGAGAGAGCCAGAGCCTCTGCTTGCAGCGCCCTAGGAAGGCGCTGATTATCCTGGGGCAAACGATCAAAGTATGGTAGGATCTTATTCCACAGAAAAGACTGATATGCACTCATGTATGCTGCGAAGTGTGACATACGAGCAAAGAGCCATGTTGAAAGATGAACTTTCTTCCCCATAGAGTCAATCTTTTTCCCTTCTGTCAGATGGGGTCATGGTGACTTCTTAGCTGTCATGTTTAAGCCACCTTTGCAACAACAGTATTTGGTTTGGAGGGATGGGCCACCCACTCTGCTGTAGACAAATAAATTCTGTACAAAGAGTCCATCCTCTTATGAATTGCAAGGGCGAAGACTGGAGACACATCAGGAACCTTAGCTAATTTGAGAAGGTAAGGTCAGTTTGGTAAGGCTGTAATTGAGGGAGGCTCCTGCTCCTCTGAGGGAAAGAGGACACCCTCTACAGGAGCAGGTGGCTTAGGGGCTAGAAAGTCCAAAGCCCTGACCATTTGGGACACTAGAGAATTATAAGTTGCTTACCTGTAACTGTAGTTTCCCGAGAAGTCACCTGTGAATTTGTACATTTGGTATCTCTGAGCCTGCGCAACAGTACTCGGAACCTTCTAGAAAATAAAAACTGACAGTTAGACCCCCTGGTTAGCCACGCCCCCCTTCTCCGAGTATATATAGTCTGTGGGTGGGGCTAGCCAGCAGTTCTCTTCCGGCGGAAAGCAGCTAGAAGGCGTGGCATGATACCCGAGGGGAGGAAGGGCGGGTATGTACGAATTCACAGGTGACTACTCAGGAAGCTACAGTTACAGGTAAGCAACTTATAGTTTCCTGTCATAGTCACTGTGAATCGTATATTTGGTAGATTAGCGAGCTACTGACCGTGGATGGTGGGAGTCATGCCACCACTGAAAACAGAACCGCTCTGCCGAACTCGGCATCTCTCTTGGAAGTAACATCCAACTTGTAGTGGGTAACGAAGGACAGCGGGGTCGTCCAAATGGCAGCTCGGCAGATGACGTCAAGCGGTACTCCTCTCATGAAAGCGGTCGTGGTCGACACTGCTCTTGTGGAATGGCCTTTAACCTGCAACGGTAAGTCTTTGCCAGCCATACGGTAACATAGTTTAATGGTGGAGACAATCCAGGAAGAAAACCTTTGAGAGGACAGAGGTAAGCCCGCCATGTCTTTACGATACTTTATGAATAACCGAGGGGACTTCCAAAAGGATGCTGTTCTATCAACATAGAAGGCAAGGGCCCTTCGCACGTCGAGGAGGTGCAAGGTATGCTCCATGGGTGAGGACGGGTTTTGGAAAAAAAGAGGGCATTATCAATTCTTGGGACATATGGAAAAAAGGAAGAAACCTTGGGCAAAAAGGCAACATCAGTTCTAAGCACGGCCTTGTCCCTATGGAATTTTAGATATGGTGGGTCTAACCACAGTGCACATAACTCACTGGCACGCCTAGCTGATGTTATGGCCACTGAGAACGCAGTCTTCCATGACAAATAGGAGATATTCGTTGTGGCTAAGGGGTGAAATGGTGATTTAGTTAAGAACGATAGCACCAACTCTAGGCTCCATGCCAGAGCTATGGGGGCCACTGGAGGTTTTGTATTAGCCATACCCTTTAAAAAGGTTTTAACCAGGGGATCTGAGAAACAAGAGGGAAGACCCTCCTTCCTTCAAAACCAAGAAATAGCGGCTAAATAGCATTTCAAAGAATGGGACAGACCTGCATCTGATAAAGACACCAAGAATTCTAGTACCGTTGATATAGGGGCTGTGTTTGGATTTTGTCCCACAGAATCGTGTCCACTTATAAATATAGGAACGCTTTGTTGAAGCCCTATGAGCGGCTTCAATAATCGCTAGGACGGGTTTGGACAAAGCTGTAAAAGGAGTTAAGGGGATGGCAGGATTCTCCAGGCTGTGAGCTTTAGATTGCGAACTTCTGGGTAAAGTACTTGACCGTCCTGAGATGTCAGGAGATCTGTCCTGTCTGGAAGCCGGACATTAGTAGTAGAGGGGAGAACCAGGGCTGTCTGGGCCATCAAGGGGTCAACAGGATGCACTGGGCGTTCTCCCTCTGGATCTTCGCTACCACCTTCAGTAATAGGGGAAAAGGCGGGAAAGCATACATTGGACGGCTTGATCAATTTTGTAGGAAAGCGTCCCCCAGACACCCGTCTTTCAGGGAGGCATGGTGGCATGCAGAAAAAAGGGCACACTTGGTGTTGGCCTGGGTCGCAAACAGGTCCACTTCCGGAACGCCCCACACCCGAAAGAGTCTGTTCGCTTCCCAATGATTGAGAGACCACTCGTGGTTCGCAAGTAGATTTCTGCTGAGTGTGTCCGCTAAAGAATTCTGTTCCCCTGGTAGATGTGTTACCAATAGGTGTACCTCTCTCTCCAGGCACCAGTCCCAGATTTGGATGGTGAGAGTCAAGAGATGGAGAGAGTGAGTGCCTCCTTGTTTGTTCAGGTAATACATCACCGTGGTGTTGTCGGTGAGTATCTGAACAATTTGCCTTTTGTGACCCTTCTGAATGACTTTAGGGCTCTGTCCACGGCGAGAAGTTCCAGCACGTTTATGTGTGACGTGCTTTCTTCTTTTGTCCATTTGCCGTCGGCAGTAAGGCCCTGAGAGTGTGCTCCCCAGCCCGTGAGGGAAGAGTCCATAGTAACCGTACGGGTCGGCCTGGGCGCATGAAAAGGAAACCCCCTGCACGCCCAGGATTTGTTCATCCAACACAGGAGTGACTTGCGGACAGACTCGGGTAGGGAAAGATGGGTTGATTGGCTGTCCGTAAGAGGGTTGAAAACCGATATAAACCAGGATTGGAGAGGGCGCATGCGTAGTCTGGCATATGGGATTACAGCAGTAGTGGAGGCCATGTGACCCAGCAAGATTTGGACTTGCTTGGCTGTAAGCCATGGAGAATGGATGGCCAGTTTGATAAGGTCTCGTAGGTTGGCAAACCAATCCTCTGGCAGATAGGCCCTTTCGGTGGTGGAATCCAAAAGGGCGTCTATGAAGGGGATTCGATGAGTTGGGGTCAATGCCGACTTCTCCATGTTGATCACGAGTCCTAGAGACTGGATAAGAGACAAAATAATAAAGAGGTGTGACTGAAGTTGGTTTTGTGACCTGGCAACAATCAACCAGTCATCTATATTGGGAAAGACTGTTATCCCTTTCGTGCGTAGGAAAGCTGCTACCACAGACATGCATTTAGTGAAGACCCTTGGAGCTGAGGACAAACCAAGCGGCAAGACATTGAAACAAAAGGCACGATTGCCCACCATAAAGGAGAGGTACCTACGATGGTGTCGGACAATTGACATGTGGAAGTAGGCATCCTTTAAATCAATGGAGACAAACCACACCCCTTCCGATAGCAAGGGTGTAATGGAAGCAAAAGTGACCATACGAAACCTTTTCGGTAGAACATGTTTATTCAAAGATCTAAGGTCAAGAATTGGTCTTAAGCCACCACTACATTTTTTGATCAAGAAATAACGAGAAAAGAAACAAAGAGAAACAGCAGTAGGGTCAAGGGGGAAAATGGCACCCTTACCCAGTAACATCTGAACTTCTTCTAACAGTGGTTGGGAGGGAGGGGTACTATGTACGTGGCCCACCCTAGGATGGTCAATAAACTCTATGGCATACCCGTGGGCAATTATTGACAAAACCCACTTACCTGTTATGATTCGTACCCACGCGTCATAAAAAGGAGTCAACCTGTCTCCAAACAACAGGTGTTGCCGTAGCTAAACCAACATGAAAACTAGAGGACAAATTAACTGCAACAGGCATGGAGTCCTCACAACTGTGAACACGTATACTAATGTTCGGAGCGTCAAAGACGCTTCTTGTTGGAAGCTTGTGGTTTTCCCTTATTGGTGAAATTTTGGGACCTAGACCTGGGGAAATAGGGATTCCTTCTACCCAGACTGAAATCTGTTAGGTGTATAATTCCGATTTCTGAAGGGTCCCATAAAGGAATTTCCAGAATTCCTGCGGAAATTGGCAGATGGATGCCAACGTTTTTGTTGCGAGTAAGGCTACCAGACATAGCCAAATTTGTTGGCCTTACATCCTGCTTTTCTTTCATTCTGACGTCTGTCTCTGGGTTAAACAGACCCTCCTCGTGAAAAGGGAGGTCTTCCACTAATGCCTTCCCCTCCTCTGACAAATTAGAAGCCTGCAGCCACGCGTGTCTCCTAATTGAGGTCGCTGTGGAAAATAGATTTCCAGCCATCTCAGCTAAATGTTTCGCAAAATCTTTTTGCATTTTAGAAAGTGCCATTGCTTCTGCCTGTAAGGCCTTCGGGAGGCACTGTTGATCTAAGGGGAGTGACTCAATGTATGGCACCATCTTAGCCCACAGGAAACTTTGGTACCCACTCATGTAGGTAGCATAGTGTGCCATACGTGTAATGAGGCCTGCTGAAAGATGTGCCTTTTCCCCTTCGCTATCAGGAGGTGCAGTAAGAGAATTTTTGGGGCATTTAGTCTTGGCCACCTCTGCCACCACGGTATTGGGCTTGGGAGGAGGAATCACCCATCTAACAGAGGAAACATCTATTTTGTACAAGGAATCCAGCCTCCTTGGGATAGCTGGAACCAATGCAGGGGACATGTCTGCTACCCATGCCAACTTCAGAAGATATGGCAGTATGGGTAAGGGGGCAGCGGGAGAAATGACTTGTTCCTCAGAAGGGAACATGGGATCTTCCACGTGCTCGGGGGGTTTTGGAGCCGGCAAGTCTAAAGCCTTAATCATCCTTTCTATTAAAGCATTAAACTTGTTAAATTCTGCTGGTTGTATAAGAGGCACATTTTCACTCCCCCCCCTGCTGTGAGCAATAGGTACATCAGAGTCATCATTAGAACTGTATTGTCGAAGACTTTCATGGCTGGAATCCCTAGGTTCTTGTGGGGGTTTTCGGGCTATAGGGCCATGTTCTAGAGGCATTTCTCGTGACGTTTCGCCTGCATCTATGGCAAGCATCCTCAGAGGTAGTGAGGATCCTCATCATTAGAACTGTCCAGTTCAATTGGTTTTTGCAAAGGTACATCGGATAGCGCAATAGCAGTCGGCCCCTGAGGGGTGGAGTCACCTTGCACATGAGGAGAGGTCAACACAGGAATGGCAGCTGGCATGTTGTGGTCATTAAAGTACGTCACAGTGCCTGAAGGTTGTGATGAGGTCAACACAGAATTAGCACCATTCACTGTTTGGTGTGCAGAGGCCGAATCAGTAGGAGGTCCACACATAGTTTGAGAGGACGACACAATTGGAGGCTTAAGCAAAGTTTGAGCTACAAAATTGGACCTTCCTATAGAGCCCATTGAGGTGGATGCCGCAGAGGTTGAAGGGCCATCCATCTCAGCAGAAGGATAAGTGGCTGTTACTCTCAAAACCCCTCCCTCATGGGAAGATGGTAACATGGGGGCCGACATGGTAGGTATCAGCGTTTGTATAAACATCATTTGGCCTGATGGGCCCGCTTGCCAGTAGCCTGGGAATGGTGTAGGGCCCATGGCTGCAGGACCCCAGCACGGAGGCCGGGAGAAGCGGGAGTGCCTATGGCGTCTAGAATATCTTCTGGAGGACGAGGAGGAGGAAGATGAGGAAGAGGAAGATGATGAGCGGGCACGGGACCTGCCTCTGGATCCCGACCGGTATCGATGCCACCAAGAGCGCACACTCCTTCTGGAAGGCGACCTGGAGCGCCTCGGGCGCTTGCTTCCACGGCGGGGAACATGACGCAGCCATGGCTGCTGACAGGCTTCAGGCGCTGACCTTGGTGTTGTATGGGCCAAGGCGAAAGCGGTTTGTTGTGATGTTAAATCCCCGTTAATAGAGGGGGCTTGATCCCGGCGGTCCCTGCCCCCTTGTTGCAAGGTATCGGCATCTTCCGGAAGGGGAGGGGCTTCGGCTCTCATAGTGGGAGGGGCGCCGGAGGGACCTTCTAAGGCCTGGTTCCTCGATATCCAGGGGATAGCCACAGGAGGAGCCGATACGACATTGTCAGGACCGCTGGTTTCTACAGTGCTAACATTCTGCACACAGTCAGCAGAAGGAGACGACAGGATCGGCACTGACGGTGTCGAGTGTGCCTCCGATCCCAGCCCTCCATTACGCGCATGCGCAGCGCATAGTGGAGTTAGATCAGCATTCTAGAGTGTATCTAGGCTCCAGCAGGGGGAGCTCCTCCATTTGTGCTCTCGGTTTCGATAGGACGTCATGGCTTTGATGGACGGCTAACAAACTTTCCGTCCTGCCCACAGAGGCCGTTTCCTTTGCGGAGGCTTGGCGGCCATTTTGTGGTGCGTTATCTTTTGGCCTTTTGGCTTTCTTTTTAGCTGGCCCCATGGAAGATCCAGTACTCGGTAAGCTAACTCATTTGGCAGAATGCTCCAGAGGGGCTGAGGGAAGAAGGGCTCTCTCATAGAGGGCCGCCTTCAGTCTTGACACTCTATTTTTTCTCGTCTGCAGGGTGAAAGACAAGCAGACGGAACAAGCTTGTGTTAGATGGCCCTCGCCCAGGCAGGTGAGGCAGAGGGCATGCCCGTCATTATCGGTCAATAAATCTGGGCAGTTGGAGCACTTCTTAAAAGAAGTGGTCGTCATAATAGAGGGATTAACTCGAAGAATTGTTGTGTGCGGTCCAGAAGTTGAAATACCTCAAAAATAGTCCGATAATGTTTTAGCTCGCAAGAGATGAAAGAAGGTTCTCCAGCTGCTTGTGACACCGCGGATTAAGAGAACTGCTGGCTAGCCCCGCCCACGGGCTATATATACTCGGGGAAGGGGGGTGGCTAACCAGGGGGTCTAACTGTCAGTTTTTATTTTCTAGAAGGTTCCGAGTGCTGCTGCGTAGGCGCAGAGATACCAAATGTATGAATTCACGACAGGAAAATAAACCTATTAAAGTCATCTGTAGGAAGAAAGTCCTGAACATCATATTTAGCAGTTTGTGAAGCACCAGGCACATCATCAGTCATCGAGGTGAATCTGAGTCATCGAGGTGAATAACTTTCCACTCATGGGCCACCTCTGAAACGACACATACAGGCACAAGAAGTTGTTGCCTAAGCTGAGGTTGCAGGCTTGGGGTGGAAATAGAGGCAGTCTGGCCTGAGGTCTGTTGAGTCATTTGCAGGCACTGGAGGCATCAAGCCCGGTTGTACAAAGGGGAGAACTGCAGTACCGTGCCGTGCTGCGCCATAGGGGCTCTGGCGGTACCGAGCCCGGCTGCACAAAGGACGGTGCCATTGGTACTGTGCCCCACTGCGCCAAAGAGGGTGCTAGAAGTGGTGAGCATGAAACTGGGCCTTGTGCCAACATGGAAGGGGAAATCCTTGGTTGCAAATCCCCCGCTTTGGAAGGCAGCATCAAGGGGTCTGAAGGCCCAAAATACAAGTATTGACCTTGCAGGGTCATATGCAAATATGTAGGGTTGGCAGAACCCCAGAATGGGCAGACACATATCCCTTACAACGGGAGGAGGATTGTGACCCCAGTTGCATGGCCCCTGTTTGGGGGAGGGGGCCCACAGAGGAAACTGTTGGCCCAAAGTACAAATATTGGCCCTGAGGGGTCATTGCCAATATCCAGGATTAGGAGGTATGGCCCCAGCGGGATGAAGAGTGGTACCATCGCGATCGTCCTCGTCCCCTCTTCCAGGATCACCCGCCCCTGCCCGAAGAGGGGGAGGACAAAAACCCGAAAAGGAACAGGAGCCCGAACTTCCTTGAGGAAGAGCAGGTGCGATGCTGGTGCCGAAGTGCATGGCGCTGAGGAGGCCCTTGAGCCCATATGCCGGGAGAGATACAGCCCCGAAGGAGGGGGTGGGGCTAGCGCCGCGCTGTTCATCTTCTGATCTTGTGCCCCCGGCATGGAGGAAGTTGGGAGGGACGGCATCAGAAGAGACAGTTTCAGCGGGGTGGGATCTTGGGTCCCTGCCAAAATCTCCTCAGGCAGCTGAAGCTCGCAAAAGCCGGCTGCACCTCCAGCACAATCGGGCTCAGAGAGCCTTGTTTCTGCCCCGAGGGAGGGGCTTCCATTAACTGCACTTGGGCAGCAGAAATACCAGCCCTCTCGGCGGCTCCAAAGCAGCTTTGCCACACCAGTGCAATTTTGTACCTTGGCCCTCTTTGCCTTCCCTTCTCGCGCCAATGGCGCCACATTCTCGGTGGCCATTACAGGTAGGTCTCTTTCCCCTGAGGGGACAGAAACGCCAGCAGGCTGCTTGGCCTGGGCAGGAGGGAGCAAGGCTGTGAGTTGTAATGGGGAAAACCCAGGGGACAAAGCCACAGGTTGGGAAGGGAGCATCTGGGCAGCTGAGGGCCCCAAGTACAGGCATTGCCCTTGTGGAGTCACTTGCTAGTAAGTAGGGTTAGGAGGAAAAGTTACGTATCGCCCCTCCGGCAGGAGGAGGATCAGGGCCATCGTGCATGCTTGCAGCCCCTCCTTCGGTACCGTCCCCGGGGAGGAGGAGGATGACAAGAGTCAGAGGAGGAGGAGCAGCTGATGCCTGGCCACACGACGTCGGCTGCACAATGGAGGGTGCGCACGCCGACGCTGCAAAAAGCCCCTGGAGCTCAGCTGCTGTGAGAAGTATGGGCCCAATGGTGGGGGCGGGGCCAGCACAGAGCTGTCCACTTGCTCCTCCCATCCCTCTAGTACGGATGGGCCCGGGAGAGACGGTGCAGAGAGAGCCAGCGTTGGAGGATCAGTCAGCGGCTCACTGCCCCCACCAAGATTTCTGGTGGCGGTTGGGGGTCAATCAAGAGAGAGGGCTGCACTTCTAGCAAAGTCGGGTTCGGGGAACCATCTTCCTGCCCCAGAGGCGGGGTTACTGCTGTCTGCGCCAAGGCAGAAGGTGTTCCAGCCCTCTACAAAAGCTCCAATGTGCTGTCGCCCCCACACAGTCATTCATGAGTCTTACCCCTCTTGGTCTTTTCTTTTGCGCCAAAGGCACTTGGGAGCTGGCGGCCATTATCAGTAAGTACTTCTTCCCTGAGGGAACAGCGGCGCCGACAAGGCGGTTTGCTTGGGGCGGGGGGGAGGCTGCAGGGCCCGCTCATACAAAACCGCCTTCAGGTGGGAAAATTGGTTTTTCTTCGTTAGTGGCGTAAACGCCATACATATGGAACACGATTGGGACAAATGTCCTTCCTCCAAGCAGGGAAGACAAAGCGAGTCACCATCATTGTCTGTATAACCAGCTGAGCATGAAGCACAGCGTTTAAACACAGAATTAGCAGCCATAAACACCAATGAGGCAATATTTAGCAATCAGAGTCCAATAACAGTCCATGTCAAGTGAGGAGAAAGGTGGGAAAGTCCAGTCAATCTAATCAGGCAGTCCGATTAAGCTAGTCACACAAGTGAAGGCTCTTTGCTGCTGAGAAAGTGGCGGATGAAAAGAAATGAAGCAGTAGCCCCTCCCACTGGCTACATATACTCTCAAGGGGAGAGTGGGCAGGGCTACCGCCAAAAATGTTTCTAATTTAGTCTACAAGGTTCCGAAGCTGTCTGCTCAGTTGCAGAAACTACTATCTGGGGGGAGGAAATCCAGGTAAGGTGCAATCTTGCCCCAGACTTCTGGTAGACACTCATGTAGACTAAACATCATCGTATGCCATTTGAGTGAAGAGGCATGCTCATGAGTAAAATTTCTTCCTCATGGTGTCTAGTTTCCCCCCCCCTCTTTATTTGAGGGTGAGGTCTGGGCCTTCTGGGAAGGGTGCAACTGCGTGTCCATAACTATAGAAATGGGCTTAGGTTATTTAGCTAGCCAAGTTGCTGAAAAGAGGTCAACTCGATATAGGTTCTCTGCTCACTTGGGGTCATTGTGACTAAGGATGGAGTAAGTAGGACAGGGAAGGTAGCACAGTAGACATTGGGGCCTGCTGCTCCAAGGATGGGAAGCAGGGGTCCTCTACCACTTTTGTGGGTTGTGGGATGGGCAGCTTCAAGGCCCGTGGCAGTCTGATGAGAAGGGCTGAGAAGTTTTTGAAGTTCTTTGAGTGAGGGAGGTCAAGTTCTGGGTCTGTCTGGGGGCAGGATGTAGCAGGGACGTTCTCACCTGCTTTGGTGTTAGTGGCCTCATGCTCCTCCTCCTCTTCTTGTTGGGAGGAGGAGTCTGTCAGGCCCGGGGCCTCATGTGGAGGGGTGCAGGCTGGGGAGGAGGATTCACTCTACGGGTGCAGGAGACACCCCCTCAATGGACCTTGTCATGGTAAGGGGGCTTGTGTGTTCCAATGAACCTACAGGCATAACGACTGGAGTCGTACACTTCCAGGAGTGGCCGTGGTGGAGGTTCCAGACCAAGCACAGTCCGAAGACCTAAAGACCTCAATGGCGGAGCAGGCAGAGGATAACATGTTACATGTTACAACGGCTGTGAAGGCGGAAGAAAGCTGCAACAGACTGAGAAGCCACGGTTGTCGTGTTAACTATGCCACCAGTGGAACCTCACTCTGTGAAGACTGTGTGTCGATCAGTTGTGCACTGACCTCCACACATTAAAAAAAAATCACATACAGGCGTCTTCCAAGAAAAATAAAAACAAACCAAAGTCCCATGGCAATCAACAAGTGGCGACGAAGGCAGTACTGTGAAATCTGGAAGCCCCTAGTCACCGACTGGCACATGGGTGGTGGATACAGACTCAATTGTTCTACCTCAATGTCCGAGGCAGTTGAGTAGCTCGGCAGCTGTATCCATGACTGAACAGCCCTTTTTAGGATCCACTATGCTCATCCCACATGGGGAAGGGGCTAGAAAAGGTGCCCTAAACATAGTCTACCTCTCTTACCCGACTGGACTGCCGCGTCCAGTGGGGTCACCACCGTGCGGCCAAAAAAATGAACTTTGGAACATGGAACGTATGGACACTGATGGACAACACTGACAATGAACACCCTGAACGCAGAACTGCTATCATTGCAAGGGAGCTGGGACGCTTTAACATCAACATAGCAGCACTTCAGGAGACCAGGAAAGCAGGAGAGAGAGACAGCTGAAGGAAGAAAAAGGAGTCTAGGGTTGGAAACAGCAACTCGAATGGCATCCTGCTTCTCACCAAATGTGAGGAACACAACCTTGTCATCATCAATACGCTCTTCCTCCAGAAAAAAAAGTTCAAGACATCATGGAAGCACCCCCGGTCAAAGCATTGGCACCTCTTAGACTACATAATCACACGTGCCAGAGACTGCCATGACATGCTTCTCACAAGAGCCATGACATGTGCTAATGACTGATGGACAGACCACAAGCGAATCCGATCCACAATGGCTATCAAGATCGCCCCCAAGCGCAGACTCCAAGGAAGAAAGATAACCCCCAAAATGAACCCCCAAGTCCTTCAGGAGCCCTCCAAACGAGCCCTTCTCTAAACAGCACTTAAGGACCATCTAACCATAGAACACCCTGAAAATGTTGAGGCACATTGGAACAAACTGAAGATCTCCATCATCACAGCCTGCGAAGAAACTATTGAATAACAAACCAAGAAACATCAAGATTGGTTTAATGAAAATGACGAAATCCAACAGCTAACTGACAAGAAAAGGAAAGCCTTCCAAACATGGCAGAGAGACGTCAACTGTGTTGCTAAGAAAAAGATCTACGCCAGTCCAAAATCTGAGGTCCAAAGAAGGACAAGAGAACTCAAGAACATCTGATGGACGAAGCAGGCTGAAGAAATCCAATACCTGGCAGACACCCATGATGCTCTGGGATTTTTCAAAGCCACAAAGGTCATCTATGGACCAAGATAAAATGGCATACAGCCTCTATGCTCATCAGATGGAACCAAACTTGTGAAGGACAAAAAATCAATTACACTACATTCATTTATTTACTTTATTTATATGCCGTTTTTCTCAGCCCTCAGGCGACTCACGTTGGAAAGAACACTACCAAAGCCTCCTGAATCGCAGCTCCAATGTGGCTAAAGAGGTTCTCTCAAAAATCCCGCAACAATAAACCAGGGATGAGCTTGCAGCACTGCCTAGTTTGGAAGAAGTCAGCAATGCCATCAGCCAACAAAAAAAAACAAAACAAACAAACAAAAAAAAAACAAAGCCAGCGGACCTGATGGGATCCCTGCTGAAATCTTTAAAGAGGACCTGAGCTGACACAACAACTCCACCAGCTTATAGAAAAACTGTGGGTGACCGAGAAAATCCCAGCAGATTTCAAGGATGCCACCATCATCACCCTCTTCAAAAAGGGAGAAAGAACAGACTGCATAAACTACTGAGGTGTCTCCCTTCTAACCTCCGCAGGGAAAATCCTCACAAGAATCCTTGAATGATCTTCACTGCACAACAACTCCAAGAAAAATGCAGGGAACAAAATCAACCACTGTACATGGCATTCATTGACCTTGCAAAGGTATTCGACACAGTGAATCGCAGTGCTCTCTGGACCATCCTCCAAAAAATCAGGTGCCCTAACAAATTTGTGAACATCCTGTGGCTCCTCCATGATGACATGATGGCAACAGTCTTCGACAGCAATGGCTCCCAAAATGACCCATTTAACGTGGAATCCGGTGTCAAACAGGGATGTGTTATTACCCCAAACCTATTTTCCATCTTCATCGCTATGATACTTCATCTTGTTGATGGAAAGCTTCCCACCGGAGTGGAAATCATCTATTGGACAGATGGCAAGTTTTTTAACCTCAGCAGACTGAAAGCCAAAACCAAGGTTACAACAACATCTGTTATAGAACTCCAGTATGCTGATGACAACGGTGTCTGTGCACATTCAGAAGAAAACATACAAGCCACTCTAAGCACCTTCGCAGAAGCATACGAGAACCCGGCCTGTCATTGAACATCGAAAAAACCAAAGTGCTCTTCCAGCAGTAACCAGCCGATCCCTCTCCAATGCCAAAAATACAGCTTAATGGTGTAACATTAGAAAATGTTGACCATTTCCGCTACCTTGGCAGCCACCTCTCCACAAAAGTCAACACTGACACTGAAATGCAACACTGCCTGAGCTCTGCAAGTGCAGCATTTTTCTGAATGAAGCACAGAGTGTTTGAGGACCGGGACATCTGTACAGATACCAAGGTGCTTGTTTATAAAGCTATTGTCCTCCCAACCCTGCTATACGCCTGTGAGACGTGGACTATCTACAGATGTCACATGCAACTCCTAGAACGATTTCATCAGCGTTGCCTCTGAAAAATCCTGCAAATCTCTAGGGAAGAGAAGCGGACAAATGTAAGCATGCCGGAAGAAGCAAAGACCACCAGCATTGAAGCCTGATGACCGTCTCCCAAAGCAGTTGCTCTACTCCGAACTCAAGAATGGAAAATGGAATGTTGGTGGGCAGGAAAAGAGATTTAAAGATTGGCTGAAAGCCAACCTTAAAAACCCTGGCATAGACACTGAGAACTGGGAAGCCCTGGCCCTTGAATGCTCCAGCTGGAGGTCAGCTGTGACCAGAGGTGCTGTAGAATTTGAAGAGGCATGAATGGAGGGCGAAAGAGAGAAATGTGCCAGGAGGAAGGCACGTCAAGCCAACCCCGACCAGGACTGCCTTCCACCTGGAAACCAATGCCCTCACTGTGGGAGAACATGCAGATCAAGAACAGGGCTTCACATTCACCTACGGACCCACCGTCAGTACACCAATCTTGGAAGACAATCCTACTTGGACAACAAGGGATCACCTAAGTAAGTAAGTAAGTAAGTAAGTAGGAGACAGTGGCAGCTGGGGCAGACAGATGCCTTGTGCCTGAGTGGACGTGACCTTTCCAATCCTGGAAGCAGTCGGTGTAACAGCAGCATCCACAGCACACATATGGAGGAGGTAGAGGATATCCAGGGTAGGCATAATCTGGATGTGCGTAGTAGGAGTAGGAGTCGGGCGATCCAGACTGCAGGTAGTAATAGGATGCACTCAATGGGCTATGGGATCGAGAACTCCAGCACTCCATGGTGGGTAAAGATCGTCGGTACAGTGGGGAATGGCGGCTATAGTAGTGACGGCATTCAGTCAAGTGGCCCCTAGACCTCAGTACTGAGGTTGGGTGTCTTTCCCACTCTGCCTCTGAGGGCAGCACAACTGGGTCTGAGTGAGGGAGAAGCTCAGCCTCGGGACCACCGCCAGCAGGTATGTCCGAAGAATGATGCGGCAATGTAGCCTCCTCTGGATTGAGTTGAGGCTCCATTGGTGTTAGCTGGGATGGTGCCTCCAGCACTGAGGAAGGGACCAAGGGGTCTTGATCCACAGCCCCAGTTGGGGAAGATTCTTGCCCCAGTTGAAGAGGACTCAAGGGCTTCAGGCCAGTGAGTTGCCATCCTTTTTTGGTTTTTTTCTGGCTCTCCTTTGCTCTAGCCCCCAGGTGGGGTTGTTTAGGGGCTTTTGCCCTCTTTCTTGCCATTTCGGGGGCGGATAATTGTCACGCGAGGTCTGGGTACCACCGCGTTCTGTGGAGGGGGGGGGGTGAGGCGAAGGGGAGCAACAGCGCCTCCGAAGCCAGGCGTTTGTTGGACCATGTGTTCTCCGGAGCCAGGGCTTGCTTGTATAAGAGAGCTTTGAGGCAGGACTATTGCGGCATGCCTGGGGGGGGGGGGGAGGTTAATTCTTGGCAAATTTGGCAAGCTTGAGGGACATGGCTATCCCCTGGCACAGGAGACACATATTTTGTCCATCTGAGTCTGGGAGTTTCTCTCTGCAGGCTCTGCACTTTTTAAAGAATAAGGTAGACTTAATGAGGGTTATGGGCTGTCCAGATAGCATGTTGTCAGGGGTTTTGAAGTCAGGAATGGAGAAGGTCGCGTCATTAGGAGAGGTTCGAATTGAAGTCCAAGTCAATCCAGTAAGTATACGTCAAATTTCAACAGAAAGGGCAAGCGAGTAGTCAGTGGAAAGTCCAAGTCAAACCGAGTGATTGTTAAAACAGTTAAGAAAAAGATAAAAAGGTACAAGGAGAGGTTCCTAAGCTGCTGTTCGCAGCGGAAAAAAGGAACTGAGGCTTAGCCCTGCCCACGGGCTTTGATAGTACTTGGGGAGCGTGGGTGGGCCTCTGCCAAAATGTTTCAATCTATAAGCTCTACAATGTTCCGAATAGCTGCACATGCACAGGGGTATGTGCGATTTCGCAGACACCATGATGAATAAATACATGATACACTTGCGATTCGAAAATGCACCCCATTTTTAGAGATGTTTATCTAGGAAAAAAGTGAATCTTTGAATTGAAGGAATACAGTACTTTGTGTCAAAAGCTATTAAATGCTCTCTTGCAAAAGCATAACTGCCAAAAAGTCAATAGTCTTAATTAAATGGCTCCTCTGTAGTTTGCAGAGGCTATGCTTGACATTCCACAGAACAGTTTTCGTGTATATTCATGATTGCACATTGCCATATGTTGCTATAAAGTTATCAAATTATTACTACCCCAATACTCAGCATTTTCCCAGAATTTCCTTAAACGGTTTGCCCTGCTTGTTCTTTCATTCCTCATAACCCCAAATACACTTCCTTTTGAGTCTTCAGAGCTGTATGAATGAGGCACATTTGTTCATTCCCTGGTTAAAGACCGCCAATGAAGGAGGGTCTATCAGTGGACTTATGCATGGACAAATATGGCTAGTTTTACAGAATTAGATCTAATACAGCTAGCTGAAAGAGTCATCTAGTTTTGATGCTTGAATAATCTATACTGCTGACAGAAAACACAGAAGGAGCGGCACAGCTAGACACAAAAAAAACTGAGAAAGAAATGCTTCCCCTCCCTCTTAGGGATGCATCCTATATTTCTAGATAAGTACAGCAGCACTCGACTGAAAAGAAGTGGGAGATGTAATACCAGCATGGTCAAGTTCAAGTAAAGAGAAAAAGGCCCATTAAAAAAAGAAAGAAGAATCACTGCTGAAGAGTCTCAATGCCACGACTGGAACAGAATTCAGCAAAAGACACTTTGTTTAGCACTTCAGATATAAAAACTTTTAAATGTCTCTTTGAGAGGATCATAAAAGCATCAGGTTGGAAGAGATCACAAGAGCCATCCAGTCCGACCACATCCTGCCATAAAGGAAGACACAGAGGAGTGCCCATGTAGCTTTCTGACTCAGATGCAAGATTATTGCAAAACAGACTGAGAAGTCTTGTAGAATCCCCACAACAATGTACAAGAGACTTATCAGAAAAGACACAAAACCTGTATCACTCTCAGGTAGTGTGCTGCTTTCCTGAACTTGAACTCACCTTGTTCCAGCCACTGCACCATCATTCTTTCCCAGAGGTTCGTCTAATTCTACTCCACACCATTCCCCCTTAGCAAAGTCAGTTTCCCCTAGGAAGCGAACGACACCAGCTTTTGTACCACCAACCTGAATGGAAGAGAATGAGAAAATGAATAGATAGATAGATAGATAGATAGATAGATGGAAAGGTAGATAGATAGATAGATAGATAGATAGATAGATAGATAGATAGACTTCATTGCCATAAAATAGAAAAAAATAGTACCACAGTAGGAGCAGAACTCCTTTGCAACTAAAATAACTATCACCTAGCTTTTCAAGTATCTAATATAACATCCAGTGCATCATTACCTTTAACCACATATTACCCTTCCTGATGTGTATATCAAAATTCTTGTTGCCATACTTATGAAACAGAATTATTTACAAATCCCAGGTATTTTTATACCTTGTACTAACTGGAAGCAAATTTAAGTTGTATTTTGTAGAGAGAGATCTACATAGAAACCTGGCCCTTGGCTAATCTGATAATGCAGTTCCAGAATGCATCTTAACTGCGCTGAACCGGTTTATATAGCAATGCAGTCTCATATAACCCAGATCAACACAGTGAGGTTACGTTCTAAACTGCATGGTTTGGCAGTGTAGATCCAATCTTAGTCTCTCGCCCATCAACCATGAATTGTTTGCTTGCATTAGAGAACATTGTTAAGGAATCAGAGCTTTAATAGTTTGTGTGGTTCACTTAATCTTTGACGTTTCCTAGTCTTAGTTACTAAACCAATGCCGTCTTAGTTCTTGGTGACTAAGCAAGATTTCCATCATCTTGCTGGGTATCTTTTGGTGTCCGAGTCACATTCTGAAGCCTGTTGAGGGCTCAGTTCAAAACAGCACACAATCCAAGTTCTAGAATAATAAAATAATGATATAAAATAAAACTTTATTTATATACCGCTCCATCTCCCCGAGGGGACTCAGAGCGGTTCCCAAGTAATATCACAAAACATACAGAATAAAAACAACATAACCATAAGATCAACAAACAAAATATAAACATAAAAATTGTCGCCATAACACACATGTATCAAAAGCAACCCTACCTGTTCAAGGCAATTAAAAATTTAAAAGGCCAGGCCAAGATTTGTGCAAGCCCAAAAACTCTAAGGGCCCCGGGAATCAAGTACAATGCCATGGCAGGCAACAACAGTATTAGGTACGGGTCCATGGCTGTTCATTCCGGGGCCGATTAGAGGAAAGAATCTGGGTAACTGGTAGGAAGAATAAGGCCGTATTAGACAATGTGTGGGACTGAGTTAGAACTCATTTTCAAAGGCTTGTTGAAACTACCAGGTCTTCAAGCTCTTACGAAAGGAGGTGAGGGATAGAATCAAAGAATCATAGAGTTGGAAGAGACCTCATGGGCCATCCAGTCCAACCCCCTGCCAAAAAGCAGGAATATTGCATTCAAAGCACCCCGGACAGATAGCCATCCAGCCTCTGTTTAAAAGCCTCCACCACACTCCGGGGCAGAGCATTCCACTGCTGAACCGCTCTCACAGTCAGGAAGTTCTTCCTAATTTTCAGATGGAATCTCCTTTCTTGTAATTTGAAGCCATTGTTCCGTGTCCTAGTCTCCAGGGAAGCAGAAAACAAGCTTGCTCCCTCATCCCTGTGACTTCCTCTCACATATTTATACATGGCTATCATGTCTCCTCTCAGCCTTCTCTTCTTCAGGCTAAACATGCCCAGCTCTTTAAGCAGCTCTTCATAGGGCTTGTTCTCCAGACCCTTGACCGTTTTAGTCGCCCTCCTCTGAACACATGCCAGTTTGTCAATATCTCTCTTCAGAATTGGACACAATATTCGAGGTGTGGTCTAACCAAGGCAGAATAGAGGGGTAGCATTACTTCCCTAGATCTAGACACTATGCTCCTATTGATGTAGGCCAAAATGCCATTGGCTTTTTTTGCTGCCACATCACATTGTTGGCTCATGTTTAACTTGCTGATCACAAGGACTCCAAGATCTTTTTCACATGTACTGCTCTCGAGTCAGGCGTCCCCCATTCTGTATCTTTGCATTTCGTTTTTCCTGCCAAAGTGGAGTATCTTGCATTTGTCACTGTTAAACTTCATTTTGTTAGTTTTGGCCCCTCTCTCTCTAATCTGTCAAGATCGTTTTGAATCCTGCTCCTGTTCTCTGGAGTATTGGCTATCCCTCCCAATTTGGTGTCATCTGCAAACTTGATTATCATGCCTTCTAACCCTTCATCTAAGTCATTAATAAAGATGTTGAACAGGACCGGGCCCAGGATGGAACCCTGCGGCACTCCACTCATCACTTCTTTCCAGGATGAAGAGGAAGTATTGGTGAGCACCCTCTGGGTTCGTCTATTTAACCAATTACAGATCCACCTCACCGTAGTTTTGCCTAGCCCACATTGGACTAGTTTGTTTGCCAGAAGGTCATGGGGACCTTGTCGAAAGCCTTACTGAAATCCAGATACACTACATCCACGGCATTCCCCGCATCTATCCAGCTTGTAACTGTCTTATTTCCTTTGGAAGGGCATTCCAGAGACAGGGGGCCACCACTGAGAAGGCCCTCTCTCTCGTCCCCACCAACCACGCTTGAGACGGTAGTGGGACCAAGAGGAGAGCCTCCCCAGAAGATCTTAGAGCTTGCGCCGGTTCATAGAAGGAGATGCAATTGCAGAGATAGGTGGGGCCCGAACTGTTTAGGGCTTTATAGGTCATGACCTGCACCTTGAATTTGGCTCAGCAACTTATCGGCAGCCAATGAAGCTGTTTTAATAGAGGTGTTGTATGTTCCCTATAGTTTGCTCCAGTAAGGAACCCGGCTGCCGCCTGCTGTACCAGATGAAACTTCCAGGCCATCTTCAAGGGCAGCCCCACGTAGAGCGCATTGCAATAGTCCAATTTGGATGTAACCAAGGCATGGACCACCCTGGCCAAGTCAGACTTCACGAGGTATGGTCGCAGCTGGCGCACAAGTTTGAGTTGTGCAAAGGCCCTCCCAGCCACTGCTGACACCTGAGCATCAAGCGACAGCGTTGAGTCCAGGAGGACCCCCATGCTACGGACCTGTGTCTTCAGGGGGATTGTAACCCCGTCGAGCACAGGTTGCCACCCAAAACCCCGGTTGGTCCCACGACTGACCAGAGGACCTCTGTCTTGTCTGGATTAAGCTTCAACCTGTTAGCCCTCATCCAGTCCATCACAGCCGTCAGACCCTGGTTCAGGGTCTGGGAGGCTTCCTTGGAATTTGGTGGAAATGAGTAGTAGAGTTGGGTGTCATCTGTGTACAGATGGCACCCAACTCCAAAACTCCGGAAAACCTCACCCAGCGGTTTCATGTAGATATTGAAAAGCATGGGGGATAGAATGGAACCTTGCAGGACCCCACAGGTCAAAGGCCACGGATCCGAGCAGGTATCCCCCAGCTTCACCAACTGGGAGCGACCCTCCAGGAAGGAGCGGAGCCACTGCAGAGCAATGCCCCCAATACCCATTCCGGAGAGCCGCCCCAGAAGGATACAATGGTCAATGGTATCGAAAGCCACTGAGATATCCAAGAGAACCAACAGGGACACACTCCCCCTGTCAAGCTCTCTTCGGAGGTCATCCACCAAGGCGACCAAAGCCATCTCAGCACCATGGCCAGATCTAAAACCAGACTGTGATGGATCTAGATAGTCGGTGTCATCCAGGTATCCCTGGAGTTGGGAGGCAACCACCCGCTCTAGAACCTTGTCCAAGGGAGGTTAGAAATTGGCCGGTAGTTATTTAGGACCGAGGAATCTAGGGACGCCTTTTTGAGTAACGGTCTCACAATTGCACTTTTCAAGCTAGATGGAATATGTCCCTGTTCCAATGAGGCATTTATAATCTTTGAGATCCCCTCGGTCAATCCCCCACCAGCAAGCTTGATTAGCCAGGAAGGGCAAGGGTCCAGGGTATAGGTGGTTGCTCTCACTTCTCCAAGAATCCTGTCCACGTCATCAGGCTGAACAGGTTGAAACGAATCCTTCAAAACCGGACAGACAGGTACCTCGGTTACATCCATGGACACTGCATCAAAACCGGCGTCTAATTCGGAACACAGTTGAGCGACTTTATCTGCATAATGATGTGCGAACTCGCCACATCGAGTTGCCAGGTGGTCAAGGTTCTCCCCACCCTGGTGGGGGTGAAGGAGCTCCTTAACCACCTGAAACAACTCTGCAGGTCTATTAGATGCAGACGCAATGCGGGCAGTCGAGAAAGTCTTTCTGGCTGCCTTTATTGCCACGGAGTAGGCCTTAAGAGAGGCTCTAGCCCGTGTTTGGTCAGCTGCCTTTCGAGTTTTCCACCAGTGGCACTCTAGCCTCCATCTCGCCTGCTTCATTGCTGCCAGCTCCCAAGTAAACTGGGGGGCTGGATTGACTCTGCATAGTGAGAGGGGACATTCGGGGGTGAGCGTGTCCACCGCCTTGGCTACCTCCTGGTTATAGAAGTCAACCAGGGCTTCGACAGAACCGTCAGCCACCGTGGTAGGAAAATCCCCAAGAGACATCAGTATTCCTTCTCGATCCATAAGCCTCCTGGGGCGGACATTCTTAATGGGTCCACCACCCCTGCAGAGGTTCGAGATTGCGATAAGCCTAAGGCTGATCAGGTTATGGTTGGTCCATGACAATGGAAGAATTTTTAGCTCTTCCACACTGACATTAACCCCGTCCGCAATAAAAACCAGATCCAGAGTGTGACCACCTACATGAGTGGGACCTGATACCACTTGGCAACCATGAAGTCCTGAGCCACATCGGACAGAGTGGACTCTGCGTGGACATTGAAGTCCCCCAGCACTATTAGCCGCTGGGACTCGAATGCCAAGTCAGAGACCACGTCCGCGAGCTCAGGCAGGGAGACTGCTGTGCAGCGGAGTGGACGGTACACCAGCAGAATCCCCAAGCTGTCCTGGTTACCCACTTTCAAGTGAACACTCTCGAACCCAGAACATTGTGTCAAGGGGCACCTGACCAGAGAGATGGACTCACGAAAGACCACTGCAACTCTTCCTCCCCGCCCCGCGGGTCTGGCCTACTGATGCACCCCGAAACCTGGAGGAAAGAGCATGGTGAGGTTGACCCCCCCCCCCCCAGCTTATCCTACCAGATCTCAGTGATGCATGCTAGGTCCACTTGTTCATCCAGGATCAAATACTGGATGGTCGCTGTTTTACCATTTACGGACCTAGCATTTAGCAAAAGGACCTTGAGCCCGAGGGGACTGTCATGGTGGCACTCCAACCTATCTCGCCTCAGGATCGCAGTTGTTCTGTTGTGCTTCTCCCTGGAATGGCATTTGCGAAAGCATCTTCATCTCCCCAGCACTACTTCAATAGTGGACCCCTGCTCCCGGGACAAGCCTCCCACAGGGACATCATCCAATGGGCTTAGAGGGGTAGGCAGTCAGCTGTCAGCATTCAATTGGGTGAAAGGCGTTATCCACAGGGAACTCTCAAGAGCAGGTTCCTATATGGACAGACTGGTGGAAACTCTAGGGACCAGGGAGGGCTGGTCTAGGGGCAGGGTTTGGGGCTCTATTTGATTGGATTCTGATGGGGATGACTGGGATAAGGACAGGGATTGGGACTCTAATTGGCTAAATTTTAATAAAGTGGGCTGGGCTAGGGGCAGGGTTTGGGGCTCTATTTGACTAAATTTGAATGGTCGTGACTGGTCTAGGGAAAAGGTTAGGAGCTCTAATTGGCTAGATTTTAATGGTGTGGGCTGGTCTGGGGGCAAGATTAGGGGCTGTATTTGACTAAATTTTGATGGATGGGCTGATCTAGGGGCAGGGTTTGGAGTTCTATTTCACTAAATTTTGATGGAGTGAGGGACCTTAAGTGGAGGTCTACTTCACTATTGTGAGTCGATAAATCAAAAACAGTGCTTAATAGTGACAGCAGCACTAGCCAAACAGGGTCTACTAGTAGCCAAAAGGCTAGAACAGGACACGAGAGCTTGAAGGCTATGGTCTGAAGTTATACTGTAATTATAGTGAACTGAAAAGCCAGTGCCATCATCTGACCTCCAGGGGCCACTGCATCACAACAATGAAACTTCTGAATAGATGGAAAATGAAACCAAACCTGTAGCTCCACACATGATTTGATCTGGACTCAAATATAGCCAGTGCAAGCCATCATCATTTGGCCAGACCAAACCAATGTGGATGCATCTACAATAAGCTGGCAAGAAAAGACTACAGGTAGTCCCCAAGTTACAAACAAGATTGGTTCTGTAGGTTTGTTCTTAACTTGAATTTGTTGGTAAGTCAGAACAAGGTCATTTTTAAAGTGTAACTCCAGACAGGTTTTGGGTAACATAGGGGAGAGTAAACACCCCTATGGTGTTTGTTTTGCTGTCTGTGTCCCTGTTCAGAAGATTTCACCTCATATTCTGTCCCTGTGATAATTTGATTTTGAAAAAAAAAAATTGGCATGTTGTGGAAACAAGGATTGGTGAGAAAACCTCTGTTGACACCCCATTTCCCCATGATTATTTATTTATTTATTTATTTATTTCAAAGTTTTATATACCGACCTTCTCACCTCTTTGAGGGACTCAGACCGGTTTCCAACCATAAAAACACATACAACTGGTAAAACATCATAGTTCATATTACAATAACATATTAAAACAACAAATATATTTAACTACAGTGGTCAGTCGTCATACTAAAATCGATTATACCTCATCTTCCATCCAAATCTTAGGGTGTTGTCTCATTCATCGAAAGCCTGTCTTCATAACCACATCTTCACCTGTTTCCTAAATGTCAGGATAAAAGGGGTGGTTCTCACCTCCGGTGGGAGAGAGTTCCAGAGTCGCAGGACCACCACCGAGAAGGCCCTGTCCCTCGTCCCTACCAGACGCGCTTGTGAGGCCGGTGGGACCGAGAGCAGGGCCTCTCCAGACGATCTTAATAGTCTCGATGGTTCATAGGGGAGAATACATTCGGAGAGGTAAACAGGGCCGGAGTCGTTTAGAGCTTTATAGGTTAACACCAGCACTTTGAATTGTGCTCGGAAGCTAATCGGCAGCCAGTGGAGCTGGTGTAATAGTGGAGTGGTGTGCTCCCTGTACCCAGCACCCGTTAGTAGTCTGGCTGCTGAGCGTTGGACTTGCTGCAGCTTCCGGGCAGTCTTCAGAGGCAACCCTACGTAGAGAGCGTTGCAGTAATCTAAGCGGGATGTAACCAAAGCGTTGACTACCGTGGCCAAGTCAGACTTCCCAAGGTACGGGCGCAGCTGGCGCACAAGTTTTAGTTGTGCAAAAGCTCCCATGACCACCGCCGAGACCTGGGGCTCCAGGCTCAGCGATGAGTCTAGGAGAACTCCCAGACTTCAAACCTGCACCTTTAGGGGGAGTGAAAAGAAGCAGGGGAGCTAAGGGATGATTTATTGTTGCCACCAATTTGAAAGGAACCAGTATTCAGGAGATTTTCCCCCAGTTCCCAATTTTAAAAAGACTTAGCCGATTTGCAATGGAGGTTGCCGATTAGGAACCAAATTTACCATCAAGTTAGAAGGGAGGCTGTTCAATTGCACCTCCTCCTTTATTAAGAAAGTAATAACTTAGTAGTAATTACACTGTATATACTGTAGCGTGACTGGAGAGAAGAATGTAGATTTATTTGGTTACTTTTCCCTACGTTTCTGCCACCACGTGAGGTAAGTTGTAATATTGTGAGAAATTGCACTTTGTACACAGAATAGACGGAGCTGAGGCAATCTTCAAATAAAAGTTAACAATTTATTAAGTACACAGCGTGTGGTTGCAAGACGTAACTTTTCCTTGTTGCACTTGGAATAATACTTGTAACTTTAACAGTTCATTCTTTCAAGTAACACAGTATCTTTCTGACGTAGAGCACTTGTTTCAGACAAAGTTTCCATACAGGGATGTTTCCCTTAGTTGATCCTCCCTAGATCAAATACTAAGTAAACTATTCTTTAGCCTCTCCTTAGACTAAAAGAATTCCAGCTATGTTTCACCATTCGGCTGCACTAGCCTGAGAAACTTCCGATAGCCAAACCCAGCTTTTCAAAGCCTCAAAGTTTTGCTTCACAATCAGAATCTGGGTTGTTGAAGGCTTTCATGGCTGGAATCACTGGGTTGCTGGGAGTTTTCTGGGCTGTATGGCCACGTTCCAGAAGCATTATCTCCTGACGTCTCACCCACATCTATGGCAGGTATCTTCAGAGGTTGTGAAGTTGTCACATAGATGTGGGCGAAATGTCAGGAGAGAATGCTTCTGGAACATGGCCATACAGCCCAGAAAGCTCCCAACAACCCAGAAATCAGAATAGTTTTTCAGTATTGACTCAATCTGTGGGTTGACCTAACATTATCTGATAAGGTTGTTTTTTTGTTAAATTTCCAAAACACCCCATGTGCAAAAGGGTAATGTAACATTTGGCCTCTTGAGCAAGTGGCCCTGTACACAAGATGCTGTTTACCCAAGAGGTTTCCATCAGACACAATCAAGATTACCTAACGGGGGTTTGCAACTAACTGTTGCGAATGCCCCACCTTGCGACAGGTATTGCTTTCCAAAGAAACAAACCTAAGGCAAGAGAGGTGAAATGTCAACTGTGGAAATGGAGGGGAGGGGCGAAAAAAAGAGTTGTAACTGACACATATGTGTGGAACCTGTAATACTCGGGGGAAAACAGCACACTGTTTTCTTTCCTTTCCTTCTCTCCCACCTTTCCTTTCCTTCTCTCCCAACTCCTAACTCCTCACTCCTCTGAACCTAACTCCTGACAGCTCACTCCCCTAAACCTAAACCCTAACTGATTTTTAACTGTCGTTTGTTCAAACTCTCCCCTCTAAGCTCCTCCCACTTCCCTCTCTCCAGCATCGGTCTCCATGGCAACGCACATGGAGGACTCCTCTGACTTAGGCCGCTCCAGCATTACTGCAGCCAATCTAAACACAAATACAGTTAAAATCATACAATTTATTATCAACTTCTGTACAGGGAGTGTGACCCCGTCCAGCACAGGCTGTAACCCCATACCCTGTTTGGCCTTACGACTGACCAGGTGTACCTCTGTCTTGTCTGGATTTAGTTTCAATCTGTTGTCCCTCATCCAGTCCGTTACAGCGGCCAAGCACCGGTTAAGGACCTGAACAGCCTCCTTAGTAGCAGGTGGAAAGGAGTGAGAGAGTTGGACATCATCTGCGTACAGATGACACTGCACCCCAAAACTCCGGATGATCTCTCCCAACGGCTTCATGTATATGTTAAACAACATAGGGGACAGTACTGAACCCTGCGGGACTCCACAGTGCAATGGCCAAGGAGTCGAGCAGGAGTCCCCTAGTGACACCTTCTGGGAGCAACCCTCAAGGAAGGACCGGAGCCACTGCAAAGCAGTACCCCCAAGACCCATTCCCGCGAGGCGTCCCAGAAGGATACCGTGGTCGACGGTATCGAAGGCCGAAGAGAAGTCCAGCAGAACCAACAGGGACACACTCCCCCTGTCCAGTTCCCGGCAAAGATCATCCACTAAGGCGACCAAGGCTGTCTCGGTACCATGTCCCGGCCTAAATAACAACTCTTCCATGAATGAACTTTCCTTCCTAAAGGTAGATTTCTCTCACTTTGTTGTCTCACCCCTGTCTTAACTGGGTGTCATTTTAAGTCAGATGTTTGTAACTCGGGGACTGCCTGTAGTTCCTCAGGAAGTCTCTTGCATTTAATACATTGAGCTATTTTGGCCAACTCTTATTCTCTCTTTTTTTGTCCAAACAAGGAAATTTCCTGCAGTAACTGTCAAAACATATACTGGACTGGAAATACGCTCTTTTAACATAGACAGGGAGCATGAAAAACAAATTGCTCAAAGTAATGGGAATACTGTATTTGTGATATGAAGAGCTTCTTATACAAGGATCCAAAATAATTACTTTTGTTTTACTGGACCCTTACGTTAAATTCCAGGTGGTAAGAGTTGTCTGTGCTCACAATGTCAGCAGTGTGTACAACGTGATCTGAAGTAATCTGAAACTTATCTTCCACAAAACACATCTTTCAGTAAATGTACTTCAGACTATAAATCCCAAGGAGGTGCTCTAGTATTTGCACTAAATGTCATCTAACTATAGCAACTCAGATAATAATAAAAAGCACATTTCATGGAGATATTCTTCTTGGAACATCAGTTAGTTAAAGGTATCAGTCTTTTAATGTCTGGAGTGCACCTTCATAAAACCTGGAGCAGTTTATCAATTTATAATCTTCAGAAGGTTAAGAGATTGAGGTGAAACTAGTTTCTGCATGAGGGAAATGCAGAACTAGCATTTTCAGGATATTACATACACACTGCTCAACAGACCAGTAAAGTTATTCCTGCCTCGGAAAGCTCTTTAGACAAACCTGATCTACTAGCATTAATTCCAAAAGCCTGACAACCACTTGCCTTAACAGCAGAAATATAAAGAGCCATGTGCACACTCCACCCAGAAAACAATTAACCTTATTGATGATGAGATTCTGAATCATGAATCAAGGAAAACAGAAGTAGAACATTTTACATGTATAAAAACATTATTGGATTATTCAAAGATAGATATAAAAGAGAGGAGGTAGAGAGATAAGAATACATAGTATTTGAAGGCGGGCTAGGAATATATATTAATATCATATAAACATATATATATATATATATATATATATATATATAAAGATAGGTACAAACATTTCCTTGAAAAAAGTATTTGCAAAATACAGTTAGCCCTTCACTGTAGGGGAGTAGGGGACATCTTCCAATGGACCACTCTGATAACACCTTTTTAAAAGTGGACTTCGTGCAAAGAAGCCCAGTATCTGACTGCTCCTAGATCAAGATTAGTAACCTAAATACTGAAAGGGCCTTTCCCAAATTCATGTGATGTTGAGGCCTACATTTAACATTGCAATCAATTGGGATTTCACTGCAAATTTTAAAAGTTAAGATTTTTCAAAGAGTCATGGAGTGGGAAGAGGCCTTATGGACCATGAAATCTAACTCCATTCTACTCAATGCAGGATCCCCAGCACTAAGGAGCTGTCCAGATTCTTTCTGAAGACATCCAAAGGAGGCCCCAGTAGTTCTCTAGGCAACTAGTCCCACTGCTGAATCATCCTCATTGTCATAAAGGCTCTTCTAAAAGTCAATCTTGTAACTGAAAACCATGAAAATCCAGTTCTATCCTCGAGGACAGCAGAAAACAAGTGAGAAAGAGTGAATGTTTTAATTCCTTTACAAAGAACAAACAATTTAGCACATTCATGATTTATCCTTGGAATAAAAATATCAAAAAAGGCACAAAAGTAGAGGCTGGACTTGTCAAAAGAACAGTTTACTCTGCTTCCTGTGATACATATCTCACATGTTTTCCAACAAGCTGCAAGGTTACAGGGCACTTAGGACCCATTGCCCATCTAATCTTCTTGAGAAAGACATCTGTCACTAAGCTATAACTGGTTATTCTGAAACAAAAGGCAACCAAGAACTATAAAACCCTTTTTGTATTTACTGTCAGAACAGTTACTTCTCAAAGGTTTAGAAACCCTTTTCCAGGAGTTACAACTTTTTGTTTCATTCTGTAAATGATCAAATGAGACAATCTTTCATTCAATCTCAAGAAAAACCAAAAAGGGCCAAATTGTTCATACGTTAAATTATTTCTCTTCTTTTTGTGTCTCTGGGTCTCTCTCTCTCTCTCCTCTAAACAGAATGAGATAATTTATGCTCCAAAACTCTTCAAAACTACACAGTTTATCATAGTATTTCCTATTTCCTTGCAAAGCATGCCAGAAAGAAAACCATCCAAGGCTACAGGGACTATGTATGTTTACTAGAATAGTAAACTATTGTGTTTACTAGAATAGAACAGTTGTCATGTCATAGTCAAGACCATGACTGTGATAGGAACGATTCTAGAAAGAGACAAGTCAACTTCAGTAGACTTTGAGGAGAAATATATTCTGGCTCTCAAACCCATTGCCAGTGTCCACTCGGTGAATAGTACGGCTGGTTGCTGTGTCACTCTGCACTAAGGAGAAAAACCCTAACTCTAGGCACCAGAGTTTAACATAGTGGTTTGGAATTACCTCCCACCCTTTTTCTAAAAAATCAACTTTTAGAAGTTTGCACAAAAGCAGGACAATGTTACAATACGATTAAAATAGCTGCACTAGTGACCTTCACTTAGACTGATAAAAAAATGTAAGAGTCCAGCAAAGATCTGCCAAATCTTTTTTTAGCAGAACATGACAACCCCATATAATTCAGGAAGGATGATGCAAAGTAGGAAAGCGCCAAAGCAGGTGATCTGAGGGAATCACTGAGACTTTGTCTTCTTGGCATGGGACGTTGTGGGGAGAAAAGGAGAGGGAGTTGAGTCTGGTGCTCTGCTGCATTTATTAAAATTACAACTGATTAAACGCCAGATGTCAAAATTGAAAAAAAGAAGCACATTTTTCACAATGTGGCATGAAGGGCAATGCTGATCTCCCTTTTCTCAAGTGCACACATTCAAAAGCTTCTACTGGTGAGAGCAGATGGCTCAAACCAGCCCAGCCAAATAAATAGCTGTCTTTCAAATTCTAGTCCAGCAGAACATAGCATCAAATGTGTGGGATGCAGCAACCGCTTCCATTCCAGAAAGGAAATGGGCAATAGACATATGGGCAGTATTTGGAATCCATGAGTATGTTTCAAATTTTAATTAAAACCACCCCATAGATAGTTTGCTAAAATGGTCCTTTATTCTTTGCAGATCTGTAACTCTGACTTCCTTCCTCACTGCAATGTGGGATCCCTGTATTGACTCAAGTCAAATGCACCATCAAATCTAACATGCACCTCAATTTTCAAAACCCTGAAACTCAAAACAGCATTTGCTGCCAAATATAATGCGCAAAAAGCGCACTCTTTGTCATTTGCCCATTACAGTTGCTGCCTGCTTAGAATTCCTTCTTTAAAAGCAAGTGTTAAAACACCAAAGCTTCCAACAATGGAAAAGAAAACTTTGGGGTGTATCTATGCTGTAGAATGAATCCACTTTAACTGCCCTGGCTCAATGCTATGTGATCCTGGGGATGTACTTTTACAAGGTTTGAGTCTTCTCCCAAAGAATGCTGATGCCTCACCAAACTATAAATATCAGGATCACATTGCATTGAGATATGGTCATTAAATTTGAGGTGGTGTCCCTCAAATTGGAGCTCCAGGTGTAGCTCCTGAAGCAGCTTCCCCTTTTGCTTTGGCTCAGCACTAAGATTACTGTATGATGCAAATCTAATGTGCACCCTAATTTGGGCAAGGGAATTCAGCCAAGGGTGAGCATTAGGTTCAGAATCCTGGGTGACACCCCTTTGTTCCCTGTCAACTGAAGTCCATAGGAAGTTTGTTGGGTGACCCTGGGCTAGCAGCCTCTCTATATGTGTTTTCAAGTCACCTGCCAACTTATGGTGACCCCATGAACTTCATAGGGTTTTCTTAGACAAGGGAGACTTGGGGTGGTTTTCTCTCCCTCTGAGATATAATTTGCAGGACCTGGTATTTGTTGGTGGTCTTCCATCCAAGTACAAACCAGAGCTGACCCTACGCCTAGCCTACAGGACAGTGGCAAAAAATAAATGAGATAATGGTTGTTGTAGGTTTTTCGGGCTGTATGGCCATGTTCTAAAAGCATTCTCTCCTGACATTTCTCCTGCATCTATGGCAGGCATCCTCAGAGGTTGTGAGGTCACAACCTCACAACCTCTGAGGATGCCTGCCATCGATACAGGCGAAACATCAGAAGATAATGCTTTTAGAACATGGCCATAGAATCCGAAAAACCTACAAAAACCCAGTGATTCCGGCCATGAAAGCCTTCAACAATACATTAAATAGAATAATCTCCATTTGGCTACCAAACTGCATTTGCAAGAAAGTGAGAACAAAAGCTTTAATTTCACCGGAGACAGTGTGATTCATTATGAACAAATCACAAAAGAAATCAGAGAAAAATGGCTCTGTTCAAAAGACTAAAAGGGGATGAGAAAAAAAAAATCCCATGGCCACAATTTACCAAACTTCCAGCCATTCATTAGAGTCTATCTCCATTTGGATTTATTCCTCTCTCCCCATGCTGTCCAGTGGACATGGGTTTCCTTGCTCTCCATAGAAGATTTTCAAATACTACTTTGGTTTGTCAAGGAACAGGATGGGTGCAAAGAGATAAGTGTGTGGATGCATGTTTAAAAATCATGAGTAAGTCACTTCTATACGTCTTCGGAATGATGCAGTTTGGAGAAAAACATTACTTAACGTTTAAACTTAACTGGCAAATTAATAATTTAAAATTAACATAAGGAATTGTCACTTTATGGCAACAAGCTGGGAATCTGCTGGTGAATTCCAGGACTATAGTTGGCTGTAGAAACCTGGACAAGAAGGATTCATGGCATATAACCTAACAGACAGATGAAGGATAATGCTAGTAACTGGTATGAGTCACTATGGCTCCATATTACCTTTCGTTACAGAAGATGCCTATGTATTCTAATTGTTGGGGGACATAGGTAGGAGAATTTTCTTTCATTTACTTCCTGCCAGGCCCGTAGCCAGGATTTCGATTTGAGGGGAGGCTGAGTTTGTTTCGGGGGGGGGGGGGGGGTCTGAGTCTGAGTGAAAGAGTGTCTACCCTAGCAAACCTTTTATATCGTTACCCCAATACCCCCATGCATATGGGATATATTGAGCATGGTGATCAGATCATGATATGAATAAACATAACAGTTTAAATAATGTACCAGTGAGACCTTCTCGCAGACCACCCTGAGAATTTCGGGGGGGGGGGGGCTGAAGCCCCCAAGCCCCCCCCCCCCCCCTTGCTACATGCCTGCTTCCTGCCCTTGGACTTTTCAAGATAAAAGAATGCTGAAATAGCAAAGTCTTTGGTCTCATCCAGCAAGGTGGGTCTTATGTTCTTGACTACGGCATAGTGAAAGCAAAGCTGTTGTAGTACTCTTACTACATCCATAAGGCAAAGGGATGGAAAAGTCCCAGGCATCCAGGCAGAGGCAGCCCTAGGTAATTTTCAATGGTAAGCAAACAGTATTTTCTCAGTTCTTGTGGGTTTTTTCGGGCTATATGGCCATGTTCTAGAGGCATTTCTCCTGACGTTTCGCCTGCATCTATGGCAAGCTTCCTCAGAGGTGAGGTCACCTCTGAGGAAGCCTGCCATAGATGCAGGTGAAACGTCAGGAGAAATGCCTCTAGAACATGGCCATATAGCCCGAAAAAACCCACAAGAACTGAGTGATTCCAGCCATGAAAGCCTTCGACAATACATTAAACAGTATTTTGGTGCCCGCCCCCACAAAACCAATAACTATATATATATATATATATATATATATAGGCATGGTCAAATGGAAGGCCAAAGTTGGCCCATGCCATCCATACACACACACACAAACACTAGCCGTCCCCTGCCATGCGTTGCTGTGATCCAGTATGGCGCGTCTGGTGGGGACGAGGGACAGGGCCTTTTCTGTGGTGGCCCCCTGACTTTGGAACACCCTCCCCAAGGACATCAGACAAGCCCCTACACTGGCAGTCTTCAGGAAGAGTTTGAAGACCTGGCTGTTCCGGTGTGCCTTTCCAGAATAGGAAACTCCAGCAATATGTCCCAGAAGCACTTTATCAGAGATTTAGATTGTCCGCACATTGCACTTACCCTAAAATCTTATGTTCCATCTGTCATACCCAGCACTTTTAATCTGTACCCATTACATTTGGCTCGGCCCTAGTTTTATTGTGTCATGGTGTACTGTTTCTATTGTTTACTGTTATTGCTTATTGTTTTGATTTGCTTTATAATGCTGTGTGTATTGTTATGTTGTTGTTTTATTTAGGCCTTGGCCTTTGTAAGCCGCATCGAGTCCTTCGGGAGATGCTAGCGGGGTACAAATAAAGATAATAATAATAATAATAATAATAATATGGTGATCTTGAAAAAATGAGAAAGTTGGTTTCTAATATATGTAATTTCTAGATGCTTGTGAGTAAACAGTATTTTTGTTGTTTCTTTGTCAGCGTTGATGTAGTTCCAACACAAAATACTGGAGGGATTTGGGGAAAATAGACCCTGACACTTGGGAATTGCTATTGTGTATTGTGTATTGCTATTCACCAGTCACCAAAGAGCATTCTCAGCTCCACCAATAACCGAACTTGCCATATAGGACTTCCAACACAAAATACTGGAGGGGTTTGGGGGAAGCATGTACAATAATTTAGATTTGCAGTACCTTCAGTCGCTTCCGTTCGTGAAGAAGCATCCTTGCCACCCTGAGAGAGGTGCTGGCACAGCTGCCTGGAGAGGCGCTTGCAATGCTGCCCCTCTTCATACAGGAGAAGAGGCCCTGTGCTCCATCGGCCCCTGGGTATGTGCTTTGCGTACCGGCTTGAGCTAACAATGAACCAAAAACATAAAGCCGGTACGCAAAAGCGTAATTTGCATACCGGCTCTGCTAACAATGAACCAAAAACATAAACAAACGATGCAAACAACATCCACCAACTTTCTCAGCTCTTACTCATGGATCCACTTATATGATTACACCAGCTTCTGGAAATCTTCAACACAGACCTCAAATCATTTGCTCAGACATCCTGGCTTGTGGCAACCCATATTGGCAACACTGAAGAAGTCAGTTATCTAAAGCTGCAAGTTGGAACTTAAATATAAAGCGCACCAATATCCACACCCTAAACCAGTGCTTTCCAAACCATGTCATGACATACTTGTGCGTTGTGTGAATGTAACTAAAAACATCTGAGTCTATGTGAAATAAGAAATAAATCATATATTTTTAAAAATATAAGTGAAAAGTTTTTCATGAGAAATGTTACATCCCTAGACATTTTGTGATTACAATTTATGTCTGTTTCCGTATCCCTTAGATGTGGTTGGTTTTTTGTTTGTTTGTTTTTTCATGTCAGGAGCGAGTAGGAAACTGCAAATTTGGTTGTTGTGTGAGGAAATTGGCTATCTGCAAGGACATTGCCCAGGGGATGCCTGGATATTTGATGTTTTAGCATCCTTGTGGGAGGCTCCTCTCATGTTCCTGCATGGGGAACTAGAGCTGAGACGGGAGCTCACCCCACTTTCAGGATTTGAACTGCTAAGCTGTTGGTCAGCAGTTCTGCCGGCATAAAGGTTTAACCCACTGCATCACGGAGGGCTCTATGTGGTTGGTGTAACCCCCCATTTGCTAGTAAAACTACCTTACTGTGTCACGAAATGATGCATGTTTAAAAAGCATGTCACTGACATGAAATATTTGGAAAGCTCTGCTCTAAACCCGGAAACCTCTCGTATCAGCACCACTCAGAGAGTTATGGTGTTAAATGCAAAGAATGGCTTAAACACCTGAAAGGCAGCAGGTTGTGTCTGATTTTGGAACCTAAGCAGGATCAAATGGGAGACTGTTGAGGAACCTTAAATGCTGTAGGTTATCTTTCAGAGGCGCAATTGCCTCGTAGTCTTCCTTGCCTTCAAGAAAACCCTGGCACAGTGTTTCCCAGCCTTTTGTGACCAGGGACCACTCTCCAACATTAGTACCAAAAGGGTTACAAATCGGTTTTTGGTCAACTTTAGATTTAGTTTGGTTATTTGGAGTGCTGATTCAGAAAATGGCATTGGACATCAGCTCTAGTTTCAGATACAGAACATATGCCACCCAGTAGTAGCTATCTACTTGACCACAGAAAACCATACTTAATAAGTATTGTTGAAGGCTTTCATGGCCGGAATCACGGGGTTGTTGTAAGTTTTGCGAGCTATATGGCTATGTTCTAGAAGCATTCTCTTCTGACATTTCACCTGCATCTGTGGCAGGCATCCTCTGAGGTTGTGAGTTCTGAGAGAGAATGTTTTTAGAACATAGCCATATAGCCTGAAAAACCTACAACAACCCAGTGATTCCGGCCATGAAAGCCTTCAAAATACAGTGAAAGGTTTCTGAATGCCACCCATTTACACAAATCTGTGCAGTGTTTGCAGTGTATTCTGCAGAAGATACTTCAGCTCTACCCCACAACCTCTGAGGATGCTTGCCACAGATGCAGGAGAAACGTCAGGAGAGAATGCTTCTAGAACATTGCCATATAGCCCAAAAAACCTACAACAACCCATATTTAATAAGCCTCAGCACTATAAGTGGGTTTTGCAAGACCAATTGCTCTCGTTGCAACTGTGTAGTAACAGTGAGGCCGCAGACTATATTTTAGTTCTTCCAGACCACTGGTGGTCCATTGACCAAAGGTTGGGAACCACTGCCCTAGGAAATGCATGGAGTCACCATAAAGTCCACAGGTGACTGGAAGTCACTGCATATGCACAGGATGGGGAGTAAAACACATGGAAGGAGACCTGATGAAAGGGAATGGCCCAAATGTGACTCAGTATCCAAAGCTCAACCTTCATCACTGAAGGAAAGCTGACTCTGAAAGGGAACTTTTAAAGACTGCACGCCAGATAAGGCCAGAATGAAGCCTTGCGTCACAAACTCCCAGCAGGGGAGGTGGGAGATCCAGGAGTGCACCTACTACAACGTCCAGCCCTGCAAGATGCGGAGGTGGGCGTGGACTAAGGCAAGCGCGGGAGCCAGGAAGGGAGAGGGGCCGGGGAACCCACCAGGAGAAGGGGCACCTTGGGGTGAGCCCCACCTTAGGCCAACCCTCCGCGCACATGCGCACCCCTGCTTGCAAGCAACACTGGCTCCATTGAGAGGAAGGCCTTGGCGCTGGAGTTCACAGAGGCACACATACATAGACATTGCAACCCAGCTGGGCAAAAAGGCACCAATCTCTACGGCTGCCCTTCTCACCTCGCCCCAAGCACATCCGGGTCCCCTGGCAGGGTCAGGAAGGCGGCAAAGGCAGGATCCCTTCGCCCAACCCTCCCCAACATATCCACGCACACTTATACACACACAGTTCCCTCTCTGACCTTACCTGGGCTGCCCAGGAGACGGCGATCAACAGCAGGAGCAGCTCCACCAGGAAGCGCATGGTGGTGGAGGCGTCCAGCTCAGCTCAGCCTCAGAGCTCCTCAAGAGCTCCTCAAGAGCGCCCCCCTTGAGATGTGCGCTCTATGCAAAAGCGTAATTTGTGTAACGGCTTGAGCCGCCTCTGCATCCAGGGCAAACATCTGTGGGTGGTTTCAAGGCTGGTGGAAATAATCCTACTCATGAAAACAGGCCATACACTATATATCTGCACATAACGGATTCTTGATTGAAAGGAAAAAATAAAAAATAAAAAACTGTGCTGCTAACATCTTAGAAACAAATAGGTCCATTGTGGGGGATAGCACATTTCACAGATAAGAACTTCTTCTGTTTCAAGCACAAAACTATTAAAACTGATGACAGTGTGTGTGTGTATAAAGAGATGATGTACACACTCACACAAATACTCAAGTTGAAGCACAGTACAATAAATGGGAATTCCTTGCCAGTTATCTTTTCTGTTACAGATTATTGTGGACTTTGCCAGTCTTCCTCTAAAGTATAGATAAGACAAAATGAGAAAGGTGAAAAAATAAAATCATTCATAGAGATAAATTGACAAAAAAACACAATTGCAGGGGGTTAGATGGGGAAGGAGACAACTCAGCTAGCTGCAAACAACTCAGTCTGTTTGCAGCTAGCTGAATGTGGGTGAAATTGTGTTTTTTGTCAATAAGCTTATTCCTGCTAGGGTTTATGGTTGTGCTCTGTATGGCTTTGACATCCTTGGAAAAAAATTCCTTTTCTGTAGATAAGTTCTAAAGCAGCCACTTCAGTATCCAGCCAGATGTTTGTAAAATGCTGCAAAGCAGATCTGCATGCAAGTATGGTGCTTTGGGAGTGACAATCCCCTGCTTTTGATGCAATTCTCTCTAGGCATTATTTAAATGTCTGGTTTTCTCTTTTTTTGCCTTGTGGAACTAAACTTGGAAAAAAGGAATCCCTTTATCTATATTGTAACAACATTCTCATTTAGCTTTATATTTAGAAGGCTTTAGTGATCAGAGTGACACGATTGCTAAAGCAGTAATAGCAAGAGGAAACTTCACGTAAGGCTGCAGTCTCACTGAACTGTATAGGGTTTACATTTCTGTTAATGATAATGGCTTACATCAGGGGTCCCCAAATAAGGCCTATGGATGCAGCCTTTCAAGTTTCTTTACCCAGCTCCCACCCTAAACTTTAGACTTAGGGTTGCCTTGAGTCTGAATCAATTTGAAGGCACACAACATTATACAGCAGCAAAAAAAAAAAAAAAAAAAAGCCAATGGGATTTTGGCCTGCATCAATAGAAGTATAGTGTCTAGGTCCAGGGAAGTCATGCTATCCCTCTATTCCCCCTTGGTCAGACCACATCTGGAATACTCTGTCCAATTCTGGGCACCATAACTGGAGATGTTGACAAGCTGGAATGTGTCCAGAGGAGGGCAACCAAAATGATCAAGGGTCTGGAGAACAAGCCCTATGGCAGTGGTTCTCAACCTGTGGGTCTCCAGATGTTTTGGTCTTCAACCCCCAGAAGTCCTAACAGCTGGTAAACTGGTTGGGATTTCTGGGAGTTGTAGGCCAAAACACCTAGGGACCCACAGGTTGAGAACCACTGCCCTATGGGGAGAGGCTTAAAGAGCATGTTTAGACTGAAGAAGGGAAGGCTCAGAAGAGACATGATGGCCATATATAAATATGTGAGGAAAAGTCACAGAGAGGAGGGAGCAAGCTTTTTTTCTGCTGCCCTGGAGATTAGGACATAGAACAAAAGCTTCAAACTACAGGAAAGGAGATTCCACCTGAACTTCCTGACTGTGAGAGCCATTCAGCAGTGGAGCTCTCTCTCTCTGCCCCGGAGTGTGGTGGAGGCTCCTTCTTTGGAAGATTTAAGCAGAGGCAGGATGGCCATCTGTCAGGGTGCTTTGAATGTGATTTTTCTGCTTCTTGACATGGGGGTTGGAATGGATGGCCCACCAGGTCTCTTCCAACTCAATGATTCTATGGTTCTATCAGTAACAATCCTAATTAACTTGACTCTCTCATCAGCCAAAAGCAGATCCACACTTCCCACTGAAATACGGGTCAGTTTATGTTGGTTAAAATTGTTCTTCGTTTTAAATATTGTATTGTTCTTTCATTTTCTTTACAATTTGTTCATGGTTTTTTCAAATCTATACCCGTCTCCCCTGTCCCCCAGCAGTTTGGGGGACTGTGAACCAGCCCTTGGCTTAAAAGGTTGGAGAACCCTGGCCCAGTTAAAACAGTTATTTCCATAGCCTTTCTTTCTTTTTTCAGTTTATGTTTAGAGGTATACCAAACTTCAGAAATGTTAATTTTGATTCCATCCAACTATTTCAAATCTGGCTGTATCACTATAACCTCTATAGATAAAGGCTTATCTCCTAAAGTTCCAGACAGAATAGATTCCCTGCAGTCTTTGGCAGGGCAAGGTCATTATGATTCTGGTCACAAAAGTGACTCACAAAGGACAGTCCTAGAGAGGCTGCCCAGGCCATTCCTATTGTGGACAACCCCATCAAAATGTGAGCACATCAGCTTCCCTGTAACAGGTCTTTGCTGTGCCCATGAACAGGGAAAACTGCCAGTTCTGCAGAGTTGCAAAGAGTGGCCAAACGGAGTCACTTAACTTGTCCAAACAAGTAACAATACATATGGCAAAAAAAGTTTTAGTAATGTTCCTGCTGTCAGTATGCATAAGATAATGAGCATCCCTTTTTGAACCGAACCAGACCGAAGGCATTCTGGCTGACTTGGAGAAGAATGCTCAGGCTCAGGACAACAGGTGATAGACCAGACCTCCTTAGCAACTGCCAGGGCAGATTGGCCTTAGCTGCCAGCAAGCCTAAACAAGTAAATCTACTTCCAGAAGGTCTGAGACATTTGATATGGAATGAAAGCTGGGAGAGAGAGAGAGAGAGAGAGAGCGTGTTTATATAAGCCAAGAAGCTGTGGCTGGGCAATTCACTTTTCCATGTTGGTCCCTTTCTCTAGAGTTAGCCTTTCTAATATTTCAAGTCTGATTAAAATCTTGTCATAATTTTGCTACAGAATCATTTGATTCTTCCTGCTAAACAGCAAGATGTGAAATAAACTTAAGAGAAAGCAGTTTCTAAAACCAAAGATAATAATATATGATAGAGTAATACACTGATGATCCACCTCTTCTTGGGGCTCAAGGTGGGCTACGACATTGTTAAAACAAAGAGATAAAACACTATGAAAACACAAGATGCAGGTTAAAATTAACTGTTAAATTGCAGACTGCATTAAAATTCACAAGCTAAATTGAAATTATTTACCACCTGTGACTGACCTGTCTAGTTATGTTATTTCTGCTTAATTTTGACCAGTTTTCCCCTTCTTCTGAACTCTGTTTCAACTACGAGAATTGCTCAGTTGATAGATTTTGCCACAAGATGCGATGATGGCCACCCTTGCTGGGTGTCATTGTACCTAACTATATACTAAGAGCATTCTTGTTCCTGAAATGTTTTCCAAATGTGTTTCATTTTTCTGCTCATACATCCCAGAAGTTATACTCCTTCACAGAAACTGAACGATAATTCCAACCACTAAGCATCAAGATAATTCCCGCTTATCCATGCCTACTGTTTTTTTCTGAATAACATCCCCCACTCCTGCTTCATAGTACAAAATAGTGAAGTATTTTTTATAAATGTGAAAGTTCACTCAACTCATCTCTGACACATATGAACATGAGAGAGGAGTGCTGTGGGATGACACTCTGGACACATTACTATTACCGTATATACTCGAGTATTAGCCAAGTATTTCAGCCCTGGGTTATTATTATCATTATTACATTTATTATTTTACTCTATTATTGTTGTTGTTACATTTATTATTTTACTCAATTATTGTCATTATTACATTTATTATTTTACTCTGTTATTACTGTTATCATTACATATCCATTATTTTACTCTCTTATTATTGTTATTATTATGATTACATTTACTATTTTACTCTCTTTATTATTATTGGAAGGATACGTAAGCACATTTAGAATAATGATTTAATCAGCTGGACAGTCTAATCTTAAATTACAGTTTTATGTAAATATTCAAAAATATTTAACCTACTGATGCCACAATTAATGTAATTTTATTGGTAACTATTTTTATTTTGAAATTTACCAGTAGCTGCTGAATTTCCCACCCTCAGCTTATACTCGAGTCAATACGTTATCCCAGTTTTTTGTGGTAAAATTAGGTGCCTCGGTTTATATTTGAGTATCTACGGTACTAACTGAGTATCTATGCTACTCTTCAAAATAAAATATTCTAAGAGTAGCCAGCAAAAGAGCACAATCAAACAGAGCACCATAATAAAAAACTGATAAAATTTGCAGTGTTAAACATCTCTCCTCAATTAAAAGCCTGGAGGGGGGTTGTGAATGGGATCCAAATAACAAACACAGTACCAGCTGCACCTCCCTGGGAAGGAATTCCAGAACTGGGCAATTCTGACTAAAACTGTCACAATGGCCCTCTTTGCAAGCGGCACATGAGGCTGGCATCCAAGGGTAAGGGGATCTGTTGGAGATCAACCCCATCCTGCACAAGTTTGTAGTCCTCATCAAGGAAATAGAAAGACAGATTAGTTAGCTGACAGAGAAAGACCTTCCCCTATTGTCCTCTGTGTCTGCCTGTCTCTCTATTCTCTCCTCCTATTTCTGTTCATTACTTCTTCATTTTCTTCTTCTCCTGTGAGCATAAAAGGAGACAAGGTGTCTCCAGAGACATAGTTAGATAGCTAGGCCCTAACTATCCTACATAAAAATGCAGTTTTTTCAATAAAGTCTTTTGTAACTTTTAAAGCCTGACTCTGCTTTTGTAATTGCTGAAGCTCATTTGCTCTATTTCTGTGCTCAAGAGAAGCTTCTGATCTGCTAAAACTGGTCCTGCTGCTGCTGTTGCTGCTTTATCTTCTACAAATGCCTTTTCCTTTTTGAAATGACCCAACAGCCACCACAGATAGGCAGACTGGCATACTGACATGGGGAAAGGTATTACTATGTTATTCTGAAATGAATATCTCTATCTATCATAGGGAAGGGCTAACATCCCTGTGGTGTTCGTTTTGCTGCCCCTGTTCAGAAGATTTCATCTCACTTTCTGTCCCTGTGATAATTGGATTTTGAACATTTTGGCTTGTGAAAACAAAGATTGGTGATAAAGCTTCAGCGGAGATACCTTTCTGCCATGATAACTCTTTCACGAGTGAATTTCCCTTTTTAGGGATAGACTTCTCTCACTCCGTTCTTAACTACAAGTTGTTTGTAAGTCGAACGTTTGTAATTTAGGGACTGCATGAACAATACATTGGCTAGAGGAAAGAAGGCCCAGAAACTTACCAGAACTCGGTCCCCCATTTTGAGTTCTCTTTCTCCTTTCTTTAAAGAGCCAGCTTCAGATAGATTGGATATTGATTCGCTTGCTGTTCTGGAAAGATTGCTAACTTGAGACACGGGGTGCTCCTTTGCCACAGGGGAGGAAGTCTTGTGAGGAATGCCGGTGGGGGGCAGCGGTGCAGCGGCTGCGGTTGCAGAAGGCAAAGATGCAAGACTAGCAGCCAATGTGGAGGTGGGCGAAGTCGCCCGGGAAACAGCAGAGGCCTGTGTACCATTGGGTTCCTCCTCTGTCACCACTCTGCGGGTCAGCTTAGAGGGTCTGGTAAAAATTCCCCGCAAAGCCTCACATTGAAAGTAACGGACTCCAGCCACGGAGCCATCATTCTTGCCAATGGCTTCATCCAAAACAATCCCGGCCCATTGTCCTGGCGCAAACTGGGTTTCTCCTAGGAACTGGATAAAGCCTGGCTTGTTGCCATTCACCCAAACACGCTCTCCAATTCTGAAGTCATCCACAAATTCTTCCTGTGCTTCTGAGGGGGTGGTGGTAGATGCTTTCTCAGCGGCTGCTGCCTTTTCTGTTGCAGCTGGAGCTAAATGGGGAAGGAAAGCAAACACCGTTATTCTGTAGTCGTTTTGTGTCAAACAAGACAGCCATTGCCTGCTTTTCTTATGCCAAATAGCAAATGAACTAAACTTTTTTATAGATACTCTTTGCACTAGTACACTTTCCCATTGCCTCCCACACTTCAAACCAGCCTATTCTGCTTCCAAGTCCATCTTGAGTCCACAGACAGAACATACAGGGTAAATATGCTCTCTTAACATCATGCATAACTAAGCCAGGCTATATAAATGGGATACTATAAAGTCACATTGGCTGAAGGGGACTCCCAATTTGTGAATTCAGTAGATATAATGATCCAGATCTGAGAAAAGTTACGTTTTGGATTATGTCTCTAGGATCCCACAGTGAGTATGGTCATTGGCGATGTTGACCGGGCATTTCTGGGAGTCATATTCCATAACATTATGAAGTTCAAAAACACATTTAAATGACCTCCTCCACATCCACTCTTCCTTTCTGCCATTACAAATAAAGCCTGCAGCACTGGAGAAATAGGGGTGGGACTCTGCATTTCTCCTGCCAAGATGTTCAACTCTTCCTTACCAGGGGAGGTAGATGCGGCAGTTTTCAATAAGACACTCCCAGGCTTGTTGATCTTCATTGGAGCCTTCAGCCCACTCGGTTTTAACATACTCATCTTCTGTTTCGCTGTTTTATTGTTCCTGTCTGCAGTAAGATTTCTTAAGCATGGATGCAATATTGGTTTCTATATTGCTTTCCTCTGGATTAAACCTGTGTATACATTCAAAAGAGGAAAAGATAAATACATATTTCTTTGGCTCCTAGATGGAATACTTTCGCATTACAAAAGTAGTTTGCTGTTTTCACATTGAGCTTTCCCCCAAAAGGCTATTTTAAGAAATTAAAACATAATTCTTTACGGCATTACCAACAAACACCATAGAAAAGTTTCAATATTCAGACAATTCTATATATTTGTGAAGTGCTGCAACATTCCAGCGTAAAACACATAGCATAGCAAGGAAGGCGAGGAAGGTCAGCATGTCAGTATTTCTAAGATTGAACCAAAACACCCTCTCAAGATGGTTTAGCAAAGTCTTATCCCTGGACAGCTAATCCACATATGCCCACCCCTCCCTTTCTGGAATTCCTTGCTGAAGATCATGAGATTCTGAGACTGTTAGCTCATTATATTGTCCCCCATACAGTGCCCCAACTCTGCTCCTTTAGAAACCAAGTCAGAAAGGAGTCCCTCCTCCCCTTCAGTTGCTAGGAAAAGAGAATAGCTTTGATTTAGGGGCCCACGACTGGCTTTTCCAAATAACCATGTGGCAAAATGCATTTGCCTTAAACAATTTCAATCAACTATTCCTCCCTTGCTTGGTCATCAGGGCTGACTTGCTTTAATTGTAAAAAGAAAGAGATGGATTATAACCAGTGACCAGCTCCTTAAAAACCCACCACCTAAGTCAAAAGCTTCTTGAAAACACTAGTTTCATGTTAGTAGCAAAAGTAAAGAGGAAACAACCAAGCAAGACTTCCAAGGTGGCAGGGAATTTTGAAAGGTAACAGAAAACCAACCTGTGGCTCTATTCTTTTATTAGAACTTGACATATGCTATGAAAAAAACTGGGGCCTATGTTTACAGAGTGTCCTGGCACCAGTGCAAGGCTCTGCACTTGTGGCATTTAGATCATCCAGCAGTAGCCTGGCTTAATGCAGAACACAGGCTCTGAAGAAGAACACAATGCTCTGCCATAGGAACAGAAAAGCATCTTTTAATCACATTGCCACAACAGTTCAACTATGAAAGGCAACAGTTAAGAAGAGATCAGAACCGGATTTTGTTTTGATCTTATAGCGCAAGCCACCTTAGGTCCTATAAATAAAACAGAACAGAATAGAATGTGAGATCCACAACTTTGTACAGCTACATAAAAAACTTTGTCAGCTCCAGAAATGTATCACAGGTTCTAAGGAAAAACCAAAGTCTCAGACTACACATTCTGACATTTCCAAAGCATCTGATAGCATGCAACAAATGTCCCTGATTAAAGTTTGTGAATGGGATATGAGAAAGACTACAAATTGGGGCTTTGCAACCTTTGGTTCTCCAGATGTTTTGGACTTCCGCTCCCAGAATCCCTTACCAAACACCAAACTGGCCAGAGTTTCAGGAAACAGAAATCCAAAGCAGCTGGAGGACCAATGTCTTAGAACTTCTGCTCTAAACGGTTCTGGGACTTTTGTGTAGCAATCATGCCATTGTATGAACTTACAAAGATGGCTCAGATCCAATCAGAAAAACTTGAGAAGGTCCAAACCAGGCTACTCCTATTTGCTTTTACAACTGAGTTCTGTGGGCAACAGTATTGACGCCCAATTTAAAGCAGAGCACCTGATGAACCAGCCTGGACACAGCATATTATTTGAGAACACAGAAATGCTGGACTACACCAACAACCACCATGTCAGACTACACAGAGAAGCCATTGAAATCCACAAGCATGTGGACAATTTCAACAGAAAGGAAGAGACCATGAAAATGAACAAAATCTGGCTACCAGTATTAAAAAACTCTAAAATTACAACAGCAAAACAGCAGAGAGGAAACAACCAGGCACATCTTAACACCTCTCAACAAAAGATTTTCCCAGGCTCAGCCAGGCCTTGCTAATGCTAATGAAGGTGGTCAGTTGAAACATTCACACCTAGCTCCAGCAGAGAAGAGCTCTTTGCCCCACCCCAGCCATTCCACAGATATATAAACCCATTGTCTTAATTCCAACAGACCTCACTACCTCTGAGGATGCTTGCCATAGATGCAGGCGAAACGTCAGGAGACATGCCTCTAGAACATGGCCTTATAGCCCGAAAAAACCCACAAGAACCTAGTGATTCCAGCCACGAAAGCCTTCGACAATACATTGATAAAGAGGAGCTTTTAAAAATCTTTTGAAGCACAGCGCTATGAAGTATGTCAAGATCTAGATGCCTAAGCATTTCAAAAATGTCACTTCACTAAACTACAAGCATCTATATAAGCGCAGCTGCTAGGTAATCAGTCACATCTCACACTTCCAAGGCTGCGCTGAACAACAGTGGCTAAAATGGCAATCTCCTAACGATTTCATTTGCAGTCTATTGTTGAACAGAGGCCGACCCAATTTGTTCAGCAAAACTTTATCAATGGTGTGAAAAGACCAAGAGTCCACACCAAAGCAACACGTAGTTCTGCTTGAAAGTGGTGAGGAATTTCCACACTCTCCTTATGGCAAGTAAAGCAGAGAATTAGGATCATCAGCTAGGTGGAGGCCAGGATGTGTCTCTTCAGATGCAGGAGGATGAAAAGGAGGAAAGAAGCGCTTAGCTATTTCTTCTCAATAAACCTTTAAACCATAATGCCTTTTAGAACACCGTCTTACAAACTACACAATATGCTCAGAGCACAGAACAGAAAAAATATATTCCCTCGTCATCTCCTCTGAGGCCCTTTTGTCACTTTCTTTTTCTTTCTAGAAAGACAAACAATTCCCAGTGCAAACAATGGAAAATAGTTGATTCTCAGAGACTAAAGGTCTTCTCATGAACATCATCCCAAAATCAGGGACTCAGCTCAGAAAACAACTTCAACCTGCTAGATCCAACTAGATTCCAATTCACCAGCTAATCCACTGTACAACTAATCCCAAGTTCAAAGTTCAAGTGGTCTTATTGAAAAAGGACTTATTTACTAACTAAAAAATCAATCAATCTTTGTTTCTGGAACTGATATCGATTTATGAAAGAAACAAGTCACTCCTTCAAAAGAAGTTATATTTTCTGCATGGACATTACTGTACAACTAATGGGGAAAGAGATCAATAGGTCTCCTTTTTACAAGGGAGAAATAGATGATGGAGTTTAGTATTAATGGAGAAGTCGACACATCAACAACAACTGCTGTGGTATGATCACAGTTTGACCAAATGCTATTATCCTTGGTATACATTCACTAATTATGGAAAGCAATTATGCAAACCTTAATAGCAGTGCCAATGTGCTTCCTCTCCTACACACCCAAAAAGTCTGGAAAGATGTCACAGCTGACACAATCATTATCACAAAATAACTGTGAGAACTAACACTTCAACTGAAACCTTGTCTGCTACATATTTTGTATATAAATATTCAAAACATTATCTTAATTTTTTTAAACCCTCAAAAATAGGTGGGCAACAAAAATCCTTAAAAGATTATGCATAACGAATGGGCATTTGAGAAGTAGAAATAAAGAGGTAAATAGGATCACCTCTTAGATACTGGTGAGTAGGAAGTTAGGAAATTGAGGGACAGGGAAAAATGGGTGAAACTGGGCCACAAACAGCGAGGTGGAAAAGGATCTTTAAAAAATGGCAGGTGGCATGGTGCATCCATGCTCCATGTGCCAAGAGGAAAGAAATAAAGAAACTTCACCTTCCTGTGTGATCTGTTCCCTGGTCTTTCATAGGCACCTAAAAGGCACAATTCGTTTAGTCTAATGCCAATGGTGTAAATCCTTTGAGCTGAAACACCCCCGAAACTCTTCAAATAATTATTCCAACTGATTAAGTGCAAGAAGCAGATATGTGGAGGAAGGACACTGTCTGGCTGGAGAGCATTAAATGCTCTCTTGCTAGGGAATAAAGAAGAGGTGACAAAGCTGAAAGTATTTAAAAAATAAGCCACAGAACCTTGAGGAGGACAAGGGTAGACACATGCCTTTGAATAAGTTAGGAATAAGAAACAAACCAGAATTACAGTATTCAAGGCTGACTAAATATAAGTAGCATTAGATCTGCTAAAAAAATGTGAATGGCAGAATACAGCTGTCAAGGAAATGACAAGACCAGGAGGAAAACATCTTTAGAGACTCATGTTCTTTCTCAAGTCAACTTCAATGGTTACAGCTCCCCCAATCCTCTTTCGCTTCAGTGGGAACACAACACCATTTCCTCCACTTGCCATTAAAAGTGACTTCATTGGAAAAAAAAAAACCAGCAATGACACTAAGATATTCGGGAGAACTCTTAGACCCTTCCTCCCATTGTCATGTTCGATACAAGGCCCATCTAGCTCATCTATCACCTAACAGACAGTTCCAGATAAAGCCAAACAGCATTGGTAGAAAAGTCTATGTTCATATGTTGTGATTGCACCTTGTAGAAAACTAAAGTTTACAGGCATTCTGAGTATACTTTGAACATCCTTGTTATAGAATCAATAGTTTCAGCCAGCCCTCAGACATCAATCGCTATGCATTGCCCTGCATTCTCCCTGCCCACATAAACCATTTGCAGATTAACACACATTATTAAGACTGCAAAATGTCAAAGTCACAAGCACAAACAAAAGTTAGCATGTGCCACAGGCCAGAGGTACCTGTACAATGCTTACACTAGTTTAAGCCAGCCAAAGCAAATGAGAGAGATGCAAAGCCATATGATGAAAACTCATAATCATTAGACAAATGGTCTACTTGCTCCTTCATTTTCAACCCCCCCCCCCCCCGATGCTTCCCTTCTCTTCATCACAAGCATACCTGACTCCACTGGAGCTTTCAGTCATCCTCATATAGAACTAGTTTTCTCCATGAAGAAAGGCAAGTGTAATAAAACAAAAGAAATTGATTCAAAAACACGATCTCAGACTTCTCTTCTGAAAGGACTCTACTCCTTGATCTTGATGAATTATTTTATGGTTCACCAAAGCTAACAAAATAAACCTAAAGTGCCATTAGCACACCACCTGTTATAGTTGGTTGATGTTTCATTTGGCTTCCAGCTTCACCAAACTCTTGAACATTTTAATTCTGGTGACAAAAAAAAGAACAGTCTACCCAAATTGAAGTAAAAGAAAAGAGCTGCTTAGAATACAAGTTATGGACATTATACGCTACTCCGTCATCAGGGCTATAAGGAGAACTGTTGCTTTTAGAGATTCAAGAGTATGCTGTTTCTTCATAGGGATAGGAAATGCCCTTCCTGCCTCCTTGGCCTCTGAAGAATTTCCTCGCCATAGGACTAAGGACTTCCCCAGTCCTGTCACCCACCCTTCCTGCATCCCAACACTTTACTCATTATACCAGCTCACAATATATTGAATAGAGTTGTCTTGCTTTCCCTAAGAGGCTACCAAATTTGTAAATGGCAGCATAACAAATGACTGCATGTTTTTGATTTTAAGAACTGTAGGGAGTCATTTGAACAATGTATTCACAATAAGTAGATTTTGAATAAAAGATGGGCTACATATCTTAATAAAAGACATATGGAATCATCAAAACGAATGAATTTGAAAGAGGAGGTGAACACCAAGAACATTTTACATCTCCATGTCTGTGGCTTTGATTTACTCTTAACAAGTCACTGAGCTAAGGTGTTAGATCAGTTTTCTGTTTGGAGGACTACATGCATGATTTTGTAAAGACAAAAAACAGAAAATATAAATAAATTCGAAGTGGTTGGACATCTATTTCTGGTTTTGAAAAAGGAACTGCTGCTCTGGACACTTCCAAAAGAGGTAAATTCGAAGAGACTGTCATTTTCATCAGAAAAATGGCAGTCCTAGAGAGTCTGAGAGGGGTCATGGCCAAAAAAATAGTCTTCAGAGCCACATGCATCCGCAGGACTATATTTGTCCATTACTGATCTACATATTTATTTATTATTTATTTATTTACTTTGCTTATATACCGCTGTTCTCAGCCCAGGGCCGACTCACAGCGGTGTACAACATAGGAACAACAAAATTCAAGACATAGTATAAAAACAATTCTGGCCCCAGAGTGGCCGTTGCTGTTGGGGGAGGGGCGCTGATGTCACAGGGGACAAGATGGCAACGTCCTCCTGGCTCCCCTTCTTTATTCTGGCCCCAGAGTGGCCGTTGGTGTTAGATACATAAGTATCTAATAAGAGACCTAACAGACACAAAGGGCCTCTTCCCCACTATAGTTAGATATACCATATTTTTTTCTTTAAATTATAAATTATTCATAGAGCAAATTGACCCTGAACTCTCCCTAGAAGCCAAGATGAGTCAGGCCTCATCACACTAGATTAAAAATTCACTTAAAATCCAGTTTCTGCCTCCTGCAGAATTTTGGGGTTTGTAGTTTAGGGAGGAGCCTTTAACAGCCTCATTAAACTATAATCCGGTTTCTGCAGGAGGCAGAAACCGGATTTTAACTGGATTTTTTCTCTATTTGTGATTAAGCTATCGAGTCTGCTGTATTCTGAACATATCATGAAATGATAGGAATCACTAGAACAGACAATAACGTTTGGTAAAGTAGAAGGCAAAGATAGAGACCGCATTAGTGATTGTGTTCTGCATCAGGCCACGGCTGCCCTGAGCAGGCTGTTGAAGACAGGGTGACTTAGAAGTCTCTCCTTCATAGGGTCACCAGAAGTCAATGTCAACTTGATGGCAATTAATGAATTATTTTTACATTTTCATATATATAAACACCGGTAAATATAGGCAAAAAATGTTTAAAACCCAATATTCACTTTTGCCCCTTTTGGTGGTAATTTCTTTGCTTCCTTCCCTGCTCCTTCCCTTTGGCACAAATAAGCAGTCACATTTTATTAATCTGAAAAGGGATTGCCACTAAGGATTTCTACCTTCAATACTACATTTTGCGAACGCCATACTTGCTTCATGGTACAACTAAGTAATAATCCCTTCCCCAAAAGTCAACTGAAAAGCTGAGGATCTGGCTGCCAAAAAGCCACCTCCCAAATCTGAGAGTCAGGCTGTGTCTTTCCACCAATGCTAATACTTCAGGAGGCTTCCAGGGGATCAGATCCTTGAGTGGCTTGGGAAAGCTTCAAGTGCCGTGGCCTGAGGTTGCCCCAGCTTGTGCTCTTTATAATTAGCTGCGGAGGAATGCTGCTAAGCCGCTCCGGGTGGGGGCCCGCCTCTCTCCACCTCGCTTTGCAGGATGACTTCACTGGCTCTGACCTCAGAAGCAGGCATGTAGGAATGCCTGCAAGAGTGCCTCTTGGGATGCCACTGCAGCAAATTCACTCGAGGCAAGGCATGCAAAACTCTCATTACCTACTTCTTAGAGCAAGGAGTCCTTTTGGCCACTCAAAGATGGGAACTGGATGACTGGTAGTGATATTGGAGGTGGACCCCCCCCCCCCCCCAGGACTCTGTAAAAGATGGTTCAAAACCAAGGAATTCATAGTTTTACCAAGGACACCAGGTTGGAATGATCCCATAATCCCCTATCTCCCCCCCATGTGGGAACCTAAGGCTATTTCCATGGCCCCATGGCTCCACATGGCAAGGCCCCTGTAATCCACAATTTATGGACTTTTCTATGAACTTTTAGAAATCTTTAATCAACTTTTCATGGACTTTGGAACTCTTATGGACCCTATAGCAAACCCTTATGAACTTTTATTATATTTCACTTATCTATATGAACCTTTGGTGGACTGTGGAGGGAGGGAGGGCTGACAGGGCTCCCTTGACCTTGAATGGTTTATTCCTTATGATTTCCTTGTATGTTCCCTTTTCCCATTATATGTGTGTATGTCTATATTTATGAAATATGAAGGAAAAGCCACTGTTTTCAAAATCCAGCAACTCACCTAGCTCAGGAAGCCCCCTCATGCTTCCTGAGCTACTAATCCTCTAACAAAAGGTTTCATCACACCCATTTGCATGGACAATAAAACAAATGGTTCTTATCAGCCAGAGGGCACAAGGCTAGTCCATCTGGAGATAAGACCTCTGGGCATTTTCATCCACCAACACCAAAGGTGATTTCCTGTCTGCGAGGAATTAGGACTTTACTACAGCTTTTTCCATTATGTCAGCCCTGCTGGCCGAAACCAGTTCCAAAGTTCATCAACGCACCCCATATCTCCGGATGATAAAACAAAGGACCTGGCCATTTGGGCAAGACTATACAGATGATGATTCCAAGGAACTTAAACAATAAACCCTGGCCAGCTTGAGGGCTTACGCAATCGTTGGGCCATTTTGCAAACATTAGTCATTTAAACCAGTCAACTGGACATTTCTTCATTGTTTTCCTGTTGCTCGCCTCCCTTCCACCCCATTGGCTGAGAATCCAAAGCAGAGCTCAGGCAAACATTGGCTATCCTGCTGGCTTGCCAACGTCACAGCCAATCGCAACGAAGCTGGCTCAGGGAGTGGGCATGGAAACTTTTGAATCTGAAATCTATATATTCTGTATTTACCTGCTTAGCAGGCATGTTGATTTGTTTGACAGAATTACTGCAATCGTCATCCTTTCCAGCTGGAATGAAAATCGCAGTGGCTTCTGCTTCAACTTGGTGAGATTTATTTTGCAATATTGGCTTCTCTTTTCTCACCAGGCAACCCACAATGGCTTGGGCCTAATCAACAGCCATTCTAAATTGCTCGACAACAGTAGAAGACACCTTCTTTGCTAAGTTACTTCCTTTCCTTGCTCATTAAAATGCCCACTACTGCTTCCTCTTCAGTCCAAAGCAGTTCACTTCTAGGAGCCCTATACAGTTATATTTTGCTTTTGCACAAGGGCCTCTGAAAGCTAACTACAGAAAAGCTGACAGTGCTTTCGCAGAAAAGGAGCTCAGCTGCTCTAATATTGTATTTCTTGGCTTTGGGCACTCATTCATATATTAATACTGTTCTCTGTAATCAGAGGGGTTATGTATCTGCTGTGTCATTTGTTTCTTCAAAAGCAACTCGAAGCCAAGCCACAAGCAACTTGCTCCCTCACACCCTCTATGCTTTCACCACAGTTTCATTCACTAGACCACTAAAGAAGAAACATTCAATTACTCATCCTTATAGATATCATCACAACTGACGTCCATATCCTAACTTCGGAAAATGCTATCATCTTACCTGCTGTCAAGACAGTTTGCTCCATAGAGAAAGTATAGTAGGCCCACACCTAAACTGATTTCTCCTCAGGGTCTGGATAATTGCCCCAATTTAACACTGTCAGCACCTGTGATTCTTAAAATAATGTGTGATATAAAGAAGAGATTAAATCTGGGGATGTTCTGGAGACTTGTTCTGGTAGTCTCTCCTGCATATCAAGTTGAATTGGATGTTTCTAGTCTATTTTGTTCTTTAAATTATGAAAAATTATGAAACAACAGCTTTTTTCCTTCCTTCATAATTGATGCCTCTCTCTGTTCTCTTTTCACTCAATGCAGACAGACCTTCTTCATCAAGCAAAAACATGAAGATCAGGGACAAGAAACAACTAGTGCTTCAGATGTTTTGGCCTACAATGTCCATCAACTCAGTCAATATTGGACCATGGGAGATGTAGTCCAGAACACTTAGAGCACAAAAAGTTCCTCAGTACATCTAATATCATGGAAGAAAAACTTTCAGATATGTACATATGGGAGAATGAGAGCCAGGGAACTAGGCTGTCAGAAAAGAAATTAAAAGCAAACAATTTAAAAAGTCACCGAACAAATAACTATTACTAAGTGAAATATATTTTTATACTTCATGACAATTAAAACAATGTAATAAGAGCAATGGCTGCAAACATAATTGTAACTTCTGCCAGGGCTATACTTAAGCCTAGAACAGTATCGCTTTCTGTTTTCAGGGAGCCCTGGGATTCTATAGTGCAGAGGCTAGTAATACTCCATCATCACTCCGACTGGAGACCCCGGTGGTGCAGTAGGTTAAACCCTTGTGCCAGAAAGACTGAAGACCAACAGGTCGTAGGTTTGAATCCAGGGTGCAGACGACACCAAATTGGGAGGGATAGCCAATACAAGCGGAGTGCCGCAGGGTTCCATCCTGGGCCCGGTCCTGTTCAACATCTTTATTAATTACTTAGATGAAGGGTTAGAAGGCATGATCATCAAGTTTGCAGGTGACACCAAATTGGGAGGGATAGCCAATACTCCAGAGGACAGGAGCTGGATTCAAAACGATCTTGACAGATTAAAGAGATGGGCCAAAACTAACAAAATGAAGTTCAACAGTGACAAATGCAAGATACTCCACTTTGGCAGGAAAAACGAAATGCAAAGATACAGAATGGGGGATGCCTGGCTTGAGAGCAGTACGTGTGAAAAAGATCTTGGAGTCCTCGTGGACGGCAAGTTAAACATGAGCCAACAATGTGATGTGGCGGCAAAAAAAGCCAATGGGATTTTGGCCTGCATCAATAGGAGCATAGTGTCTAGGTCCAGGGAAGTAATGCTACCCCTCTATTCTGCTTTGGTTAGACCACATCTGGAATATTGTGTCCAATTCTGGGCACCACAATTCAAGAGAGATATTGACAAGCTGGAATGTGTCCAGAGGAGAGCGACTAAAATGATAAAAGGTCTGGAGAACAAGCCCTATGAGGAGCGGCTTAAGGAGCTGGGCATGTTTAGCCTGAAGAAGAGAAGGCTGAGAGGGGATATGATAGCCATGTATAAATATGTGAGAGGAAGCCACAGGGAGGAGGGAGCAAGCATGTTTTCTGCTTCCCTGGAGACTAGGACGCAGAACAATGGCTTCAAACTTCAAGAGAGGAGATTCCATCTAAACATGAGGAAGAACTTCCTGACTGTGAGAGCCGTTCAGCAGTGGAACTCTCTGCCCCGGAGTGTGGTGGAGGCTCCTTCTTTGGAAGCTTTTGAACAGAGGCTGGATGGCCATCTGTCAGGGGTGATTTGAATGCAATATTCCTGCTTCTTGGCAGGGGGTTGGACTGGATGGTCTCTTCCAACTCTTTGATTCTATGATTCTATGACAGCGCGGATGAGCTCCCTCTGTCAGCTCCAGCTCCCCATGCAGGGACATGAGAGAAGCCTCCCACAAGTATGGTAAAACATCAAAAACATCTGGGCATCCCCTAGGCAACGTCCTTGCAGATGGCCAATTCTCTCACACCAGAAGGGACTTGCAGTTTCTCAAGTTGCTTCTGATACAAAAAAAATAAATAAATCACTCCTCCTGTCCTGCACTGTATGGCTACATTAATCCATGAGTGTGTTCTAGGATGAACAAGCAAGATGTTCTGACCGATCCAGCACACTCCTGAAAAATGAGGCTGCCTCCTTAAGATGTGTCCTGATCCCCTGCAAGTTGCAGGAGTTCTGTGGCCAATGTAGAGAACCTTTTTTACCGACTAATTGATGTGGAAAGCATTACACGACTGTGAGGTTTTTGGAGACCATCAGGCCAGAAGAAGAAAAGCAGTACATTTTGAACCCTGCATTAACTAAGTTAGGACACACTAACATTTCCTGTGAATTTTACATGACATTTGGACATGATGTGGGAAACTGTTGCTGCTGCTGTTAGGAAAACCAGCATTAAAAAGATAATTTAGGAAGGGGTGATCTTCTTAAAAAGAAAGGGCCATCTGATGATCCAGAGATTGATGCTATCCCTTTGAGAATGTATTCCAGTAACCCTGGCATGTTGGTTCCCACCCTTTGTTCCTAGAATTTTTAAAAATGAAAACCAGCTGCATTAAGTATATGCAACTACCACATAAAATGAAAGTTACAGCATGCTAGATCTTGCACTGTGTACTGCGTTCATCTTATCATATGAATAAATGCAGCTGCCTAGTCTGATCAATGATGCACTTCACACAGTACTGTCTGATGTACCAGCAGCTACACAAGGCCTTAGATCGGAGGTGTCAAACTTGTGGCCCTGCAGATGTTTGGGCCTCCAACTCCCAAAAGTCCCAGCCAGCTAGACCAATAGCCAGGAATGCTGGAAGCCAAAATCCAAAATACCGGGAGGGCCACAAGTTTGACACCACTGCCTTAGATAGATGATTTCCCTAGCCCTCCCACCAAAGATCCCTTTAATAGGAGGGTGTTAAAGATGTAACACGCTTTCTGTATGCAAAGCATGTATTCTACCATTGGGCCCAAAATACAAGCCAAGCCAGGAGAGAAGGCCTCAAATTTGAAAAACCCTTCCGAGATAGCAGTTTACAGATGAAGAGCCATACACTTGACAGGATTCCCACATCACAGACAATCATCAAGTCTGCTAGGAAGAGATGGCTTCCACTTACTGCACAGCTTTTGCTACTATTCGGAAGTAGGAAAACTTCTGCTAAAACTGAGCCACAGTTTAGAATTGACATGGGATATTTAAAAACAATAAGTGGGGGCAGGCAGAAAAGAAAACAGACCTACTTTAATATGACCCATGCCTACAAAGGAAATTCTGAGCAGACAAAGCCACAAAGAGCCCACACCAGGCCTGCCTTGAAAAGAACGAGTACTGTAGAAAAACAACACACTTAATCCCTGCACAGACTATGCCAAACCCCTGAAAATGTACTGCTGGAAAGCATATGCAAAGTTCTATAAGAAAACATGCTCTCTTATGTTTTCCAGAGCGCTGCATGTCGAACAATCACTCATTCATAAGCACTGCAAACTACTGAACAGTAGAGGTAAAGTATGGGCACAATCCACCAAGAATTTCTCTTGTGCAAGCCCTAATGAAACAAATGGCTCATTCATTCCAAACCTTTGTTTTTGCTCAAACTCAATTTATCACAAAGGAAAGAGTGGGAAGCCCTCTTATTTGATAGGCCCATATTATTACTGCCTTGTTCATTCTGGAGACCCTATAAAGTTGTAGCACTTCCCAAAACTACCCAAGGAGGAAGAGAGGGGAAAAGGAACTTGCTTTATATGTAGAAGAGGTTATCTTTGGCATCTTCAGTTAAAAGAATTAGGTAGAGGGTGAGGAGAAAAATGTCTCTCAACCTGAGTCCCTGGAGAGCTGCTCCCTGTCAAGGTAGACAAGTTTGAAATAAATGGACAAAACCCCTGACCGAGAGCTCCTTCTAATCTGTCCATTATCATTTTAGTCCTTTCCCTAAGTATAGCAGCATGTAAATTTATTCCAACTGTATCCACAGCAACAAGAATATGATAACAGTTCTTCCTTTAGGCAAAATCTAGCTGGCTACCACACATATTTTAGAAGCAAAACAAACAGTCTGCGCACATGCACAAACACGAGAACAGCCCAAGTATCTGGGCAATTTAACTTTATTCATCAACTTCTATAGATAGATATAGCATGAGCCTGCTCTTGACGGCAATCCTGCAAAATACAGCTTGCTTTTAGAGAACTTTCCTTTTCTGGAAGCACTTCATAAAGAGAAAAGTGAACCTTGACAGCACCATCACAATCAAGAAATTCATTTGTACATTGACATAAATAGATTTTAAAATATGAAGGGATATTTGTCAGCTTCATCAACATTTTAAGCTAGTAAAAATATCTGTCTTATGACACCTATCAGCCATTAAGGCTTAGTTGTCTTTTTGCACAAGAACCGTCAGTGAACAGGTTGACCTGTGACAACATTAGCTATGAAAATCACAAAATTTGTTTACTTCATTGTTTTTAATTTTTTAATATAATAAGATTGCAGCAGTACTTGGTTTTAATTGTAAACTGCCTTGGGTCCCATAGCAGGAGATAGGTGGGATAAAAACACAGTAAGTATCAATCCTATTCCATTCATAAACGGGTTCTGCTACTCCAAGAGAATATCCAGAAAAGAAACCATGGAGCAATGGACACAATATGGTACTAATTCTTGGCAGACCGGGGAGGAAAATGCTCGCCTTCCACATCAGATACCTTAATCTACTGATGTAGATTAAAAGGAGGCATCTTGTAATTCTTCAGCCTCCCTTTGCATCTCCAATTTCTGCTTCCAATTAAATATTCCTGTATAATGTTATGGAAGATTCAGAACATGTTGGGAATAATTCAAAGTGCAGAGCAAACACCTAAGTTAATTAGAACTGGAAGCAGATAATAAGGGCGGAGGGAGAAGAGGAAAATGCAGACAGCCAGGGTTCTGTTGCCCTACAGGTTTTGTCCTGCTCTACATCCAGGCACTTTGTGCTGAAACTTATACGGAAGCAGCAGGCAGAAAAAGGCTGGTTCCCATGCTTCTGTTAACAAGGTGGCTTGGTGTGAGTGAGTCATGGTTAATTCCCCCAGCAGCAGAGATCATCATCAATATGCTATAAACACTTTACATTTAAATATGAAAAAACCCTCCTCCAGCTAAGGCAGCTGGAAACATGTTAACCCCATACCATTCTCAAAGACTTGGCAAATATTCTCCCCAGGAATGTCAAGGTTATAAACAAAGGTGGCTTTCATTGAGTTCCACACACCCTTCAGCCAATTCCCAGGCACTGGAAGACTTACATCTTGAAACTGACAACAAAGAGGAACATTTAACCCTGGTCTTTTAAACAGGATACAGGAGGAGAGGAGGGAGAAAGAAGATGCAACTCCTCCTGAGATGCTTAATTATAGGGAACCCAGAGAACGCATTTTCCTCAGTCATTCTGTAGGAGAACAAGGCACAGCAGAGGAGGACACAAAGTGTTCAACTCATGCATGCTTCAACCAAGGACTGGCCATTTAAACATTTCTTGGCATACACACCAAGCCCTCTTTTGTGATAGGTCATTGTTTGCAACAAAAGCCGACAAGACAAACTCAAGCGAATCAGAAACAAACAATGACAGCAAATGCCTTTCTCCCACTCAGCACCTTCAGTGCCTGTTCATGGGAAAATGGGAAGGTCGTATTTCTTAACAACTTCCTTGTGCTTTGGCAAGGACTTAAAAAATCTTTTCCAAAATTCCCTCCTAAAGTAAGATGGGTGGAAGCACAGAGAATGACCCACAAATGGACCATCTAGCACCTGTTGGCCTCCATGATTCCTGCACAGAATGTAGTACCTAGTGAACCTTTGCATCTTCTAGCAAGGCCCTTCTGATGTGTGTGTGTTTTTTTTAATGTTTGCAAGAACATAAACCCAGTCACCTAACATGCTTCCTATGTTGTTACTGTGCAGATAATCCTGAGTCTCGACCCCTGGACCCAACTGCTTTGTAAATGTAGAATATTTTCTTGGCTGCAGGAATTCCAGGAAGAAGTATGCTACATAAAACTTAAACCAACCTGTCCTTGTGCAAACACATCAAAAAACAAAATGACCCAGGTGATACAGTATTTATTTGTATCTAACACTCACCTTTTTTGGCAAAATGACCTTGCCAAAATTAGTTTGTACATTAGATTTGCATAATATGATCATCTTAGTGCTGAGCCAAAGCAAAAGGGAAAGCTGCTTGAGGAGCACCTGAATCTCCTTTTGAGGGATGTAATCTGTAATTTAATTGTCATAAATCAATGCTATGTGATCATGGGATTTGTAGTTTGGTGAAGTGTCTGTACTCTGCCAAAGAAGGCTCAAGTAAATTAAAATTAAACTCAAGTAAATACGGGTACTTTTCTTGTTTCAAGGCATAACTACAATAAAGGTAAGAATCTGGATCATGGAACAGGGAGACCATTCTCTCCTTCTTCTCCTGACCCAGAATGATTTCAACCTGAGTTACAAGACCAGCATTACCACTCATTGGGAAACAGTCTCTCACCCAAATTAGTGCAGAAGGGTGGGGACTGTGACTGTGTGTGGTGTTCAGATGTTAGACTGGGTGTCAATGCCCAGCTTAAAAGGACTCTTAAAACATTCTGTCCATGGAAACCTCAACCAACTTGCCTCAGTGTAATATCAGGGGCTTAGTTTTATTTAGAAATCTGGTGTTTATAAGGATGTCATTACCAGATCTGTGCAATGATTCTGAACACAATGTTTGCTCTAAGTTGATTGAGAGATGAAACAATAGGGAAGTCACCCAAATGCTAGTTACATTAATTATATACAAAAGACAAAGCCTACAGTGCCATTGGCTACATTAACGGCACACACAAGACGACTGTAGTTATTTTATTCAGATAGATATTTCTTCCAGTCATGGAATTTAAGAACTGAACTAAAGTAGCAAAATATAAATTAGCATTTCCAATTATAAATAAGGTATTCAGTTGTTCAACACCCAAACAAACCCATCTCTTGATCAAGAGACCAGCTAGGGCTGGCACTAGTTCCTGATTCTCCAGCACCATAGTCTCACCGACACCTTGTTCATCCCCTTATTTCCACACTCTAGTTTGGATAATAGATCCAGTAACTCCCCACCCCAATAGAGACTAAAAGTGATACTCCTTTGTTTTTGTTTTTTAAATGAAAAGCTTTTATACATGTGATGCTGCTAGGGAGGCAACAGCACTTTTGATAAACAGCATGAGCAGCCATTTTGGCATTACTTTAGAAGGTAAAGTACACCGTTAATAAACAAGGGAAGCCCTTCCTACAGCAGGAGAAGAGAAGCATTTTAGAAAAGTGAAGCCCCAAGTGCCCCTCCTGCTTTTCTGCTGACAGGCATGCCACAGCTCTGTTAGATTTGCACGGTAAGGGACATGCCAGCAGTTCCATACTTCCCAGTTCCAAAAATTAAGCTATTTTCATTATGAAGGGAAAAAGAATAGAGACACTATGCAATGTATTTGCTGTTCTGCATAATCTACAATCTTTTTAAAAACTGTATACATCTACAAAATGGCAGTTCACAGTAGTTTTGCTAGGAATATACTATTGAATAGGCTTATTTCACTACTTGCCAAAAGCTCAATTTACATGAAGGCCATATTTCAAAATAGCGCAATGATATCTTAACATTATGTCTCAAAAGCATAAATGACAACCTGTGCTGAACACCTTTGGCATTGCACCCTTACGCAAAACAGCACAAAGAAACTTACTTCTAGCATGCACAAGAGGGAGGAAGTAGCTTTCTAGTCACTATCATAAATATAGGAACGTATTTACAAGTAGCATAATTATTATTTAATTTTACCAAATACTAGACACAAAATGGACAGTTTCATCCAGCTGCCCACCTTCACTATAAACAGACAGTGACATGTTTACAAATGGAGAGTGACATATGTCCCAAAAGAAGCCTGAAGTGAAACTAGTCATTGAAAAACTGGTCACTAATAACTTGGAATTCTCTGAGAAAGAACCTGGGTACCATTCACCAGCCTAGTGAGACACTTTGTGGCAGTCAAGATACACACCGCTCTCGATTGGGTCCCTGATCAAACCGCAGAGGTTCCCAGCAGCTCTACAAGGGCATCCCTACTCTCTCAATCCTCGTGGCAGGAAGTAGCCCTGGATCCGGCTCCCTGTGGCCAATGGTGCTCCCACTCCACCACTGATGTCATGCAGCAGATTGCACACCAGTTGATTGCTGCGTCTCTCCGCCCCATTCCAATGGCGCTGCCTGACTGCTCGCTCACAAGTGCTTTTGTGTCGAGGGCAGTCGTCTAAGCACAAGCACCTTTGTCTCTCAACACCATGGCCTGGGCCACATCTTTTCAAGGGAGCCTCAAGCAAAAGGTCTCTCTGTTTTCTTTCTCAAGTGGGATCCTGGGCCACCTTTCCAGGGAAACCTGCCACTGTCATCCTAGGCAAAGCAGATTGGACAACTGGGCACCCATCAGTGAGCAAATAGGACCAATTCTCCCATTCATCCCCACCCATAGAACCCACTTGGACACATCACCATTCTGGGAAAAGACAGAAACGATTCCTCCAAGACAAGTTACTCATTCCTCTTCCATTCTGAAAGATTTGCTAACATGCTTCATCCTTGCAAGACAACCGTCTGAGAGGGAACTTTAGAGACCCCTTGTGTCTCTCCTCCAGAGGCATGCCTTTAGGTCAGGCGGGACAAAGTTAAGGCTGGTAACTTGAGCATGGCTACTTCAAATGACCCCAGGAGAACCCCATCTCCTGATCCAGATTGAGATCGTATTTGCCTGGATCCCGCAGAACCCCTTCTCCACTCCTGTGCAAAACGCTACAAAATTTCACCCAATAATATAATCTGTCCCAAAATCTGTCCAAACAACACACCCGGAGAGAGAGAGGGAGGGAGGAAGAAAGAGACAGTCCTCTAAACAAAGTCTACTAGGTGTTGCTTGTCAGGGAAGCACATCTGCCCCATGGGCCCTTCCCCCAAGCCTTGAGCTGTCACTTAGGCAGGAGGAGGTCCTGTTCACTCAGGCTGGGCCAAGGAAACTATACACAAAATAAATATAAGCCAATGCATACATATTCATAAATAATGAACACAAAGAAATAAGTTATATACATATATAAAGGAATGAATGTGACAGCCACTCCAACGAGGACTGGAAGAGCCCAGATGGGTGTCAGTATGTCTTCAGGTGGACTTCGGGCGACCCTATGAATTTCCTTAGCCAAGGAATTTTGGGAGGAAAAGCAGGAGCAAGAAAGAGGCCCCCCTCCCAAACACACAGATCGCGGTTCTCCCTGACAAAAGAATACGCCGGCACAGCCCCCCCCCCCCCCCCGCCTCCACACACAGCGCTCGATTCCCCTTGACAAAGTGGGACAGACTTCGCGATCCTGGGCCCACTTCACCTGTGAAACGGCCTCCCGGTCGTCACGGATGAGGAGGAAAAGGGCAGTCAGGGTCCCGGGTTCACGTGGCCCAAGGCAGAGGCGCTGCCGCTGGGGCCCCGCCTCCTCGGGCCTGGGCTCCCTCAGGCTCAGACGCCCGCTCTGTACCCACCCAAGCGAGGGCGTGGCCCCTCAATGGCTCCTCCCCATCCTCGGCTCAGCTTCTCGACGGGCAGGAGGGAGGCAGGGAGCGTGGGTTCCTAACGGCTCCTCCCCGCTCAGCCTCTCGACAGAAGGTAAGCAGGAGGAGTGGCCTCCCAACTGCTTACTCCTCTCCCTGGCTCAGCCCCTGGACAGAGGGAAGTGAGGAGCATGGCCTGCCAGCGGCTCTTCCTCTCTCCAACTCAGCCTGATAGGCAGGAGGGATGTAGGGGGCGTGGCTTCTCACCTCTTCAGTCTGACAAGAGGTAGGCAGGGGGCGTGGCCTCCCCAATTGATCCTCCCCGCCTCGGCCTCTCTACAGAAGGGAAGTGAGTAGCGTGGCTTCCCAACGACTTCTCCCTTCCTCAGTCTGACAGGAGGCGTGGCCTCCCAATGGATCCTCCCCCTCATCGGCTCAGCATTTCGGCAGGAGATGTAGGGGGCGTAGCCTTCCAGCGGCTCCTCCCCTCCTCGGCTTAACCTCTCGACAGACGGAGGCAGGGGGCGTGGCCGCCCAACGGCTCTTCCCTCCTCCCCCTGCTCTTACGCCAGAGCCCCCCCTCAGGAGAGCCCCATCTTCCTGTTCTCCTAACCGTTTTCCAGGCTTTGGCCTCGCGCTTCACACCCAGCCTTCAGTCAAAGCACCATGAAACCCAATGTCCTCCCCTCATGAAGCCTACTGTCTGGCCGAGAGCCCTCTGTGGCGCTTGCCTCCCCCTCGCTCAGACGGAGAGCGCTATTGCCTCAGAGGGGCGCTCCTTCCCGCCTCCCACTCCGCAGCCTAAGCGACGGCTGCTTTTGGACGCCTCACCGCCGCCGGGTTTCCCTCAAGGCCGCCTTCCTTCTTCCACGGCGGCAGTGCCTCCCGCCTCCTCCTTCCCCGGCTTCGAGGGGCGGGGAAGGAGAATGAAAAAAAAAAAGCCCCGTAAGGAGGCGGGGACTGGGGCCTGCCGCCCGCCCGCCCGCCCGCCTGCCTGCCTGCCTCCTTCCCCGCTCGCTTTGAAGCCGACTTAGTCCTCTCCTAGAAAGTGCTGGCTACTTGAGGGGCCGAGGTGAAAGGGCGAGCCGGTCTTAAGGGCCGTTGGAAAGAGGCGCGAGGCCCCTGGGCCACCCAACTGACTGAAAGCCACGCGCGGACTTCGCCGTTGACGCCGCGCGCGCGGTGGGTCATAAAGGCTGCGCGCCTCAAGCGTCTTTTCCCATTCTGAGGCGCCTGGCTTGGGCCTAGTCCTGCCAGGCAGTACACAGAGTGTGGTTTCCCACTCAGGGCACCTGGTCAATTCCTGGCCTCTGAGGCTGAGAGTCACCTTAAGGGTCTCCATGACCCAGGCATTCGGTTGCGTCTCCAGCCACAAAATGAGGCGGTTAACAGATTTATGCCAGCCCTGGGCCAACTTTGGCCCTCCCTCCAGCTTCAGACCCTTTCCTTTTCCCCCTCAGCCGCTTAAGCGGCTGAGGGGGACAAGGAAAGGGCCTGGGGTTGTTAGGAATTGTGGGAACGGAAGGCCAAAATATCTGGAGGGCCAGAACTGGCCCAGGCCTGATTTATGCTCGTTGCTATAGTCTCATACTAAAACCAATCTCTATATGTATGTTTGTCAGTATTTTCCAAGATGGCTCCTGTCGCCAGCTTTTGACCAAACCTGTCACACAGAACCCATCATGATAAACAGAACATATCAGAGGGGTTGGGGGGAGGCTGAGGGGGATTGACTCTGGATTTGGGGAGTTATAGTCCACCCTGTTAAAACAGTGGATGTGGCATTATCACAGGATGTATACGCCCCACACCGCTGGAGAAATTATGCTGTTTACCCAGTATTGCACCACCCGATATCTGTTGGGAAGTAGCAGCCAGTAATTAAAGGAGATTTCCAGCCCATCCTCTGTTCAGACACCAGCTAGGATGCCAACGCCTTAAATCAAGAAACAGGTTACTAGGATCTACAGAAATACTCATGGGAACACCTCAGCAAGCAAGAGTCCAAAAGTGGCAGGCTAAAACCTGTAATCTCAATCCATGACTGGTGAGAAAAACTCCCTCCTGGGCACACAGAAGACTGGGCAACTTGGAAGGTGCTGAACAGACCTCGCTCTGGCACCATGAGATGCAGAGCCAGTCTTAAGAAACTGGGCTTTAAAGTGGAGCCCACGACATGCAAGTGCGGACAAGAGCAAGCCACAGACCACCTATTACAATGCAACCAGAGCCCTGCCACATGCACAGTGGAGGACCTCCTTACAGCAACACCAGAGGCACTCCAAATGGCCAGCTTCTGGTGAAAGAAAATCTGGTATAATGCCAAGTTTTTAGCTTTGTGGTTTTTAAATACATTTTATTTAACTGCATTCTCGATTTGCTTCTGTCAGGATCTATATAAATAAAAATGTAATGTTCGTTTGTGAGATTAACATAACTCAAAAACCACTGGATGAATTGACACCAAATTTGGCCACAAGACACCTAATAATGCAAGCAGTGACCATCACTATTTTTTTTAATTTGGGAGTTGTTGCTGGGATTTATCGTTCACCTACAACCAAAGAGCATTCTGAACTCCACCATTGATTGAATTGAGCCAAACTTGGCAAACAGGACTCCCATGACCAACAGAAAGCATTGACCTTGAATTTTGGAGTTGTGGTTCACCTACATCCAGAGAGCATTGTGGACTCAAACAATGATGGATCTGGACCAAACTTGGCACAAATTCTCCATATGCCCAAATAGGAACACAGATGGAATTTGGGGGAATAGACCTTAACATTTGGGAGTTGTAGTTACTGGGATTTATAGTTCACCTACAATCAAACCCCACCAACAATAGAATTTGCCAAACTTCCCACACAGAACCCCCATGACCACCAGAAAATACTATGTTTTCTGGTGGTCTTTCATGACCCTTCTGACACCCCCTCATGACGCCCCAACCCCCAGGTTGAAAAATGCTGTCTTAAGGCCATCCAGTCCAACTCCCTTCACCAGGTCAAGAAAACATAATCAAAGTCCTCTGACAGAGCCATCCAGCCATAGATATAGATAGAAATATATGATTCACACGCACACATATGTATATGACAGATATAGTATCATAGATTTGAAGGGATGTGCTGGAAGAAGCAAAGACCACCAGCATTGAAGTGATGGTCCTCCGCCATCAACTCCGCTGGACAGGCCATGTTGTCCGGATGCCCGACCACCACCTCCCAAAGCAGTTGCTCTACCCCGAACTCAAGAACCGAAAACGGAATGTTGGAGGACAGGAAAAGAGATTTAAAGATGGGCTCAAAGCCAACCTTAAAAACTCTGGCATAGACACCGAGAACTGGGAAGCCCTGGCCCTTGAGCGCTCCAGCTGGAGGTCAGCTGTGACCAGCAGTGCTGTGGAGTTTGAAGAGGCACGAATGGAGGGCGAAAGAGAGAAACATGCCAAGAGGAAGGTGCGTCAAGCCAACCCCGACCGGGACCGCCTTCCACCTGGAAACCAATACCCTCACTGCGGGAGAAGATGCAGACCAAGAATTGGGCTCCACAGTCACCTACGGACCCAGTGACAGAACACCAACCTTGGAGGACCATCATCCTCAGACTACGAGGGATCGCCTAAGTAATATGTTGCATGTTCCAGAGTAGGCAAACCAGACAATCTCTTCATCAACACTGACAAAGAAACAACAAGAAATACTGTTTACCGACAAGCATAAAGAAATTACATATATTAGAAATCAACACTTTCTCATTACTTCATTTTCCAGATCACCAGACTGGGCCACAGCAACGTGTGGCAGGGGACAACTAGTAAATAAATAAATAAAAAGTTCACCCCACATCCAAAGAGCCCCGTGACATCCACCAACAACAGATCCGGCCCAAACGTGGTGCACAGACCCACATATGTAAAATGTATTTTATATTTCCAATTTAACTCTCTGGTTTTCAAAATAAATTAATGTCATGAGCTGAAAAAAACTTCCACTTGTGAACTATTTTAATTCAAAGACAGGCCCCTAATGCTAACAGACATATATAAGATTGCACTGTTGGTGAGATGGAGTTTGCCATGGCCTAGCTCTGAGGCTGAGATAGTGTGGTTTGACACAATCTTCCAGTGGGCTTCCATGCAACGCCTTAGTCCCGCAACCATACCCCTACGCTACATAAGACTTTTTATTGGACCATCATTCAGCCTCAGGCGTGGGATTTTACTGGGCAGCACAGAAATAATACCACCCATGTTTCCACTGCCGCTTTGTCTTACTCTGGGCTTTCAGATGGAAAAAATATGAGCCCTGTCTGGGAAAACCTGTGTTTGTGGTAGAAGAGCGCAACCACCTGGTTGGTGCAATACTGAAAGGAAAGGGAAGAAGACATATGGCCTTCTATATGTTATTGGACTACACATTCCATCATCTCCACCATTATCTACACTGAAGGGAGTCGAGGCCAATCCTTGCTCTTTCTTTCTGTTTCACATTTGTTCTATAATGACATCCCAGTCTAACCACAGGGTGCTAGATCTGAGTTCCACTTTCCACTTGGTTCCTCCCTCTTAAGAACAAAACATTCCCCCGCTAAGTGTCCTTGGAATTGCTCCCTCAGCCTTGTTAGCTCACGTCAGAAAGCAAACACATTTCTTGGCAGAGAAGGGCACGGTTTACACGGGTGGGGCAGTAGACTTGCAAATTTGAAAACGTTTGTAGAAATGAGAGCCTGAGCCAGCCACGGAATTATGCTTTATTTTTCAAGGCGAAGGAAGCAGGAGTGTCTTTGACAAGAATTCTTAGCACAGGAAGTACTTACTGCAGAAGAACGCCATGGGAAAAGTGGCTCTTGAGCTGGTTGATGATGACATAAGTAATGATATGTCACAATGAGTATCCATCAGGAGGATTCAGCCGCCTGCCTGCAAACTCAAGTGACAGCTAGGGTGTTTGCTGGCAATGAAAAATCTTCCTTTGAATTTTTTTTACTTGTTCATTAAATATAGATCAAGGTGGGAGAATTGTCCCTTCTTCACCAAAGACACATTGAATAGGACCGCAAAACCGTTTTGACTATACTTATTTAACCGTTACAATGGTGTCAATGCAGTGAGTTTTGAAACTCTGAAGATAACGGATCCCAGAAGCGAAGGAGGGCCAGGCCTGGTGAATACTTGGCAGGGAAACTGCTAGGGAATATCAGGTGCCCTAAGCTATATTCAGAGGAAGGCAATGACAAGCCTCCTCTGGATAAACATTACCAAGAAAACCCTATGACAGGATTACCATAAGTCAAAGTCAACTTGAAGGCACATGACAACCAATTTTGTTTCTGTTTACCCAGCCCTATGAGAGTTGCAGGAGGCCTTTCGAAGAGTAGTGTTATATTTCTGTCATGGTGATTGTATTTCAACAGCTCTTTTAAAACTGTTTTAAATCATGTTTGTAATATGAGCACTTCACCATCTCCCTCCTAATGTTTGCAGTAGCCATAGTTTTAACTGTATTGTAACTCAAGGAAGCTGATCTAGGTCCTGCTTTAGGTAGGCTATAAATCAGCAACTATATCTATACAATAAATAATAAGTAAACAAGCTAAGATGGCTTACTAACAGGGTCAGGATAGATTTGAATCCATAGTCCCAACAGTTCATCCTCCACCACACTTTGCTTTTTAGACCAAGTGATGGAAATAAACAGATAAATATGCAGGGGAACATAAATCGCAAATGCTATAATCTAGCCATTTTTAAATGAAACACAAACCTCTTTCATTCCTATTACAGAATATTTTAAATGAATGTTGAAAGATTAGAGTAATCCCTGTGTTAAATTTAACTTAGGCAAAACCTCCTGGACCCAATTGTTTAATTGCACCTGTCCATGTTCAACACACACAAGAGACAAAAACATTATTATTCAACTGAATAGACTCTTTAACTTAGCAATTTTTCTACAGAAAGGTGTATTTTTAAGCAGATCTGTTATATGTCAAAAACTGTTATGCTGCAGAAGAGATGCAAGACAGCAATCTGGAAAGCCATCTTGAAAGCATCTGGATAAGAACCAAGGGAACTAGGACTCAAAAAGATCTCATTGTAGGCGTCTACTACAGACCTCCAAGCCAGGAGGAAGAACTTGATGAAGTCTTCTGCCAACAGTTGACCAAACAGGCACAGAGAAGAGATGTAGTAATCATGGGTGTTTTCAACTATCCCAATATTTGCTGGAAAACATACTCAGCCAATAGTACAAAGTCCAACAAATTCCTCACTTGCCTTGCAAACAACTTCATGGTCCAGAAAGTAGAAGAGGCAACAAGGGGGTCAGCTACTCTTGATCTCATCCTAACAAATGCGGAGGACCTGATTGATGCGGTTGATGTGGTCGGATCCTTAGGGGCAAGTGACCATGTGCTCCATCAATTTGAGGTACAAAGGAAGGCCAAAACTAAGAAAAGTCAAACCCGCATTTTGGACTTTAGGAGAGCCGATTTCCAAAAAATGAAGGAAACATTGAGCAGCATTCCGTGGACACAGATACTAAAAGACAAGGGAGTTACGGATGGATGGGAGTTTTTCAAGAGTGAAATACTCAAGGCGCAATTGCAAACAGTACCAACCAAGAGAAAAAATAGGACAAGTGCAAAGAAGGCAGAATGGATGTCCAAATAACTTCTAACTGTGCTAAGACTCAAAAGAGACATGCACAAGAAGAGGGAAAAGGGAGAAATCACCAAAGAAGAATTCAAACAAATAGCCAACTCCTGTAGGGAAAAGGTCCGCAAGTCTAAAGCACAAAATGAGCTCAGGCTTGCCAGGGACATTAAAAACAATAAAAAGAGCTTCTTTACTTATGTCAGTATTAAAAGGAAGAACAAGGAAGCAATAGGGCCTCTTCGAGGAGAAGATTGGGCAATGCTGACAGGGGATAGGGAAAAGGCAGAACTACTTAATGCCTTCTTTGCCTCGGTCTTCTCACAAAAAGAAAGTCATCTTCAACCTCAGCAAAATTGAGTGGATGAGGGATTAGAGGACATCCAACACCAAATTGGGAAACAAGTCGTCCAGGAATACCTGGCTGCTCTAAATGAGTTCAAGTCCCCAGGGCCAGATCAACTACACCCAAGAGTATTGAAGGAACTAGCGGAAGTCATTTCAGAACCATTGGCAATAATCCTTGAGAGTTCTTGGAGAACAGGAGAAGTTCCAGCAGATTGGAGGAGGGCCAATGTGGTCCCAATCTTCAAGAAGGGAAAAAAGGATGACCCAAATAATTACCGTCCAGTCAGCCTCACGTCGATACCAGGCAGGATTCTGGAAAAGATTGTTAAGGAAGTGGTCTGCAAACACTTAGAAACAAATACAGTCATCGCTAATAGTCAACATGGATTTATCAAAAACAAGTCATGCCAGACTAATCTGATCTCTTTTTTCGATAGAGTTACAAGCTGGGTAGATGAGGGGAATGCCATGGATGTAGCATATCTGGATTTCAGTAAGGCCTTCAACAAGGTCCCCCATGACCTTCTGGCAAACAAACTTGTCCAATGTGGGCTAGGCAAAACTACGGTGAGGTGGATCTGTAATTGGTTACATGGACGAACCCAGAGGGTGCTCACCAATGCTTCCTCTTCATCTTGGAAAGAAGTGATGAGCGGAGTGTCGCAGGGTTCCGTCCTGGGTCTGGTCCTGTTCAACATCTTTATTAATGACTTAGATGAAGGCAGGCATGTAGCTGGGGGGGGGGGGGGGGAGGCTTGAGGGGCTTCAGCCCCCCCCCCCCCCCGAAATTCTCATGGTGGTTCGCGAAAAGGCCTTACTGGTGCATTATTTAAACTGTTATGTTTATTCATATCATGATCTGATCACCATACTCAATATATCCCATATGCATGGGGGTAATGGGGTAATGATACAAAAGGTTTGCTAGGCTAGACCCTCTTTCACTCAGACTCCCCCCCCCCCGAAATCCCCCTGAATTTTTTTTAGCCCCCCCGAAACGAAATCCTGGCTACGGGCCTGGATGAAGGGTTAGAAGGCATGATCATCAAGTTTGCAGATGACACCAAATTGGGAGGGATAGCCAATACTCCAGAAGACAGGAGCAGGATTGAAAACGATCTCGACAGATTAGAGAGATGGGCCAAAACTAACAAAATGAAGTTCAACAGTGACAAATGCAAGATACTCCACTTTGGCAGGAAAAATGAAATGCAAAGATACAGAATGGGGGACGCCTGGCTCGAGAGCAGTACATATGAAAAAGATCTTGGAGTCCTCATGGACAGCAAGTTAAACATGAGCCAGCAATGTCATGTGGCAGCAAAAAAAGCCAATGGGATTTTGGCCTGCATCAATAGGAGCACAGTGTCTAGATCTAGGGAAGTAATGCTACCCCTCTATTCTGCTTTGGTTAGACCACACCTGGAATATTGTGTCCAATTCTGAAGAGATATCGACACACTGGAATGTGTTCAGAGGGCGACTAAAATGATCAAAGGTCTGGAGAACAAGCCCTATGAAGAGCGGCTTGAAGAGCTGGGCATGTTTAGCCTGAAGAAGAGAAGGCTGAGAGGAGACATGATAGCCATATATAAATATGCGAGAGGAAGTCACAGGGAGCAAGCTTGTTTTCTGCTTCCCTGAAGACTAGGACACGAAACAATGGCTTCAAACTACAAGAAAGATTCCATCTCAACATTAGGAAGAACTTCCTGACTGTGAGTCGTTCAGCAGTGGAACTCTCTGCCCTGGAGTGTGGTGGAGGCTGCTTCTTTGGAGGCTTTTAAACAGAGGCTGGATGGCCATCTGTCAGGGGTGCTTTGAATGCAATATTCCTGCTTCTTGGCAGAGGGTTGGACTGGATGGCCCATAAGGTCTCTTCCAACTCTTATGATTCTATGATCTTTTAAATTGGTGTATATGGTATCTAGAAAAAAAATGAAACACATTAAACTGTCTGAGATCACTGACTATGGATGGACATTTGCACACAATCAGGAAAGTTACATGGTCTAGGACCACCTTGCGAAAGTCCAGAAAAATCTAATATTTGCAGTAGTTGTTGTGGCTGGGAGAAACAACAAATGTACTATGTATTGTTGAAGGCTTTCTCCTGACATTTTGCCTGTATCTGTGGCTGGCATCTTCAGAGGATCTTCATCTGAAGATGGCAGCCACAGATGCAGGCAAAACGTCTGGACAAAATGCTGCTAGAACACATTGGCCATACAGACCGGAAACCACACAACGCCCCAAATAATTTATTGCTTTTTCATCTGTTAATCCAGGGTGCTTATTACAAGCAAAAAGTTGTCTCCAACATGTATTTCCTTAGTTTATTCCTTTTATACTCACCTTTCCTGCCCACAAGGACTCAAGTGGCAAAGCAAGGGAAATTATTAAGAGGGATGACAACCCCCCCCCCCCCTTTTGTGGAAATGGCACTGTGGGTGGTACCAGAGCAAAGCCAAAGATCCATAGGGCCCAGGAGAAAATGCTACAGAGGCTTTGAAAGCGGAATCCCACTTATAGTTTTTATTCTACAGGAGCACAGACACCCTTCCCTGCTCAAGCACCCCAACTCTTGCCATTTTCTGAAAGAAGCTGGTAATGACGGTGAGTTAAAATACTGCTTCTGCCAACCGCACACTGCAGCCATAGCGTTGTGAGGCTGCAATGATGTGCCTGTCTCTGCGAAGACCTATCCCAGTTGAGAAGACTTGTTGACAGCAACAAGTGAACCCTTAAGAACAACTGTTCTTACCTTTTTATTGTAGAGTAAAAAACTGGTTGAAGAGGCAACCTAGACAACCCATGGCCACCACTGTTCTAGTGCGTCCACCAAGAAAGCTGGTAAGAAGACAGGGCAATTCCGTTTTGTTCTGATGTGGGTCACAGACATATTTTTCCAATAGTCACTCAAGTCCTGGAGCAGCAGTAGTAGCAGTTGTTACAATACTAGATCCGGTGTGAAAACTTGGAAGCCCTTCCTTTCACTACCGTCAAGGAGGAGTGCCTCATATTTTGCTGCCTCGGAGAAGAACAAGACCTCTATGTCATCTGGAGAAAGTAGGGAAACTGAACTGATGCGGTCTGTGGAGGCTCTCACAACTGATAACTGGCCTCTATCTTAAAATGTAGAGAGCAATGCCTTGTAGACGGCTTTCTCCAGATGGAGAGGCATTTAAGGAATCTTTTATAATAATATAATAATAACAACAGTTTATTTGTACCCCGCTACCATCTCCCCAAGGGACTCGGTGTGGCTTACATGAGGCCGAGCCCAAATACAACAATACAGACAATAAACAACAATACAAGCAATTAAAATAAAAACACAAGCAATAAAATGTACAACATTATCACTAAGACAACACACAATTAAAAACAGTGGGAAGGCCAAATGTAAAGTTAAAATTGGAAATAATGTTGGGACCTGGACGAAAGGAAATAGGGTGTTTGTGAAGGGCGTACTAGCAGACCTAAAGAAATGTAAAGTGCTTTGGAGGACAAAGTGCTATGAGATCATTATTCCGGGAAGGCACACTGGAACAGCCACGTCTTCAAGCTCCTCCTGAAGACTGCCAAAGTTGGGGAGTGCATTCCAGAGTCGAGGGGCCACCACCGAAAAGGCCCTCTCTCGTCCCCACCAATCGCGCCTGCGATGCTGGTGGGATCGAGAGCAGGGCCTCTCCGGATGATCAAAGGGATCGAGTGGGTTCATATATGGAGATGCGGTCACGGGTCCCAAACCGTTCAGGGCTTTGTAGCCAAGAACCTGCACCTTGAATTGGGTCCGGTAGATGAATGGCAGCCAGTGGAGCTCCTTGAACAGAAGGGTTGTCCGCTCCCTGTAAGCAGCCCCAGTTAACAACCTGGCTGCCGCCCATTGGATCATCTGAAATTTCCGGGCCATTTTCAAGGGCAGCCCCACGTAGAGTGCATTGCAGTAATCCAGTCTAGAGGTGACCAAGGCGTGGACCACTTTGGCCAGATCCGCCTTCACGAGGTACAGTCGCAGTTGGCACACGAGTCTTAATTGTGCAAAGGCCCTCCTGGCCATCACCGACGCCTGAGCTTCAAATGTCAGTGAAGAATCCAGGAGGACCCCCAAACTGCGGACCTGTGACTTCAGGGGGAGTGCAACCCCGTCCAGCACAGGCTGCCACCCAATACCCCGGTCTGGTTTACGATCGACCAGAAGGACCTCTGTCTTGTCGGGATTAATCTTCAGCTTGTTCCTCCTCATCCAGATAGTCACAGCTGTCAGGCACTCGACTAGCACCCGAGGGGCTTCCTTGGAGTTAGGTGGAAAGGAGTAGTAGTGTTGTGTGTCATCTGCATAGAGATGGCATCCAACTCCAAAACTCTGGATGACCTCGCCCAGCGGTTTCATGTAGATGTTAAAAAGCATGGGTGACAGAATGGAACCTTGCGGGACCCCACAGGTAAAAGGCCAGGGGTCCGAGCAGGCGTTTCCCAGCTTCACCATCTAGGATCGACCCTCCAGGAAGGACCGGAGCCACGACAGAGCCGTACCTCCAAGGCCCATCCCAGAGAGGCGTCCCAGAAGGATACCATGATCGATGGTATCGAAAGCCGTTGTGATGTCCAAGAGAACCAACAGGGTCACACTCCCACTGCCCAGCTCCCTGCGGAGATCATCCACCAAGGCGACCAAAGCCGTCTCAGTGCCATGGCCAGGTCTGAAACCAGCCTGTGACTGATCCAGGTAATTGATGTCATCAAGGAAGCCCTGGAGCTGAGCAGCAACCACCCGCTCCAACACCTTGCCCAAAAAAGGGAGGTTTGAGATTGGTCTATAGTTATTCAAGACCGTGGAATCAAGGGAAGTATTTTTCAGGAGTGGTCCAACCACAGCCTGTTTTAAGCTTGATGGAAAAATTCCTTGCTCCAACGATGCATTAATGATTAACATAAACCAATCAATCAGACCATCCTTGGCTGATTTAATTAGCCAAGACGGGCAAGGGTCCAGAGCCGATGTATTAGCTCTCACTGCCCCAAGGGCCACCTCCACGTCCTCAGAACCAACAAGCCGGAAGGAATCCCACAAAACTGGACAAGCAGATGCCTCGGTCACCTCTCTTGGAACTGCGATCAAACTGGAATCCAGCTCAAGACGTATCTGAGCAACTCTGTCTGCAAAGTGCTGTGCAAATTCGCAGCACTGAGTTCTTGGGTTGTCGAAGGTCTCCTCCACCTCAGGAGGGCGAAGAAGCTCCCCCACAACCCGAAACAACTCCGAAGATCTATTAGATGCAGATGCTATACAGGCAGTCGTGAAGGACTTCCTGGCTACCCGTATAGCCACAGAATAGGTCCTAAGTGAGGCCACAGCCCGTGCTCGGTCAGATACATCCTGAGATTTCCTCCATTTGCACTCTAGCCTCCTTCTTGTGCGTTTCATCACTGCCAGCTCCCCAATGAACCAAGGAGACGGTGTGTCTCTGCGCAACGATAGGGGGCGTTCGGGAGCGATCAAGTCTATCACCCTGGCCATCTCACTATTATAGCAATCGACCAGAGTATCAACATGATCGCCAGGCTCCACGGCAGGAAGAGCCCCAAGATTCCTCAGGAATCCTTCCGGATCCATCAGTCTTCCTGGGGCGGATCATCTTAGTTGATTAAAGCATTTAAAGAATTTAATCCTCCTGGAGCCAACAGTAATAATCCTGGAATTGTTTGCAGGCTTTGCTTCTCCTCATTAGCTATGTCCTGCTCTAATAAAGCAGTCGACAACTTTGAGACCAGGATCTAATGGGTGACACACACTGGCTAGGCATAAGCATTACTCCTTGCGAGCTGCTCTGTCGCTGACAGGGATGGGAATCATACAGCCTTTCAGATGTTGTTGGACTGCACCTCCCAGCATACCTCACCATCGGTCCTACTGGGAGGGTGGTCAGGACTTGTAGGCAAATGACATCTGGAGGACCACATGATTCTCACTCAGCTCTTTTGAGCAGCATCAGAATGAAATTGAATTGTTTGTTTTTCTCCTAAGCATCTACTGCAGTTTAGCTGGATTGCTTCTGCTTCAGTACCTCTCCTGTAAAGCAGGCCACTGCTCAGCTCACATTTAAAGAGCACATAAGGACAGTATGCACCACAAGCACATCGCCCCAAGAAGCAGACTGACAAGCTGTTACAATGGGTCCAACTCTGTAGTAATTGCACTTATGAAAACAAAGATGTAGCAAGCACTTTTATCTCAATCTCTTATTCAAGATGGGCTACATCCGCCTGGCTGTCAGTACGCCAGCGGGGCTGGCTTTCCCAACCAGGAGAGAATGACATTCTGCGATCCTCAACAGATGTTTCCTTTCACTCCTAGTCAATGCAGTACTTGTGAGAAGTGCTGCTACATTGACAGCCCCACACAGGCAAGCTCTTTGTTCCCCGACATGCAGCACAAGCGGAGTCTCTTGTGGCAACGAGACCAAGTAATGCTTTCAATCCCAAAACGGCCTGAAGAGAGTGCATGAATCTGTGCAATGTGTGTGTGTTTAGGAAGGACAAACACTTACAGGCTCTGAGTGGTCTAAAGGAAACCTTCACCTGATGAAGTGGACTGGAATCTAGGTGAGCTTAGGCTAGAAATGTCTTTTTCTCCATTTCAGAGCCCCTCTGGGATTCCTTCACATTTTTTGTGCTGCAACCAATTAACATGGCCCTGCCAAGAATGCTAGGACAAATCATATACATATGCTCAGCCAAAGAAAGATGTAAGAGTTTTGTAGTTCAGCAACCTAACTTCAAACATGAGGCAGGAAACTGGGAACAGAGAGGCCTTTCTGGTTGGTGCCACCCTGCCTCTGAAATGTTTTCTTCAGCAAAGCTTACCTGGCACACCATCAGGTACTTTTAAGACCTCCAAAAAAAGCCAGTGGACAAGGCCCAAGGTCTGCAGTTGTGTGTGCACATTCCTTGTTTGTTTGTTTTTTTAATGTGTAGTGACTCTTTTTTTAACCTCCTGGTCTACTTTTTGCTTGATCCTATTTAACTTCTTGCCAAAATGGCCACATTTTATTATTTTATATGGTTTACATTATTTTTTTTAACCTTGAATTTAATTTGCTTTTCGAAGGAGTGGGACCCAGGCTAAGTTAACAATGTCCCACTGAAACCAATGAGACAAATTAGTAATGTCAAATTTTAATTCCAACTCATTTCAATAGCAGGAAACATCAAGGCCAGTTTACTTCTGCTTTTATTGATTTTTATATATTAAGATGGAAAGTAAGCATCTAAAACAAAGGAAACTACAGTGCTTAGAAACGAAAGCAACTCCTTCAATCTAGCTAAACCCAGTTGCAACTGACTCCGATTAGGATGAAATTCCTTTTATTTTCAGCACAGCTCAGACCCAACAAGTGATTCTGATAAGCAGGAATCTTTGCCACTCACTTTTTTGTTTTATTTAAAAGATTGATAAGCTGCCTTGCAGACTAACCATCGCTAAAGCAGCATATAAAGGTTAAAACCACAAAACACTGAACAATGGTAAAGGAAAACCCAACACTTTGAACCAAATAAGCACAAGATATAGACTATGCCCACAAAGGTGAACAATTGAGGGTCTGTTTGAAATCCTGAAATAAGCGCTGACAGATATCACTGACAGTTTCCACAACTGAGGGGCCGCTCCTGAAAAGGCACTTCCAACTCACATTCTCAGCGTGGAATGAACTGTCGACGAGTGGAGTGGAGAAAACGTCAAGGCTGGCTCATCTCACTCTCATTCACATCAAGCATTGTAGCTCACTTCTTTTAATAATCTTGCCTTAGTTCTCACAGAACACACACACAGACACAGTCAAGGATAAGAAAATCATAATTTTAATGAAGCTGGCAATAAAAAAACTCCCAAGCTAATGGTCATAGAGTGCGTTTTAAAACCAAGACTCCGAAAAAGACCTGAAACTGAACAAATGTGAAATATATCAGGGAAGCTTATCTGGAAAGAGCACCAAATCAAGAGGCAACGACTGTACCCACATCTGGATATATGCAGCAAAAGGTTACCTTTCTTTTGGAAGATATAATGGTGTAGGCGTGGAAGAAACAAAGGAATTACTAGCACACATTCCATTGATCCATTGAGCGACACACACAATTGCTATTAACATTTTTGCGCCCTTCTATCAATAATGAAATAACCTGTAGAAATCCTGTGCCATGGCATCTCCAGTTAAAAATGTAGGAAGTCAGGAATGGGAAATCTGTCTGAAAGAGATCAAGTGTAGCTGGAGACTGGCAGTCCCTGGTGCAAAAAACCCAAACCATCAGTTAAGAGTCTACATCTTAATTAATTTTCCAGCGAAAGCAGTATTTCCTGCAAATCTGGAGTACGTTGATGAATTTTTTTTTAAAAGAGAATCTCCTAAGAAAGTAGATGGTGGTGAAAGAGGAAGAAGAGGGTTATGTTGTACTTTTAACACTGCCGTAAAGGAGGTTTAAGAGAGCCAGTGCAATGTTGTATTTTGAGTACTGGACTCTGGAGACCAGAGTTAGGAATGGAAACCTACTGAAGGACACTGAGCAAGTCACACTTTCTCAAAAGGAGGCAGAGGCAACAGCTTTTCTAAACAAGAAAAGCCCATTTACTGTTGTATTATTTCAGGTTGCGTTCGACTTAAGGTATCCCTAAGTCATAAACAATCTGAAAGAATACAGCAGCAAATGGGAAAGTTAAACAGGTTCAGATTTGCCAACCATATATGCCACATTCTCTCTCTCACTCACAAAGATATACAAAATAACACAAGGGTTCCTTGTGGCACTCTAATCATGGCAGAGTTTTGCTTCATTCCAAGGTTGACTTTGATCCTTTCTTAACAGTCATATTCAGCATCACTCTGACAGAACAGCAGCTATGCACCATCAAAATTAAAAAAAAAAAAAACAGTGAAATATGCCCCACATCTCAGTATCAGCAACCTACTTCCTTTTTGTGGGCAATCCTCCCTTGCAATCTCCCAAGCCCTGGCAGTTCCTATTTAGGCCAAATTTTAGAAACCCAGACCAAGCCCAGTTGAGGCGGTACAGCATGTGCACTCCACAGATCACATCCAATATAGTCAAGAGCATGGACACGTTTCAACAATGTTTAGCTGCTCCACCCTTTCTCTAATAAGCCACACAATCCTGTAGGCTTGTGGTTCAGCCCCACTGCTAATTTTTTGTGTGAAACCTCAAATATGTACACATAGATTGAATGCAACCCACCCGAAGAGTTAGACAAGGAACTAAATTTTCAAACATTCTTATTCCGCCAAGAGAGATGGCGATACAACTTCTGCGTACAAAGACAACATATTCCAGGATTTTAAAAAAACATAGGGGAAACTGGTCTTTCCATCATCCCCTGTCCAACCAAAAAGTTGTTTGCTGGAAACAAAACACCACACTGTTCACATCAAGGATCCTTAAACCATTGGCTCCTCCAGATGTTTTGAACCACAGCTCGAACGCTTCCTTTCAACCACATTGACTGGGCCTTCTCCAAACATCTGGCAAGTCAAGAGTCCCTCATTCCTAACATAGCTAGATTACCAAAGAGGCATGTTACGTTCTTACTTAATGTCCTATTAAATCACGAGAGAGTTCAAAATATCACAATAGGTGTTTGGACAAATTTTTAAGCAATATACACCCAGCACTTGTTATAGCACTTAAAAAGCAAATTCATTGTGTGTTACTTGAGTGTCGCTGGGAAGGATTGTTTCAAAGACACACGAAAGCATCACATAGAACGAACATCTGTCCTGACACTAGTTCTCTCTGAATAGTTCTAAGACTTTTTTTCAACTTCAAATGCTCATCCAATTTTCCCAACATCTAATGTGCTATATCTAAGACTAGTGATGTGGACTGATCCTTTCAGAGCGCTACACATTACAACCTTACACATTCATATAACTGAGTGGAATGTCCTAATAATGTTGGGTTTTCCCACCTTAAGATCTATATATGAAAACAACCAGTGTAAAGTATTTTTCAAAACATGGACCACATCCAGGTGTCATCCAGATGCCCAATTTGCATGAGAAATAGAACAACAGGTAGAGGAAAGATCATGATAATTGGAAGCCAACTCTGAGACACATTTGCTGGAAGAAAATAATGCAGACCCCTTGTGGAAGGCAAAAGACAGGGGGTCTGGTGAGTGGATAAGAGATAAATATGCCACTTGATTTCTATAGTTAAAAGAAACAGAAGATATAAAAGTCAACGAGTTACCCTTTCTTGCCTTACATATGCATGGAACAGAAGGCAAGAGCGTATCATTGGTTTGCGTTATTTACAGGCATATGTCTCCTAATGACAATGCTGGAAACTTTCCTGGCCATAGAATCATAGAGTAGGAAGAGACCACATAGGCCATCTAGTCCAATCCCCTGCCATGCAGGAAAAGCCATAGCTACATTAAGGTTTCCTTTAACACCCACATTAAAAAAAAACAGGAAGAGGGAAAAATCCCACAGAACAGTATAATGTTTAACTACAAAAGGCTTCCCAAACTTGATTTTCTAACAGCAGGATTTCTAGTGCTGACGCCAAAGCTTACATAAGCGAAAAATTCCCCCCCCCCCCCCAAAAAATATCATGTTTATTAAACCACTGTACACAAGCATGAAAACGTATGTACAGGAAGTTCAACTGTATGACAACTTTACCAAGGAAAAAAAAAGCAGAAGTGGCACTAAAAAGACAGACCCACATAAATTACTTATAAAACTCCTCAAAAGGGTACCCACAAATGCTAAATCATCCCTGATGATTCCCACTGGAATTTTCTTTTTTTCCAGTTGGAAGGGAAAACATGTTAAAAAGTTAATAGCTTTTTAAAAACTACCAACAGCGAACTTATTTAAGGGAAGAACCAATCACGATGGAAAGCACAGGGTTTTACGTTCACAGAGCAATGGCCTCCATTTTCCGCTGCTGCAAATTCACAAAATCAAAACACAGCCAGGAAGATCAACTGCGATTGGGGGAACCATTTCAGAGGATGGAAGGAAATGCGATAAGAAGCTCTTTCTTATAGTTGTGGAAATGTTTGTCCTGATGCCGTCAGTTGCTCGAAGGTCAAAATGGAAGCCCTATACATCGAAAAATAACACCACACAATTTGAGGAAGAACAAAGTAACTGCTTTTGACTTGTCTGCCCTTAACAATGTTGTGTTCTTTTTAAAATGTAAGCATCTACAAAACAGTTTCCCAAGCCAATTGAGAAATGGGCTTCTTTTTGGGTAAACCTGTGCTGCAAGAGCCAGGTAATTAAAGGGAAGACTTCTTATTCTTTTGCTGGTTCCGCGGGGAATTCTTTAGCACGCTTCTTATTCGGAGATAAATCCCAGTGGACTCCGCCATGTTCTCGAATTCAAAAGGTGTTATCCCTGCTGCAAACTTGCTCATGTCAGGGATGGGGCTGGTGATTTTCAGGGCCACATCAGCACCGGGAGCAATAGGAGGATCACCACCACCCTTCTCATGGTTTACTTCATTCACGGAAGTGGAGAGGCAGTTCTCAGCCGTCTTTTCAGAATCCACGCAATCAAGCTCTTCCTCTTCGGTTAAATCAACCAGTTTCTCAGCTGAGATTGGCTTGTTATTGCCATGCTCTTCTGTTAAATCAATCAATTTCTCAATAACCATTGCCTTATTCTCAGATTCTTCTGCTTTCAGTTTCAGCTCTGTGTTGTCCGAGAGCTCTGGTTCCAATACTTCCACATTCTTGGGTGTTACTTCTTCCAAAAGAATCTCAGGCTCAGCCCTCAAGGGGGATGATGCCACCGAGTTGCCTGTTAAAGGTGTCCCCCCTGGAAGGTCAGAGTCACTGTTGGCTCCATCAGCCTGCTCCAGGGCGGCCCAAATGAGGCGCTGCTGCTCTTCCAGCTCTTCCAGCGTCAGAGTGTCTTCATCCATGGCAGAGCCCTCTGTTCTCAGGGCAGCAGAATTGTTGGCTGTTGCCAAAGCAGAAGCATTGCGGGGAAGCACTGAAGATGTTGATATTGGAGGCTGAGGAGGGGTAAAGTTGGGCGGCGTGGCAGGTGGGGTACCTCGCGGCAGCGGCGGAGGAGTGGCATTCAATGGAGACCCTGGAGGCAAGGGAGGTTGGAAATGGAAGCCATCATAATTGGGAGAATTCTGCACCATTTCAAAGTCTGGAATGAAAAGAAAGAGCACTTTTTAATAATGGTCCTGCCAGTATTCCTACCTGGAGCTGTTCGACTTCAACCACTAGAACTTTTTTATTAGAGGATGATTATGATTCTTAAATGTTCAATGGTTAGGACAGGGGTATGAAACTCATTTTCATGGAGGGCCACATAACCTCATGATTGCCTTCAAAGGGCCACTGAATCCATGGATGGCACATCCATGGATACAGAGGACCAACTATATATACATACACACACATACACACACACACACACACACACAGCAGTCAGTGTTCTTTAGTGGTGACCCAATTTGGGTCTCCAGATGTTACTGAATGAAATCTCCCACCCTTTTTGATTATCTGGGGATAATGGGAATTGCAACCCAACAGCCCTTATGGCTCTGAAGTTGGGAAAAGTTAAAGAGCATTTTAGCCACGAGACTTGTATATCAAACCCCTCTCTCCTGATTAAACAGAAAAAGCTGGAACCTTCCAGATGTTACTGCATCCCAACTCCCATCAGCTTTAGCCATGTCTAATGATGAGTACAGGACTTGAAGTCCAGCATCTGGAGGGCCACATAAAATGACATGGTGGGTTGCATTCAGTTCACGGGTATTGAGTTTAACTCATGTGGGCTAATATCAAGCTGTTATTAAATAAGATGTACTGACATTTTGAAAACCCCCATCTTCCACCCCTCTAGAGATTGATTTGTATACCTATTTTTATAACTTATATGTTATAAGATATATATATATATATATATATATATATATATATATATATATATGGAAATTGCTACAAAACAGGAGCTTTTTTGTTGAGTTCCAGGATCAGAGAAGCAGATGGCGAGGACAGAAGAATGGCCTGCCTCAGAGGAGCGTGCTTGCTCCATCAATCTCCCCTATTTGGGCAAAGTCCTGGAACGTGTGGTGGCCTCGCAACTCCAGGAGTTCCTGGTAGACACGGATTATCTAGATCTGGCGCAGTCTGGCTTTAGGCCGGGACATGGTACCGAGACAGCCTTGGTCGCCTTAGTGGATGATCTTCGCCGGGAACTGGACAGGGGGAGTGTGTCCCTGTTGGTTCTGCTGGACCTCTCATCGACCTTCGATACCGTCGACCATGGTATCCTTCTGGGACGCCTCGCGGGAATGGGCCTTGGGAGTACTGCTTTGCAGTGGCTCCAGTCCTTTCTCGTGGGGCGATCCCAGAAGGTGTCGCTAGGGGACTCCTGCTTGACCCCACGGCCATTGTACTGTGGAGTCCCGCAGGGTTCAATACTGTCCCCTATGTTATTTAACATTTACATGAAGCCGTTGGGAGAGATCATCTGGAGTTTCGGGGTGCAATGTCATCTGTACGCAGATGATGTCCAACTCTGTTACTCCTTCCCACCTACTACTAAGGAGGCTATTCAAGTCCTGAACCGGTGCTTGGCCGCTGTAACGGACTGGATGAGGGACAACAGATTGAAACTAAATCCAGACAAGACAGAGGTACTCCTGGTCAGTCGAAAGGCCGAACAGGGCATAGGGTTACAGCCTGTGCTTGACGGGGTCACACTCCCCCTGAAGGCGCAGGTTCGCAGCCTGGGAGTGATCCTGGACTCATCGCTGAGCCTGGAGCCCAGGTTTCAGCGGTGGTCAGGGGAGCTTTTGCACAATTAAAACTTGTGCGCCAGCTGTGCCCGTTCCTTGGGAAGTCTGACTTGGCCACGGTGGTCCATGCTTTGGTTACATCCCGTTTAGATTACTGCAACACTCTCTACGTGGAGTTGCCTCTGAAGACTGCCCGGAAGCTTCAATTAGTCCAACATGCGGCAGCCAGACTACTAACGGAAGCGGGGTACAGGGAGCACACTACTCCTCTGTTGCGCCAGCTCCACTGGCTGCCAGTCTGCTTCCGAGCACAATTCAAAGTGCTGGTCTTAACCTATAAAGCTCTAAACGACTCCGGCCCAATTTACCTGTCCGAATGTATCCTCCCCTATGAACCATCAAGATTGCTAAGATCGTCTGGAGGGGCCCTGCTCTCGATCCCACCGGCCTCACAGGCACGGCTGGTGGGGACGAGAGACAGGGCCTTCTCGGTGGTGGTCCCTCGACTCTGGAACTCCCTTCCACTGGAGATCAGAACTGCCCCTTCTATCTTAACGTTCAGGAAACAGGTGAAAACTTGGCTTTGGGGATTGGCATTCGACGAATGTGCCATGATCCTGTGATATGGATGGATGACGACGAATAATGATTTTTGAGGATGACTGACCACTGTAATTATATTATTGTATTTTGCTATTTTAATGTTTTAGTGTGATTTAGAATATGATGTTTTAATGACTGTCTGTAATATTGATGTTGGAAACTGGCCTGAGTCCCTCGAACAGAGGTGAGATACAAAACTGCTAAATAAACAAATAAATAAATAAATGTTTAACATTTACACAAATGATCAGCCACTGCCAGAAGGGACAGAAAGTTTCATCTATGCTGACAATCGTGCCATCACCACTCAAGCAGGGAGCTTTAAAATGGTTGAACAGAAGCTCTCTGAAGCTTTAGGTGCTCTTACTGCCTATTACAGGGAAAACCAGAAGATTTCTAATCCATCTAAAATGCAGATATGTGCTTTTCACCTTAAGAACAGACAAGCATCTCGAGCTCTGAGGATGACCTGGGAAAGAATCCCACTGGAGCATTGCAGCACACCAAAATACCTGGGAGTTACTCTGGACTGTGCTCTAACTTACAAGAAGCACTGCTTGAATATCAAGCAAAAAGTGGGTGCTAGAAATAATATCACACGAAAGCTGAGTGGCACAACCTGGGGATCACAACCAGACAAAGTGAAGACATCTGCCCTTGCGCTTTGCTACTCTGCTGCTGAGTATGCTTGCCCAGTGGATGTGGCTCTTAATGAGACATGCCATATTATCACAGATGTCTACACCCTACACCACTGGAAAAATTATTGTACCACCTGCTATCTGCTGGGAAATAGCAGCCTGCAGTGAAAGGACCAAGGCATTGACATATCCGGTCCATCCTCTGTTCAGATATCAGTCAGCAAGCCAACACCTTAAATCAAGAAACTCCCTCCTGGGCACACAGAAGAATGGTGACCTGGAAGGTGCTGAACAGGCTGCACTCTGGCACCATGAGATGCAGAGCCAATCTTAAGAAATGGGGATACAAAGTGGAGTCCACAACATACGAGTGTGGAGAAAAGCAAACCACAGAACATCTACTACAATGCAGCCTGGGCTCCGCCACATGCACAATGGAGGACCTCCTTATAGCAACACCAGAGGCACTCCAAGTGGCCAGCTTCTGGTCAAAGGAAATCTAACACAATGCCAAGTATTTAACTTTGTGTTTTTTTATACATTGTAACTGTATTGCCAATTTGCTTCTGACACAATCTATGTGTGTGTGTGTGTGTATAAATATAAAAATAAATGTTCTGTGCATAATGAGTACCTTAAAAACAAAAGAACCAATGAGCGAAATCACACCAAATTTGGCAACAAAATGTCTCACTACACAAGGAGTGACCATCAATCAAAAAATTATGATTTTGTCATTTGGGAGTTGTAGTTGCTGGGATTTATAGCTCACCTACAATCAAAGAGCATTCTGAACTCCACCAACGATGGAATTGAACCAAACTTGGCACACAGAACTCCCATGACCAACAGAAAATACTGGAAAGGTTTGGAGGGCATTGATCTTGAGTTTGGGAGTTGTAGTTCACCTATATCCAGAGAGCACTGTGGACTCAAACAATGATGGATCTGGACCAAATTTGGCATGAATATTCAATATGCCAAAATATAAACACAGATGGAGTTTGGGGGAAATAGACCTTGACATTTGGGAGTTGTAGTTACTGGGATTTATAGTTCACCTACAATCAAGGAGCATTCCAAACCTCACCAACGATGGAATTGGGCCAAACATCCCACACAAAACCCCCATGACCAACAGGAAATACTGTGTTTCCTGGTGGTCTTTGGTGACCCTTCTGACACCCCCCTGGTGACCCCCCCCCTTGGTGTATTGACTTCCCAGGTTGAGAAATGCTGCCTTAAGGCCATCCAGTCCAGCTCCCTTCACCAGGGCAACAAAACAAAGCCCTCCTGACAAAAGGCCATCCAGCCATTCACACACACACATATATGTATATGACAGATGCAGTATCAAAGATTTCAAAGGGAGCCCTAAAGAAGGACAATGATATGTTACATGTTCCAGTGTAGGCAAACCAGACAATCTCCACATCAACACTGGCAAAGAAACAACAAGAAATACTGTTTACCCTCAAACATAAAGACATTACATATATTAGAAACCAACACATTCTCATTACTTCATTTCCAGATCACCAGACTGGGCCACAGCAACGCGTGGCAGGGGACAGCTAGTAAATACATAAAATTATATATCTCACTGTTTCTTAAACTGTGTCCCGACCCCAAATGGAGCCCCCATCTGCTCAATGTTGCGGTCACAAAAAAATTGGAAACAGTAAAAGGTTTCTGAATGCAATCAATTACACAAGTTTATTAACAACAATGTACAGGTTTATAGTGGGCTATGCAGAAAGTTGTACTCCACAAAAAGAGAAAATTCGCCTATCTAGCATGCCTTGTAAATACTGATATATTATTAATAAATGTCTGATTTCTATGCCTATTTTTTAAGCCTGTATACCCGAGGTCATGTAAAACTTTATCGAGCCAAAAGGGGTCATGAGCAGAAAAAGTTTAAGAACCCCTGATATATTTTATGAATCTTATGAAGATAGGATATAAATAAATATTACAATGATTTGCAATGATAATGATAACACTACTACTACTACTACTACTACTACTAACAATATAGGAATGAATACCTGAATCCATCTCCATGTCAGCTGATGATAGTTCGGCATTGTTTCCTTTCTGTCTTTTTGAATGATGGGAGCTCTGGTGAGACGAAAGTCTTTTACTGTTGGACTTTGGGCCGGCCTGAAGACACATCATAGAAAGAAATGAGAGAAATCAGGAGCATTACACACTCACAGACAAGTATGTTTTGCAATATGGGAGAAGGCGGGAGAGGACAAAACATTTTTGTTAAAGAGAAAAACCACCATGCAGGGATTTTACTCCCATATTGAATATATTCACCGAACGGTAGGTAGAAAGATAGTGAGCAAAGATGTCCTTCTGCTGAGATGGCTGAAGGGGCACCGAACCAAACAACCTCCATTCCTGCAACAAAAGAAACACAGATCTATTGAGAAAAATTGGGTATTTAAGAAGATACAAGAGCAGAGTAATTGAGAAAGGGGGAAATGAACTGTTTTCAGTACATTTATCTCCCACTGTTATCTGGCGGTGTGAGAGAAACCACACAAGGAGCCTCACAACGAATTTTTTAAAAAAACACATTAAAATGAAGTCAAAAGAACAGGTGATCCAGTAAAATTACAAAGCAGAAGGGGATAAATGTCTTCTGGAAACTAATGACGGGCCATGTGTACCGTGAAAGGGGGGTGATTCTAAAAAGCTGAGGAGCCATCGGTAAAGAGCCCCTGCCCCTTGTATCTCTCAATTGATTTTTCTTTTTCTAGGTTAATATTTTTATTAGTGATTACATAGAAATAACATGAAACAAAAGAACATTATATATACAATATTAAGACTAAAAAAAGAAAGAAAGAGAAAAAGGAAAAGAGAAAAAGAAAAAAAGAGAATATATATAAAAGTATACATATCTTAAAAAGTTAAAAAAAATGCTGACTTCCATTCCTCTTCCTAGTGCCCGTAAAACATTCTATTTCTATATATTCTTAATAAAATAAAATTTCCCCTCAATTGTACAGCCATTGGTCTTCTTATTTATAGTCCTTGTTTATATAGTCCTCAAAGACTGTCCAGTCCATCCTTTTTATTCCATTTTCATGATTCTGTTTTAACAAGAATGTCAATTTATCCATGTCCTTAATTTCTATTGTTTTGTCTATCCATTGCATTTTAGAGGGGATTGGTTGAAGTTCCCATAATTTTGCAAAAGTCATCCTAGCCGCCGTTACAAAAAAAGTATCAGTATTGGAATCTTTAAATGTATGTCAGTCAAACATTTCTAAAAGGTAGAATTCCAGCTTAATTGGAAAATCAATTTTTAACATTTTTTTTACATTCATTATGTACCATTTTCCAATATTCTGTTGTTTTTTCACATGTGGTGGTCCATGTATGAACCTACTTGTGATTTACATTTCTAGCATTTATTATCTGAATTTTGTACACCATTCCTAGTTTTTTAGGTGTAATGTACCACCGATGCAACATTTTTAGCCAATTTTCTTTTAATCAGTAGCATAAGTATATTTTAGACATTTTGTCCAAATTTGTTCCCACTCACTTAAATTAATTGTTCGACCAATATTCCTTGCCCATCTGATCATAGTTTTTAATTTTTTCTGTTTCTGTAGCCCATCCAAGCAGTTTATCATACATTTTTGTTATTGTTTTCTTTTCCAAAATTCTTTCTTCTCAGTAAATCCATTTTTGTCCTTGTTAAAATATTTCTTAATTTGCTTATATTGAAACTTAGAGACATTTTTAAACTGTAGGGATATTGGTAGATTACATACCTGTGACCATCTTTCTTCAAGTGGTGCTCTGTGAATTCACACATGTGGAGTGACTGCGCCTGCGCAGGCACCAACGGAAAACTTCTCTAGTTTAAACTTTTCAAGTTTTGGCGGTAACCCTGCCCAGTCACCGGCAGGCCATAAAAGGCGCCCCGCGTATACGCTACGCAATTCCTATGCCGCAAGGCAGCGAGAAAGGCAGAGGGGAGAGGGGATGCTGGGCAGGTTTGTGTGAATTCACAGAGCACCACTAGAAGAAAGATGGTCACAGGTATGTAACCTACCATTTTCTTCGTGGTCTCTGTGAATGCACACATGTGGAGACTAGCAAGCTAAGGTCCCAGAGGCGGAAAGAACAAACCGACCCCTTCCTTTGAAGGACCAAACAACTTTATTGTGGTATCAAGACCTTACACAAAGTAAAGGACAGAGTGTCCCAAGCATAGCAATGCATAACGATTCATGGCCCAGCTGCCTACCATACATCATAAACACGTTCATACCGACATACATATGGAGGTAATCGAAAAAGCTTTTATAACAAAGAAATACGGCATCGGGGAGCTTCCCAATAGCGAGGCCAAACACAGTTTCAAAAACATGTGAATTATCACAAACATTCGCAATGCCTCAGTCGAAAAGGCATTGGGCACATACTAAAGAACAAACATTACTTGGATACCCAGCATGTATAGGAACAGGCAAGGAATCATAGTTACTTCTTTCCCCCATTAACACATGGGATATTTCCTTGACAGAAAGAGAAACTGGGTACAAACAAGTGATCGCATAGAACCACATATGGTTCAGTTCAGGAGAGTCTGTTCTCGGTACCGAGAGTCCTGGTACCGGGAGCTAGGGAGGACAAGGGGCCAAAATTGCACGACCAAACACCGTGTCTGTCCTATGCCTAGTGTCCCGTCTATGCCTAGTGTCCAGTCTGTAATGAGACACAAACGTCAAAGAATTGGACCAAATGGCCGCTTTGCAAATCGAGTCCAAAGGGATCCCCCTCAAAAAGGCGGTCGAGGCAGCCACAGCCCTGTTCGATCAAGCCCAAACGACCGGTGGCGGCTGACAGCGGGCCAGCTGGTAGCACAGTTTGATGGTCGAAGCAATCCAGTTAGATAAACACTAGGATGATACTGGCAGGCCCAGCTTGTCCGGTGCATAAGCTATAAAGAGTCTCTGAGTCTTTCGGGATTGTGACGTTCTGTCCCTATAAAACAATAACGCCCTTCGAACATCGAGAAGGTGTAGTCTTTTCTCCGTCGGGGTGGACGGAGATTGAAAAAAGGAAGGGAGAACAATGTCCTCATTAACATGAAAGGGGAAGACAATCTTTGGAAAAACGATATATCCACGCGGAGAACCGCCCTGTCCGCATGGAAAAGCAGGTGTGGGTCGTCCACCTTAACGCCGCCAGCTCAGACGGGCGGAGGTGACTGCCACCAGAAACACCAGAAACACCACCTTCCAGGAGAGCAGACAAAGGTCGACTGTCGTTAAAGGTTCAAACGGCAGTTACACCAGCCAGGAGTTGAGATTCCAGTTGAGATTCCAGCCAGGAGTCGGGTGGTGGACCAGGGGATGCAAGTTGTTGTACCCTTTTAGGAATGTCCTGACCAAAGCGTTGTGGAAAGGGATGTTCCTCCCCACTGCTGAACGTGCCAGGAGATGGCTGCCAGATACGACTTCAGTGAAGACAGAGAAAAACCACGCTCGGTCAAGGAGAGCAGGAAGTCGAGGACTGTCGGTATTGAGGGTGGGAGCTCTCGATCCCCTCTTTACCGGAGAAAGTTCTGGAACCGGGTGAAGCAGGCAGCATAAGTTCTCGCCGTTGATGGCTTGTGGCCGGCCGTAAAAATGGACTGCACCGCTGGGCAGAGAGACCTCAGGGCTGGATTCTCCATGCCGTGACGTGGAAAGATGGCAGATCGGGGTGGAGAAGTTGACCCTCTTCCCTCGAGAGCAGGTCCTGCCGAGGAGGGAACCGTCGACACTGACCGCCAGAAAGCTGCAGAAGAGCCGGATACCAAGCTTGCCTTGGCCATGCTGGAGCCACCAAGATGCAGTTGGCCTGGGACATCTGGATTCTCTCGATCACCCAGGAGATGAGAGGGAAGGGAGGGAAGAGATAGAGGAAACCCTCCGACTAGTCCAGAAGAAACGCGTCGCAGAGACACCCGGGGGCTGCGTCCGGCGGGAGATGGGCACCGTATCGAGGAAGTTGAGCGTTCACGGGAGACGCAAAGAGATCGACCTCTGGCCATCCCCACTCATCGAAGAGGCGAACGAGTTCTTCTGGAGCCACCCTCCACTCGTGCGACGACGACCGGGTTCAGCTGAGGGAGTCCACCTTGCCATTTAGAGAGCCCAGGAGATGCAGTGCCGACACCAATACCGACCGGGACACACACCAGTCCCAAAGAGTCAAGGAAAGCGCCAGCAACTTCCTGGAGCCTGTGCCGCCCTGCTTGTTTACGTAGTACATGGCTAACATGTTGTCTGTGAGGATTTGGACCCTCCTGCCCAAGACCAAGGGGGCAAAGGCCTTCAGGGCCTTGAAAATCGCCAAAAGCTCCAAGTAATTGATGTGGTGTAACTTCTCCTCGGGCGACCAGAGGTCTTGCACGGAGAGTTCTCCTGTGTGGCATCCCCAGGCGAACATCGATGCATCCATTGTGAGGGTGATTGATGGGGGTTCCGGATGGAACAGAATTCCGCTGCAAACATTTTGCCGAACCAACCACCAATTCAGGGATTTCCGCACGGCCATCGGCATTGAGAGATGTTTCGAGCCGTGATCCCTGACTGGATTGAAGTGGTCTAGGAACCATCTTTGGAGAGGTCGAAAACGTAGTCTTGCCAGCGGAGTCACCATTACTGTCGAAGCCATATGCCCCAGAAGGATCTGGACACACTTGGCCGTTACCGTGCGGGCTTGTCTGCAGTGACGAGCTTCAAGATGGAGTGCTCAGAACCTTGCTTCGGGAAGGTACACCGACTGGGTCAGCAAATCAAACATGGCGTCGATGAACTTTATAGTGGTCATTGGCGTCAAGTGTGATTTCTCGGTATTTAATTGCAGGCTGAGGCTTTCCAGGAGGGAGAGGGTTTTATTGTATCTGGGCCCTCAGAATCACCGGTGACTGCGCTGCTAGAAACCAATCGTCCAGGTACAGAAAAGCCCAGATTTTCTGCCTTCTGAGGTTTGCGGTCTCTACCGACATACATTTTGTGAAGGTTCTTGGAGCCGTCACGAGGACGAATGGAAGGACGTTGAAACTGTAGGTTTGGCCTGCAACTCAAAAGGCAAGGAAATGTCTGTGGCCTTTCCTTTTTTTTTTTTTAAGATAATTTTTATTGTGATTTTTGATTGTTGTACATCAACTCGGTGTTAATCATTGACATAACCATTGTATCTTAAAAACCCAAGGGAGGGGGAGAGGTGGTGGGAAGGGGAGGAGGAAAAGAGCCTAACTCCTAGTGACGGGGGGATGGTATAGGGGGATGGAGATATAAAGGGGGTAGCCCTTATCTAATGGGGAATGGGGAGGGAGGGGAGTGCATGTGGTGAGGGATGTGAGACGTGGAGTGTGTTAATATTTATTAGTATATTTTATTTACTCATTGTTTCCCTCATGGTTAGTTAGTGCCAGTGTTATCTTTTTTGCTTTTCTTCTGTTTTCTTTTGCTTGTTTCCTTTGCTTCCGTTTGTGACCTTAGTTTTATTCGAGATAGTTTTTAATTGGGGAACAGTCCGTTTTTTCCTCTTTAGCAGATTGTTTTGTTCTTATGTGTTGTGTTAAAGTATCCATATTCATTATATCCATTAAGTTTAGTCTCCAGTCCTCTATCTTAGGATTTTCCTCGTTTTTCCATTTATTTGCTAATACTAATCTTGCTGCGGTGGCTATGTGGAATAAGAGTCTGTCTTTGTTGTTGTCTGTTTCGAAATCCAAGATTCCAAGTAGATAATATTCCGCTTTCTTTTCTATTTGTAGGTCTAGTATCTTAGTTGTTTCTCGATGTACCTCCGTCCAGAACTTTTTGCTCTTCTCACACGTCCACCATAGATGTAGGAATGTGCCCTTTTTCTCTTTGCACTTCCAGCATTTTTCGTCAACATTTTGGTAATACTTAGCTAATTTGTTTGGCGTTAGGTACCACTGAAACATCATCTTTAACCAGTTTTCCCTTAAGCTGAAAGAGTTTGTCCATTTTAGTTTGGTCTTCCAAACTTTTTCCCATTTCGCTCTTTCAATTGGGCGGCCTAGAATACGTGTCCACTTTGTCATGTAATCTTCTGTGCTTTTCCCCCCTATTTTCCAATTTAGTAACATCTTATACAGTTTTGTGATTCCCTTTTTCTCCGTTTTCAAAATTCTTTCCCATTGTCTTTCGTTGTCGTCAAATCCTTCCTTTTTATCTTTGTTGAATACATCTGTTATTTGTCTATATTGGAACCACGTAACTTCGCCGTATGTTGCCTTTATTTCTTCTAGTGTTTTGAGTTTGTATCCATCTCTTTCTTTTTTTAGGATGTCTTTATATCTGGGCCATTTTTCCCATCCTAGCTCTCTTCTTTGTATTGCCTCCAATGGGGAGATCCAAAGAGGGGTCTTTTGGTAAAATTTACTTTTATATTTATCCCATATTTTAATAAGTGATGATCGAATGAAGTGGTTGCCAATTTTTTTTCTATATTCTTCTTGTTGTACCATAGATACACATGCCAACCACTGCGTAGGTCATGTCCTTCTAAAGCTAAGCTTTTTGGCTTATTGATGTTCGCCCAGTCCTTTACCCATATCAAGCCGCAAGCGTCGTGGTAAGTTTGAAGATCCGGGAGTCCCAGTCCACCTTGTTCCTTGTTCTCTATCAGACTTGTGTATATTATTCTTGGTTTTTTCCCACGCCATACAAATTTAGAGATCTCTTTGTTCCAATTTTTGATTACTTGTGAGTTTCTGATTATTGGGATTACTTGGAATAGAAAGAGGAGTTTTGGTAGTGTTATCATTTTGATAGCTGAGATTCTGCCAAGCATGGAGAGATTGAGGTGCTTCCAATTCGCTAATTCCTTCGTGATTTCTTTCCGTTTTGCATCATAATTGTTTTTTAGCAGATGTGAGTTCTTCGCAGTTAGGGTTACACCGAGATATTTTATTTTTTCCGTAATTTGTATCCCGCTTTTCTCTTCTAGTATTTTTTGTCGTTGTTTGGAAACATTTTTTGTTAGCCATTTTGTTTTCTTTTTATTTATGATTAGCCCTACAAGTGTGCCAAATTCTTCAATCTTGTTTAGCCATAATTCAGTTTTCTACAGGGTCTTCAATTATGCATATTATGTCGTCCGCGTAGGCTCTCAATTTGTACGAATGTTTCCTAATTTAAGCACCTTTAAGTCTATTATCGTTTCTTATGTTGTTCAATAATATTTCCAGGGACATTATGAAAAGCAGTGGCGATAGCGGACATCCTTGTCGCGTACCTTTTGAGATCCGTATGTTGTCTATGGTGCACCCATTTATGCTTATTTTGGCTTCTTGTTTGTTGTAAATTGATTCTATTGAGTTGATGAAGTGGTATCCCATATTTAATTCTTTCGCTAAGGCTATAAAGAACTCCCAATTAATTCGATCAAAGGCTTTTTCCGCGTCCAACGAAAGCAGTGCACATTCCTTATCTATATTCTTTTCGTAGTATTCTATGATGTTCACTACTGTTCTCATATTGTCTTTGATTTGACGGTGCGGGAGAAAGCCTGCCTGTTCTTCTTGGATCCATTCTTTCAAGAATTCCTTTAATCTTTCGGCTATTATACTTGCGTATATTTTATAGTCCACATTAAGCAGCGATATCGGGCGATAGTTCTTTACGTCCCGTCTATCTGTCCCTTCTTTATATATCATTATAATTTTTGCTTGTTGCCACGAATTTGGGATTCTTTTTGTTTCTAGAGCCTGATTCATTAATTTTTTCAATTTAGGTGTTAGTTCTTTCTCATATGTTTTATAGTATAGAGCTGAGAAACCGTCTGGTCCTGGTGTTTTTGAGACGTCTAACTTCTTTATTGCGTTTTGTATTTCCTGGTTTGTTATTTCTTTGTTTAAGTTCTCTCTGTGTTTTTCGGAGATTTTTTCCAATTTTTGTTTTCCTAAGTAATATGTAATGTCGTCCATTCGGGATTGGTCTCTTGAGTATAACTTACTGTAGTAATCGTTGAATTGCTTTATTATGTCTTTGTCTTTGGTGTATTCCTTATCCTCTGTGGCTATCTTAGTGATGTATTGCTTTTGCTTCTTTTTTCCAATTCTTCGTGCCAACCATGCTCCAATTTTATTTGCATTATAAAAATACAATTGTTTCACAAATTTTAGTTTTTTTGCTATCATTTCTGTTTCCAATTCTATTCCCATTTTTTGTAGTCTTGCTATTTCAAAGGTTAGTTCTGGGTTTTGGGGAGTTAATTTCAATTTTCTTTCAGCCTCATCCAGTTTTGTTGTTATCTTATTCATCTGTGCGTTTCTCTTTTTATTTCTTATCGCCATTTGTTGTATACACATTCCTCTCATCACAGCCTTTCCCGCGTCCCAGACTGTTTGTAAGTCTATATCTTCTGTTTCATTTGTGGCAAAGTAGTTAATTAGATGTGTTCTGAGAATTTGTTGTGACTCTTGGTCTTTCATTAAGTTGTCGTTCAGGCGCCAGGTGTTTTGTCTGCCTTTTTGATTGTATGTTACCTCTATTGGGCTGTGATCAGAGTCTTTCCTGGTGAGTATTTCAATACGGTCTATCTTGGACGATAATGAAAATGAGTTCCACACCATGTCTATTCTAGACCAACTTCTATGTCTCCCCGAGAAAAAAGTGAAATCCTGCTCTCCCGGATGGTGCGATCTCCATGCATCTGAAAGATTTAGTTCTTTTAGTAGGTTAATCATAGTCTGGGGAGTAAGTTTGTCTTTGTAATTTTCTGTTTTTTATTCTCCGATTTTCTATCTTCATTGCTGTTTATAACTCCGTTGAAGTCACCCATTATTATTAAATGTTCGTATTCTATTTCCTTTATCAGATTATTGAGTTTTTGTGTGAATTTTGTTTTTGGACCATTTGGTGCATAGATATTGCACACTAAGATTTTTTGATTGTCTATTGTTAGTGTAATTCCTATTATCCTCCCTTCGTCGTCTTTAAGTGCTTGTTGTGGATTTAGTGCTGGATTTGCATATATGATTACCCCTCTTTTCTTTACTTGAGCTAGTGAGAAAAATTCTTTACCTAGTTCTTTTTGAATAATGTGAACAGCATGTTTTTGTGCAATATGGATTTCTTGCAGGGCTATCAGGTCGTACTTCCCTTGCTTGATCCTATTAAAAACTTGCCTTCTTTTATTTGGCGAGTTCAAGCCATTGATGTTCTGACTGTAACACTTAATTGACCTTTCCATATTCCTCCTGCTTTTCCGCAACTTTCTCCAGCCTTACAATTGATGATGACGTGCATGGGGTTACCTCTGATTTTTCTGGGGATTCTGTCCTTGATCGTTTTACTTGCATTTTTTGTCCTGGGTTATATTCATATTCCTGTTCTTCTTTGTTCCTCTGTATGGTTTTCAGAAAGTCCACCGCCTTCTCCTCTGAGGTTATCCATATTTTTCGTTTTTATAGGTCGCCATTAAGCCTTCACCTTTTCCCCATCTGAACCTAATGTGTTGTCTTTTGAGTTCGTCCGCTAATTCCTTGTATTTTTTCCTTTTCTGTAGTGTCGATTGTGTATATTCTTTCAGGATGATTATCTTCTTGTCTTTGAAGAATGGCGGGGTTTTTGCGCTTTTCCTAAGAATTTCATCTCGAATGTGCTTCCTACCAAATTGTACTATTACATCTCGTTCCACTTTATGTTTTTTTGCGTATTTCATTGTGATCCTGTATGATCTGTCAATATTTGTTGCCGCGTCTTCTTTGGGAATTTCTAACAGTTCTGCTGTTATTGATGTTACTATTTGCCTCAGATTTTCTTGTGCCTCCTCTTGGATGTTGCGGAATCTTAAATAAGATTCCAGTTCTTTTTGTTCAGCTTGTTCCTGTCTTGCTTCCAGTCGTTCTTCTCTTATTTCTATTTCTTCTAATTTATCTTTTATTTTTTCTTGCATCTTTTCTAGATTGGCCACCTCCGTCTGGTTCTTCCTCATTTCTTGTCTCATTGCATCCATTTCTTTTTTTATCTCTCCCAATTCATTGGTAATCTCCTTTCTCATTTTAGCCATCTCCTCCGTTATGTCATTCTTTAGTCTCATTCTTTGGTCTTCAGCTACCTTTTGACATGCATCTTGTTTCTCTTGGTATGCCTCCTGTTGTTCTACTATTTTCTAAATTTCCTTTAGGATTTCTTTGCCTGTTGGGTTGCCCGAGACCGATCCTCTTCTTTGTTCTGTTTGCTCTTTTTTCTCGCTTGTTTCAATTTTTTCTATTTTGGTCTTGGGCGTTGCCATATTTAGCCAAATTTGTAATTTTCTTGTGATTTTTGCGGTCGTGGTTTTTTTTAAAAAATATATATATTTATTTAGTTTTTATTTGTTATTTATTTATTTGTTTATTGTTTTTTCCCTTTGTTATTACTCACCCCTTGTCGGTCTTGCGGTCGCTTCCTGCCTCTCTGGGCTTTCCTTCTCGGTGCTTTTCCTGTGTCTCACTCCTTTCTCTTCCATCACTTCCGCCTTCTCCCCTTCTGGAGCGCCGCGTGGCTTTGTTTCCTTTCTCTGAGGGGGAGCGCGCCTCGTGGTTGCACCACTTCCGCCTTCTCCCTTTCTGGAGCACCGCGTGGCTTTGTTTCCTTTCTCTGGGGGGAGCTCGCCCTGTGGTTACACCACTTCCGCCTTCTCCCTTCCAGAGTACCACGCGGATGTTTTGCTCCTCCTTCCCTTTGCTTCGCCACTATCCGCTCTGCTCCCTTGCTATTGTCATGGGGGGAGTGCGCCTCGTGACTCGCTCTTATCTCGGCGTTATCAGGAGACCTTCGGGAAGCCACTCAGAGGTATTTGAGGCATTTTCAAGGCTAATATGGCGGGTGGACCCTCCTCTGCCTTATTCTAATCTTTTGATTTTCCAAGTCTTTAGAGCCTTTGGAGCCCCAAGGTCTTTAAAACTTGGGGCTTTTATTTTATTTTATTGTTGTAATTATTGTAATTTCCCTATTACTGTTATTTCTTCCTCTGTTCCCTTCTGCCCGTCCACTCTTCTGTCCGTGTTTGGATTTTGGGTATTTAAATACTATCTGTTAACCTTGTTTTTCTTATTTCTTCTTATTACTCTTATTACTCTTGGTTTCTTGTTCTCTTATTCCTTATTGTATGTTGTATTCTGTTCTTTCAGTCTGGCTAGACTCTGCTAGCCCTTGCTTTGCTTTGCCCGCTTTCTCTCTGTATTTTGCTTTACCTTGCTTTCTCTGATTCTCTAGGTTGTCTATACTGTACTGTCTCAGTCTTCTCAATCTTCTTCTTTCCTTTCTTTCTGAAGTCCAGCCAGCCGCCATGACGCCAACTTCCGGTATCCGTCTGTGGCCTTTCCTGATGGACACCTGGAAGTAGGTGTCCCGGTCAATGGACGCGAAGAAGTCCCCTGGCCGGAGGAGAGGAGGTATGGACGACACCGTCACAATTCTGAAAGTTTGGGCCTTGATGAGAGTTGAGATCCCTCAAGGCGAGGATGGGGCGAAGGGAGACATCTGTCTTGAGAACGGTGAAGTATCTTGAGAAAAAGGCCTGCCCATTCAAGTATGTTAGAAAGGGAGAAATTGCGCCCTTTCGAAGAAGAGTGTTGACCTCTGATAAGATTGGCGAGGAAGGTTCGGTGTCGACGATGCACCCCATAGGAGGGAATTCTTCGAACTCTAACTGTTGTAGTAGAGCCTGCGATAACAATGCTAACAGTAGTTTGGGCATTAGAACGGGTTACGCGGGAGCAAGAGTTTGATGAGGAACAGGAGAGTAAGAGGATCCGGTATATACTCACAGCTCCTACAGATGAGGATTCATTTGAGGGTTTCTCTGGGGATGATGGGTCAACAAGCGAAGAGGAGGAAGGAAACATCATGGTTTGGTCTAAGGGAAGGAAAAGGGTTACTCGGGAGCAAGAGTTTGATGAGGAGCAACAGAGGAATAGGATCCGGGATACACTTACTGCTCCTACAGATGAGGAATCATTCGTGGGTTTCTCTGGGAATGATGGGTTAAGGAGTGATGAAGACGGGGATGACACATTGGACTGGACTAAGGTGAAAGAGATACAAGCTGTATGTGCGGAGTCAATGTCCAGCGATACTTTTGTAGGGTTCTCTGGTAATAAGGACTGGCAATCGGGGAATACATCTGAGTCTTGGGGGGGAATCTAAGTCTTGACAGAAGATGGAGAAGGTGGAGAGATGGGAGTAGGAGTTCACGTGTGGAGTCAAGAACAGCTGCAAGGGATAATGATGGGGTGGAGGTCAGCTCATCTTCTGATGATGATGTGTAAGATAAAAGTAGGTTCAGAAATGATGAATCTTTGCAGAAGGCAAGGAATTGGTGTACGTTCGTGATCTTGTATGGGACTTGTCGCTGCCTGTTCGTGTTTGGAATTGGGTCCGGGATCTGCAGGTTGGAGTTCCTGATCGTGACTTGGACTGACTTCTCGTGAGTGTGAATTTCCCCCCTCTTGACTTTGGAATGACTTGATTTCGACGCTGCTTTTGTGGATATCGGAACGACGCTAATTCGGATTGCTGCTGCCTTGACCTCGGACTCTGGCTTACTACGCTTCCTGCTTTTCGGCTTCAATGCTTTGTTTACTGTTTGTGAACTGTGCCTTTTTGTTTTGGCCTCAGCGCTTCCTGTTTAATCTGGTTCTTTTGTCCGGATAATCCGGGTTTTACTTCTGTTGCTTATTTTTGAACCAGGACTCGATAATGCTTTAAGTTTTGACCAGAGGCACTGCAGCTAAGTATCTCTGTGTCCTTTTCCTTTGTTTAATAAACTCTGTTTTGAGAACTAACTCTTGAGTCTGGCCCTTTGAGGTGTCTGTGTCCCGACAATAACGCATAACCATCCTCCACAATCTTGAGCACCCACGAATCTGAGGTGATGAGTCGCCAGGCATCGATGAAGTATGCCAGTCGGTCGCCGAATGGTGGTTGTTGAGGTCGAGGGCTGGGATGGCGGCGTCTATGGTGGCAGCATCTATACCGAATGAGGAAACGGTATTGTCCAGGGAAGCGTCAAGCCTTGGGTGGTTGCCTCCAGAAGCGTGTCTAGCTCGCTTCTGCTGCTGCTGCTGGGGGCGCTGCTGCTGCTGTGAGCGACGCTGTTGTTGTTTCTGTTGTTGCTGTGGCTGCTGTAGCGGGCTCACAAGAGAGTGAAGACTCTGACGGTATGGGTATTGTTGGTATGGGGTCCCATGCCGATGTCGTGTATACTGGAACCAACGTGTTCTTTGCGCTTGGGCTTGATTTCTCGATCTCACACTTCGCCGCTAGAAGCTTAAAATCTTGGTTCGCTTTCAGCTTATCATTAGTTCCTGCATTGAACAACCCCAGTGCATCAAATGGGAGGTCCTCAATGACCTGCCTAGATGAGGTCGATAAGCCCGAACACTGGAGCTAGGCGTGTCTTCTGATGGCGACTGCATGGGCTATCATCTTCCCTGCTGTGTTGCCCGTGTGCTTGGCCATCTGGATCTGGTGATGTGCCAGAGAGTTTGCGTCCTGCGCCCGGGTGGTCAAGACAGTACGATCTTCTTCCGACATCCGTTGGAAGAATGGGAGGGCTTTCTCCCACAAAATTTGCTGGTACGCTCCCATGCATGCAGCGTAGTTAGCCATCCTGGCCAGAAGGAGGGTGCCAGAATACAGCTTTTGACCTACTGCGTCGAACCTTTTGCCTTCACGGTCAGACAGTGTCGAAGATTGTCGACCAAAGGATTGTGCTGCTTTCACGACCACCGAGTTTGGGTCGGGATGGTGCTTCAGCCACTCCAGGCCCTCATCATCCGTCCGGTACCATGCCTTAATCTTCTTCGAAGTAGGCGGTATGGATGATGGAGTTTTCCATGAAGAGTGGATAACGTCCAGGAAGTAAGGGAGGAAAGGAAGTAGGGGTGCCGGTGGCACTTCGGCCTGGACCCGTTTGAAAACAGGGTCCATCACGGCCTTGGAAGTATGCTTTATCTCCAGGCCTAGAGTGTCCACCATGCGGGCCATCTGATCTGCGAAGGCACGGATATTATCTGTCGGAGATTGTGGGTCTGCCTCGTACACATCATGTGTCAGAGATCTATCAATGCCCAAAGACAGCACCGAGCCGGAGTGCACCGATGCGACAAGTTCTCCATCCTCTTCTTCTTCGGCTTCGGATGCAACAGGCGAGGAGGAAGAGAGGGGTTCCGGAGGTGGAGGGAAACGAGGTGAAGCTGGTGGGGGTGGTTGTTTTGAGGCCGAGGATTGTGCTGCATGTGCCAATCTGGCCGTTTGAAGAAGGCTGTGGTAAAGACTTTTTCTTCGCCGGGGGTTGTGTCGAAGTTCCTTTCGACATCGCTTTCCCTGGAGTAGGAGGGACAGACGGCGGGGCAGTTGTGGCCTGGCACAATTCCTCATGCACCCATTTGAATGCAATGCGCACCACTGTGGAGGATGGCGGTGTTGCCGTTGTCGACCTCGTGGAGCGTCCCGAACGTACTGAGCCCACAGAACTTGTGGAAGAATGTTGAGCCCGTATGGTCTCTGTAGTTACCGTGAACGGCTGCTTCAACTGCCACGTCAGCCTCAAAGCCTTCGACGCCGTCGACATTGTCGAGAGGGGGTTCTTTGGCGGTCTTTTACCCGCTGTTGTTGGGCGGACCGAGGGGCCCGGAGCCGTTGAAGTCGATGGAACTGCTGATGTCTTTGCAGATGGCGGTACCACTGTCGACACTGATGGCACAGCAGACTACATCGATGTCGACAGTGCTAGAGATTGTTGGTACAGAAGGTACCTCAGCCAGTGAGCTCGATTCTTTCGAGACTGTGCCGTCAAAGCGGCGATATGTGCCTCGCCGAGGCAGAGAAGGCACTTAGAGTGCTTGTCAGATTCCGGTATCTTTCTCGAACACTGCGTGCAGTGCTTGAAACGGGAAGTTCCGAAGCGAGCCTTCCGGTGGAAAACAGCAACTGCGGAGCGTACACGCAGGGCACCTTTTATGCCCTGCTGGGGACTGGGCGGGATTACCGCCAAAACTTGAAAAGTTTAAACTAGAGAAGTTTTCTGTTGGTGCTCGCACAGGCGCAGTCACTCCACATGTGTGCATTCACAGAGACCATGAAGAAAAATTCTTCTTGGGTTTTTAATTCATATATATCATTTCTTTTAATTAAAATGTCCTTATAAATCGGCCATTTTATCCACCCTAATAACCTTCTTTGATTTACTTCTAGTGGAGATACCCACATTAGGGTCTTGGTATACACATTTCTTTTATACTTTTCTCAGATCTTAATCAGTGAGGATTGAATAAAATTATTTTCAGAGTTTTTTTCCCCAATTTTGTCCTCCTGTACCACAAATAGGAGTGCCATCCTTTTCGTAGATCAAAACGTTCTAAAGTTAGTTTTAATTTTTGTAAGATTTGACCAATCCATAATCCATATGAATGCACATGCTTCATAATACAATTTAAGATGTGGGAGGCCGAAGCCTCCTGTTTTTTGAATCCGTCATGATTGAGACTTTTATTCTAGGTTTTTTAAATCTTTCCATATAAATTTCATTATTTCTTTGGTCCACTCTTTGAAAATTTTCATGTTCCTTATTATTGGGAGATTTTGAAATAAATGTAACATATTAGGAAGTAAGTTCATTTTAACTGTGGCAATTCTTCCTAATAATGATAAATTTTGTTTTCTCAAATTTCCTAATTATTTTTTTATTTCTTTCCATTTTTCCAAATAATTGTTCTTTAATAGACGTAGATTTTCTGGTGTGATCCAGATGCCGAGGTATTTAATTTTCCCCACAATCTTTAAATCCAAAAGTTGTTGTAGCTCTTCTTGCATATATTCTTTGTTAACATCATAGTTTTCTTTTTATTTTAAATCTCACTAATTCTCCATATTCTTCTATTTTATGAAGCCATTTGGTTATATTCGCCCTGGGATTCTCAATAATACATATGATGTCATCCAGAAAAGCTCTTGCTTGAAATTCTTGTTTATCGATTTTTAAACCTAACAAGTCTGGGTCTTCCCTTATGTTCCTTAAAAGAATCTCCAATGCAAAAATAAAAATAAAAGGAGATAGTGGGCATACCTGACGTGAACCTTTTTCTATTGAGAATTCCTGTGTCAAATTTCCATTTATTGATAATCTTGATGTTTGCTTTTCATAAATCGCATATCCTGCATTTTGAAATTGATGGCCAATATCTATTTCCTGAAAGTCATTTTAAAAAGTCCCAATTTGTGTTGTAAAATGCCTTCTCCACATCTATTGGGAGCAAGCCTAGTTCTTTTTAATGGTGCATTTTGTAATACTCCAGGGTGTCCAAAATTGTCCTTACGTTGTCTTTAATGTTTTTATTTGGAAGAAAACCATTTTGATCTTCTCCGATCCAATCTTTTTTAAAAAAAATTAAATCTAGTAGCAAGTATATGTGAAAAAAAATTATAATCGGTATTTAGTAAAGAAATTGGACGATAGTTCCTAATATCCTCTGAATCTGTTCCTTCTTTATGAATTAATACCACCTCTACCATCTTCCAGGATTCTGGTATTTCTTTAGCATTTAGCAAATTATTCATTATTTTTTTAAGGGTTGGTAGTATTTCTTTTTGCATTGTTTAATAAAAACAGGGTGTATAGCTGTCTGGACCTGGTGCTTATTATTATGTAGATTTTTAATAGCATTTTCCGTTTTCTCAATTGAAATCTCTTTATTCAGTTGTAATCTTTGTTCCTCAGAAATCTTCTGGAGCTTTTGATTGCTTAAATATTGTGTTATCTTTCCTTTATCTCTTGCCTCTTTTGTCTATAATTGTGTAGAGAAGTTTTGAATTTATCCCCGTATTTCATTTTCTTTAACTAATACCTTTTCTCCACTTGTTATCTTTAAAATTTGCTGTGACTGCCTCTTTTTTCTGATTCTCCTGGCAAGCCATTTTCCAGTTTTATTAGCATTTTCAAAGGAGCATTGTTTTATATATATTAACTGTTTTGCCATCTGTTCCATTTCTAAATTTTGTTTTTGTTTCCTCAATACCTCTAATTGCCTCCTTATCTTCCAACTATCTTGGTTATTCTTTAATTCTCTTTCATTTTTATAAATTTCTGATTTGATGTCATACATTTGTTTTATTTCTCCTTCTATTCTGTTGAATCAAGTGGCCTCTCATTACTGCTTTATAAGCATCCCAAACTGTTTGTATTTTAATCTCTGGTTTATCATTAAGTTGAAATAACTCCTTTGTTATATCCTTATTCTTATTCATATCTTCTCCTAATTTCAAAAGGTTCTCATTTAAACAGCATTTTCTAGTATTCCTTTTGTAATTTATGACCATCTTAATGGGACTGTGATGTGATAAATCCCCAGGGAGAATTTTAATTTTCCCAACTTAATTTTCCCTACTTTCAAACATATAGTTTTTGATGACCATATAATGTCTATTCTAGACCAACTTGAGTGTCTATTGGAGTAAGAGATATTATCTTTTTCTTCAGGGTTGTGAATGCGCCAAGTGTCAGACAAATCAAATTCCTCCATCAGAGACATAATTTTTTTAGGTAATACGCTTGGGTCTTCTCTTTTTACTCTTTTTGTTTTGTCTTATCCATTTTTCTGTCCATAACTCCATTAAAATCCCCTAAAATTATGATATGGTCAAATTGTTCTGCTGACATTTTTTTCTCTTAGCAACTTTAGAAATTTCGATTTTGGGCCATTTGGAGTGTAGATATTACAGACCAAAATACTCTCCAAACCAATTTTCAATTTGACAGCTACTAATTGACCATCCTGATCTTTAAATTGTAATTCCAATGGAATATTTTCATCTATATATAATACAACACCTCTCTGGTGAAGAGGAATAATATTCTTTTCCTATTTTTTTTGGGTCAAGTAGGCCACGTGTTTTTGATTAATATGAGTTTCTTGGAGAGCTATCACATTATATTTTCCACATAATATTTGATTAAAAACCCTTTTTCTTTTGTTCAGCAAGTTAAGCCATTAACGTTACTGGAGTAGCATTTTATTAGTTGGGTAAAGTCAGACATCATTATTTCCATCTAGTTCTTCTTCCGGATCATCTATATCCTCATCATCACCTCCATCTTCATTGGTTGACTGCAGGCCTAAGGTCGCTTCTTCTTCCGGGAAGTGAAATCTCTTTCTTTTTGTTTTTTTCTTTTTCTCCAGGGATTCTTGTGGGCTTCTAAAATCTTTCTCCTTATTTAATCTTTTGTAGAAATCTTTTGATTTTTCCTCAGATGTAAGTCAAAATTTCTCATAGGTAGTCATGATGCCTTCATTTATTTCCCGTTGAAATCTTATATTCAATCTTTTGAGCTCATCAGTTAGAAAAAAAATATTTTTGTCATCTGTTCAATGTTGAGAGGAAGTACTCTTTAAGGATAATTACTTTATTCTCTTTGTAGAAAACTGGTTTCAAATTATTTTGTTTTAACACCTCATCTCTTGTTCTCTTCCTGACAAAATTTACTATAATGTTTCTTGGGACCTTATTTCTTTTCGCATAATTAGTTTGTACTCTGAAAACTCGATCTATCTCCACATCAACTTCTTGTTCAGGAAGCTGGAGGAGTTTTGCCATCAGTTGAACCATAACTTCACGAATGTTTTCTTTCATCTCTTCCATAACATTTTGAAATCTTAATTGAAATTCCATTTAGTTTAACTCTAATATTTCTTGCATTCTTTCAAGCTTAACATTTTTATTATCCAAATTTTCTAACTTTTTTTTTAGTTTTTATTTGAGCTTTCTCTATTTTCATATTGTCTGATTGTAGGTCTTTTATGTCTCCCAATGCCTTGGTTAGTTCAGTTTTCATGGTACCCACCTCGTCTTTTAGTTCTTTTTTCATTTCAAGTACTTCCTCCTGTATAGCTTTTTGTTGTAGATCATGTTTTGTTACCATTGCCTGAAATTCTTTTTGTAAGTTGTCTTGTTTTTCTGATAAGTTTTGAATCTCACGCATAATGTCCTTCATACTTATCTACTCAGCCAGTGAGGTTCTCCTGGGCAGTGTTTTATATTCTTTTTGTTCTTTTTCTATCTTTGATTTTTGGTTGGCCATAGTTTAGAGTGATTATTATAGTCTTTGGAATACCTTCCACCACAGGAGGGTATTTAGTTCCCCCTTTCAATTGATTTTTCTTAATGTCAGACCAGAGATCAGGATCTTCAATGCTGGCCTCAACGTCCAGGCAGATGCATATGGGTGCACACAACCCTTCAAAATACACTTTAAAAGGAATCCCAGAGAGCCAATGCACCCAAGAACCATGTCTGCTAGCCTCAATCCTTTGGAGGATGGAAAGAATCAACACATAAACACTGCTACTTACATCTGTTACTCCATTTGGAGTGGAGATATTAAAACCAGGATAATTTATCAGCTTGGAGATGTCGTATGTGACACGTCGATTGTGACTGTAATCCTCCTCCTCCTCGGCTTCATCCCCAGGTGATGCTGTACAGAAGCATCAAACATATTACTGACACCACTAACTAGACAGGGCTTGGCAAATGTATCAGCAATATACAAGTACAGTAGAATCTTGTTTATCTGACCTTCGCTTATCCAACATTCCGTCTTATCCGACGTTCTTATCCAATGCCTCCCTTTTCCTCCAGCATTTCCCCTTCAATTAAAGGAGTGCTCCCCAACTCTCTCTCCATTCCCAATAAGTGAAAAAGGCAAGACAAGGAGGAGGAGGGAGGAAAGGGGGAAAAGGGGAAGGACCGAAAGCGGAAGTGTTCTCCCTCCTTCCCTCTGTGATTTCCACAGTCTTCTTCCGCATCCAGGCACTTCCTGCTGGGCTGCTCTAGCCCCATGATGTTGGCTTGCCTTAACCCTTTGAGTCCCTGTTGTTAGTATTCTAGTTATCTAGCACCGCATTGGACAGGTAACAGTAGGAGACTGTTATCCAACATTTTCATTTATTCAACATTCTGCTGGCCCATTTATGTTGGATAAATGAGACTGTACTGTAGCTTCTAACCACCAAGTGTCAGAGTGCACAGATTCTTTCACTCCTTTATATGGGTCTGGGTAACCGATCAACCATTGCCTTACATATCACTCTGATGTATTCAGAACTGATAACTGTAACACCATTTGGATGAGCTCGAAAGGCACAAGTCCCCAAGCTGTTCCTTAAAGAGAGGGCCAGTCATTACATAAAGACAATGAAAGAGATCTCAAGCTAGTGGGATTTGATCCAGGAGGGGGGAAATCCATTTTTAAAATCCTATCAGGGGTTGTAGGTTCAACATAGAGCAGCCAACATTTTATTTCTCTAAAGCATAGAGCTGCAATTAAAACCCTGTAATGAGTGGACAAGAACATTAACTATATAACCATATTGGAAAATGCTACTTGAACTAAGCGAGTGCACTTATGGTCAATTCTTAAGGCATCAGAATGCAGTTGAAATCTGTACTGTTTTCAATAAATTTGTCTACTTTAATTAGAAAACAGTGGAGTCAAACTAGAAACTGTGCAGTCAAACACACTGTTATGGTTTTTAATGTTAGTGGCGTCGGGTCTCCTTTAGCAGAGAAAAAGTGGGGTATAAATACTACTACTAATACTAATTTTTTCAGAAGGCTTTCAACAGGGTCATGGAAACGCAAAAGACAAGCCCTTCTTCCGCACTCCTTTACCTTTTCCATCATATAATGTCAGTCCAGACTTTTCCATTTCTGCCTCTTTCAGCCAGCCTGGGGGATAACCCAGCTGCCGCATGCGATAGATGAAAGGGGGAAGACTCTTCTCGGTGACACCGAGAGCATCTTGAAGTTCCTCACTGTTTGAAGAGGGGGGAAAAACCCTTATTAGAAATACAAAGGACCTGAATACTAGGACTTGAGCCATTTCAATTGAGCAGCCAGATTTCAAGAAAACATAGTCATTTAGCTAAGGAAGGATTACCTAATTATTCCTGGCTTAAACCTTCCAAATCTTTCTTCTATTTCATCTGTGTGGTACCGCTGCTGGAAGTTTTGGTTATTTGCTTCCCCACAAGCATCCAAAAACTCTTTTCTTTTTTCACTGATACGGGCAGCATTTCGTGGCTGAAACACAGTTGGAAAAAAAACCAGAAAGTCAAGTTACCAGGAGCACTGAAAAGGCTGTTAATAAACTGCATTCTGCTTCTTTCGATAAAGTAGCACTGATTTATTTTTACAGAAAAAAATAAACACACACATATATATATGAGGGTGGTTCAAAAAGAAATGCCTCCATCACTCTAACTTTGCTTTCTTTGCCAGCTACTGGACTACCTATGCATGTTATTATAGTGATCACCTTCTTCTACTGATATGGTCTTTTCTTTTTCCAATAGACTGGTTAGAACCATGAATCTGAAGCTAAAAGAAAGAGTCATTGAATTTCTGGCCAAAGAAGGTTGTGCACCTAAGGAAATCCATCATCACTTGAAGAATTTTTATGATTTGACCCCTTCTGACTTCGACCTGTTTGGACCTCTGAAAGACAACCACGTGGTTTCAGATTCAATGACCTGAATGATGTTCAAACAGCTTTGAAATCATGGGTCACAAAGCAAAACCCTGAATTTTGCCAAAATGGTTTTGATGCCTGGGTTAAACAATGGTGTAAATATGTCCAAACCGATCGTGACTATAGCGGTAGTTTTGCATAAAGTTCAGGCTATGATCTGTAGCCACTTCTGCTGTAATATGTTCATTCATAACATTTTCACGACACAAGAGGCAAAGCTTTCTGACCCACCCCTGTATATTTAAATGCATATAAATATAATATAAAATAAATTCACTTTTTCTGTAAAAAGTTATATTTCTATAACATTGTATACTGCAAATTATATATGTTTAAATGTATATATATATTTATACAGTAGGCCAATTGAAACTATAGGATTTACCATTTAGTTGATCGTGGGTCTTTGGTAATAAAAACACTGGAATATTACTGTTGTTTGTTTTTTGTTTTTGTTTTGTTTTTTTGCCATCTCTGACTAATGGCACCCAATGAATGAGATAATGCCACGATCCCCGAGCTCCCTCTTTCCCTGCTGCCTTCTATTTTACCAAGCATCATTATCTTGTAAGTCGCAAGGCAGAAACGGGTTGTGCAAATGTGATCTCTGATTTTGCCAAAGACTTGCAAATTCACCCACTCCAGATAATATGTTACCATCCCTCTGGGGATAGAGTAGGAGAAGCCTGAAGTATCTTTACCTGTGGACAATCTTTCATTTGGTGGTCCTCCAAGCCACAGTTGAAGCAGTGAGGTTTGGGCCTGCTTTATAAAAGTAAGAATTTTACAATAGAAACAGTCAACATTGCAATAATACCTTACACTGGGGCAGGAACCATGCAACCCTATGGATGATATAGAACTGCACATCTCAGCGACCTTAGCCAATGCTGAGAATACTGAGAGGTGTAGTCCATCAACATCTCAGGGGCTCCGTAATTCCCGCTCCTGTCTTATGTTTACAGTGCCCTTTTGAAAATCTGTTTGAAAAACTACAATTCTAAGCCTAGACTCAGATGTGATAACAGTGCTTGCAGAGAAGCACTCCAACAGCTGTGAAATAATGGCGTTTAAAAGAATGCACTTTAAGAATGTTACAATACTAGCAAACCAAATACTGGAAACAAAAATGCCTTTTGATTAAATCTGTATTCAATAATATGTAAGAAATGCCAGTAATGAAACCCAACTCATAATAGTCCAGGAGTAGGAAAGACTATAATCAGGTGTAACGACAAGATTTTTAAAACTTAAAAGGTTTTCCCCAAATCTGAATTGGAAACCGGCTTCGAACCACACGTTCCGGTTTCAGTCAGGAAGGAAATGATTGCCTGAATGCAAGGAATGGAAGGAAGGAACCAGAGCAAGCTAAAAGAGCAGGGACTCTTGAGAAAATTCCATCCCACCATGGTCTGGTCATTAAGGCAGCTCTAAAAAGGCACTGCCATGTTTCAACAGCATCAGAGCTTTGAAATTCAAAAGATTTGGGGGATAACTACTTACATGTCTACTTAAAGCACATAGAAGTACCTCAAGTTATAGACCTGAGTAAATCTCTTTTTTTTAAAAAAATCAATATTCAAAAACTGGTTCAATCTATTTTAATACACTTCTAAAGAGAGGAGCTCAATATATGCTTCTAAAAGAGTTTATCAAGTTGGGTTGCTGTGAGTTTTCTGGGCTGTATGACCGTTTTCCAGAAGTATTCTCTCCTGACGTTTTGCCCACATCTATAGATCAACAGAGACTCCGCCATAGACATCAGAAGAGCTGCAAGACCAAGAACAAGTCTCGAGAAGAAGGTCAAAGCTCCACCCAGAGGAAAAATGTTCTTACCAGACATCAAAGGAACCACTGGCTGCATAGGGAAGCTGATGAAGAAACACAACCTACAAAGTATCTACAGACCCACTAAGAAAATCCAACAAATGCTATGTTCAACAAAGCATAAGCGGGATCCTCTCACTTCTGCAGGAGTTTACCATATACCATACAGCTGTGGACAAGTCTACATATGGACCCCCAAATGCAGCGCCCAAACACAAATCAAGGCACTGCAGACTGATTCAACCAGAGAAGTCAGCCATAGCAGAGCACTTGATTAACCAAACCAGAGACAATATATTAATTTGAGAACCCAAAAATGCTGGACCTCTCTAACAACCACCATGTCAGAATACACAGAGAAGCCACTGAAATCCACAAGCATGTGGACAATTTCAACAGAAAGGAGGAAACAATTAAAATTAACCAAATCTGGTTACCAGTATTAAAAAACTCTAAAATCAGGACATTAAATAAAGAGCAACACCCAGAAAACAGGGAAATTTCAGACAGGAAACAATCAGGGACACTGGGGAATCCTTTGTTGGGAGGTGTTAGCTGTCCTGATTGTTTACTGTCTGGAATTGCCCTGTTTTCTGAATGTTGCTCTTTATTTAATGTCCTGATTTTAGAGTTTTTTTAATACTGGTAGCCAGATTTTGTTCATTTTAATGGTTTGCTCCTTTCTGTTGAAATTGTCCACATGCTTGTGGATTTCAATGGCTTCTCTGTGTGGTCTGACATGGTGGTTGTTAGAGTGGTCCAGCATTTCTGTGTTCTCAAATAATATGCTGTGTCCAGATTGGTTCATCTGGTGCTCTGTTATGGCTGACTTCTCTGGTTGAATTAGTCTGCAGTGCCTTTCATGTTGCTTGATTCGAGTTTGGGTGATGTGTTTGATGGTCCTTATGTAGACTTGTCCACAGCTGCATGGTATACAGGCTAGCTAACACCTCCTAACAAAGGATTCACCCAGGCAGGAAGCAGCCAAACTTTGAAGCTGTAAGGCTATTCAATGCTAATCAAGGTGGCCAACTGCAACATTCCCACATGCCCCCAACAGACAGGAGTTCTTTCTCCCACCCTGAATATTATTCCACAGGTATATAAACCCCACTTGCCTTGTTTCCAACAGACCTCACAACCTCTGAGGATGCCTGCCATAGACCTGAGTGAAACATCAGGAGAGAATGCTTCTGGAAAATGGCCAGACAGCCTGGAATACTCATAGCAACCCAATGATTCCAGCCATGAAAGCTTTCGACAACACATTTATCACGTTAATTAATTAAGGAACATACATTTATTCCAAGTCACATGTAACTATCTTAACCTGTAACTAACCACTTCAGGTTTTGACTAGAAATCTTGATAAGCTCAGAGAAATACACACCTTTTAGGCTTTACTTGTATCTCTTGTCCATCTAGAGAAAGGATCTGCGTGAAAACTTGCTGGTATCTTAGAAGTCAATAAGGAATTGCTATTGTATGAAGCAGAATTGATTGTTTTGTTCCAGTGTCATTCAAACTACAACCCAAAGTATTATTATAGACTTTTTTTAAAAAAAAAAAGTAATACCAGAATCGTTCCTGATAAAGTGATGGTGAGATTCTGCTTGAAAGAGTGGCTTCATCGGTGTTGAAAACTTGCCTCCTCTTTCAAGCAGAGTCTAAGCCTACTTATATATTATTCTTTCTGGAAATGCAAAAATAAGAGACAACAAAGGAATCTGTCTGCCAGGGATTATTTCTTCACCAAACCAATATGGCTTCTAACATTTGACCCATTTTATACAGTTAACCCATTCAAAATATGTAGATCGACTCAATCTCTTTTACTACTGATTGCATTAAATAGCAAGGTTAGCACAAAAAGGGAATGACATTGAACTAAATAGGATACTTGGGTATTTCCCATCCGTCTGTCAGCTGAGGATTCTCATTTAATATAGGCTGCCCCAGTTTATCAAGACAAAAATTGGTAAAATAGAGAACACTTCCTACAACCTGCAGAAAGAGTCAGAAATGTCAGTATTGCATCAAGCGAGCAGAAAACATTTTTTTTTAAAAATGTACTTAAATATTTCATTTAAATTCTATTGTGATATAATTAAGTACATTAAAATAATGGCTCTCGTGTTTAGGCTTCACAAATGAGACCTTATATTCCATACACCCAGTCAACTGATAAGGGATATAACATTTACTAATAAAAATAATAAATGGCAAGAAGAATTATGTTATTTACCAATTCTGTCCTAGTACCATAGTTGGAAAACAGCAAATATTGGATTCAGATAAGCAAAGTAGAGAAGTAACTTACGCTAAATGCTTCCTTGATTTTTTTGGACATATTTGCGCTTGTCACTTTAGGGTCTTCTTCCAACACAAAACTAGAAGGCTAATTTTTTTTCAAAAATAAAAGAAAACAAGACATAGTTTATAAAAGGTTACGGTTATCATCATCCAATAGTGAAGTATAGACTTCCATATATTCTCCCTTGCAACCCTTTAGGCCTGAACTCACTCCTGGAACATACATATCAAGGTGGGGAACTGCGGTTCTTCCAAGAATTACTGTACTTCAATTTTGGTCATCCCTAACTTTGGCCATGCTAGAGAGAGGAGGACAACACAGTTTAGGCCACGGTCTTCCCGATCCTTGACCAACATTCTCTCTTCCAATCTCAGCACAAAATCTCACTGATGGAGCCTCTGAACTAATGGCATAATTTCAAACATGATACTGTATCCTTCATCTCCAGAAATGTAAATTGAGAAGCTCTTATATATATATTAAAAACTCCCAAGAAGGCATTGAAGGGTCTATGGTTCTCTAGTATGGGACACCGCTCAGTCAGATATCATATTTTTGTATGCATCAGATGTGGGTTTCACTGGTGGAAAAGACATTGTATAGCAGAGCTAGGGAAGAATCATATATGCCCTCCTTCAACAATGAAAGCCTCCAGAGCTGGTTTCTCACAATACCAACACATGCCCTTATGTCAAACCTCCTCCATTTATACACATAATACAAGTGAAAATATGTATGCGTGTATGTGGCTGGAGTGTCCACTTAAAGTGAAAATATATATGCATGTATGTGGCTGGGTCATCCACTTACACAGACAAGCTCCTGCCTCCACAAACAGCTATAGCTCACACTACTCAGGAGACATCAATGGCACTCCCTCCAATGACACTGCACCTTATAGTGAGCACCATGAACATGTCCATGAGCCTTGCCAATGTCCTCCACAAACACCATACTGCCCGCTACCCAAGTGAAGGCTTTCATTCAGGGACAATTTCATCCTAGATTTTATGTGTTTCCTCCACCACAGACTTCCCAGTGTTTCTGACGCTCTCCATTGCTGTGGAATTTGTATGACCCTGACCACTGTGTCTCTCTTCACCCTTTCCTATCCTTTTCTATGCCACACAGCAAATAAGTATTTATTTCCAACATTTCTACCCCTTCTCAACCCCCGAAAGGTGACTCAGGGCGGCTTACAATGGCCACAATTCTATGCCGACAACAGACAAAACACATTACAACAACATGCAAAAGATAAAACATTGGATTAAAATACATCAAAATATTATTATTCATCATGTAGCCAAATCCAAATCTGATACAGCAACCAACAATTCGGTCCAAAGCCTGTCCTTGTCAGAGTTCAAACATTGTGAATACTGCCAAACCTACTGTCCAAATGCCTGGTCCCAAAACCATGTTTTAAGCTTCTTTCTAAAGGAGAGAAGGGATGAAGCCAACCTAATTTCGCTAGGGAGAGCATTTCGCAGGCGGGGGGTCACCACTGAGAAGGCCCTGTCCCTCATCCCCGCCAAACGCGCTTGCGAAGATGGCGGGACCAAGAGCAGGGCCTCCCCGGACAATTTTAAATTCCGAGGTGGAATGTAGAGGGCAATACATTTGGACGGTTAAGCTGGGCCAAAACCATATAGGGCTTTATAGGCCAAGACCAGCACTTTGAGTTGTGCTCGGAAGTGGACCGGCAGCCAGTGGAGCTGATATAACAGAGGGATAGTATGTTCCCTGTATGTCACTCCAGTTAGTAATCCGGTTGCCGCCCATTGGACTAGTTGGAGTTTCTGAACCGTCTTCAAATTCAACCCCACCTAGAGTGCATTGCAGTAATCTATTTGGGATGTAACCACAGCGTGGACCACTGTGGCCAGATTAGACTTCTCACAGTTTTAACTGTGCGAAAGCTCCCCTGGCCACCGCCAGACCTGGGGTTCCAGGATCAGTGATGAATCCAGGATCACTTCCAAGCTGCAAACCTGAGTTTTCAGGGTGAGTGTAACACACAGGCTGTAACCCTATGCTCTGTTCGGCCTTTCGACTGACCCGGAATACCTCCGTCTTGTCTGGATTCAATTTCAATTTGTTAGCTCTCATCCAAACTGCTGCCAAGCACCCGTTCAAAGTCCTTGGTGACGGGTGGAAAGAAGTGACAGATTTGGACACCATCCGCAGAGATAACACCATATTCCGAAACTCCGGATGATCTCCCCCAGAGGCTTCATGTAGATGTTAAACAACATCAGGGACAGTACTTAACCCTGTGGGACTCCACAAGACAAAAGTTGTGGGGTCGAACAAGTGTCACCCAGTAACACCTTCTGGGACCAATCCTCCAGGAAGGACTAGAGCCACTGCAAAACAGTACCACCAAGTCCCATACCTGAGAGGTATCCCAGAAGGATACCGTGGTCAACAGTATTGAAGGCCGCTGTGAGGTCCAACAGAACCAACAGGAACACACTCCCCCGTCTAGTTCCCGGCATAGATCATCTACCAAGGCGACCAAGGCTGTTTCAATTCTATGACCCAGCCTAAAGCCAGACTGTGCCGGATCTAGATGTCAGTGTCTTCCAAGAACCCCTGAAGCTGAGAGGCCCCCACACATTCTATGACATTGCCCAAGTAGGGGAAATTGGAAACTGGCCGATAGTCCACTAATTGAGTAGGGTCTAGTGATGGTTTTTTCAACAACGGTTTTATAACACCTTGTTTTAAGCTTGCTGGAATCTTGCCCTCCTGTAGGGAGGCATCAACCACCACCTTAATCCACTCTGCCAAAACCTCTCTGACTTCTTTTATCAGCCAGGAAGGACAGGGGTTTAGGATGCATGTGGTAAGCCTCGCCTCTCCAAGGATATTGTCTGTGTCATTGAGCTGAACTAATTGAAACAAATTCTTCAAAACCAGACAAGCATGTGCTCGTACTACATCCTCAGAGACTGCTGTTAACGTGGTGTCAAAGTCAGGAGTGGATCAGATCGACTTTGTCCACAAAGAACTGATCAAATGCTTCACAGAGAGTTGCCGAGTTATCAGGGGTTTCGCTCTGAGGCAGATTTAACAGCCCTCCTGACAACTCGGAACAGCTCAGCCGGATTTTTTTTTTTTGCAGACGCAATACTGGCCGCAAGAAATGATTTCTGTGTGGCCTTTATTGCCACGTCATAGGTTCTTAGGAAGGCACCCAGGGGAATTGATCAGCAACTGAATGTACCAGAGAGGTTTGGAAAGAATTCAACATGACTTATAGAAGCTGTAGTATGTAGTGGGATGTATAGTTCACCTGCAGTCTAAGAGTACTCTGACCTCCACCAACAATAAACCTGGAACTAACTTGGCACACAGAACTCCCATGACCAACAAAAAATACTGGAGGTCTTTGGAAGGATTTAAAGTAGTTGTAGTTCATCTACATCCAGAGAGCACTATGAACCCTAACAACGAGGGATCTGGACAAAGCTTGGCATGCATACCCGAAATTCCCAAATTTGAATACTGTTGGATTTTGAGGGGAATTGGCATGGACATTTTGGAGTTGTAGGTACTGGGATTTATAGTTCACCTACAATCAATGAGCACTCTGAACTCCAGCAAAGATGGAATTGGACCAAACTTGGCACACAGAGCCCCCAGGACCAGCAAAAAATACAGGAGGTCTTTGGGGAAAATTCACCTTGATTTGGAGGAGTTGTAATTCATCTACATCCAGAGAGCACTGTGAAACCAAACACCGATGGATCTGGACCAAACTCGGCACATATACCTGATATGCTGAAATGTGATTACTGGAGGAGTTTAGGGGAACTGACCTTCCTTTCTGGGGGTTGTAGTTCACCCACAACCAGAGAAACAGTGACCTCCACCGATGATGGACCTGGACCAAACTTGTAACACAGAACCCCCATGACTAACAACCAACTGGAGGGGTTTGAGGGGAGTGACTCACCACAGTGGGAGTTGCAGTTTACTCTACAGCCAGAGAGCACACTGAACCCCACCAATGATGCATCCAGAGCAAACTTCCACAACATAACAAACTTTAACTACTGATGGAGTTTCTTGGGGTTATCCTGGCCTGATGTGAATTGACTTTTTCAAATAACCCAGGCAACACCGGGTACCCAAGTTAGTTAACATATAAATACCTGTGGCTTAACATTGAAGTAGGTCTTGTCAGATTCAGCCCTCTGTTGCTCCTCATATCTCTGAACCAAACTCACTATAAAATCCTCTATTTCTTGATGATATTGCCTACACAAGAGATCATCAGAACAGAGAAGAGATAAAACCACCCTGTCTGTGTTAGAAGATGATAAAGCATATCCCTAGGTTCCCTTAGTTGAGGACAAGAGAGAGAGAGAGAGAGAAACATAAACCAAAGCACAGAAACACTTGTTCCTATGCAGGGCTGGGGTCACATTGTAGAAATTCAAGTCATTTTCATGTTGTAAACAATTTATTTTTTCTGACAGTTAGTAAACCTCAAGAAATCAAGGCTACTAAGGGAAGTTTTGAACAACTTTTCCTTAAACATCTAAATAAACCTGTCCTCTTTTTTATACCTGGCCAAAGAATACCTAACTTTTTAAAATAAAATAAATAGTTATGCATGTTTTCCCTCCCTGTCTCCAGTTCTCATTGAAAAAACATTGCCCCATAGTCTTAGTTAAGAAGGCTTCCAACAGCCAAAATTGTGCGCTGTAGAGCCAACTATTCTGACCAATGAACTTAAACCAATATGAGAAATATACTTACTTGGATACACTATTGTTCATGGATAAAATCTGCAGCAAAGGCCCATCAACTTTAGCATCATCTATTGTAAGTCCACTAAAAAAGGAAGCATAAGGCTTTACAGTAGGAATTAGCCAACCCTCCAGAATGTCTCTGAGATGGCTTGGGAGCTTTATGCCCACTTTATCCATCACAGGAACGCAGTTCAGCATGCAAAGGACAGCTTAAAAGCTAACATTCATTCTGCATTGATGAAACATGCCACAAGTGCCAAATTAATACCCAAAGAGAACTGTAACAACTGTGAAAACCTGATTTGCTAGTCTTCTTCGGGGACCACAACACATCTAAGTGACTGATAACAAAACAATAATTTCCAAGATACAACTGAAGTCCCCAAACCTGTACAAGGAGCTTCACCATCACAAGGGGATTCTGGTGCATGTAACATATTTAACCCCTTTTTAAATAATGGTAAAAAGAACAACAAAGTACAACTATCAACTCCATTATGTCATGCATTTATAACACCAGACAACACTTCTGAAAAACAAAGGAGCTTCATGTAGGCCTGTGGATCATAGCTACTGAATCATAAACCAAAAAATGTACATATACGGAACCATGTACACCTACCTTGGCCGAGTCAGTATGTTCAGTTTTCTTCTAAGTTCGCGATGTGAATCATTTAGTTAAGGAATTTAAAATTTAAAAAATCATAACAATCAATCTGGAATTATTGCCACAGCCTTGAACTGCATGTACAATCAGTAACTATTTTTCGTTAGTCCAAGGCCGTAGATTCCAGAGTGGGAATAGTGCGCCACTCCAGAAGTCATCAAACTACAACTTCCAGAGTTCCTCACCATTGGCAATGTATCTAGAATTGCTTGGATTTGAAGCAGCCAATATGAAAGGCTACATGATTCCTACCCATTCTAGATGTATATGTTAACAAGCACTGAAACAACTGTGGAAGGAAAGTACATTTTTAAACCAGCCCTCAGCCACAATTGTGTTGGTCATGTTCTCAGCGCCTAACTACCTCAGTGTGAAAGCATGAAATTTACACAAATTGTTTCCCTTGGTAGCAAAAAAAGAATCATAAGACAAGCAGATGAGGCAACTTTCTTCGGTGGTAGTAATAGAGGCTCTGCATGGCCCTCAAGTCCTGGTTTAATACAAAGGTTTATTAAAATACAAAAACTTTGTTTTTCCGGGACATTCTGCAACATAGTTTTTCAATCAATATCTCAGAATCTCAATCACTTCAACTTAGTTCGTGGCAGCCACAAAAACAAACTTTCTGGAGTAGAACAACAGTTTTCAAAGTAAGGACTGCACAATTAAATAGGAAATAATACTTTCAAACCAGGAACAGAACATTTTTCAAATTTTGTTACATAATGTTATGCAAGGCATAGGGTACAGCTAGACCAGTGGTTCCCAACCTTTTTGTGACCATGCCCCACCTTAGCCTCTCTAAAATCCTGACCTCCCCCCACAACATATAATTCTTATTACTCAAAAAATAAACTCCTGTTAATTCACACTGAGGAAGCCTAAAATAAATTTCCAAAGAACACGGCATCCATGAAAGAGAAAAATAAAAGAATGAATGGATTTGAGTCATCTGTCTCGAATGCAGGGTAACTTAAGTGTCCCGCTTCAATGCACGTATTTGGTGAGAAAATGACAGAACATTGTGGATTATCTGCCTTGATATTCTGAGTTATATGGATGTGTGGAAGGGTCCAAAGACTTCCTTATATATTTTGTATGGTTTGTCACATCAAAAGAACACTGAGAGGAGTGGGGTGTTTGGCATGAAAGTGTCCTCCCTTTTCTGGATTCCTGCATCTCTAGTTCACTCTAGAATCTCCCTACTCCTTCCTCTCTATGAGCAGGCTTTCTTTTCTGCAATCTCCAGACCCTTCCACACAGCGGTATAACCCAGAATATCAATGCAGAAAATCCACAATATTTGCTTTGGACTGGGTCATCTGAGTCCATACTGCCATGTATTCCAGTTCAAAGCACATAATGTGGGATTTTATTCAGCTGTGTGGAAGGGGCCTCACATAACCGGATTTTATTTTTTAAAGGTGTATGTCACAATATATATTTACTTAGATGAAGAGTTAGAAGGTATGATCATCAAGTTTGGAGACGGGACCAAATTGGGAGGGATCTTAACAGATTAAAGAGATGATTGGCCAAAACTAACAAAAGGAAGTTCAACAGAGACAAACGCAAGATAAGGACGTGTGAAAAAGATCTTGGGAGTCCTCGCGAGGAGGAAGGTGAACACGAGCCAACAATGTGCTATGGTGGCTAAAAAAGCCAATAAGATCTTGGCCTGCATAAATTGGAGTCTAGTGTCTAGATCCAGGGAAGTCATGCTCCCCCTCTATTCCGCCTTGGTCAGACCACTCCTGGAATCACACTGTGTCCCATTCTGGGCACTGCAATCAAAGGGAGATGTTGGGGGAGCAGGCTTGTTTTCTGCTGCCTTGGAGACTAGGACACTATGGAACAATGGCTTCATACTACAGGAAATAAAGGAGATTCCACCTGAACATGAGGAAGAACTTCCTCATGGTGAGAGACAGAGCTGTTCAGTAGTGGAAATTTCATTCTGCCCCAAACTGTGGTGGAGTCTTCCTTCTTTGGTGGCTTTTAAACAGAGGCTGGAGGCCATCTGTCAGGGGTGGTTTGAATGCGATTTTCCTGCTCCTTGGCTGAAAGGGGTTGCACTGAATGGCCCACCAGGTTTCTTCCAACTCTAGGATCCTATGATTCTATATACTGTATATGAGGCTACTGGAACCATAAGAAAGGCAAAGGAAATCATCGTTAATAACTCTCCCCTTACAAATCAAACTGCCCCTGTGAGGCCTGTGGCCCACATGGGTTCTAGACTGTGGAATTCACCGTTTGGCCCCACTTGAACAGGTGAGGCATTGGTCCCTCCCACACAGCTGTATAAAATCCATATTGGATTATATGGCAGTGTGGACTCAGGGCCCTTCCGCACAGCCATATAACCCAGAATATCAAGGCAGAAAATCCCACAAGATCTGTTTTGAACTGGATTATCCGAGTCCACGCTGCCATATATCTCAGTTCAAAGCAGACAATGTGGGGCTTTATTTAGCTGTGTGGAAGGGGCCTCAGAAGAGTCCGAATGGCTCACAAGAGGCTGTGCCCCAACTTGGAGCAGAAGCAGTGGTGACAAGCGCCTCCCTCCCTCCCGCACGAGCCCTCATCCGCGGCTGCAGCGCCGGAGGATATTCTCGGCCTGCAGGGTCCGCACCGCCTCCTGGCTCTCGTTCAGCCTCTGCCGGAGCTCCTCGCTCTCCTCCACGTCACTCTCCCCGAAGCGGGTGTGAAGCGCGGCGGCGGCGTCAACCTCGGCGTCCAGTTGCTGGAAGAGCTCGCGGTCCCCGAAGTCCACCCGGGCCGCCATGGCAGGGGAGCTGCCGCGGAAGAAGACGTCCCCACCGAGAGAGCAGACCCTAGGCCCGTGCCGTCTCACCCTCAGGCCCGACAGACTCCAATTCCCAGCATGCAACGCTGCCGGCTCTCACAAGCTGGCGGGCCTTTCCGAGCTGGGCCTTGTAGTCCAAGGGAGGCGGCGCGCCCTTCCGCCCAAGGAGCGGAAGAGGTAGCCACTGGGGCAAGGCGCCTTTGCTTTCGCTTCCCCCTCAGCCAGCGCATGCGCAGATCAAAAAAACTTTGATTTCGGTAGTTGGCGGGGACTCGAATCCTGATTGGACCTCCTGTTGAAGAGGCAGTATTTCGAGCTGGAATTGGGTGGGTGCATTTTTTTTGGTAGGAAAATTTACTGTCTAGGCCAGGGGTCCTCAAACGTTTTAAACAGGGGGCCAGTTCACTGTCCCTCAGACCGTTGGTGGGCCGGACTATAGGTTTTTTTAAAAAGCTGTTATCGAATTCCTATCTGCACATACCTTATTTTGAAGTAAAAAAACAAAACAGGAACAAATACAGTATTTAAAATGAAGAACCACTTTAACTCAATGTTAAGGAATCCTGGAGCTGCAGTTTGATCTTTTGTAGAAAAGGTGAAGCTTATAAAATTTTAAATCCCAGGATTCCATTGCATCATGTTAAACTGGTGTCAAACTGCATTAATTCTGTAGTATAGATGCACTCTATTTTTCACTAATTTAGCTGTGCATCATCAGGTGGCCCCTCTTCATATACACCAGTGGTTCTCAACCTTCCCAATGCCGCAACCCCTCAATACAGTTCCTCATGTTGTGGTGACCCCTAACCCTAAAATTATTTTCATTGCAATTTCACAACTGTTATTTTGCTACTTTTATGAATCATAATGTAAATATCTGGTATGCAGCATGTATTTTCATTGTTGCAAACTGAACGTAAAGCATAGTGATTAATCAAAAACACAATATGTAATTATATATTGTGAAAGAGGGAGAGCATGAGGGGGAGACAGAAAGAACGAAAGGAGCTCTGCCTGCTCCTCAGTTGGCTGGATAAATGCCCTCGGCAGGCCGCATGTGGCCTCTGGGCCGTAGTTTGAGGACCCCTGGTCTAGGCAGAAGTCAAGGTGGATCTATAGGAGTATAAATAGTAATTGCTGACTTCAACAGCCATAGCCACAGATGGGGCTATGCTCAGGAGGATAAAAACTGAGAGGCAGTCATTTCCTGGACTGAATTGCACAAACTATCACTTATTCATTATAGTAAGCTCCCAACATCCTACAACAGTGGGAGATGGCACTGAGGATATAACCCAGACCTCCTATTTGTGACAGTATTGTGCAACAATGCATTGGGAACAACACCAAAAACACAGCATTGGCTGATAATATGCCAATTGTTTCCAACTCAGGGCTCAGGAAGTTCGATTTAAACGAAGATTCAATTTCAGAAAGGCAGACTGCTTTCTCAAAATAGTAAAAACCTGCTCACAGACTTCTATACAGAGAGGCTGCAGAACACACTACCTTCAGAGCATCACTCCTGATACAGTTCCCTTGTTGGAAGACTATTAGAGGCTACACAATGAAGATCCATTTAGTGAGCAAACTCTTGAGAGCATTCTGTCCTCCATCTCTGAAGCCAAGAAAGCATTCGCTAACACTGATAACAGAAGTTGACACGGGCAGGAGTAGTCAGAAGGCAGGGAGGCTGCTAAGACAGTTGAGCAATGATCCGTTACAAACTAATACCCATGCCAACGTAATGCCAGATCAAATAGCACATCAACTTCTGAAGAATAGGGAGGAAACCAATAGACAACCAGATAATGAGAACAACAACCTTCATGAACCATATCTACCAAATTGGAAATGGCTCTCAATAAATGTAAAAATAGCAAAGCAGCTGTCCTGGATGATCTACGGATGGAACAAATTAAGAACTTTGGCCCAAAAGTAAGGTGCTGGCTGCTGAACAACTGCATTGCATCCTGTCAGATCCCTAAAACCTGGAGGAAAGCAAAAGTCATAGCCATCTTGAAACCAGGCAAAGACCAGATGATCCAAAAAGCTATAGACCAATCTCCCTGTTGTGCTATCTCTATAAAAGTTCTGGAGAAGCTTATTCTGCATAGAATTTTGAAAAAATAGATCAATTTATGGTTCCACAGCAAGCTGGTTTCAGGAAAGGGAAAAAATGCACATCACAAGTGTTGAATCCGACTCAGCACATAAAAGACAGTTTTGAAAGTCAGCAGATTACAGGAGCGGTCTTCATACACCTGTCAGCAGCTTATGAAACTGTAAATCATCGACTTCTCCTGAGAAAAATGTATATCACAAAGAATTACCACCTCACCCACTTCATAGGAAATATGCTACAAAACAGGAGCTTTTTTGTTGAACCCCCGGGTCAGAGAAGCAGATGGCGAAAACAGAACGGCCTGCCTCAGGGGAGTGTGATTTCTCCATCAATGTTCAACATTTACACAAATGGTCAGCCACTGCCAGAAGGGACAGAGATTTTCATCTTTGCTGACGATCGTGCAATCACCACTCAAGCGGGGAGCTTTAAAATGGTTGAACAGAAGCTCTCTGAAGCTTTAGGTCAGTGGTTCTCAACCTGGGGTCCCCAGATGTTTTTGGCCTTCAACTCCCAGAAATCCTAACAGCTGGTAAACTGGCTGAGATTTCTGGGAATTGTAGGCCAAAAACATCTGGGGACCCCAGGTTGAGAACCACTGCTTTAGGTGCTCTTACTGCCTATTACAGAGAAAACCAACTGATTCCTAATCCTTCTAAAATGCAGGCATGTGCTTTTCATCTTAAGAAGAGACAAGCATCTCAAGCACTGAAGATTACCTGGGAAGGAATCCTACTGGAGCATTGCAGCACACAAATATACCTGGGAGTCACTCTGGACTGCTCCAGAAGCATTGCTTGAATATCAAGCAAAAAGTGGGTGCTAGAAATAATATCATACGAAAGCTGACTGGCACAACCTGGGGATCACAATCAGACACAGTGAAGATATCTGCCCTTGTGATTTGCTACTCTGCAGCTGAGTACTCATGCCAAGTGTGGAATACATTCCACCCTGTTAAAACAGTGGATGTGGTTCTTAATGAGACATGCCTCATTATCACAGGATGTCTACGCCCAACACCACTGGTGAAATTATACTGTTCAGCTAACATATATCAGATATCAGCCAACGCCTTAAATCAAGAAATAGCTTTCTAAGATCCACAGAAATACTCGCAGGAACACCTTAGCAAGCGAGAGTCCAAAAGTGGCAGGCTAAAACCCGAAACCTCAATCAGTGGCTGAGACTGGATGAGAAACTCCCCCCTAGGCGCACAGAAGACAGGGTGACTTGGTGCTGAACAGGCTGTGTTCTGGCACCATGAGATGCAGAGCCAGTCTTAAGAAATAAGGCTTCAAAGTGGAGTCCATGACATGCAAATGCAGAGAAGAGCAAACCACAGACCACTTACTACAATGTGATCTGAGCCCTGCCACATGCACAATGGAGGACCTTCTCACAGCGACACCAGAGGCACTCCAAATGGCCAGCTTCTGGTCAAAGGACCTTTAATATAATGCCAAGCTTTTAACTTTGTGGTTTTTATATACATTATATCTGTATTCTCAACTCGTTTGTGACACAATAAAAACTTGTGATTTTTAACATGCATTTTATCAGTGGATTATAATAATTTTATTCTTATATACTGCCACCAGCTCCCTGAAGTGACTCGGGTTGGCTTACAGACGGCACAAAGTGCCTAAAAACAAACATAAAAGTGAACAGAATATAAAATACAGTAAAATAAAACATGCACATATAAAAACATCTTTTTGTAATCTTTTTACCTGTATAATCTTCTTTTGAAAGAATTTTAACAAATCTCTCTTCCAGTAGGCCTACCCAGTCAGTCCATTTTTAACTACGAATTTTAAACTCATCTCCTGTGTTTAACCTTTCTACTATGTATTTTCAATATATATGTATTTTATATATTGTCTTTTATATGTTTTATAATATGTTTTTAACTGTATTGTGTCCTGCCTCAAGCCTAAAGGAGAGTCAGGTAAGAAAAATGATTATTTAATAGTGATTTATCTCACTGTTTTAACTGTGTTGTGCCCCGCCTTGAGCCTCATGGAGAGGCAAGTAAGAAATACCTTATTATTCAACATCAAGCTACAACTCCCAGGACCCCATCGCATTGAGTCAGGGCAGCTAAAGTGGTGCTCAACTGCACTGGTTTGACAGTGTAGATGCTCCCTATGTTGTGAGGCATGATCTTCTTAAAACAAGAAGATAAGGAATTAAATTAAAAATGACATTTTGTACATTTTTGATCGGGACCAACAATTGACTGCTTCATCTTTGTCAAAGCTATAAAGACATTCGCTTTGAAGGCGTTTTGCTCTCAATGTGTGTATGGTGCCGGGGTTTGAGTGCTGGACTTGTGGAGACCCGGGTTCAAATTCCCTTTGTCACAGAAAGCCCAAAGCCCCTCAACCAAAGAGGGAGAAGAGAGGCAAGAAATCACAAAGAGGCTAATGTTGGTACATCAAGGTAGGAACAATTATCAACTTCTTCTACATCATGTGGCTGCAGGGCTCATTGGCACCTGGCAAGTACTGCTTTCCACGGCCATACTTCGTACTAACCATCATGACCACCCAATTCTGGCAATGCCTATGTGTCTCCAGTGTATGAGGCTCTCCTTTTTGGCATTGTGGTGCAAAATAAAATGACCTAAAATGCACAAAGCGCAAGGACCATTGTTAGCCACAGCTGATTGCAGCCAAGACACTAGGTAGCTCTGCTTTTTTCTGACTTATGGCGGATTCTAGTTGTTGGGATGGGACTCATACAGCAGGGCTTAAACCGTGGGCAAACTGGGCAGGATGTGTAGCCACTGCTTTAAATAAAAGGCCCCACTGTGGTTCAATGTATTTGTGACCGCAGCTGGAGCCATGTCAGTGGATACTATAAGAATATACTACTTATGAGTAAATTCCACTGAAGTCCCTGGGCTTTAGTTCTTCATTTTGTACTTTTTCCATACTCTGCCTGCCTTTCCACAACCCCGTTCGCTGATTGTACATGAAAGCTGAAAACATAAACCTGACCTTCAGGTCTGCTGCTTTTCACTGTGTGAAAATTTTCACATTACTACATTGTGTTTTGAAAAGCATATTTTATGGACTGTTTCAAGAATGTAACTTGGGGAAGAAACAGTCCCAAAATGAAATCACAACAGGTTCAGGCTCTAAATACTGTTTAAAATAATGTATTATTATTGCTGCTGTTCTTGTTAACTGGCCTTTCCTAACGGCTCAGCATTCACAATTGCAGTGTTGCTTACAGAGAAGACACCACTCACTTCTACAAAACCCAAATACTCTCAAAAGACAGGTATCCCAAAAGAATCTTTGAACTTGAGGAAAAGACTGTACAAAGTTGGTGGGAGATTTAATATAAATTTCAGAACAACTGCACTAAAACTCACCAACACAGAGATGGGACTGATTTCATTCTTTGCTGCAGTTTATGTCGTAGTGAGTTGCTTGCTAATGTTAACATGAAATCCAAGTATGTCCTACAAAAGTAAGCTCTCAAGCACTGAGCATAAAACAATACTATGAGAAAAGAAAACATTTTTATTAACCAGGTTTGCTCTGCATTATGTACTCACTTGGCCCAGTCTGCTGGAGTTAACACTTACACATTATGTTTTTATGTTTCAAAAAGTTGAAAAGAACTGTACAGGATTAAAGTACAAAAGTACACAAGACGGTGGACACAAAATATCCATGGATGAGTTGACCTCTTACCTGTTCTGTCTCAAAAGCAGAGAATGACACGTGTCCTAGAGTTCTGTCAAGTATAATGGATGTGAGTATAACCCGATTACAACACAGAACAGCAGTTATCACTTATCTGATATTTACAATAAAATGTAATGTCAATAAATTAAAGTCGATGCAACACCCATGCAAGCTAGGAGGCTAGCTTTCGGTGACAAAGGTGACTCCAACAGCTGAGTCGAGGGTTTGATAAAGTCCCAGGATTTAAGCTCGTAATCGCTCAAACAGCATCCATCCCTCTCATTGAAGATGTAAAGCCCAATCCCATGCCTCTTTGGGTGTGCGTTTGTGACCTTGCCATTTCATACTGTGCATCTAGGTTTCTGAAAACTTCTTCCTGCTGCTTCAAAGTCTTATAGCTTTCTTCATCAACTGAACTACTGCCACTAGCTTCCTCTTCGCTCTAGAATAAAAACATTTCATACAAAAGGATAATTAATAGAGAACCCCCCTTATACTCCATTAGGGTGCAAATGCTAACATCATTAGGTTCAGGGATATGCATGAAGTGTAACATTTAAGTTTCAGGAAGAACCTTCATAACATTTCTCATTTAAAAATGAATATAATAATCACTACCCTGTCCCCCCCACCCCACCTGAAAATAAGACCTAATAATCAGACAATAACCCCTAGGACAGTGGTTCTCAACCTGGGGTCCCCAGATGTTTTTGGCCTACAACTCCCAGAAATCCCAGCCAGTTTATCAGCTGTTAGGATTTCTGGGAGTTGTAGGCCAAAAACATCTGGAGACCCCAGGTTGAGAACCACTGCCCTAGTATGACTTTTTAGGATATCAAATCCTGAAATATAAGCCCTACCCCCAAAGTAAGCCCCAGTTAAGATCGTTACATATTATAGCGTTCCAGAAGAAAATGACATGACTGTATTTGAAAAAATTCATATTGTTGTACATGAAAAAATAAATAAAGACATCCTCTGAAAATAAGCCCTAATGCCTCTTTTGGAGCAAAAATTAATATAAGACCTGGTCTTATTTTGGGAAAAATATAGTATTTGTATCCCGTTTCCTCTTTTAAAAAAAAGAGACTCAAAGCAGCTCACATAAAACCAATTCAATATAAGTTAAAACTTTATAAATACAAAACATGAAAACAGAATTAAACATTCAGTATTAAAAATAAACAATTAAAACAGATCTACAAATACAAGTTGCACCCAATGCAACAAAATCTGTTAGTGGGACTAACTAATTCCAGCCTGCCATTTCTCAGATCCACTCTGAGGCAATGGAAGAAGATTGGTACAGAGGAAAAAGAAGCAGAAGTTCCACCATATGAATTGGATTCTGGACTCCGATTTTTAGTAGGCGTATGTTAATCAATTGCTTTAACCATTGTTTTAATATTTTTAATGTACTGCTGATTGTTTTATGATGATGACACCGTATGGTGCTTTTGTGAGGCCGTCCTGAGTCCCCCCTCGGGGGTGAGAAGGGTGGGGTATAAATATAGGAAATAAATAATAACGCAAGCTGGATTACATGATTTTGGGTGTGTCCTGCCATTTTAAAGTAACAGTTCTGCTTTTCCCATTCAGTCAACCTGTAGTCTCCTTACTTCAATGCTATGACTTTGAAATCAGGTTGAACTATTGTTCATCATAGTGGACACCTATCTAATATGTAAAACTGGGATAAGCAACTCTCCAGATATGGGGTTGCAGTCCCCGCCAGCTAATAGTGAAGGCTGGTGGGGGTCACCATCCAACACTATCTGGAAGCCAACATTCTATATTCTTGCAGTAAACTGTTCTGAGCGCAGAGCCCAAGGTTACATACCAGTTTAAAGAAATCTCAGTGAACAATGTCTTGTCCATCATGCTGAACTACTTCTACAAACTTGCTTAACCAGAATTCACCAATTCAGCACGACTTTATATATATGCTTCAAACTCACATACCTTTATCCCCATTAGTTTTCTAAATTTGACATTTTGGTCCTTATTTCCAAAGTTCAGCTTCTCCCAGATCTCTGCAGATTGGGACTTATCCTAGGAAAATGAAAAACAAGTATAAATACAAACACATAAATAACTAAATTCAGGCTACAGGTTTGCTAAAGGCAGAGAGAACATACCAGCATGCACCAAGAGTGGAACCATGTCGAATCATGCACTCTATGAAGTCAACATCTTGCTCTTTTAACTCCAGCTCTCCTAAAACTTTATTTTATTTTACTTATTATGTTTATGTATACCCTACTTTTTCTCTCTAAAAAGAGACTTAATGTGTCTTTCAGTAAAACCAATACTACACCATTTAAAACCTAAGAATATACTAATGCTAAAATATAATTAAATATTAGCAACTCAGGGGCAGTTGTGGTTTTTAGTTTTTTAATGTTTTTATGGATTTTAACTGATTTTTTATTTTTAATGTTTGCATATTTTACATTGTATTGAAATGCTTTTAATGTAAGCTGCTTTGAGTCTTCTTGGAGTGGAGAGAAAAAGCAGAGTATAAATAAGCATAATAATAACAGTATTAAAAATAAACAGTTAAAACCCTTCACCCAGCCCCACCTCATCTTCTTATAGCAACACAATTTAGTGCTGATATTCAAAATTATTTACTTGCACGTCATCTTAGGAGCAAAAGTATGAGACAAATATGGTGAAATACCCCTTCTTTTTTGCCTTGCCACAGCATCTTCCGCTTCTTTTCCTGTTCAGCAAACTTCATGGGATTCACAGCTGCCGGATTGTAATAACTGGGTACTGCTATTCCTGTCTCGGCCAAGGTCTTTGCTTGCAGAGCTGCCATTTGAGCTGCCATCGCAATCTGAGGAGTGACTTGGGTCCCAGAAGCCAAAAGAGCTGCCACATTGATGACAGAGCCTCCAGTGGCAGCTGCCGCTGAAAAGAACAGTCCAGTGTTATGTATGTTTTCAGACCTTTTATGTTCTAAATAAACATAACAAGTACAATCTTTAATATATTCTTCATGAATAGTAGTAAAATCTAGTCAGAAGGAATAACTATTTCATCAGGCAACTTCTACATTCGTCTCTATTGACCTGTCTCTGGTGGAGGAACTATTTTTAGGTACCCAGTACAAAATTTTTTGAAACCAGAATAGAAAAAAAGTTGTACTGCTTTCCTGTTTAAAAGTTTGTCGCAGCTAAAATAAAACACATGACGCCGTTTTTACATTTTCTTTTTTAAGTCACACACTCAAAGCAATGAAAGCTTCTGGCTACTATTTATTCTGACACAGCAGTTTACGAAAATAGAATTACCCGCAGCCATTTCTTGTTGTTTCTGTTTTTCAACCAGCTCTTTCTCTCTCTGTTCTTGCAGTTTTTTAGCTCTTTCCAGCCTAGAAGTGATACAAGAGTGAGTTAAAAGTGATTTTCACTTTTCCTCACATAGCAGAGATTCTCTTTTCTTTTAAACAGCCAGAACATAATCTCTGAAGGATTTAAAATGCATCACTCCCAAGGGTTTTGTTTTCTGGAGTCTCCAGTGTTCATTATTACATTTGACTTCCTGGGTGCAAATGTAAATGGATTTGCTAGAAGAATGATTCCAGTAAGATATTATATTCAAGAATTTTTCTACACAAGTTTTACAGATATTCAAGTTGGTTGGGGGAATAAATTTATTATGACCCCCCTCCTTAAAGGCTGAACACAGTATTTCAAAGTTCCTAGCTTCTCTATACTTGAAAAAGAAGTCTAGCACCTTCTGGCCAACGCTTCCTGTGCATCCATTGCTGTATTTCGGCCCCTAAAAGGTGGGGGGCTCGGGGTTCTGCTATGACTTCTGCTGAATCTTCGGGGTTTCTCGGGTCTCTTCTTCCTCTCCCTGCAAGTGACCAAAGAATTCTCACATAATTATATTACGGATTATAAACTGACCTTAAATGCACATATTACTTAATTACTTAAATTGACATATTACTTTACCTGATTTTACTCGCCCTATCGTTAATACTTTATATAAAGAGAACGGGCTTGAACATACCTGCTTCTACTCCGTGTTCTGCTCCTGCTGCGGCTTCTATGCCTGTGTCTAGATCTTGATCTAGAACGCGATCTCACACGTCGCTTTTTCTCTCTGCTCCGGGATCGAGACTTTTTTCTCTCACGGCTTCTGCTGCGATGACGCCTGAAATCACATCCCAAATTCCTGGTAATATTCCCTAGCTTTTCTATATAATATCAAGCAACATACGAGGATAGCTATGCATTTTTACTATTTAAGAAAGCACAAGTATCCACAAGATCGGCTTTCAACTTGTATACAACCAATCTTCATCGAAAACACATTAGCAGCCTGAATGCTGCTCAAGAGGTTGAGTTCAGGGGATTCATGTTCAACCTAATTGAGAAATCATTCCTACCTTTATTTTCTAAATCTGTATTATTTAAGAACTGTCGATGGTGAAGGAGTCGCATCCACAGAAGGTTCCAGGGGGTGAGCTTTCACCTAGTCTCACCGAAGTTGCCTACTTTTGCTCAGCGAACAGCTAAGGCTAAGACTTGGGGGGGGGGGGGGGATCTGCAGAACCTGTGAGCCATATGAGATGTCACTGACTGTTGGAAATAGTGCCAGGGTTGAATGGCTCAACTGAAAAAGAATCTTGTATCTTGTCATTCCGATTGGAATGTAGGGTGTTAAACCCAATAATAGTGGATTGCTCCTTCAGCCATTCCAGAATTAACCTACATGCTACTCAATTTAAGAATCTAATAGGAGGGTTATAGTACAGGAAGTCTAAACTTGGGGGGTGGGAGAGAAGGGCCATGGTAATGCAGGCACTCTGCTCATCTGTAACAAAAAATACAATATTCCATTGCATAATAGTTGCCACTGTATAATAGTCACACCCTATTTTCGGGTGGCAAAACTGGCATCTTTCTGTTCCTTGCTTAATAGTCGCTATTTGGGGTTGGTTTCCCCTTCCTTCTTTCTCTGAAGGCAAAGCAGTCTAAAAACTATGAAATTGTGGTCTCTAAAACTCTGTTCTTCCCCCCTTCCTCCAAAGAGCTCCAGTTCAGATTTTGTAGACTGCTTTGCCTTCAGAGAAAGAAGGGAGGAATGAAGGGGGAATCTTTCCTCCTCCTTTCTTGGAGACAAGGCAGTCTACAAAAACAAACAGAAAGGGGGCTGTTTGTTGGAGGTTGAATCATTACTCCCTCCTGTCTCAGAGATAAGGCAGTTCACTTAAAAAAACAAACCAGAAACTGGAGATTCAAAGGCAGATGTGTTTTCACTGCGTAATAGTCGCCCCCCAAAAAAGGATCAAAAGTGTGACTATTATGCAACAAAATACAGAAGTTAAAGCATTTACCACAAGTATGGATAGCTACATCAAACCATTCAGAAGAGCATGCTGGTATTTCCCTGCTACTGCAGCAATGCTACAAGCAGATATACTAGAGCAAATATTTAGAATAAGTGTATATGTACACTGTCATATACACTCAAGACTGCTGATTTATGGCAACTCCATGAACTATATGCAGGTTTTTTTTTCCAGGAGCACGGCATTAAACACTCAAGAAGCACATTTTCTGAGTACCAAACAAAACCAGTTCCAACATTTTGCAAATGTGCAGCGCATATACTTTATGAGCAGCATAAATAGCTATGAGTATCCTGGGGTGTTTTTTTGTGGGTTTTTTTTTTTTTGAAGTGGCACTGATTTTTTAAAAACTGCAATACTCTACCTCTCACGAGACCGAGACCTTGAATGACTCCGTCCCCTTGAGGATTTCTTCTCCTTACGCTTATGGCGATCCTCTCCATTTTCAGAAGTGCTCAGGCTCTCTCTCCCTTTGTCAGAAGAGTGCTCTTTGTCATTATGGTCTTCTGATTTGTGCTTCTTGGACTTCTCTTTGGACCCATGTCTTCTTGCCTGTTTTAAGAAGAAGTTGGTTCTTTCAGGAAAATAGTGCAACAAAGAGAGTTAGTATGGGCATCAGCAGATAAAGAATGATATGTTGTGATGCAACATTAGTAACCTTAGAAAAGCGTGGCCCAGTCGGCTGTGATGGTTTTAACACCACCATCTACCCAATGTTGCAGAGACACACAATCATTCCTCCTCCCACCATTCCCTCCCCATTCAATGGACATTTCTTGGTACAAGGTAATAACATTTCATGCCACAAGCAATTTTACAGCACTAAAGAGAAGAATGGCCTTTCTAATATTTGGTTAACTCAAGCATAGTGACAAAAGCTTTGCACTGCAGATATCCATTATGAGATCTTGTTGGATCCTGTAGCAGTTTGATTTTTTCTTTTGGTCATTACAATTTTTACCAAAATGTTATTGGAAATTCTCTGTAGTTTCACTAAGCACTTGTATTTCTACATTAAAAACCTTAAAGAGCTTTACTCACTTGGGAGCAAAATCCCAAAGTAGTGCCCAGTTATATAAATAAGAAATAAAGTAAATCCAGGGAGTTTCATATAATAATCCATTTCTTCCAGGAATAGCTAATTGCATTAAAAGTCAATACTACATGTATTTACAACCTGTTAACTCACTGCTGAAGACAGCTGGGCTTGTAATGGTTGTGTCCCTTTCCTACTCTAAGATGAGCAAGTGTTGAGCTACTAGACAGACTAGTTGGATGAGTTTCGTATTCAAGTAGATTCTATCATCAAATAGATCCATTCTGACTTTTTCAAGCACTTCAATAACCACTGGAGAAAGATTATTAGAATGTCACTGTAAAATAAAGAGTGCAAAGTGTCTGCTCATTAGATATACAAAATGGGACAAATCCACAAACATGGAATGAACCCCCCTGCAAAGCAGAGATGATGAATGAAATAGCTGTGGTGGGTCCATCTCCACATTTGGGCAATGCCCAAATTCTCCTGCCCTTCTTCTTTTCAAGCACTATAAAATTAGGAGAATGGTCAAGAGCCAATACATCATTTAAACACAAAAACTGTTTATAAACACTACAGATTAAGAATCATAAAGACCCGTACTAAAGATTTTGCATCAAACATCCACCATAATTTATACTTAATACCATCAGTTACTCCCAATGAATTAAAACTCTAAAATAGGCAGACCTTGTTTCTATATTTCAGATGGAAAATACCCTTATGTAAACATAATGCAGTAGTCTTCTAAACATACACTTTGTATTAAAAACCACCATTACATCCCATAACTGATTTGCTTTTAAGGGAAATATGAGTTTGAAGGACTAATAGTTACCTTATCGTGAAGTAGGCTTATAATTTTGCTATCTGAGTCTGGAGCGTCTTCAGTTCAGTCTCTTCGCGCATTAGCACGCTGAGTATGATTTATTATAGAAATGTTATCATGTGATCTAAACAATATAGTCAATTTCACAAATACTCTCCTACGTTTTTAACAGAGCTTCCATCAGGAAAAGGGAAGAAAAGACCCTGGCCACAAGTTAAGAAATTTCTCTCTCATCTAAGGCTTTCTTTCCAACAGAACTTGGCTGACCTTCTGGCTTCTGCTGACGCTTGTCCGCTGGCATAACCATTATACTGGAGGCAACTGACTTACCTAGCAATGTTACCACTACTGCTGCCTCGTCTCCTTCCCCTTTCTTTGCTTTAAGACTACTTTCGCTCTTACGAAGTCTGCACTATCCCCCACAGGAAAACTTTTAAAAACTGAAAAAACACCTAAATAAGCTGAAGTAAGATAGGAAAAGAAAGTATGTAAACTCTTGAGAAGTTAACGGAAGCTCTGTGAAAATAAAATCTCTCAATCCTATTTTTCCAAAGAAATGTTTCCTGTGACTGTTTCCATATTTAATCTCTGAATGAAATAGTCATATTACCTTTTGGTCATATTGATGGCTTCAATCATGCTTCACACTCCAAGCACATTTTTTCTGAATTTACAATTTTGGTACTTACCCTTTAGATAATTACACATTAAGATTTATACATGCTATGACACATTTAAAAGTAAGTCTTGCACAATTACCCAAGCACTACAAAGTATTAATTACCTCTTTGCTTCTGCTCCGGCTTCTGTATTTTTTCCCATCGTTATCTAAGGAGAGAAACAGTCAAACATCAAAAAAGAGCTACACGAAAACTATTGTTTCTTCACATACGTTCCTGATTTAACTACTTAATTTTATATTTAAATTAAAAGCATGACTTGTAAGACCCTGATTGAGATCTTTCCCCATAACCTATTCCTTTTCCATTCACCTCTCAAATCTTTGACGTTGAAATATAATTTCCTGAGAGGTTCTGCATTTGAAAAAGCTGAGTTATCTGGAACATACAAATCTGAAGGTATCTGAGTTAATTCAAAGGCTCTTGTTTATTTGGATCTATACTGATTTACAGTGAGACTGACTACCAAGTAAACTGGCTACAGCATGAATTACTGAACTTCACAAAACTAAACATCAATCTAGTAAATACAGTATTCTTTAAAGGAAACTATTCACTATCAGAGACAGCCATACCTGACTTCCGCTTTCTTTCTCTTGATCGTGAACGTGACCTCGAATAATGTTTTGAAGGTCTAGGAGAACTGGATGCATCTGAGCGTTCTTTTTTCTTCTCTCTATCAGGGGATGATTTCTCAGGAGCTACTGTCTCTCGCTCTGAATCACTAGCCTATGTTAAACAAATCTGTTTTAATATTATGCAACAGAGCGGCTACTGATTTACTGAGTGCTGCCATGTAAGACATACCTGTTTCGACAGGCTTTTAATGTTTGATATTGTTGTTTTTAAATTGTTTTAAATTGCTTTTAAATTTTGTTAGATTTTAGCTATTCTTGTAAGCCGCTCCGAGCCCCAGGAGAGTAACAGCATATAAGTTTAAATAATAAATAAATAAAATGTTCTAATTATTCCCAGAGTATTTTGTTATTATAGCCCATAAAATTATTTCAAACAAAATGTGTTCATATATGGAGCGTTAAAACTATATATTCCAATAACACAGATATTTAAACAGTTATTCCACTAGCAGTGAGCCCTGCCCACAACCACAGAAAAACAGCATGCTATAATAACCTTGTTTCAACACTGTGACACTGTTTTCTATTGCAAAATAGTTGGACTAGCAATTGTTTCAGTCTCTGGATGTAGTGCCTTTACTTACAAGATCCTGAAAAAAGTACTTGTTACATTGCATTCATGAATTCCTAATTGGTTCAACAAGACATTAAAGAAATCCTTCTTTTTCTTCTAGAAATTTAGAGTCACTTCACTACAAAAACTTAAAACAGATAGACCTACCCTTGATCTGTTTTCCATCTGATCCCCCAAAAGTACTTCACACACAAATATCTGTACTGTTAAAGGCAGGTATCAATGTAACCTTCCCCAACTTGGTACCCGATGTGGTGTGGACCCAACTAGGCTGGGAATTAGACAAATGTTTGCTGGAGATGGTGAGAATTGTAGCAAAACATCTGGAGGACACCAGATTGGTAAGGCTGCTAATACATCACACATACATATTTTACAGCAGCCAAGATGAGAAGTTCAAACTGGAGAATTAAGGATTTTATTACATTCATAGTAACCGTTTAGCCTTCATTCATACCCATCCACCTTATCTTAACCATGTTTTCAGAAACTAGATTTCCTTCATCAATCGAACATATGAGGCTGTGTATACCACAACAATATAACTTTATGATAGTGATATGGTATATGCACCACCATAAGAAGTTTATGAACTATAAAGTATCATCAAGTTATGAAGTATAAGGTAACCTCTTAAAATTCCATGTGATCTCACATGACATCCTGCTGTTCCCACCTATGAAGTAGTTTAAGAAGCACTGCTCTAAAACACTGTAGGATTTGTGTCAGGTGCAATGGAGAGATGGAAAAATTGGTGACACTGACTTCTCCGTTATTCTTGGAAGCTGTGTTCCACACTTATCACTTTCAAGGTTACATGAAGAAAATTTTGTAATCCTGTATAAAAGTAGTTGTAATTTACACTTCAATGCAAAGAACTGAGCTGCAATTGTAAGAACTTTAAAAAAATCATTGGATTAGGACAAGCAAAGGGCCATGGGGAGGGTAACCAAATGGCCTTCAGATGTTTGACATCCTGTGCCACACCTACCCTTCTAACACTGGTTGTGTGTGGTTTATGTAAATTCATTTCAGAAATTTAAAATCAAAGCTGGTTATATTGCTGGGTAAAGCCTTTAGTATCATCTGAGTAAGAAAAACTTTGGGTGACTCTTGATCATGCTCACATCCACATCTTTTCAAAATGTTGCAGGCTGCACCTTAATATTTGTGAGACACAAAAACAAAAGTTTCATACAGAGTCACAGACAAAAATAAGGGATTGGATTAGATGGCTCTTGTGGTCTTTTCCAACTGTATAATTCTAATATAAGAAATGTGCACGATATTAAAGACTCATACTAAACTATTGCCATGAATGGTCAAAGGCTTCAGAAGCACCCCAAGACCCACCTCTGAAGCTGAATGCAAACAAGCTAACTTCAGAAATAGTTACTCAAAAGAAAGTCCCAAAGTGTTTACAGGATATGGAGTAATGGCATTTAAATGCTTAGCTTAGCAATATACTTCACTGAATGCAGTGGAATCCTGCTACTTACTAAACATGACAGCATCAAGATGTCAGTGCCGAACTACGCCATCAGACCTGTACAGATCTGAAGTGCGTACTTTTCATATTTTGAAACTGCTGTCTTCATTCCACTCCTCTAAAGTTAAAAGAAGACTTCCTGAAAAGTAGCAATAGAGCTACCTAGAAATGCAATTTTGGACTAGAATAGTCATTTGTAATATACTAACTCTTGAAACTGGAAATATTCATGGGAGGGGAGGAAGATTCTTTTCTTTCAGAGGATCTGTTTTGCAACTCTTATGAGAATGTTGAAAAAGAAGTCCTGTCAAGTATTTTCCCTTGTGCAGAACAAGGGAAACATGCAGCCTTCAGATGTTTATATAAGACAACATTTGGAAATAACTCCTGTAAATGCCGTCGCCATTTATAAATAAAAAAAATCCAAGATGCCTGCACTGTGATCCTAAGAGAAGCATAAAAGAGTTTAATTTTCATATTAATTTCTGCTGGCCTTCTAGTAAACTGTAATCTAACAGTTTTGAGTTTCCTTGTGTAGAAAAAAGTAGGGTATGAATAAACATAATAATAATTACAAGAATACTCCCTTGCTTGTAAAAGCCTAAGTTAACATCCACTGACCAACTGAAATTAATAGTTTACTACTAATAATCACACAGGGTCGCTTTTAAAGGTATTTATGCTTTTGTGCAAAAATGTTGTTGAGCTTCACCTCCCAGCTTTCCTCAACATTGCCTTAGGTGGCTTAGGCGGCTGCAAGTTGCAATTCAACAATACTCATAGGCTACCCAGCCCTGGTTTGAGTCAACATGAGAACGTTCGCTCTACAGTAAGATATCAAATAAAGGCATTGACTATACAAACTAAACTAGAAAATGAAGCTGCGCATTTTATGTTGGGACAAAAGTTCAGAACTCAGAAGCAAATGCTGAATCTATTCCCATTACCACTTCCGTAGGGTCTTCTCTCCCCACTTTCTCTCCAATTTTTCCAAAATATACATTTTATATCCATCCCTCAACATGTTATCTGCTTTCTTTATATTTTTAAATTATTTATTTAATTAACAAAGTTATGGTGTGCATGTCCAGGTAAAAATTCACGATTTGAAGTCACGATTCCCGGTTAAATTACACACAAAGAAATCCCACTGAATAAAAGAACATTATTCTTTGCACAAAGAACTGAATTATACTGGTGTCAAATTGAATTAAATGGCATCACAAGATTCTAGATTGATCTCTAAAGGTACTCTCCTCTTTCCATATTTATAGACTATTTAATAAAGTTATGGAGTGCAGGTATATGGAAGATTCCATAATTTTAAGTCATGATGCCTGGTTAAATTCCCCACAAACAAACCCCAACAAATAAAAGGACCTTATTCTTAGCAAGAAGAAATGAATTAAATGGATATAGTACTGAATTCAATAGCACCACAATGTTCTATATCCCATCTCACAAGGGATTCTCCCTTTCCCTTACTTAAAAAGTATTTAAATAAAGTCATAGCTTTCACATCAGTGGAAGATTCCACTATTTTAAATCACGTTTCCCTGTTGAATTTCCCACAAACAAATCCTGGCAAATAAAAGGGGACTTATTCTTAGCAAGAATCACAAATATTAGGGGGGGGGGGGAGAATACACAAAGAGCTTTTTAAAAGCCATTTCAAAACCACGGCTCAGGAGCTTCCTATCTAGGAAAAAAGTGTCAAAGAGGAAACACCTTCCAGGATCCTTCCAAACAGCCATATAACCCAGAATGTCAAGGCAGATAATCCACAACATTTGCTTTGAACAGGGACCCCTTTCACATAGCTGAATACAATCCCACACTGCCTGCTTTGAACTGGAATATATGGCTGCATGGACTAAGTTCAAAGCAGATATTGTGATGTTCTCTGACTTTATATTCTGGGTTATATGGCTGTGTGAAAGGACCCTGGGTTATCTGAGTCCACACTGCCATATAACCCAGTTCAAAACAGATGTGGGATTTTATACAGCTGTGTGGAAGGGGCCCAAGTTTACACTGTGGTATTTTAATTATTATTTCTTATCCGCCTCTTCTGGGGGCGGGGCAGGTCAACATAATGAAAAACACATCATAATAAGAAGCTTGCGGTAAAAAAGGGATGAGGACATTTCTGCAAAATGTTGCTGAACTTCACCTCTGAGGGCCCTTCCACACAGCCCTATATTCCAGAATATCAAGACAGAAAACCCCACGTTATCTGAGTGTGGATTTAGATAACCCAGTTCAAAGGCAGATATTGTGGGATTTTCTGCCTTGATATTCTGGAAAATAGGGCTGTGTGGAAGGGCCCTGAATCTTTGTTGGGTATCTGAACACATCATGCGTTTCAAGTGGGTGATGTGTTTTAACCGCGAGAGGTGGGGAACCAATAAAATGTATCATTATGGCTATGATATTCTATGATCAGCCCCCTCAAAAGGCAGCCTGAAGGGGGAAGATAGGGGGCCCTTTCACACAGCCATTTAACCCAGAATATCAAGGCTGAAATCCCATATGATCTGCTTTGAACTGGAGCCCCTTCCACACAGCTGATCAAAATCCCACATTATCTGCTTTGAACTGGAATATATGGCAGTGTAGATTCAGATAACCCTGTTCAAAGCAAATATTGTGGAATTTTCTGCCTTGATATTCTGGGTTATATGGCTGTGTGGAAGGGCCCTGGGTTATCCCAGTCCACACTGCCATATATTCCAGTTCAAAGCAGATAATATGCGTCTTTCTTCAGTTGTGTGGAAGGGGCCAGGGAGGGCATCAAAGGGCTACGAAGGAACCTGCCTTCCTTCCTCCCTCCGTTGAAACCTCTTTCCTCCCTGAGGGAGCCGACTAGGCCCAGAAGCCTTCCCTCAACGTTCCCTTTGGAGAAAATCAAAAGGCAAATTGACGGAAGAGGGGCTGCGAAACTTCCAGAAGGCGCCGCTTCTCTTCGCCGGGACCAACATGGCGCCTGAGGGGCGAAGGGAGGCGGGCGCCATCTTGCCTCGCGCCTTCACCCGAACCCCGTTCTTTTCAAAAATCCCCCAAAAAGCGCCCCCTTCCCGTTTGAAAAGGCTTAGGAGACGCTCACCGCCATGTCGAAGTGAATGGGAAAGGAGGCGGGGGGGCCGTGGTCCCTCCTCCGCCAACAGCACAGGCTTCGGAGGCTGGCGCGTCACCTCAGCGTCCTCACGGCTCCGGCTCTTGTCAGCGAGTGAGCAGCAACGCTGCCGCTCTCCCTCGCCAACTGAGGCGAGCGGCCAGCTGGGCCCCGCCCACCAAGTACCCGGATTACGATGGGGGGGGGGAGCGCACTGAACGCCGCCCTTGGGCTACAGTTGGGCTCGGAAGGGACTGCGGAACACAGAGCGGTGAAAAATAGAGTGATGCCAACTAATTGGGAGACGGAGAATGCGAGTTCATTCTAATGAGACTGGGCAACTTGGAAGGCGCTGAACAGACTGCGCTCTGACACCATGAGATGCAGAGCCAACCTTAAGAAATGGGGCTACAAAGTAGAGTCCACAACATACGAGTGTGGAGAAGAGCAAACCACAGACCACCTATTACAGTGCAGCTTGAGCCCTGCCACATGCACAATGGAGGACCTTCTTATAGCAACACTGGAGGCACTCCAAATGGCCAGCTACTGGTCAAAGGACATTTAATAGAATGCCAAGTTTTTAAACGTTGTGTTTTCTCAAATACATTGGTTCACTCCAGATACAAATAATAAATAAATATTCTAGTAAATTACTACTTGCGTATCTGAAATGCATTCTATTTATTTAATTATTTATTTAGGCTAATTTTTTAATCCTGTCTTTCCCCACTCAAGGACCCAAGGCAGCTAACAGCATTTATAACATCTAGGAGTGAGCATATGACACCTATCCTAAAGTCACTCCACTAGCTGCCAATAAGTTTCCAATCAAAATACAAGATATTGGTTTTGACCTTTAAAGCCCTACATGGTTTGGGTCCAGATTTCTCGTGTACTATCTGCCCAGCACACTTCAGTCTTCTGGGGGGCATCTGCTCCAACCAGCCAGAACCCGACTGGCAACCGCCATCCAGAGTGAAGACGAACTCACAGACCTCCGCCTTCAAGCTAATCTGAAATGCAGCAGGGAGTTTTGCAGTTCCTGAAAAGTATGGACTGGATGAAGACACAGGGACTGTAGCTCCAGCAGCAACCTTAACACAGGGACTTTCCTTTTTTCCTACTAAGCTCACAGTGTAACAACCCCCTCCCCCCATAAAAACTATCCTTCTTTCAACTTTCTCTCTCTCTGGAGTGATACTTTGTGTCCTTTACTGACTCTAACTTTTCTAGCCATATGAACCTTTCCTCTCCGGAACTGCAGAACTCTGCTGGCTCACCCAGGATGCTCCCGCAGTGTCCCGGGGAGGCCGAAACCGTGCCTTTGAACCACGGTTACGGAAACCCACCGGGTCCCCATATCCGCAGATCAACCGATCGACTCCAAACCAGTGCCATATTTTTCCTGGGCTAATTCTAAGACTAACTGCTATCTTACTTTCTGCTGAACAGACCCCTGCGCCCTGGGAACCCACCTTTTGTGTTAAAACCTCATGTGGGGACCAGCAGGCTTCTCTCCATGGCTCCACACAGCAATGATGTTCGCACCTCCATTTAATGCGCATTGCCTCCAACCTAGAAGCCTGTCAACCCCAGAGGAGTCCCTTGTGGTCACCCCCTGGGACCTCCGACCCCTGGCAGGCCAGTCTGACCCTTAATTAATCAGATCTCTAGTATTCCCCGTCTTTTGTGAATGGACCCCGGCCACTCAGTGCTCCCATAGATTCCCATAGAGGTGACGCGCCAGCCTCTGGTGGCGCAGTGGGTTATACCCCTGTGCCGGCAGGACTGGACTGAAGACCGACAGGTCGCAGGTTTGAATCCGGGGAGAGGTGGATGAGCTCCCTCTATCAGCTCCAGCTCCTCATGCGAGGACATGAGAGAAGCCTCCCACAAGGATGATAAAAATATCAAAAATCATCCAGGCGTCCCCTGGGCAACGTCCTTGCAGACGGCCAATTCTCTCAGACCAGGAGTCACTCCTGGCATGACCAAAAAAAAATAGATTCCCATAAGCCACTATGGACTCTTGGGAGTTCTTATGGACTTTTGTGAACTCAGGAACTTTTATAAACTTTTGCCAGATTTTATGAACTTTTTGAGGACTTTCACAAACATTTATGAACTTTGATGGACTTTGGAAAAGGCTGATATAGGACCCCTCTGACCCTGCATGATTCCCCAATTTCCTTCCTATTAACTCTGTGTATGCTCTCTTGCCCCATCCTTCATTCCCTATGTGTATATATGTCTATATAGGAAACATATGAAGGAAAGCAACCTTTTTCATGAACCAGCAACTCATGGCTCTTGGAGTTTCCAAACTTCCTGAGTCAATAATCGCTTAACAAAGGACTCAACCAGATCCATTTGCATGGACAATAAATAAATTATCTATCTGGACCTCAGAAGGCTGATAGCCAGGTCACCCAGGATAATGGGACCACCTAACACAAAGGACATTTCTTCATCTGTGAGGAACCGGGGATTTGTCACTACCTCCCTGCTGTGCCACACCTGGATCTCTGAAACTCATCTATGTTTCATCAATGAACTCCATATCGCAGGATAGTAAAAACAAGAGCCTGGCCTCTTGGGGGCAGACAAAGATGTTAATTCAAAGGACAGAACAATAACTTAGACCGGGCTTGAGAGCCTGAAGCTATCGCCAGGTCGTTTTAAAAACACCGGTCATCTTAATCCTATTATTTACTCATTCCATTAGTTGTTTCCTGCCTGGCCCACCTCCTGCCTCCTCATTGGCTGAGTGGCCAAAGCGGGACTAGTGCTCTGATTGGACAGAACACAGCCTCTCTGGACTGCTCCTCCCAGCCAGCTGATGCTCCAACCAATCAGCTTGAAGCTGGCTCAGGGGGCAGGCGTGGGAAATTTGAATTTGACAGTTCGGTATTTCTATAAATATTGTATTTCTCAGCCCAACGGGTCATGTCGGCTCCTGGGCAAATGTTTGCGGTCGTCATCCATTCCAGCTAGAATTTAATAAACATCTCGGTGGCTTTCCTTGAACTTGGTGAGACTTTATTTGGGAAAAAAAGGAAAAATCTTTTTGGGTTTTTGTGGTCTCACAAGGTTGTTCCAGATCCTCTTTTTGGGTCTGTTCAACCTCTGCCTCGGTAGGGCCTCCCAAATTCGTGTTCGACTTCAAGAGGACCTTTCATCAGCCACCCCAAGGCTGTGGAATTACCTGCCAAAACAGCTAGATCAGCTGTCAGTATTTAAGACACAAGCAAAGACCTGTCTCTTCCAGCAGGCCTACCCAGACAGTCTTTAAATATAAACATGAATTTCAATGTGTGTCCTTTGTTTAATCTGTGTTTTGTCTGTTTTAATATGTATTTCTTAGAGATACGTTTTGGTATGTAGCTTTTATGGAGGTACATTTTAGTGTGTGTATTTGTAGTGTTTCTGCTGTGTTTATATATTTTAGTTGTTTTGAAAATCTGCCTCGAGCCATGAGGAGGGGCAGGTAATAAATAAAATTATTATTTTACTGACACAAAAGCACAGTATGTCACAGCAAATGGGATATATATGCTGGATTTCGTATCACAAAATCACAAGTCGAACAGTTCCCAAGTGTCTAGGACTGTGTGATGTATTGTCAAATGATGCGTGCAGATCCAAGTAAGGTGGCCTTTTGCAGTTGACAGATCGTGATTTTGTCAATGTTATTATTATTATTATTATTATTATTATTATTATAAATTAGTCACAATACAAACATTAAAACAATACATTATTAATTATAAATCCAAATATTTAACTCTGCTGAAAAACATTCAAATCTGTGTATTAACAGAAAATTACAAATCCTAAAGCAAGAGTTTCTGAAAGCCACCTGAGTGCCATCATCTATTTATATCAGTAAATCCAATTAGCTGAAAGCTTTATTTAAAAATAATGTTTTTAGACTTTTTATGAACCCGAGCAGGATATGGGCAGATCTAATTCCACATTAGAGGTGCAGCCCCAGAGAAGGAGCCTTCACTTGAAAGCTTGAGGTGTTGTTAACTGTTGTTAAGAGGCTGTTGTTAACACCAGGATCTCTTCACTGGATCTAAGAGATCTCCCAGGGATGTAAGCGGGGGACACGCTGTCTCAGGTAGCCTGGACTGAGGCCGAGTAGGGCTTTAAAGGTCAAAACCAGCACAGTTAATTGGGCCCAGAAAGTAATGGGTAGCCAGTGAAGCTGTTTCAGCACCCGAGTAGTGTGGTTACTTACCTCCACTCCTGTTAACAGCCTGGTTGCCGTTCTCTGAACAAATTGGAGTTTCCAAACCATCTTCAAGGGCAGCCCCACTTAGAGCGCATTACAGTAATCCAATCAGGGTGTCTCTGACACATATACCACAGTGGCCAGGTCTAATTTCTCTAGAAATGGGCCCAGTTGGCACAAAAGTCAATTATGTCAAATTATGTGTCAATTGTGTGACACATACAAAGGCACTTACAAGCCTTAAGCAAAGATTCCCAGTGACCATGCTAACAAGCAGTGCTACACCTCTAAAAAAAGCTATATTTATTTATTTATTTATTTGCCATATTTGTATACCGCCTTTCTCAGCCCGAAGGTGACTCAAGGCAATTTACAGTTTGCAACAATACAATGCCCCAATATCATCAAATACAATTTAAAACATTTAGCATATAATATAAAAACCATACAGAACCAATAGAAACATATATCATCAGCATCTCCTTATTAAAATCATCATAATGTTTTTGATTGTTTGTTGTTGTGTTGCTTATATACATTGGTTTTGTATTTTAGGTTATTTTATTTTTGGATTTTCTGTTGTGTTTTTGTGTTATATTGTATTGATGGGCGTGGCCTCATGTAAGCCACCCTGAGTCCTCTTGGGGAGATGGTGGCGGGGTATAAATAAAGTTTTATTATTATTACTATTATTTTTATTATTATATATTGTCCAGTCACATCGTCCAGTCATTCCATTGTTATATATTTACCTATTACACTGTATTTGCAAATACCCGCTCAAAAAGCCAGGTTGTGACTTTTTAACGAAATGTTAAAAGGGAGGGGGGCAATCTGATGTTCCCTAGGGAAGAGGTACCACAGCCGAGGGGCCACCACAGAGAAGGCCCTGCCTCTCATCCCTGCCAGGCGCATCTGCGAAGAAGGCAGGATCGAGAGCAGGGCCTCCCCAGATGATCTTAAAGTCGTAGATGGTTCATAAGGAGAGATAACAGGTAAGTTGGGCCAGAACCGTTTAGGGCAGTGGTTCTCAACCTGGGGTCCCCAGATGTTTATGGCCTACAACACCCAGAAATCCCAGCCAGTTTACATGCTATTAGGATTTCTGGGAGTGGAAGGCCAAAAACATCTGAAGACCCCAGGTTGAGAACCACTGATTTAGGGCTTTATATGTTAAAGCCAGTACTTTGAATTCTGCCCAGTAGCAAACTGGCAGCCAGTGAAGCTGGCGCAACAGAGAAGTTGTGCGCTCCTTGAGCGCCTCTCCCACTAGCAACCTGGCTGCCGTCCATTGGACCATTTGAAGCTTCTGAACAGTCTTCAAAGGCAACCCCACATTGAGTGCATTGCAGTAGTCTATATGGGATGTAACCAGAGTGTGGACTACTGTGGCCAAGTCAGACCTCCCAAGGAACGGGTGCAGCTGGCGCAAAAGTTTTAACTGTGCCAATGCTCCCCTGGTCACTGCCGAAACCTAGGGATTCAGGCTCAGCTATGAGTCCAGGATCACATCCAAGCTGCGAACCTGCAACCCAAACCCTAACCCTCACCCTAATCCTAACCTTAACCCCATCCAACACAGGCTGTAACCCTATGCCCTGTTCGGCCTTACGACTGACCAGGAGTACCTTTGTCTTGTCTGGATTCAGTTTCAATTTCAGACCGTCACAGCGGCCAAGCACCAGTTTAAGAGCTGAACAGCCTCCTTATCAGCAAGTGGAAAGGAGTGACAGAGTTGGACGTCATCTGCGTACAGGTGACACCACACCCCGAAACTCCAGATGATCTCCCACAACGGCTTCATGTAGATGTTAAACAATGTGAGAGACAGTACTGAACCCTGAGGAACCCCACAAGACAATGGTTGTGGGGTTGAGCAGGTGTCTCCCAATAATACCTTCTGGGAGCAACCCTCTGGAAAGGACTGGAGCCACTGCAAGACAGTACCTCCAAGGCCCATTCCCACGAGGCGTCCCAGAAGAATACTGTGGTCAATGGTATCGAAGGCTGCTGAGAGGTCCAGCAGAACCAACAGGGACATACTCCTCCCGTCTAGATCCTGGCGTAGATCATCCACTAAGGCAGCCAAGGCTGTCTAGGTTCCATGTCCCAGCTTAAAGCCAGACTGTGCCGGATCCAGATAATCTGTGTCTTCAAAGAACACCTGGAGTTGTGAAGCCACCACATGTTCCAGGACTTTGACCAAAAAAGGGGAGATTGGAAACAGGCCGATAGTTGACTAATTTAGTGGGGTCCAGTGATGGTTTCTTCAACAGAGGTTTTATTACAGCTTGTTTTAAGCTTGCTGGAAGATTGTCTTCCCAAAGGGAGGCATTAACCACCACCTTCACCCACTCGGCCAATCCCCCTCTGGCTTCCTTTAAAAGCCAGGATGAGCAGGGGTCTAGCATGCATGTGGTCACCCTCACCTCTCCAAGTATCTTGTCCACATCCTTGCGTTTCACCAATTTAAATTAATCCATCAAAATCAGACAAGCAGGTGCTCGTGTTACATCCTCAAAGACTGCCGTTAACATGTGTCCAGGCCAGAATAGATCAAAGCGACTTTGTCTGCAAAGAACTGAGCAAATGCTTAACAGCGAGCTGTCGAGTTGTCAGGGCTCCTATCCTGAGAGCGGGATTTAAAAGGATTCTGACAACTCGGAACAGCTCAGCTGGACGGTTCCTTGTGAACACAATATAGCTGCCAGAAAAGATTTGTGTGCAGTTTTTATTGCTGTGGCATATGCCCATCTAGTCGTGTTTGATTTTACTCACTCAGATCCGAAAGCCACACACCCTCCAGTCTCCTCTTCCTTCGCTTCATCGCTGCCAGCTCCTCATTAAACAAAGGAGCTGGTTCAGCTCAGCTACTTGAGAGGGGACGTTCTAGAGCAATCATGTCTATTGCCCTAGTCATCTCCCCATTCCAGAGAGTGACCAGAGCATTAACAGGAGAACCTACCAAGGTGGCGGGAAACTCCCCAAGAGCCATCAGGAATCCATCTGGATCCATAAACCTCCTGGGGATCCATAAACCATCTTAATGGGTCCTCCACCCCTGTGAGGGTCAGGGGGTGTAGTAAGTCTAAACCTGATCAGGTGATGGTCGGTCCATGGCAATGGAGTGATGGTCAGTTCCTCCACACCACCACCTTCCTCCCATCACTGGCAGAAAACCAAATCTAGTGTGTGTCCTACACTGTGAGTAGGGACAGATACACGTTGAGACAGCCCCATGGTTGCCATGGAAGACATGAAGTCCTGAGTCGCTCCTGATAGGGCAGTCTCAGCATGGATGTTGAAGTCCCCCAGCACAATAAGCCATTGGGACTCCAATATGAGGCTCGAGAGCATCCCAGCTAGCTCAGGTAGGGAGAGTGTAGTGAAGCGGGATGGACAGTACACTAACAGAATCCCTATTCTGTTCTGGTCACCTACCCTCAGGTGGACATATTCAAAATTGGTTGACTGCAGCATGGGGCACCTGGTCAGGAAGATGGAATCCCTATAGACCACCTCAATCACACCTCCCCACCCTCCATCTTGGTTGGTGCTGCATGGAGAAACCTGGTGGACAAAGCTGGGTCAGATTTACACCTCCAGCCTCATCCAACAAGGTCTCCGTTATGCACGCCAGATCTGCCCGCTCATCCAGATTGAAGTCCTGGATGAAAGCTATTTTCCCGTTGACAGATCTGGCGTTCAACAGCACTACCCTTAATCTAGAGCAGGGGTCCTCAAACTAAGGCCCTAGCTCAGGGTCAACTTAAGTCTGAAACGACTTGAAAACACACAACAACAACAATCCTATCTCATTAGCCAAAAGCAGGCCCACACTTCTGACTGAAATACTAATAAGATTATATTTGTTGAAATTGTTCTTCATTTTAATTATTGTATTGTTTTTAAGTGTTTTTTTGCACTACAAATGAGATATGTGAGTGTGCATAGGAATTCATTCATGTTTTCTTCAAATTATAATCCGGCCCTCCAACAGTTTGAGTGACTGTGACCTAGCCCTCTGTTTAAAAAGTTTGAGGACCCCTGATCTAGAGGGACTGGCATCCTGGGCACTCCAAATTACCATGTCAGGAAACCATTTTAGAATTACTAGTATTCTTTTACGATCCCTAGGCCAAATTAATGGCCTCCCTTTCCTGTATCTCCCCCTCCCCGTTATTACTCCTATGGGACCCCCTCAACCAATTGAACTCCCCCCTCCCATATCATGCTTAACTCTCCTACCTTCAACCCATGGCTCGATGACAGATTTTTTACTTTATGGTATTTTATCTAGCACTAGCCCTCCCCACCATTAATTTTCCACTCCCGCCCTACCATTTCCGGACTTCTCCAGTCCACACAAGCCCTCTCCCCCCACCCCCCACAAAGTACAAGCACAGTTACTATGTACAAGGGATTAGGGAGCAGCATGGGAGATGGTTTTTGAGACAGATTTTGGCTTAGAGTCCATAAAGTGCAGGCAGGCAATCAGAGTCTATACAGTGTCTATAACAGTGGTTCTCAACCTTCGTAATGCCGCGACCCCTTAATACAGTGCCTCACGTTGTGGTGACCCCCAACCATAAAATTATTATTATTGCTACTTCCTAATTATAATTGTGTTACTGTTATGAATCATAATGTAAAAATCTGAAATGCAGGATGTATTTTCACTCACTGGACCAAATTTGGCACAAATACCCAAAAACAGCACTCCATGCCGTCATGTCAGCCACATGACCTTGGAGGTGTCTATGAACAACACTGGCTCTTTGGCCTAGAAATTGAGCACCAACTCCCAGAGTTGGACACGACTGGACTTAATGTCAGGGGAAAACTTTTACCTTATGTTATCCAATATGGTGGGGTTGGAGGGGTTGATTATGTCATTTGGGAGTTGTAGTTGCTGGGATTTATAGTTCACCTACAATTAAAGAGCATTTTGAACTCCACCAATGATGGAATTGGACCAAACTTGGCACACAGAACTCCCACAACCAACGAAAAATACTGGAAGGGTCTGGTGAGCACTGACCTTGAGTTTGGGAGATGTAGTTCACCTGCATCCAGAGAGCATTGCAGAATCACACAATGATGGATCTGGACCACACTTGGCACAGATACTCAATATGCCCCAATGTGAACACTGGTGGAGTTTGGGGAAAATAGACCTTGACATTTGGGATATGCAGTTGCTGGGATTTATAGTTCACCTGCAACGAAGAGCCCTCGCTTGCTCCGCACCCTTGCTCCAAAGGCCCTCGGCTGCTCCGCCCCCCGCCGGCCGGCGGGAGGGCGGAGCAGGCAAGGGCGCCTGGCACAAGGCCCTGCTCCAAAGGCCCCTGCCTGCTCCGCACCCCCGCCGGCCGGCGGGAGAGCAGAGCAGGCGAGGGGCGCCAAAGGAGCCACTCGCCCATCCCTCACCTCCTTCTGCCATCAGAAGAAAGCGAGGGAGGGGTGGATGGCTTCGCGCGTGGCCTAGCCGCCCGCGGAGCCGCTCGCCTGTCCCTCGCCTCCTTCTGCCATCAGAAGGAGATGAGGGACAGGCAGATGGCTTCGCGCGTGGGAATGCCAGTGGCGCAGGGGGTCGGCCGCCATTTTGGAGGGGGCGTGGCCAGCCAATTGGCTTCACGACCCCCAGAAAATGGCCAAACAACCCCCCGAGGGGTCGCGACCCCCAGGTTGAGAACCGCTGGTCTATAAAGTGCTGACAAAATATATAGGGTCTGTAAAATGCTGGTGGGAACTGCAGTTATCTAAAGTGGTCTTTATGGTCTTTTAATATACACATGTTAGTTAAAGTCCCGAATACATGCATTGTCCTGTTACTCATGGAAAAACATGGAAAGAAGAAACCACTGCACTTTGCATTCCCTGATTTTGAACAAGCATTTGATCGGGTTCCCCATGACCTGATCCAGCGAACACTACGGTCACATGGAAGACTAGAAGACAATGTAACATGGATTTATTTATTGTGTCAGAAATGAATTGATAATACAGTTATAATGTATTTTAAAAACACAGATAAAGTTAAAAACTTGGCATTGTACATTTCCTTTGATCAGAAGCTGGCGACTTGGAGTGCCTCTGGTGTCACTGTGAGAAGGTCCTTCATTATGCATGTGGCAGGGCTCAGATCGCATTGTAGTCAGTGGTCTGTGGTTTGCTCTCCTCCACACTCACACGTCGTGTACTCCACTTTGCAGCCCAATTTCTTAATATTGGCTCTGTGACCCCGAGAGCGGCGGAGGCCCCCGCCTTCAAGCTGGTTTGAACTGCAGCGGAGAGCAGCGGAAGCAAAGATTGGGACCAATTGATGAAATGTGCCCCAACAGACAGCTCAAAACTAGGACTGCATTCAGCCCTTTTCACTTTCCCCCAAGCCCTGACTTTGTAACTAATCCCTAATAAAAGTACTTGAAATTTGCAACTTTTTGACTTTTCTGCTTGATACTCTGCGTCCTTCACTGCCTAAGCCAGGGGTTCCCAAACTACGGCCCGCGGGCCACTTCCGGCCCGCCAAGGGCCCTGATCCGGCCCGCGGAAAAGGAGCGCCCCCCCCCACAGTGCCCCTGCATTGGCTGGCTCACGCTGTCCATGGGGCCCGATGGACAGCGTGAGCCAGCCAAGGGAGGCTGCTCCGCATGGTCTACTCGCGAGTAAAGCACCTCGCGAGGTGCTTTACTCACAAGTAGACCGCGCGGGCCTGCTCCTCCCTTGGCAGGCTCACACTATCTGTCAGGCCCAATGTACAGTGTGAGCCAGCCAAGGGAGGCTGCTCCGCATGGTCTACTTGTGAGTAAAGCACCTCGCGAGTTGCTTTACTCACAAGTAGGCCGCGCGAGCCAGCCAAAGGAGGCTGCTCCGCGTGGTCTACTCGCAAGTAGGCCGCGCGGGCCTGCTCCCCCTTTGGCAGGCTCATGCTATCCGTCAGGCCCGATGGACAGCGTGAGCCAGCCAAGGGAGGCTGCTCCGCGTGGTCTACTCACAAGTAGGCCGCGCAGGCCTGCTCCCCCCTTGGCAGGCTCACGCTATCCGTCAGGCCCGATGGACAGCGTGAGCCAGCCAAGGGAGGCTGCCCCGGCGCTACATGCAGTCATGCTGGCCACGTGACCTTGGAGGTGTCTATGGACAACGCCGGCTCTTCGACTTGGAAATGTAGATGAGCACCACAGTCAGACACAACCGGACTTCATGTCAGAGGAAAACCTTTAACCAGGAAAATTGTGGAAGATCCAGGGTGGGAGAAAGAACGCTTGTCTGTTGGAGGTAGGTATGAATGTTTCAATTGGCCACCTTGATTGCCATTTCATAGCCTGACAGTTTTTAGGGACAATCCTTTGTTGAGAGATGATTAGCTGGCCCTGATTGTTTCTTGTCTGGAGTTCCCCTGTGTTTGAGAGTTGTTCTTTATTTACAGTGTGAGCCAGCTATAATTTTAGAGTTTTTTAAATACTGGTAGCCAGATTTTTGGTCAGACTAGAAATAGGAAGATTTCCCATTCTCTGCTCCTGGAATTACTGCCTAAAGAGGGCTAGAAAGAACCCCCTCTAAGGGCCCTCCCACACAGCAAAATAAGATATGGAGAGGAATTTTTTAATTCAGAGGAATTTTTAATTGATTTTTTTTTTTAAAACTATAGTCCGGCCCTCCATCGGTCTGAGGGACAGTAAATCGGCCCCCGGTGTAAAAAGTTTGAGGACCCCTGGCCTAAGCTAACCAATGCATGAAAAAAACCTCTTTCCAGGCTCCGGGGAACCGTGAGCTTGCCTGGGATGCCTTTCTGGCATCCCGGGGAGGCCGGACCTACGTCAATTGGAACCGCAGATACGGAGATCTCCCTTTCGGATCCCCGTATCCGCTAAAATTTCAAAATGTCGGATCGGCTCCATTTTAATGCCATATTTTTCTATGCTTAATTCTTAACTAAACTGCTATCTTGCTTTTCTTATTTTGGATCCCTACGCCCAGGAAATAATCTTTTTGTTTTAAAGAATATAATTTGACAGAAAACAGCTGATTGTCAAAGTTCGCCAGTTCCAAGCAAACAGTCAATTTCCCCTCGTTGCTGCTCGCTCCTGCCTAGCTCCGCACCCGGGGACTTGCTGCGGTTGCCCCCAGGAGACCTCGGAGAGGGGTCCGGGCAGGAGGCCCAGTCCTTGGGAGGGAGTTATAGTTCCCCAAGGACCAAGCCGTGGATTTTGTCACCAATCGACTCAGAGACCATCCTGCTAATTCTTGCCAAGAAAAATAACTTTCTGTTGCTTGTTTTGGACTGCAAGCCATGTCCACTTCCACGAATTCTTTCAAAGAAGCTCCGAACTTTCAAATTAAAAAAGGATGATTTTTATTATTAAATATTTGGGAATTTTATATTGATTGAACATGTATGAAATATTTCTTGCCCCTTTGCCTTTCTCTTTGCCTTTTGCCTTGAAAAAAATACATTGCGACCAGAGATTGCTCACTGCCTGAGGGAGGACCACAGCCTCCCTCAAAACTTGCCTGATTATTCAACATCTGCATGGACAATAACAAATTGGGATTTCCTCTGCCCACTCTCTGAGTTTGTCTGGCGGGAAAGGAAGTTTCTTTGGACACTTTGATTGAATTACAAAGGGACAAGGATGACCCCCGGGGTCCCCTCATCCTGGCCCTGTTTGTTCCTTTTGCCAAAACCCATCAAGGACACTCCTTATCTGATCCGGGACAGGAAAACCTTTCTTAAAGAAATCACACTTTGCCGGCCAAAACAATGCCTCAAATTCCAGCTGGCCGGCTAGTGATAATCCCATCATTTCCCCCATTGTCAGCAATCGTCCTGCCTCCTCTCTCCTTATTCGTCCATCCTCGGAGGCGAGAGAAGAGCGCTGATTAGTTCCCCAGAGGCGGGAAGCCTGCTGATTGGCCCAGAGCAAGGCGGGCCGCCAAGCCTTCTCCCAGCTGTTCGGGCCGACAGCCAATCAGCGTGAAGCCGGGCAGAGAGGGGCGGGCGGGAAATTTGAAATGTTTTTCTGTATTTTACCTATTAAAATGCCTGTAAATCCTGTATTGGTATGCTTGTAGTGCAGTGGTTCTCAACCTGGGGTCCCCAGATGTTTTTGGCCTATAACTCCCAGAAATCCTAGCCAGTTTACCAGCTGTTTGGATTTCTGGGAGTTGAAGGCCAAAAACATCTGGGGACCCCAGGTTGAGAACCATTGTTGTAGTGGAAATATCCCTACAATTGCATCCGATCTCAGCTGAATCGCTAATAAAGAGCCTCGGTCGCCATCTTCTTCCACTTTGGTGAGGATTTATTTTTTAAAATATTTTCTGCTGCTGGAATTGGCTTTGCTGCCCTCACCAAGGTCCAAGGACCCTCTTTGGTGCGGTCCTCGGGATCTCCTCGGCTGGGGAGATCCTTCCAAAAAGCGGTCTCGATATCATTTGGATCTCATAGTGCAGTGTTTCTCAACCTGGGGGTCGGGACCCCTGGGGGGATCGCAAGGTGGTTTCAGAGGGGTCACCAAATTCAGTCAGAAAACTCAGTATTTTCTGTTGGTCATGGAGTTCTGTGTCCACAGTGCTCTCTGGATGTAGGTGAACTACAACTCCCAAACTCAAGGTCAATGCTCAGCAAACCCTTCCAGTATTTTCTGTTAGTCATGGGAGTTTGGTGTGCCAAGTTTGGTTCCATTCCATCGTTGGTGGAGTTCAGAAAGCTCTTTGATTGGAGGTGAACTACAAATCCCAGCAACTACAACTCCCAAATGTCAAGGTCTATTTTATCCAAACTCCACCAGTGTTCGCATTTGGGCATATTGGGTATTCACGCCAAGTTTAGCCCAGATCCATCATTGTTTGAGTCCATAGTGCTGTCTGGATGTAGGTGAACTACAACTCCCAAACTCAAGGTCAATGCTCAGCAAACCCTTCAAGTATTTTCTGTTGGTCATGGGAGTTCTGTGTGCTAAGTTTGGTTCAATTCCATCATTGGTGGAGTTCAGAAAGCTCTTTGATTGGAGGTGAACTATAAATCCCAGCACTTACAACTCCCAAATGTCAAGGTCTATTTTATCCGAACTCCACCAGTGTTCGCATTTGGGCATATTGGGTATTCATGCCAAGTTTAGCACAGATCCATCATTGTTTGAGTCCATAGTGCTGTCTGGATGTAGGTGAACTACAACTCCCAAACTCAAGGTCAATGCTCAGCAAAACCCTTCCAATATTTTCTGTTGGTCATGGGAGTTTTGTGTGCTAAGTTTGGTTCAATTCCATTGTTAGTGGAGTTGAGAAAGCCCTTTGATTGTAGATGAACTATAAATCCCAGCAACTACAACTCCCAAATGACAAAATCAATCCCCCCCCCCCCCAACCCCACCAGTATTTAAATGTGGGTGTCTTGGGTATTTGTGCCAAATTTGGTCCAGTGAATGAAAATCCACCCTCCATATCAGATACTGACATGATGATTCATAACAATAGCAAAATGACAGTTCAGAGTGCTCAGCAACTACAACTCCCAAGTGGCGAAATCAATGCCCATCTAACCCACCAGTATTCAAATTAGAGCTTAATACGTATTTGGTCCAGTGAATGAAAATACATCCTGCATATCAGATATTTACATTACGATTCATAACTGTAGCAAAATGACAGTTATGAAGTAATAACAAAAATAATGTTATGGTTGGGGGTCACCACAACAGGGGGAACTGTAATAAGGGGTCACGTCATTATGAAGGTTGAGAAACACTGTCATAGTGTTAGAGCGCAGTCTGTTCAGTGCCTTCCAAGTTGCCCAGTCTTCTGTGTGCCCAGGAGGGAGTCTCTCATTGGGTCTCAGCCACTGATTGAGGTTCCAGATTTCAACCTGCCATTTTTGGACTCTCACTTGCTAAGGTATTTCTGCGAGTATCTCTGTAGATCGTAGGATGCTGTTCCTTGATTTAAGGCATTGGCATGCAGATAATCAAAGCAGTTCAAAGCAGATAATCTCGATTCAGAAACCAGATTATATGGCAGTGTAGATGGGGGCTTGGTGCATTGTTGCAGTTTGAGGAGGCCCTGGCCCTGTTTGGCAGAGAAAACCTTGGGAAACTACAACTCCCAGGGTAACATTAGTTCAAGTAGTGTCAAATTGCGTTAATTAGACAGTGCGGATGCACTCCAAAATACCTAGAGGAGCCAAGGCTATAAACCCTTGTTGCTATATCAATCTTAGGGCTCTTCCACACAGCCATATAACCCATAATATCTAGGGAGAAAGTCCCACAATATCTGTTTTGAACTGGGATATCCGAGGGTCCTTCCACACAGCCCTATATTTCAGAATATCAAGGCAGAAAATCCCACAATATCTGCTTTGAACTGGGTTATCTGGTCCACATTCAGATGATGTGGGATTTTCTGCCTTGATATTCTGGGCTATAGGGCTGTGTGGAAGTGCCCTTAGTCCGCACTAACATATATTCCAGTTCAAAGCAAATAATATGGGGTTTCATTCAGCTGTGTGGAAGGGGGCTAAAAGGCTCTAAGTTTTTCTATCTCTAGGGGCGTGTCCTTGTACAATGGTTTTGCGTTTTGCTTTTCTGCGGACATTTGAACCTTATCGCGACTTGTAGCTGGCGTTTTGAAAAGAGACGCTCATTCCCGCCCATTCAAATGGTCTTCTGAGGCGGTGAGTTGTTTATATGTGGGAAAGTGGGTCTTTTGAGAGGGGGGTGGGGGGCTTTTCCTTCTTCTACATCTTCGCCCCATTTCTTTCCCTGTGGCATCCCAGGCCCCTTTTACACAGTTGAATAAAATCCCATATTATCTGCTTTGAACTGGGATATGTGGCAGTGTAGACTCAGATAACGCAGCTCAAAGCAGATTTTGTGGGATTTCCTGCCTAGATATTTTGGGTTATTTGGCTGTCTGGAAGGGCCCCGAGGCCCCTTCTACACTGCCATATGATTCAGATTATCTGATTTGAACCGGATTATCGTAGAGCCTTCCACACAGCCATATAACCCATAATATCAAGGCAGAATAGCCCACAATGTATTGTCGAATGCTTTCATGGCCGGAATCACTGGGTTGTTGTAGGTTTTTTCGGGCTGTATGGCCATGGTCTAGAGGCATTAATATCTGTTTTGAACTGGGTTATAAAAATCCACACTGCCATATATCCCAATTGAAAGCAGATAATGTGGGATTTTATTTAGCTGCGTGGAAGGGGCCTGAGTCTATACTGCCATATAATCCAGTTCAAAGCAGATAATCTGGATTTTATATGGCAGTGTAGAAGGGGGCCCAGTTTATGGCAACCACAAAAATAAAGTTTCTGGAGTAAAAGCACTGTTTTCAATGTAAGGACTGCACAATTAAACAGGAAATTACACTTTCAAACCAGGAACATTTTTATTTGTCAAATTGTGTTACATAGTGTTATTATTCTCTTTTGTTGCAAACACTTAAAAGATTCATTTGCAGCACCTTGGTTGATTTGACACATTCTCTCTCTCCCCCCCCCCCCCCCAGGGCATCAAGATGTGGGATCTAGCCAATTTTTTGCTAAGTGAGGACACAAGAAGTGGGCCAGTCAATCTTCATTCCAGAGAAGAAAATCTGTATCAGCTACATGCACTCCTTAAAGTTGCCTCATCTGAAAAGGTAGATTGTCCTTGTGTTGTCGAAGGGTTTATGACTGGAATCACTGGGTTGTTGTGAGTTTTATGGGCTATCTGGCTATGTTCCAGAAGCATTATCTCCTGACATTTCGCCCATATCTATGGCAAGCATCCTCAGAGGTTGTGAGGTCTGCTGGAAACTAAGCAAGTGGGATTTATAAATCTGGAATACCCAGGGTAGCAGAAATAATTACTGTTTGTCTGAGACAAGTATGAATGTTGCCATTGCCCAGCTTGATTAGTATTGAATGGCCTTGCAGCTTCAAAGCATAGCATATTATTTGAGAACACAAATGCTGGACCACTCTAACAACCACCATGTCAGACTATACAGAGAAGCCATTGAAATCCATAAATATGTGGACAATTTCAACAAAAAGGAGAAAACCATGAACATGAGCAAAATCTGGTTACCAGTATTAAAAAAAACCTCTAGAATAACAACAGTGAATAAAGAACAACACTCAGAAAACTGGGCACATCTGTCAGGAAACAAACAGGACTAGCTAACACCTCCCAACAAAAGATTACCCCAGACAGGAAACAGCCAGGCTTTGAAGCTGCAAGGCCATTCAATGCTAATCAGGCCAAGTACAACATTCCCACTTGCCTCAAACAGACAAGAGTTTTTTCTCCCACCCTGGACATCATTCCATGGATATATAACCCTCACTTGCCTAGTTTCCAACAGACCTCACAACCTCTGAGGATGCCTGCCATAGATGTGGGCGAAACGTCAGAAGAGAATGCTTCTGGAATATGGCCAGACAGCCTGGAAAACTCACAACAACCCAGACTGTCCTTGACTTGTGTTTTGAGAGCGTAACAAGTGGATAATGTTCAGTTCCATATAACAACTATTCCGCTAACTTTGAATAATTCTTACCAAATAATACTTAATTCTTTGAATGGTTCAGTTGCCTGCTCTTGAAAGTAAACTGTATTGTCTTGTCAGGTGTAATGGGGAGACTAATTTCAACATGAGATTAGCTGTGGATTTGTGTTTGACTGTAGCAAAGGGTTGGTGAAGATAGCTATTCAGAAGCTGTCTAAAACCCAGGATGTAAGCACCTGTGTTTTGTTTGCAGATCATGGGTGCATCTACACTGTAGACTTAATGCAGTTTGGCACCACTATGATTGCCATGTCTCAATGCTGTGGAATTTTGGAAATTGCCATTTGATGAGGCCGCAGCACTCTTGAGCAAAGAAGTGAAAAAGATTGTAAAACTACAACTATGATTCCATAACACTGAGCCATGGCAGGCTGGATCTACACTGCCATATAATCCACTTTCAGAATGTAAATTAACTGCATTTAACTGGATCATATGGCAATGTAAACCCATGTAATCCAGTTCAATGCAGTTAATCAGCATTCTGAAATTGAATTATATGGCAGTGTAGATCCAGCCATACGTAAAGAGGTGTCAAACTGCATTAAATATACAGTGTAGTTCAGTGGTTCTCAACCTTAATGCCATGACCCTTAATAAAGTTCCTCATGTTGTGGTGATCACCAACCATAAAATTATTTTTGTGCTTAGTTGCTACTTCATAACTAATTTTGTTACTGTTATGAATCGTCGTGTAAATATCTTATATGCAGGATGTATTTTCATTCACTGGACCAAATTTGGTGCAAATACCCGATACATCCAAATTTGAATGCTGGTGTGGTTGGGGTGCGATTGATTTTGTCATTTGGGAGCTGTAGTTACTGGGATGTATAGTTAACATACAATCAAAGAGCATCCTGAACTCCACCAACAATGGAATTGAACCAAGCTTGGCACACAGAACTCCCATCACCAAGAGAAAATAATGGATGGGTTTGGTGGGCATTGACCTTGAGTTTTGGAGTTGTAGTTCACCTACATCCAGAGAGCACTGTGGATTCATCAATGATGGATCTGAACCAAACTTGGCACGAATCCTCAGTATGCCCGAATCTGAACACTAGTGGAGTTTGAAGAAAATAGACCTTGACATTTGGGAGTTGTAGTTACTTAGATTTATAGTTCACCTACAATCAAAGAGCATTCTGAATCCCACCAATGATAGAATTGGCCAAACTTCCCACACAGAACCCCCATGACCAACAGAAAACACTGTGTTTTCTGATGGTCTTTGGAAACCTCTCTGACACCCACCTTTGTGACCGCTCAGGGGGTGCCGATCCCCAGGTTGAGAAACGCTGGTGTAAATGCTTCACTGTTTTGAGTCCCATCCATGGGAGAAAAGCGGGATAAAAGTAAATAAATAATAATAATCCCAAGAAGGTGTTACTTGGAAGTGGAACCTGACCATCTGCTAGAAATTGCACTGAGGCCCCTTCTACACTGCCATATGAAATCCAGATTTTCTGCTTTAAACTGGATTATATCACAGTGTAGACTCATAATCTAATTCAAAACCGATCATGTGGATTATCTGCTTTGATAATCTGGATTATATGACAGTGTAGAAGGGGCCTAAAAAGGCTATGCTTTGGTTCAGTGTTATACAACCAACAATGATTTGCTGCTTGACTCCACTGAATAAATTACAAGACAAATTTAATCTTTAGTGATTGTGTTTTGAAAAAAATGTTGCTTAGTCTTTGTCCTGTCGCTTGTCAGGTTTCATCTAACCCAGAGTTGTATTCCTGCAAATTGAGGGATGGCTGCCTGTTTGTTGCTGACAGAGCAGTGCTTCTGCTTGACGATATTTGTCAGTCGCTTCGGCTGTTTCTTCAGTTTGGTGAGTTTACAGATGGGATAAGGAACTTGGGGTCTTTGAGATGTCAATATAATATCTATCACTCTGAACCACTGACCATGCTGGCCGGGACTGGTGTGAGTCCGAATCCAAATCCGGCTGGAGAATTATGGTGCCTCTGTCCCTGGTTTACATGTTTGTTTGTTTGTTTTTTTTCATGTTATTTGAATGAAAATGAAACAATTACTGTTGGAACTCAGATACCTTTAAAGAGCCAGACACAGTATTGTTAACAATCAACAGTTTATTAAATCAAAGAAAACAGAGCTCAGAGACACTTCCTTCAGTGCCTCTGGCTAAAACTCAAAGTTTGCAGCAATTTGCAGCTTAAAAACCAAAACAAACAAATAAATGGATTATACTGGCAAAAAAATCCAGGTTAAACAAGAGTTCAAGCAAAATGCACCAAAATAACACAGTTCAAAGATAAGGCCAAAACAAAACACTGTGAAGAGAAGCCGTGGTCCAAAATCAGTCCAAGGTCGAAGAAGTCCCAGTAGAAGATAACAGAGTCCAAAAGCAGCGTCAGCGTCAGTAAACAGTCCGTGGTCAAGGAGAGGGGACACTTACGAGAGTCCAAGCCGGTCAGCACACAAAGAATACAGCAACCTGCAGTTCCAGGACCCAAGCCCAACAAGAGAAGCGACAGCAGCAAAACCCAAGGCACGTAACCAACACTTTGCCTACTGCAAAGTTCTAAACTTTCAGTGCCTTCATTTATCCTACAACTCATCATCCGTTGATGAACTGTCCTCTGCTCTTTCTTCATCGCTATCAGCCGTCTTACCCATTACAGCTGAGCGCCAACACCCATCTCTCCAACTCTTCCAGCTCCTGTCAAGACTTAAGTCTCCCCATGAATCCCTGGTATCTCCACTGCCAATCCCCAGAAAAACCATCAAACGTATCACTGGATGTGGGTTGCATGCACACATTCCTGACTTCTTGTACTTGAGTCCAATCTAATGGCTCTTCTTCATCCTCACTGCTTCCAGACCCATTACTTCTAGTAAAGCCCATGAAATCCTCATTTTCAGTGGGAGCACTAAGTATGTCCCAGATCCTTTTCCTCTGACGTTCTTCGTCAGACTCCTGCTCACGAGTAATCCATTTGACACCTCTACTCCCATCTCCCTCGTCCTCCTCACACATTTCACTCTCTGAAAAGCCTTCAAAAGAGTCTTAATCTGTAGGAAACATAAGTATCTCCCGGATACGCTTCCTTTGTTGCTCTTCCTCAAGCACCTGAGCACCTCTTTTGCCTCCTCTACTACTCCCACTAGTAGTAGTATCGTTGCCAGCAGACTCTACTACAACAATTACTTTATTAAACACAAATTCAGAACTGTCAATGTAATGTGCTTCACGTTGCGTTGAGACAGTCTGGGGTATTTAACGACTTACGTGATCTTTTCTTGACATTTCAGAGACCGAGGTGGATGTTGTTGGCTTGTGTCAAGAAGGGCAGTTCCTTGTGATTGGGGAGAGAAGCGGCAAACTGCATCTTATTCACATATCATCAGAGCAAACCTTATTAACGAACGTATGTCCAATTTCTAATTTTTCTCATTTGTGAGATCTAACCTTTCAGAAATGTGGCTGCATTTGGATGTAAGAGTAAAGCACGTTTTAGCACAATGGGAGCAACCTTTGGGCTCACTCAGTTTATTTCCCCATCATTCCTCTCCCAACGCAGCTGGAAGGCTGGAAACTCTCATTTTCAACTAACCAAAGTTATTTAATCTGAATCAAGAAATGTAGTATTAAAGCAGAGCTTTCCAAACTCTGTTGTGACCCGTCACCTGCAGTGTGTAGGTGTGTCATGCAAAGGTGCCAATTTTTATTTGTCGTGTCAGGATAACCAGTCAAATTATTTTACATTTCTAACAGAACAAAGTAAACAAACAGACAAAATACAACATGTGTGAGTTTGGTAGTTGGTTAAATGTCCTTTGACCAGTATCTGGCCACTTGGTGTGCTTCTGGTGTTGCTGCAAGAAGGTCCTCCATTGTGCATGTGGCAGGGCTCAGGTTGCATTGCAGCAGGTGGTCAGTGGTTTGCTCTTCTCCACACTCGCATGTCGAGGATTCCACTTTGTAGCCCCATTTCTGAAGGTTGGCTCTGCATCTCGTGGTGCCAGAGCGCAGTCTGTTCAGCGCCTTCCAAGTCGCCCAGTCTTCTGTGTGCCCGGGGGGAGTTTCTCATTTGGTATCAGCCATTGGTTGAGGTTCTGGGTTTGAGCCTGCCACTTTTGGATTCTCGCTTGCTGAGGTGTTCCAGCGAGTGTCTCTGTAGATCTTAGAAAACTATTTCTAGATTTAAGTCGTTGACGTGCTGGCTGATACCCAAACAGGGGATGAGCTGGAGATGTCTCTGCCTTGGTCCTTTCACTATTGGCTGCTACTTCCCTGCGGATGTCAGGTGGCGCAATACCGGCTAAACAGTGTAATTTCTCCAGTGATGTAGGGCGCAGAAACCCCGTGATAATGCGGCATGTCTCATTAAGAGCCACATCCACTGTTTTAGTGTGGTGAGATGTGTTCCACACTGGGCACACCAATGAGTACCCTAATGAATACACTGCAACAACCACACTTCACACGGGCGTAAGGGAGAGCCAGTTGAATTTATCCTCAAAGGGGAAATCAGTCTATATTATTTAGAGTCATATGTATGTTCTTTAACAGTTTCTTTCCCCCTTCCCTTTGTTTCTTGCTTTTGTGGTTTCCCTTGTTTGCTCTGGTAGTCATGTGCCTGGAATAGCTCAATGGAACAGAGTTTCAATACTACCTTTTGGTCCAAATGCTTTTCTTTCTAATTGTAATTCATTTTGTATTCAATCCTGCTTATATTTTTGTCTTCTAATCCATTTTCTAGTCTTTTAAAAATGCTTCCTTGGCCTTGTTTTCTTTCTTTGGGTCCTGTTTACCATGTGCCCTGCAGTAGCTTTGCAGGAGAGAGTACTTTTGAAGATCTGATGGTTTGACACTAGCCTTCTATACACAGTTTACTTTTAATTTGTTTATTAACTAGCTTGGGGACCCGGCGCTGCCCGGGTTATTTGAAAAAGGAATTGTCTATCAAGGTTGGTCTTTATCAGTTATTTATATGGCTCACAGTGGTCTCAGAAGTGCCAAGTTTGGTCTTTATTGGTCATTGCATGAAGTTTGCAGTGGTCTCAGCAAGTGAGTGAAGGTACTGCAAATCCCATCATCCATGGCTCCCCCCTCCCCCTTAGAACTGCACCAGGATGTAGAGTGGGCCATGAGTGCTCTGTGTGCCAAGTTTGTTCCTAATCTGTGATTTGTAGGGACCACAGTGGTCTGTGGGAAGTGAATTGGGTGAAGGTACTGCAAATCCCATCGTCCGTGGACCATCCTGTCCTAAACTGCACTAGGTTGTAAAGTGGGCCATTGGGCCTTGGTTTGTCAAGTTTGGTCCTGATCCGTCATTGGTGTGGGTCACAGTGCTGGTAGGAAGTGAGTGAAAGTACTGCAAGTCCCATCATCCATGGTGAATCCTTATTCAAACCACAACAGGATGTGGAGTGGGTCATTGTGGTTCTGTGTGTCAAATTTGGATTTTATCGGTCATTGGATGAGGTTTGAAGTGGTCTCGGGAAGTGAGTGAAGGTACTTCACGTCCCATAATCCATGGTCCATCCTCCTCCAAACTGCACCAGAATGTCTAGTGAACCATGGGGGCTCTGTGTGCCAAGTTTGATCCTGATCCATCAGTGGTGTATGTCACAGTGGTCTCAGGAAGTGAGTGAATGTACTGCAAGTCCCATCGTCCATGGTGCATCCTCCCCAAACCACAACAGGATGTAGAGTGGGTCATGGGGGCTCTATGTGCCAAGTTTGGTTTTTATCAGTCTTTGTTGGGGGCCACAGTGTTCTGTGGAAACTGAAGGGTTGGAAAGTACTACACATCCCATAATCCATTGTCTGTCCTCCCCCAAACCTCACCAGGAACTAAAGGGGGTCATGGGGGTTATGTGTGCCAAGTTTGGTCTTGATCAGTCATCGGATGTGGGTCGCAGCGGTCTCGGGAAGTGGGTGGAGGTACTTGAAATGGTCCGGCCTCCTCCAATCCGCAGCAGGAAGTAGATTGGGTCATGGTGGCTCTGTGTGCCAAGTTTGGTCTTTATCGGTCTTTGTTGGGGGCCACAGTGATCTGTGGGAGCCAAAGGGGTTGAAAATACTACAAATCCATCATCCTTTGTCCGTCCTTCCTCATACCTCACCAGGACGTACAGGGCATCATAGGGGTTATGTGTGCAAAGTTTGGTCCAGGTCCGTCGCTCGTGCAAGTCTCTGTGGCCTGTGAAAGTGAGAGCCAATCAGAAAGCTGCCACATACACTTCCGCCCTCCTCATACATACATACATACATACAAACACTCTCTTTTATTATATACTAGCTTGGGGATCCGGCGTTGCCCGGGATATTTGAGAAAGGACTATTGTATCCAGTTTGGCCTTTATCAGTTATTTATGTGGCTAGCAGTGGTCTCAGGAAGTTAGTGAAGGTACTGCGAGTCCCAGCATCTGTGGTCCATCCTCCTCCAAACTGCACCAGGATGTAGAGTAGGTCATGGGAGCTCTGTGTGCCAAGTTTGGTCTTGATCAGTTATTGCATGAGTGTCGCTGTGGTCTCAGGAAGTGAGTGAAAGTACTGCAAGTCCCATACTTCCCTTTTCCCGTACCCCTACGCATTCCCCTCTCCATTTCAAAGCTGTTTTTATTGTCAATGAAAAATTATGAATAAAAATGATTTAAAATAAAAATAAGGTACTGCAAGTCCCATTATCCATCGTCCGTCCTCCTCCAAACAGCATCGGGATGTAGAGTGGCTCATGGGGGCTCTGTGTGCCAAGTTTGGTCTTGATCAGTCATTAGATGAGGGTTATAGTACTCTTGGGAAGTGAGTGGAGGTACTTGAAGTCCCATCATGCATGGCCTGTCCTCCTCAAAAGTGCACCAGGACGTAGAGTGTGTCATGGGGGCTCCGTGTGCCAAGTTTGGTCTTGATCAGTCATTGGCGAGGGTCTCAGTAGTCTCGGGAAGTGAGTGAAGTGACTGCAAGTCCCATCATCCATTTCCAAATTCTTCCAAACCGCACCAGGATGTAGAGTGGGTCATGTGGGCTCTCTGTGTGAATTGTGGTCTTGATCCATCATTGTTGGCAGTTGTAATGGTCTCAGGAATTGAGTGCAGGTATTGCAAGTCCCATTGTCCATGGTGCATCCTTCTCCAAACCGCAGCAGGATGTTGAGTGCGTCATGGAGTCTCAGTGTGCCAAGTTTGGTCTTTATTGGTAATTGGATGAGGGTTGCAGAGGTCTCAAAAATTGAGCAAGGGTACTGCAAGTCCCATAATCCATGGTCCATCCCCGGTCAAACCACACCAGGGCGTAAAGTGGGTCATGAGAGGTCTACATTGGAAGAAGAGGAAAGGTGGCTACCTCTTTTGGGGCCTAGTTGGGAGAAGGCAACCTAGAAGGCCTGCAAGGATTTGGCAGAAGGGTCAAAGGAGGCCGGGGTGAGGGGGCTTTGGTGGCCAGAAATGTTCAGAAGCATAAAAAGGCATCATTAAAAATATAATAATTGTTTTTCTCTGCTTTCATTGGAATAATGTAGTGCCTTGCCTTGTAGAAGGACAATGCTTTTTCAGAGAAACTGAGTAATGGCGGTTCTCTATGCCAAGTTTGGTCTTTATTGGTCATTGGATGACGGTTGCGTTGTTTTCAGGAAGTGAGTGAAGGTACTTGAAGTCCCATCATCCATGGTCCACCCTCCTCCAAACAGCAGCAGGATATAGAGTGGGTTATGGGGGCTCTGTGTGCCAAGTTTGGTCTTTATCAGTCATTGGATGTGGGTGGCAGTGGTTTCAGTAAGTGAGTGAAGGTACTGCAAGTCCCATCCTCCTAAGCCCATCCTCCTTCAAACTGCAGCAGGATGCAGAGTGGGTCATGGGGGCTCTGTGTGCTAAGTTTGGTCTTGATCAGTCATTGGATTAGGGTCTCAGTGGTTTCAGTAAGTGAGTAAAGATACGGCAAGTCCCATCATCCATGGTCAACCCTCCTCCAAACTGCTGCAAGATGTAGAGTGGGTCATGGGGGCTCTGTGTGCCAATTTGGTCTTGATTGGTCATTGGATGAGTGTTGCAGAAGTCTTGGGAAGTGAGTGGAGGTACTTGAAGTCCCATCATACATAGTCTGTTCTCCCCCAAACCTCCCCAGAGAGTTGAGTTGGCCAAGGGGGCTCTCTGTGCCAAGTTTGGTCTTTCTTGCTATTTGGATAAGTGTTGCTGTGGTTTCAGGAAGTGAGTGAAGCTCCTGGAAGTCCCATCATCCATCGTCTGTCCTCCTCCAAACAGCATTGGGATGTAGAGTGGGTCATAGGGGCTCTGTGTGCCAAGTTTGGTCTTGATCGGACATTAAATGAGGGTTGCAGCAGTCTTGGGAAGGGAGTGGAGGTACTTGAAGTCCCATCATCCATGGTCTGTCCTCCTCGAAAGTGCACCAGGATGTAGAGTGGGTCATGGGGACTCTGTGTGCCAAGTTTGGTCTTGATCAGTCATTGGCGAGGGTCTCGGTGGTCTCAGGAAGTGAGTGAAGTGACTGCAAGTCCCATCATCCATTTCTAAATTTTTCCAAACTGCACCAGGATGTAGAGTGGGTCATGTGGGCTCTCTGTGCGAATTGTGATCCTGATCCATCACTGTTGGCAGTTGTAATGGTCTTAGGAAGGGAGTGCAGGTATTGCAAGTCCCATCGTCCATGGTGCATCCTCCCCCAAACCGCACCAGGATGTAGAGTGCGTCATGGAGACTCAGTGTGCCAAGTTTGGTCTTTATCGGTAATTGGATGTGGGTTGCAGTGGTCTCCAGAACTGAGCAAAGGTACTGCAAGTACCATAATCCATGGTCCATCCCCGGCCAAACCACACCAGGACGTAAAGTGGGTCATGAGAGGTCTATGTGCCAAGTTTGGTCCTGATCGGTCATTGAATGAGGTTAACAGCAATCTCAGAATGTGAGTGGTGGTACTGCAAGTCCCATCATCCATGGTTCATCCTCCTCCAAACTGCAGTAGGCTGTAGAGTGGGTGTTGTGGGCTCTGTGTGCCAACTTTGGTCTGTATTGGTAATTTTCTGACACAGGTAAGACCTTTTTCTCTGCTCTCTTATCACCTCAGAATCTTGGAACTTTCAGGCTGGCCAATCAGAGACCATATGCAAATTTCCTTCCCTGCTGTCCCTGTTTCTCTCATGAGCCCTCTTCACCACCAGGGGGTCCCGTTGAGGTTGGCCAATCAGAGACCATATTCGAATAGCACCACAGTGGCAGCCAATCAGAAAGCTGGCACATACACTTCTGCCCTTCCGCCCTCTGCACTTCCGTCCTCCGCACACAAACGAACACTCTCTTTTATTATATACTAGCTTGGGGACCCGGCGTTGCCCGGGTTATTAGAAAAGGAATTGTGTATCAAGATTGGTCTTTATCAGTTTTTTATATGGCTCGCAGTGGTCTCAGGAAGTTAGTGAAGGTACTGCGAATTCCGTCATCTGTGGTCCATCCTCCTCCAAATTGCATCAGAATGGAGAGTGGGTCATGGGGGCTCTGTGTGCCAAGTTTTGTTCTTGATCAATCATTGTATGAGGGTCACAGTGGTCTCAGAAAGTGAGTTTAGGTACTGCAAGTCCCATCATCCATAGTCTGTTCTCCTCCAAACCAGAATGTTGAGTTGGCCAAGGGGGCTCTCTGTGCCAAGTTTGGTCTTTCTTGGTATTTGGATAAGTGTCGCTGTGGTTTCAGGAAGTAAGTGAAGGTACTGGAAGTCCCATCATCCATGGCCCATCCTCCTCCAAACAGCATCGGGATGTAGAGTGGGTCATGGGGGCTCTGTGTGCCAAGTTTGGTCTTGATCAGACATTAGATGAGAGTTGCAGCCATCTTGGGAAGTGAGTGGAGGTACTTGAAGTCCCATCATCCATGGTCTGTCCTCCTCAAAAGTGCATGGGGTCTTAGGAACGGAGTGCAGGTATTGCAAGTCCCATCATCCATGGTTCATCCTCCTCCAATCTGTAGTAGGATGTAGAGTGGGTTATGGGGGTTCTGTGTGCCAAGTTTCGTCTGAATTGGTAATATTCTGACCCAGCCCCCCCTGGCCTTTTCCTTTCCTCTCTTTGTCATCTCGGAATCTTGGAATTGAGGTTGGCCAATCAGACCCTATGCAAATTTCCTTCAGTCATGTCCCCGTTTCTGTCATGAACCCTTTTGTCCACCAGGGGCTCCTGTTGAAGCAGGCCAATCAGAGACCATATGCAAATAGCACCACAGTGGAAGCCAATCAGAAAGCTGCCACTAACTCCTCTTCCCTACGTCCTCCCTCTGCCCTACGTCCTCCCTCTGTCCTCCCACACATACAAACTTTGACTTTTATTATATACTAGCTTGGGGACCCGGCGTTGCCCGGGTTATTAGAGAAAGTGGGTATTGGTGGTTCTGTATGCCAAGTTTGCTCTTTATTGGTCTTTGGATAACGGCTGCATTATTTTCAGGAAGTGAGTGAAGGAGTGGGTCATGGGGGCTCTGTGTGCCAAATTTGGTCTTTATCAGTCATTGGATGAGGGTCGCAGTGGTTTCAGTAAGTGAGTGAAGGTACTGCAAGTCCCATCATCCAAAGTCCATCCTCTTTCAAACAGCAGCAGAATGTAGAGTTTGGTCATTAGAAGAGGGTTGTTTGGTCATTAGAAGAGGGTTGCAGCAATCTTTGGAAGGGAGTGGAGGTACTTGAAGTCCCATAATCCATGGTCTGTCCTCCTCCAAACTGCACCAGGATGTAGAGTGGGTCATTGGAGCTCCATGTGCCAAGTTTAGTCTTGATTAGTCATTGGCGAGGGTCTCAGTGGTCTCAAGAAGTGAGTGAAGTGACTGCAAGTCCCATCATCAATTGTCAAATTCTTCCAAACCGCACCAGGATGTAGAGTGGGTCATGCTGGGTCTCTGTGTATGGTCTTAGGAAGGGAGTGCAGGTATTGCAAGTCCCATCATCCATGGTGCACCCTCCTCCAATCTGTAGTAGGATGTAGAGTGGGTTATGGGGGTTCTGTGTGCCAAATGTGGTTTTGATTGGTCATTAGAAGAGGGTTGCAGCAATCTTTGGAAGGGAGTGGAGGTACTTGAAGTCCCATCATCCATGGCCTGTCCTCCTCCAAACTGTACAAGGATGTAGAGTGGGTCATTGGAGCTCCATGTGCCAAGTTTAGTCTTGATTAGTCATTGGCGAGGGTCTCAGTGGTCTCAGGAAGTGAGCAAAGGTACTGCAAGTCCCATCATCCATCTCCAAATTTTTCCAAACAACACCAGGACGTAACGTGGGTCATGAGAGGTCTATGTGCCAAGTTTGGTCTTGATCCGTCATTGGATGAGGTTTGCAGAGGTCTCAGAAAGTGAGTGAAGGTACTGGAAGTTCCATCATCCATGGTCCACCCTTCTCCAAAACTGCAGCAGGATGTAGAGTGGGTCATGGGGGCTCTGTGTGCCAAGTTTGGTCTTGATTGGTCATTAGATGAGTTTTGCAGCAGTCTTGGGGAGTGGAGGTACTTGAAATCCCATCATCCATGGTCTGTCGTCCTTCAAACTGCTCCAGGATGTAGAGTGGATCATTGAAGCTCCATGTGCCAAGTGTAGTCTTGATTAGTCATTGGCGGGGGTCTCAGTGGTCTCAGGAAGTGAGTGAATTGACTGCAAGTCCCATCATCCATTGTTAAAATCTTCCAAACCACACCAGGATGTAGAGTGGGTTATGCGGGCTCTCTGTGTAAATTGTGGTCCTGATCCATCATTGCTGGCAGTTATAATGGTCTTAGGAAGGGTCATGGGGGTTCTGTGTGCCAAGTTTCGTCTGTATTGGTAGTGTTCTGACCCAGCCCCCTCTGGCCTTTTCCTTTCCTCTCTTTGTCATCTCGGAATGTTGGATTTGAGGCTGGCCAATCAGAGAGCATATGCAAATTTCCTTCTGTCATGCCCCGTTTCTGCCATGAACCCTCTTCTGCACCAGGGGCTCCTATTGAAGCTGGCCAATCAGAGACCATATGCAAATAGCACCACAGCGGCAGCCAATCAGAACACCTTCTGCCCTTCTTCCGCCCTTCCTCTGTCCTATACAAATACTCTCTTTTATTATATACTAGCTTGGGGACCCGGCGCTGCCCGAGTTATTTGAGAAAGAAATCGTGTATCAAAGTTGTTCTTTATCAGTTATTTATATGGCTCGCAGTGGTCTCAGGAAGTTAGTGAAGGTACTGCGAGTCCCATCATCTATGGTCCAACGTCCTTCAAACTACACCAGGATGTAGAGTGGGTAATGGGGGCTCTGTGTGCCAAGTTTGGTCTTGATCGGTCATTGGCTGAGGGTCACAGTGGTCTCAGAAAGTGAGTTAAGGTACTTAAAGTCCCATCATGCATAGTCTGTTCTCCCCCAAACCTCACCAGAATGTTGAGTTGGCCATGGGGGCTCTCTGTGTCAAGTTTGGTCTTTATTGGTATTTGGATGAGGGTGGCTGTGGTTTCAAGAAGTGAGTGAAGGTACTGCAAGTCCCATCATCCATCATCCATCCTCCTCCAAACAGGACCGGGATGTAGTGTGGCTCATGGGGGCTCTGTGTGCCAAGTTTGGTCTTTATCGGTCATTAGATGAGGGTTACAGTACTCTTGGGAAGTGAGTGGAGGTACTTGAAGTCCCATCATCCATGGCCTGTCCTCCTCAAAAGTGCACCAGGATGGGACTTCCGGTCGGCGGTGATGGCGGCAGGACGCAGGTAGCTCGAGCTCCAGGTCGGCTATCTGCAACTCATAGTGTGTTACTGGGTTGAGCTTGCTCCCCTCCCTCTGTGGATGGATACAGAGGGGTACGCTAGAGCCCGGTGGGTCCCAGGGACTGTGGGTGTGCGAGTGACCACATGAGAAACGGACCATTAGGTCCGTACTAACTGCCAACTGCCAAACACCGCAATATCTTCAAAAGAAATTGAAAGGAGGGAAAGAAATCGGAGCGAAGGCTCCAAAGGAGGACGTTTGTTTCCTTATCAGACAGGAAAAGGGGCACCCCCGGGGGCCTGAGGGCCTGAAAGAACAGAACCGGGACGCAAGCAAGCAACAAAGTCACAAGCAACAAAGAAACAACCGAAACGCTGGGGTTACCACAGCATAGCGACGTAAAAGAGATGGCTTGCGAAGAGCAGCGCTCGAGATCCTAAAGGGTTGAGTGAATGAATAAGAAGGAGAAAACGCTCAGAAAATCTGAGCCATTCTCACCCGCCAGTTGCTTTTTGCTTTTTTGATCTTTCTGACCTTAGTATTTTTGTATGGTAACAGCAGCAGCAGCAGCAACAGAAACAGAAGGATAATAATCTAGCCTGCGTTTTGGATACCAAAGACTTAAAACTTACGAATCAAGACCCAAGAGATGGACCTGACAGGGGACAGCTGAGCAATATCTGGGTAACATTTGTATTATTTGCTCAAATATTTGGGTAACAATTGTAATATTTGCTCAAATATTTGACTAACCAGCTGAACAATTAAGGAAAACATTGAAAGACAAGACCTTGAAGGACGCGGAGAGACGCGGATCCGCATCGCGGAGGAGGCGGCCACGCGAGGAGACCCCCCCGAGCCCTCCTCGACCCGCGAGGAGACCAGCAAGGACCCCTGCGGGGGAGGGAGGAGCAACGCGGAGGAAGCAGCCAAACGAGGAGACCCCCCCGAGCCCTCCTCGACCCGCGAGGAGACCAGCAAGGATCCCTGCAGGGGGAGGGAGGAGCCAAGGAGGAGCCAAACTCCAACGTCATCGGAGCCAAGGGTGGAAGAAGGAAGAAGGATAGAGGCGGCGGAAGCCGAGCAGAGACACGTGTCACGGGCCACGCAGCTACGCAGGGACGCAGAAACGTAAGGCGTAGTTGACGCGACCTAATTGGCGCAGCGCGATGTAATCGACGCATGCGCAGGTCGCAAGGAGAGAAACAGGAAGAAGGGCACGACGAAGGAGAGGAGAGAAGAGGAGCAAAGAACAGAAAAGCAGGGAAACTAAGGACTGAATCAGGACCAAACCAAAGACAAGGGCAGAGAGCCAACGGCTGAAGAAGAAGGAAGAAGAAGGAAGTACACGGAAGACACCATAGACTCTGCCAAGACTCTGCCGAGGACGTTAGAAGGGAGACAAGTGGACCAGCGGAACGGGAGGAGACAGCGCGGAAGAGCGGCAATTGGTAACCAAACTGACTGACTTTTATTTTAATAATATTATAAGGGGACCAGAAGGGACAAATTCCGGAAGGAGCAGAAAAGGAAGGGCTTGGAGGTTTGGGTCTGGAGGTATGAGAGGACAGACAAAGTAGAGGAAAAGAAACGAAAATATAGAGCCCAAAGAGGACAAGAAGATAAGAACTAGACGTCTGGGAACAGGAAAGAGGAGGTAAAGGGGGGTCAAAGAGATACCAGGATTTTCCTCCAGGGCCCAATGATCTAAGGGGGGAAGGAAAATCCTATAAGGGAACAGGAGAAACGACTACAAAGAGCAGGGGATATCCATCCCGACACTCAACAGAGCAGGGAAAGAACAAGAGTGTCCTGAAAAAAGGAAGATAGAGGGGAAACAACAAACAGCTAAGAGGGAAAGTAACAAACAGCTAAGAGCTTAAAAGCTAAAAAGGGACAAATAGAAGGCTGTAAACCAAAATAATGACCTCACAAAAAGCAAAGATGGAGAAAGAAATAAAAGAATTGAAGGATTTAAAAAGCACAGGAAGAAGGGGTTCAGGACAGGAAGAAGTAAACATGAAAGATATATGGAAAGAGCTACAGAAAATCACAGAGAAAATTACAGAGAATCAAGAAGCGAACCAAAAAGAACTAAAGACAATAACAGAGAGACAAATAAAACATCAAACACAATTGGATATGATAAGGAAAGAACTTAAAGAAGATATAGGCCAAATGAAAAAAGACCTAGTGGAAGCTTGCAGTGAAATCAAAGCTTTAAAAATAGAAAATAATACACTAGGGAAAACACAAAAAAAAAAAATCCAAAGTAGCATAAAAGCCATATCCTGCCAGAATGAAAAATTGGAAAAGGAACTTGAGAGAATACAGCAAAATGAGTTAGAAAACTATCTCAGATTCAGAAATCTACAAGAAGAAACAGAAGAGGACTTAAGATCAAAAATGACCAGTATCCTGGCGAAACTATTAAACACACAAGAAGAGACGATGGGGAAAGAAGTGGACCGAATCCATAGGGTTCAATCCACCTACGCTAAACAAAATAAATTATCTAGGGATATAATAGTGTGTTTCACGCGAAAATGCACAAGAGACGAGGTCCTTAGACAGGCAAACAAGACACCAATAATACTAGAAGGGAAGAAGATCATTGTACTAAAGGAAATCCCGCAATCAATATTAAATCGTAGAAAGAAATATCTATTCCTGACCCAAGAATTAACAAAACTAAAAATAAGATTCAGATGGGAGAAGATAGAAGGCCTGATGGCCACCTACAAAGAGAGAAAACACTGGATTAAAAGTGAGGATCAAGCTAAAGAATTTTATGACAGGATCAGAAAGGAACAAGGGAGGGAACACCAAGAAATCTTAGGAAAAAAAGGTAAAGCAAACAAAAGAGCGAGACCACCATCCACAGATGACGAGGAACATAGACCGACTCAGACTACAATACAAGGGGAAGGTAGAGGGATAGGAGAACTTGAGGAGGAGGATAGAGATATAGAAAACAACAATGATGATGTATAACCAAGACTTAAAAATATATTCTTTAAATGTAAATGGCCTCAACTGTCCTAATAAAAGAAGGAAACTTTTTTACCAAATAAATAAAGAAAATTGCAAAATAGTAGCCTTACAAGAGACTCATATCTCGCACAAACACGTAGCGCTTCTAGTCCAGAAAAAAATGGGTAAAGAATATTACTCATCATATGAGACAAGAAAAAGGGGGGTAGTAATATACGTTAAGGGGGATATCGCAGCAGAACTCACATTTAAAGATAAGGAAGGAAGAGTCGTCGCAATAACGATAGACATAGAGGGGAAAAAAACACTGCTCTGCAATATCTATGCCCCTAATGGGCCTAAAACCAAATTCATAGAATACCTAAAAGAAAATATCCAAAAAACCGAACACGATAACTTAATAATTGTGGGGGACTACAATGGTATATTGGACAAAGAATTAGATAAAACCAAGAGTAAAAGAACACACAACCCTCTTCTCCCTAAAACCTTCCTAAACATTAAAACAGAATTTGACCTACAAGATGCCTGGAGACACTGCTACCCAAAAGACAAGGAATACACATTTTACTCTGCGCGCCACAAAACTTGGAGCAGAATTGACATGATCTGACTCTCGAACACATTAATCACAAAAATACAAAAGATTAAAATTATAGCAAGAGACGTTTCGGATCATTGCCCAATAACACTACTATTATCTCAGAAATCAGGCCACAGAAGGCGGCGGCTAAATGATAACTTGCTAAAAACTGAGGAAGATATCAACATGAACAAAGAGCTGATTAAAGACTTTCTCGCGATCAACGACACGGAAGACGTTACCCCACAAACAATATGGGACACAATGAAGGCGGTTATGAGAGGCAATCTAATAAAACAAAATGCTTTCAGAAATAAACAAAGAAATAGAGAATTAAAGGAAATTGAACACATGAAAGAAGAAAACGAAAAGGACCTCAAGAAAAACCCGAAGGACCAAACTCCCCCCCAAAAATTGAAAATACTGAAAAGTAGAAAACACCAATTGGAACTGGAACAAATAGCCAAAAAATACAAATACATCAGACAAAAAGAATTCGAAGAAGCAAACAAGCCGGGAAAATGGATGGCCAGGTTGATAAGGAAAAAGAAACAGAATCAATGCATAACAAAAATCAAAAAAGGAGAAACCTACCTTACTACAGACAAGGAAATTCAAGAAGAATTCAAAAAATACTATGAAAAAATATACACGAAGGAAGATATACCGGAAGAAAAAATCACCCAGTACATAACCAGACTAAAACTGGAAAAAATAACTGAAACCCAAAGAGAACATCTTAACAGAGAGATAACATCACAGGAAATATGGGACGCAATTGCAAGCCTAAACTCGAGTAAAGCACCAGGCCCGGATGGGTACTCCGCTGCCTTTTACAAAACAATGAAAGAAGAACTCACCCCCTTCCTAAGAAAAATAATGAATCAAGCATTACAGGATGGTAAAATACCAGATACATGGAAAGAGGCGGATATAGTATTAATCGGCAAAGAAAACTCGGACTTAAGAGAAATGAACAACTACAGACCAATTTCTTTACTGAACACTGATTATAAAATCTACACAAACATCTTAGCCAAAAGATTTAAAAGTTTCTTAAAGGACTGGATCGGGGACGACCAAGCAGGTTTTTTACCGCAGAGAGGAGTAAAGGACAATATAAGATCAGTCATAAACTCCATAGAGTATTATGACATACACACCCAGAGAGAAGTTGCCTGGCTATCTTTAGACGCGGAGAAAGCCTTCGATAGGCTGCACTGGGACTTCTTCAAAATACTACTACAAGAACTAGATATAGGTTTTCTTTTCAAAAATGCAATCCATGCAATATATACGGAACAAACAGCAAGACTACAAATCAATAACCAAAGGACCGAAAGATTCTCCATCACTAAGGGCTCCAGACAGGGATGCCCACTCTCCCCACTCCTGTTCATTCTATCGTTAGAAACTCTACTGAGATCGATAAGGGGGGACAAGGACCTGATAGGGCTGAAGGTGGCAAACCAAGAATACAAGACAAAAGCGTTTGCGGACGATGTCATTTGCATAATAGAGGATCCCATCAAGAATGTGCAAAAATGGCTAAACAAAATAGAAGAGTTCGGAGCAGTGGCGGGCTTTAAACTAAATAAGAATAAAACAACGTTACTAACGAAGAACATGTCCAGGCGTAAACAAGAAGAGTTAAGCAAAATCACCGGATTCAAAATCTGTAATAAAATTAAATACCTCGGCATCTGGTTAACAGCAAAAAATGCACAGTTATATAAAAACAACTATGACGCAGCATGGTCCAAAATAAAGAAAGATCTACTAAATTGGAAATACTTAAAGCTCTCCCTGCTAGGGAGAATATCTTTAATAAAAATGAGCGTCCTACCTAGGCTTTTATATTTATTTCAAAATCTCCCCATTATCAGGAACGCAAGAGTCTTCGTACAGTGGAACAAGGAAATTGGGAAATTCCTGTGGAACGGAAAGAAACCAAGATTGAAACATAAGATCATGGTAGACAAAATAGATAGAGGGGGATTTGGACTCCCAGACCTTAAATCCTACTTTGAGGCATGCGCACTGGTCTGGATTAGGGAATGGGCTCTACTGAAAAACGAAAGAACATTAACACTAGAGGGCTTCAACCTGAGAGTAGGTTGGCACTATTATATGTGGTATGGGAAGTCCGATGTGGAAAAAAACTTTAGAAACCACTTTGTAAGATCAGCGTTGATAAAGGTCTGGGACAAATACAAAAAATATTTCCACACGAAAACACCATTATGGCTCTCGCCAATCGAAGCCAAACAAAGAAGACTTTTGGGGTGGAACAAATGGCCGAGATATAAAGACCTCCTCGAGAAAAATAACATCAACAACACCTGGTCTCTGAAACCACAGGAAAGCCTATCAAGAGAATTCAGTAACCTCACATGGCTTCAATACTATCAGATAGGTGAGAGTTACAAACAAGATCAAAGAAACGGTTTCGAAGAAAAGGAAACAACATGGGACAAGATCCTAAAATTAGACAAGAAAATCATAGCCAAAACCTATAACCAACTGTTGGAATGGGGCACTGAGACGGAGGAAGTTAAACACTGTATGATCCTATGGGCTTGAAATCTAGGCAGACAGATAAAAATACAAGAGTGGCAACGTATTTGGAAGAAGAAACTAAAGTACACCTACTCGATTACACTCAAGGAAAATTGGCTCAAAACTTTCCATAGATGGTACCTGACGCCATCCAAGCTGAGCCTAATGTACAAAAATTACCAGAATACTTGCTGGAAATGTAAAAAGTCAACGGGCACCTATTTCCATCAATGGTGGTCCTGCCCAGTTACACAGAAATTTTGGAAAAACATACAAGAAGAGTCCCAGAAAATTATAAAAAAGAACATCCCGTGCAAGCCCGACTACTTCCTACTAGGACTCACTGACGAAGACCTAAAGTTGGATGACAACGAAGACATAATTTTTACGTATATAATTACAGCGGCTCGCATGGTCTTCGCGAAAAAATGGAAAGAGGAAGATACCCCAACAGTGGAACAATGGCTAGACAAACTAATGGATATCAGAGATATGGACAGACTAACCTACCACTTAAAATGTAACTCTGGCAAATCAATGAAACAAACGGAATGGTCAGAAGTAGACGAATACGAGAGCTGAAGGGAGCTCTGCTCAGGGAAAAGAAAGAAAAAAATAATTGATCAAAGAGACATTCAGTACACAAATAACTAGGCCAATGAATCTATACCTCGACACGAGGAATAATAGGACAGGCAACACTATAGGTAACTATTCTGTAAGGAAACAAATTGGAAGTCGTTTTAACTGTGTACGTTTTCTACGTTTGTACGTTTCTACTTTCTGTGCATTGTCTGTCAATTGTATGTATGAAGGGGGGGCATAGATGTTAGGAGGGGGGTACGTTCGTTGGGGGGGGGGGAGGGGGATGTATGTTGTGGGGGGGAAGGAGGGGGGAAGGGATACCCGGCCACCATCATCTGATGACTGTATCAATCACCCAGATCACTGAAGATTAAGGAATTTGTAATTTATACCTACTGACATCGGGGGTTTATATGTTTATATGTATATGTATATGTATATGTCTATAAATTTGTAAAACCAAATAAAGATTAGATATAAAAAAAAAAGTGCACCAGGATGTAGAGTGTGTCATGGGGGCTCAGTGTGCCAAGTTTGGTCTTGATCAGTCATTGGCGAGGGTCTCAGTAGTCTCGGGAAGTGAGTGAAGTGACTGCAAGTCCCATCATCCATTTCCAAATTCTTCCAAACCGCACCAGGATGTAGAGTGGGTCATGCGGGCTCTCTGTGTGAATTGTGGTCTTGATCCATCATTGTTGGCAGTTGTAATGGTCTCAGGAAGGGAGTGCAGGTATTGTAAGTCCCATCGTCCATGGTGCATCCTCCTCCAAACCACAGCAGGATGTTGAGTGCGTCATGGAGACTCAGTGTGCCAAGTTTGGTCTTTATTGGTAATTGGATGAGGGTTGCAGAGGTCTCAGGAGTGGAGCGAAGGTACTGCAAGTCCCATAATCCATAGTCCATCCCCGGTCAAACCACACCAGGGCGTAAAGTGGGTCATGAGAGGTGTACATTGGAAGAAGAGGGAAGGCGGCTACCTGTTTTGGGGCCTAGCTGGGAGAAGGCAACCTAGAAGGGCCTGCAAGGATTTGGCAGAAGGGTCAAAGGAGGCCGGGGTGAGGGGGCTTTGGTGGCCAGAAATGTTCAGAAGCATAAAAAGGCATCATTAAAAATATAATAATTGTTTTTCTCTGCTTTCATTGGAATAATGTAGTGCCTTACCTTGTAGAAGGACAGTGCTTTTTCAAATCACCCAGTCAGAAGCTGCCTTCTTTGGCACAATGTAGAAGAGGGAAGATGGCTGCCTCTTTTGGGGCCTAGCTGGGAGAAGGCAACCTAGAAGGCCTGCAAGGACTTAGCAGAAGGCCAATCAGAAACCATATGCAAATTTCCCTCTCTCGTGTCCCTGCTTCTGTCATTAACCCTCTTTGCCACCAGGGGGCCCTGTTGAGGTTGGCCAATCAGAAACCATATGCAAATTTCCTTTCCCCTCTCAGCCACTTGAGAATCTTGGAACTTTCAGGCTGGCCAATCAGAGACTATATGCAAATTGCACCACAGTGGCAGCCAATCAGAAAGCTGCCACAAATTCCTCCACCCTACATCCTACGTCCGTCCTACGGCACATACAAACTTTGACTTTTATTATATACTAGCTTGGGGACCCGGCGTTGCCCGGGTTATTAGAGAAAGTGGGTAATGACGGTTCTGTATGCCAAGTTTGGTCTTTATTGGTCTTTGGATAACGGCTGCATTATTTTCAGGAGGTGAGTGAAGGTACTTGAAGTCCCATCATCCATGGGCCATCCTCCTACAAACAGCAGCAGGATATAGAGTGGGTCATGGGGGCTCTGTGTGCCAAGTTTGGTCTTTATCAGTCATTAGATGAGGGTGGCAGTGGTGTCAGTAAGTGAGTGAAGGTATTGCAAGTCCCATCATCCAAAGTCCATCCCCTTTCAAATTGCAGCAGGATGTAGAGTGGATCATGGGGGCTCTGTGTGCCAAGTGTGGTCTTGATTGGTCATTAGAAGAGGGTTGCAGCAATCTTTGGAAGGGAGTGGAGGTACTTGAAGTCCCATCATCCATGGTCTGTCCTCCTCCAAACTGCACCAGGATGTAGAGTGGGTCATTGGAGATCCATGTGGCAAGTTTAGTCTTGATTAGTCATTGGCGAGGGTCTCAGTGGTCTCAGGAAGTGAGCAAAGGTACTGCAAGTCCCATCATCCATCTCCAAAGTTTTCCAAATAACACCAGGACGTAAAGTGGGTCATGAGAGGTCTATGTGCCAAGTTTGGTGTTGATCCGTCATTGGATGAGGTTTGCAGAGGTCTCAGAATGTGAGTGAAGGTACTGGAAGTTCCATCATCCATGGTCCACCCTTCTCCAAAACTGCAGCAGGATGTAGAGTGGGTCATGGGGGCTCTGTGTGCCAACTTTGGTCTTGATTGGTCATTAGATGAGTTTTGCAGCAGTCTTGGGTAGTGTAGGTACTTGAAGTCCCATCATCCATGGTCTGTCGTCCTCCAAACTGCTCCAGGATGTAGAGTGGGTCATTGAAGCTCCATGTGCCAAGTTTAGTCTTGATGAGTCATTGGTGTGGGTCTCAGTGGTCTCAGGAAGTGAGTGAAGTGACTGCAAGTCCCATCATCCATTGTCAAATTCTTCCAAACCGCACCAGGATGTAGAGTGAGTTATGCGGACTCTCTGTGTAAATTGTGGTCCTGATCCATCATTGTTGGCAGTTATAATGGTCTTAGGAAGGGAGTGCAGGTTTTGCAAGTCCCATCGTCCATGGTGCATCCTCCTTCAAACTGCACCTGGATGTAGAATGCGTCATGGAGACTCAGTGTGCCAAGTTTGGTATTTTTTGGTAATTGGATGAGGGTTGCAGTGGTCTGAAGAATGAGCAATGGTACTGCAAGTCCCATAATCCACTGTCCATCCCCAGCCAAACCACACCAGGACGTAAAGTGGGTCATGAGAGGTCTCTGTGCGAAGTTTGGTCCTGATCAGTCATTGGATAAGGTTAACAGCGGTCTCAGAATGTAAGTGGTGTTACTGCAAGTCCCATCATCCATAGTTCATAGTCCTCCAAACTGCAGTAGGATGTAGAGTGGGTATGGGGGCTCTGTGTGCCAAGTCTGTTCTGTATTGGTAGTGTTCTGACCCAGCCCCCGGCCTTTCCTTTCCTCTCTTTCTCATCTCGGAATGTTGGATTTGAGGCTGGCCAATCAGAGACCATATGCAAATTTCCTTCTGTCATGCCCCGTTTCTGTCATGAACCCTCTTCTCCACCAGGGGCTCCTATTGAAGCTGCCCAATCAGAGACCATATGCAAATAGCACCACAGCAGCAGCCAATCAGAACGCTGCCACATACACCGCCCTCCACAATTCCGATACAAACACTCTTCTTTATTATATATATAGATATAGATATAGATATAGATATAGATATAGATATAGATAGATAGAGATAGAGATAGAGATAGAGATAGAGATAGAGATAGAGATAGAGATATAAATATAAATATAAATATAAATATAAATATAAATATAAATATAAATATAAATATAAATATAAATATAGATTAGAATAGATATAGATATAGAAATATAGATATAGATATAGATATAGATATAGATATAGATATAGATATAGATATAGATTGGATGAGGGTTGCAGTGGTCTCATGAACTGAGCAAAGGTACTGCAAGTCCCATAATCCATGGTCCATCCCTGGCCAAACCACACCAGGACGTAAAGTGGGTCATGAGAGGTCTATGTGCCACGTTTGGTCCTGATCAGTCATTGGATGAGGTTAACAGCGGTTTCAGAATGTGAGTGATGGTACTGCAAGTCCCATCATCCATGGTTACAGTAGGATGTCGAGTTGGTCTTGCAGGCTCTGTGTGCCAAGTGTAGTCTGTATTGGTAATTGTCTGACTCAGCCCCCTCTGGCCTTTTCCTTTCCTCTCTTTGTCATCTCGGAATCTTGGAATTGAGACTGGCCAATCAGAGACCATATGCAAATTTCCTTCTCATGTCCCCGTTTCTGCCATGAACTCTTTTCTCCACCAGGGGCTCCTATTGAAGCTGGCCAATCAGAGACCATATGCAAATAGCACCACTGCGGCAGCCAATCCGAATGTTGGAACTTTCAGGCTGGCCAATCAGAATGCTGGCTCATACTCCTCCCGTCGCACCGCCACACTTTTGCCCTCCGCATACAAACTTTCACCTTTATTATATGTATAGATAGACATAGATATAGATATAGATATAGATAGATAGATATAGATATAGATAGATATAGAGATAGAGATGTAGATGAATCCTACTGCCATTTTCATTTCAAGTCACCTGTTGTAGTCTGTTATTTTAACCCTTGTTAGTTAATTTAAGGACCCTTCCACAGAGCCCTATAACCCCACTCAAAGCAGATATGTGGGATTTTCTGCCTTAACATTCTGGGATATAGGGTTGTGTGGAAGTCATTTGATTTCCCTTGACTAAGGGCCCTTCCACACAGTCATATAACACAGAATATCAAGGCAGAAAATCCTACAAAATCTGCTTTGAACTGAGTTATCTGCGTCCACACTGCCATATATTGCAGTTCAAAGCAGAAAATGTTGGATTTTGTTCAGCTGTGTGGAAGGGGCTTAACTTGAGTGCATTCGGGTTTGTTGTGTCCTCAATACATTTCATCTTTATAATTTCAGTATCTGTCCGTATCTCTAATAAGGGGCTAGTTTCATCATCATTGGTAAGCAATCTATATCTATCTTCTATCTATCTATCTATCTATCTATCTATCTATCTATACACATAATAAAAGTGAAAGTGTATGTGGCAGGGGTGTTCACTTACACAGACAGAGTCCCATCTCCACAAACACGCTATAGTTCCCACTACGCAGGAGACACCCGTAGTCCTCCCTCCACTGATATTGCAGGTTATGGCGAGTGCCACATCCCAGGGTTTCTTTCTCTCTCAATTGCTATGGAATTTGCATGACCCCACCCACTGCCTCTACCTTAACCCTTTCCTACCCTTTCCTATGGCACACAGCAAAGAGAGGAATTGATCAGCAACTGAACAGACTGGAGGGGGTTGGGGGACTGACTCAACAAGATGGAAGTTGTAGTTCACCTTGCATCAAGACACAACAGTGACAATGGACCTGGACCGCATTTGGCACACACAACCCCCATGGCCAGGTTTGGGGGGAATTGACCTTGATGTATAGGAGTTGTAGTTCACCCTCATCCAAAGAGCATCGTGAACCCAACCAACGATGAATCTGGACCAAACTTGCCACGGATGATGAGATTTGCAATACCTTCACTCTGAGAGTCCACTGCAAACCACACAATAATAATAATAATAATAATAATAATAATAATAACAACAACACTTTATTTGTACCCCGCTACCATCTCCCCAAGGGACTCGGTGCGGCTTACATGAGGCCAAGCCCGCAATACATCAATAAACAAAACATCAATAAAAGAAAACATCAATAAACAATCAATACAATATAAATCAGACAATAAGCAATCAACAGTAACATATAAGCATCTAAAAACCAATGGCCGGGCCAAATCTGATAGATTAAAATTAAAAAAATAATGCTGATGTGAACAAGGTAGGATATAATTGGGATAGGATTTTCAGAGAGAATGAGGGAACGCAGTCAATCCTAAAGCAGTAGTAAAGTGCATTTTGAGGACATAATGCTGAGAGTTTTCCTTATGACAGACCTGGTCCAAACTTGGCACACAGAACCCCCATGACCCACCTCACGTCCTGGTGAAGTTTGGGGGAGGATGGACCTTGGGTGATGGGATTTGCAGTACTTTCAATTGCTTCGACTCCCACAGATCATTGAGAACCCCACCAATGACAGATCAAGACCAAACTTCGCACACAGAGCCCCCATGACCCACTTTATGTCCTGGTACAGTTTGGAGGAGGATGAATAATGGATGATGGGTCTTGCAGTACCTTCACTCACTTCCTGAGACCACTGCAACCCCCGCAAATGACGGACCTGGACCAAATTTGGCACACAAACCCCCCATGGCCCACCTCACACCCTGGTGAAGTTTGGAGGAGGATGGACCATGGATGATGGAATTTGCAGGACCTTCAGCCGATTAGGCTCCCACAGATCATTGCAACCCCTACAAATGACGGACCTGTACCAAACTTGGCACACATACTCCCTATGACCAACAGAACATACTGGAGAAGGTAGGGGAAAATTGACCTTGATTTATGGAAGTTATAGTTCACCTCCATCCAGAGAAACTGTGACCCCCACTGACAATGGACCAGTACAAAACTTAGCACAGAGAAGCGCCATGGCCACTTGAACATTCTGCAGGGGTTTGTGGGAATGGATCTTGGGTTTTGGAGTTGTTGTTCGCCTGCCCAGCCAACAATGGATCTCAACCAAACGCAGACCCAACATGGCTAACTGTGCATACAGGCGGGGTTTAGGGGTTAGTGACCTTGGCATGTGGAAGTTGTAGTTCACCCTTATCCAGAGAGCACTGAATCCAGTCGACAAATCCAGTCATCAAATGCCCTTTCCATTTACCCCGGGCATTGCTGGGTCCCCAAGCTAGTATAATAAAGTGGAGATAAACGTTGAAGAAATGTACCTTTTGCATGATTAGTTGGTTTGAACTGCCATCATATATTCAGATCAACATTATATTATATGGAGCCAAGAGAAAAATCTCCTTCATAGCATAAAATAAAGTGTGTATTTGGGAACTATATAATTATATAAACAAGTTTTTACATGGAACAGAACTAAGCAGAGAGCTAGCTGAGAGAGTCCTGCACTGTTTTGACTACATTCAATCTCAACACTACACCCGAATCAACAAAGAGGCGTGGAAGGGGGAAATAATATAATGGGGAACAATTATTGTAGGCATTGTTCAGAAGTGTTTGTATTTATATATATGTGTGTGTGTTGATATGACTGATGGGCTAATCAATAAAACATACTCTACTGCAGGGGTCCTCAAACTAAGGCCCAAGGATGCGGCCCTCCAAGGTCATTTATTCAGCCTCGGCCCTCACTCAGAGTCAACCTAAGTCTGAAACAACTTGAATGCACACAACAACAACAACAACAACAACATCCCTATCTCATCAGCCAAGAGGAGGCCCACACTTCCCATTGAAATATGATTAAGTTTATATTTGTTTAAATGTTCTTAATTTCAATTATTGTATTGTTTTAAAGTGTTTTCTGCACTACAAATAAGATATATGCAGTGCGCATAGGAATTCATTCATGTTTTTTTTTTCAAATTATAATCCGGCCCTCCAACAGTTTGAAGGACTGTGACCTGGCCCTCTGTTTAAAAAGTTTGAGGACCCCTGCTTTACTGTATATGTATATGTGTAGATTTGTGGGGCAGGAGGAAGCAATCATACTATTTGCTCTTGATTGTATTTTCTCTTGATTGAAAATGTAATTTCTGCAAAATGACTGTAAAAATAATTGGGGAAGAAACTTTGAAATTTCAAACAGTCAAAAGACATATGGACCGGTTTGGCAATATAGAATTTTAAAACCATGTTTTGGAGAAGCTGATTCGGGCCCAAAGGTTTTTTTAGAGTTGGTGGCCAAATGGAACCAGTGTTGGCATCAATTGGACTTCCATAAGGGAAACGTCCCATACACAGGGATGCCACTGCAGATATGACTCTCACTTATGGCCTCACACAATGGATTGCTCCCATCTGTCAGACACAGATCATGGAGCACATGCATAACTGCCACGTGCTCACCCTTTTACCTGTGTATTTTATAACTCCTGTTTCTTCTTCAAGGGTTCTGGAGGTGGCCTACCAATAGAGAATACTCATTCTTGCTCAGATTTTACAATATCTTTGATTAGATGACCAGCTGTTAATGCAGTAACCAGCAGAGTCCTAATCCAGGGAGCAAAACAACAGCAGCCATATGGGATTAGAGGCCAAACACAATTCTCGTTTTGGGCACCTTTCATGTTGCACAATTAGAGCGCAACATGCCACTTGAACTGCCATGGCAACTTCTTTTGTCCTCATCCCCCCATTGCTTTTAATTTTATTAAAACTGCCAGCAACAATAACAGGAAAAGGGGGATTACAGGTAGGCGAAAAGACTGATAACATCAACCACTGATTCTCCAAAATTGGATGATAATAAGCAATTGCAATTAATGTACAGTTTGCTATCTCCTTATGGCAATGTTCTTTGTCGTTTCCTGTTACATGTCAACTAGATCCGTTATGTAACCAACGGAGAACTAATCAAGCTAATTGAACTTCCCTGGTAGAGTTTCATGCTGTTTTTCTTCTTGATGCTCAGGACTGAATTTAGGTACTTGGGGATTTTATGTCTTTATTCCAAAATTGGAAAAAGTTGTTTTTGGACTACAATTTCTGGGTGTTCTGGTTGCTCAACTCTGAAAGTAACTTTTCTCAAGATGTGAACTGAACTTTAGCTATGGCATGTGAATGCACTTCTATTGTCACTTTTATAATTACATAAATGTAATATAATGTGGAGAATACATATCCTAAAGGCATTTGATCTCATTGGGTCTTGGAATCTAAGCAGGGTCGGCTCTGGTTAGTACTTGGATGGGAGACTGTCAGTGAATACCAGGGTGGAGGTTCTATTTCAGTGGAAGTGACAGACAGAACCACCTCTGAGTATGTTTTGCTTGAAAAAAACCTTTGACTTGCCTATGTGACTTGAGGACACATGAACACAACAAATATACAATGTGTAATATAATTTATACACGGAATTTATAAAACCTAGGGTTAAAATAATGTACAATATCTTCAAATTAAATTTCTCTTTTTGTAAACAGATTTTTGTCTCCTGTGAACTTCTGTTTAGGTATTAGTTCAAGGATCATCAAATAGCAGGACATATTTCAATCTTATTCTGGAGGAAGATGTTTCTGATGGAGGTGAGATATTTTACAAGTAACTAAAAAACCTGTATTTTTGTCTTGCAAGCTAGACATTGCTGGCTGTTTCAGTGCCCTGAAACTTTGCCTTAGGGAGGTGTTCCACATTTTTGCTGTTTTGATAATGTGTGTGTGTGTTTTTTAAAAAAAACAAAGTTTAAAAACTTGGCATTATACTAGAGTTGTTTTTTTTTTTTTACCAGAAGCTAGCCACTTGGAGTGCCTCTAGAGTCACTGTAGGGAGGTCCTCCATTGTGCATGTGGCAGGGCTCAGGTTGCAGTAATTGGTCTGTGGTTTGCACTTTGCCACACTTGCATGTTGCAGACTCCACTTTGTGACCCCATTTGTTAAGATTGGTTCTGTATCTCATGGTGCCAGAACGCAGTCTGTTTAGTGCCTTCCAAGTTGCCCAGTTTTCTGTGTCTCCAGGAGAGAGTCCCTCATCTTGTCTCAACCACTGATTGAGGTTCTGGGTTTTTGTCTGCCACTTTGGGACTCTCACTTGCTGAGGTGTTCCTGCGAGTATCTCTGCAGATTTTAGGAATCTGTTCCTCAATTTAAGGTACTGGCATGCTGGCTGATATGTGAACAGAGGATGGCCCAGATATGTCACTGTCTTGGTCCTTTCATATTTTTTTTGTGTGTCAGGAGCTACTTGAGAAACTGCAAGTTGCTTCTGGTGTGGGAGAATTGGTCGTCTGCAAGGATGTTGCCTAGGGGACGCCTGGATGTTTTAGCATCCTGTGGGAAGCTTCTCTCATGACTCTGTATGAGAAGCTGGAACTGACAGATGGGAGCTCATCCCCCTCCCTAGAGTCGAACCGCTGACCTTTCAATCAACGGTTCTGCTAGCACAAGGGTTTAACCCATTGTGCCACCGTAGGCTCCTGGTCCTTTCATTACAGGCTGCTACTTCCCGATGGATGTCAGGTCGTGCAATATTGGGTAAACAGTATAATTTCTCCAGTGTTGTTGGGTGTAGACATCCTGTGATAGTGCAGCATGTCTCATTAAGAGCCACATCCACTGTTTTAATGTGGAAGGATGTATTCCATACTGGGCATGTGTACTCAGCAATCCAACGTAACCAAAACAGGGAATGCCAGAAACATTCAGGGCCAGCTAACACCTCCCAACAAAGATTCCCCCAGGCAGGAAGCACCCAGGCTTTGAATTTGCAAGGCCATTCAGTGCTAAACAAGCTGACCAAGGGCAACATTCACACTTGCCTCCAAAAGAGAGGAGTTCTTTCTTCCACCCTGGACATCATTTCACAGGTATATAAATCCCACTTGCCTAGTTTCCAACGGACCTCCCAACCTCTGAGGATGCCTGCCGTAGATGTGGGCGAAATGTCAGGAGAGAATGCTTCTGGAACATGGCCAGACAGCCCGGAAAACTCACAGCAACTCAGTGATTCCGGCCATGAAAGCCTTTGACAACACAATAAAATTCTTCTTCTTATCAAATATCATAGATAGTGGACTTTATAACAATTTTCCCGTAAAACTCACCATGTCTTTCCAAGCTCTTTCCCATTAGTCAGTGTTAATTTTTAGACTGGCCCAATACTCTATCATGCAGGCATGGCCTCTTTGACATCAATTGAGGACCTCTTTGAGCCCTCATTGTCAGAGAAAAGGCAGAGTATAATAATAATAATTACAGCAACAACAAGAAGTCACCTCTTTTGGGAAGACTGCTGACATCTGAGGCCTTATTTTTTATAGGTACTTACCATGCGTTTATTCTCACAAACAGTGGATTCTTCTGTGTTATGCACCTCCCACTTGCCAAAACCCAGGAAGGTAAGAGAACATGGTTTTGAGCTAAAACATAGTCTCTGGTTATTCTGTGGGTTGTGGGAAGGCATTTTCTGTTATCTTTTCTGAGTGTTTTTCCTCAACTTTTTAATAGTGCCATTGTTTTTCAGTATCACATTGGTGACAATTATGTGAATTATTCCGGATTTATATAGTTTGAATACTATTCATATGATAGAGTTATTTCTCTCACTTTGTTGTACTGAGGTCTATGTGGCTATAGAGTCTTTCTGTTTTAATTATATGCAATGCCAGAAAGGTGTCATTTTTGAAAACAAGCATTAAAAGAAATCCTGTGAGCTCTTTAAAGGCAAATTGGGACAACTTTTGTCCCTTCAGATCTTTTAGGCTTCAAATTTCCCAGAGATCCAATCTAACATAAACAAACTGTTTAGTGAATGTATGGCCACTAGAGAACATACAGAGTATATATTTAAAATCAGTGTCTAGAAGTGTAAAATAGAAAAAAATACCCGAATGCTTTGTTGAAAAAATACAAAACTCTCATGACTCTTTTTGACTTTGCACAGCAATTGGCAAGATGGACATCAATGCTGCAAAAAAGGTAAGCACGAGTTCTTTCCATGTCTTATAGTTTGCGCTTTGATTTTAATGCAGTTTGCTATGGAGTCTCTGTATCCTTTTGGTGCAATTTTTTGTTGCTACTGTGTTGGTTTTCATTTCCCGGATCTATATCATATTATTCTGCCTCTTAGGAAGATATTAGCCACAGTGGTAGCTCTTCCCACTTGCTCTTGAGGCAGGCCTAAGCAAATCATCTGGTCTTCACTCCTTTTCCTAAAATTCTGCAAAGAAAATTCAATGTTGCGAATGAATGAATGTCTTCTTTTGCAGCTCCAAGGCCAGGTGAAAACGTGTTTTATCCCAACAGAAACATATCATACCATGGGCTGCCTTACTGCTCTGATGATACGTTCAGCGGACAAATTCATGCTGATAATTGGGGTAAATACGAGCATCATTTGAATGGTTTTGACCAGGGGTTAATTCCAGTTGGTTTTAAGCTGTTGCGAAAGGGTTTTGTTATGTGCCTTTGAGTCCTTTCTGACTTATGGCAGCCCTTAGACAAACCTATAGGGTTCTCTGCTGTAGGGTGAGCTTTGAATGACATTTTAGGGTAAACCTGTAACTTTCACCAGAGACGGTAGGCCTATACCCCTCTGTATAAGTCTCGTTCGTGCATTACAACTATAAAACATTGGCACCGTCTCAGTTGCCATGGGACTGTGAGATTTGTAGTTTCATGCTATATTTAGAACTAGCATGGGTAACCGGTGTTGCTTGGGTTATTTGATAAACTCTAATTTTTAATTGTACAAAGTGCATAAGATTGTGGGTGAACTACAACAAACAAAGCCAGCGGACCTGATGGGATCCCTGCTGAATTTTTTAAAGAGGGGAGGACCTGAGCTGACACAACAACTCTACCAGCTCATAGAAAAAGTGTGGGTGACCGAGAAAATCCCAGCAGATTTCAAGGATGCCACCATCATTGCCCTCTTCAAAAAAGGGGAAAGAACAGACTGCGGAAATTATTGAGTTATCTCCCTTCTAACCTCTGCTGGGAAAAGCATCACAAGAATCCTTGCAAACTGCCTTCTACCCCTCTCAGAAGACACCCTCCCAGAATCCCAGAATGGCTTCCGCCCCTCCAGAGGAACAGTGGACATGATCTTCACTGCACGACAGCTCCAAGAAAAATGCAGGGAACAAAATCAACCTCTGTACATGGCATTCATTGACCTTGCAAAGGCATTCGACACAGTGAATCGCAGCGCTCTCTGGACCATCCTCCAAAAAATCGGGTGCCCTAATAAATTTGTGAACATCCTGCGGCTCCTCCGTGATGACATGATGGCAACAGTCTTGGAGAAAACCAAAGTGGTCTTCCAGTAGTCACCAGCCGATCCCTCTCCAATGCCAAAAATACAGCTTAATGGTGTAACATTAGAAAATGTTGACCATTTCCTCTATCTTAGCAGCCACCTCTCCACAAAAATCAACACTGACACTGAAATACAACACCACCTGAGCTCTGCGAGTTCACCATTTTTACGAATGAAGCACAGAGTGTTTGAGGACTGGGACATCTGCAGGGATACCAAGGTGATTGTTTATAAAGCTATTGTCCTCCCAACCCTGCTATATGCCTGCGAAATGTGGACTGTCTACAGATGTCACATGCAACTCCTAGAACGATTCCATCAGTGTTGCCTCTGAAAAATCCTGCAAATCTCTTGGGAAGACAGGTGGACAAATGTCAGTGTGCTAGAAGAAGCAAAGACCACCAGCATTGAAGCAATGGTCCTCCGCCATCAACTCCGCTCGAATGCCCAACCACCATCTCCCAGGAAAAGAGATTTAAAGATGGACTCAAAGCCAACCTTAAAAACCCTGAAATAGACACCGAGAACTGGGAAACCCTGGCCCTTGAGCACTCCAGCTGGAGGTCAGCTGTGACCAGCAGTGCTGTAGAATTTGAAGAGGCATGAATGGAGGGCAAAAGAGAAACGTGCCAAGAGGAAGGCATGTCAAACCAACCCGACCGGGACTGCCTTCCACCTGGAAATCAATACCCTCACTGCAGGAGAACATGCAGGTCAAGAATAGGGCTCCACAGTCACCTATGTACTCACCGCCAGTACACCAATCCTGGAAGGCAATCCTACTCGGACAACAAGGGATTGCCTAAGTAAGTAAGGGTGAACTACAACTCACTACAACTCACATCATGCCAGGTTAACCCTGAGAAACTCCATCAGTACTTAGAAGTTTGTCATGTTAGGCAAATTTGTTCTAGATGCATCTTCGGTGGGGTTCAGTGTGCTCTCTGGCTTCAGGGTAATCTACAATTACCACTATTGTGTCCTAAGTTTGGTCCAGATCTCCCAGAAAAAAAAGGTCAGTTCTCCCCAAACTCCTCCAGTAATCAAATTTCAATATATCAGGTATGTGAGCCTAGTTTGGTCCAGATCCATCAGTATTTGAGTGTACAGTGCTCTCTGGATGTAGGTGAACCCCCCCAATCAAGGTGAATTTTCCCTAAAGACCTCCAGTATCTTTTGCTGGTCATGAGGGCTCAGTGTTCCAAGTTTGGTCCAATTCCATTTTTGGTGGAGTTCAGAGTGCTCATAGATTGCAGGTGAACTATAAATCCCAGGACGTTTACCTCCAAAATGCCCAGGCCAATTCCCTTCAAAACCCACCAGTATTCAAATTTGGGCATATTGGGTATGCATTCCAATTTTGGTCTGGATCCATCTTTGTTTGTGTTCATAGTGCACCCTTGATGTAGGTGAACTACAACTCCTATAAATCCCTCCAAAGACCTCCAGTATGTTTGTTGGTCATGGGGGTTCTGTGTGCCAAGTTGGTTCCAGGTCCATCGTTGATGGAGTTCAGAGTGCAGTTCTTAGATTGTAGGTGAACTATACATCCCAGGACCTACAACTCCTATAAATCAAGGTGAATTCTCCCCAAACCTATTTAGTATGTTCAGTTGCTGATCAATTCCTCTGTTTGCTGTGTGCTACAGAAAATAATCAGAAAGTGTTAAGGGAGAGGAAGTGGGTGGGGTCATGCAAGTTTCACACTAATGCAGAGAGTAAGAAGCACTGGGATGCCAGTGGTGGAGGAAAAACAGAAAATCTAGGATGAAATTGTTCCTGTATGAAAGCCTTCACTTGCGTGGTGGACAGTGTGGTGTTTGTGGAGGGCATTGGAACGGCTCTGGTTGCATTTTAACTATGTTTTAATATGTGACTTTATAGATGTATTTAGCTAAGTTGTGCCCTACATAGAGTCATAAGGAGAGGGGGTTAATAAATCAAATAATGTATTGTCGAAGGCTTTCATGGCTGGAATCACTAGGTTCTTGTGGGTTTTTTCGGGCTATAGGGCCATGTTCTAGAGGCATTTCCCCTGACGTTTCGCCTGCATCTATGGCAAGCATCCTCAGAGGTAGTGAGGTCTGTTGGAAATAGGACAATGGGTTTATATATCTGTGGAATGGCTGGGGTGAGGCAAAGAGCTCTTCTCTGCTGGAGCTAGGTGTGAATGTTTCAGCTGACCACCTTCATTAGCATTTGAAGGCCTGCCTGAGCCTGGGAAAACCTTTTGTTGAGAGGTGTTAAGATGTGCCTGGTTGTTTCCTCTCTGCTGTTTTGCTGTTGTAATTTTAGAGTTTTTTAATACTGGTAGCCAGATTTTGTTCATTTTCATGGTCTCTTCCTTTCTGTTGAAATTGTCCACATGCTTGTGGATTTCAATGGCTTCTCTGTGTAGTCTGACATGGTGGTTGTTGGTGTGGTCCAGCATTTCTGTGTTCTCAAATAATATGCTGTGTCCAGGCTGGTTCATCAGGTGCTCTGCTATGGCTGACTTCTCTGGTTGAAGTAGTCTGCAGTGCCTTTCATGTTCCTTGATTCGTGTTTGGGCAATGCTGCGTTTGGTGGTCCCTATGTAGACTTGTCCACAGCTGCATGGTAATACGGTAGACTCCTGCAGAGGTGAGAGGATCCCTCTTGTCCTTTGCTGAACGTAGCATTTGTTGGATTTTCTTGGTGGGTTTTGTAGATTGTTTGTATGTTGTGTTTCCTCATCAGCTTCCCTATGCGGTCAGTGGTTCCCTTGATGTATGGCAGGAACACTTTTCCTTTGGGTGGATCTTCATCTTTACTCTCGTGGCTTGTTCTTGGTCTTGCAGCTCTTCTGATGTCTGAGGTGGAGTATCCATTGGCCTGGAGAGCCCAGTTGAGGTGGTTCAGTTCATCTTGGAGGAGGTGGGGTTCGCAGATTCTTTTTGCACGGTCTGCCAAGGCTTTAATGGTGCTTCTTTTTTGACTTGGGTGATGGTTGGAGTTTTTATGTAGATATCTATCTGTGTGTGTGGGTTTTCTGTAGATGGTGTGACCCAATTGTTGATCTGGTTTGCGGATGACTAGGACATCTAGAAAAGGCAGTCTTCCTTCATTTTCTTTTTCCACAGTGAACTGGATGTTTGGGTGGATGCTGTTAAGATGGTCCAGGAACCTGTTGAGTTCTTCTTCTCCATGGCTCCAAATGGTGAAGGTGTCATCCACATATCTGAACCACATCGTGGGCTTTTTTGTTGCTGTTTCCAGGGCTTGTTTTTCAAAGTGTTCCATGTAGAAGTTAGCTATGACCGGGCTGAGAGGGCTCCCCATAGCTACTCCATCTTTCTGTTCGTAGAATTCATTGTCCCATTGAAAGTAGCTGTTGGTGAGGCAATGGTAAAACAGAGCCGTGATGTCTTCTGGGAACCTCTGGTTGATGAGTGCCATGGTGTCTGCTACCGGGACCATGGTGAATAGAGATACCACATCGAAGCTGATCAGTTTGACCAACAACAGCCTTCAAATGCTAATGAAGGTGGTCAGCTGAAACATTCACACCTAGCTCCAGCAGAGAAGAGCTCTTTGCCTCACCCCAGCCATTCCACAGATATATAAACCCATTGTCCTATTTCCAACAGACCTCACTACCTCTGAGGATGCTTGCCATAGATGCAGGCGAAACGTCAGGAGAAATGCCTCTAGAACATGGCCCTATAGCCCGAAAAAACCCACAAGAACCTAAATCAAATAATGTTATTATTAGTGTTGTTATTCTTCTCATCAAAGTGTATAATTGTCTAATTTGAAAGAAGCAATCGGCCATGATTTGAAGTGTGTTTGCACCACTAGAGGGCAGTCGTGTTCATTTTAATCAGGATGAAATGCCTTGTTATTCAACCACCTTCCTTTTTAATACTGCTTTGTGTTTTATCTTACTAGGAAGATATACAAAGTGACATGTAAGAACTGTAATAAATCTATCAAAATAAGCATCTTGGAGATCATAACTTCAAGAAGTAACTTACTATACTTGGGACTAAGGGCCCTCCCAGACAGGCCCTATATCCCAGGATGTGATCTCAGGCTTTTTGCTTTAAAATAGATTATATGAGTCCGCACTTCCAGATAATCTGGGATAAACAGAAAACCTGGGATCAGATCCTGGGATATAGGGCCTGTCTGGAAGGACCCTAAGTCTCAGTGAACTGTAAAGATTGTCTGAATTAGGATTTCTTTGAAACCTTTGTGTGTTTCTGATGCACTTTGTTTCTTAAAGGGCACGGGTGACTGTGTGATGTCTGTCTGGGAAGTGAATCCTAAAAGCAATCAGATGTCCCTTGAAAACGTCGTTGATTCAGCCATAATTAAAGGTATGTTCTCCTAGGCCAATGGTTCTCAACCTGTGGGTCCCCAGATGTTTTGGGCTTCAACTCCCAGAAATCCTAACAGCTGGTAAACTGGCTGGGATTTCTGGGAGTTGTAGGCCAAAACACCTGGGGACCCACAGGTTGAGAACCACTGTCCTAGGCACACACATCAGGAATGACTCCCAGGAATTGAGTTTTTCTTCGATAAAGGGACAGAATAAACAGGGTGTCTTAAGGAAGTGAGGGGGACCTATTTTGAAGAAGGAAAACCAATTAATTCCAATCATTATGTCTTCATCTATCCATTTATGAAGATCCCTTGAACTTCATGGACGTTTCTGTTGTAGATCAGCCAGAGGCTGATGGTTTCACTGATGATTTAGAGAGGATTGTGGGCTTTCCTGTAGCACAAAGTGACGAGGGCTCAAGTCTGGGAAATTTAAGTCTGGGAAATAATGTTTCTCTTTGTGAGAAAACCGGCTCAGAAAGTACAAGGCCTCAAGGTCAGTTTGAAGAGCCAGAAATAGTAACAGCAGATAAGGAATCAAGTGAAGAGTTGAGTGATAAGGAGGGTTCCCAGGAGAAACCACAGGTAGCTACAGAGATTAACAAAAGTCTTCATTTACAAATCAGAGCTGAAAATAGATCACACCAGACTGAGAGATTACGTGGGAAAGTTGTGGAGAAAGTTCACATGAGACCTAATGCTTTCATGGGTGGCTATTAAACAAAAAGTTGTTTACCTTGAGGTCAGTTCAGGCAATACTGCGTTTAGAGTGAGAAGCTAAGTTCTCTTGTTCTTGGTTCAGGTAAAGCCTTGGTTTTGGATTTTAATCCTAGAAGATTTCCATGTTCCTTTTCATGTACTCTTGATCAAGTTTTACTAGTTATAACTTTTTGCTTATGGACTTTGCTGTACCTATAATTTCTGGCTGTTCCTGAACCTTGTCACCTCTGGAAATTTATGAGACATTTGGATTATTGTTTAGTTATCAACTGTTGCAAAATCTTTTTGGATTATATATCTTCCTTTCTTATTTCTGCTTTTTGATATGCTTTTTATGTGATTTACAATAAACTGTTTGCTTATATTCCTGGACTCTTGTGTGGTGCAGTGGTCATACAGTAAGTGTTTCCAGGCCTGGAGTTTCCTAAGCAAGGAAGGCTCTGGGGTGACGTTTCCAGTACCTTCCTCTGAGCTATAGTTTTTCTTTGAGAGATTCATATTGTTTTCTTCCAGAAAAAAATGGTTTTGAAACTTGGAACGACTCCTGCTTAATGGGAGATTCCTGGCACCTTAATCCTTCGTTCCTAACTACTATTTTCTAGTCAGGAAATAAAATAATATGAGACCATGACTCAGCATTTTGTATGTGGTTTATAATCTGTTTAATAGATTGGTATGCATTTTAATTGCTTATATGCTTAAATTGTTTAGATTGCTATTCTGAGTCCCTCTTCGGAGGTTGAGATAGGACGGGATATAAAAGCCCGAAATAAATAAATAATAAAAAATAAATATTCCTGCCCAGCTTACCTGTCCGAACATATCTCCTCCTGTGAACCATCTAGGAGCTTAAGATAGTCAGAGGAGGCCCTGCTCTCCATCCTGCCTGCCTCGCAAGTGCGATTGGCAGAGACGAAGGACAGGGCCTTCTCAGAGGTGCCCCCCCCCCCCCGGCTATGGAACTCCCTCCCCAGGGATATTAGATCGGCCCCCTCCCTCCTGACTTTTTGAAAAAAAGTAAAGACATGGCTCTTTGAGCAAGTTTTTGAGAATGCAGCAGAATAGATAACACAGAACTATGAATGATGAACATGGAATGGCCAGACAATGTTACTGGATAATGTTTTTAACAGGATGAAACCGATGATTATATGCTTTAACAGTTTTTATATATGTTTTATATTGTAATGTTGATTGTTTTTAATGGCACTTTTATGAATGCCTGACATTGAACTGTGCCAATCTGTAAACTTTCTTGAGTCGCCGTATGGCTGAGAAAGGCAGGCTATAAATACCATAAATAAATAAATAAATATTTTTATGAGATGTGTTTTATTGTTATCTGCGCAGCATTGAATTTTTGCTGGATTTGTAAGCCTCCTTGAGTCCCCTCTCGTGTCGAGAAAGGCAGGGTAGAAATGAAGTAAATAAGAAATAAATAAATAAATGTTTGTGTTTTATCATGCTTTTATTTTAATCTGTCTATATGATTTTCTTCTTGGCAATTGAATGTTTTGCCTTATATGTTGCAAACCTGCCTGAGTCCCTTTGGGGAGATAAGGTGGTATACAAATAAAGTTTTATTATTATATTATTATTTAATTTGAACCAATTTTTGTTTTGCAGCTGTCAAAAGGCTACAAGTTGTCGGCAGCTTTTTGTTTGTCTTGGACAATGAGGCAAGTCTGTTTTGACCATATTAATTTTGTTATCTCAATAGTATAAATAGCTTTTGCTTAAAGTTAACATCACATTGGTTCAATAGAACTTTTTGTACACATTGCACAGAGCCCCTTGTGTCAAGCCATCATCAATCCACAGTGTTTGTAACCATGGTTCCCCATTTTGTGTGGAACTGGAATCCATGATTAACAGTTGGAGAACAAGCTGGGATTTTAAAGCTACGTGAATTAATGATTTCCTACTATCTTGGCTAGCTGCATAATCCTAGTTTCCTAGTTCAGGCAATAAAAGAACCAGGTTGCTCAAAGGCTTCCTGGTTTGGATTTTATACTTATTTACAGAAACATTTATATCTTAGTCATGTGTACCTCTTCTGCAGAGACAGTGAAGCCATGTCCATTGGCATGGATGTCTCGGTTGTAGGAATGGTTGTTTCAAAATGTGTCATTCTCCTTTAAAGTTGGACAGATATTTCCCCTTATTCACCCTAATCAGTTTGCCATGTATTTGCAACTGATCGATGATTACTTGATTCGCCGATAGAAAAATTTCAGTAATGCAGATGTATCTTCTTCACTATCCTAAGGTGAAGAGCAGACTGATATTTGTCTTTTTTCTCCTGGTAGAACGTTCTGTCGTTGTGGGACATTCGCTTGACGATGATTTGGGATGGCCTTTTAGTGGACACCGAAGAATTCCTGCTGACTTCAGAATCTGATTTCTCAGCAGTTGCTAGGTAAAGTGGATGACTGAAATGATAACTTCTGAGAATTATTCAAGTGTGTGCCACAGCTTCCCAGGGGCAGTATTATCTTGCAATCTTGCCTGTCGTGACTATTTAATGGTCTAGGCTATTTGGTTGATCACATCTTCTTGTATAAACTTGCCCAGGCCCTGAGATTCTCAGGAGAAACCCTTCTCTTGGGTCTACCTCCATCGCAAACTGGTTAAGAGAGAGCTGGGTTGCAGAGGAGAAACAGGTGATGTCCTGCTATATCTCAGAGGGTGATGTGGTCCCTGGGTAGCAGGAGACAGGCGAGTTTTCAAGCCCTTGGTGCCAAAAAACACAAATCTAGCATCTGGAGGAGGGCCACATCAAATGACATGGTGGGCTGAATTTGGCTCGTTGACACATGCAACCTGGAGTGTAGGTGCTGGGTTGCTGTGAGTTTTCCGGGCTGTCTGGCCATGTTCCAGAAGCATTATCTCCTGACGTTTCGCCCACATCTGTGGCAGACATCCTCAGAGGTTGTGAGGTCTGTTGGAAACTAGGCAAGTGGGGTTTATCTGTGGAATAATGTCTAGGGTGGGAGAAAAAAACTCTTGTCTGTTGGAGGCAAATGTGAATGTTGCCATTGGCCAGCTTGATTAGCATTGAATGGCCTTGCAGCTTCAAAGCCTGGCTGCTTCCTGCCTGGGGAAACCTTTGTTGGGTGGTGTTCGCTGGCCCTGATTGTTTCCTGTCTGGATTTCCCCTGTTTCTTTAGTATTGTTCTTTATTTATTTTTAAATACTGGTTACCAGATTTTGCTCATTTCCATAGTTTCCTCCTTTCTCTTGAAATTGTCCACATGCTTGGAACGCACTCCCGAATGAGATAAGATCGATCCCATCCTTCCTGGCCTTTAGGAAGAAATTAAAATTGTGGTTTTGGGACCAGGCTTTTGGACAACAGACATAAGGAGCACTTTAGCTGGATATCGACTGGAATGATGTCACGGCTGATGATATTGCGATACTGTTTTATGGTTTTAATTAATGCTGTAGTCGCTGTTTTTAATTATTGCTGTATGTATTTTAATTGTGATTTACTATTGTAATTTTATGTAGCGGCATTGTGTTGTTACTAAATGTAAGCCGTCCTGAATCCCCCTTCGGGGGTTGAGAAGAGACAGGATAAAAATACCAGAAATAAATAAATAAATACATTTCAGTGGCATCTCTGTGTAGTCTGACATGGTGGTTGTTAGAGTGGTCCAGCATTTCTGTGTTTCCAGATAATATGCTGTGTCTAGGTTGGTTCATAAAGTGCTCTGCTATGACTGACTTCTCTGGTTGACTTAGTCTGCAGTGCCTTTCATGTTCCTTGATTTGTGTTTGGGCAGTGCTGCTGTGTTTGGGGGCTGCTATGTCGACTTGTCCACAGCTGCATGGTATATGGCAAACTTCTGCAGAGGTGAGGGTTCCCTCTTGTCCTTTGCTGAACGTAGCATTTGTTGATTAGGTATTCAACGCTAATCAAGGTGGCCAATGGTAACATTCACACTTGCCTCCACCAGACAAGAGTTCTTTCTCTCTCCCTGGACATTCCACAGATATATAAACCCCACTTGCCTAGTTTCCAACAGACCTCATAATGTCTGAGGACACCTGCCATAGATGTGGGCGAAACGTCAGGAGAGAATGCCTCTGGAACATGGCCAGACAGCCCGGAAAACTCACAGCAACCCAGTGATTCCTGCCATGAAAGCCTGTGACAACACATTGCTATCAGAGGTGACCTATGCACACCATCCAACTAGAACTTGAATCTGGAGTTGGATCACAACTCCAGAGACCCTTTAGCCATTCTAGATGGGGCTTTGTGATTCCGTTACTCCCAAAGTAACTCATTCAAGCTCTGCCTTCCAGGGGTCTTTGGGAAATACAGGCCCTTTCTCTGCATACCTTTCAAAGTGAGGGTCATTTCGCTGCTACTAGAATCATTTTAAATTCTGGCAGCTCACTTACTACTTCAGTTGACACCTTTTTTTTTGTTCAGACAAGGGATTGCCGAGCTCAAGCTGGTTGTTTTGACAAAACCTGATGATGACAAACAGGTATTGCCTTTTTGCTTTTATTGGACTCCCCTCCAATCTCTTTATTTGATTATATTATCATATATATATATATACACACACACACATATATATATTTATACACACATATATTCATTTAAATAAGATAATATATTTATTTCATAATAACAAAAAAGTGACTTGAAATTTATGAATCTGCCTGACATAACTTAATGGTATTTCACTGCATGATTTTAGGAATTGTTCTGTTTTTTGCAGATGAGAGAGAAACAAAAATCTAGTTATCTTTGTTGAAATTCCTGATAGACTTATTTAAAACCATTTTGAAATTTAATTTAATCCGATTTTTCCAAACATATTATTTAAGTTTTAAGTGCTTAAATATATATTTAGCTAACTATTAACAGGATAGGGATTTGCCTTTATTGTGTCTTTGTATACTTGTCTTTTGTCTTTTACTCTTGATGCTTACTCCATTCATGTTTAATAAGTTTCATCTATGCTGACGATCGTGCCATCACCGCTCAAGCAAGGAGCTTTGAAATGGTTGAACATAAGCTCTTTGAAGCTTTAGATGCTCTTACTGCCTATTACAGGGAAAATCAGCTGGTTCCTAATCCATCTAAAATGCAGACGTGTGCTTTTCATCTTAAGAACAGACACGCATCTCGAGCTCTGAGGATTACCTGGCAAGGAACCCCACTGAAACATTGCAGCACACCAAAATACCTGGTAGTTACTGTGGACCGTGCTCTAACTTACAGGAAACACTGCTTGAATACCAAGCAAAGAGTGGGTGCTAGAATTAATATCATATGAAAGCCTTTGCACTTTGCTACTCTGCTGCTGGATATGCATGCCCAGTGTGGAATACATCTCACCACGTTAAAACAGTGGATGTGGCTCTTAATGAGACATGCCGCATTATCACAGGATGTCTATGTTCCACACTGCTGGAGAAATTATATTGTTTCGCAGGTATTGCACCACCTGACATCCGTAGGGAAGTAGCAGCCAGCAATGAAAGGACCAAGGCATGGACATCTCCGGCCCATTCTCTGTACAGATATCAGCCAGCACGCCAACACCTTAAATCAAGAAATAGCTTCCTAAGCTCTACAGAGATACTTGCAGGAGCACCTCAGCAAGTGAGAGTCCATGACGAACTCCAACTTTTAGCACAACACCACAAATATGATATCATAGGCATCACTGAAACCTGGTGGGATGACTGCTATCGCTGGAATGTAGACATCGAGGGCTATAACCTCTTTCAGAGAAACCGAACAAAGGGGAGAGGAGGCGGAGTAGCCTTATATGTCAAAAACTCTTATGCTGTAGAAGAAATGCATGACAGCAATCCGGGAAACCAGCTTGAAAGCATCTGGATAAGAATCAAGGGAACTGGGACTCAAAACGATCATGTTGTAGGAGTCTACTACAGACCTCCAAGCCAGGAGGAAGAACTTGATGAAGTCTTCTGCCAACAGTTGACCAAACAGGCACAGAGAAGAGATGTAGTAGTCATGGGCAATTTCAACTATCCCGATATTTGCTGGAAAACAAACTCGGCCAAGAGTACAAAGTCCAACAAATTCCTCGCTTGCCTTGCAGACAATTTAATGGTCCAGAAGGTAGAAGAGGCAACAAGGGGATAGGCTACTCTTGATCTCATCCTAACAAATGCGGAGGACCTGATCGATGCGGTTGAAGTGGTAGGATCCTTAGGGGCAAGTGACCATGTGCTCCTGCAATTTGAGGTACAAAGGAAGGCCGAAACTAAGACAAGTCAAACCCGCATTTTGGACTTTAGGAGAGCTGATTTCCAAAAAATGAAGGAAACACTGAGCAGCATTCCGTGGACACAGATACTAAAAGACAAGGGAGTTACGGATGGATGGGAGTTTCTCAAGAGTGAAATACACAAGGCGCAGTTGCAAACCGTGCCAACAAAAAGAAAAAATAGGACAAGTGCAAAGAAGCCAGAATGGATGTCCAAAGAACTTCTGACTGTGCTAAGACACAAAAGAGACATGCACAAGAACTGGAAAAAGGGAGAAATCACCAAAGAAGAATTCAAACAAATAGCCAACACCTGTAGGGAAAAGGTCCGCAAGGCTAAAGCACAAAACGAGCTCAGGCTTGCCAGGGACATTAAAAACAATAAAAAGGGATTCTTTTCTTATGTCAGTAGAAAAAGGAAAAACAAGGAGGCGATAGAGCCTCTTCGAGGAGAAGATGGGGCAATGCTGACAGGGGATAGGGAAAAGGCAGAACTACTTAATACCTTCTTTGCCTCGGTCTTCTCACAAAAAGAAAGTCATCTTCAACCTCAGCAAAATTGAGTGGATGAGGGATTTGAGGACATCCAACTCCAAATTGGGAAACAAGTCATACAGGAATACCTGGCCGCTCTAAATGAGTTCAAGTCCCCAGGGCCAGATCAATTACACCCAAGAGTATTGAAGAAACTAGTGGAAGTCATTTCGGAACCATTGGCAACCATCTTTGAGAGTTCTTGGAGAACAGGAAAAGTTCCAGCAGATTGGAGGAGGGCCAATGTGGTCCCAATCTTCAAGAAGGGAAAAAAGGATGACTCAAACAACTACCGTCCGGTTAGCCTCACGTCAATACCAGGCAAGATTCTGGAAAAGATTGTTTAGGAAGTGGTCTGCAAACACTTAGAAACAAATGCGGTCATTGCTACTAGTCAACATGGATTTATCAAAAACAAGTCATGCCAGACTAATCTGATCTCTTTTTTCGATAGAGTTACAAGCTGGGTAGATGCGGGAAATGCCGTGGATGTAGCGTACCTGGATTTCAGTAAGGCCTTCGACAAGGTCCCCCAAGACCTTCTGGCAAGGAAACTAGTCCAATGTGGGCTAGGCAAAACTACGGTGAGGTGGATCTGTAATTGGTTAAATGGACGAACCCAGGGGGTGCTCACCAATGCTTCCTCTTCATCCTGGAAAGAAGTGACGAGCGGAGTGCCGCAGGGTTCCGTCCTGGGCCCGGTCCTGTTCAACATCTTTATTAATAACTTAGATGAAGGGTTAGAAGGCAGGATCATCAGGTTTGCAGATGACACCAAATTGGGAGGGATAGCCAATACTCCAGAGGACAGGAGCAGGATTCAAAACGATCTTGACAGATTAGAGAGATGGGCCAAAACTAACAAAATGAAGTTCAACAGTGACAAATGCAAGATACTCCACTTTGGCATGAAAAACAAAATGCAAAGATACAGAATGGGGGATGCCTGGCTCGAGAGCAGTACGTGTGAAAAAGATCTTGGAGTCCTCGTGGACAACAAGTTAAACATGAGCCAACAATGTGATGTGGCGGCAAAAAAAGCCAATGGGATTTTGGCCTGCATCAATAGGAGCATAGTGTCTAGATCTAGGGAAGTAATGCTACCCCTCTATTCTGTTTTGGTTAGACCACATCTGGAATATTGTGTCCAATTCTGGGCACCACAATTCAAGAGAGATATTGACAAGCTGGAATGTGTCCAGAGGAGAGCGACTAAAATGATAAAAGGTCTGGAGAACAAGCCCTATGAGGAGTGGCTTAAGGAGCTGGGCATGTTTAGCCTGAAGAAGAGAAGGCTGGGAGGGGATATGATAGCCATGTATAAATATGTGAGACGAAGCCACAGGGAGGAGGGAGCAAGTTTGTTTTCTGCTTCCCTGGAGACTTGGACGCGGAACAATGGCTTCAAACTACAAGAGAGGAGATTCCATCTGAACATGAGGAAGAACTTCCTGACTGTGAGAGCCGTTCAGCAGTGGAACTCTCTGCCCCGGAGTGTGGTGGAGGCTCCTTCTTTGGAAGCTTTTAAACAGAGGCTGGATGGCCATCTGTCAGGGGTGATTTGAATGCAATATTCCTGCTTCTTGGCAGGGGGTTGGACTGGATGGCCCATGAGGTCTCTTCCAACTCTTTGATTCTATGATTCTATGATTCTATGAAAAGTGGCATGCTAAAACCTGGAACCTCAATCAGTGGCTGAGACTGGATGAGAAACTCCCTCCCGAGCACACAGAAGACTGGGCGACTTGGAAGGCACTGAATAGGCTGCTCTCTGGCAGCATGAGATGCAGAGCTAGCCTTAAGGAATGGGGCTACTAAGTGGAGTCCACGATATGTGAGTGTGGAGAAGATCAAACTACAGACCATTGACTGCAATGCAGTCTGAGCCCCAACAAATGCACAATGGAGGACCTTCTTACCGCGACACCAGAGGCCCTCCAAGTGGCCAGCTTCTGGTCAAAGGAAATTTAGTACAATGCCAGGCTTTTAACTTTGTTTGTGGTTGTGGTTTCTGTATGCATTATAACTGTGTTCTCAATTTGCTTCTGACACAATAAATAAATGAATACTGTTGATATGGTCAGATGAGTAATCAATAAACAAATCTGTTTTGCAGACGAGGCGGATTGTCATTTTTTCGTTGCCGACTCTGCGTCAACTCTACTCTTTGAAAGTGGCTCATGTGTCTTCACTGGTTCAAAGTGGAATAAATACTGTAAGTAAATGGGGGAAATCACAGGAAAGGTGGAAGGAAAAAAAGACAGCATGAAAAGCAAACTCTCAGCTGAGTTTTCAAGGGACACATCCATAATTCCTTGCCATTCACTATGCAGATGGGGCTGCAAGTCAAAACATCTGAAGAGCCAGAGGCTTCTCTTTTTGGAAAGGGAGCTTGAAACATTGCTGTCACAAAGGACAATATTTGGGGGAGTCAGTCATGTTAGTGATGCTGACCAGGACCATAATACTTTCACAATTTCTATCTAAATATTATGCAATTATTTGGGATTTCTTCCCCCTCACCCTAAATATTGCCTCTCTTACAGGATACAATATACTTTTTGGAAGGAGTGTGTGAAGATGAACAAGAGTAAGCTTGGACTCACATTGACAGTTCACGTATCGCTTTCTGTCCAGTGGCTTCATTCGCTTTTTTAACCAAGAATTGCTTTTTAGGTCTCCTGACGTTTCATTTCTGGTAATGAGATGCTTAACAGAAGCCTTACCTGAGAACAGGTAAGGGTGTTTGTGTGTGTGTGTGTGTAGACATAGATATACAAATGTTTGCTGTTCTAGTTAGGTGCAAGCATTATTTATTTATTTATTTAAACCCTGCCTTTCTCCCCGAGGGGACTCAAGGCGACTAACAACCACACATTTTGATCACTTTAAAACAAAGCAAATACGAAAATTAAAAAGCATTTAAATAGGAATGTTTGTCTATAAAATGAAGAGTTAAAACCAATTCAGAAAAGACTTTCAATTGGAGATCATTAGGTAACTCTGCTCTCTATTGTCTCTTTCCTTAGACTGAGCCGTTTACTTCACAAGCGCAGGTTTGCCGAAGCGGAGAGTTTTGCCATTCAGTTTGGACTGGACCCAGAGGTATTCAATCTGCAGATCAGAACTTTCTTGCCGCTGCAGTGTTTGCGATGGTGGTTTTCTTGCATTTCTTCTTATTCTAACACATTTATGAATAAATCAGAGATTCTAGAGCAGGGGTCCTCAAACTAAGGCCCAGGGGCCAGATATGGCCCTCCAAGGTCATTTACCTGGCCCTCACTCAGGGTCAACCTAAGTCTGAAACAACTTGAAAGCACACAATAACAACAACAACAACAATCCTATCTCATCAGCCAAAAGCATGCCCACACTTCCCATTGAAATACTAATAAGTTTATATTTGTTAAAATTGTTCTTCATTTTAATTATTGTATTGTTTTAAAGTGTTTTTTTTTTTTTGCACTACAAATAAGATATGTGCAGTGTGCATAGGAATTTATTTGTGTTTTTTCAAATTATAGTCCGGCCCTCCAACAGTTTGAGAGACTGTGACCTGGCCCTCTGTTTAAAAAGTTTGAGAACCCCTGTTCTAGAGAGTCCTTTTTATGTCCTGAATGAGCTGCAGGATAGGAATGCAGCCCTTTTATCCCTACTTTGCTCTCCCTGCTGTTGCAACTGCTAGATAAATCAGAAGCGACTTGTTTCTCATTTCTCAAACACCGTCCCGGATGGTTGTTACCTTTACATGCCAGGATGGTAAACCAAGGTTTATTATATTACAGATCCTGGCTTTTGGGGTAAGGAAAAAGTAGGCATCTCCTTTCAGATGACAGGAGAGGATGGGTAACAACAACAACAACAATACATTTTATTTATTATAAATAAACCATTCTTTATTAGATCAGTTGACATAGTAGCAGGAAGGCGCAAATGGAAACAGACTGTATATACTAGTACTCATGAATAATAACCCTATTTCTCTGAACATAAGACCTAACTAGAAAATAAGCACTAGTCTGATTTTTCTTCAGGATGCTTGTAATATAAGCCCTACCCCAAAAAGGAGCCCCAAGTACTATTTATTTATTTATTTACTACATTTATACCTCACTCTATTTCATCCCGAAGGGGACTCAGAGTGGCTTCCAAATTAGCAACAATTAAATGCTATTCAAGCAAATATACAAATACAATAAACACATACCTTAAAATCCATAATAATTTAAAAATCAACATCAGTATATTCAAATCAAGTATTAAAACCACACATAATCAAAATCATAGTCCAAGAGTCATTCCAGTCGTGTTGCACTTATTACATATCTGCCTATTGCACTGATTAATCTCCAAGAGCTTGATCCCATGGCCAGATTTTTAATTTCTTTCTAAGGGTCAGGAGGGAGGCAGCTGATCTGATTTTGCTGGGGAAGGAGTTCCATTGCCGAGGTGCCACCACTGAGAAGGCCCTGTTTCATCCCCGCCAAATGCACCTGCAAAGAAGGTGGGACCGAGAACAGGGCCTCCCCAGAAGATTTTAACTTTTGAGGTGGTTCATAGGGGGAGATACGTTCTGGCAGGTAAGCTGGGCCGGAACCGTTTAGGGCTTTATAGGCTAAACCCAGCATTTTGAATTGTGCTTGATAGCAGACTGGCAGCCAGTGGAGCTGACATAACAGGGAAGTTGTGTGCTCCCTGTACCCCGCTTCGGTGAGGAACCTGGCTGCCACCCATTGGATCACTTGAAGCTTTTGAACAGTCTTCAAAAGTAACCCCATGTAGACTGTGTTGCAGTGGTCTATTTGAGCTGTAACAAGAGCCTGGACCACCATGGCCAAGTCTGGATTCCCAAACAATGGATGCAACTAATGCACAAGTTTTAATTGTGCAAAAGCTCCCCTGGCCACTGCCGAGACCTGGGGTTCCAGGCTCAATGATGAGTCCAGAACTCCTAAGCTTCAAATATGTGTCTTTCAGGGGGAATGTGGCCCCATCCAACACTGGCTGTAACCCTATATCCTGTTCGATCTTGTGACTGTCCAAGAGTACCTCTGTTTTGTCTGGATTCAATTTCAATTTGTTCACCCTCATCCAGACCGTCATAGTTTCCAAGCACCAGTTCAGGATCTGAACATCCTCCTTAACAACAGATGGAAAGGAATGATAGAGTTGAATGTCATCTACATAAAGATGGCATCAAACTCCAAAACTCCGGATGATCTCCCCCAGCAGCTTCATTTAGCTGTTAATTAAAATGAGGGAGAGTACTGAACCCTGTGGGACCCCACAGAACACAGGCTGTGGGGCCAAGCAGGTGTCCCCCAACAACACCTCCTGAGAGCGACCCTCCAGGAAGGACTGGATCCACTGCAAAATAGTGCCTCTGAGCCCCATTTCCATGAGGTCTCAGAAGGATACTGTGGTCTTTGGTATCGAAGGCCACTGAGCGGTCCAAGAGAACGAACAGCGACAAACTCTCCCATCCAGTTCCCTACGTAGATAATCCACTAAGGCAGCGTTTCTCAACCTCGGGCCGGATTGAAGGCCCAAGAAACGCAAAGCCACCCTTCCCGACGGTCTCAAGTGCGGGTCCCCCTCAAGGGGATCAGCCAGAAGACCCAGACTAGGGGAGGCACAGGAGCAGCAGATCGAGATAGAGGTATCCACTCCAGGGACCTGGGGATTGGAACAACAGCCGACCGAATGCCACTTTTAAAGAGCGGTGGAGTGAGTGAACTTACGGGTGAGTAGACAAACCACCCCCAAAACGCCCCATAGCGAACGACAGAGGGGAAGAAGTAAGAATAAATAAGAATACTAGAATATTTGAGATAAAGAAGAGAAAGAGGAGAAATAACTCAATAGAAGGATCTGTAATTGGTTAAGTGGACGAACACAGAGAGTGCTCACCAATGCTTCCTCTTCATCTTGGAAAGAAGTGACAAGTGGAGTGCCGCAGGGTTCCATCCTGGGCCCGGTCCTGTTCAACATCTTTATTAACGACTTAGATGAAGGGCTAGAAGGCATGATCATCAAGTTTGCAGATGACACCAAATTGGGAGGGATAGCCAATAGTCCAGAGGACAGGAGCAGAATTCAAAACGATCTTGACAGATTAGAGAGATGGGCCAAAACTAACAAAATGAAGTTCAACAGTAACAAATGCAAGATACTCCACTTTGGCAGAAAAAATGAAATGCAAAGATACAGAATGGGGGACGCCTGGCTCAAGAGCAGTACGTGTGAAAAAGATCTTGGAATCCTCGTGGACAGCAAGTTAAACATGAGCCAACAATGTGATGTGGCGGCAAAAAAAGCCAATGGGATTTTGGCCTGCATCAATAGGAGCATAGTGTCTAGATCTAGGGAAGTAATGCTACCCCTCTATTCTGCTTTGGTTAGACCACAACTGGAATATTGTGTCCAATTCTGGGCACCACAATTCAAGAGAGATATTGACAAGCTGGAATGTGTCCGGAGGAGGGCGACTAAAATGATCAAGGGTCTGGAGAACAAGCCCTATGAGGAGCGGCTTAGGGAACTGGGCATGTTTAGCCTGAAGAAGAGAAGGCTGAGAGGAGATATGATAGCCATGTATAAATATGTGAGAGGAAGCCACAGAGAGGAGGGAGCAAGCTTGTTTTCTGCTTCCTTGGAGACTAGGACGCGGAACAATGGCTTCAAACTACAAGAGAGGAGATTCCATCTGAACATGAGGAAGAACTTCCTGACTGTGAGAGCCGTTCAGCAGTGGAACTCTCTGCCCCGGAGTGTGGTGGAGGCTCCTTCTTTGGAAGCTTTTAAGCAGAGGCTGGATGGCCATTTGTCAGGGGTGATTTGAATGCAATATTCCTGCTTCTTGGCAGGGGGTTGGACTGGATGGCCCATGAGGTCTCTTCCAACTCTTTGATTCTATGATTCTATGATTCTATGAAGAGGAAAGGAGGACGGGAGGACGGGAACACTAAGCAAACACAAAGCAAAGAGTAATACAGAGCACAATAGAACAGAGGGAACCGGATTGGACCGGAGGAAAAACAGTCATCGGGAAAGAATAAAAGGATAAAAAAATAAAGGAAGAAAGGGAAAAGTGAAGTGCCTTGGAAAACAAGCGCCAAAGGCAAAAAAAAAATAAGCCAAAACGTGAGCGAAAGCAAATTAAATTAAAATAGAATAGAATAAAACCAAGGAAGAAAGACAAGACAAGGAATTTTTATACGATAGAAAACATCAAGAAATAATAACAAAAAGAAAGAAAGGAAATTGGATATAAAAAGAAACGAACCTGAGAGATAAGATAAGACCGTCTCTTGCCATATTGGCCTTGAAAACGCTAGGGACTCCCTAGGCAAATCACTAGCCAGGCAGAACTTATTTATTATTTATTTATTTATTTACTGCATTTGTAGACCGCCGTTCTCAGCCCTAGGGCGACTCACGGCGGTGTACAACATATAAAACAATTTACAATAAAGGCAATATCACAAACAACAATAACAACATGACTATCAATAATACAATTACACTAAATCATCCGCAACGTCTCATCGTAGAATCACAATCCAGTCTCGTTATCCATATTCTGTTCCAATCATCATTGCCAATTGTTGTAGCACTTAGTCAAACGCCTTCTCAAACAACCACGTCTTTAGTCTCTTGCGGAATGTCATAAGGGAGGGCGCCTGTCTGATGTCTACAGGGAGGATGTTCCACTGGCTACAGTCCATGAGGCGCCCTCCCACCCGGAAACAATGCAAGCTAACCAACCGGTAGAGAAGATAGTCTTGCAAAGCATTCTGGAGCAGGGGAGAAGGCGGAAGTGGAAAGAAGAGCAACAAGAGGGAGTAAAGAAATCCTAGAGAGGAAGGAAGCAAGGGACGCAGCCAAAAAAGAAATAAAGACAATAACAAAAATAAGGAAATAAGCAATAAAAATAGAGACTCAAACCAATAATAATCGGAAAATAATTGAAAGGAAACTTAAGAAGGAGGCAAGAAATAAGAAGTTAGAAGCAAGAAGGACTCTCATAAGGAACAATTGGCAAAATTACAAGAGGACTAAGGAACACAGAAGATATAAAATAGAAGAAAGAATATACACGGAGACATCGAGAAGGTAATTAATGTAATCAATGTATTCAGTGTAATGAATGTAAAAACTTAATTTTTACCAATTCATTAAGATCAACTTCTATCAATTTATCAAGATTAAGTATTCCTAGATTAAATGTAAACTGATCCAGATTAAATGAAAGACTGAATTTTAATAACTGATTAACTAGAAATAAGAATACGAAAGTGTAAGCAATATAGAATAATTGCACTAACTATTTGGAACTATTATAAGCCCAGACAACTACCATAAAGACAATCTAGACAATTCAGAAGGAAACGGTGTATTGGGGAGTCAACTCAAGGAGGAAATTAGAAGACAGAAGAGGCCAGAGAAGAAGAGCAGAAAGAAGAGAAGTAGAACAGACACCACAACGGCTATAAAAGTCAACATAGGAAAAATCTTTAAGAACTGGACAAAAAAAATCTAAAAATAATACAGAACAAAGGAGGGGTTCACTGTCAGAAAACCCAACTGCATAGGAAATCTTGAAAGATGTACAAAAAATGCTAGAAAACCAAGAAGCGTATCAAGAAAAACAGGATGCTTACCAAAAAATAGCGGAGGACCAAAGGATGAGCATAAGGAATGACTTAACCGAGGAAATGATAAAGATGAAGAAAGAGATCACAAACGAACTAGGAGAAATGAAAAAAGAGATACTCTATGAAACAAGAAATGAAGAAGAATCAGATGGATATATCAAAATTCGAAAAGGTGCAGGAAAAAATAAATGAGAAGCTAGAGGACATGGAACTGAAGGAAGCTAAAATTGAAGCAAGACTAGATCAACAAGAACAGAAAGAACTATAATATTATTTAAGATTTCGTAACATACAGGAAGAACCACAAGAAAACCTGAGGCAGATAATTAAACTAATGGTATCAGAAATACTAGAAATCCCATAAGATGACGCTGAAACAAATATTGATCAAGCATACAGAATCTCGACAAATTATGCCCAAAAGCATAAAGTAGACAGGGATGTTATTGTACAATTCAGTAGAAAACACGTTCGAGATGAAATTCTCAAGAGAAGCTACAAAAACCCACCCTACTACAAAAAAAAAAAATCATCTTAAAGGAGTATCCACAATCGACAATACAAAAAAGAAGGAAATACAAGACATTAGCAGACGAACTCAAGAAACAACAGATTAAATTCCGATGGGCAAAAGGAGGATTAATGGCCACGTACAACAACGAGAAGATATGGATCACATCCGAAGAGAAAGCAAATGATTTCGTGAAAACAATAACAAGAGATAAAGAAGAACAGGACTTCCAATACATACCAGGAAAAAAGATGCAAGTCAAAAGATTTAGAACAGAATCACTGGAAAAAACTGAAGAGACCCCTGGCACATCAGTATCAAAACTCGACATAATTACAGAGAAAAAGGAAGAACATGGAAAGAACAATTAAATGCTACTCTCAAAATGTAAACGGATTGAATTCACCAGAAAAAATGAAGAAGGATACTAAATAGAATTGGACAAAGTAAATATGACTTGGTAGCATTTCAAGAAACCCATATAGCCCAGAGACATTCTGCACATCTAACTAAAAAAAAATTAGGTAGAGAATTTTATTCATCGGCAGTGGAAAAGAAGAGAGTAGTGCTATATGTAAACCCCCAACTAGAACCACAGTTAGCATTCAGAGATGAAGAAGGGAGAATAGTAGGGGTGACATTAACAATAGACAATCAGAAGACCTTGGTCTGCAACATTTATGCGCGCAATGGACCGAAATCAAAATTCACACAAAAATTGAAAAGAATGATCCAACAAGAAGAATACGACCACTTAATAGTAATGGGTGACTTTAACGGTATAATCAATAGTCAATGGGACAGGAAAGCAGAAACAAAGGGGAAAAATAACACACAGAAACCTGCTGCCCAAAACCTTAACGAACCTCCTTGAAGAGCTGAATCTACAAGATATTTGGAGAACCCATCATGCCCGCGAAAGAGACTACACACACTTCTCATCAAGACACAGGAGCTGGTCCAGAATAGATATGGTCTGGGCGACGCACTCTCTCTCATCTAAAATTGACAAGATTTAGATATTCATGACTCTGATCATAGCCCCATCGAGGTCATTTACAACCAAAAAAGAAGACATGGCGTCTTAATGATAATTTATTAAGAGATCCAACAATACAACAAACGATCAAAACACAATTACAGAACTACTTTGAATATAATGAAACAGAAGACGTGGACATCCAAACAATTTGGGATGCTGGGAAAGCAGTACTTTGAGGAATTTGTATCCAGCAATCTGCGATAAGAAATAAGAAGAAAAGGGAACAGAAACAAATAATAATGACTAAATTAGATGAAATAGAAAGGAAATTGAAGCATGAGCCAAAAAATACCAACTTAATACAAGAGGTAGAGACATTGCACAGACAAAGGATAAAATTAGAAACTGAACAAATGGCAAGAAAGTTAAAATATGCAAAACAGACACATTTCCATAATGCAAACAAGGTGGGAACATGGTTAGTGAGAAGAATAGGGAAAATGAGACAGAATCAATTTATCACTAAAATAATCACAGATAACACAGAATATACTAAAGAAAAAAGATATAATCAATCAGTTTAACATATACTATAAGGCACTTTATGCAAAAGAACAAATTCAGACAGAAAAAGTATGCAATTCCTGGGACAACAGAAACTGGAAAAGATCTCAGAGGAACAAAGAGCAAGTTTAAACAAAGAAATAACGGAACAAGGGATTCATAATGCCATTCTTAAACTAGATGCAAGCAAAACACCAAGACCTGACGGATTCACAGCCACTTTCTACAAAGTCTACGAACAGGAATTAATACCAAAACTGAAAATGCTGATGAAACAAGCACGGGAAATGCAAAGAATACCAAACACTTGGAAGAATAACGATGATTCATAAAGAAGGCACAGATAAAATGGACGTTAAGAATTATCGACCTATTTCTTTATTAAATATTGATTACAAAATATATGCAAGTATTCTAGCTGAAAGATTAAAGGGGTTCTTAAAAATATGGATTAAAGAAGAGCAAGCAGGATTCCTCCCACAGCGTCATATCAAGGACGACGTAAGAATAATTGTGAATATTATAGAATATTACGAGAAGAACTGTGATAAAGAATGTGCCTTGTTGTTGCTGGATGCCGAAAAGGCATTTGATAAAATAAACTGGGAATATTTCTTAGCCTTAATGCAGGAAATGGACATGGGGTACTACTTCATAAACTCGATAAAAGCAATTTACAATACACAGGAAGCGGGAATATGTATCAACGGACAAACAACGGAGAGCATAAATATACAGAAGGGAACACGGCAAGGCTGCCCGTTGTCCCCACTCTTATTTATAATGTCATTAAAAACACTACTAAATAATATAAGGAAAGATGTTACACTCAAAGGAACAAAGATTAGAAAACATTCATACAAATTCAGGGCCTATGCAGATGATGTGATCTGTATGGTCGAAGATCCGATAGACAACCTGGAAAAGTGGATCAGCAAAATCGAAGACTTTGGCTTTGTAGCAGGTTTCAACTTAAACAAGAACAAAACAAAAATACTGGCTAAAAACATATCAAAAGAAAGGCAAAAATTACTAGAGGAAAAGAATGGGATACAAGTAGTGGAGAAAATCAAATACCTAGGCATAACCCTAACAGCAAAAAACTCTCATCTTCTTAAAAATAATTACGAAACTAAATGGAAGGAGATCAGCAAGGAAATGACCAAATGGAATTTTTTAAATCTATCATTATTAGGCAGGATATCAGCCATTAAAATGATGGTCCTGCCAAAGCTTCTCTTCTTATTTCAAGCAATTCCAATAATTAGGAACAGACAGACATTCAAAAACTGGAACAAAGAAATCACAAAATTTATATGGGCAGGAAGAAACCCCGAATAAAATATACGAATTTGATTGACCTTAAGGAAAGAGGCGGCCTAGGACTACCCGATTTTCAAACATACCACGACGCATGCGGATTAATCTGGATAAAGGATTGGGCAAACATCAGCAGAATAAAAGATCTCGCGTTGGAAGGACATGACTTACGAAGTGGCTGGCACGCGTATATATGGTACGCGAAAAGAAAAATAGAAAAGAATTTTGGCAATCATTTTGTCCGGTCTTCACTGATTAGAATCTGGGAAAAATACATATCAAAATTCCATCAAAAAGTGCCTCTATGGGTCTCCCCCTTAGAGGCTACACAAAGGAGAGAACTGGGATGGGAAAATTGGCCTAGATACAAAGATATCTTGAAAAAAGAAAGAGAGGGTTACAGAATTAAGACCCTGGAAGAAATTAGGACATCGTATGGAGAAATTACGTGGTTTCAATATAGACAGATGAATGAGGCTTTCAACAAAGACAAAAGAGTTGGTTTTGAATCAGGAGAAAAGCAATGGGAGAAGATAATGACATCTGAGAAAAAAGGAATCACCAAATTATACAGGATTTTACTAGACTGGCAGACGGGAAAAAATGAAACAAAGAGCTGTATCTCAAAATGGACGGCAAACCTAGGACGCACAATCGGTACTACGGATGGGAAAAAATCTGGAAGACCAAACTAAAATGTATCAATTCTTACGACCTACGAGATAATTGGACTAAAATGATGTACCAGTGGTACATGACGCCCAGTAAATTAGCTAAATGTTACAAAAATGTTTCTGAAACATGTTGGAAGTGTGAAAGGAGGAAAGGTACTTTCTTCCACCTTTGGTGGACTTGTGAGAAAGTCCAGAAATTCTGGAGAGAGATTCATAGGCTTGTGAATAAAATACTGTACTTAAAGTACGAGATGAAAGCGGAATACTATTTACTGGGAATACTTGATTTTGATATTGAAAGGAACAAAGACAAACTTCTGTTCCACATGGCAACAGCGGCAAGACTGGTGATTGCAAGAAAGTTTGAAAATAAAGAACCACCCACGAAAGAAGAGTGGAAATTAAAACTAATGGATATAATGAATATGGATGCATTAACACAATGCATGGCAACCAAACAGAGGACGGGTGTAAGCAAGACTGACTGGACTCCAGTGGAGAGATACCTCAAAGATAACCAATAATCGACTATAATCGATAATAATCGACACATAAAAAAGAAGTCAAGAAGATAACCCCAATTGAAGATAATACTAACAATGCTATTCGGGACTAATCAGTAATTAAGTGAATTAACACTCCCCGTCACACTTTTCAATCTCTTACACACCCTGCCCCACCCCCCTCGGTTTTTTTTCTTTCTTTTTTCTTTCCCCCTATCCTCTTCCATCTCTCTCTTCCTTTTTATTTTAAGATAAATAGTTGATATTTGATATGTCGATGATTACCACTCTCTCGATGTACACTTGAACAAAACTGTCAATAAAAATTATTTTTAAAAAAAATCTGGTTTTGTTTTCGGGGACATACAGAATCTGAAAGAATGTTGAGTTTACTGAATGTACAAATACACCAATGCCCTATAGTGGTAGGTACTCTCTATCGTACAGTTTGGTTTTCTAAACTATATTTCAGGGATAAAAACACAAATGTTGCAGAGTGCATTCTGAAGATAACAAATACCTCCTACTCTATTCTAGAGTAAAATTTCTGTTTTAGATGAGAAATAATTACTTTCTTATGGGTATTGTGTCTTTAAAAAAAACCAAACAGCTTGTCTACAAAGTGAAATGGAGCTCCGTTGTGGAGGGCTTGGCTATTGAATCTGCTGGGGATGTCAAACCATTGACCTATTTGACGCTTTTGGCTCAAGCTAAAGAAACCCTCAATAAGATAAAGGTAGGCATCTATTATGGATTTGCTTGGCTTATGAGTTTGACCAACTTATTTTGAAGATTAAACTCCTCCCCCCCCCCCATTTTACCTTTCCTCTGAATAGGATAGCCGCTTTGTGGTGGAGAGTTGCATCCATACCCCGTGGTCGACCTATGAGATTGCTCAGGAAATGTTGGATTATGCGCAAAGCAGGGTAGGTTTCAATGTACGCTTTAGTCTGATTCAGAGCTTAAACTAGTTCGACTCCATCTATGTGTCTAGTTTTCACGCAACCTGCTAGTAAAGATGCTTGTGTTGTATTCTTTGAGACCATAGACATTACAATGCCCGCTGGACTGAAAATTAAAGTAGTATTTTTTAAATTAAATTAAATTAAATATTTTAAAATTCCAAAATATTTAAAAATTATACAATTGTCTTATCCCATCATTTATACCCCCCAACCCTTCCATTACTTACATAGCTTTATAAAAATACAGCACTGCCAATTCTATTCCTTTTTTATTATATTTTCCTGTAATATGCTTATCTGTACCAATCGCTACCAAGGCCATTAATTGGCCTTGATTTTTATTTTTAATTTGTACCATTTGAATAGCTTTTTCTGATGACAATAAGTTGTTCCTTGTATCAATCTTTCCCCTTTCACCCTTTAAATTGACTCAATTTTTCTTTGTTTTAAAAGAAGTGCTCTAAAATGGACAAAGGGCTGTCTAGTTCTTTTATTATATACTAGCTTGGGTACCCAGTGTTGCCCTGGTTATTTGAAAAAGTCATTTTTTAAATTGTACAACTCACATCATGGCAGGTTAACCCCGAAAAACCCCATGAGTACTCAAAGTTTGTTATGTTGGGCAATTTTGCTGTAGATGCATCATCAGTTGGGTTCAATGTGTGCTCTGGCTGTAGGGTAAACTACAACTCCCACTATGGTGAGTCAGTCCCCTGAAACTCCTCCAGTAGGTTGAGTTAGTAATGGGGGTACTGTGCCAATTTTGGTCCAGTTCTATCATTGTTGGAAGTCATAGTTCCTCTGGTGAACTACAACACCCAGAAAAGAAGGTCGGTTCCCCCCAAACCCCTCCAGTAATCAAATTTTGGCACATCAGGTATATGTGCCAAATTTGGTCGAGATCCATCGGTGTTTGGGCTCACAGTGCTTTCTGGATGTAGGTGAAGTACAACTCCCTCAAATCAAGGTGAATTTTCTCCAAAAACCTCCAGCATTTTTTGCTGGTCATGGACGCTCTGTGTGCCAAGTTTGGTCCAATTCCATCTTCGATGAAGTTCAGAGTGCTCATGGTTTGCAGGTGAACTATAATTCCCAGTACCAACAACTCCAAAATTTTCAGGCCAACTCAAAACCCACCAGTATTCACATTTGTGCATATTGGGTATGCACACCAAGTTTAGTCCAGATCCATCATTGTTTGGGTTCATAGTGCACTCTGGATGTAGGTGAACTACAACTCCTATAAATCCCGCCAAAGACTTACAGTATGTTTTGTTGGTCATGGGAGTTCTGTGTGCCAAGTTGGTTCCAGGGCCATCATTAGTGGAGTTCAGAGTGCTCTTAGATTGCAGGTCAACTATACATCGCAGGACTATACACCTATAAATCATGGTGAATTCTCCCCAAACCTCTCTAGTATGTTCAGTTGCTGATCAATTCCTTTGTTTGCTGTGTGCCATAGAAAAGAATAGGAAAAGGTGACGGGAGAGGTAGTGGGCAGGTTCATGCAAATTCCACACCAGTGGGGAGAATGAGAAACACTGGGTTCTAATGGGTTCTAATTCAAGTGGCATTTCATGTCCTCGTTTCAGACCTTGAAGAGAGATGATGCAAGTCCTGCCCTGCTTTTGATGGAGGATTCGCAGCTTGACACAGGGGTAACAACACTAAACTGATGCTGACCTTCATATTATGGGATCTGGCTAAGAAAGGAGAAGTCAGGTCTTGCCTTTCCCTGGTCTCTGGCTATGTACAGAGTGAAGTACATGTTTTATTTATTTGTCTCACACGTAATGGATAACATCAGGGAGACATCTGAAGATTAAGCTTCTGCAGAGATAGCAAGGGGAAATGCATAGTAATTTTTTTAAAAAATCAAGGCCCCAGTCAAGGTTGTAAGAGAAGGGGAAGAATTCTCTAGGGAGAGATGCCCAGAAATTTGGTGCTGCCAGAGTTCGGAAAACTATTTTCCTTAAGACCTGGCACCAACCCTCCTGATGATATGCAACAAGGACAGGTAGTGATTCAGAAAAAAAAGCTAGCTTCTTGGTTTACTTTTCATCTGGATTTAACATTTGCAGATTTGTCTTGTAAAATAGGTCTTTATGTCCTTCTGTAGGTACTACGGGCACAAACAAAGCTGGTGACATTTTGTGGTGCGTTTGGGTCTGAGAAATTCAGGTTGGCCTTGTTCTTTTTTTAATATGCGTGTGCATACATGCATAAATGACAACTTTCTCAAACAATTGCTTCTTCTTCTTCTTCTTCGTCTTCTTCTTGTTATTGTTACTACCTTGGGTACCCGGCGTTGCCTGGGCTATTTGAAAAAGTCATTTTTAAAATTCTACAAAATGCATAAGGTTGTGGATTAGGTACAACTGACGTAATGCCAAGTTAACCTCGAGAAACTTCATCAGTACTTAAATTTTTTTCATGTTGAGCAAGTTTGTTGTAGTTGTGTCATCGGTCAGGTTCAGTGTGCTCTCTGGCTGTAAGGTAAACTACAACTCCCACTATGGTGAGTCAGTCATGAGGGTTCTGTTTGCCGAGTTTGGTCCAGGTCCATCATCGGTGGGAGTCACAGTTTCTCTGGTTGTGGCTCAACTACAACTCCCAGAAAAAAGATCAGCTCCCTCCCAAATCCCTCCAGTAATCAAACTTCAACATATCAGGTATGTGTGCCTAGTTTGGTCCAGGTCAGGTATGTGTGCCTAGTTTGGGTTTACAGTTCTCTCTGGATGCAGGTGAACTACAACATCCCCAAATCAAGGAGAATTTTCCCCAAAGACCTCCAGTATCTTTTGCTGGTCATGGGGGCTAAATGTGCCAACTTTGGTCCAATTCCATCTTTGGTGGAGTTCAGAGTGCTCATGGATTGCAGGTGAACTGTAAATCCCAGTACCTACAACTCCAAAATGTCCAGGCCAATTCCCCTCAAAATCCAACAGTATTCAGATTTGGGCATTTTGGATATGCGTGCCAAGTTTGGTCCAGATCCATCCGTGGTTGGGTTCATAGTGTGCTCTGGATGTAGGTGACTACAACTCCTCTAAATCTCTCCAAAGACCTCCAGTATTTTTTCTTGGTCATTGTGGTTTTGCGTTCCAAGTAAGTTCCAAGGCCATTGTTGGTAGAGTTCAGAGTGCAGTTCTTAGGTTGCAAGTGAACTATGTATCCCAATGCCTACAACTCTTACAAATCATGGTGAATTCTCCTCAAACTTCTCTAGTATGTTCAGTTGCTGATCAAATCCTCTGTTTGCCGTGTGCCATAGAAAAGAATAGGAAAGGGTTAAGGGAGAGGCACTGGGCAGGGTTATGCAAATTCCACACTAATGGAGAGAGTCAGAAATACTGGGATGTCTGTTGTGGAGAAAACACATAAAATCTAGGATGAAATGGTCCTTATATGATTGCCTTCACTTGGGTGGTGGGCAGTATGGTGTTCAGGAGGATAGTGGCAAGGCTCTTGTACATGTTCATGGCACTCATGATAACCTGCAGAGTGTCATTGGAGGCAGGGCAATTGGTGTCTCCTGAATGATGGGAGCTATAGCTGTTTGTGGAGGCAGGAGCCAGCCACACAAATATATACAGATTTTAACTTTTATTATGTGTATAGATTATTATTAATAGTAATAAGAATAGGAATAGAATTCAGATTCTGCCGACAACACTTTACAAGGCAGTGCTTCTGTAAAGGTACAAATAAGGATTTGACATGCGGACTGGGAGGCGGGGGGGGGGGGGGTGGCTGTGCTCGCCCTAGAAAGTTTTTCTCTTAGGGCAGTTCCTGTGCTGAGCATCTCTGGCATTGAAAGTGTTGGCCTGGTGTGGGATTCCTGTGAGAGCATAGCCTTTCTGCTTGTGTACCGTGCGCCTAGCGCACCAGCAGACAGCCTATCCCAACTGCTTGAGACTGTGTCTTAGTGGTCCTTGAGGTTCCCCAGACTTATCGTCTTGGGGGATTTCAATGTCCACGCTGATGCAGACTCTTGTTCATTAGCGGCTGTGGACCTAGTGTCTACCATGGAGATACTAGGACTCTCGTTTTGTAGTACTGGGCCCACGCATCGGGCGGGACACACGTTAGATTTGATTCTCAGCGCAGGAATTCAAGTGACCCAAGCCTCCACAATAGAGGTTCCATGGTCGGATCACTGCGCCCTGAGAGTCCGGTTGGAGCATGCCTACCCACGCTGCAAGGGCGCCGAGCCAATTTGGGCTCGCCCAAGGAGACTTATGGAACCCAGTAGGTTCCGGAATGCTCTGAGGGATCTGGAGCCTGCCAGCGACTCGATCGATGTGCAGGTGGACACATGGAACATCAGGCTATCCAATGCACTCGACGAGATCGCCCCTAGATGCCCTCTCAGACCCCGCCGAAATCGGTCTCCTTGGTTCACCGAGGGACTTCTACTGATGAAGCAAGAAAAGAGACGGCTGGAGGGCGTGTGGCGAGAACTCTGTGACAGAGCATCGAGATCAGCTTATGAGGCATTTAGGGAGTCCTATGAGCATGCTATCACCGAGGCAAAGCTAGTATTTTATGCTTCTTTGATAACGTCTGCTAGCTCATGCCCGGCAAAATTGTTCAAAATAATTTGATCTCTAACGACGGTTCCTACTGTCCCAAACAGTGGTGATCAGGCCCCTTCAGCCGAGGTTTTTCAGAGCTACTTTGCAGACAAGATCTCGCTACTTCGCCGGGACCTCCCTGCCACAATTGATACAGTGAGAGAACTTGAGACTCCGTGGCCACTTGCTGGGCCCATCCTTGACCGGTTCATCCCGCTAGACGCAGGGGCTGTCGATAGGCTCATAGCTGCAGCTAGACCGACCACTTGCTCCTCTTGGTTGGTGAAATCCTGCTTGGAGGGATTACGCGACCCTCTGTTGAAGATTTTAAACAGCTCCCTTGAGCAAGGAGTTTTTCCAGAGGGTTTAAAAGAGGTGGTGGTCTCTCCCCTGCTGAAGAAACCAGACTTAGATTGTTCGGTTCCCTCCAGTTACCGCCCAGTTTCGAATCTCTCATTCCTGGGCAAGGTGATTGAGAGGGCAGCAGCAGAGCAGTTGCAGCAATTCCTAGACGACACAGCTGGACTACATCCCTTCCAGTCCGGCTTCCGTGCGGGGCATGGGACAGAGACTGTGCTGGTCTCCATCACGGATCACCTTCGATGCCAGCTTGACCAGGGCGGGTCAGCACTGCTTGTGTTATTGGATCTCACAGCAGCATTTGACACAGTCGATTACAATCTTTTGACCCACCGCCTTGCTGTTGCTGGAGTCAGGGGGACAGCTTTAAACTGGCTGTCCTCCTTTCTTCACAACCGTGGACAGCGAGTGGAGAGGGGAGGCCTGGTCTCTGAGAGGTCCCCTCTATCTTGTGGGGTTCCTCAGGGGGCCATTCTCTCCCCTCTGTTATTTAACATCTATATGTGACCACTTGCTCAGCTGGTTCGAGGTTTTGGGCTTGAGTGTTATCAGTACACCGATGACACTCAGCTGGTGCTGAAGATGGAAGGCTGACCGGACTCTGTACCCGATTGTTTCCATCAGTGCCTCGAGGCCGTTACAGGATGGCTGCGTGCCAGCAGGTTGAGGGTGAATCCAGCAAAGACGGAGATCCTATGGCTGGGTCAACTGGGCAGTGGGGACATCCAGCTGCTTACGCTGGATGGCGAGGCGCTACGCCCGTCATCATTGGTAAAGAGTCTGGGAATCCTTTTGGACCATCTGCTGACGATGGATGCCCAGGTCTCCGCTGTTAGCAGAACCGCCTTCTTTCATCTGCGGCAGGCTAGACGGCTGGCCCCCTACCTGTCCAGGGACGACCTAGCTACGGTGATCCAGGCCACGGTCATCTCTAGACTGGACTACTGTAACGCCCTCTACATTGGCCTTCCTCTGTCGGTGATCCGGAAGCTCAAGTTGGTACAAAATGCAGCTGCTCGGCTTCTTGCAGGAATTCCGATGAGATGCCACATAACCCCAATCTTACTACAGCTGCATTGGTTACCAATTGAGCACCGGATCACTTTCAAAGTGATGGTACTCACCTTTAAGGCCTTGCATGGTCTGGGGCCGATGTATCTGAGGGACTGCCTCACCCCCTACCAACCCCAGAGATCCCTCCGTTCTGAGGACCAAGATCTATTGGAAGTCCCCAGTGTCAAGACTTTGTGTCTAACAGCAACCAGACGCAGAGCCTTCACAGCAGTGGCACCATCACTCTGGAATACTCTGCCACCTGAAGTCCATGCCTTGCGGGACTTACCAGCTTTCCGCAGGGCATGTAAGACATACCTGTTTCAACAGGCTTTTAATGTTTGATATTGTTGTTTTTAAATTGTTTTAAATTGCTTTTAAATTTTGTTAGATTTTGGCTATTCTTGTAAGCCGCTCTGAGCCCCAGGGGAGTGGCGGCATATAAGTTTAAATAATAAATAAATAAATAAATTTTCGCCCTTCCTATGAAAATGAAAGGTGCTATGCAGCAATGTCTAGACGGTGAGGTTTATTGAAATAACAATTTGGATAAGTGGCTTTTGTATTCATTGAAATCTATTTGATTCATACACGACCCTCTTTCATATGTCTTCATTAGCAGTGAAGCCTCACCTAAAGATTGCAATGCCAGGAATTGCATTACCAATATCAGCCTTGTTTCCAGTGCTTTTCAAAGACACCCCCTACTATTCAGTGCCTTGTTTTCATGTCTGGAATGTCTGTCTCCCAATCCCAAACCCTTGTGCTTCTAGTGGAATGTCTTGGCTGGAGTTTCTGCACAATGAGGACATATTCAAGGATGTCCTTCTGCAGCTAAAAGAAGGCAACCTCTACTCTGCACAGTACATCTGGCTACGACACCAGGTAACGCACTTGAGATATCTTCTCTTTGAACAGCTCCTCTTGTTGTACCTTGCAACGCTGCCCCTGATGCTTCTTTCTTCTGAAATATCTAGAATATGATACACTTCTAACAGAAGGTCCATGCATCCAGGGACCTATTATGATACTTCTCCCAGTACTGATTGTGACCTGCATCTCTCTCCCAAAACCTGTGGATTTCTCTCCTTTTCCTAAACCTTTAGAGAAGAAAGTTCCTTTCTTTTTTATAATTTAAACATATTTTTCTGATTTATTTATTTAAAATGTAATACAATTGTTGTATCCCACTTCAGTTCCTTCTACGTTGTTCTCCTTCTATCTGCTACGTATCATCATTTATTTATTTATTTATTTATTTTCTGTATTTGTATACCGCCTTTCTCAACCAATTGGCGACTCAAGGTGGTTTCCAACAAATCAGTATACATAAAACATAATAGATAAAAAACATTAAACAATATAGGACATCACAAAGGCAATAAAAGCAACATCATCAGCATCTCGTTATTCTCAAGCATTGTCCAATTCCATTGTCAGGTCATTCGATTTCCTATATTAGCTACTCTGTATTTGTAAACGCTTGCTCGAATAGCCACGTTTTAACTTGCCTCTGAAACATCAAGAGGGAGGGAGCAGATCTGATCTCCCTAGAGAAGGCATTCCATAGCCGAGGGGCCATCACTAAGAAGGCCCTGTCTCTTGTCCCCGCCAAACATGCTTGTGACGAAGGCGGGACCGAGAGCAGGGCCTCCCCAGATGATCTTAAAGTGCTCAGTGGTTCGTAAAGGGAGATACGTTCGGACGGGTAAGTTGGGCCGGTACTGTTTAGGGCTTTATAAGCCATTGTAATGTGCTCATTGATTTCTCAACCACAATCTTTCTTGGACAACAAAACTCTTATTTTACAGATCAGAGTAGAAAATAGGCATTGTAGGTCAGAGCACTTGTGTGGGAAAGTTGGGGAGAGAATTTGTGGGGAAACGGCATGACTCCATGTGTGCCTGTTAATGAGCGAGTTGTTTACATAAGAGTTAGTTTAGGCAATGTAGCGTTCAAGTGAGAAACTAGGCCTGAGTTCTCTGGTTCTTGTTTCAAGTTAAGCCTTGGTTTGGGATTCAAGTATTCTGGGAGTTTCTGTGTTCTTGGGTTTTCTGTTCAAGTTTTACTAAGTATACCTTTTGCTTGTGGACTTAAGCTGTTCTTGTGACTTTGGGATATTCCTGAACTGTATTACCTTTGAATCTTTAAAAAACATTTGGATTCCTGTTGGATTATCACTTATTGCTAAACCTTTTTGGGTTATACATCTACTTTCGTTATTCCTGATTTTTTCCTATACTCTGCATGTTTCTACAATAAGCTGTTTTCTTATATTGGACTAGTGTGGTGCTGTGGTCATAGGTGTTCTCAGATCTGGAGTGCAATACTTTATAAGTTAACTTTTCCAATAGCACTATCACCCTTAACCTGTTTAATCCCATCTTTATTTTCAGAGTCTCAAACTTTTTCCAGGTTTTCATTGTTTTGAGTCTTGCAGCACATAACACGAGTAATACAAGATTTTGATTTACCAGATCCTTATTCTCACTTTTGAATACAGAAATCATTAATGGAGCTCCCATGAAGTTAATTGATTCCCCCACTATTTGGCTTATACATGATATTCCTTTTTCAAACCCATTTTTTTTCTATTCGCTTGGAAGAGAAAGGAAGGGCACAAAAAACTGTGGGATGGCATGTTGGCCCATTGTTACTCATCCCTTGATTATACAAATATCTCCTTCCTCCTTTCCAGGCTGACTTTGAGAAAAGTTTGGATGAGAAAATGCTAGATCAACTACTAAGCACCATCTCCGCTATGGCTTCCCACAAAGAGCTGTGGTTGTGGCTTGGGAATGTTGTCATTCCTTTCGTGAGGCGGTTTTTGCCTCAAGGAGAGGTAAAATCTCGTGGGTGATTAATGTGTGTGTGAGAATCTCTTTTTCATGTTGTGGTGTATTCAGAAATAATCTACTGCACATGTGTCAAAATCATTTCAATTGATTTTCACATTTGAGGGGCCACAGTAGCACAGTGGTTGAAACCGCTAGCTGCAGGAAAAGCTTCTGAATGGAGGGTTAGCAGTTCGAAGCTGCAAGTCGGGGCGAGCTCCCAACAGTCAGGCCTAGCTTCTGCCTGCCTAACAGTTTGAGTAGATCGGTGTAGACCTTCCCGCCTCCGTGGAAAGGTAAAAGGGCTCCTTATGCAGACATGCCGGCAAAAAGATCTCAGAAGTCTACAGAAAGCAGGTTCCTTGGCATGGAAAATGGAACAAGAGCACCTCCCCATGGCTGGAGCTGAGCATCGCCTCCAGATACCGGAGATGAAAAGGGGAAGGCCTTTACCTTATCTGTGTATTCTATGTCGTTTGTTGTGTAAAAGGCATTGAAAGTTTGCCTTATATACTACAATCTGCTCTGAGTCCCTCCGGGGAGATAAAGCAAAATATAAATAAAGTGGATGATGATGATGATTATTATTATTATCTCTCTTATGGGTGCCTTTAAAGGGCCGTTGAATTCATGGACGGAGAATCCGTGGATATAGAGAGAGGGCCAACTATAATTTCTTTCACATAGTGGTCAGTACTCTTAAGTTTTTACCCAGTTTGGGTCCCCAGATGTTTTTGAAGGATGACTCCCATCACTTTGGATGATCCACCATGTGGACTGGGGATTGTGGGAATTGCAACTCAACGGCACTTGTGGCTCTTGAGTTGTTGAAAGATTAAATAACATTTTGAAGTCAGACATGATACCCTAAGCCTTGTATCTACATTTAAAGCCCACTCTCCTTACTCAACAGAAAAAACAGCAGCCTCCCAAGGTGTTACTGTATTCCAACTTCCATCAGCTCCAGTCATATCTGTTGAGGAATACAGGAACTATAGCCCAGCATCTGGAGGGCCAATCAAAGGACATGGCAGGTCGCATTTCGCCCATGGGCCTTGAGGTTGACACAGATTATCTCGAGAGGCCACTCTGAGTGCTACAGTAATGTTCACACCAGCGTAGATTTTGACTGGGAATGATTTTCTTTATATCCTGCTCTTTCCCCCAGAATTGGGACTCAGGCTGATTGGGTTTGGGAATGAGCACCATGCTTGTTTAAAATATAAACTAGTTTGTATTGTCGAAGGCTTTCATGGCTGGAATCACTAGGTTCTTGTAGGTTTTTTCGGGCTATAGGGCCATGTTCTAGAGGCATTTCTCCTGACGTTTCGCCTGCATCTATGGCAAGCATCCTCAGATATATATAAACTAGTTTGATATTTCCCTTTTCAAACTATATAAACTAGTTTGATATTTCCCTTCTAGAGAAGAATCGCAAAGTGGCTGGAGCAAGGCGCACGGAACCTTGAGTTAACTGATAAGGTAAAGCAGAGTCATTCTCTTGAAAAAAAAAAAAGAATATCATTTAGGTTGATATCTCTAGAAATATCATACATGTGTCCTTTTTTCCCAAACAGGCCAATTGGCCAGAAAATGGGCTTGAAATGGCACAAGTGTTTTTTACCAGTCAATGGCAAGGGGAAGTTGGATTGGCATCCTCCTGGCACTCAGTTCCTTTGGTAAGGATTCTGCTACACTTGGGGGCATAGAAAAGTAGAAGAGAACAGAGCACCTATTTAGACTCCTGTGAAAACATGCACATTTTTCATTTGTATCTCATTTTTTACAGTACGTATTTTAATGTTTCTTAACAGAAGAAAGATAGAAATAAACAAACAACAATATGTTTGCATACATGAAATCACAGACATACCTAACAATTACATATCAAACTACACAACATGGCTCTCTACACTAATTACATAGAATTCTAAACTGCAACACACACATATATACATTAATTGTAAACGTGGATTTCTTGCTTCCCTGTTTTTCAATTTCTCTATAATTTAGTATTTTTCTTTCACTTTATGTCCCACAAACACTTTACTTATGTTTATCTCAATCTAAAATAAATGTCCTAACAGTTTATATTTCCAGCCGCAAGGAAATATAATGACTGTTTGTGATATTACTGTTGGAAACCGGCCTGATTCCCTCGATGGAGGTGAGAAGAGTAATGAATTTATTATTATTATTATTATTATTATTATTATTATTATTTTACTGACACAAAAACACAGTATGTCACAGCAAGCAAGATATATATGCTGGCTTTCGTATCTCAAAATCATAAGTCGAACACTTCCCAAGTGTATTATTATTATTATTATTATTATTATTATTATTCCAAACCTATATATAAAGTCTTCCCCTTTCTCTCAGATGTATAGTGATAAAAGGGTTTCCATTCTGAAAATGTGTCCAGTGATTTATCCCTCAACAAGATTATTAATTTGTCATTTCATTTCATGAGTGTAAAATGTTACAAGTCTACAGTATCACTAAACCTGGAAGTTCACATTCCTCTCCTGTCCCCCTCTTTGCTTTCCTTGATCCACAAAGTGCTGCATGAGACTGTTGACTCAAGAAACATCATCCCTGGTTTGTATTTCAGGATGAAATCAAGAGCCTGTCAGACTTGGTTGCTGCTCTTCAGGGCTTACTGGACCTCTACCGGAAGTACAACTGTCGGCTAGCCCTCTGCGACTTTGAAAAGGTGAGGGAAATTGCAGTGCTAAAGCATGACATGTGCCAATATTCTCAGAGAAGCAGAGAGGTGGACTCAGATTGAAGATCTCAGGTCTAAATGCTTTCTGAGAGTTTGTTGTTATGCGTCTGCAAGTTGATGTCAACTAACAGTGACCCTGTTTTAGTTTTTCTTGGCAAGACCCTCTCCGAGGACATCATCTGCAGTGTTTTCCTCGTTGAGCCAAAATTTGAACCTTGGTCTCCTAGTCCTAATCTGACACTCAGAAACACTGCATCATGCTGATCAAGTTTGCAGATGGCACCAAATTGGGAGGGAGAGTTAATACTCCAGAGGACAGGATCAGGATTAGGAGCTCTTTGTGTTGGCCATCGGGGCCTCCCAGTGTGTGGCGGCTGCTGCGGGCCTGCAACGCGCGGTTCTGACCGCCATTCCATTCAGTCTGTGGGTTTGTTAGTTTGTGAAGCTGCTCTTTTACTATCTGTATCTGTATCCAGTTGTCAGTCGCCAGCTGACACCATAGACGTCCTCGGCTTGCCAAGGGTCAGTCATCCTTCCATCCATTCAACAGGAAGTCTGTTTTGACTAAGGAGTTTAGACCTACCCAACTCATTGGACTTGCTTTTTTCCTTCTTTGTGTGGAGTGATTAACTGAGTGTGGAGTGATTAACTTGCAGTACTATTGTGTTCCATCCTGGGCAGTGGATTTAACAGGGCTTATTGTGTGTTGTGGTGCTACTGATCCATCTATGCTCAGAGAAGATTGCCAACAGCTGCAGATTGACTGAAGGTCATCAGCAGAGGAATTATACGGTTCCCTCCTGGAACCCAAGGTCAAGCTGCGAGTACCTCTCAAGCTATTGTGACTTGCACTTTACACTTTCCCTTTGTCCCTACCCAGTGTTAATTTAGTACTGCCAATTGCCAATTTCTTGCCAACAATAATTGCACTGTGAATAAATGCCATTGTAATTTAATTCCTCATTATATTGCTGTGATAGATGACTTGCTAGCATTTTAATTAACGGATAGGTATCTGTTGGTTATTAATTCCAATGCTGCTATTGAACTGTCACTTTAAGTCTGCATTTGCACTTTACATTGTGCACTTTATAATCATCTTCAATAATGGTCGAATGGCAGGGGAGAATTGGAGATGGTTATATGAAGCGGAGGAACTGAACTATAAGAATGGTGGAAATGATGGTTTTCAACTGGCTGGGTTACTGATGTATATGGCTGGGTTACTGATGATCATATAACAACTGGCTGGGTTACTGATGATCATATAACAGTGCAATATTGAACTATCAAGATGTGGAGAACGAAAGGGGATGGAGGGAGGGGGGGAATTCCAGTCCTCAGGGGGTGGGGCCCATAGAGGTGATGATGGGGAGGGGGAGATATGGGAAAAGGAGAGTTAAAAAACCAATTCGTGAGCAAACCTTGAAGAAAATTCCAAAATGTTCTCCCGACATGGTAAATTTGGGTACCAAGGTAGACGGCCCTCCCGGATTAAAGGTGGTGCTGTTGAACGCCAGGTCTGTCAATGGTAAAACATCAACCATTCAGGATCTAATCCTTGATGAAAAAGCAGATCTGGCGTGCATCACGGAGACCTGATGGACACAGCTGGAGAGGTTAATCTCACCCAGCTTTGCCCACCAGGTTATGCTGTGCAGCACCAACCAAGATCTGAGGGGCGGGGAGGCTGGTGCAATAGCCTATAAAGATTCCATCTCCTTGATCAGGTGCCCTGCCCTACAGCCGACCTTGTTTGAATGTGTCCACCTGAGGTTAGGAGACCGGGACAGAATAGGGATGCTGTTGGTGTACCGACCACCCCGCTGCACCACAGCCACCCTACCTGAGCTTGCAGAGTTGGTCTCGGGCCTGGCATTGGAGTCCCAGCGGCTTATAGTGCTGGGGGACTTCAATGTCCACGCAGAGACCACTCTTTCGGGGGCAGCTCAAGACTTCATGGCCACCATGGCAACTATGGGGCTGTTCCAGCTACTATCTGACCCTACCCACTGTGCTGGACACACACTTGACTTGGTCTTCTGTCAGGGTTGGGAAGAAGGTGGCGGTGTGGAGGAGTTGTCAATCACGCCTTTGCCATGGACCGACCACCACCTGATCAGGTTTAGACTCTCTGCAACTTCTAACCTTCTCAGGGGTGGTGGACCCATTAAGATGGTCCGCCCCAGGAGGCTTATGGATCCAGAGGGATTCCTGACAGCTCTTGGGGATTTTTCCGTCGCCTCGGTTGGTGATGCTGTTGATGCCCTGGTCTCCCACTGGAACAGTGAGTTGACTAGGGCAATAGACACGATTGCTCCGGAGCGCCCCCTCTTAAGTAGCCGAACTAAACCATCTCCTTGGTTCAACGAGGAGTTGGTGGAGATGAAGCGAACTAAGAGGTGACTAGAGAGCGTGTGGTGGAAAGAACCTAGCGAGTCAAACCGAACACGCCTGCGCCTTTACCTAAGGGCGTACGGCGTGGCAATAGAGGCCGCACAAAATTCCTTCTATTCGGCTAATATTGCGTCCGCAAGGAACCGTCCGGCAGAGCTGTTTCGAGTAGTCAGAGGGTTGTTGAACCCCACCTCTCAGGATGGGTCCCCTGACGACTTGGCAGCTTGCTGTGAAGCTTTTGCTCAGTCCTTTGCAGACAAAGTCGCTTTGATCCGTTCGGGCTTTGACACCACCTTAACGGCAGTCTCTGAGGATGTAACACAAGCATCTGCTTGTCCAGTTTTGATGGATTCGTTTCGATCTGTTCAACTCGAAGATGTCATCAGGGTTCTTGGAGAGGCGAGGCCTACCACATGCATCCTAGACCCCTGCCCATCCTGACTGGTAAAGGAAGCCAGAGGGGGGTTGGCAGAGCGGGTAAAGGTGGTGGTCAATGCCTCCCTTCGGGAAGGCAACATTCCAGCCAGCTTAAAACAAGCTGTTATAAAACCGCTGTTGAAAAAACCATCACTGGACCCCACTCAATTTGTCAACTTTCGGCCAGTTTCCAATCTACCCTACTTGGGCAAAGTCCTGGAACGTGTGGTGGCCTCGCAGCTCCAGGAGTTCCTGGTAGACACGGATTATCTAGATCCGGCGCAGTCTGGCTTTAGGCCGGGACATGGTACCGAGACAGCCTTGGTCGCCTTAGTGGATGATCTTCGCCGGGAACTAGACAGGGGGAGTGTGTCCCTGTTGGTTCTGCTGGACCTCTCATTGGCCTTCGATACCATCGACCACGGTATCCTTCTGGGACGCCTCGCGGGAATGGGCCTTGGGGGTACTGCTTTGCAGTGGCTCTAGTCCTTCCTTGAGGGTTGATCCCAGAAGGTGTCGTTAGGGGACTCCTGCTCGACCCCACGGCCATTGTACTGTGGAGTCCCACAGGGTTCAGTATTGTCCCCTATGTTGTTTAACATATACATGAAGCCGTTGGGAGAGATCATCCAGAGTTTCGGGGTGTGGTGTCATCTGTACGCAGATGATGTCCAACTCTGTTACTCCTTTCCACCTGCTACTAAGGAGGCTATTCAAGTCCTGAACCGGTGCTTGGCTGCTGTAACAGACTGTATGAGGGACAACAGATTGAAACTAAATCCAGACAAGACAGAGGTACTCCTGGTCAGTCGAAAGGCCGAACAGCGCATAGGGATACAGCCTGTGCTTGATGGGGTTACACTCCCCCTGAAGGCGCAGGTTCGCAGCTTGGGAGTGATCCTGGACTCATCACTGAGCCTGGAGCCCCAGGTTTCAGCGGTGGTCAGGGGAGCTTTTGCACAATTAAAACTTGTGCGCCAGCTGCGCCCGTACCTTGGGAAGTCTGACTTGGCCACGGTGGTCCACGCTTTGGTTACATCCTGTTTAGATTACTGCAAAGCTCTCTACATGGGGTTGCCTCTGAAGACTGCCCGGAAGCTCCAACTAGTCCAACGAGCGGCAGCCAGAATACTAACACGAGTGGGGTACAGGGAGCATACTACTCCTCTGTTGCACCAGCTCCACTGGCTGCCAATTAGCTTCCAAGCACAATTCAACCTATAAAGCCCTAAACGACTCCCCTATGAACCATCAAGATTGTTAAGATCGTCCGGAGGGGCCCTGCTCTCGGTCCCACCAGCCTCACAAGCGCGTCTGGTGGGGACGAGGGACAGGGCCTTCTCGGTGGTGGCTCCTTGGCTCTGGAACTCTCTCCCACTGGAGATCAGAACTGCCCCTTCTATCTTGACGTTCAGAAAACAGGTGAAAACTTGGCTCTGGAAATTGGCATTCAACGAGTGAGTCAATATTCTGTTATATGGATGGATGATGACGAACAACGATTTTATTGTGACGACTGACCATTGTAATCATATGACTGCATTTTGCTATTTTAATGTTTTTAGTCTAATATATAATATGATGTTTTTAATGACTGTTTGTGATATTACTGTTGGAAACCGGCCTGATTCCCTCGATGGAGGTGAGAAGACAAACTGCTAAATAAATAAATAAATAAATAAATAAATAAATAAATACAAAACTGATTAATAAATAAATAAATAAATCCAAAAGGACTATAACACATTAGAGAGCTGATTGGCAAAACTAACAAAATGAATGTCAACATAGAGAAATATAAGATACTTCACTTAGCCAGAAAAAAAATGAAATGCACAGATACAGGATGAGGGACCCCTGGTTTGACAACAGAACATAGGAAAAAGATCTTGGTGCCAGGCTTTAGCACAGCAGGTTAACCACCAACTGCAATAAATCTTGCCCATCAAAAGGTTGGCATTTTGAAGGCTGAGTCGGGGGGTGAGCACCCAACCTTCAGCCCTGCTCACTGATCAGCTAACAAATCAAAAACAGCTGTGAGTAGATAAATCGGTATCGCTTAAAAGCAGGGAGATATTTTAATTGCACCATAAGGAAATCCCAGAAAAATACCTACGATTCAATCAAAAGCAGGAAGTCTGTGAACAGGGCTCTTCGGCATGGTGGATGGAGCGACAGCACCCCCATGAATCAAGTACAACCTCCAAGACACAAAAGATGAGGAAATCCTATATATCCCTCTTTATGTACTGTGTCTGTCCTGCCAGTGTATAATGGCATTGAATGTTTGCCGTATATGTGTTCTGTGATCCTCCCTGAGTCCCCTTTGGGGTGAGAAGGGTGGAATATAAATACTGTAAATAAAATAAATAATAAATTAGTAGACCACATGTTGAGCATGAGTCAAAAGTGTGATACAGCAGCTAAAAAGCCAGTGTGATTTTAGGTTGCATCAAAAGGAGTGTCGTGTCTAGATCAACAAAGTTGTGGTGCCCTTCTCTTCTACTTTGGTCAGACCGCACCTGGAATAATAATCCAGTTCTGGGCAAAGCAATTCAAGTTGAAAGGTGTCTAGAGGAGGGCAACCAAAATGATCAAAGGTATGTAGATATGAATCAAGAGCTGGGTCTGCTTAGTTGCAGAAGAGAAGGTTGAGAGGAGACATGATAGCAATGTATAAATATCCAAAAGGCTGTCCTAAGGAATAGGGAGAGGCTTCCTTTCTGCTGCCCTGGAGACTAGGACTCAATAGATCCATGGGTTCAATGGAAAGGAGGTTCCACCTGAATATTAGGGAGAACTAGAGCTGTTCAACCCTGGTGCTCTCTGCCTCAGAGTCCAGTGGAATCTCCTTATATGGAGGCTTTTAAACAGGCTGGATTATCATTTGTCAGGGGTGCTTGATTGTACTTTTGTTTCCTGGCAGAAAGGGGTTGGACTGAATAGCCCCTGGGCCCCTTCCAATTCTATGATTATGTGCTAGCTCTCATGAATGGGACTTGTTTGTCACCGATTCCCAAATCTCATTGAATTCAACGTGTCTGCTCTACTTGGGACTACAATTGGATTTGACCTTGGCTTGAAACCCTTGCTTGTCAAGAAATCCAGTGGTTTGCTTTAACACAGCCATACTTTTTCAGCCAAAACTACGTTGTAGGATGTTGGGAGGCTCAAGTGGTGTAAACCCTCTTCCATGTGCCATTCTGACATCCTCCAGATATTGCAAAATCCAAGAATATGTAGAGAGCCACCTACCCTTAGGAAGAAAGTCGGGGTATATATGTAATAAATTGGTTTCTGTATGTGTTTGTGTGTGTGAGAGAAAGATGGGCAAAACAAATCTTTGGTACAGAAGAATGAAGGTTTTTCACCAAATCCAAATTGGTGTTGGTGGATACAGTGACTTTTGTGCGAACATAATACTGGAAATCAATGACCTAAACACCTTGGCTGCGTGGACTTACCTTTTGCAACAACTGTTTTTCCATTGTTGTTTGTTTGTTTTCTGCCTCCTAGGGAGATGCAAATACAATAGTATTTCGTATGTTTGATAAAGTTCCAGCAGCAGAACTTATCCCAGTCACGTTGGAGAAATACATTGGACCGTACATCTGTCATCGTCACCTACAAAAGGACGAAATCCTCTTGCAGTACATAAAGGTACCTTTCCCCCTTCTCAACTGAAAGGAAAACTTTACTGTGTCTTGAAATAACTTATCTGACTAAATCAGCTGTCATCATGTAAGACACAGCTGAAGACCTATCTCTTCCAACAAGCCTACCCAGTCAATTTTCACTTGTGAATATTAACTTGCATTTTGGTGAATTTTAAACTGCATTCTAACTCTGTGTATATTGTTATATGTACTTTAATAGTCTTGTGTTTTAGCCGTTGCACATTGCCTCAAGCCTCTTTTTTTCTGCTTCTCCCTCTTCTGCTGTTGCTTCCTCTTCTTCTTCCTCATTTTACATGCCCAGAGTCAGTGTAATAGAGAACTAAGTCTCCCAAATGGGTGCTTGAGTGGGACATTAATAGAACCTGGCACAATTTGAAGTCCCATCATCCATGGTGCATCCTCCTACAAACAGCAGCAGGATATAGAGTGGGTCATGGGGGCTCTGTGTGCCAAGTTTGGTCTTTATCGGTAATTGGATGAGGGTTGCAGTGGTCTCAAGAATTGAGCAAAGGTACTGCAAGTCCCATAATCCATGGTCCATCCCCGGCCAAACCACACCAGGACGTAAAGTGGGTCATGAGAGGTCTATGTGTCAAGTTTGGTACTGATTAGTCATTGGATGAGGTTAACAGCGGTCTCAGAATGTGAGTGATGGTACTGCAAGTCCCATCATCCATGGTTCATCCTCCTCCAAACTGCAGTAGGAAGTCGAGTGTGGTCTGTATTGGTAATTGTCTGACTCAGCCCCCTCTGGCCTTTTCCATTCCTCTCTTTGTCATCTTGGAATCTTGGAATTGAGGCTGGCCAATCAGAGACCATATGCAAATTTCCTTCTCATGTCTCCGTTTCTGCCATGAACTCTTTTCTCCACCAGGGGCTCCTATTGAAGCTGGCCAATCGGAGACCATATGCAAATAGCATCACTGCGGCAGCCAATCAGAATGTTGGAACTTTCAGGCTGGCCAATCAAAACGCTGGCACATACTCCTCCTGTCGCACCGCCACACTTTTGTCCGCCGCATACAAACTTTAACCTTTATTATATACTAGCTTGGGGACTCGGCGTTGCCCGGGTTATTAGAGAAAGTGGGTAATGGCGGTTCTGTATGCCAAGTTTGGTCTTTATTGGCCTTTGGATAACGGCAGCATTATTTTCAGGAAGTGAGTGAAGGTACTTGAAGTCCCATCATCCATGGCCCATCCTCCTACAAACAGCAGCAGGATATAGAGTGGGTCATGGGGGCTCTGTGTGCCAAGTTTGGTCTTTATCAGTCATTAGATGAGGGTGGCAGTGGTGGCAGTAAGTGAGTGAAGGTACTGCAAGTCCCATCATCCAAAGTCCATCCCCTTTCAAACTGCAGCAGGATGTAGAGTGGATCATGGGGGCTCTGTGTGCCAAGTGTGGTCTTGATTGGTCATTAGAAGAGGGTTGCAGCAATCTTCGGAAGGGAGTGGAGGTACTTGTAGTCCCATCATCCATGGTCTGTCCTCCTCCAAACTGTAGCAGGATGTAGAGTGGGTAATTGGAGCTCCATGTGCCAAGTTTAGTCTTGATTAGTCATTGGCGAGGGTCTCAGTGGTCTCAGGAAGTGAGCAAAGGTACTGCAAGTCCCATCATCCATCTCCAAAGTTTTCCAAACAACACCAGGACGTAATGTGGGTCATGAGAGGTCTATGTGGCAAGTTTGGTCTTGATCCGTCATTGGATGAGGTTTGCAATGGTCTCAGAATGTGAGTGAAGGTACTGGAAGTTCCATCATCCATGGTCCACCCTTCTCCAAAGCTGCAGCAGGATGTAGAGTGGGTCTTGGGGGCTCTGTGTGCTAACTTTGGTCTTGATTGGTCATTAGATGAGTTTTGCAGCAGTCTTGGGGAGTGGAGGTACTTGAAGTCCCATCATCCATGGTCTGTCGTCCTCCAAACTGCACCAGGATGTAGTGTGGGTCATTGGAGCTCCATGTGCCAAGTTTAGTCTTGATTAGTCATTGGCGAGGGTCTCAGTGGTCTCAGGAAGTGAGTGAAGTGACTGCAAGTCCCATCATCCATTGTTAAATTCTTCCAAACTGCATCAGGATGTAGATTGGGTCATGCTGGGTCTCTGTGTGAATTGTGGTCCTGATCCATCATCGTTGGCATTTGTAATGGTCTTAGGAAGGGAGTGCAGGTATTGCAAGTCCCATCGTCCATGGTGCATCCTCCTTCAAACTGCACCTGGATGTAGAGTACGTCATGGAGACTCAGTGTGCCAAGTTTGGTATTTATTGGTAATTGGATGAGGGTTGCAGTGGTCTGAAGAATTGAGCAATGGTACTGCAAGTCCCATAATCCACGGTCCATCCCCGGCCAAACCACACCAGGACGTAAAGTGGGTCATGAGAGGTCTATGTGCGAAGTTTGGTCCTGTTCAGTCATTGGATAAGGTTAACAGCGGTCTCAGAATGTGAGTGGTGGTACTGCAAGTCCCATCATCCATGGTTCACACTCCTCCAACCTGCAGTAGGATGTAGAGTGGGTGATGGGGGCTCTGTGTGCCAAGTGTGGTCTGTATTGGTAATTGTCTGACTCAGCCCCCTCTGGCCTTTTCTTTTCCTCTCTTTGTCATCTCGGAATGTTGGAAATGAGGCTGGCCAATCAGAGACCATATGCAAATTTCCTTCTGTCATGCCCCGTTTCTGCCATGAACCCTCTTCTCCACCAGGGGCTCCTATTGAAGCTGGCCAATCAGAGACCATATGCAAATAGCACCACAGCGGCAGCCAATCAGAACGCTGGCACATACACCTTCCGCCCTCCACCCTTCCGCCCTCCGCCCTTCCTCTGTCCGATACAAACACTCTTCTTTATTATATACTAGCTTGGGGACCCGGCGTTGCCCGGGTTATTAGAGAAAGTGGGTAATGTTGGTTCTGTATGCCAAGTTTGGTCTTTATTGGTCTTTGGATAACGGCTGCATTATTTTCAGGAAGTGAGTGAAGGTATTTGAAGTCCCATCATCCATGGGCCATCCTCCTACAAACAGCAGCAGGATATAGAGTGAGTCATGGGGGCTCTGTGTACCAAGTTTGGTCTTTATCAGTCATTAGATGAGAGTGGCAGTGGTGTCAGTAAGTGAGTGAAGGTACTGCAAGTCCCATCATCCAAAGTCCATCCTCTTTCAAACTGCAGCAGAATGTAGAGTGGATCATGGGGGCTCTATGTGCCAAGTTTGGTCTTCATTGGTCATTAGAGGAGGGTTGTAGCCATCTTTGGAAGGGAGTGGAAGTACTTGAAGTCCCATCATCCATGGTCTGTCCTCCTCCAAACTGTAGCAGGATGTAGAGTGGGTAATTGGAGCTCCATGTGCCAAGTTTAGTCTTGATTAGTCATTGGCGAGGGTCTCAGTGGTCTCAGGAAGTGAGCAAAGGTACTGCAAGTCCCATCATCCATCTCCAAATTTTTCCAAACAACACCAGGACGTAAAGTGGGTCATGAGAGGTCTATGTGGCAAGTTTGGTCTTGATCCGTCATTGGATGAGGTTTGCAGAAGTCTCAGAATGTGAGTGAAGGTACTGGAAGTTCCATCATCCATGGTCCACACTTCTCCAAAACTGCAGCAGGATGTAGAGTGGGTCATGGGGGCTCTGTGTGCCAACTTTGGTCTTGATTGGTCATTAGATGAGTTTTGCAGCAGTCTTGGGGAGTGGAGGTACTTGAAGTCCCATCATCCATGGTCTGTCGTCCTCCAAACTGCACCAGGATGTAGTGTGGGTCATTGGAGCTCCATGTGCCAAGTTTAGTCTTGATTAGTCATTGGCGAGGGTCTCAGTGGTCTCAGGAAGTGAGTGAAGTGACTGCAAGTCCCATCATCCATTGTCAAATTCTTCCAAACCGCACCAGGATGTAGAGTGGGTCATGCTGGGTCTCTGTGTATGGTCTTAGGAAGGGAGTGCAGGTATTGCAAGTCCCATCATCCATGGTGCACCCTCCTTCAAACTGCACCTGGATGTAGAGTGCGTCATGGAGACTCAGTGTGCCAAGTTTGGTCTTTATCGGTAATTGGATGAGCGTTGCAGTGGTCTCAGGAATTGCGCAAAAGTACTGCAAGTCCCATAATCCATGGTCTATCCCCAGCCAAACACACACCAGGACGTAAAGTAGGTCATGAGAGTTCTATGTGGCAAGTTTGGTCCTGATCAGACATTGGATGAGGTTAACAGTGGTCTCAGAATGTGAGTGATGGACTGTAAGTCCCATCATCCAAAGTCGATTCTCCTTCAAACTGCAGCAGGATGCAGAGTGGGTCATGGGGGCTCTGTGTGCCAAGTTTGGTCTTTATCGGTAATTGGATGAGCGTTGCAGTGGTCTCAGGAATTGCGCAAAAGTACTGCAAGTCCCATAATCCATGGTCTATCCCCAGCCAAACACACACCAGGACGTAAAGTAGGTCATGAGAGTTCTATGTGGCAAGTTTGGTCCTGTTCAGTCATTGGATAAGGTTAACAGCGGTCTCAGAATGTGAGTGGTGGTACTGCAAGTCCCATCATCCATGGTTCACACTCCTCCAACCTGCAGTAGGATGTAGAGTGGGTGATGGGGGCTCTGTGTGCCAAGTGTGGTCTGTATTGGTAATTGTCTGACTCAGCCCCCTCTGGCCTTTTCTTTTCCTCTCTTTGTCATCTCGGAATGTTGGAAATGAGGCTGGCCAATCAGAGACCATATGCAAATTTCCTTCTGTCATGCCCCGTTTCTGCCATGAACCCTCTTCTCCACCAGGGGCTCCTATTGAAGCTGGCCAATCAGAGACCATATGCAAATAGCACCACAGCGGCAGCCAATCAGAACGCTGGCACATACACCTTCCGCCCTCCACGCTTCCGCCCTCCGCCCTTCCTCTGTCCGATACAAACACTCTTCTTTATTATATACTAGCTTGGGGACCCGGCGTTGCCCGGGTTATTAGAGAAAGTGGGTAATGTTGGTTCTGTATGCCAAGTTTGGTCTTTATTGGCCTTTGGATAACGGCAGCATTATTTTCAGGAAGTGAGTGAAGGTACTTGAAGTCCCATCATCCATGGCCCATCCTCCTACAAACAGCAGCAGGATATAGAGTGGGTCATGGACGCTCTGTGTGCCAGTTTGGTCTTTATCAGTCATTAGATGAGGGTGGCAGTGGTGTCAGTAAGTGAGTGAAGGTACTGCAAGTCCCATCATCCAAAGTCCATCCTCTTTCAAACTGCAGCAGAATGTAGAGTGGATCATGGGGGCTCTATGTGCCAAGTTTGGTCTTCATTGGTCATTAGAGGAGGGTTGTAGCCATCTTTGGAAGGGAGTGGAAGTACTTGAAGTCCCATCATCCATGGTCTGTCCTCCTCCAAACTGTAGCAGGATGTAGAGTGGGTAATTGGAGCTCCATGTGCCAAGTTTAGTCTTGATTAGTCATTGGCGAGGGTCTCAGTGGTCTCAGGAAGTGAGCAAAGGTACTGCAAGTCCCATCATCCATCTCCAAATTTTTCCAAACAACACCAGGACGTAAAGTGGGTCATGAGAGGTCTATGTGGCAAGTTTGGTCTTGATCCGTCATTGGATGAGGTTTGCAGAAGTCTCAGAATGTGAGTGAAGGTACTGGAAGTTCCATCATCCATGGTCCACACTTCTCCAAAACTGCAGCAGGATGTAGAGTGGGTCATGGGGGCTCTGTGTGCCAACTTTGGTCTTGATTGGTCATTAGATGAGTTTTGCAGCAGTCTTGGGGAGTGGAGGTACTTGAAGTCCCATCATCCATGGTCTGTCGTCCTCCAAACTGCACCAGGATGTAGTGTGGGTCATTGGAGCTCCATGTGCCAAGTTTAGTCTTGATTAGTCATTGGCGAGGGTCTCAGTGGTCTCAGGAAGTGAGTGAAGTGACTGCAAGTCCCATCATCCATTGTCAAATTCTTCCAAACCGCACCAGGATGTAGAGTGGGTCATGCTGGGTCTCTGTGTATGGTCTTAGGAAGGGAGTGCAGGTATTGCAAGTCCCATCATCCATGGTGCACCCTCCTTCAAACTGCACCTGGATGTAGAGTGCGTCAGGAGACTCAGTGTGCCAAGTTTGGTCTTTATCGGTAATTGGATGAGCGTTGCAGTGGTCTCAGGAATTGCGCAAAAGTACTGCAAGTCCCATAATCCATGGTCTATCCCCAGCCAAACACACACCAGGACGTAAAGTAGGTCATGAGAGGTCTATGTGGCAAGTTTGGTCCTGATCAGACATTGAATGAGGTTAACAGTGGTCTCAGAATGTGAGTGATGGTACTGTAAGTCCCATCATCCAAAGTCGATTCTCCTTCAAACTGCAGCAGGATGCAGAGTGGGTCATGGGGGCTCTGTGTGCCAAGTTTGGTCTTTATCGGTAATTGGATGAGGGTTGCAGTGGTCTGAAGAATTGAGCAATGGTACTGCAAGTACCATAATCCATGGTCCATCCCCGACCAAACCGCACCAGAAGGTAAAGTGGGTCATGAGAGGTCTATGTGCCAAGTTTGGTCCTGATCAGTCATGGGATGAGGTTAACAGCGGTCTCAGAATGTGAGTGATGGTACTGCAAGTCCCATCATCCATGGTTCATACTCCTCCAAACTGCAGTAGGATGTAGAGTGGGTGATGGGGGCTCTGTGTACCAAGTCTGTTCTGTATTGGTAGTGTTCTGACCCAGCCCCCGGCCTTTCCTATCCTCTCTTTCTTCTCGGAATGTTGGATTTGAGGCTGGCCAATCAGAGCCCATATGCAAATTTCCTTCTGTCATGCCCCGTTTCTGCCATGAACCCTCTTCTCCACCAGGGGTTCCTATTGAAGCTGGCCAATCAGAGACCATATGGAAATAGCACCACAGCGGCAGCCAATCAGAATGTTGGAACTTTCAGGCTGGCCAATCAGAATGCTGGCACATACACTTCCGCCCTCCGCACTTCCCTCCTCTGTCCGTCGCATAAAAACTTTGACTTTTATTATATACTAGCTTGTGGACCCGGCGCTGCCCGGGTTATTAGAGAAAGTGGGTAATGGCGGTTCTGTATGCCAAGTTTGGTCTTTATTGGTCATTGGATAATGGCTGCATTGTTTTCAGGAAGTGAGTGAAGGTCCATGGTCCACCCTTCTCCAAACAGCAGCAGGATATAGAGTGGGTCATGGGGGCTCTGTGTGCCAAGTTTGGTCTTGATCAGTCATTGGTGAGGGTCTCACTGGTCTCAGGAAGTGAGTGCAGTGACTGCAAGTCCCATCATCCGTTGACAAATTCTTCCAAACCGCACCAGGATGTAGAATGGGTCATGCAGGCTCTCTGTGTAAATTGTGGTTCTGACCCATCATTGTTGGCAGTTGTAATGGTCGTAGGAAGGGAGTGCAGGTATTGCAAGCCTCATAGTCCATGGTGCATCCTCCTCCAAACTGCACCAGGATGTAGAGTGGGTCATGGAGACTCAGTGTGCCAAGTTTGGTCTTTATCGGTAATTGGATGAGGGTTGCAGTGGTCTCAAGAATTGAGCACAGGTACTGCAAGTCCCATAATCCATGGTCCATCCTCAGCCAAACCACACCAGGACGTAAAGTGGGTCATGAGAGGTCTATGTGCCAAGTTTGGTCCTGATCAGTCATTGGATGAGGTTAACAGCAGTCTCAGAATGTGAGTGATGGTACTGCAAGTCCCATCATCCATGGTTCATCCTCCTCCAAACTGCAGTAGGATGTCGAGTGGGTCTTGTGTGCTCTGTTTGCCAAGTGTGGTCTGTATTGGTAATTTTCTGACAGAGCCCCTGGCCTTTCCTTTCCTCTCTTTGTCATCTCGGAATCTTGGAATTGAGGCTGGCCAATCAGAGACCATATGCAAATTTCCTTCTGTCATGTCCCTGTTTCTGTCATGAACCCTTTTCTCCACCAGGGGCTCCCGTTGAAGCAGGCCAATCAGGGATCATATGCAAATAGCACCACAGCAGCAGCCAGTCAGAATCTTGGAACTTTCAGGCTGGCCAATCAGAAAGCCGGCACATACACCGCCACACATCCGCCGCATACAAGTTTTGACTTTTATTATATACTAGCTTGGGGACCCGGCGCTGCCCGGGTTATTAGAGAAAGTGGGTAATGGTGGTTCTCTATGCCAAGTTTGGTCTTTATTGGTCATTGGATGATGGTTGCATTGTTTTGAGGAAGTGAGTGAAGGTACTTGAAGTGCTATCATCCATGGTCCACCCTTCTCCAAACAGCAGCAGGATATAGAGTGGGTCATGGGGGCTCTGTATGCCAAGTTTGGTCTTTATCAGCCATTGGATGAGGGTGGTAGTGGTGTCAGTAAGTGAGTGAAGGTAATGCAAGTCCCATCATCCAAAGTCCATCCTCCTTCAAACTGCAGCAGGATGTAGAGTGGGTCATGGGTGCTCCGTGTGCTAAGTTTGGTCTAGATTGGTCTATGGATGAGGGTTGCAGCGATCTTGGGAAGGAAGTGGAGGTACTTGAAGTCCCATCATCCATGGTCTGTCCTCCTCCAAACTGCACCAAGATGTAGAGTGGGTCATGGAGACTCTGTGTGCCAAGTTTGGTCTTGATCAGTGATTGGCGAGGGTCTCAGTGGTCCCAGGAAGTGAGTGCAGTGACTGCAAGTCCCATCATGCATTGACAAATTATTCCAAACTGCACCAGGATGTAGAATGGGTCATGCAGGCTCTCTGTGTAAATTGTGGTCCTGACCCATCATTGTTGGCAGTTGTAATGGTCGTAGGAAGGGAGTGCAGGTATTGCAAGCCCCATAGTCCATTGTGCCTCCTCCTCCAACCTGCACCAGGATGTAGAGTGCGTCATGGAGACTCAGTGTGCCAAGTTTGGTCTTTATCGCTAATTGGATGAGGGTTGCAGTGGTCTCAAGAATTGAGCAAAGGTACTGCAAGTCCCATAATCCATGGTCCATCCCCAGCCAAACCACACCAGGACGTAAAGTGGGTCATGAGAGGTCTATGTGCCAAGTTTGGTCCTGATCAGTCATTGGATGAGGTTAATAGCGGTCTCAGAATGTGAGTGATGGTACTGCAAGTCCCATCATCCATGGTTCATCCTCCTCCAAACTGCAGTAGGATGTAGAGTGGGTCTTGTGTGCTCTGTTTGCAAAGTGTGGTCTGTATTGGTAATTTTCTGACAGAGCCCCTGGCCTTTCCTTTCCTCTCTTTGTCATCTCGGAATCTTGGAATTGAGGCTGGCCAATCAGAGACCATATGCAAATTTCCTTCTGTCATGTCCCTGTTTCTGTCATGAACCCTTTTCTCCACCAGGGGCTCCTGTTGAAGCAGGCCAATCAGGGATCTTATGCAAATAGCACCACAGCAGCAGCCAGTCAGAATCTTGGAACTTTCAGGCTGGCCAATCAGAAAGCCGGCACATACACCGCCACACATCCGCCGCATACAAGTTTTGACTTTTATTATATACTAGCTTGGGGACCCGGCGCTGCCCGGGTTATTAGAGAAAGTGGGTAATGGTGGTTCTCTATGCCAAGTTTGGTCTTTATTGGTCATTGGATGATGGTTGCATTGTTTTCAGGAAGTGAGTGAAGGTACTTGAAGTGCCATCATCCATGGTCCACCCTTCTCCAAACAGCAGCAGGATATAGAGTGGGTCATGGGGGCTCTGTGTGCCAAGTTTGGTCTTTATCAGCCATTGGATGAGGGTGGTAGTGGTTTCAGTAAGTGAGTGAAGGTAATGCAAGTCCCATCATCCAAAGTCCATCCTCCTTCAAACTGCAGGAGGATGTAGAGTGGGTCATGGGGGCTCTGTGTGCCAAGTTTGGTCTTTATCAGCCATTGGATGAGGGTGGTAGTGGTTTCAGTAAGTGAGTGAAGGTAATGCAAGTCCCATCATCCAAAGTCCATCCTCCTTCAAACTGCAGGAGGATGTAGAGTGGGTCATGGGGGCTCTGTGTGCTAAGTTTGGTCTAGATTGGTCTATGGATGAGGGTTGCAGCAATCTTGGGAAGGAAGTGGAGGTACTTGAAGTCCCATCATCCATGGTCTGTCCTCCTCCAAACTGCACCAAGATGTAGAGTGGGACATGGAGACTCTGTGTGCCAAGTTTGGTCTTGATCAGTGATTGGCGAGGGTCTCAGTGGTCCCAGGAAGTGAGTGCAGTGACTGCAAGTCCCATCATGCATTGACAAATTATTCCAAACCGCACCAGGATGTAGAATGGGTCATGCAGGCTCTCTGTGTAAATTGTGGTCCTGACCCATCATTGTTGGCAGTTGTAATGGTCGTAGGAAGGGAGTGCAGGTATTGCAAGCCCCATCGTCCATGGTGCATCCTCCTCCAAACTGCACCAGGATGTAGAGTGCATCATGGAGACTCAGTGTGCCAAGTTTGGTCTTTATCGCTAATTGGATGAGGGTTGCAGTGGTCTCAAGAATTGAGCAAAGGTACTGCAAGTCCCATAATCCATGGTCCATCCCCAGCCAAAACACACCAGGACGTAAAGTGGGTCATGAGAGGTCTATGTGCCAAGTTTGGTCCTGATCAGTCATTGGATGAGGTTAACAGCGGTCTCAGAATGTGAGTGATGGTACTGCAAGTCCCATCATCCATGGTTCATCCTCCTCCAAACTGCAGTAGGATGTCGAATGGGTCTTGTGTGCTCTGTTTGCAAAGTGTGGTCTGTATTGGTAATTTTCTGACAGAGCCCCTGGCCTTTCCTTTCCTCTCTTTGTCATCTCGGAATCTTGGAATTGAGGCTGGCCAATCAGAGACCATATGCAAATTTCCTTCTGTCATGTCCCTGTTTCTGTCATGAACCCTTTTCTCCACCAGGGGCTCCTGTTGAAGCAGGCCAATCAGGGATCATATGCAAATAGCACCACAGCAGAAGCCAGTCAGAATCTTGGAACTTTCAGGCTGGCCAATCAGAAAGCCGGCACATACACCGCCACACATCCGCCGCATACAAGTTTTGACTTTTATTATATACTAGCTTGGGGACCCGGCGCTGCCCGGGTTATTAGAGAAAGTGGGTAATGGCGGTTCTGTATGCCAAATTTGGTCTTTATTGGTCATTGTTTTCAGGAAGTGAGTGAAGGAACTTGAAGTCCCATCATCCATGGTCCGTCCTCCAAACAGCATCGGGATGTAGAGTGGGTCAACGTGGCTCTGTGTGCCAAGTTTGGTCTTGATCGGACATTAGTAAGGGTTGCAGCAGTCTTGGGAAGGGAGTGGAGGTACTTGAAGTCCCATCATCCATGGTCTGTCCTCCTCGAAAGTGCACCAGGATGTAGAGTGGGTCATGGGGACTCTGTGTGCCAAGTTTGGTCTTGATCAGTCATTGGCGAGGGTCTCAGTGGTCTCAGTAAGTGAGTGAAGTGACTGCAAGTCCCATCATCCATTGTCAAATTCTTCCAATCCGTACCAGGATATAGAGTGGGTCATGTGGGCTCTCTGTGTAAATTGTGGTCCTGATCCATCATTGTTGGCAGTTGTGATGGTCTTAGGAAGGGAGTGCAGGTATTGCAAGTCCCATCGTCCATGGTGCATCCTCCTCCAAACTGCACCAGGATGTAGAGTGTGTCATGGAGACTCAGTATGCCAAGTTTGGGTTTTTTTGGTAATTGGATGAGGGTTGCAGTGGTCTCAAGAATTGAGCAAAGGTACTGCAAGTTCCATAATCCATGGTCCATCCCCGGCCAAACCACACCAGACGTAAAATGGGTCATGAGAGGTCTATGTTCCAAGTTTGGTCCTGATCAGTCATTGGATGAGGTTAACAGCGGTCTCAGAATGTGAGTGATGGTACTGCAAGTCCCATCATCCATGGTTGCAGTAGGATGTCGAGTCGGTCTTGCAGGCTCTGTGTGCCAAGTGTGGTCTGTATTGGTAATTCTCTGACTCAGCCCCCTCTGTCCCTTTCCTTTCCTCTCTTTGTCATCTCGGAATCTTGGAATTGAGGCTGGCCAATCCGAGACCATATGCAAATTTCCTTCTCATGTCCCCGTTTCTTCCATGAACTCTTTTCTCCACCAGGGGCACCTATTGAAGCTGGCCAATCAGAGACCATATGCAAATAGCACCACTGCGGCAGCCAATCAGAATGTTGGAACTTTCAGGCTGGCCAATCAAAACGCTGCCACAAACTCCTCTGCCCTACGTCCTCCCTTTGCCCTACGTCCGTCGCATACAAACTTTGACTTTTATTATATACTAGCTTGGGGACCCGGCGTTGCCCGGGTTATTAGAGAAAGTGGGTAATGGTGGTTCTGTATGCCAAGTTTGGTCTTTATTGGTCTTTGGATAATGGCAGCATTATTTTCAGGAAGTGAGTGAAGGTACTTGAAGTCCCATCATCCATGGCCCATCCTCCTACAAACAGCAGCAGGATGTAGAGTGGGTCATGGGGGCTCTGTGTGCCAACTTTGGTCTTGATTGGTCATTAGATGAGTTTTGCAGCATTCTTGGGGAGTGGAGGTACTTGAAGTCCCATCATCCATGGTCTGTCGTCCTCCAAACTGCTCCAGGATGTAGAGTGGGTCATTGAAGATCCATGTGCCAAGTTTAGTCTTGATGAGTCATTGGCGAGGGTCTCAGTGGTCTCAGGAAGTGAGTGAAGTGACTGCAAGTCCCATCATCCATTGTTAAATTCTTCCAAACTGCACCAGAATGTTGAGTGGGTCATGCTGGGTCTCTGTGTAAATTGTGTTCCTGATCCATCATCGTTGGCAGTTGTAATGGTCTGAGGAAGGGAGTGCAGGTATTGCAAGTCCCATCGTCCATGGTGCATCCTCCTTCAAACTGCACCTGGATGTAGAGTGCATCATGGAGACTCAGTGTGCCAAGTTTGGTATTTATTGGTAATTGGATGAGGGTTGCAGTGGTTGTGAAGAATTGAGCAATGGTACTGCAAGTCCCATAATCCACGGTCCATCCCCGGCCAAACCACACCAGGACGTAAAGTGGGTCATGAGAGGTCTATGTGCGAAGTTTGGTCCTGATCAGTCATTGGATAAGGTTAACAGCGGTCTCAGAATGTGAGTGGTGGTACTGCAAGTCCCATCATCCATGGTTCATCGTCCTCCAAACTGCAGTAGGATGTAGAGTGGTTGATGGGGGTTCTGTGTGCCTATTTCGGTATGTATTGGGAGTGTTCTGACCCCTCCCCCGGCCTTTCCTTTCCTCTCTTTCTCATCTCGGAATCTTGCATTTGAGGCTGGCCAATCAGAGACCATATGCAAATTTCCTTCTGTCATGCCCCGTTTCTGCCATGAACCCTTTTCTCCACCAGGGGCTCCTATTGAAGCTGGCCAATCAGAGACCATATGCAAATAGCACCACAGCGGCAGCCAATCAGAAAGCTGTCAAACACGTCCGCCCTACATCCTACCTACCTCTGCCCTACGTCGCATACAAACACTCTTCTTTATTATATATATAGATATAGACTAGCTTGGGGACCCGGCGTTGCCCGGGTTATTAGAGAAAGTGGGTAATGGTGGTTCTGTATGCCAAGTTTGGTCTTTATTGGTCTTTGGATAACGGCTGCATTATTTTCAGGAAGTGAGTGAAGGTACTTGAAGTCCCATCATCCATGGCCCATCCTCCTACAAACAGCAGCAGGATATAGAGTGGGTCATGGGGGCTCTGTGTGCCAAGTTTGGTCTTTATCAGTCATTAGATGAGGGTGGCAGTGGTGTCAGTGAGTGAAGGTAGTGCAAGTCCCATCATCCAAAGTCCATCCCCTTTCAAACTGCAGCAGGATGTAGAGTGGATCATGGGGGCTCTGTGTGCCAAGTTTGGTCTTGGTCGGTCATTAGAAGAGGGTTGCAGCAATGTTTTGAAGGGATTGGAGGTACTTGAAGTCCCATCATCCATCGTCTGTCCTCCTCCAAACTGTAGCAGGATGTAG